>NC_088419.1:51896893-53296893 GCF_034236695.1 Oncorhynchus nerka | reverse complement strand
AGCTTGAAAGGGCTGGTAACTGTGACAGCATGGAATTCAAAGGAGGCGATAGACAGATGGGTAAGGGGAGAAAGAGAGAATGACCACTTGGGAGAGATGAGGATCCCGGTGCCACCACCCCGCTGACCAGAAGCTCTCGGGGTGTGCGAGAGCACGTGGGCGGACGAAGAGAGAGCAGTAGGAGTAGCGGTGTTGTCTGTGGTGATCCATGTTTCCGTCAGAGCCAAGAAGTCGAGGGACTGGAGGGAGACATAGGCTGAGATGAACTCTGCCTTGTTGGCCGCAGATCGGCAGTTCCAGAGGCTACCGGAGACCTGGAACTCCACGTGGGTCGTGCGCGCTGGGACCACCAGATTAGGGTGGCTGCGGCCATGCGGTGTGGAGCGTTTGTATGGTCTGTGCAGAGAGGAGAGAACAGGGATAGACAGACACATAGTTGACAGGCTATGTATATATGTTGACAGGCTATGTATATATGTGTGTATATGTATATAATATGTATATATATAATATGTGTGTATATATGTGTGTATATGTATATAATATGTATATATATAATATGTGTGTATATATATGTATATATACATACAAATATATATATATATATATATATATATATATATATACATATATATATAAATAAATATATATACACATATAAATACACATATAAATATATAAAAATATATATATACACATACATATATATACATACATACTCTATATATACACACATATATACACACACATATATATATACATACATATTAGATATATATACACATGCATATTATATATATACCTATTATATTTTATATTAGATTTTATATATATATATATATATATATATATATATATATATATATATTTTATATATTATATTTATATATTATATATATATATAATATATTTTATATATTATATATATATATATTATATATATATATATATATACACACACACACACAGATTTTAATTTACTATATACACATATTGATTCTACTCTACTATACACATATAGATTCTACAATATATACATACAGATTCTGCTCTACTATATACAACAATTTTCATGCTTGTTCTTCTAGTGATTCCGGAGAGTTTTCAGTGGAATCTTAGTCCACAAATTTGACAGACTGTACATTTTAACTTTGAACTCAGCTTAGTATTTCACGCACATGTGCACTGTGAGATTTAATAGTCTGGTAGGTGACTGTAATTGTTTCTTTGTGACGTTTCGTAAGACTTATTTTGAGTCTGGATGTTCTATATTAAGCGAGCAGGAGGGAGAGAGACTTACAAACGCTTTTATTAATAGCCAGACTGTTGGGTTGGCCCGTGGTAAGTAGCTTTGGATTTCTGGCTGACACACTGGGACAAGTTAGGTTGAGCCAAGGCACTAGAGAGTGCGCACGCAAGCACGTATGCAAGCACGCAGACAGACAGAGGAACACATGAAAGTACCTATGACTTTGGCAGGAAAAATTGCTGACTTGCTTCCAGACTTGCCATTTAGTGTCATGTCTAGATAGCTAGAGACAGACAGACAAAGAAAAGAGGGGAAAAAGAGAGCAGGGAAAGTGGCCAAGGACCACCACAGTCTGCACAGACGATTGGAAAAGAAAGGCCAATTCCTAGTCGCTGGCTAGACTTAGCTACTGTCTACGATCTTTCAGCCAATATAGCCTGTAGGATAGACGATATGGATGTGGCATGTTAAGGTCCGTGTGTGAGCAGAGTCAGCGGGTGTGTGTGTTGGCCAGCAGCATATCACCCTGCATCCGGCTGCTGGCTTGATTTGGAAGTTAAGCAGGGTTTGGCCTGGTCAGTCCCTGGATGGGAGACCAGATGCTGCTGGAAGTGGTGTTGGAGGGCCAGTAGGAGGCACTCTTTCCTCTGGGCCCTGACTCTCTATAGGTCACTAAAGATTCCATAGCACTTTAATGTAGGGTTGTTAACCCTTGTGTCCTGGCTAAATTACCAATCATATCATCATGGCCACCGAATCATCCCCAGCTTCCAAATGGCTCACTTATCTGCCCTGTAACTATTCCCCAGGTCAGCACTGTCAACTTAACTGGTAAAATAAGGGTTGGAAAAATAATAATATATCACATGGTTAAATTGATTTGAATCCAGAAAGTGAATGATTTGGGGGGAGGAGGGTGATATGTCTACCTGAATTTTTAGCCTTGAACACTTCCTCATAACCACAGACCGGTCACCACAGAAACAGAGCTAGGCTACAGGGAATATACAGTTTACAGACAAAAGAGCAGTGTCCCACTGACTTCTCCACTACAACAAGACATCTTAAGCCCTAAGGAGTAACTGTCTCCCTAGTCCCTACCACTATAATAGGCACCTTTCAGACACAGCAACCCAAACGTCTGATTTGACTTCCTCTCTGCAAGTAGCCAAAGTGATCAAGTGGCAGACAGACAACATTCTGCAGCCTTCCAACGATCAGAGTAATTGTCTTGTTCAACTCCTCATTGTCCTGTTCTGTAGTCAAATACAGTAAGTGTTTGACTCACGGTAAGGGAAGATAGCCTGGTCCCAGATCTGTTTGTGCGGTCTTGTCATTGTCAACCACAGGAGTTGGCAATAAAGCACAAACAGATTTGAGACCGAGCTAAAGGGAAAGAAAGAATGCCATGAAATGGATCAAAGCGCCCACAGGAATGAATATTGACATAGATGTGTGTGTAACTTTTTCTGAAATATCCCATTTACATGAACCAATGCAAGATTTGGAAAGTATTCAGACCCCTTCACTTTTTCCATATTTTGTTAGGTTACAGCGTTATTCTAAAATGGATTACATTTAAACATTTTCTCATCAATCTACACACAATACCCCATAATGACAAAGCAAAAACAGGTTCTCAGAAATGTTTGCAAATTTATATCACATTTACATAAGTTTTCGGACCTTTTACCCAGTACTTTGTTGAAGCACCTTTGGCAGCGATAACAGCTTTGAGTCTTTTTGAGAATGCTGCTACAAGCTTGGCACACCTGTGTTTGGAGAGTTTCACCCATTCTTCTCTGCAGATCCTCTCAAGCTCTGTCAGGTTGGATGGGGAGCTTCGCTGTACAGCTATTTTCAGGTCTCTCCAGAGATGTCTGGCTGGGCCCCTTAAGGACATTCAGAGACTTGTCCTGTAGCCACTCCTGCATTGTCTTGGTTGTGTGCTTCGGGTTGTTGTCCTGTTGGAAGGTGAACCTTCGCCCCAGTCTGAAGTCCTGAGTGCTTGGGATCAGGTTTTCATCAAGGATCTCTCTGTACATTGCTCCATCCATCTTTGCCTCAATCCTGACTAGTCTCCCAGTCCCTGCCGCTGAAAAACATCCCCACAGCATGAAGCTGCCACCACCATGCTTCACTGTAGGAATGTTGTTAGGTTTCCTCCAGACGTGACACTTGGCATTCAGGCCAAAGAGTTCAATCTTGGTTTCATCAGACCAGAGAATCTTTCTTCAAAAGAGCTTTTTGGCAAACTCCAAGCGGGCGGTCATGTGCTTTTTACTGAGGAGTGACTTCCGTCTGGCCTCTCTACCATAAAGGCCAAACTGGTGGAGTGCTGCAGAGATGGTTGTCCTTCTGGAAGGTTCTCCCATCTCCACAGAGGAACTCTAGAGCTCTGTCAGAGTGAGCATCAGGTTTTTGGTCACCTGCCTGACCAAGGCCCTTATCACCCAATTTCTCAGTTGGCCAGCTCTAGGGAGAGTCTTGGTGGTTTTAAACTTCCTCCATTTAAGAATGAAGGAAGCCACTATGTTCTTTGCGGACCTTCAATGTTGCGGATCTTCAATCCTGTCTCGGAGCTCAACAGACAATTCCTTCGACCTCATGACTTGGTTTTTTCTCTGACATGCACTGTCAACTGTGGGACCTTACAGTTGAAGTTGGAAGTTTACATACACCATAGCCAAATACATTTCAACTCAGTTTTTCACAATTCATGACTATTCCTGATTTAATCCTAGTAAAGATTCCCTGTCTTACATCAGTAAGGATCACCACTTTATTTTAAGAATGTGAAATGTCAGAATGATTTAGTTCAGCTTTTATTTCTTTCATCACATTCCCAGTGGTTCAGAGGTTACACACACTCAATTAGTATTTGGTAGCATTGCCTTTAAATTGTTTAACTTGGGATAAACGTTACGGGTAGCCTTCCACTACCTTACCACAATAAGTTGGGTGAATTTTTGCCCATTCCTCCTGACAGAGCTGTTGTACTGTAACTAAGTCAGGTTTGTAGGCCTCCTTGCTCACACATGAATTTTTAGTTCTGCCCACAAATTTTCCACAGGATTAAGGTCAAGGCTTTGTGATGGCCCCTCCAAAACCGTGACTTTGTTGCCATTTTGCCACAACTTCGGATGTATGATTGGGGTCATTGTCCATTTGGAAGACCCATTAGCGATCAAGCATTAACTTCCTGACTGATGCCTTGAGATGTTGCTTCAATATATCCACATCATTTTCCTTCCTCATGTTGCCATCTATTTTGTGAAGTGCTCCAGCCCCTTCTGCAGGAAAGCACCCCCACAATATGATGCTGCCACCCCCGTGCTTCACGGTTGGCATGGTGTTCTTCGTCTTACAAGCATCCCTCTTTGGCCTCCAATCATAACGATGGTCATTATGGCCAAACAGTTCTATTTTTGTTTCATCGCACCAGAGGACACTTCTCCAAAAAGTATGATCTTTGTCCCTATGTGCAGTTGCAAACTGTAGTCTGTCTTTTTTTATGGCGGTTTTGGAGCAGTGGTTTCTTCCTTGCTGAGCAGCCTTTCAGGTTATGTCGATATACAACTTGTTTTACTGTGGATATAGACACTTTTGTACCCGTTTCCTCCAGCATCTTCACAAGGTCATTGGCTGTTGTTCTGGGATTGATTTGCACTTTTCGTACCAAAATACCTTAATCTCTAGGAGACAGAACGTGTCTCCTTCCTGAGCAGTATGACGGCTGCGTGGTCCCATGGTATTTATACTTGCGTACTATTGTTTGTACAGATGTACATGGTACCTTCAGGCGATGAACCACCAGACGTGTGGAGGTCTACAATTCTTTTTCTGAGGTCTTGGCTGATTTCTTTTGATTTCCCCATAATGTCAAGCAAAGAGGCACTGAGTTTGAAGGTAAACTTCTGACCCACTGGAATTGTGAGACAGTGAATTATAAGTGAAATAATCTGTCTGTAACCAATTGTTGGAAAAATTACTTGTGTCATGCATGAAGTAGATGTCCTAACCGACTTGCCAAAACTATAGTTTGTTAACAAGACTTTTGTGGAGTGGTTGAAAAACGAGTTTTAATGACTCCAACCTAAGTGTATGTAAACTTCAGAATTCAACTGTATTATAGGCAGGTGTGTGCCTTTCCAAATCATGTCCAATCAATTGAATTTACCACAGCTGGACTCCAATCAAGTAGAAACATCAAGGATGATCAATGGAAACACGATGCACCGGAGCTCAATTTCGTATCTCATAGCAAAGGGTCTGAATACTTATGTAAATATAGTATTTAATGTTAAAAAAATAACTGTTTTTGCTTTGTCCTTATGGGGTATTGTGTGTAGATCGCTGAGGAAATTGTTGTATTTAATACATTTTAGAATAACACCATGGCCAGTGTGCGCAAATAGATTTTGTCCCCCACACCAAACGAGATCATGACACGCAGGTTGAAAAATCAAAACAAGCTCTGAACCAATTATATTAATTTGGGGACAGGTCGAAAAGCATTAAATATTTATGGAAATTTAGCTAGCTAGCTAGCTAGCTTGTAGTTGCCATCCAATTTGTCCTGTTTATGTAGCTAGCTTGCCGTTGCTAGCTAATTTGTCCTGGGATTTAAACATTGTGTTGTTTTTTTTACCTGAAATGCACTCCGACAATTAATCCACACATAAAAATGGTCAACCGAATCATATCTAGTCATCTCTCCTCCTTCCATGTTTATTTTCCTTCTTTGGACTTTATATGGTGATTGGCAACTAACTTTCATAATAAGGTGCATTACCACAACTGACCTCAGTTCATCTTTCAATCCCCCACGTGGGTATATGTTCCTAAAAACCAATGAGAAGATGGGTGAGACGGGACTTGCAGCGCGTTCTGCTTCACAAATATAATCAATTTCTATTTTAGCGACTAGCAACGCAGACACTCATTGGCGCGTGCAAACAGTGTGGTGGCAATGATTGAATAACATGCATGTGTACATTTATTTTGCAATGCTCGCTCATGTGACGCGACCGGTGTGGTCAGCATGTAAGGCTGTAAAGTAACAAAATGTGGAAAAAGTCAAGGGGTCTGAATACTTTCCCAAAGTACTGCACATTTATTATATTTAACATTTATTTAACTAGGCAAGTCAGTTAAGAACACATTCTTATTTACGATGACGCCTACCCCAGCCAAACCCAGACGACGCTGGGCCAATTGTGCGCCGCCCTATGGGACATGCACCTATCTCAAGTTAGTGTCGGGCCTCAATTGTCAAGATTTCAACACAGAATAGACCGTGAGTGCTCCCTCCGTGAGCTAACATGGTGTTTCCCATGTAAACAGCCATTTTTCAAGCATCTTTTGTGCTTTTCAGAAAGGACGTGTTTCTTCTCCATTGAAAAGCTGAGCTGGCAGGGTCAAGTTGTCCTTGGACACAAAGATAAGATGTAGTTTACGTTCAATCAGGAAGGCTGGTCTTAATGGTCGTTTAACCTTATTCTACATTTAAGTAATTTAGCAACTTACAGTTAGTTTATTCAACTAAATATAGCTAGGTGTCAACCACATATCACGGGCATAGTGGGAATAGATACAAATGTATCAGAATAGCGTCTTGTTTATTCTCCTCTTTCCTGTTAGCCATGTGTTGAATGTCATTTGTTGTTCATTAAGTTAAAGCCAGTACTCGATTCAACTCGCGGGAAACATTCACAGGCTATGAGAGAAAATGTGGTAACCACAGAAATGAACAAAATCATTCTTTCTGCAGTGGCTAGATTGATATGAAATGACAAGATCATCAATTCAATGAGGGAATTTTTCAACCAACAACAACACAGAATGAGTTGCAGCCAGAAGTGTCTCAGCGGTTCTTAGGCATCCCATCAAGACGCCTGAGATAATACCTCCGTTATTTAACACAGGGGCGACTCCCGTGTAAATAGGCTTGGTATTGGGCCGCCACTTTCCCAGGCCTCTCCCTGACTGACTCCCTCTCTCATCATCCCTTTCTCACAGCTCCCAGTCATGTGATACTGGGCACCCTGCCTGCTCAACACACACACACTTTGCAAGCACAAACACACACACTCCTGCAGGCTGTTTTTGAGAGACTCTGGAAATGAATCCCGGAAAAAAGTTGTTTTTTTTACATCGACAGTCAGGAAAAAGAGAGAATCTTTCTCTCATGAGATATGATTATTTGTTTTCCCGTCATAGCCAGTACTGGAGTTTCCCCCTAATAACATTAAGAAGACTTGTTTTGCATGACTGACTTGACACCCTTTGTGGAATACCCCACTTACAGAGCTCAACGCTACAGTCAAGGCTGCAGATGTTTTGAGTTGGTGAAAGCTGATTGGCTTTCTATGTTTTTGGATAGAATTTTAAAGATGCACTTTGTAGAAATCGCTCCACCTAATTTCAGTTTATGTGACAAAGGAATAGTGTAGAGAGTCATTGAACCTCCTAAACCGCTGTGAAATATATTTTCAATAACGAAAAATAAGTTGGTGTTCAAAGCCGAAAGTAAAAGAAGCAAATTTACATTTAAGACCGGGAAGCATAGAAATAGTGCACATAAATCTGTTCTAACTCTCCTGAGACTTGCTTTCAACCAGATTTGGTCAGGTTGCCCCAAAAAGTGACATATTGCAGATTTAACTGAAAGGTGGAGGTGGTACTCAGGTAGGCCATCCTTCAGTAAAATTCCAACATGATGAAGACGGGTTTATAATGACAGATAGAGAGGATCCTATTCAATTAAAACATATGCTCCTGCACAGCGAGAGAGCATGTTCAAATCAACCTGCAGTTGAGTTCCGCGTATGGTGGCTATGACCAAACACAAGCACACATACACATACACATACAGTTGTGGCCAAAAGTTTTTAAAAATGACACAAATATTAATTTCCTCAAAGTTTGCTGCTTCAGTGTCTTTAGATATTTTTGTCAGATGTTACCATGGAATACTGAAGTATAATTACAAGCATTTCACAAGTGTCAAAGGCTTTTTATTGACAATTACATGAAGTTGATGCAAAGAGTCAATATTTGCAGTGTTGACCCTTCTTTTTCAAGACCTCTGCAATCTGCCCTGGCATGCTGTCAATTAACTTCTGGGCCACATCCTGACTGATGGCAATGCTTGGAGTTTGTCAGAATTTGTGGGTTTTTGTTTGCCTCTTAAGGATTGACCACAAGTTCTCAATGGGGAGTTTCCTGGCCATGGACCCAAAATATCGATGGTTTGTTCCCCGAGTCACTTAGTTATCACTTTTGCCTTATGACAAGGTGCTCCATCATGCTGGAAAAGGCATTGTTCGTCACCAAACTGTTCCTGGATGGTTGGGAGAAGTTGCTCTCAGAGAATGTGTTGGTACTATTCTTTATTCATGGCTGTGTCCTCAAAGCAAAATTGTGAGTACGCCCACTCCCTTGGCTGAGAAGCAACCCCACACATGAATGGTCTCAGGATGCTTTACTGTTGGCATGACACAGGACTGATGGTAGAGCTCACCTTGTCTTCTCCGGACAAGATTTTTTACGGATGCCCCAAACAATCAGAAAGGGGATTCATCAGAGAAAATGACTTTACCCCAGTCCTCAGCAGTCCAATCCCTGTACCTTTTGCAGAATATCAGTCT
Source organism: Oncorhynchus nerka (assembly GCF_034236695.1). Lineage (NCBI taxonomy): Eukaryota > Metazoa > Chordata > Actinopteri > Salmoniformes > Salmonidae > Oncorhynchus > Oncorhynchus nerka. The sequence continues at coordinate 53,287,992 of NC_088419.1, read as the reverse complement.
GTCCCTGATGTTTTTCCTCGAGAGAAGTGGCTTCTTTGCTGCCCTTCTTGACACCAGGCCATCCTCCAAAAGTCTTCGCATCACTGTGCGTGCAGATGCAATCACACCTGCCTGCTGCCATTCCTGAGCAAGTTCTGCCCCGATCCCGCAGCTGAATCAACTTTAGGAGACGTCCTGGCACTTGCTGGACTTTCTTGGGCGATTGAACAATGAACCGCTCTCCTTGAAGTTCTTGATGATCCGATAGATGGTTGATTTAGGTGCAATCTTACTGGCAGCAATATTCTTTTCCTGTGAAGCCCTTTTTGTGCAAACCAATGATGACGGTACGTGTTTCCTTGCAGATAACCATGGTTGACAGAGGAAGAACAATGATTCCAAGCACCACCCTCCTTTTGAAGCTTCCAGTCTATTATTCAAACTCAATCAGCATGACAGTGATCTCCAGCCTTGTCCTCGTCAACACACACCTGTGTCAACGAGAGAATCACTGACATGATGTCAGCTGGTCCTTTTGTGGCAGGGCCGAAATGCAGTGGAAATGTTTTTTGGGGATTCAGGTCGTTTGCATGGCAAAGAGGGAATATGCAATTAATTGCAATTCATCTGATCACTCTTTACAACATTCTGGAGTATATGCAAATTGCCATCATACAAACTGAGGCAGCAGAGTATGTGAAAATTAATATTTGTGTCATTCTCAACTTTTGACCACGACTGTACACACACACACTCTTCTGACGTGCTTCCTGCTCTCTGGTTGCATTTTTCTGGGAAGCAGAGCACAGAGGTGTGTGGACACACACATAAGCACGGAAGCAGAGATCTGTGTGTGTGTTTATTTCTGTGTGCGTGTGTGGCAGGAAGCCCAAAACATGTTCAGCAGTGTGAGGCCGGTCTCGTACACACACACACAGTCATACACACATGGAGGCAATCTGGCTCGCATTAGGCACAGTGAAAAAGGTGGGCGAGGGCCTCTACATTATATCCCACCTCCTCCGCTCCTTTCACCCTACCAGTCTCCATACCGCCCCCAGGCCATGCGGCTCCATCGCGTCCCTAGGCCATGCAGCTCCATCCCACCACCAGGCCATGCAGCTCCATCCCACCACCAGGCCATGCAGCTCCATCCCACCACCAGGCCATGCAGCTCCTATGCCCCTCTTCCCCCTCCTTCCTTCCTACTTGTCACAGTTCCGTTAGAGTTTGTCAGACTTTTATGTGCTGCCACCTTTGCAAAAACCACATCCTCCCTATTGGACAGCACACCCTAATTCATATCCAGTGTGTGTGTGTGTGTATATGTGTGTGTGTGTTTGTGAGTCTGTTTGAATGTGTGTTTGTGTGTGTGAGCATGTGTGTGTGTGTGTGTGTGTGTGTTTGCGTGTGGGCGTGCGTGCGTGCATGTGTGCATGTGTGTAATGGGATATAATGTGCGTGCGTGGATGCATGTGAGTGTGTGTGCGTGAATGGGTGCATGTGTGTGTGTGTGTGCGTGAATGAGTTACTACCCATCACCACAATTTGCCTGCGTGGCATTCTCTTTGATACCCTCTTTGTTCCATCAAAGCTCAATGGGTGTTACAGTAGTCTAGTAGTCTAGATGCCAATTAGTCCCCAATAAGAAGACCACACCAGAGCCATGTGGGCACAGAGCATGGCACGGAGATAAAAGGACAGGCAAAGGAGGAACCTTAATAGTGCGTAGCCTTGAACACGCACCAGCATCAAAGACGACTGAGGTTAGCTCGAGGACTAGACGAAGACCTTGCAAATGCAGACCTTGAACTACAGAACAAAGTATTTACAGATTACAGTCTGGCTCAAAAACAGAAACCATATGAAAGTGCTTAAAATGTAGCAATTACCATATTGCACCTAAAAATGTGTTCGCAAAGTCACCACAAGTTCTTCAAAAGATACAGTCAGAGAAGAAACAGGGGACAAGAGAGGTAAAGAGAATCTTCCTAAATCTCTTGCAAAGAGCCAGAGCAGGCAGAGAAATGGAAGGAAGAAAGGAGGGAGGGAGGGAGCGAGGGAAAGGTAAGACTCCTGCCCTTCTCAGTGAAAATATGTTTGGGAGCAGAAACCTGTTGAACCAGGTGTGGAGCGAGAGAGACAGGTACAGCAGGACAGACAGAGAAAGGGAAGGTTACACACAAGGAGAAAGGGAGAGAGATCAGAGTGTACTCAGCTTTGGGCTACAACACTGGGCATTGTCCCAAAAAGTATGAACGAGGAAGCTGTGGAAAGCTTCTCTCCCACAGCCAAGACTTCAGACAAGACAATAAGAGACAGGATGTGTTGTGTGGTGGGTGCACCCCATGGCTCAGTATCGAGTCCGGGGTAAATTATTTTCCCAGCCATTGTTAACTTCAAAGAACATACTAAATACTATGTGGTGCCGAAGTATCATTCTTTGAGCTTGATGTCGCCAAGAATTCCTAGGTAAAGGACGTAAATGACTATCCAAAGGAGTGTCATGGTATGCCTGTAATTCCTTTTGATACTATGCATACTTGCACACAAATTTCATTGAAAATGCAAATGTGTGGTTTGCATAGGGCAGGCCTTGGGTGAACGAAAGGGAGTACAATTATCTCCCTGAGAAGGTGGGTGTATTTGCATACAGGTAAAGGTGATTAGTGAATGTGTTTTTTTTGCCCCCGGATGTACAGTGCCTTCAGAAAGTATTCATACCCCTTGACTCAGGGGCACAACTTTGGTTTTAGAAGTGAAGGGGGATATTACCTGACGTGAGGTCTGGGGGCATCTAAAGCTCACTTGCCTAGTTAAATAAACGTTAAATAAATATGAATGTAAAAAATCCTGCATTTCCACTCAATCTAATATGACAAATGTCCCTTCTAGCTGGCTCTATTTAGAACAAAAAGTATACAAAACGCCCAGTCATCAAGCTAGGTAAGAGATCCGTATTAAATATGTTTAAGTGATAAAACTGAACTAGATCAAAGGTCATTTAATAATGAATATTGTGTTGCACCTTTAACCAATAGCCTAACAAATGAACAAACTCTTTAAAAAAGTAAGTACAAAGACTTAACTTTCGATTGTTATTATTAAGACATCCTCTATATCAACTTTCAGCCTGAGCTGCCTGCACGCCCGACCCCCAACAGTCTAGTCCATAACGCAACTCTCCCCAATACAAATTCCTTCCCATCTTTTTAAGTAAATCAACAACAAACAAAAAACACCTACACCTACTGTATACATTAACACAAATAAACGGCACATCCTCTATATAATTCATATCATAGGCCCGAAATCCAAAAAGTGACATATTGCAGATGTAACTGAAAGGTGAAGGTGGTACTCAGGTAGACCATCCTTCATAGTAAAACTCCAACATGATGAAGACGGGTTTATCATGACAGATAGAGGGGATCCTATTCAATTAAAACATATGCTCCTGCACAGCGAGAGAGCATGTTCAAATCAACCTGCAGTGGAGTTCCGCGTATGGTGGCTATGACCAAACACAAGCACACATACACACACACACACACACACACACACACTCTTCTGACGTGCTTCCTGCTCTCTGGTTGCATCTTTCTGGGAAGCAGAGCATAGAGTAGTGTGGACACACACATAGGCACAGAGGCAGGAGGAAGCAGAAATCTGTGTGTGCGTGTTTATTTCTGTGTGTATGTGTGTGTGTGGCATGAAGCCCAAAACATTTTCAGCAGTGTCAGGCCGGTCTCGTACACACACACATGGAGGCAATCTTGCTCGCATTAGGCACAATACACCCCATTCAGCTTTAGGATCTGAGTCAAACATTCTTTATTGGTTTCAGGTGTGTTAAACCAGGTACAGTATTCCCAAACTTTGGTATGGTTAACAGTGACAGTTGTGAATCTGATGCAGCCGAAGAGCTACTGGCCCCTTACCCGGGAAAGCACCGAACAACAGACAGGGACGTTGGACCATCGAAGAGGTGCAAATATAATGAGAACTACATTGATTTGGGGTTCACTTATATTGGGAGTAGTGCCTTTCCTCAGCCACACAGTGTGCCATATGTGCAAAAGTACTATCTCACAACTCGATGAAACCTTCACTCTTTCGCAGACATTTAGAAACGAAACATGCAAATTTGAAAAATAAGCCACTGGAGTTTTATTGAGCGAGAATTAAGATGACTTTAGAGTAGTAAGACATGTATAAAAGCAACAGATACCATTAATAAGAAGGGGATAGAAGCGTCTTATATGGTGAGCTACCGAGTGGCTAGGACAGGCAAGCCCCATGCTATTGTTGAGGACTTAATTCTTCCTGTTGTCACGGATATGGCTGGGACAATGCTGGGGGAAAAGGCCTAAAAAACTATACAGACAATGTCTTCATCAAACAACACTGTTTCACGATGCATCAGGAGATGTTTTGAAACAATTACTGTTTCACATACAAGCCAGTGAATTCTATGCTTTGGATGAATCAACAGACGTGGCGGGCCTGGCACAGCTCCTGGATTATGTCCGTTACGTTTATGGGGTTCAATTAAGGAAGAGATCCTCTTTGGACACTACAGGAAGACCTTTTGAACACTACAGTGAAAATGGTTAACTTCGTTAAAGCAAGCCCCCCGAACTCTCGTGTAGTTTCTGCACTATGCAATTATATGGGCAGCGACCATGTAATGATTTTACAACATGCAGAAGTGCGCTGGTTATCAAAGAGCAAAGTATTGACACGTGTTTTTTTTAAATTGAGAGACGAGCTTAAAAAGTTCTCTTTACTGACCATCGTTTTCACTTGTCTGACCACTTGCATGATGACGGGTTTCTCACACGACTGGCCTATCTGGGGGATGTTTTTTCTCGCCTGAATGACCTGAATCTAGGATTACAGGGACTCTCCGCAACTATATTCCATGTGCGGGACAAAATTGAGGCTATGATTAAGAAGTTGGAGCTCTTCTCTGTCTGCATTAACAAGAACAACACACAGGTCTTTCCATCATTGTATGATTTTTTTTGTGTGCAAATTAACTCAAGCTTACGGACAATGTCAAATGTGATATAGGGAAGCACCTGAGTTACGCAGGAACTTTCCAGAAACAGATGACACAAACAACTGGATTCGTTATCCCTTTCATGCCCTGCCTCTAATCCACTTACCGATATCTGAACAAGAGAGCCTCATCGAAATTGCAACAAGCGGTTCTGTGAAAATGTAATTTAATCAGAAGCCACTGCCAGATTTCTGGATTGGGCTGTGCTGAGTATCCTGCCTTGGCAAATTGCACTGCTAAGACACTGATACCCTTTGCAACCACTTACCTATGTGAGAGTGGATTCTCTGCCCTCACTACCATGAAAACTAAATACAGGCACAGACTGTGTGAGGAAAATGATTTAAGACTGAGACTCTCTCCATTACAACCCAAAATTGCAGAGCTATGTGCATCCTTTCAAGCACATCCTTCTCATTAACCTGTGGTGAGTTATTGTTTCGATGAACAAATAAAGTTTTATACGTAAGATGGCTAAATAAATAGCAAAATTATTGATTATTATTACATTATTATTTATGCCCTGGTCCTATAAGAGCTCTTTGTCAATTCTCGCGAGCTGGGTTGTGACAAAAACTCACACTCATTCTTATGTTTAATAAATGTATCGTATAGAGTTTGTGTGGCAGGCTTACAATGCGAAAAAACAACATTTGAGAGTGCGCTGACCCTGGTGCTAGAGGGGGTACGCAGCTGGAGGTTGAACGTTTGAAGGGGTACGGGACTATAAAAAGTTTGGGAACCACTGTGTTAGGCCAGAGTGACAACCCACAGAAAGGCAGACCCCCTCTAGCACCAGGTTCAGGGCAGACGTGGGCATGTTTTCAATACAGACTCCTTTTGTCGTACTGTATTCAACATAAAGGCATCCATCCAGACCTTGTAAAAGTTACCCAGTACTCCCTCAATCTTGTAATAAATCAAATCTAGTGATACATAACTTGACATTTCTGCCATCCATTGTGACATTGTGGGACCATAACCAATATTCCAATTAATGGCAATGCATTTCTTAGGCTGTATAAATGCTAGGTTACACAGTTTCTTCTGATAACAGTCTCCAATATCATCCTTTTAAAGCAAACATAAACAGGGAGTATCTGTACATGTTGAGATAAAATAACATCCTCTTTGCCAGAATTCAGCCAGCCAGACTTCCCAAGACCATAACATATGCAAATGTTCCTCCAGCAGAGGAATGACATTTCTGAGTGTGTTTTTGTCAGTTTCACTGGCATTTAGTACATTGTGATTGGTCTTAAAAACGTATTCTGGATCAAATCCCATTAACGGGATCGATTTGACAACATCCGGTGAAAATGCAGAGCGCGAAATTCAAAATTATTAGAAATATTTAACTTTCATACATTCACAAGTGCAATACACCAAATTAAAGCTTAACTTCTTGTTCATCTAGCCACCGTGTCAGATTTCAAAAAGGCTTTACGGCGAAAGCAAACCATGCGATTATCTGAGGACAGCACCTCATCAAACAAACACATGACAATCACATTTCAACCTGACAAAACTCAGAAATAACGATATAATTCATGCCTTATCTTTGAAGAGCTTATTCTGTTGGCACTCCAATATGTCCCCTAAACATCACAAATGGTCCGTTTTGTTCGATTAATTCTGTCGTTATATCTCCAAAATATCAATTTATTTGGCGCGTTTGATTCAGAAAAATACCGGTTCCAACTCGCCCAGCATGACTACAAAATATCTAATAAGTTACCTGTAAACGCTGTCCAAACATTTCAAACAACTTTCCTAATCCAACTTTAGGTATTTTAAAACATAAATAATCAATAAAAATTTAAGGCGGGATAAACTGTGTTCAATACCGGATAAAAACAACGTGAAGCGTGTAACCTGGAGCGCGCATGAAAACAGTAGAGTCCACTCGGCTGGACCCTCGTTCTGAAAAGCCGTACTTCTTAATTTATCTAAAGTAAAACATCAACCATTTCTAAAGACTTTTGACATCTAGTGGAAGCTATAGGAACTGCAAGCATATTTCTATTAAAACTGGCTTACCACAGAAAACCAATGAAAAACAGATTGATCTCCAAAAATAATTTCCCTGGATGGATTGTGCTCGGGGTTTCGCCTGCCAAATCAGTTCTGTTATACTCACAGACATTATTCAAACAGTTTTCGAAACTTTAGAGTGTTTTCTATCCAAATCTACCCATTATATGCATATCCTAGCTTCTGGGCCTGAGTAGCAGTCAGTTTACTTTGGGCACACTTTTCATCCGGACGTGAAAATAGTGCCCACTAGCCTTAAGGTGTGTTTAAACTGCATTAATTTATTTATGAGATTATATTAATATGACCGGGCATTCAATCATATCTGTATCCATTCATCATCATCAATAGCTTCTACTAGGTCTTCCTCACATTTTTGTTTTACATGTTTAGTGTCATTGGGAAAATACTCTTTCAACCCTTGATACAGTTTGGAAATCAACTTGAGGTTGTCAGACTGCCTTAAAAAGCGTATGGCTTATAGTGTTTGCTGCACAGCGAGAATAAAGTGTATCTGAAAAAAATTCACCTCAGCTCCGTCACAGACTGGTTCACCCTGGCTGACTGACCCTGCTGAGACCCCTGTCACTATTTGATCCCGCTAAGATGTGGCATGACAAATATTTACCTTGGTGTACAGTGCCTTCGGAAAATATTCAGACGCCTTGAATTTTTCCACGTTTTGTTATATTACAGCCTTGTTCTAAAATGGATTAAATATATTTTTCTCAGCAATCTACACACAGTACCCCATAATGACAAAGCGAAAACATTTTTGCAAATGTATTAAAAAATAAAAAACTGAAATACCTTATTTACAGAATTATACCCTTTGCAATGAGACTTGAAAGTGAGCTCAGGTGCATCCTGTTTCCATTGATCATCCTTGAGATGTTTCTACAACTTGATTGGTGTCCACCTATGGTAAATTCAATTGATTGGACATGATTTGGAAAGGCACACATCTGTCTATATAAGGTCCCACAATTGACAAAAACCAAGCCATGAGGTCGAAGGAATTAGAGAGCTCCGAGACAGGATTGTGTCGAGGCACAGATATGGGGAAGGGTACCAAAACATTTCTGCAGCATTGAAGTTCCCCAAGGACACAGTGGTCGCCATCATTCTTAAATGGAAGAAGTTTAGAACCACCAAGACCCTTCCTAGAGCTCGAGTTTGCCAAAAGGCACCTAAAGACCCTCAGATCATGAGAAACAAGATTCTCTGTGATGAAACCAAAATTGAACTCTTTTGCCTGGAGGGAACCTGGCACCATCCCTACGGTGAAGCATCCCTAATCCACTATTCAAATCTATCTACAGTGTACCTCAGGCCAACAACCTAAAAGGATGTGACACCACCACTTAACATACCCTGTAACTATTCTAATGTCCCAGCTCTGCAGATTATCCTGCAAAAAGACAATCATTAGATCACTTGTTTTGGTCAAAAAAATACAACATTTACTTGGAGCTAACTCTGCAAATAGCACTGCTGGGTGAATCAATCAAAAATATAATAATACTCTTAGCAAACATGTGTATCTTTAATTTACAATCTCTAGAAAATGTGAGAATAGAAAGGTTCAGAACTTTTGTGAAACATCACAGCACAGTGAAAATCAGAGATAGGTGATAGATGGGAGGGGTTGTGGGTAGCTGAAGGCTGGGACTAAAAACAAACAAAATATAACTAAGATAAAATATACTGTCCATAAAATGTATATAGTATGTATAAGCTGGAAGTAGAAGCTTAACTATTGTTGTCCATTAGTTTAATCCAATTAGGGGAGGAGTGGCAGGGGAAAATAATAAAGGAAAATATATTTAAAAAATATATACTCTACATGAACACAAGTACGTGGAAACCTGCTCATCGAACAACTCATTCCAAAATCCTGGGGATTTATATGGAGTTAGTCCCCCTTTTGCTGCTATAGCAACCTCCACTCTTCTGGGAAGGCTTTTCACTAGACGTTGGAACATTGCTGCGGGGACTTGCTTCCATTCAGCGACAAGAGCATTAGTGAGGTCAGGCATTGAAGTTGGGCATTTAGGCCTGGCTCGCAGTCGGCGTTCCAAATCATCCCAAAGGTGTTCGATAGGGTTGAGGTCCGGGCTCTGTGCAGGTTAGTCAAGCTCTTCCACACCGATCTCGAGAAACCATTTCTGTATGGACCTCACTTTGTGCATGGGGGGCATTGTCATGCTGAAACAGCAAAGGGCCTTCCCCAAACTGTTGCCACAAAGTTGGAAGCACAGAATCATCTAGATTGTCATTGTATGCTGTAGCGTTAAGATTTCCCTTCACTGGAACTAAGGGGCCTAGCCCAAACTATGAAAAACAGCCCCAGACCATTATTCCTCCTCCACCAAACTTTACAGTTGGCACTATGCATACAGGCAGGTAGTGTCCTCCTAGCATCCGCCAAACCCAGATTCGGACTGCCAGATGGTGAAGCGTGATTCATCACTCCAGGGAACACGTTTCCACTGCTCCAGAGTCCAATGGCGGTGAGCTTTACACCACTTCAGCCGATGTTTGGCATTGCACATGGTGATCTTAGGCTTGTGTGCGGCTGCTTGGCCATGGAAGCTTCAGCACTCGGCGGTCCATGTAGTGCATACTTTAATCACTCTACCAACTAACCCTATACTCATTAACACTCTTCACCTTATTATACAACTTTAACCCTATCTGATCCTACCCGTCTGATCCTACCTCAGGCCAACAGCCTGAGCTGACAGGACACTACCACTCAACACACACTGTAACTCTTCCGAAGTCAAATCTCCTATCCCCAAGTAACTCTTTGCAACTGCCACAACAACATCTATTTTCTGTGATTTGCGTTCTATTTCTGTGGTACGGTATAAACCCTAATGAAGCATATATCACTCACTGGCCTATCCCTCTGTGCTGGCTCTATTCACAGGGATCCACTCAGAATCCTTCTCCCTTGACCCATCCTCCTCTACTTTCTTCACTGCCTCAGCATACGACACCTTCTGCACTACTCGGACTCTAGCCACCTCAACCTGCCTCTATCGCACCGGACACTTCTGATCCCCAGCAACATTGACACACACAACTTTATCCACCGAAACTACACAACCCTTTATCCCATGCTCTCCTGCACACTTCCCACATCTTGGAATCCCCATCCTACACATTGCTGCGACTTGACCATAAACGTTGCACCTGAAACAGCGTAGTGGATTCGCCACAAAAGCTCTAACAGGACAACTGATATATCCTAACATGACCGTGTCGGGTCAAGACTCTGACTCAAAACTCAAAAGGACTGACAGTGACTCCTCTGTTTCACCACGCTGGATCTGCTCCGCACCAAATAAACACCGGCCATCACAAACACCAGGAATCTTCCATTTCAATTGCTCCACCTCCACACTCCACCTCCACACTACACACTATCCCAGAAAACACTCCTTTCAAATGGTGCCTTGTTACTAAGAGCAAGAAACAGATCTTAACCCAAGTTGCGTATCACGGACCGCCCGCTCCCTCTGGTCAGAAGAAATATAAACAAATATCACAAGTCCACGACATGTTACCTTCACTGATTCAACTGCACCCAACTCCTATTCTACCCACCCTGAAACCACAAATGGATCCACCAAAAGGCAAGGATCCACTTTCTCAAAAAAAGAGTCACTCCTACTGGACCAGATTCTTCTTTATCATGTCCATTGATGCCAGGGTTGGGTTCCCGAGCGCTACATACCACTACACCAGTCTGTTTGCATTCGACACCAATCTTCTTCAACACCCCAGCTCCATGTGTCGCCCTCTTCCTCAAATTCAAACCCAACCTCTGCTTTCCTCATTGTCTTCGACCTCTTCTTCCTCTTATTTTTCTCCATTCCTCCTCAGAAATCCAACTTTCTATGTTCATGTCCCAATATTCTTCTTCTCCCGACTTTGTTTGCAGCCCGGTGGCATCCTGATGTAACTCCATCTCATAATCGTCCTGCTCACCTCCGAAACTCTGTTAAACTCTCCTGTGCCAGTCTAGAGATGTTAGGGAAAGAAAAAGATAGGAATTCCATTGGAAAATTAATGGAAACTGTCGACCAATCCATTCACGTCGTCATACTGCGTCACACGGTTGCTAGAATTATCGTCACGCAATTTTCTACAATGTAGAATAATAGTGAAGACATCAAAACTATGAAATAACACACAAGGAATCATGTAGTAACCAAAAAAAGTGTTTCAGTTTCTTCAAAGTAGCCACCCTTTGCCTTGATGACAGCTTTGCACACTCTTGGGATTTTTACCCATCTACCAATAGGTGCCCTTCTTTGAGAAGCATTGGAAAACCTCCCTGGTCTTTGTGGTTGAATCTGTGTTTGAAATTCACTGCTTGACTGAGGGACCTTACAGATAATTGTATGTGTGGCGTACAGAGATGAGGTAGTCATTCAAAAATCCTGTTAAACACTATTTTTGCACACAATGAGTCCATGCAACTTATTATGTGACTTGTAAAGCAATGTTTTACTGTTGAACAAACGGGTTGAACCTTATTGACTAAAGACATTTCAGCTTTTCATTTTTTATTAATTTGTTTTAAAAAAAGATTCAGTTTGACATTATGGAGTATTGTATTTACGCCAGTGACCCAAAATTGTATCCATTTTATATTGAGGCTGTAACACAACAAAATGTGGAAAAAGTCAAGGGGTGTGAATACCTTCTGAAGGCACGGTATTCTGTAGAGTCAGGTGTGTGTACTTTATTTGGATAATCTGGATTTGTCATTCTATCAACAACATATGAGTTGATAAGAAACTGCTCGCTAAGGTCACAGTTAGGGTTAGAATAAGGGTAATGATTAAGGTTAGCGTTAGGGTAAGGGTTAAGCTTAGGGTTAGGATAAGAGTTAGGGTTAAAGCTAGGGTTAGTAGATAGTTAGTTGAAATGTTACTGATAGTCTTGTAGAGCATCTTCAGATGGACCAAGATAAAGTGTTACTGCGTGTTCAATGCATGCTGGTCATTACTCAGTTTGCTCACTTCAATTTGATGGACCTACGATGCTACGGCTACATTTCCCAAATCAGCAGAAACGTGCATAAAGAGTAACACTGTTGACATTAGCACAAAACACACACATATGGGAAAGCTAGGCTAACACAGGCACACTCACAAAGCAAGGCACGCCGACGCATGTTGCATGAGAACGACAAAGGTCACAAAGGTCACACCGTCCTACCTTTCTATTTCTATGTCTCAAACACCTCCTGTAAAAAAACAGACAGACAAAAGCAACAGAAAAAGGTAAGTTCATCCATTTACCAACTAGCGCCTTATTTTCAGTATTACACTGCTGGCATCTGTCATAGATCAAACACAGCGTTCAAATAGAAAAGCATATTTTGACAGAGCACCGAACACTGGTTGAATGAGATAGGATAAGCCCGCGTGGTATTCTCTTGCACAAAGAGGGGAATGCCGCGTTCCCTCATGCTTACGGTTCTACAACCGACACTGTGGGAAAAGGAGACGTTTGGCCTCTGTTCCTCTCCTGCCCTTTACCAGCGATGGTACACTTCCTCTACCAGGCACTTTCTCTCCACTCAACAGCTTTCTTTCTTTTCTGTGTGTGCATCTTTGCAGTTCTTGAGCAGAGAAGATACAATGGCTGTCTGTCTATGAACCTGTTTCCTGAGTCATCGGTCGACGTGGGATTCTGAGGGAAATAATGACATGGGCCCGGCCTCCCGATAGCGGTGGAATTTAGGCTGATGAGTGTTTTAACAATGCACCGTTCCCACAACAGCCGAAGATGTAACATGCGTTTCCCAGAACACCACACAGAAAGAACTTTCGCTAAGAGCGTCATTGGAGAATGTGTCGATAGGCTACTGATAGGATCGAAAGAAAGGCAGCGCTGCTCTTGGATCAGCTTACTCCAGTCACATCTTACCTGAATATTATACACTGATTGTACAAAAATTAAGAACACCTTCCTGATATTGAGTTGTACCCCCCCCAAGTGCAGCTTTAGTAACAATGGTTCTCTTAATTATTTGTTTCGATATCTCACAAGTGGGATTCACCAGAATTAGCTTGAAGAACCAAATCATACATGCCTGTCGGAGACAGTGGCGAATGAAGGAGCCTCTCCCCTCATACTAAAGAGCCAATTGCCCGCCCTCTGATCATTCTCGTTCTTCTGAGTCAGAATGAGGTAAAAGAAGGGGAGGACGATGAGGCCGTGGACAAAAAGCCTGTCCAGAACAGTGATGGTGTACCAGTCCAGCTTCTTTCCAAGAGTAGATGGGTCCTGCATGTCCAGTATTTTTCCAGCTATGAGAAATATGATCCCAAATGGAAAATACCTGTCCGGAAATTAAAAAAGGAAGAACTGTGTTTCACTGTTGTTCAATAAACACCTCCTAAGACTTTCTATACAACCTACAAGTAACTGCCAAAATAAAGTAAACATCAACATAAAGTGTCTTAATTAACAGGGAGTTGGGCCACAACGAGCAAGAACGTTGATTGTTAAATTTGGTTGAGATCTGGTGACTAAGACGGCCATTGCATATGGTTTACATCGTTTCATGCTCATGAAACCATTCAGTGATCACCCGTGCCCTGTGGATGTGGACATTGTCATCCTATGGGGGCTTAGCCATGGTAACCAAAATAATGCTCTGCCCAGCATTATTATACATGACGGGATGTTAATTGTTTTAAATAACTCGCAAACCACACCTGTGTGGAAGCACCTGCTTTCAATAAACTGTATCCCTCATTTCCTCAAGTGTTTCCATTATTTTGGCAGTTACCTGTAGCTCTCCTCAGCCTGACTTGATCTGTTTCCTGTTGAACTGTTCACAGGTGTGCCATCAAGTTTATGCCGCCAAGCGCAGGTTTTTCACCTACTAAAAATGTAAAAAATGCTCACAAGCGTGTGAGGAAGTTCAGCATGATCAAGAATGAACAAAGGGCAGGAAAGTGGCTGTTTAGTATGAGGGGAGGGGCTTCCTCATTTGCCACTTGACCTGTCTGTCTCTGACAGACTTGTATAATTGGTTCTTCGAGCTACATAGAGATTCTGGTAAATAGTGAGATATCTTACTCATAATATCAGTAACCTTATGTGTTGGGAAACAGCTCAGGGCCCGTATCCACAAAGCATATTTAAAAAGGTCATAAGAATCCTGTTAAAACCTGTTTTAAGACAACAAAGTCTGAGCCAATAAAACCCACTCATGAAAGTTTATCTCAGCTGGTAATCATGACAGCTTGAGGTACCACAAGTTATGGAGATGGCGCCTATTGACAATGTTCCAAATTATGGGGACTAAGCAATTGCAATGAGGCATCGCCAGCTTCAAATGTTGCAATGATAAAATGTTAAATATAATTTTGGCCTGACACGATCACTTTGCCTACTCTTAATTCTTGGCTAACATATTGGCATGAATAACCCTTTTTTCTAAAAGCAATTCTGATGGTTGTTAAAAGCGGAATTTTGATAATTATACTGTTATATCAACACACTCGTCACTCCCGTTTAACAACTCCAAATCGCTTTGGTACAGTTGGCATCAAACACAAAGTTAACATAGGCCCTAGATGCCTACAATTGTCCAAATTACAGGCATGCCCAATTTTAGCATATTTTTTAAACAACGTGATATTGCGCTTAGGGTTGCAAAGTGAGGGTATATTACTGGAACCGTTCTAAGTTTACCAGTAAACTACCACAATTTTGGTATCTTTCATGTAATCTATCACAAGACACCTAGTGGCCTTTTTAAGGTACTTCAGATTATCACAGGTGTCTGTAATTATCTCTGGCCCCCGGTCAAACTGGTGGCAGTTGTAAGAAAAGGTCAATAGATGGACAAGTGGCAGAGATAATTAAAAAATAAATGGCATTGTAGATGACATGCTTTTTTCATTAATTACGCTATTTTCTCTTGAACTGTATGGTCTATCTACTAGAAACTGTTGGACATCATGGATACAGATATAAAAAAAATTCACTATATATGAATACATTTTTATAAAAGTTATTAAAGTATTAATTACCAAGATTACTGAAGAGTATGATCATTTTGGTCAATTATTGGTAGCTATGCAACACTAAGGGTTAACTTGAAATAACATGATGGACTGTAGGTTATTTGGCATATCCTGTGAAATCATTTTCAAAACTGCTAGAGATACTGTTGCATGTAGGTCTATACTATTTATTATCATATAGTAATATCAAAACAGTCTTTGAACAACTCCAAAGCAACTGCATATGGCGCAGGAACCACTGACTCAATGCATTTTCCTATTATCAGGATACCTTCAGGATACTCTTAAATGGTTAAATATCTGTTGACTAGGTCTGACTCTTATGACTAAAGAGGCTTCATGCATAGCTTTTATTTTTATCCATAAGAGTCGGAGGAAAATGCATCTATTCCAATTTCCTACTCTAAGAAGCTTTGTGGATATGGGCCCAGAGATTAAACAATGCTCCTACGAATGTTCTTACAATGACTTGACCCTTAAGATGCTTTTGGGAAACCAGGCCCAGGTATTTCTCCCAATGCAAAGTTTTAATTATTGACTGTTTTTTTTCTCCAAAGGGGAATAGTGCTAAAATATAAAAGCATAGCAACAACCGGAAATTGTCTTCACTATAGTTCATCTCTATTTATTTGGAGGACTCTGAGGAAGTCGTCAGATTCCACTCAGGCTCCCGAGGGGCGCAGCGGTCTAAGGTACTGCATCTCAGTGCTAGAGGCGTCACTACAGTCCCTGGTTCGATTCCAGGCTGTATCACAACCGGCCTTGATTGGGAGTCCCATAGGGCGGAGCACAATTGGCCCAGCATTGTCCGGGTTTGTCTGGGGTAGGCCGTGATTGTAAATAAGAATTTGTTCTTAACTGACTTGCCTAGTTAAATAAAATAAAAATAAAATAAATCAATAGCGAATTGGCTCCTCAAACCTTGCATGACCATCTGTGGACTAGAGACATACAGTATAATGGCAGTGAAAATGTGAAGGAGGCGACTGGAGTGGAGATTGGGGTAGACTCGCTGAGTCCCCTCTGTCCTCCACAGCAGCGGAAACACAAAGCACAGAACGGAAGCATCCGCCTACTGGTTAACACTGGCTACCGCTCTCGCCCACACATGGAGGGGGGGGGGGGGAGAAAGAAGGAGGACGGATGATTGTTAAGCACAGTGGTGATGTGGAGCAGGGTTGGGGATTTTGCCACAGAGATTTAATGAGCAAGCTCCCGGCAGAACCACCACGACGCATGGTCTATTCAAACAAGCTGCACTCGTAACGGAACAAGAGGGAGGTGCTTGCACGACACACACTTGTATTGCTCCTGATGGTCAAACAATATGCAAACAGCTTTTCGTGTCAAAACAGTGGCTCAATACTCACTGTGTGTTATACAGCTGTAACACAAGCCTTGCAACAAAATGTTTTATAAACCAATGTGCAATTAGGATTGTCTATGCAATCCTTGACCAGGGCTCATATAGGGACTAGGGTGCCAGTTGGGACCCGGCCAGACAAAACACTAACGACTGCATATAGAAACAGCTCACAACTGTGAATCTGTTCAGTAGCCATTTAAAATGTGGCACAAACTAGATCTTTTTTCCATGCAAGTCAATTGCTTGTTTTAAATCGAATTATTCGATTCATTGTTCACAGAATAATATATTAGATAAAACACCCAGAAAACAGAACAAATGAATGTTACGGTGACCCTAATTCCTAACCATTAAAACCTACCAGGACCTTTTTAGGAACCAAGGACAATTAGCTGGCGACACATGGGTGGGTGTGGGCGAGGGGGGGCAGAAGGCTACACAGCGATAACTCTGCCAAGTAGTGCCAACAGCTGCAGAGAGGCTGGCTATGATAACCGTGTGTGTGTGGTGTGTGTGTGTGTGTGTGTGTGTGTGTGTATGAATGAGAGAGAGAGAGAGAGAGAGAGAGCGAAAGAGAGAATGACAAACCACATTCCCTCCACTCTGCTGCGACTCTGTCAGTAGAAGTGTGTGACCCAGAGACCGGTGCAACCATATAAGGAGAGAGGAGGAAATTAGACCAGGAAGTGGGAAGTCCTGCTTGTGTGGAGCCACGTGGTTTCCAGTATTCTGATGCGGTCACTGACAAACATGGGCCGACACACACACACACACACACACACACACACAGCAAATAACTGCATCTGAACACCACGCGTAGCTTACGACTGCCAATAAAACATTTCGCTAAAGTCAATTGCAAGAACAAGACAGTGGGGAAATGAGGCAAGCCTGGTGTGGCGCTTCCTTCAACCTTGGACAACCGTTTGGGCAATCAGGTTATTAGTGGATTTCCAATAATGACACTAAGCACTGTGTTGCAATCTTAACAGTACTACCATGATGTACAATGTCCGCAATAATTGTAATGCTCACACGATGTGTGCGCGCGCCTGCCAGCCTGCCTGTCAGTCTGTGTATGCGAGTGCATACTGTATGTGCATGTCTGTGTGCACGTGTACACACACACACACAAATATGTATACAGAGCCAGACACGCACTGTATGCCTGGCTTGGCCTGTCCGTGGTTTGGCTGGAACATAGCAGGGGGCCAGCGTGGCTGGGCTGTGCTCTATAGACCCCTTGTGCATGCAGAGATGACACAGACCAGTCAAGGCAGCCACTGACGTCTCCAATCCCAGAGTCGACGCACCACGGCTGGGCACCCAGCCACCCCGCCTGCCCCTGCTTCCAGCACTGACTCCATGCAGCAGACCTTGAGACAGACATACAGTACAGTACTAGATGGCCCAGGGTCTACTGACAAT
The DNA here is from genome assembly GCF_034236695.1 of Oncorhynchus nerka. NCBI lineage: Eukaryota > Metazoa > Chordata > Actinopteri > Salmoniformes > Salmonidae > Oncorhynchus > Oncorhynchus nerka. The sequence goes on along the minus strand of NC_088419.1, from coordinate 53,270,054 downwards.
AAATGGGACACTACCAGTTCAGTATCTCTTCCTTGTCTACGGTCTTAGTCTTATCACAAGGGCTACAGCATTGGCTGTCATTCATTCAGACTCAAGCCTTTATCCAGGCTTAGGCATAGTTCGACGCAACAATTCAGGAAATGTATTTCGACTGAATACAACATGAATTGCGGTTCATTATCTGTATTTTTGCAGAAGGGTTAACTATGTTTTTGAAAGAGATACATTCAATTTCCCATTCATTCATTCCCTGAATCACACAGTTGAAGTGAATGGAGCATATCCTGTCCTTCAAAATGGGCATTGCCGATGTGGACGTGATAGGTTCCTAAGGAAAATAGGAAATGTCCGTCCCTCTGAATGTTACAGTAAAGATGTCAGGAATCAGGATTGTGTATGCCACAGTTTGTTCCTCAGAAGGGAGGCTTGTGTTTGTAAAAGTCAACAAGCTGATAAGATAAGACCTCAGGCCCAGTTCAACAGACTGGCAGCTGGCTAGTTGGCTGCGTTTCTGAGTAAGACAGAGCACTCGTATCATGCTGTGAGAATGTAGGCCTACATTTGAATGGATTAAATCAACAAAACCATATTTGACACCATTTCATTTCTATTCAACAATGATTCTTTCTTACTCGTTCGTTTGATTAAATTAGGGCACTTGTCGATACGGTTTTGCAAGGGGGTATCTGTTCTGCTATGTTTGCAGGTCTATGCATGTTCAGGCATGGTGTGTGGGGGTTGCTTTGCCAGCATCATTGTGAGTAAACCAGACAGAAAGAACAACATTGACCTTCAAAAGGTAACCTTTTCTCACAGTAAATAATCCACATCGGTCGACCTCAAGTTGAGTCACAATAGAAAGCCTCATGGAATCCCTCTCTCTTTTTTGTCTGGGTGAAATATCATCACATTTGAGATCATATTCAGAGATGAGCCGGCAGGCAAAGCCCACTCCTGCCTGCCCACTCACAGCGTCATTCACAGACCGCGCTAGAATCTTCCTCTACGGTGCAGCTGTAGTCAACCACACACACACACACACACACACACACACACACACACACACACACACACACACACACACACACACACACACACACACACACTCTCTCTCTCGTTCTCCCACGCGCAAAGCGCCCTCTGGGGGCTGTATAACTTTTGAGATTATAGACACCCCTCTTCACACTCCCACCCCCGCTAATTGTTCTCTTTGACGTACACAGGCGTGCTGGGGTGTGAGGGTGACACACAGGCACAGGCTATGCCTAATACCATTGTATTATCACTGTTGAAACCATTGTGTGATTCTGCTTGTGTTCTCAGCCATCTGCTAACACTGTCCTGCTTACCGGCGCAGTATTTCACTCAGTATAGTGCTGAGATAAAGCAATGAACAATCTTTGGAGCTTTCTACCGCGTACAATAACTGCTGCACAAGTGACACCTGCACTACAACAGAAATGTTGAAGAAACATTCGATTCATGTATTAACAGCAGCAGAGGTCAACAGAAATAAGTTGTGTTCTGTCCTTACAATTAGCACTTACAACCCTGCACCCAAAGAGAGCATGCGAATCGTTCACCGACACAATTAGCAATCTATCAGTCCAAATCCAATGTATACCCGGGGATCACAGCTGCTAATTAGCTTGACAGCTTGTACAGGTTGTGCACGGTCCAAACAATGACTAAAACAAACAAGTCTCAGCTGTCTTCATCTCCTCAATTGCTGACTTAAATCAGGGGGGGGGCAAAAGACACTCACTCTGATGATCATGCCTTTCTCTGTCGTTGCTCATCATGCTGTCCCGTGTGCTCTCTTGCTCTCCGACGTAGCCTGTGTCACCTTCCGCCAGGCCAGAGGTTTATAGGTAAACACGACCTGTGCAACGCTGATATGGATCCTGATTGCACCTGATGGAGGGAACTTATATTAATGAAGACACATATAGGCATACTGTGCATACTGTATATATATTAAACAATATGGCCATTATGAACACGCAACAATCAATGAGAAAAAAATACACAACTACACACACGCCAAGATATACAAGATACTGTACAAGAAATCATGAATTACCGTGCAATAAAAACAGCTCTGTACTGAGTTACTGTACTGTAAAAACAGTTCTGTACTGAGTTACTGTACTGTAAAAACAGCTCTGTACTGAGTTACTGTACTGTAAAAACAGCTCTGTACTGAGTTACTGTACTGTAAAAACAGTTCTGTACTGAGTTACTGTACTGTAAAAACAGCTCTGTACTGAGTTACTGTACTGTAAAAACAGTTCTGTACTGAGTTACTGTACTGTAAAAACAGTTCTGTACTGAGTTACTGTACTCTAAAAACAGCTCTGTACTGAGTTACTGTACTGTAAAAACAGCTCTGTACTGAGTTACTGTACTGTAAAAGCAGCTCTGTACTGAGTTACTGTACTGTAAAAACAGCTCTGTACTGAGTTACTGTACTGTAAAAACAGCTCTGTACTGAGTTACTGTACTGTAAAAACAGCTCTGTACTGAGTTACTGTACTCTAAAAACCGCTCTGTACTGAGTTACTGTACTGTAAAAACAGCTCTGTACTGAGTTACTGTACTGTAAAAACAGTTCTGTACTGAGTTACTGTACTGTACCCCTGAGACACCCCCAGGGAGTAGGGTAACAGCCAGGGTCCCCATTGTACCGCACCCCTGGAGCAATTGGGGTTAAGTGCCTTGCTCCAGGGCACAGGGACAGATTTTTCACCTTGTGGGCTCTGTGATTCGAACGATCTTTCAGTTACTGTCCCAATGCTCTAACCTCAAGGCTCCCTGGGGACAGCTCACGAGAACCGTGGCTAGGGTGACAATGTCAGCCGAATGCCCGTGTGGAAATAGGAATGCAACATGAGCGATAAGGGAGGAAGAAAACGAGCACGGTCTCAGCATACAGCAGCTCTAGCCTAAGAACAACAACCACCGGTAGAGAGAGGGAAAGCCCAACTGAGGCAGGCTCGAGGCTGGTGTGTATGTGTGTGTGTGTGGTCTTTCACGTGTGATATGATGAAAACTCACTTCTACACACAGACACACACAGTTCTGTACTGAGTTACACTGACCACACACACATTTGCAATAGATTGTGCAATAATAGTCCAGTTGCAGAAGTCATGGAGCGTGTGTGTGTAAATAGGATGATTGTAATGTCCGGGGCTTGAACCAGTAACGTGGCTACTGGTCCACCTAACCTATAACCTCTATCCTCCTGGCCGTTGGCCGACTCGTAAAACGAGCCTGCTCTAGTCCTTTACTAATGCTAACTGCTACTCCAGTGATAGCATCTTTAGAATATTATTACCACACAACAGAAGTCCCTTGCTCTGTTTTCGCACCTGTCAAGCATCATCTCGTGGTCATTCTTATAGTAAGGGGGGGGGGGGGGGGGATTCCAGAAAATGGCATTGGGACTTTAAGTAACTCTCCCTTTTTGACTCAAACCATAGAGCTAAACATCTGTCCAGTTCTACTCACCCTTCTTTTCAAATAAACACCTTGCACCTTGAGCCTGAGGGGATTTCCATGGTCTGTATGCTGGAAATCACACTGTCTTGGTCTGACAGAATCAGAAAGTGGATAGAAGGTATTTCTTCTTCTTCTATGTGTGCAATGAATCAATGAGAGCTTCATTTCAATCAAAAAATCTTTTGGAAATGTAAGGTCTATGTTAAATTAACAATTTATATTAAATGAACAATCTCAACTCAAAGTGTGCAGAGAAAGTGTCGAGTCTTCAGACCATGGTGCAAATTACAAGGGAGCCAGGGGGGGCTCAGCTCCCCTGAATGAGACATTAGCTCCCCTAAATGCAACATAAGTCAAACTTTTGGAGGGTCTCCTAAATAATGCCAATTTCAACTATTCCCCTATTTGTTAAAAATGCAGTGGTAAATATGTTTTACAGTAGTAGTACATTTGAGTAGTAGTAAATATCACAGCACTTTGTGACATCGGCTGATGTAAGAAGGGCTTTATAAATACATTTGATTGATTGAGTGGTCTCCAAGTACCTCTTGAAGAATATTGTTGTTTAAGGGTTACTTCCAATTTGGCTCAGTCTCGCTCTCCCTCGCCCTCTCTCGCTCTCCCTCGCCCTCTCTCGCTCTCCCCCGCCCTCTCTCGCTCTCCCTCGCCCTCTCTCGCTCTCCCTCGCTCCCTCTCGCCCTCTCTCGCTCCCCCTCGCCCTCTCTCGCTCTCCCTCGCCCTCTCTCGCTCTCCCTCGCCCTCTCTCGCTCTCCCTCCCTCTCTCGCCTCCCTCGCCTCGCTCCCCTCTCCCCGCCCTCTCTCGCTCTCCCTCGCCCTCTCTCGCTCCCTCTCGCCCTCTCTCGCTCCCCCTCGCCCTCTCTCGCTCTCCCTCGCCCTCTCTCGCTCCCCCTCGCCCTCTCTCGCTCTCCCTCGCCCTCTCTCGCTCTCCCTTCCCGCCAGTTCAGAGCGGCAGAAAAGACACACACTCTTCAACCTTTTCCCTCCACAGCCCTCCCTCTTTTTCTGTTTCCCTCCCTCTCTTTCTGTTTCCCTCCCCCTCTCTCTCCCTCTCTCCCTCCCCATCTCCCCATCTTAAGTGCTCAACTTCTATGACTAGCCCATGTCAATACAGTCCCACTCCCTCAGATCATTACAAGTCAATATCACTGCCTCAGTGGCTCCTCTCAAGCCTGAAGACACACTCAATGTCCACTGTGTCTGTTTTATTGCTGTTGAATCACTCCGTGCCCACAGTACGGGGGTATAACAGATCCCGAGCTCCAATACAGTTGTAATATCGGTGATTCAGGGCCACAATTTTGCCGATAGGAATTTACTCACAGCCGCTGACGTCTTTTCAGACTCGAGTGCACAGTGATTCAACTAAGAGAAAGCCTTAAAGGTCCCAGCTGACCAGGAGGGAGCCATGGTATTATTGTGTTGTAGCTCACCGTTCCTTCTACATATCATCTGATATCTGTTTCAGATGGCACTTTTTCATGTTGGGCTCATTCTTTCATCATAAATGCTAGTTACAATGAAATTGTTATTTTTTTAAATTATTATTATATCTATTTTTTGTTACAGTGAAATTATGAACAGTTTATCAATAGATTGATGTTTCCTGTTATGCCTAATGGAATTCTACAAGTCTGTAAAAAAAGTGTTTGCTAGTGGTATTTCCCATGAAATGGTTTCTCTGAAAATACAACTAAAATGAGACGTTAACCTTTTCATGAAACTCGCATTCATACCATGAAACTCGCATTCATGGGTTCAAGAGCATCACACAAAATGCTGCAACATACAATGTCAGCACAGTGTTGAGTTTTTTTGTATTAAAGCAGTTAGGCCACCTCCCCGCTCCCCAAGGAAATACAGAACTGATGGTGGCTGGTACGTGAGCTGGACGGAGTGTGTGTGTGTGTGTGTGTGTGTGTGTGTGTGTGTCTATACATGAGGTTGCAGATAACGCTTCTGTCCAACATTGATGACATCAGAGAGGGACTTTGGGTCGGAGCTGCTGACGACATTATGTGCTCACTGTCATACTCAGAGAAGAGGAGGTGGGCGTGTGTGTGTTTGTGTGAACGAGAGAGAGAGAGTCACACCTGGGGCAAAGAGAGATACATATTGAGTAAGATGGTGAGGGAGATGCAGAAAGCAGGGGAGAGACAGAGACAAAAATTAGAGAATGGTAGAAAAATAGTGCAAGAGAGTCAGGATGCCAGGTACCTCCAGGCCATGCATGACTCTTACTCCTACAGTCAGTTCAAACGACCATTGACTTCTGTGACCTGCTGGGCCCATGGGGGTAAGGTTGATCTGTGGTCAGTATGGATGAGCAGCCAGTGTTAACCTATAAGTCAACCGGTTCATATGAACCCCTTCACTATACCAGAGAGAGAGAGAGTTAATTTTTTTTTTTTCACCTTTATTTAGCCAGGTAGGCTAGTTGAGAACAAGTTCTCATTTCCAACTGCGACCTGGCCAAGATAAAGCATAGCAGTGTGAACAGACAACACAGAGTTACACATGGAGTAAACAATTAACAAGTCAATAACACAGTAGAAAAAAAAGGGGAGTCTATATACATTGTGTGCAAAAGGCATGAGGAGGTAGGCGAATAATTAAAATTTTGCAGATTAACACTGGAGTAATAAATGATCAGATGGTCATGTACAGGTAGAGATATTGGTGTGCAAAAGAGCAGAAAAGTAAATAAATAAAAACAGTATGGGGATGAGGTAGGTGAAAATGGGTGAGCTATTTACCAATAGACTATGTACAGCTGCAGCGATCGGTTAGCTGCTCAGATAGCAGATGTTTGAAGTTGGTGAGGGAGATAAAAGTCTCCAACTTCAGCGATTTTTGCAATTCGTTCCAGTCACAGGCAGCAGAGAACTGGAACGAAAGGCGTCCAAATGAGGTGTTGGCTTTAGGGATGGTCAGTGAGATACACCTGCTGGAGCGCGTGCTACGGATGGGTGTTGCCATCGTGACCAGTGAACTGAGATAAGGCGGAGCTTTACCTAGCATGGACTTGTAGATGACCTGGAGCCAGTGGGTCTGGCGACGAATATGTAGCGAGGGCCAGCAGCCGACTAGAGCATACAAGTCGCAGTGGTGGGTGGTATAAGGTGCTTTAGTGACAAAACGGATGGCACTGTGATAAACTGCACCCAGTTTGCTGAGTAGAGTGTTTGAAGCAATTTTGTAGATGACATCGCCGAAGTCGAGGATCGGTAGGATAGTCCGTTTTACTAGGGTAAGTTTGGCGGCGTGAGTGAAGGAAGCTTTGTTGCGGAATAGAAAGCCGACTCTTGATTTGATTTTCGATTGGAGATGTTTGATATGAGTCTGGAAGGAGAGTTTACAGTCTAGCCAGACACCTAGGTACTTATAGATGTCCACATATTCAAGGTCGGAACCATCCAGGGTGGTGATGCTGGTCAGGCGTGCGGGTGCAGGCAGCGAACTGTTGAAAAGCATGCATTTGGTTTTACTAGCGTTTAAGAGCAGTTGGAGGTCACGGAAGGAGTGTTGTATGGCATTGAAGCTCGTTTGGACCGAGTCGAAAGCCTTGGCAAGGTCGATGAAGACGGCTGCACAGTACTGTCTTTTATCGATGGCGGTTATGATATCGTTTAGTACCTTGAGCGTGGCTGAGGTGCACCTGTGACCGGCTCGGAAACCAGATTGCACAGCGGAGAAGGTACGGTGGGATTCGAGATGGTCAGTGACCTGTTTGTTGACTTGGCTTTCGAAGACCTTAGATAGGCAGGGCAGGATGGATATAGGTCTGTAACAGTTTGGGTCCAGGGTGTCTCCCCCTTTGAATAGGGGGATGACTGCGGCAGCTTTCCAATCCTTGGGGATCTCAGATGATATGAAAGAGAGGTTGAACAGGCTGGTAATAGGGGTTGCGACAATGGCGGCGGATAGTTTCAGAAATAGAGGGTCCAGATTGTCAAGCCCAGCTGATTTGTACGGGTCCAGGTTTTGCAGCTCTTTCAGAACATCTGCTATCTGGATTTGGGTAAAGGAGAACCTGGAGAGGCTTGGGCGAGTAGCTGCGGGGGGGGCGGAGCTGTTGGCCGAGGTTGGAGTAGCCAGGCGGAAGGCATGGCCAGCCGTTGAGAAATGCCTGTTGAAGTTCTCGATAATCATGGATTTATCGGTGGTGACCGTGTTACCTAGCCTCAGTGCAGTGGGCAGCTGGGAGGAGGTGCTCTTGTTCTCCATGGACTTCACAGTGTCCCAGAACTTTTTGGAGTTGGAGCTACAGGATGCAAACTTCTGCCTGAAGAAGCTGGCCTTAGCTTTCCTGACTGACTGCGTGTATTGGTTCCTGACTTCCCCGAACAGTTGCATATCGCGGGGACTATTCGATGCTATTGCAGTCCGCCACAGGATGTTTTTGTGCTGGTCGAGGGCAGTCAGGTCTGGAGTGAACCAAGGGCTATATCTGTTCTTAGTTCTGCTTTTTTTGAACGGAGCATGCTTATCTAAAATGGTGAGGAAGTTACCTTTAAAGAATGACCAGGCATCCTCAACTGATGGGATGAGGTCAATGTCCTTCCAGGATACCCGGGCCAGGTCGATTAGAAAGGCCTGCTCACAGAAGTGTTTTAGGGAGTGTTTGACAGTGATGAGGGGTGGTCGTTTGACTGCGGCTCCGTAGCGGATACAGGCAATGAGGCAGTGATCGCTGAGATCCTGGTTGAAGACAGCGGAGGTGTATTTGGAGGGCCAGTTGGTCAGGATGACGTCTATGAGGGTGCCCTTGTTTACAGAGTTAGGGTTGTACCTGGTGGGTTCCTTGATGATTTGTGTGAGATTGAGGGCATCTAGCTTAGATTGTAGGACTGCCAGGGTGTTAAGCATATCCCAGTTTAGGTCACCTAACAGAACAAACTCTGAAGCTAGATGGGGGGAGATCAATTCACAAATGGTGTCCAGGGCACAGCTGGGAGCTGAGGGGGGTCGGTAGCAGGCGGCAACAGTGAGAGACTTATTTCTGGAGAGAGTCATTTTCAAAATTAGGAGTTCGAACTGTTTGGGTATGAACCTAGAAAGTATGACATTACTTTGCAGGCTATCTCTGCAGTAGACTGCAACTCCTCCCCCTTTGGCAGTTCTATCTTGACGGAAGATGTTATAGTTGGGTATGGAAATCTCCGAATTTTTGGTGGCCTTCCTGAGCCAGGATTCAGACACGGCAAGGACATCAGGGTTAGCAGAGTGTGCTAAAGCAGTGAGTAAAACAAACTTAGGGAGAATGCTTCTGATGTTGACATGCATGAAACCAAGGCTTTTTTCGATCACAGAAGTCAACAAATGAGTGTTCTGGGCAGCTTAGAGTTGTTACCCTGGCAACAGACCTCTGCCTATCCAATGCATTTTAAGAATTGCATAATATGTGTGTGTGTGTCTGTGTATAGAAGTGAGTTTTCATCATATCATACGTGAAAGACCACACACACAAATACCCATATATCCCATATCATACTTAAATTATTTTGTATTCTTCTATTATATTTTTGCTACATTTGTATCCTCTTTTTTTCCATTGAGCTGTTATTGTTTTTTACTCTTTTATTCACTTAAAGTGAAGCTCTATAACTTTTTTATAATTTCAGCCAGTAGTTTTGAAAGGGATGCGCACCATTTTACAAATGGTGCCGAAGAACATGGCTGACGTTTTACATTCTCCCAACCAATTGTGCTATTTTGTTAGTTTTTTTGTGTAACTTATTTTTTATCTTAACGTGTACATAATGTTGCTGTTGCCGTCTCTTATGACAGGAAAGAACGTCTGGACATCAGAACAGCGATTACTCACCGAGGACTGGAAGAAACGTTTTCCTTTAACGAGTCCAACGAGAAGGATAATCCTGCTTTCACTGGAACAGGCCCAGATCCACGCCTTTTGCGTGAAGAAAAGACGCAGGAAAAGGGGCTGCAGATCTGGCAGCCTTCTGGGAATCCGTAGGCGAGCGAGTAAACTCCTACTGCCATCCGTTCTTCTTGCTAATGTGCAATCATTGGAAAATAAAATTCAGATTTTAGATTATCCTACCAAACGGGACATCAAAAACTGTAACATCTTATGTTTCACCGAGACGTGGCTGAACGACGATACAGACAATATAGAGCTAGCGGGATTTTCCATGACCCGCAGAACAGAGGCGCTACCTCTGGTAAGACGAGGGGTGGGAGTGTGTGTCTATTTGTCAATAACAGCTGGTGCGCGATGTCTAATATTGAAGAAGTCTCGAGGTTTTGCTCACCTGAGGTAGAGTACCCTATGATAAGCAGATGACCACACTATCTACGAAGAGAGTTCTCATCTATATTATTCGTAGCCGTCTATTTACCACCACAGAACGAAGCTGGCACTAAGACCGCTCTCAACCAACTCTATAAGGCCATAACCAAAGAAGAAAATGCTCACCCAGAAGCGGCGCTCCTAGTGGCCGGGGATTTTAATGCAGGCAAACTTCAATCTGTCTTACCACATTTTTACCAGCCTGTCACATGTGCAACCAGAGAGAAAACAATCCTAGACCACCTTTACTCCACACACAGAGATGCATACAAAGCTCTCCTCTGCCCTCCATTTGGCAAATCTGACCATAATTTTATCCTCCTGATTCCTGCTTACAAGCAAAAACTAAAGCAGGAAGTACCAGTGACTCGCTCAATACGGAAGTGGTTAGATGATGCGGATGGTACACTACAGGACTGTTTTGCTAGCACAAACTGGAATATGTTCAGGGATTCCTCCAATGGCATTGAGGAGTACACCACCTCATCGACGTGCATCGACAATGTCGTCCCCACAGTGACTGTACGTACATGCATGACAGCATCAGCTGTTCTGGATGACTGTGTGATAATGCTTTCGGTAGTTGATGTCAACAAAACCTATAAACAGGTCAACATTCACAAAGCCGCTGGGCCACCAGGACGTGTACTCAAAGCATGCGCGGACCAACTGTCAAGTGTCTTCACTGACATTTTCAACCTCTCCCTGACCGAGTCTGTAATATCTACTTGTTTCAAGCAGACCACCATAGTCCCTGTGCCCAAGGAAGCGAAGGTAACCTGCCTAAATGACTACCGAACTGTGGCATTCACGTCGGTAGCCATGAAGTGTTTTGAAAGGCTGGTCATGGCTCACATCAACAGCATCCTCCCGGACACCCTAGACCCACTCCAACAGAGCCACACCCGCCCAAACAGATCCACAGATGACGCAATCTCAATCGCACTCCACACTGCCATTTCTCACCTGGACAAAAGAAACACCTACTGTATGTGAGAATGCCGTTCATTGACTACAGCTCTGCGTTGAACACCATAGTGCCCACGAAGCTCATCACTAAGCTAAGGACTCTGGGACTAAACACCCTCCTCTGCAAATGGATCCTGGACTTCCTGATGGGCCGCCCCCAGGTGGTAAGGGTAGGCAACAACACATCTTCCACGCTGATCCTTAACACTGGGACCCCTCAGGGGTGTGTACTTAGTCCCCTCCTGTATTCCCTGTTCACCCACGACTGCGTGGCCAAGCACGACTCCAACACCATCATTAAGTTTGCTGGCAACACAACAGTGGTAGGCCTGATCTCCGACAACAATGAGATGGCCTATAGGGAGGAGGTCAGAGAACTGGCAGTGTGGTGCCAGGACAACAACCTCTCCCTCAATGTGAGCAAGACAAAGGAGCTGATCGTGGACTACAGGAAAAGGCGGGCCGAACAGGCCCCCATTAACATCGACGGGGCTGTAGTGGAGCGGTTCGAGAGTTTCAAGTTCCTTGGTGTCCACATCACCAACGAACTATCATGGTCCAAACATACCAAGACAGTCGTGAAGAGGGCACGACAAAACCTTTTCCCCCTCAGGAGACTGAAAATATTTGGCATGGGTCCCCAGATCCTCAAAAGGTTCCTCAGTTGCACCATAGAGAGCATCCTGACCTGTTGCATCACCGCCTGGTATGGCAACTGCTCGGCATCTGACCGTAAGGTGCTACAGAGGGTAGTGCAAACGGCCCAGTACATCATTGAGGCCAAGCGTCCTGCCATCCAAAACCTATACAATAGAGGGTGTCAGAGGAAAGCGCAACAAATTGGGTGACTCTAGTCACCCAAGTTATTGACTGTTTTCTCTGCTACCGCACGGCAAGCAGTACCGGAGCACCAAGTATAGGACCAAAAGGCTCCTCAACAGCTTCTACCCCCAAGCCATAAGACTGCTGACCATTTAATAAAATCACCACCGGACAATTTGTATAAGTTCCGTCGTTTTTTTAAGGGGTGGGGTGGGTTGCAAGTTGTATTATATGTTACGAATCCAATTAGTACAAGTAACTAATTTGTTGTGCTTAACTCTAACTCTGTCTGTTAGATATTTAACAAAGAACATTATGCACATCTGCAATATATACTTCCGAGTGTGTTTATTCTAACAAGACTGCATCTTTAATGACTTTTCAATTGCTGTTGCAGTGTCCAGAGGTGATCCTGCAAGTAAGCATTTTGTTGCGCTGCATATATTATGTGATATGAATAATAAACAAGCTTTAACCAGAGGGCTGCTGGTTCATGATTTCAGGTTCAATCCACTGCTGTGCCACTGTGCCCTTGAAAAAGGCACTTAAACCCCACAGCTAGGGCGATGCAAGAAGCAAAGTCCTGCCTCATTCCACACACAAACTGACGGCGTCAAGTTGCATGAATCAAAAATGCATCCATTGTAAGAGAAGAATGCCTCAGCAAAATAGGACGACTGCATACGGCGCAATATACACCAAAGTGTCTTTATTCTAAACAATATTCTAACCCTTGTTAGAATAAACACACTCGGAAGTATATATTGCAGATGTGCATAATGTTCTTTGTTAAATATCTAACAGACAGAGTTAAGAGTTAGGAGTGCAGTAGGCAAAACTAACACACAAAAAAGATCAAGAGGGATCATGACATCTTGTGCTCTATGGAATGGGCAACTGTGGGTAGGTACTGACTCATTATTCCAATGGGAGACCTTTAAACTGGGCCTGCAATCCATAATGACTAGTATTGTTGGCTACAGTGGGGTTGTGCACAGTTCACTCCTCCTCTCCTCCCCTTCTCTCCCCTATACAATTGCTCTACCTCTCTGCTCTTTTTCACCCTAGCTCTCTGCAAAGAGTAGATGAGTCACACTGCCTGCCCCTGAGAGGGGTGTCCTCCTTGACACTTCATCACTGACTGAACACATGAGTGAATACACACACACACACACACACACACACACACACACACACACACACACACACACACACACACACACACTACCTCTTTCCGGCAATCCCCTTTCACCCTCTCTTGCCCTTTCCCTCCACATTATTCTCTCTATCCTGCCTCTCCCCTCTCTTTTTCCTCGACCACACTGCTCTCTCTTTCTTTCTTTCTTTCTTTCTTTCTTTCTTTCTTTCTTTCTTTCTTTCTTTTCTTCTTGCTCTTTGAATGCCAGACGTGCAGTCCAGTGAGACATCCTTCTCATCAAGGTTATGGATGGGTTACTGTGTGCGTTTTTATTCCCCTTAAAACAGCAGCTTCAGTTGTGACTAAGAACAATAATCTGTAGCCTACTCTGTAACTTAACCTGTTTCTGTTTCTACTCTGGGCATTAGGACCTACGTGTCATTTGTACTTATTCTGTGCATGAATTGTATTGTGTACACACATCCAGATGCTCAGCTCGTTTGTGTGGTTTTGGGAGAGGTTCTCGGGAATATTAATGTGGACTGGTTGAGGTTATCGGGACAGTATTATGCCCAGTTTTAAATAATTCCATAACAAAATTAGGCTGTAATGATGAGAGCATACAACTATTGACTATGAAAGTGTGCTGTTTTCTGCTGACTTAGACAGCTTGTGTCATAAAGCAGGTTGGATCATTTGCATACAGGGAGGGACCTGGGAATCTGGTCACAATGCAGACGCAGTGGGCGGATAAGAGACACATTTTATTACCATGTGTAGACGCAACAAATCTTGATCACATACTGATCGGATCATCTTGATCGGATGACGTCAACCACATGTTAATGTAAGGTGTGATATGTCAAACCAACCAGTATCTGTGGTGTATCACAGCTACTTTAAGCAACATAACTTAATCATGAATAAGGAAGAGAGAGTAAAATGTGAATTGCTTAGCTATATAAATAGGACAGGGAAACACAAGTTAAGTATACTAATTCATTATTCATTGCACTTACAGATATATAAGCACCATTATCATTGCAAAATTAGCATCACCATTCAATTGGGCAAGTCTCTCAGAAGGCAGCATAAGGTTTTTCAACAGAAGAGTCTGCAACTCCCATCAAGACAGACCAGCATTTCTCACACTTTTAGAAGTTTATTCACTATCATTTAGTCTAAGGGGTTTTCACACCTCTGCCCTGGAAGAGGCCAACACAACCGTTCACACACCACATCCAACCCCCTTCTAACCTCCTTCTCCCTGTGCCCCTACTCTGACCTCTCTGGCACCCCCCCACCAGCTGCCCAGGTGTAAACATTTTGCACCTCTTCGCTCACTGAAGAATTTACCAGGGGAGACATGCCTTTTTACTCGTCCTGGGAAAACCCAACTTTAGTTTTTAACTGAACTTACAAAGGCAAAACAATATTGTCTGAAACAACAGCTTGACAACAACTTGAAAGAAAAGTGACTTTAGCTGAAATAATGTAAATCCCTCATTACATTTTGTATGTTAGGCATTTAGCAGTAGCTCTTGTGCAGCGGCTATTTAGCTTGTATGAAAACAGGTCTGCTATTAATGCATTGGCTAAATCCAGCAATTTTTTAAAGTAGAATGGTTCTAGAAGCGCAAGTGATTAACACAAGGAGTAAATTCAACATTAGGCATCCACATATGTCTGCCTACATATGTCTGCCTAATATGAAGTTCCACATATGTCTGCCATATGTGGATTAGCTTGAAGGAAACAACTAGCGAATGAATTAGCGTTAGCACTGATTAGCATTAGCATTAATATGCTCATTAGGTGATGATATATAGATGACTCTGGCACTCTTGAATCCACTAAGGTTAAAGGCAGTATAAATCCAATTGAGCATCAAGGAGGGTACGCTAGCCATGCTACAAGGCTCAGGAGTTACACTAGCTAACATGCAGTGTGCACTGCAAAACTGTGAAGAGAAGCTAGGAAACTAGCCAGACCAGTCATTGCGGAGGGTTGTTGTGTTCTTGTGAATATTTCTCATAATTCATAGACATTGTTACTTTTCTCAAATGCCGAAAATCCAGTGTTTTTATATCAAAGCGTTTTGTTATATTTTAGTATTCTGTTATGTATATAAAGTGTAATATTGGGATGCAAACTCAAAATTGAATACATTTCAACTCTATATCTGACATGGTACAGGTGTCTTTTATTTAAAGACCATAACAATGCATGTGAGGTGTATACTTTTGTTTTTAAAGTAGATTTGTTTAAGACTACCAAGAAACCCTCTGTGTGACCCTTTTACTGTAGTAAAAGGTTAGGAGCTAGTAACTCAAGCATTTGGCTGCTAAACTGTGTATATCTGCTAAACTGTGTACGTGACCGATAAACTTTGATTTCTAAGGTTACATACTGTATATTAATATGGGCTATTCTTATCCCTTTTCTTGGTAGCTTGTCATAGATAGACATAATATGGAGAAAAATAGATATATTTGTGTGTGTGTGTGATGTTGGGCTTAAGTTACTGACCCTGTGGCTTGGCTCTCTCATTCGTCCCAGGCTTTTGGGAGGGAGGGTTGACAATGAGCCGGATGTAAGTAATGTTCCCATGAATGCATAAGAATGCATTTTCCTACTGTCTGCATTCAACCTCCATTCATCTATGCCAGAAGTGACAGCAACAACACCCAAATGACACCATTCTAATTCCCTGACAATGAGCCACGCAAGTGGTGTAACAGTATAACTTTAGACCGTCCCCTCGCCCATACCCGGGCGCGAACCAGGGACTCTCTGCACACATCAACAACAGTCACCCACGAAGCATCGTTACCCATCGCTCCACAAAAGCCGCGGCCCTTGCAGAGCAAGGGGAACTACTACTTCAAGGTCTCAGAGCAAGTGACGTCACCAATTGAAACGCTATTTAGCGCACACCGCTAACTAAGCTAGCCGTTTCACATCCGTTACAGTGGCAACATGTATTGCATCGGTTATCAAAGCCATCGTTGGTGAGATAATTTACTGAATATATAGGGGGCACGTAAGGACTAACGTCGGACTAATACACAGAGAAAAAAGTCCGCTAGTAACATTAAAGAGAATGCCGACTCCTTTCATCCAGAGCAGTGGTTCCCAAACTTTTTATGGTCACGTAACCCTTTCAAACATTCAACCTCCAGCTGTACCCCCTCTAACACCAGGGTCAGTGCACTCTCAAATGTTGTTTATTGCCATCATTGTAAACCTGCCACACACACACACACACACACACACATACGTACGATACATTTATTAAATATAAGAACGAGTATGAGTTTTTGTCACAACCCGACTAGTGACAAGAGCTCTTATAGGACCAGGGCACAAATAATACTATAATAATAATCAATCATTTTGCTCTTTATTTAGCCATCTTACATATAACAATAATCCAGTTGTTTGTGTCGTCTGTTTTGGGAAAGTACCTGCATAATTGCGCACCCAACTGACTCAGGTGCTTTCGCTATATCACATTTGGCATTGTCTGTAAGCTTGAGTTAATTTGCACACAAAAAAATCATACAATGATGGAAAGACCTGTGTGTTGTTCTTGTTAATGCAGACAGAGAAGAGCTCCAACTTCTTAATCATAACCTCAATTTTGTTCCGCACATGGAATATAGTTGCGGAGAGTCCCTGTAATCCTAGATTCAGATCATTCAGGCAACAAAAAAACATCACCCAGATAGGCCAGTCGTGTGAGAAACTCGTCATCATGCAAGCGATCAGACAAGTGAAAATGGTCAGTAAGGAAAACTTTAAGCTCGTCTCTCAATTTAAAAAAAGTGTCAATACTTTGCTCTTTGATAACCAGAGCATTTCTGTGTTGTAAAAGTGTTACATGGTGGCTGCCCATATCATTGCATAATACTTTAACAAAGTTAACCATTTTCACTGTAGTGTCCAAAACGTATTTCAAGCTGTCAGGCATTCCCTTGGCAGCAAGAGCCTCTCGTGGATGCTGCATTGTACCCAAGTGGCGTTGGGAGAAACTGATTGCACGCGTGTTACCACTCCACCTTGTCTCCCTGTCATGGCTTTTGCGCCATCAGTACAGATACCAAGTACATCTTATAACCACCAAAGTCCATTTGATGTCACAAAGCTGTCCAGTACTTTAAAAATATCATCTCCAGTTGTCCTGGTTTCCAGAAGAGGATGTCTTCCTTAATTGACCCCCCATAAACGTAACAGACATATACCAGGAGCTGTGCCAGGCCCGCCACGTCTGTTGACTCATCCAGCTGTAACACATAGAATTAACTGGCTTGTATGTGAAGCAGTAATTGTTTCAAAACATCTCCTGCCGTGTCACTGATGCGTCGTGAAACAGTGTTGTTTGATGAAGACATTGTCTGTATAGTTTTTTAGGCCTTTTCCCCCAGCATTGTCCCAGCCATATCTGTGGCAGCAGGAATAATTAAATCCTCCACAATAGTATGGGGCTTGCCTGTCCTAGCCGCTCGGTAGGTCACCATATAAGACACTTCTAGCTCCTTCTTATTAATGGTATATGTTGCTTTTATATGTCTTACTCTCAAAAGTCGTCGTAATTCTCGCTCAAAAAACTACGTAGCTTATTTTTCAAATTGGCATGTTTTGTTTCTAAATGTCTGCACAAGAGTAAACTTTCGTTGAGTTGTGAGATAGTACTTTTGCACATATAACACTGTGCCTGAGGAAAGGCACTACTCCCAATATAATTGAGCCTCAAATCAATGTTGTTCTCATCATATTTGCGCCTCTTCGATGATCCAACGTCCCTGTCTGGTTTTCGGTGCTTTCCCGGGTAATGGGGCAGTAGCTCATTGGCTGCATCAGATGCACAACTGTCAGTGTCCATGCCAGCTAGAGCTAGCAACAAATGTAGAATTACTGATGCTAGCATTGGATGTGCTTGTGGAAGCAGAACAACTTGTGTCGTCGACAAATGCAGGTGTAGTAATACTGGTAGTACTACTACCAGTAGAGCTGGTATGTGTCTCTATGGAGGCGGGCACTACTTTTTTAAACCATTTTTCAATTTTCGAGCTAACGGAATGAGCAGCAGCTATGTTTGGCTACATACGGACCGTTAGTGGAATTCCCACGAGAGACCAACGGTTAATGTGATTAGATGTTATTTATTTGACTAGGCTACCTGTATTTGATATTGTGTTGTTATTTCGCTGAACACTAGTTGGTTTAATTTGATTTCTGGCAGTGAAACGAGGCTACTCAGGCGAGAGAAAAAACATCACCCAAATGTATAGCCCCGTTGGAAAAGCTAAATGGACTGTTTGAAAATGTTTTAACATTTTATTTGGCGTACCTCAGATTGGGAATAGTAGGTTAGTAGGTGAGCAGCTAAAATGTCACGTTACAAAGATGTCTGCAGTGACAGTTAATTAAGCAATAATGCCTGAGAAACCACACCATCATTTGAATTGTTCTAATGATTCGATGTTGACTTCAATAAAGAATGATTTAATAAATATCCAATAGGCCTACATAGGCAACAACTATTATGGTTGACCTATGTAGTTTGACCTAACCAAGCTAGTAGGTGATGTTAATAGTGACGTTTTCGTTGATGGCACACGAGTGGAAGAACTGTCCATGGTCCTGGCAATGTTTGGTGACAGCCAGTGTTTTCCTCCTCTCTGCTGGCATGGGAGAGATCGCATTTGTAAAATGATACATTGTTGCACAGGCCTTAGAGGTAGACAGGTATGTATATACAACCCCCAACTGTTGCAAACCAGATAATAGCATGTAAATGTGTAGATGCTCTTTGTTGACCCACAACTCCAGCATATCAACCAATCAGCATCCAGGATCCAAACAACCTGTTTTATAATGAGTAACAACCTCCATGCAATATCATATCGATTCCTCACTGATAATGCAGGTGGAGCCAAATCATACAGGGATATTGGGAAATGATTTCTGCAACAGTTTTACTGAAAACTTTCCACAATGAGGAGCCTAAAGAGAAAGGTCATGTTGATATATATATGATCTGCTGTATTTTATTTAATATTCGGGCATCTCGGGAAATATCTTTCTGGGGAGATAAACACTTCAATGCTCTCAAGGTCCACCACTCTTCTGAAGGCTTTCTTTTGTTTGTGTTCTTTTGTGAGAACATCTCGTACACAGGGGCACTAGAGGGGCCTTGAACATACATAGATACCCCCTGAGCTTCTGCACATTTCTTGATCCTAGGGTACAAGTCCTCGACACGCACACCACGTTTGTTCAAATTGGTGAGAAAAGATTTCACGGGAAAACAGGGCGATGAAAAATAGCAAGGGCTTTCAGAGTTCAAGATGATAAAATACGAATCCTTGTGGATGAAGATATCATTCGAATACTAACTTTGAAGCGGTCTTTGGGTAACGTAAAAAAGTGCCATTTACAGAATATGAAGTTCCAAAAATATGAACCTATAAGCAGACCACCTCCACCACTAATGGGAGGCCATGAAAGGCCATGCTTTAAATATCAGAGCAAAACCCCTGGCGACTCCACTGTACAAATACCAGTCTGGCTGGAAACTCTGGAGCCCGCGGGACAGTATTATTGGCTAACACCAACGACGACAACCGTCAGGCAAGCAGGCAGTTGTCAAATGTGGCACTATATTTACACACACACACACACACACACACACACACACGCACGCACACGCACACACACACACACACACACACACACACACACACACACACACACACACACACACACAGGGCTAGTGGTAAGGCCTGCTGACTTGCAACCATGTTCGCGCCCGGGTGAAGTCCGCGCTGATGGTTTCCAGCTGTAAGCTTGAAACAGTGATCTACTGTATAAATGACAGTGCTGAATAATTCATGGCACAGTCTTAAACCTCAGGCTTTGTAGTGTTAGCTGGACTTTTATCAAACTCTAAATGTTTCGGTGTGAGTTGACCCTCCCCTCTTTCACTCCCGTTTAATTGGGGCATGGAGCAGGCAGTACCACCCCCCCCCCCCCACACCCCCCACACACACACACACACACTAGTGACCTATACCCCCCCAGTGTGTGTGTTTGTGCATGTACCCGTGGTAAATATGTGTTTGTGTACGGAAGAGAGTGTGTCTGTGCAAATAAGGGCAGAGAACACCATGTTAGCTAATGTGTCATCTGGGAATGCTTGGGGACAAACAGCTCTGTTCCATTGTTGATTGATGGGGACACGATTGCTGCCAGGAAATTTCGACAGGTACATAAACATGAAGGAAGTTAACAAAACTACTACACTATAACTACACTTATCCAGGCCACCAAAGTGAATTGAGTGTTGTTGGTAGAGGTCAGAAAAAATCTGAATGAACTGAAACTTGAGTACACAGGGTTTTGTTGTCATCAACAACATCAGGGGGTATGAACACAGGCATACTCCTACCCACACACCCACACACACACCTGGTCTGCAGGGGAACCAAGTTTTCAGCAAGTACGGTCAGCTCACCCAGAGTTCACCATAGGGGATGGGGGAGGAGTGTCCGTTCCTGTGGCCAGCCCTGGGAAAAGTGCCTGCACCCTGGCTAGAGGGCGTCAAAATCAACCAGCCAGAGGCCCCCCTGCCTCCAGGGAGCGGACCCCTCAGGGTTTCACACCTCCAACTCTGGGTCATGGGAGAGCCAGGGGAACACTACAGACCACCGTGACATCAGCAACTAACCAGGGCCTGTCTGAGAGAAGAAATGAAGTGCACTAACCTGACCTGAATCAGACAGGAGGGAGCGAGTGGGTGGGAGGGAGCAAGGGGCAACTAAAGAGGAAGTGAATGATGGAGGGAACGTAGGAGGAGAGATGGAAGAAGGAAGGGAGAGGGGTGCAGGGGGGATATTCTACTAATGATGGAAGTGGGGGTTAGGGCACCCCACCCAAGGAGGGGACAGTGGGGGGGGGGGGTTGAAGTGTGGGAACCAGCACCCCTCGAGGGAGGAGGGTGAAGCTTGACACGGAGGCCTGAGAAGAGACACGGCTTCTTGTTGATCTAGCTGATAGAGGCTATTAAGGCTGGTAGACGGATTTATGAGCAGGCGGGGCTGGACAGGCTTGATTGGGCTTGGCTGGGAAGGACCCCTGGTCTTCTCATCTCAGAGAAACAGAGAGAGGTACACACGAGACACAGCAGGTTCAAGCTACTAGGGGTTTTTCCCCAAGTTCACTGGTGTAGATTATAGATGTTTAGGGTGTCTCTGGGTGACATTTTCTGTTAGCTTGAATGCTCAAAAAAGAAGGCATTACTCACAATCCTTTTCATCGGGATTAATCATCAAAACCTCTCAATTTACCATGTCACAGAAATGGTGGCACTGAAATGGTGGTGATAATTTACGCAGTAAATAGTGCAGTAAATAGTGGATAAACCAAAGGCGATGTGCACAATACAATCGTGAACTGCAATATTCCAAACTCATTTTCCCTTCCCCTCTTTTTAAATGTGATGGTTGTTTTCACACAGGAAGGTTGAATGAGAACACATTCTCTGAGGGCGCTTATAGGTGGCCATAATAAAGCAGTCCGTTTCACCAGTAACTGTTACAGACACGGTGTTCTGCATGCCAGAACTCTTTTCAGTTCCACTTGGCATCACCATATGCCAGCTAAGTGGTGCCCACGCTTTGGGAGTGCCAGGCAGGCACCGTAAAGGAGAGTTGACCCCTGTGCCATGGCCGTAGGCGGGCAAGAATGCCAGGCGGTGAGACGTGGTGCTCTATGCGCCGAGAGAGGGTGGAAAGAAAGTCAAAGACAAGCACACCCTGTACAGAATGTTCCTATAAAGGCTCCCAGATAAAGTAGCATCTGATACGAGCCTATGAGACTGTGGGTGTGGGTGTGGGTGTGGGTGTGCATGTGCGTGTGCGTGCGTGAGTGTACATGAGAGCATCAATCGAAAGTGGGTCAGAAGTGACTAATGACCAGCCTGCATATAATTCTAGATCCATCTAAAAATAAAAGCCAATAAATGAGTCCTCGTGGAAATGAGATGCCCCTCTGACAGCTGAGCTGAGGTCAGTTTGGACAGTCTTGGCTTGGGAGAGGAAGGTCGGTGGGGGAGGATGGTCTGATTTGAAGTAAGTCTGTACACAGAGCCAGCCTCTGTGTGAAAGACTTTCCCAGAACCATCCAACATTGAACATAGAAAAATAGCTGTAAAATCCTGACTTTCTTCAAAAAGGGAGGAAAGTACAGACAGACAGACCAACTTGGACTCATTGGTAGACATAACATAGTTAAAGTATATTCAACAGCCCCAATTAGTATAATATGTTAGGTTTCGCATGGTATGTATTAATTGTGGATGTCCATCATCCATTTGGTATGACATGTTACGAATTACAATTCGTACAAATTACAATTTGTTGTTGCTAACATTAGCTAGGTGGCTAATGCTAACATTAGCAAGGCTAGGGGTTAGGGTTAGGAGTTAGGTTAAAGGGTTATGGTTAGCTAACAAGCTATGTAGTCCCTGATGAGATTCGAACTTGCAACCTTTGCGTTACGAGACGTTCGCCCTTTGGGTTGCCGCATATCAACCCAGCCCAACCACCCTACTTTCGTTTTGCCTGAAGAAATCTTCTGTCTTATGTAGCCAAATTAACTAATTTGAGCATTTCGGGCTTTACGTTTACTATGTTACGTCTAGTCTATGAGACCAGGCTGGACAAACACAGACAGACAGGCAAGCACACACACAGAAGGGAAGTTGAATGACGAAAGATTCAAAGATGAGTAAAAACTACTGGAATTCTCCTAACCATGAAACTCCCTGTGGCTCAGGGAGCAGATTTACCGGTTGATACCACCCTCTAACCGACAACATAATTTCCCCGATTTTTTCCCCTCCCTTTCTCCCTCTCCCTCCCTCAAACCCCCGCCTTTTACAACCTTCCCTCCTTCCCTCTCCGTCTTGTCCTAAGCTCTCTTTTCCTCCTCACATCACCTCTCTCCCCCCTTTCCCTCTCTCACTGCCCGCCCAGTCCCAGCAGACCTTGCCCTAGCTGGCAGTGTTATGCCGCTCTGGACTTCCCGCGCCTTGCCTTTCCCGCTCCTGACGCTCTAGTGTCAGGTTTCCTTTCAGTGTCTAACGACTCACGTGGTTGGCCATGCCGGCCAAACGGACGTTTGGAACGAGACAGGAATGAATGACGGGAGGGGAAAGGACCCGTGGAGCCAAGAGGCTAAGCGTCTCCACCGCTAATATAACTGTCAGGAAGGCCACGCTTGTTAAAGTTCAAGGCCACGCCTGAGAAAGAACAAAACGAGTAAAGCCTGCCTGACAGAAGTTATCAGATCCAATACACCAGTCGCATACCACAAAACCTTAGTCTTCTGCTCAGGGGAATGCTAGCACTACTATCAGTACCTGAATTCCGGCAACATCATATAGTCAACGAGATTTCACTTGCTATGACACGCATTGTTGAATCTGCACTCTTCTCGTCACAAGACCAAAATAACATTCACAGTTTCAATGAAATGTCATGCAGCGTAATGACATTTGCCTCCAGCATTTTTACTCCAGCCAGGGTTGATTCTTGACTGCTATTTCCAGTATTCTCTCTCTACCTTCTTTCCCCCAAAATCTGACCACCGCATCAGCGCTTTTATCGAGCCGACTACAGTACTAGTCTGGCTAGCTGCCATCTGTTCTTTCCTGAAATACTTAACTTACAACTATTCCAGTCCAATGCAGCAGCCATTCTTTGGACAGGAGGTGGCCGCATTCCATTCTCATTGGACAATTCAAAATGGCTCCAAACAAGTTGGCTTGCAGCTGAACAAGACAATGCAGCCCCTTTTCTTATGGTGACTGACTGACTTTGTCTTTCCGAACATCATTCCAACATTACTACTCAGCGTCAGTGACATCATGTCACACTTTGCTAATAGCACAGGCTAAATGTCGTTGCTTCCTTGGTATGCTAGGGCAGATGAGCGGGAAATGCTGCGTATGACTTCCTTCTGACATTCTATTCAAACCTTGCTAGGTGTGCAAGATAGCGAACTGAATTGACGAATCGGTGCGTTGTAAGCAGGACGGCCATATTGTCCTTTAGGTGCACTGTAGATTTTATATTTGAGTTTGATTCTGGAGATACTCTGCTGTATACTATGTCAACCAACGTCATGTGCATATACAGTATAATGTCACTGCTTCTCGTTCTCAGAGCTTGTATGGATGCAGTGAAATCTCTTCCATACATGTTTTCCTTAGATGGACAATAACTTGACAGAACAGACATTATAAGCAGACATGATAGCTGATGCTGGGTTTTCAGTTATGGACTAACCCCAAAGTATATAGACGAATCCTGCAATGGCAACACTACGATGGTTCAAGTCCCTCCTAGGCTCCCTAGATGAGTTGAACGATACTGCTTGGAAGTGCATAAGCTGTACTTTTTCACCCAAACCCACAGGGCTGAGTACATAGGAGATGCATGCACAGATCAAGTTCAACCAGCCCCTCCATCCGCGGGAGCCAGGTAAGCGTTCTGCTCAGAATACAGCTCAACACGTGGCATGTCAAATAAAGAGAGAGGGAAAGAAACAAGTGTAGCCTGAAACGGCTGGGGAGAGGATGTGAATGCAGCCTGCCTGACACCCTCTGGCTCACAACGTCCTCACAGTCCCGCCAATAGAACACTGGGAATGCACACGCAGTGCCTGTGTGGACCCCAGGGCTTGTCAACAGACTCGCTCCATTAGAAACCACCACCACAATCCAAATGATGGTGCCTGGAGCAGGGACACACAGTTCTCTTGCTGATGCACTTAACAATAACGGCTGGAATGCATGCAATTCTTAAACAGGGTCGTGTCTCTCGAGATTTCCCAGAGAGATAAATAACAGTATATCTGTTCATTTACAGTACATCCCCAGGAAGAATGACGCCTTTTTCTATATAGTCATTTTCACATTTTCATACTTTTATAGAATGTTTGGGAATGACATAGAGTAAGGCATTTGTGAATGTTCTACAGCGATATAGAGTGGGAAAGCGGCCGTGAGGTTGGACAATTAATAGACAATGCAGTAAATAAAACCTAATAAAAATGTGTCAATCTTGTCCAAGGACCGGATGCTACACAGACCGGTGCGCCATAGCCTATCAGAGCAACTGTAGGCCTATAAGCCATTTGCCACAAGGGCCTTGCCATAATACACTTAGACCTGGGAAGTGTGTTTATAGGCAGGAGCAACAGCGCGACTTTAGACCATTACAATGCATTCGCCAAAAGCCACAAAATGCACCTGAATTAATTTCTGCAAATATATAAATAGCACAGGAGTCCTCTTACATTTGGGAACTTACAGCCCTATTGATCAAACAAGCGTGAAAAGGTAGGCTCTCTCTCCCTCTCTAAGATCAACAACTAATGTTAGCCAGAGCGATATGAGTTCATATCAAGCGAGGCAAGAGTAGATAAACCCTCAAACTTTTTCAGTTGTATAGTGAACACAAATATAAACACAATATGTAAAGTGTTAGTCCCACGTTTCGTGGGCTGAAATAAAAGATCCCAAAAATGTTCCATACACACCAAAGGCTTATTTCTCTCACATTTTGTAAAGAAATGTGTTTACATCTCTGTTAGTGAGCATTTCTCCTTTGTCAAGATAATCTATCCACCTGACAGGTGTGGCATAATAAGAAGCTGATTAAACAGCATAATCATTACACAGGTGCACCTTGTGCTGGGGACAATAGAATGCACAGTTTTGTCACACAACACAATGCCACAGACCTCTCTGTGAGGGAGTGTGCAATTGGCATGCTGACTGCAGGAATTTTACCAGAGCTGTTGAGTGAGAATGTAATGTTAATTGCTCTACCATAAAACGTTTTAGAGAATTTGGCAATACGTCCAACCGACCTCACAACTGTAGATAACGTGTAACCATGCCAGCCCAGGACCTCCACATCCGGCTTCTTCACCTGTGGGATTGTCTGAGACCAGCCACCTAGACAGCTGATAAAACTGTGGTTTTGCACAAACTGTCAGAAACCGACTCAGGGAAGCTCATCTATGTGCTCGTCGTCCTCACCAGGGTCTTGACCTAACTGCAGTTCGGCATCGTAACTGACTTCAACAGGCAAATGCTCACCTTCGATGGCACGCTGGAGAAGTGTGCTCTTCACAGATGAATCCCGATTTCAACTGTACCGGGCAGATGGCAGACAGGGTTTGTGGCATCATGTGGGCAAGTGGTTTGCTGATGCCAATGTTGTGAAGAGCGTGCCCCATAATGGAGGTGGGGTTATGGTATGGGAAGGCATAAGCTACGGACAACGAACACAATTACATTTCATCAATGGCAATTTGAATGCACAGAGATGCCATGACGATATCCTGAGGTCCATTGGCATGCCATTCATCCGCCGTCATCACCTCATGTTTCAGCATGATAATGCACAGCCCCATGTCGCAAGGATCTCTACACAATTCCTGGAAGATGACAATGTCCCAGTTCTTCCATGGCCTGCTATCGCATTTCAAGGTAAGGCCCAAATGCAGACTGTGTCGAACTAACAATTATTTACTACAGCAACAGGCGCAGGCAAACGACAGGTCAAGGCAGGCAGGGGTCGATAATCCAGAGGAGTGGGGCAAAGATACAGGATGGCAGGCAGGGTAAGGGCGGGCAGAAAAGGTCATACCCGGGAAAAAACAGGAACAATCAAGAGACAGGAACAGAGGGAAAAACACTGAAAGGCTTGATGAAACAGGAGACAGGAGACAAAGGGCTGTGAGACATGGGTTTAACCCTGGTCACATGAAAGGTGGCATGTATACGAAGGGTTCGGGTAAAACAGAAGACGAACAGCAGATGGGCTAATCATTTTGGAGATGGGGAACAGGCTGATAAATCGTGGGGAGAGTTTTCAGGATTTCAGCAGATCCCGGGTGGATAGCCATACCTTCTGCCTGAGGATCCGGGGTCCGATGGCAATCTGCTTGTCTTTTATTTTTTTTATTTTACCCCTTTTTCTCCCAGATTTCGTGGTATCCAATTGTTGTAGTAGCTACTATCTTGTCTCATCGCTACAACTCCCGTACAGGCTCGGGAGAGACGAAGGTTGAAAGTCATGCGTCCTCCGATACACAACCCAACCAAGCCGCACTGCTTCTTAACACAGCGCGCATCCAACCCGGAAGCCAGCCGCACCAATGTGTCGGAGGAAACACCTTGGTTAGCGCGCACAGCCCCCGGCCCGCCACAGGAGTCGCTGGTGCGCGATGAGACAAGGACATCCCTACCGACCAAGCCCTCCCTAACCCAGACGACGCTAGGCCAATTGTGCGTCGCCCCACGGACCTCCCGGTCACGGCCGGTTACGACAGAGCCTGGGCGAGAACCCAGGGACTCTGATGGCACAGCTGGCGCTGCCGTATTGTGCCCTTAACCACTGCGCTACCCGGGAGGCACGATCTGCTTGTCATTGATACCTGGGAGGTGGTCTTAAGGAGGGCCGACCGGTCTCTCCTCCAGGTACAACGACAGCGACAGACAAACATCTGGGAAGAAAGTATGCCGACCTCTTCCTCCAACTCAGGGAAGACTGGGGTGTAACCCAGAAGAAAGGCTGGCCTTAGACCCAATGAGGGTGCTGAACGCCTTCCAGAACCTGGACGAGAACTGAGGACCCCGGTTGGAGATCATGTCCACGGGCAGTCCATGGACTCGGAACACGTGCTGCACCATAAGCTGGGCCGTCTCCTTGGCCGAGGGTAGCTTGGGAAGAGGAATGAAGTGGGCGGCTTTGGATACCGTTTGACCACAGTCAGGATGGGAGTGTTGCACTCAGACGGGGGGAGACCCGTGACAAAATCCTGGGATATGTGGGACCAGGGACGTTGAGGGACAGGCAGTGGTTGCAGAAGACTAGCCGGACTTGCTGAGGAGTCTTGTTCTGAGCACAAACCGTGCAGGCGGCAACAAACGTGGCGACATCTGGAACCATAGTAGGCCACCAAAAGCGTTGTTGCACGAAGGCCAGGGTTTGATAGGAGCCCGGGTGGCAGGCAAGCCTGGAGGCCAACTCCAGAACCACGGAGCAGACAGCGTCAGGCAGAAACATCCGGTTATCTGCCCCCCCTCCATCACCAGGCATGAAGGATGGTCTCGGACTCCAGGGTGGCTATAGCGGCGAAACAGGGCATCCGGCTTGACGTTCTTGGACCCAGGCCAGTTAGAGAGGGAAAAGTTGAACCGGGCCCATCTCGCTTGCCTGGAGTTGAGGCACTTGGCAGTGCAGAACTAGTTTTTGTGGTCGGTCCACACAATGAACAGATGTTCCGCCCCTTCCAGCCAGTGCCTCTATTCCTCCAACGCCATCTTCACCGCAAGAAGCTCTCGATTCCCCACATCGTAGTTCCTCTCTGTGACGTTGAGGAGGTGGGAGAAGACGGCGCAGGGATGCAGCTTAAGGTCCACGGCAGAACGTTGGGTCAGGACATCCCTCACTCCGACATCCGAAGCATCGGCCTCCACCACAAACTGACAGGAAGGGTCAGGAGGAACAAAGATAAGAGCAGTGGTGAAGCGGTGTTTGAGGTCCCGGAACACCTGGTTATTGGCACGTGGAGCACGTGTTATTGGGGGGAGCGGGAGAAGACAAGGATGTCATCAATGAACTGGTTCAACACGTCGCGGAGAACATCCTTTACTAGTGCCTGGGGCGTTGGTGAGGCCAAAAGGCAACACCAGATACACCAGATACTTCAGCCAACGTTTGGACCCCCTCCATAAGACCAGGAAGCAATTCCTTGTGCCTACTGATGGTGGCTCCTTGGGAGGAGATGGTGTTGCGCAGCTGGCCCGGGTCTGCGGGGTCAGTCAGGGCCAGTTCGTAGTACCACATTTCAAGGTAAGACCTTTCTTTTTAAAGGTATCTGTGACCAATAGATGCATATCTGTATTCCCAGTCATGTGAAATCCACAGATTAGGGCCTAATGAATGTATTTCAGTTGACTGATTTCCTTATTGTAACTCAGTACACTTTAACTCAGTAATATAAAAAAAAAATAGTTTCATGTTGCATTTATATTTTTGTTCAGTCTAGCTATAAAAGGTAAATGTTTTTACTCTGAGTACTGTTTAAATGAACTACTTTTTACTTGGTTCATTTTTTAGACCAGTAGTTTTACTTCTATTTGAGTATATTTTCATTAAAGTAACAGTACTTATACTTAAGTAAGATATTTCAGTACTCTTTCCACCCCTGACCTTGAGGATTCAACCCTGTGGGGATCTTCAAGTACCATTGACCTCAAGAAGAAGATGAGTCAAGGGCCTATAACGGCCAAAATGGGTCTGGTACAGCCTATATATCAACATAATTTAAAAGCATGGTTTGGCCTTTTGGCATATTTAACACTGGTATGGGAGAACACTTTTGAGAACAGCCATTATGATGACACTAAGCTGTCATTGTAATGATGCATCTATTAAGATACCTAAATATGAGCTCTTGCATAGCATGAATGCGCTATAGATATGCTATGGATATATTTCATTAACCTTTTAATAATCAGACACAAAAGAGATTTTGTAATACCTTTTTATCAAAAAGATAGGAATCAAAAATATTGGTACCCGTTTTCACTTACCTCAACTTGCGAGGATCACGTCACTGAACCTTCTTCTAAAATCTTTTATGAGATTGGAGACGACATTGGGAGGAATCTTAATCATAATCAGACACCTTATCAATAGCTACAGCTCATGGTCCTCCTGGAATCAGAAGACCCAAGCTTTGCAGGCTAGCTCAACCAGCATCAAAGCCACTCCAAGCACTGGAGCCGAGGGAACTAGCCTTAGCCTAACAGCTATGCTAATGCTACACAGGATACTATGAGCTAAGTCAAAAATTAGACAAGAGCACTGGCTCAACTGAGTCTAGCCAATTCATGTCAACACACTAAAATGTTTGCTTGGCTTAGCATTAGCTCAGCTATTTTACTACCAATAGTTTACTGCTATTCATTAAAACAAATGATGAGAGTTATGGTTCTCAGGAATAAGACTCTCACACACATGCAATGTGACACATTCTGGGCATTTATCTAAATAGCATGCCTTATATATGTGTGTGTAGATGCAGCTAAGTAGGGTACATCCTCATCAATATCCGTACGACTCCTTACATGCAAATGGCTTGAGATTATCATGAGTTATAAATGAAAGCATATAGATATGCAAAGCATGTAAAAGCTGCTTGTATTTGTTTTAATTAGGATTGGATTTGAATTGTGGATTGGATATATTACACTGAAAACCGGAGTTAGCCCCATATCAAGGTGAACTGTATTCCTCACAAAGGATGACGATGCACATTTGGCCAAAACGTTAGCACGCTGACTAACAGGTATGCCTAACAACTCAGAAAGGAAACCGGAGCTGATAAGTGCAGCAGGAAGCAAATGAAATAGAAGAAATGGTTTATTCTGATGTACTTGGACACACACCCCTCTTACAGTAAAGCTAATAGTGAATTGCCTTCTGTAGAAGGGAGGGTGTACTTCCAGGAACTGATACTGTTTGCTGGAGTGTTGTTGCATAAGATAATTTTTTTTCTTCTCTTGCAACCCAGTCTATGATTTGTCATGTCGACAGTCAGTTTCAGCAGCGGAGTGGAAAAATACTGCTGTACGAGGACAAACAAACTCTGGCTTTTGTATATACATTTTATAATCAGAGTAACTACAGAGAAATAACCAATGTAATTACGCTGGGCTGCAATAGAGCAGAAAGAGAGAGGGGATCCCTGTGAGAGTGGTGTGTGTGTTCTGCAGGGAAGCATTGTTTGGCTCAGCAGATACCTAATATGTATGACTCTCTACCTGTGTGGTTGTGTGGAATGGGAGAGAGTGTGAGTGCGAGAGAGTGCGCGTGTAGGTGTGTGTGAGTGTGCGCGTGGTAGCGATTCAAATTATTATTTTTATTTTTTAAACGAAAGGTTAGATTACACATGTTGCTTGCCTCTCTCAAACACACACTGACCGACAAGCGTGGGTGGAAGTGCGAGCGGAGAACAGAGAGAGCTGTGCAAAAGGGTAGAGAGAGTAGGAGGAGGGAGAGGAGACGGTATCTGTTGTCTCATCCTGTATTCATACTAATCCATCTTATCCATTATAACACAAGGCGAAGGATGAAAGTGTCCAGTGCATCTGTGAAGAATCTTACTCACGGCAATCCAGCATGTCGAATAAAAACAAAGACCTTGACTGATAGCAGAGAGAAACACGGCCTCATCCACATCGACAGCACCACAGTGGAGACGGTCAAAAGGTCCTCGGCGTCCACATCACTGCGGACCTGAAAATGTTCCCTCCACACTTACATTGTGGTAAAGAAGGTGCAACAGCACCTCTTCCACCTCAGGAGGCTGAATAAATGTGGCTTGGCCCCTTAAGTCCCTCAAAAACCTCTACAGATGCCCCATCGAGAAAATTCTGTCAGGCTCTATCACCGCCTAGTACGACAACTCTGGTGCCTGCAGCCGCAGGGCTTTCCAGAGGGTGGTGCAGTCAGTCCAACGCGCCCCCGGGGTCACGCCGCTTGCCCTCTAGGACATCTACTGCGCCCGGTGTCACAGGAAGGCCAACAAGATCATCAAGGACTTCAGCGACCCGAGCCACCCCACTACCATCTAGAAGGAAAAGGCAGTACAGGTGCATCAAAGTTAGGACCGAGAGACTGAAATAAAGCTTCTATCTTCAGGCCATCAGACTGTTGAACATCACTAGCCGCCTACCACCTGGTACTCTACCCTGCACCTTAGAGACTGCTTCCCTATGTACATGGAGTCATTGAACACTGGTCACTTTAATCATGTTTACATACTATTTTACCCACTTCACATGTACATACTGTATTCTAGTAATGGCTCATACTATATAACTACTGCTGTACACACCTTTTCTATTTATATACTGTCCATATTGTCTATACACACTATTTATTTAATATATATTATATATATTCCGGACTGTGACCATTTCTTATTTTCGGGGGTTAATGTATTGGCTCGATACTACTGCACTGTTGGAGCTCTAGACATAAGCATTTCTCTGCACCTGCGATAACATCTGCAAACCTGTGTACGCGACCAATACAATACAATTTGATTTGATATTTTTTGTGATGATGTAGGAAAATGCTTTCCGACTTAAACGGTAAACAAGTAGAGTCAGAATGTTCAACTTAAAAGTCGTGGAGTCATCTCCTCACCCAGGTGGGGAGGGAGGAAGGTGATATAGGTCAGAGCATACCAAGGTAAACAACCCTGGTAGTATCACTACCCAGACTATGAGGCAACTCAAGTGCAATGCACCAGAATCTGCCCTCAGCAACAGCTAGCGAATGAAAGGGGTTTCTCACTTAACCACACAGGAGAGTAATGGGTTTTTCCCCCTGAGAGAGCAAGAGCAGGATAACTTTTCTCCATCTGTCCCTTTCTGTAGTGATGTGACTGTGCAGCTTATTAACTGCTGCCCTCACCCTTTCCAATGGCTCTCTCTGTGTTAATGTTGGTGTGCTGCGCAGCAGCTGCTACTTTACGGTTTTTAATGCTTGTTTGTTTAACCTGAATGAGTGGTTCAAATTAAAAAAGGGTTGTTTGAAAGTACATCTCGTTCTCCCTCTCTCCTGGGGGAGGGATGTGTTTCCAAGAAGGGGCGATAGGGGAGTGTACACCCTATGCAGCCCGCGTGCCCTGATTTCCATGAGGCCAGCCAGCGGTGGTAGTGTGTGTGGTTCAAGTCAATTGAACGGGGAGGCAGCCAGCCAGCGAGCCTAGTATTGTGTGAAAGGGAAAACATGCATCAATATGTGAGGAATCTAGACAGTACCCAGCTTGCACAAATTATCCTGAGAGCTTTCTTAGAGCTTGGTTGACCGATGGGTGTTTTGCATACAACCTTCATACAACTTTCTGGGAATGGTGCAGGATAGTTGCATGGCTTTTGAACATTCTCCGCATACTTAAGGAACTTCACAAAAAAAAAACATGAATCTCTTGGTATTTCATTCCTTTAACAGAATGTTTCCTAAGTTCAAACATGGTTACAATTATTAAAAAATGTTGGTATGTTCTAGGAATGTTCTCCATCTGGTTTGACATTGGGGAATGTTCTCAAATGATTCATAACGTTAAGAAACAATGTTCTTCTGTGGGAATTTCAGTACCTTTGCGTACCGTTTCCTACAGGTTTTTACTCGTGGTTCTATTTAAAGTCTCCGGCAAGCACGTAACCTTCTGGTAACATACGTCTCTTAGAGCGTGTTTGTCATTTGGTTATTTTGCATACAACTTTCTCAAAACAGTCTTGGAATGTTGCAGGATACCCAGCTAGCATATAACGTTCTGAGAACCACATGTTTCTTAGCTGGCAATTTCAGTACTTCAAGCATAAGGTTTTCTACAGGTTTCCTCACGGCTCTATTTAGTCATGTTCTCAGAACTTTCCATAATTATTTATTTTTTTAAACACAAGAAAACATTAGTAACGTTGTAAGAATGCTATTTCAAAACGTAAACATTCCGTTCTCAGCATCAACCAAATCAAATCAAATCACATTTTATTTGTCACATACACATGGTTAGCAGATGTTAATGCGAGTGTAGCGAAATGCTTGTGCTTCTAGTTCCGACAATGCAGTAATAACCAACAAGTAATCTAACTAACAATTCCAAAACTACTGTCTTATACACACAAGTGTAAGGGGATAAAGAATATGTACATAAAGATACATGAATGAGTGATGGTACAGAGCGGCATAGGCAAGATACAGTAGAACTCTCTATAAGGAGTGTGCTCAGGTGTGTTGGCCACGCCCACTAACGGGCCACACTGGAGCTTGTTTCCTTTGAAACGGAGTCTGTTTGAACAGACAAATGAACAGCTTTGTATGAGTTAAAAAATCATGGCATGCTAGCTCCATCCTGGTGGTGCATGGATAGAAAACAGAATATCATAGGTCTGAATCTCACTGATGCTGTGGCCCAATGAAAATAGAAATGTGTTTGCATGATTAATGCCTAAGCAAATTCATTTCCATGTGGCCTATCTGTGTTTGGAGGTCTAAACAGTTGTATGTATGCTAGCCGAGTCTTATTGAAATATTCAGTGAAAGTGTTAAGGAAGTTATTCAAAAACCTCCAAATGACCTTTACACTTTGTTCAAAACATTCACAACATTTATTGCACATTCTCAGCACGTTTTTCAAATGACCTTCACCAACCTCGAAATTCCATTCTCAGAACGTTAAGAAAACCTCCCAGGAAAACTTTCAGGGAACCATAGTCAGGAAACGTATGGCTTTAGTTCCCAGAACCAATGGGAATCCAAAAACATACAACCCCAACACCTTCCAAGGAACCAAATGTGCTAGCCCGGGTAGCTAAAGTCTCATCGCTAACCAGGCATCTCCTTCACTCTCTCTCTCTCTCTCTCTCTCTCTCTGGGGGGGATTGTTTCCTGTGGTGGGATTCTAGACGGGGCCCCAAACCGTCTGTTAGTTGTCCCCGTTGAGTCACAGTCTACGGGTGAACTGATGTAATAGGGCAGGAATCCGGCCCATACACTGCCAGTCTAGACAGCCTGGCCCGCTCCCTCAACCTGAAGTGGAAAACAATAGTCTGGGAAACAAGCTCGGCCAGGGGGGCGCCATTTTGTGGTATTATATCGCCCCCCTGTGGCTGCTAGGTGTAATTCTGTTGGATGACCTCAGTTCTTGCAAAAACAGGTGGAATCATAAAACAGTCAAATGAAAATCACCAATCATAAGGACACAGATCCATACTATAGAAATACAGATATATTCCCCCATTGTGGTTATGCATATTTTACAGTATTTATAGTAACATTTGCCTTTTAAGGGAAAACCCACAATAATCCACCCTCCATCGCTCCTTAATTAAGGGGCAGCAGGTAGCCTCGTGGTTAGAGTGCTGGGCCAGTAAGTAAAAGGTTGGTGGATCGATTCCCCGAGCTAACAAGGTAAATAATCTGTCATTCTACCCCTGAACAAGGCAGCTAACCCACTGTTCCTAGGCTGTCACTGTAAATAAGAATTTGTTCTAAATTAATTGACTTGCCTAGTTAAAAAAAAAAAACTCCAAAGACCTTTAAAATGCCTATATAAATGTCAGTAGCTGTGCATTCTGATGAGTCATTGTGACCATCATCCTGCAGCATCTGACTGGAACAGAGCTCTTACTGCAAAGAGAGCATCTCCAGGTAATGCATTCATTAACACCTTCCAGCTAGCCCTCCTCCCTAACAGCCTACTGGAAAATTGATAACCCACATGTACAGTGCACACACACACTTCCTGGAAACTCAGAGCTGTCGGGAGAGGGGAGGGTTATGATGCTGGCATTTCCTCACATTCTTCCCCGCAATGCAATGCAGCATCACGGGAGATAGCAGTGCACCATAGTGGAGTAAGCTGATAGGATGGACCCATCCTGTGGCTGGCCAATCCCTGTGCAGTGCGCAAACAATCAGAGAGCAGCCGATAGAATACAAATTGGAAAAGGGTAAGGAGTTTCCCGGTTATTGATGTTACTGCAGAAAATGCTGTGTGTTCTGCAGAGGCGGTGTTTGAGTTGAGGTGACAGATCAATATCTGTGTGTGTGTGTGTGTACTACGCAAGTATGTTTGTGTAGGTGTGCATGTGGGACTGTTATCACTGATAACAGTCTTGTTTTTTGTTTTGTGTTCCAGTACTAGTAGGGACATCACCTTGTTCTGTGGGTCAGGTCAACATGAAACAGGAACAAAACACACGAGAGGCCCAGCAATTACAGTAAATAAAAGTCAGCCTCTGCCAAACAAACCAACAGAGGAAAGCACTAAATGACAAAGGATTTCAGGAAGAGTTGGGCAAATAAGGGTTTCACTGACCGAGGACAGAAAGAATAGTCCACGGCTCACCAATTTGGGTTGGTGTCAAATTACAAATTAAAATGAGGGGTGAAATCCTCATAGATAGATAAATGCACTTGTAAATGATTGAAATGGTTGAATTTAAATCAAATTGGCCTCGACTAAGTTCACAAACAAAGGTATAAAGGGGCAGCAGGTAGCCTAGTGGTTAGAGTGTTGGGCCAGTAACCGAAAGGTTGACGGATCGAATCCCTGAGCTGACAAGGTAAGAATATGTAGTTCTGAACAGGGCTGTTCCCCAATAGGCCGTCATTGTAAAAGATCATTCGTTCTCAACTGACTTGTCTAGTTAAATTGTAAAAAATAAATAAATAAACAATCAGATTTTTGGACAATGCATAGGCCAAATACAACAGCGCAATGCATTGGAAAACTGGCCTGAGCCATTTGGATGGAAATGGTGTTAAGGTGTAGTCACCTCCGGCATGTGTACACAAAGCCAGAGGGTCTGCCTTTTACAGGTGGGGCTCCCGAACAAAGAGCCTCTCCCACCCCCTAACCACACCAGCCCACCTCAGGAAAAAGAGCGAGGACAGTGGGCCACCAACCGACAGGGCAGGAGAGCACTTGCTTTGTGAGAAAGAGACAAAGAGGTAGAGGGCCAGAGTATAGTGAGAGGTAGGAGAAGGGGTGTTTTTCATCCCCACCTCTCTGTTGTTTTTTCGAGGACTATCAGGGGCTATAGGAAAATGGAGAACCTGCTGTGAATTGTTCCAAATTAATTCCCAAAAACTTTAGTGCTGGGGACATGTGATGGTGTCCTAAAAGAGTTGTAATATTTATTTGTACATTCATCCATTTTCAACGTTTATGGCAATGGAATGCATCATCAATGCAGAACTCTTCCAACATAACTGGACAGTGGAGATGAACTTGTATTTTGTCTGCTGCTTTCCTGGACTAGTCTCGGAAAGTGTCACATAAAATGTGGGTTTTGAACAGCCTGCTAGTTTTTAAATGAGCAAATACGAGTTATGCAATAAGACAGAGGTGCTGTGTCTGACGTTGGAACTAAACTCTGTTGCCATGATACCACAGCCACATCAACACATTTTGAAAAAGGGGCACCTAGGCTTATACAGTAGCCTTAAGTGGTTGGCTTTAATCCCAGAGCCTCCCACAAACATTTTAAGGGAAAAAACACACAATAAAACATTCCTCTGACAGAAATCCTTGCCACACGTTGGGGTTTCTATGGCGAAAGCAACAACAGGGTTTGCAGTGGTCTCCCAAAATGACACAAAAAACCTTTAAGAGTTTCCTCCACACTAAACTCTCCACAAGAGATCAACTCTGAGGTTGGTGGTATGACTCATTTTGCACACAGCAAAAGTGACCTGCATAGTCAGCGGACAGCCATATATTCCTATCATGATCAGAAATACTACACTTTTTCCTCAGGAAAAGCCTCCTTTTTTGGGAGAAACCCCAGTTTGCTAAATCAATTTCTGGGAATAGTGGAACACCCCACCAGAACAATCCCTAAATTGGGATGTGTGGTTTGTCTGGGCATTTGGGAGGAATGAAGGGGGGGGGGTAAAATAGGACCAATGTGTGTGTCACACTCATATTTTCCCCTCGTTAGGGTCTCGTCTCTTGGCGCGTGTCGGTGCCAGTTGATGCCCTGGTGCGACTGCTGGCCAGCGATGGCGAGTGTGTATTGTGACCCTGAAGCTTCTAGACACTTGTGTGTGTGGAGGGGGGGGGGTTCATATTCACAGTTATCTGACCAGGCAGCAGCAGCCATACTGACGTCGGTGCAAGTCAAGGAGGAAATGGAAAAACACATCATGTACCTAATGGTCAATTCTTCTGAGGACAGACAAACAGCTCTTTGTTACCATTTATGACGAAGATGTTATCAGCCAATGTTTTATCACTCCCATACATTTTGACCTTGTACTCCGTAAAAATGTATAAAAATAAACTACTACGTTAGTGTGTACATACATGTTACACACACACACACACACACACACACCAAAGCTAGAACACTCCAGAACACCAGCTTAGATTATTTACACTACAGCCAATCATCACAAACAAATAAACAAAAATGGGTGTCTGTCCGGTCTGTCTGTCTTCATGACTCAGCACCGATCCACTAACACGCTGAGCATCGAGTCACTACAGGACACAGGACACTCAACAACACATCAGAAAACCTTGAGCAAGTGTCTATCAGGCTACATCAGCAAGTTCCCAACTGCCGAGAGAGAGAGAGAGAGAGAGAGAGAGAGAGAGACAGAAAGAGAAACAGAGGGAGAGCGAGAATGAGAAAGAGAGGCTGACATGCTCCAGACCTCCACCTTTGACATCATCCTCCATAAATTTCCTGGTTCCCTCCCCCTGAGTGACGATCAGCGTGCGCACAGCAACAACAACTCGAATGACAGGCCTCTCTCACAAGTTACATACGTAATCTTCATCAAGGCCTGTTCCAAGCTCAAAACCTATTACAGAGACCTACTGGATGTGCAGATTTTTATTCCAGACATGCACTAACACACCCGTTAGGAGGTAATAGAGGTCTATGCGGCTGATTAGTAGAATCAGAGCAAGAATGGAACAAAATCCTGCACAACGGGTTGCGGTCCTTGAGGAGGACTCCGCGTTACAGTAAAAGGTTGTAAAGGTCAGCAAAGGTCAAGAAACTCTTCCCTTTTATTGTGCCTTAGACCGCTGCACCACTCAGGAGGCAAGGTTGTTTCTTAATTAACCTTCTCGAAACAATTTCAGAACATCCCTTTAAATAGAACCATGAGGAAACATGTAGGAAACGTTATGCTGAAGTACTGAAATTCCCACAGAAGAACATTGTTTAACCTTTTCTGAACTACTGTATTTTAGAACATTCCCAATGTCAAATCAGTTGGAGAACGTTCCTAGAACATTGGCAAAATTGAAATGAAATGTAACCACGTTTGAACTTCTGGTAAAGTAATGAAATAAGTAGAAATGTACGTTTTTTTTGTCAAGTTTCTTTAATGTGCTGAGAATATTCCAAAGCCAAACATGTATTTATGCCAATTAACCATAGCACAACCATGCTCTCACCAAGCTCCAAGAAGCATTTGGTTCTCAGAACGTCACGTGCTAGCTCGGTTGATTTGCATCTCTGTCCTTATACTTTCAAATATTTCTTGCAACCTATCCTCATCTCCTTTTCTTTAGAGTTGACCATAAGAGCAGTGCAAAATAAAGGAGTTGCCTTCACCTACATAGCCCTTTGAAACCCACTGAGGAGAGAAGACGCTAAGGGGCCTTTTCAGACAGAGTTTGGAAAGCAGCCTAACCCCCAGTCTGAGTAGAACTGGAACCCATCATGCTGTAATTGTCTCCGATTGCACACGGCTGCTTCTTACACCACTACCAAACACTAGATAATGCTGAGCAAAGGTAGTGAGGTCATCTCATCCAGATACACACTTTCTCACAGACACACTCAAGCAGTGAGCACACACACACCCAGGGTGGCTAATAGAACAGCTGGCTTCCATTTAGCTCTGGCTTGGCCTCCCTGTCCCCCACCCTGGGCCGTTCCACTGTGCCTGGCCCCTGATGGCTCAAAGATGTGGGTAATCTACAACTCCAAAACAAGGGGGGAAACACAATTCAAGACTGTATGTGTGTCGCAGAGAGTAGCTCCTTTCTCATCCGGCTGACACACAAAGCCTGCTCTCACAAGTGGAGAAACAATTATGGGTTGTTGATTTTTCTTTGTTGCACTGCTCTGATGCAGATGTGTCTCCCAGACTCCCACAATGCAAAGCCCTCCTGGTGTGGAAAAAGAGAGACACACACATACAGACACAGACAGTGGCGTCATGCCCATTTCAGTTTTGTGGAGTAGTGAACTACATGTAGTTCAACCAGTAATATAGCAACATTTTTCAGTAGCTTGGTGGTAGTTGAACTAAATTAAAATCTTTGTAGTGTTTTCAGTAGTTAATTACGTTTTTGCCATGTAGCGGTGTAGCGAACTACTGGAACTACACACAACTTTTTTTGCTCAAATAAAATACGCAGTGAAGTAGGCAATCATTTCAGACCTGCCTAATTCTCACTTTGCAAACTGGAAACCATTTATCCGGAGGCTGCATTCATTGTAGCTGGGGATTTTAACAAGGCTAATCTGAAAACAAGACTCCCTAAATTTTATCAGCATATCGATTGCGCAACCAGGGGTGGAAAAACCTTGGATTATTGTTACTCTAACTTCCGCGACGCATATAAGGCCCTGCCCCGCCCCCCTTTCGGAAAAGCTGACCACGACTCCATTTTGTTGATCCCTGCCTACAGACAGAAACTAAAACAAGATGCTCCCACGCTGAGGTCTGTCCAACGCTGGTCCGACCAAGCTGACTCCACACTCCAAGACTGCTTCCATCACGTGGACTGGGATATGTTTCGTATTGCGTCAGATAACAACATTGACGAATACGCTGATTCGGTGTGCGAGTTCATTAGAACGTGTGCGTTGAAGATGTCGTTCCCATAGCAACGATTAAAACATTCCCTAACCAGAAACCGTGGATTGATGGCAGCATTCGCGTAAAACTGAAAGCGTGAACCACTGCTTTTAATCAGGGCAAGGTGTCTGGTAACATGACCGAATACAAACAGTGCAGCTATTCCCTCCGCAAGGCTATCAAACAAGCTAAGCGTCAGTACAGAGACAAAGTAGAATCTCAATTCAACGGCTCAGACACAAGAGGCATGTGGCAGGGTCTACAGTCAATCACGGACTACAGGAAGAAATCCAGCCCAGTCACAGACCAGGATGTCTTGCTCCCAGGCAGACTAAATAACTTTTTTGCCCGCTTTGAGGACAATACAGTGCCATTGACACGGCCTGCAACGAAAACATGCGGTCTCTCCTTCACTGCAGCCGAGGTGAGTAAGACATTTAAACGTGTTAACCCTCGCAAAGCTGCAGGTCCAGACGGCATCCCCAGCCGCGCCCTCAGAGCATGCGCAGACCAGCTGGCCGGTGTGTTTACGGACATATTCAATCAATCCCTATACCAGTCTGCTGTTCCCACATGCTTCAAGAGGGTCACCATTGTTCCTGTTCCCAAGAAAGCTAAGGTAACTGAGCTAAACGACTACCGCCCCGTAGCACTCACTTCCGTCATCATGAAGTGCTTTGAGAGACTAGTCAAGGACCATATCACCTCCACCCTACCTGACACCCTAGACCCACTCCAATTTGCTTACCGCCCAAATAGGTCCACAGACGATGCAATCTCAACCACACTGCACACTGCCCTAACCCATCTGGACAAGAGGAATACCTATGTGAGAATGCTGTTCATCGACTACAGCTCGGCATTCAACACCATAGTACCCTCCAAGCTCGTCATCAACCTCGAGACCCTGGGTCTCGACCTCACCCTGTGCAACTGGGTACTGGACTTCCTGACGGGCCGCCCCCAGGTGGTGAGGGTAGGCAACAACATCTCCTCCCCACTGACCCTCAACACTGGGGCCCCACAAGGGTGCGTTCTGAGCCCTCTCCTGTACTCCCTGTTCACCCACGACTGCGTGGCCACGCACGCCTCCAACTCAATCATCAAGTTTGCGGACGACACAACAGTGGTAGGCTTGATTACCAACAACGATGAGACGGCCTACAGGGAGGAGGTGAGGGCCCTCGGAGTGTGGTGTCAGGAAAATAACCTCACACTCAACGTCAACAAAACTAAGGAGATGATTGTGGACTTCAGGAAACAGCAGAGGGAACACCCCCCTATCCACATCGATGGAACAGTAGTGGAGAGGGTAGCAAGTTTTAAGTTCCTCGGCATACACATCACAGACAAACTGAATTGGTCCACTCACACAGACAGCATCGTGAAGAAGGCGCAGCAGCGCCTCTTCAACCTCAGGAGGCTGAAGAAATTCGGCTTGTCACCAAAAGCACTCACAAACTTCTACAGATGCACAATCGAGAGCATCCTGGCGGGCTGTATCACCGCCTGGTACGGCAACTGCTCCGCCCTCAACCGTAAGGCTCTCAGAGGGTAGTGAGGTCTGCACAACGCATCACCAGGGGCAAACTACCTGCCCTCCAGGACACCTACACCACCCGATGTTACAGGAAGGCCATAAAGATCATCAAGGACATCAACCACCCGAGCCACTGCCTGTTCACCCCGCTATCATCCAGAAGGCGAGGTCAGTACAGGTGCATCAAAGCTGGGACCGAGAGACTGAAAAACAGCTTCTATCTCAAGGCCATCAGACTGTTAAACAGCCACCACTAACATTGAGTGGCTGCTGCCAACACACTGACACTGACTCAACTCCAGCCACTTTAATAATGGGAATTGATGGGAAATGATGTAAATATATCACTAGCCACTTTAAACAATGCTACCTTATATAATGTTACTTACCCTACATTATTCATCTCATATGCATACGTATATACTGCACTCTATATCATCGACTGCATCCTTATGTAATACATGTATCACTAGCCACTTTAACTATGCCACTTTGTTTACATACTCATCTCATATGTATATACTGTACTCGATACCATCTACTGTATCTTGCCTATGCTGCTCTGTACCATCACTCATTCATATATCCTTATGTACATATTCTTTATCCCCTTACACTGTGTATAAGACAGTAGTTTAGGAATTGTTAGTTAGATTACTTGTTGGTTATTACTGCATTGTCGGAACTAGAAGCACAAGCATTTCGCTACACTCGCATTAACATCTGCTAACCATGTGTATGTGACAAATAACATTTGATTTGATTTGATTTGAAAGATATTTTGTGTGTGTTTTAAAGGTTAAATTACACATTCTGTAAATATCCGACTCTGATCTGATCTACAATCTGTAGTCTATGACATTTCAGATTTAGATATGATCATTTATCGCAAGGTAGTTTGGATGTAGTGAACTACTTTTTAAAAGTAACTTTCGTTAAGGAAACCACATTCTTAAGGAGTTGCTTTAGTGTAGCTTAACTTCCTCCGGTGTGAAGTAATTGGTAGCTTGGTAAACTATATTTTTCAGAGTAGCTTCCTCAACACAGGCCCATTTATCCACTCCACTGGTATGCTAAAAACATCGGTGATACTGTTTATTTTATGCCTAATTACCCAATGCATGTTTCAGAAATGTGGAGTTTAGTA
Source organism: Oncorhynchus nerka (assembly GCF_034236695.1). Lineage (NCBI taxonomy): Eukaryota > Metazoa > Chordata > Actinopteri > Salmoniformes > Salmonidae > Oncorhynchus > Oncorhynchus nerka. The sequence goes on along the minus strand of NC_088419.1, from coordinate 53,227,103 downwards.
GCTGCACTACCTTTGTAGCTATGGCCTGCGTATTTCTGTCTGTAGTATTTTTTCCAGTCTGTGTGATGGATAGCGAGTGCCTTCACTGAAGGGGGGAAATCAGGCACTTGTTGTTTTGTCCTTTTGACAGAACAACCAGGGCCTAGCCTTGTCTCTATGGCGTGTCCTTGCGTCACACCACCATCAACCGTGCTTACCCTACTGTCACCCGAGTAACCGCGCTTGTATTACTGCAACAACAGTTACAGTTCACGAGGAGAAACATCTAAGAAAAATAAAGCCACTTGAAGCCTTCATATTTACTCAAACTGTCCTTACCCTAGGAACTTGCTGTGGACTGCAGCCATGTTTTTAATGCTTTATGTAATGAACATGACAGGGAGGTAAACAAACATAAGCCGATATATGTCAATCTGCTTCTGGGAAGCTTTACAGTCCGAGTGGCGGGAGGCTCGTATACTAGGAAAAAGTAGAGCAAGTGGAGGAGCACGTACTGTAGACTTAAGCCTTGGGCCTGATGCCAAGACGTCAGAGAACTGTGGTTGTAAAGCGCGTCATTCACGACCTCGTAGTTCATCTTGTTCACACCTAGCCGCCACATACAGTAGGATATTGATCACATCGAGACCGTTCGCATGGGGCTAAGGCAATGTAATGGTTATGAGTCATGAATTTGACCCTACTAGAGTTGCCGTAGGAATTGTGACGATTGCATTTAGGGCACAATATTCAACATTGAAGTGTTGTAAACAAGACAACACTTGAAACAATGTTGACGTCGCCTAATGTCACTCAATTATTCGTTGCAACACATGATAGGGCAAACTGAAACGAAAGCAGACCAGAAAGTTAACGGTCAATGGCGTAAAACTGTCATTAATGCGACCCTCTCGTTTCTTGTATTTCCTATCCTAACCTTAACGGACTTGTGAGAACCATGTACGGGCAACTAAACCCCAATGCTTCAGTTCAACATTTACAGTAATCATTATCTACCGAGGGATTTCTCTGTGGAAAGAGAGCACTTCCCTGAGCTGGGCTTGTATTTACTGCTTACTGTTTCTTTTGCACCATAAACCCAATTCCCAGGAGTCCAAACCTTGAGCTTTCCCTCAATCAGAACAAACTGTACGGAGCCTCTGAGATAAAACACAACAGCACATCTGCATGGCTGTGTTGTAAGCAGAGGGGGAGAGCCTGTTAAGACGTGAGCTGAAACCGTATGCACTAGCAGGGTTGACATTTTAACATCCAGCCTACTAGTTAGAGTTGAACTGAGTATAGAGTCAGCTGATCCTAGATCTGTGATTGAGGGCAATTTCTGCTCGAACCTGCCTTCCTTCCGAGCAAAGCCTGTATGCTAAGTGTTCATTACCTATAAAGCCATTCCCCCCACACACACACACACACACACACACACACACACACACACACACACACACACACACACACACACACACACACACACACACACACACACACACACACACACACACACACACACCTCTGAAAGAGCATGAGTCACTGTATCCTCCCTAAAGCTCACCCTCTATCACCATCGACACACACATAGGAACTCTTCCTCTTTAATCATTACCACATCCTGGATGAAATGATATTCTCCTTCAACACAACGGGAGATAAGAGGCTACACTACACAATAGGACACACGTGCGTGTGCGTGTGCGTGTGTGTGTGTGTGTGCGTGCGTGCGTGCGTGTGTGTGTGTGTGTGTGTGTGTGTGTGTGTGTGCGCGCACGTGTGTGTCTGCATGCTTAAAGGGGAAATCAGCAGTTGCTACATCCATTTTGGGACTTATAAAATGAATAATATGTACCCATGGATTCTTGAAGATATAACTTAAAAAGAGCTGAGTTTAACTGTCGTACCACATCAGAACCCAAAATATAAGCTTGTTTTGCTCCAATGTTTGTAAACAAAGTACATGTAAACAAACACTGTATAGCCTCAAAACATGGTTAAACCCATCATTTTGATATCATGGATTGTCAGTCTTTGCAACCATAGCTCTGTCTATGAATTTGAGAGTGGTTGCATTTCTCCAGCGCCATCCCTCAGCTTTTTACCGAAACAGTAGTGGGACGCCCTTTGTTATTGTTTCAACTGCTGATTGTCCCTTTAAGTCAAGAGCCCAGGTGTGTGCGAGTTAGGCAATTACCCCTCTCTTCCTGAGCCCACTGGGCCTTTGTTGCCCACCGACACCATGATACCATGTGTTGTGGGATGCGTCAGCTAGACCTGAAAGACTTTTATGCAGCAGCCGTGGGTCTGAGATGGGTGTTAGCTGGTTAGCCACTTAGCGCCCCGCGCCGCACGCTAGTAGGCTAACTGAGAGATATCCGTCCGGATGTCTGTATTGTTTTGAAGTAGCTCCGAAATCAAGTGGGGCCCCTGTAGTGACGACATGATGAGATCACATGGGCAAGGGACAAACCCCTGGGCATGGGACCAATTACACTCTCCTCTACAGCAACTCCTCTGCTCTCACTTACGCACACATGCGCACACACACAGACACAAACATGCACTGACACACACACACACACACACAGGGATATAGGTCAAGGGTCGAGGGCAATAGGCCAAACTACTAACACACTAATCACCAGAGAGTGAGATGTGACTGACGCCGTGAACCAGGAGAGGTTATGAAATTAAGAAGCTTTTGAGGCTGTGTGCAGTGGCTAACTGTGTCATTAATCATAGACTGAGCGAAGATTTACGTGGCGCTGCATGGGAACAGCACAGAAATAATCCCATTACTCTGACTGTGTGCCAGATAATGCTGTCATCATCATCATGCCACGTTTACCATGCACAGCTCCCCTGTCAGAAGACTCGGATACACACGGATCTAGTCTATACCTAATGGAATTAAATTCATTGGGTAATTGCTAAAGTCCATTATTTAGGGTCTTGATCTTAGGCCTGCTACGTCGTAAAAAAAACAGAGACATTTCCAACAAACATCACATCAGCAAGGCATACCCGACTCAGACGGAGTCAAACACAGCAGAACAGTGGTACTCCGTAGAACATGTAGACAACAGGTTTAGGTTCAAAATGACAATGGCACCATCTTGTGGGGGGAAATAAAAAAAATAATAGAGGGATGCGTTGACACGGCACGACTTCTCCAATCAATTTGCATCGCAAATCATTTCAAAAGCAAGTCCGATTTTTTTTTTACACCAAGACATACAGTATTTAAGATCCTAAAACAAGCCCTGCTTATTTGACGTTCTAAAGGGGAGCGCAAAAGGTTTGCAACTCTGTGAGCCAACAGAAGCTAGTTTTCAACCACTGATGGATTGCACTCTTACCTGAGAAGCAGATACCAGTCAGCCTGACTAGTATACATCTTCTCGATTCACTTTGCCTGAGGCCACAAGCACCGAGGAAGAATTGGTGGACCACATAAGTAATTAAACGTATTACTAAAGCATCCCATTCAAGGTAGACTAAACTCTCCACTGGTTTATGTTCAGGGTTCAGATCTTCATTTCAGATTCAGAATATACTCTCAACTCTCAGGAATGATGCTTGTTAGTACTATGTCACTGTACTACTAGAGCACAGGGCTTGCTGGGCAAGTTTTACAACATAAGGCAAGAATTATAAGGCAAGTACCACAGATGCAGATATTAAACGGCACAGTAATGTGAAAGTGGAAATGTGACAGATCGCCACAATACAGTGTTCTGGCCTGAAAACAAGGTAACCATGACTGAAGGATCCAACCTGTTATGAAACAGCCCTTAGCCGTGGTAAATTGGCCATATACCACACCCCCTCGGGCCTTATTGCTTAAGTAAACCATGCTGAAGTACGGATGAAAAAACCATAACATAAAGTTAAACCATGCTGAAGAGAGTATGGACGCAAACCACAATATCATCATTTAGTGTCATTCCTATTCAGGGTTGTTGTGTACTGACATAGGTTAGGATGGAATGACATATCAGTTTGCAAACAATGTTAAAAAATACAAAATAAATCATTGAGTTAATGAGCCGCATACAAACATGTTGTCTTTTTTACTTTCTTGAGTAGGGTACCTTCAAAATTCAGGTGTTTCAGCCTAGCTCAGTGCTATCTGTGGTGGGGGGGCAGCCAGCAGAAAATACGGAGCGTAGGGGTCGGTCATGTTCTGTAGTTTCGCCATGATTGGCTCAGTGTTCTGTCACTCATGGGGACATTACGTCACCTCCAAATCTAAGGGTAGAGCTCGAAAATTGAAGCCCCTTGGGTGCTGCCATAGAGTTACATTAGAGGCGCCCATCCAAGAAGGCTCAAGGTAATTGGCCACAGATAAAATTATGTCAAATCACGTTATATCTACAGTAGCTTTGATTGGACTGATCATGTCAACATCATACTTTCTAAATCTTAGCTAGAAGTCATCATCATGAATCAAGTCGACAATCTACTGGCAAATACTCTTTAATCCTCGTCATATGAAGATAAATAATGTAGAGTAATGAAAACGCATCAGTGCTCATCGGCCATTGGACATAAACATTACACAAGTTGTTGGAAATTGCAAATGAACAATGAGTGGTTTGGAAGGAATCAGTGGCTAACTGCAAGCATGGCAAAGCAATCAGTAGCCTGTTATTCAATGGGGTGGTCTCTTTTACACGCTTAAAAGGAAAAACATTCAACATTGGCCTTGCTGTCAATCAGCATGACTTCTGCCGTGCTCAAAACAATTGGAAACTTGGAGCTGGGAAATCTGACTTCAGCGAGTTCAAGACAACTGAGAACTCAGGAAAAATATGTTATGAACAGACATTCAACTCGGAATTGTAAGTCGGGAACCCGGGCCTCTTTCTAGAGCTATGACCTGAAAATCACTGACGTCATCATGATTTGACCTTTTTCCAGTTTCCAGTTGTCTAGAAAGCACCATAAATCCAGAGAATGCCAGACTTTGATGACAAAATGTGCTCACAATGGACCAGTGTGCCACCTTCCTGTTCAAGTGAGGACAGCACAATGAGGTGAGTACAAAAATGTATTGTATGGTGCTGCATAAATGATGTAACATGCCAGGGAGATAAATGAATGACATCGCCGAAGTCGTGGATCGGTAGGATAGTCAGTTTTACGAGGGTATGTTTGGCAGCATGAGTGAAGGATGATTTGTTTGCGAAATAGGAAGCCAATTCTAGATTTAACTTTGGATTGGAGATGTTTGATGTGAGTCTGGAAGGAGAGTTTACTGTCTAATATTTGTAGTTGTCCACATATTCAGAACCGCCCAGAGTAGTGATGCTGGACGGGCGGGCAGGTGCATGCAGCGATCGGTTGAAGAGCATGCATTTCGTTTTACTTGTATTTAAGAGCAGTTAGAGGCCACGGAAGGAGAGTTGTAATGACATTGAAGCTCGTCTGGAGGGTTGTTAACACAGTGTCCAAAGAAGGGACAGAAGTATACAGAATGGTGTTGTCTGCGTAGAGGTGGATCAGAGACTCGTGGAATCGTGTCAGCTCTTTACTTTTCAGAACGGTTCTAAACATTTCAAGGTTTTCTGAACAGCCAATGGGTCACTTTCAGCAGGCACAAAATGAGAGAAAACGGTTTGAATCTTTAGAGTTTTGAGCTAGGAGTCTAATCTGAATTTGTCTAATAAGAATCTTTTTTTTTTTAAATTTTGTAATTTTTTTTTATTAACAACAAATCAATACATAAAGCACATGAGGGAACACAAGCATACATAGATTACAAACAATGGACAATCGAGCTAGGGGGTACAATATCACATTACAATTACACAAGGACCTTAAGGGACATGCATATACTTACAATTCTAACAGCTTTTTTGTTAGAAGAGCATTTAACCGTCTTAAAATACAGTTCAATTTCTTTTTGTAGGATACGAAAATGTGGTTTTCTGTTTGTAAATTTACATTTGTGTATATGAAATTTGGCCAAAAGAATAATGAAATTAATTACATAAAAATGATTCCGCTTATTTCTATTGTATGTAAAGAATCCAAACAGTACATCTCTCCACAATAGTGTAAAATCTTCATAAATGTGTTCAATTATAAACCTACTGATGTCTTGCCACAGTTTTCTTACATGCATACAATGCCAAAAAAGATGCACAACTGTTTCTGGGTGGTCATTACAAAAGGAGCAATTTGAGTTGATGTTTTCCTTAAACTTCTTCATATAGTGGTTGGCAGGATAGTATTTATGAATAATTTTAAAGGAAACTTCCTTAATTTTGTTAACAAGTAGGTATGTTTGTGGCAACATCCAAACTTTTTTCCAACAGATATTATCAATAAATCCATTCCAGTAAGGCATGACATAAGGTATAGATACAACATCCTGCTGAAACAAGGATCGTATCGCTCTGTTGTTGAATGGACCAAAAGAGAAACAAATCTTTCCTACTGATGAGTCAACAGGGTCAATAGAAGGTAGGCTCTGAGGGTCAGGTCTTGACATGTTCCTGAATAATAGAGCAACACCTGAGGGAATGGCATCTAAAACAATTGCAAAATCTTTAGGTGTTACAGGGACCTTGTAAAGTGATAAGAATTCTTTATAACTGAGTAAAAGACCCTCTGCATTTACCAGTTGGCTCACCAATAGGATATTATTTCTGAACCAATATTCTAAAAACAGAGAGGTATTTTTATACAATATATCCCGATTATTCCATATATAATATCTGTGTGGAGAAAAATTGTGTTTATAAATTAAGGACCATGACAAGAAAACCTGCCGATGAAAAGCAGAAAGTTTCACTGGAACTTTGTCAATATTATAATTGCAAAACAACATGAAGTTAAGGCCACCAAATTGTCTAATAAGAATCATGTTGATTTGGGCAGTGCCATTGACGTCACCAGACGCGGGCTTTCGTCCTGAATGATTTTGTTTCAGACCCGAATGATTTTGTCTCAGCCCCGAGTCTTTTGCCCTGCTGGGATCATGTAAAAAATAAACTAGGTTATAGTGCATTACACACTGCAATGAATACTCCAAACACAAGACCCGGTTTGCCCTGCATTTTTAGTTATGCCTGAGACCAACAAGTGTGTGTATGGTGGAACTTTAGGATGCGGAGTCAAAGTTGTTTTCAAAATCATTTTGGATTTGTCCAAAGAAATTATATTTCGGCGCGCGCGGGTGACTGCTCATTCTCTGAGGGCGAAAGAGCAAAGATGAGAAGGGGGACCGAAGGTAAAACTTTGTTAATTTGATGCTCCTATAGATAATTTTGTTAGCCTGTGATGAGATTATGACCTCACAGTAAACCAGATTAGAGTAATTCACATCATTAACGTCACCACGCACTCTGGTTTCTATTTCCGGTCAATTGCGCAGCCCTACTATTATAAACTGAATTTGCCATATGTGCTACATGTACATCTGATTTAGATTTGCACATGATTGTGGCAGGGGTTTACTCACAACTGCGTGTGTTTAACTGTAGTATCCTGCCTGCTTTCCCCAGAACACACTTTCGCTGTCCAATGATGTTTACATCCTGTTGCTATGGTGCACTGCGCCGCATTGGATTCAGCTGACCTAGTCCTGCTCAAACCACTGTGTTTGCATTGCAGTTTTTATTATTATTTGGGAATAGACAACTGGAAAGGGAGTATTGTAGTTGTATCTATTAATCTCTGGATTTCCAATAAACGACAGGGAATATTTCTCTGCTCAGCTTAGTTTTTTCTATCAGGCTTGTATATGAAGGCCCCGTTTCCCACCTAAATTCTATAGGGGCCCTTCGTAGTGGTAATTACATCTAGACATGCTCAGAGCACTAATTGTTGGTATCAATCACTTCAATTAAGACAGAGGAGCTGTAATTACATCCAAAGCTTTTATGGCTACTTGTGGCCCATGTAAAATGCATGGGAGATCAAGTAAAATAGGCTGATAATATGTTCTAATGACATGACAGACTTGCTGTTTGTTAGCGCTATCAATGCAGATCCAATAACTTGACATTAACAACTTACTTTATGGCAACAATTGTCCATGGTTCAACTTCTTAGGACCCATGCATTGTATTTGATATGTTACCCATTCTTCAGTCTTACTTCAAATATGTATTTGGTTGTATAGAAGCACATACTATAAATTGTACTAAAGATATGGGGAAGGGAACTAAACACCAAACAGGAGGGATACTTGTTTCACGTTAGGAGTCCAATTTGTAAGTCGCTCTGGATAAGAGCGTCTGCTAAATGACTTAAATGTAAATGAGTCCCATGACTGTTCACATGCTCAGTGGAGATTTTAGTGTGTAAATCTTGGTGGGGCAAACAAAAAAAATGGTTTGGGATGCATGCCAGCAAAGCCACTACACAACAAATCACGAAATAATAATACATGAATTGTACTATAACGGTGACAAACGGTGCCCACAAACTGTTAGGGCCTACATAAAGCTGTCCCAACACCTTACCACTGGCTATCAAGAGGAACCTTGTCTGGCAGGGAAACAGTTCATTTACTGCCTTTAAAAAAAACATAGTTGACATGGCTGACTTGCTTAAACAAATGTGTTTTTTACTGACAGTTGAGATGTACAGACTATGGCATAAGGGGATGACGAGCGGATAAGAAGAAATCTGTAATTTCGATTAAGACATTAACGAGCGAGCTGGGACGGACAAAGTCAATATTAACTATTTGTTCAGCACTTTTGAAATGTACAGTGACAGAATTCAGAACATGGGCTGTTCTTACAGTATTCTCCCTGTACACCAAGTCAGAACTGTAGGATAAATAAAGGAGGCATATAATCAGACAATGGAAGCTCTTACAATATTCAATGATTACATTTCTCTGAAACAGGCTATAGGGAACATGTGCACCACCTTTAGTAAGATGGCGCCGACCGATATGGCAGATCTGCTTCTAGCTTCTAAGCAACTTTGCAGTATTTTTTTGTGTGTTATTTCTTACATTATTAGCTAGAATGTTTGTGTGTTATTATAAACAGCCGGAAACAACTTTTGGATATCAGAGCGATATTTTGGATATAACTCACCAGCATACGAAATACGACTTTCCCAAATTGGATCATTTGTTTGTACCTCCCAGGGCAATTTAACTTATTTCAGAGGCTGCTCCAAAACACCACCAGCTGAGAAGAGGTATTCGGAATGGACTTCTAGTCTAACTCAGGAGGCATTCACACAATCCACCGCTTCAGAGTATATTACTCGCTAATGTACAGTCTCTGGATAATAATGTAGACGCGCTCAGGGTGAGGATCTCCTTCCAGAGAGACATCAGGGATTGTAACGTACTCTGTTTCACAGAAACATGGCTCTGTGGGGTCCCTGTCCATACAGCCATCTGGGTTCTCAGTACATCGCGCAGACAGGAATAAAGAACTCTCCGGGAAGAAGAAAGGCGGTTGTCACGCCCTAACCTTAGAGATCCTTATTTATTCTCTATGTTTGGTTAGGTCAGGGTGTGACTCGGGTGGGAGAATCTGTGTTTTCTATTTCTTTGTTGTTTTTGCCTAGTGTGGTTCCCAATCAGAGGCAGCTGTCTATTGTTGTCTCTGATTGGGGATCATATATAAGTTGTGATTTTCCGTTTAGTTTTGTGGGGAGTTATTTTCTGTTTAGCTGTTTTGTTGCCTGACAGAACTGTGCGCTTTCTTTTTCTACTTTGTTATTTTGTTGCGGTGTTCAGTTTATTAAAAATCATGAACGCCTACCACGCTGCACCTTGGTCTCCTTCTTCAACCCACGAAAGTCATTACAGCGGGGGTGTATGATTTGTGATTAATTACTCATGGTGTGATTGTGATAACATACAGAAATTCAAGTCCTTTTGTTCACCCAACTTAGAATACCTCACAATCAAATGCCGACCGTATTACCACCCATGACAATTCTCTTCGGTTATAATCACAGTCGTGTATATTCCCCCTCAAGCCGATACCACTACGGCCCTCAAAGAACCACACTGGACTTTAGGCAAACTGGAAACCACATATCCTGAGGCAGCAGTTATTGTAACAGGGGATTTTAACAAAGCAAATTAGAGAAAAACACTATCGAAGTCTACCAACACATTGACTGTAATACTCGCACTGGTAAAACATTGGACCACTGCTACTCAACTTTTCGAAATGCCTACAAGGTGCTCCACTGGCCTCCCTTCGGCAAATCTGATCACGACTCCATTTTGCTCCTCCCTTCCTATAGGCAGAAACTCAAACAGGAAGTACCTGTGCTAAGGTCTATTCAGCGCTGGTCTGACCAATTGGAATCCATGCTTGAAGATTGTTTTGGTAACGTGGACTGGGATATGTTCCGGGTAGCCTCTGAGAATAACATTTAAGAATACACCGTTATGGTGACAGAGTTCATCAAGAAGTGTATAGGAGATGTTGTACTCACTGTGAATATTAAAACCTACCCAAACCAGAAACCGTGGATAGATGGCAGCATTCGCGCACAATTGAATGCGCAAACCATCGCATTTAACCCTGGCATGGTGACTGAGTATGGATGAATACAAACAGTGTAGTTATTCCCTCCATAATCAATCAAACTGGCAAAATGTCAGTACGGAGACAAAGTGGAGTCGCAATTCAACGGCTCAGACACGAGACGTATGTGGCAGGGTCTACAGACAATCACTGACTACAAAGGGAAAACCAGCCACGTCGCAGACACCGAAGTCTTGCTTCCGGACAAGCTAAACACCTTCTTCGCTCGCATTGAGGATAACACAGTGCCACCAACGTGGCCTGCTACCAAGGACTGTGGGTTCTCCTTCTCCGTGGCCGACGTGAGAAAGACATTGAAGCTTGTTAATCCTCGCAAGGCTGCCGGCCCAGACAGCATCCCTAGCCGCGTCCTCAGAGCATAAGCAAACCAGCTGGCTGGAGTGTTAACAGACATATTCAATCTCTCCATATCCCAGTCTGCTGTCCCCACTTGCTTCAATATGTCCACTATTGTTCCTGTACCCAAGAAAGCAAATGTCATCATGAAGTACTTTGAGAGGCTAGTTAAGGATCATATCCCTTTACCTTACCTGACACCATAGACCCACTTCAATTTGCTTACCACCCCAATAGATCCACAGACAATGCAAGCGCCATCGCACTGCACACTGCCCTATCCCATCTGGACAAGAGGAATACCTGTAAGAATGCTGTTAATTTATTATAGCTCAGAATTTAACACCATAGTACCCTCAAAGCTCATCATTATGCTCGGGGCCCTGGGTCTGAACCCCTCCCTGTGCAACTGGGTCCTGGACCTCCTGACGGGTCACCCCCACGTGGTGAAGGTAGAAAACAGCACCTCCAGTGCGGTGATCCTCAACACAGGGGCCCCACAAGGGTGCGTGCTCAGCCCCCTCCTGTACTCCCTGTTCACCCATGACTGCGTGGCCACGCATGCCTCCAACTCAATCATCAAGTTTGCAAACAACACAACAGCAGTAGGCCTGATTACCAACAATGACGAGACATCCTACAGGGAGGGGGTGAGGGCCCTGGGAGAGTGGTGCCAGGAAATTAACCTCTCTCTCAATGTAAAAAACAAAGGAGCTGATCATGGACAGCAGAGGGAGCACGCCCCTATCCACATCCACGGGACTGCAGTGGAGGTGGAAAGATTCAAGTTTCTCGGCGTACACATCACCGACGATCTGAAATGGTCCACCTACACAGACAGTGTGGTGAAGAAGGTGCAATAGCGCCTCTTCAACCTCAGGAGGCTGAAAAAAATTGGCTTGGCCCCAAAAACCCTCACAAACTTTTACAGATGCACAATTGAGAGCACCCTGTCGGGCTGTATCGCCTCCTGGTATGGCAACTGCACTGCCCGCTACCGCAGGGCTCTCCAGAGGGTGATGTGGTCTGCACATCGCAACACCAGGGGCAAACTACCTGCCCTCCAGGACACCTACAGCACCCGATGTCACAGGAAGGCCAAAAAGATCATCAAGGACAACAACCCCCCGAGCCACGGCCTGTTCACCCCGCTATCTTCCCGAAGGCGAGGTCAGAACAGGTGCATCAAAGCTGGGACCGAGAGACTGAAAAGCAGCTTCTATCTCAAGGCCATCAGACTGTTAAATATCCATCACTAGCTGGCTTCCACCCGGTTATGCAACCCTGCACCTTAGATTTGGAATCACTGGCAACTTTAATAATGGAACACTTCACTTTAATAATGTTTAAATAATGTTTACATACTGCTTTACTCCTCTCATATGTATATACTATTCTACTGTATTTTATTTAATGCCACTCCGACATTGCTCAATCCAATATTTATACATGTCTTCAAATCAAATCAAATTTATTTATATAGCCCTTCGTACATCAGCTGATCTCTCAGGGTGCTGTACAGAAACCCAGCCTAAAACCCCAAACAGCAAGCAATACAGGTGTAGAAGCACGTTGGCTAGGAAAAACTCCCTAGAAAGGCCAAAACCTAGGAAGAAACCTAGAGAGGAACCAGGCTATGTGGGGTGGCCAGTCCTCTTCTGGCTGTGCCGGGTGGAGATTATAACAGAACATGGCCAAGATGTTCAAATGTTCATAAATGACCAGCATGGTCGAATAATAATAATAATAATAAGGCAGAACAGTTGTAACTGGAGCAGCAGCACGGTCTGGTGGACTGGGGACAGCAAGGAGTCATCATGTCAGGTAGTCCTGGGGCATGGTCCTAGGGCTCAGGTCCTCCGAGAGAAAGAAAGACAGAATTAGAGAGAGCATATGTGGGGTGGCCAGTCCTCTTCTGGCTGTGCCGGGTGGAGATTATAACAGAACATGGCCAAGATGTTCATAAATGACCAGCATGGTCGAATAATAATAAGGCAGAACAGTTGAAACTGGAGCAGCAGCACGGCCAGGTGGACTGGGGACAGCAAGGAGTCACCATGTCAGGTAGTCCTGGGGCATGGGTCTTATTCCATTCTTTTACTTTTAGATTTGTGTGTATTGTTGTAAATTGTTAGATACTGCTGGACTGTTGGAGCTACACCCGCAATAACATCTGTTAAATATGTGTACCAATAAAATTGGATTTTAATTGATTTGACCAAGTCAGAACAGTAGGCTAAGTTATGAGGGGGAAAGGGAGCAAATTATTAGGGGGAGGCACATGGACTAATAACAGCTTACTACACAACATACACTTAGTATTACTTTCTTAGCTACAGTATACATATCTCCCTGGAATATTACATCATTTATGTAGCACCATACAATACATTTTTGGACTCACCTTGTTGTGCTGTACTCACTTGAACAGGAAGGTGACGCGGCGGTCCTTGTGGGCAAATTCTGTCATCAAACTTAGTTTGGCATTCTCTGTATTTATGGTTCTTTCAAGACAACTGGGAATTCAGAAAAAAACATGGTTGAATAATGACGTCAGTGATGTTCAGGTTGGAGCTCTAGATAGAGGCCCAAGTTCCCGACTTGGAATTCCGAGTTGGATGACCATTCAAAGCATAATATTTTTTTCCAGAGTTCCAAGTTGTCTTGAACTCACTGAAGTCTTGCTGGATTGACAGCATGGCCAATGTATTCAACCTTTTCTGGCCCATGGTGTGTTAATCCTTATAAGCTTGGAAAAGAGACCCTTAAACCCAGACTTGGACCACACACCCACTCCAACGAATAGCAGGCTAGTGACACTTGCAGTTAGCCACTGATTCATTCCAACCCCCCATTGTTGAATTAGTGATTTCCAAATTGTTGTGTACTGTTTATGTCCAATGGCTGATGAGCACTGATATGTTTGATCTATAATTTATCTTCATATACCAAGGATTGAAAAGGATTTTCCAGTAGATTGTCTACGTGCTTGTCTAGCTTGCTCGCTAAGATTTTGAAAGGATGATTTTGACATGATCAGTCCAATCAAAGCTACAGTAGATATAACGGGATTTGACGTCATTTTATCTGTGGCCAATGACCTTGAGCCTTCTTGAATGGGCACTTCTATTGTAACTATGGCAGCACCCAAGGGGCTTGAATTTTAGAGCTCTCCCCGTAGATTTCGTGGTGACGTGGTGTCCCCATGAGTGACAGAACGCTGGGCCAATCACGGCATAACTAGAGAACATTACCAACCCCTACGCTCCGTATTTACCCCTGGCTGCCCCACCACCACAGAAAGCTAGGCTGAAACACCTGCATTCTGGAGCCGCCTTACTCAAGAAAGCATTGTTTGCAAACTGATGTGTGACACATATTAATGCCAAAACAACATGCAAAACAGACACAAAAATCGAATGTTTTTAGAGTGAGCTGAACAGGTGACCCACCAGCATAGAAATATACATTATAATTAACATTTTTTAACACAGAAACCTTGCGCCGACAGAAAGACATCAATCTCAGATAAAGCATCCAATCGAGCGAAACAGCGCCCCTCTATGTAGCCCATGTGTCTGATTCTGTCTGGACCAAAAGAGTATGGCATGTCGTAAACTATTTCTGGCCAGACAGCATCAGATGCATGGGCAACATTTAGAAAGACAGAGGGGTACTGTTTCACTCACTGGGATGCTTTCTCCAGTGAGAGAGTTTCAGAAGAGAGGAAGAGGCGAAGCGAGAGGGCTCTCGCCAAAATTTGTCCAGAATAAGCCCAATGCATAATGAGCAGACCTAAACTTTTCGCCTGCCTTCCCGCCCTTAGGACAACGACTCCCATTGATAGGGCGGAAACATGAGCATTTTGTCATTTATATACATATCTCTGGTTTCAGACCTGTGAATTGGAAAGGAAAGTTGTCGGGTGTAGTGCACTGATAGGATAATATCTTCCCCTAAAGTAAACTGGTGTTTTGCCAAAATTATGTAAGTACTACTGTCTAAAGTGTTATGTTCTGTTAATTACTGATGTCCCCTTTAAGGATGGAGCACCCTTGGTCATGCGCAGTGTTGTTCTATGTTATTCTGGTACTAACTCGTTTGAGTAAATGTGACTCCAGTTCAATTGCTTGTATTCCGAGTCTTTCTGATTACATAAATAAGTACTACGTGTTAAGACACTACATAAAGAAAAACATTCAAAAGGAGCATTAGCTTGTTTAAAAAAAATTGCTGTGGGATTGTTTCAAATCACAAGTGTGTAAGCCTATGCTTATTTGGGAATTGCGCAATTTGGGCAGCATGAATAGCAATATGTCTAGCTGATTGAGTTGTGGCTGTCAGTGAAAAGATAATGATAATGTGTCCTGAAAATAACAGCAAATGTTGGCATAAGAAGGTGACGGGTGTGTGGCGAAGATATGGCTTGTCTCTCTCCAGAATGCATGCACTCAGCTCTCCAGAATGCATGCACTCAGATCTCCAGAGTGCATGCACTCAGCTCTCCAGAGTGCATGCACTCAGCTCTCCAGAGTGCATGCACTCAGCTCTCCAGAGTGCATGCACTCAGCTCTCCAGAATGCATGCACTCAGCTCTCCAGAATGCATGCACTCAGCTCTCCAGAATGCATGCACTCAGCTCTCCAGAGTGCATGCACTCAGCTCTCCAGAGTGCATGCACTCAGCTCTCCAGAGTGCATGCACTCAGCTCTCCAGAATGCATGCACTCAGCTCTCCAGAGTGCATGCACTCAGCTCTCCAGAGTGCATGCACTCAGCTCTCCAGAGTGCATGCACTCAGCTCTCCAGAGTGCATGCACTCAGCTCTCCAGAGTGCGCTCAGTGGTCTGCTGACAGTTATTGCGCATTCATTGTTTCATTATGTGAATAGTTTTTTTTTTTTAAATCCCCCTTACATAAATGTATGTTACCAGTAGGCATAGTAAATATACATACTGTTAATCCACCTTCATTTGGTTACATACATTTCTGTTTATTCATATATTAATCATAGTCATTTAACGTTTTTCATTCTTGGAGTGGAAACATTGTTTACAAAGTTCACAATCTGTTACACTTGTGAGAAACAAGTTCATGTAGATAAGTGCCCTTTTGGCAATGTCTGATTTCTGATTGTCTTAACTCGCCACGTCAACCACTAATAAGATGAGCTTCTCGGTACATGTTTTCTTCACCTTGCACAGTAAGTCAAAGAAGTCTGATACAACTTTGATACAATTTTGCACTTCACTAGCAAGTCAAGATAGATAGAAAGGGAGGCAGATAGGCGGAGTAGAGAGATTAACGTGATCGAAATTACCTGCATTTCCATCGGGATATTTTCTACTGTTTTTATTTGTTGACTTGAGGCCAATGTATTTTACTTAGTTGACATGGAAGTTATAGGCCTACTTCTGCATTGGCCTATAGGCTATCTCTGAGTTCTATGCACTCATTTCTTTAGCCGCCATTGGACCACAGTGTATCAATGTCTCCATATGGCAGAGGCTGGTGCTCTCACCTTAGTTGAAATGTAACTATTAGATTTGTATCATTGAGCTTTTTTAAAAATTATTAACCACGTGACAATGATTTTGAAAAACGAAAACATTATTATTGAATTGAAACGGTTCAACGAAAATGCACATGTAAAAATAATGATAACTGTCGTGCTGATCGGCAGAAATGGTAGGATAAATAAGCTTCCCCAAACTTGAAACCAGTGGCGGTTCTAGCTTGTATGGCTCCCTGGACGACCCCCCCCCCCCCCCTTCAGCATACGAAAATAGGACTCATAAATATCAAAAAGAAGTAACAAAGACAAATGTTGATTTGGCACTCGAGCATCAATACATTGCCAATCCCCCAACACTGTCAACCAAGAGTCAAGACTAAACCAATTCACCTTGGTCGTGTGCAGACTGGCTTTATGTTATTCTTAACGATTTCGCACAAACCAGAAAAAAATGAAACTATATATTCACAGTAATATGAATGAATTGTGGTTTATTTGGTAGCATTTGGTAGTGTGACTGATTTTACTAATTGCATTAGTACTGTACAAAGTTAGAGGTGCGCTCTTTGATAAATTCCGCCATTCCCACTACCTCGGGCTTCCAGTGAGGAGACCTGAGGTCAACCTACCCCCGCCCCCTTCCCCATATCGTACTTCTGAGTGGGAGACCTTCCCAGGCAGTAGCCTGCCTATCTCGCAAACTAGAATCAGGGCGCCCACTCCGACAAGGTCAATGGACCCACAGTCCCACACTGTGACATGGTATCATTGACGTGACGTGCAAATGAGCGATACGAAACCATTCGTGCAAATGTCACCTTTCCACATTTTTTTCCACCGGCAAGATGCCTTCCTGGGCGGTTGCCCATGTCGCCTATACCTAAATCCGCCACTGCTTGATACCCATTAAAAACATGGTTGAATGTGCAAGCGTGTGCACACATAGGAGGTTCCATGGGAAAATGTGCCCGCCTATGGAAATTCGTCCTGGCACTGCTGTTCGCTCCCACTTCCAGTTCGTTTACACAAGTGAAGCCTCGTTCACACTACCCATAAACATTCAGTTACGTTGCGCCAGATGTCATGCATTTCAATGAGGACTTTCACAACGGAGTGGAAATGCAATGCCCCCTTGCGGTTGAGGGCTCTGTTGCCCAACTTTGCTTCGTCTTCAGTCCGGCCAGAGTTCATCGAAGAACAGAAAGTTACCAAACAGAATAAGAGTATAATATGTGGTTTTCGGTGATGGCTTTATGGGATAGTTAGCAACTTGTAAAAATGACCCATTCCTATAAGTGAGTACTATTTTAATAGTAAAATAGTTTCATAGGTAAATAATACACATACACAATTATATTATATGACTGTTGCCTCCTGTTGAAGTTTATTATGATGGTAATGACGTTTGTTTTTGATTATCATTATTAGTTGGAGGTCGCTAGCTACAATGGTATCTTCAACCTAGCATAGCTAGCTAGCTAGCTGATCTGCAGTGCAAGATAGCTTGACTTGCTATAAAGTTAGAGAAACTAGTTGAGGAAAAACGTTTTTGAATGTATGGTCGTAAAGGTCTCCTCCAATGAGCTATGGACATAACCTACAATCTTATTTATTTCCTTAGTTGCCTATTTTCCGTACAGAGCCATGTACAGGTACAGGCAGCCTTTATTCAATATTGGAACCCAATCATTTAATTTGAAAAAGTATTTTTCCTATGTGATTAAGCTGACTCCATGTGAACCATTACTAACTACACAACTCTGCAAGCTTTTTTGACAGATTTGGCTTAAGTATTGTGTACTGGGATTTGAATCAGCCATTTATCATTACATAACAAGTTTCAGTTCAGTGTAGTTGAGAACCTACACAGTAGTAAATCAATTACGGGATAGCTGGTTACTTATTAAAGACTTTACTGGTAAATAGAGAGCATGAACAATTTCCCTTTAGGAAGAGTTCCTATATACTGATGTTCTAGGCTATATATTTTTTCTCCCTCTCCACAGATGTGTTGGCACTCTGAATAAGACACTCAAGGACAGCATCTCTGACCTGTATTGTTGCCATATTATCTTCTCAGTAAAAATGTTACATGCATTTAACATCAGTTCACTTCCCAGGGGTTTTAGCAAAGAGCCATTAAACACTTGACAGAAAGCCCCTGGAACTTCAACTCATCAGTAACCCTCAGTGGTCAAGTAGAACAGAGAAAAGGTGAAAGTATGTCTTTATTTCTCAAATATTTTTGATTTGATTTCAGATATTTTTGTGGGCCATATCCAATCAAACCTGGTAAGAGGCTATTTAGATTCTTCATTTACACAACAAATAATGTGAAAGGCAAAAGAGCTCTGAATATATCAACTCAAAGGACCAAGCCACTATAAAAAAAATATCTTGCCGAATCTAAATAAAGACAAATCTATGGTAATATATTTTGATGAAACCCTGGATGCAAAGGCAGACAGATCTTTTCTCACACGTAATTAACATATTTCAGAGACAAAAAGCCTAACAGGTCAACATGATCTCACCAACAAGTTGAAATGTAACATTTTAATGAGGTGAAGGAGATGAGGGAAAAGCAGACAGAATGTGAATTTTTTTTATTTATTAAAAGGAAATTGGCGCATAAGGAGACGTTGATCAACATGTCTATTACTTTCATGGTCACCTCAATTATAAAGGTTACTTTTAGCCATAAGTGTTGTTCATCCCAAGACTAACCATGGAGAACTCTTAAACCCTGCATTGTTGGTTAAGGTCTCGTAAGTAAGCATTTCACGGTAAGGTCCGGCACACATGACAAATAAAATAGGATTTGACTGATTTGAGAGTGTCCAATTTTGTCAGGGTTGTCCCCTCATGTACCCCAGCTGTTCTATTTTGATGTTACCTACCGTCATGTGATTGTGCAAAGGGAAACATTTTGGGCTGTCTTCTAGAACCAGTTAGTGAATCTTATACCATAGACCAGGAGTCTTCAAACCTCTCCTCAGGGACCCCCAGCCGTTCCATGTATTTGAACTATTCCACAGCTAGCATATCTAATTCAACTTGTCAACCCAACACTCTTGAAGGAGTTCCCACATGTTCCCTCTGCTTTTCCTTCCCTCTGTGGTCCAACTCATCCCAAACCATCTCAATTGGGTTGAGGTCAGGTGATTAGTGAGGCCAGGTCATTTGACGCAGCACTCCATTACTCTCCTTCTTGGTCAAATAGCCCTTACACAGCCTGGAGGTGTGTTGGGTCATTGTCCTGTAGAATAACACATTATAGTCCCACTAAGCTCTAACCAGATGGGATGGCGTATCGCTGTAGTAGCCATTCTGGTTAAGTGTGTCTTGAATTCGAAATAAATCGGTGTCACCAGCAAAGGAACCCCCACACCATCACACCTCCTCCATGCTTCACGGTGGGAACCACTCAAGCAGAGATAATCCGTTCACCTACTCTGCGTCTCAAAGACATGGCGGTTGGAACCAAAAATCTCCCATTTTGACTCATCAGACCAAAGGACAGATTTCCACGGGTCTAATGTCCATTGCTCATATTTCTTAGCCCAAGCAAGTCTTCTTTTTGGTGTCCTGATTCACACAGTTTCCTCTGAAAACATCAAGCACCATGATGTGTCTATTACTTGAACTCTGACGCATTTATTTGGGCTGCAAT
Source organism: Oncorhynchus nerka (assembly GCF_034236695.1). Taxonomy (NCBI): domain Eukaryota; kingdom Metazoa; phylum Chordata; class Actinopteri; order Salmoniformes; family Salmonidae; genus Oncorhynchus; species Oncorhynchus nerka. The sequence continues at coordinate 53,207,048 of NC_088419.1, read as the reverse complement.
TTCTGAGGCTGGTAACTCTAATGAAGTTATCCTCTGCAGAGGTAACTCTGGGTCTTCCTTTCCTGTGGTGGTCCTCATGAGCCAGTTTCATCATGGTGCTTGATGTTTTTTGCAACTGCACTTCTTGACATTTTCCGCATTGACTGACTTTCATGTCTTAAATTAATGGACTAATTTCTCTTTGCTTATATGTGCTGTTCTTGCCATATGGACTTGGTCTTTTACCAAATAGGGCTATCTTCTGTATACCACCCCTACCTTGTAACACAACTGATTGGCTCAAATGCATTAAAAAAAGAAATTCCACAAATTAACTTAAGGCACACCTGTTAATTGAAATGCATTCCAGGTGACCTGATGAAGCTGGTTGAGAGAATGCCAAGAGTGTGCAAAGCTGTGATCAAGGCAAAGGGTGGCTACTTTTAAGAATTTCAAATATATTTGGATTTGTTATCACTTTTTGCTTACTACATGATTCCATATGTGTTATTTCATAGTTTGTCTTCACTATTATTCTACAATGTAGAAAATAGTAAAAATAAAGAAAAACCCTTGAATGAGTAGCTGTGTCCAAAAGTAATAATGGAGAGGTGAGTCGGAGGCAGGTGAAACGTTGTTAATAAAACAAAACCAAGAACACGACACTAACATAAGGCAGACCGCCAATACACACGAGCAATACCAACTGGTGAGTGAACCTAGGAGAGTGGCATATATAAAGGGGAGGAAATAATTATTCACAGGTGCGCGTAATGATGAGAGACAGGTGTGCGTAATGATGAATCCCAGGACCTGTGGTTAGTACTCTGGCGACGTCAGAGGGGAGGAGCAGGAACAGACATGACACCAATTTGTCTGGGAGCAAGATATCGATGTCCGCGACGGGGCTATTTTTCTTTTCATAATCCGTGATTGACTGTAGACCCTGTCACATACGTCTCGTGTTTGAGCCGTTAAATTGCAACTCTACTTTGTCTCTATACTGACGCTTTGCTTGTTTGATATGCCTTGAGGAGGGAATAGCTAGACTGTTTGTATTCGGTCATGTTTCCGGTCGCCTTGCCATGATTAAAAGCGGTGGTTCGCGCTTTCAGTTTTGCGTGAATGCTGCCATTAATCCACTGTTTCTGGTTAGGGAAGGATTTAATTGTCACAGCGGATACAACATCTCCGATGCACTTGCTAATAAACTCGCTCACCGAGTCAGCGTATACATCAATGTTGTTGTATGACGCTATCCGGATCATATCCCAGTCCATGTGATCGAAGAAATCTTGAAGCGTGGAATCTGATTGGTCAGACCAGCATTGAGCACGGGCGTTTCCTGTTTTAGTTTCTTTCTATAGACTGGGAGCAACAAAATGGATTCATGGTCAGATTTGCCGAAGGCACGGCGCGGGAGGGCTTTGTACGCATTGCGGAAGTTCGAGTAGCAGTGATCCAGAAGTCTGCCAGCTCGTGTTGCGCATTCGATATGCTGATAGAATTTAGGGAGTATTGATTTAGGTTAACTTTGTTAAAGTCCCCAGCTACAATAAATGCAGCCTCAGGATGTAAGGTTTCCAGTTAACATAAAGTCCAGTGAAGTTCTTTCAGGGCCGACGAGGTATCTGCTTGGGGGGGATATACACATCTGTGACTATAATCAAAGAGAATTCTCTTGGAAGATAATGCGGTCGGCATTTGATTGTAAGGAGTTCTAGGTCAGGTGAACAAAAGGACTTGAGTTCTTGTATGTTGTTGTGATTAACAACTCATGGTGTAATCACAAGGCATACACCCCCGCCCTTCTTCTTACCAGAGAGATGTTTGTTTCTGTCGGCGCGATGCGTGAAGAAACCGGGTGGCTGTAGCGACTCTGACAACGTATCCCGAGTGAGCCACGTTACAGTGAAACAGAGAATGTTACAATCTTTGATGTCTCTCTTGAAGGCAAGTCGTGCCCTAATTTCGTCCACCTTGTCATCTAGAGATTGGACATTGGTGAGTAATGTGCTAGGTGTGCTCGCCTTCTGAGTCTGACCAGTAGGCCGCTCCGTCTGGCTCTCCTGCGGCGACCACGTTGTTTTGGGTTGGCCTCTGGGATAAGATCGCATGTCCAGGGTGGAGGTCCGAACAAAGGATCCGCTTTGGGAAAGACGTATTCTTGGTCGTAATGATGGTAAATTGACATCTCTTTTATATTCAATAGTTCTTCCCGGCTGTATGTAATACATTTGAGATATTATGGGCTAACAATGTAAGAAATAGTACAAAAAAACAAATAACTAAATAGTTTTGTAAGGACCTGAAGCGAGGCGACCATCTCTGTCAGCGCCATAATCTCTCGGTCCCAGCTTTGATGCACCTATACTGACCTCGCATTCTGGATGGTAGCGGAGTGAACAGGCCGGGTGGCTGAGGTCCTTGATGATCTTCTTGGCCTTCCTGCGACACTGGGTGCTGTAGATATTAGCCTCTGATGATGATATTGAATATGATCAGCCAGCCATGAATAGAACTCGCCCCCTGGATCAGATAGCACTTTGACAGCTAATCTGCCTGCAAAGAGCCTTAACTATAAAACGGCCTACAAGACAGTACCCTGATTTATCAGCCTCTGAGGCTGAAATTGAATCTGATCAGCCTGTCAGGAATGGAGCTTATCCACTGTAAATGTAACTATTATCCACAAAAAATGAAGTGTCCCTTATAATAATACACATAGCTTGCATCACTGATAACAACCAGCATGAATAACAAGCTAGCTTTCTAACTAACAAGACTACTGAGCTAACTAGCTAGCTCACAAGATTAGCCAAGTCTTGGGTGCGGCATGCAGCCTGAGAAACAGAGCTGCATTTCAGGCATAGTTGTCGTGGAAATGTCCTCTATTTACCAAATCATGGGAGCAAACCACACACACAAGTCAGAGTTAGTTATCAAAGTCCATCTTTAATTATATGAGCTCTATCACAATCCTGTGACTCTCAGGTAATTCAGTGTCTCTCAGTGAATTCTCTGAGAGCCCCCTTACAATGCAACTGAGATCCTTTAATAGCAAAGAACACACATAGTCAGACAGCATAGACATAATAAATCGTTCAGCTTTGTCTCCTTACTCAAACCCTAGAACCATAAACCAATCCTCCATATCAACAGGCATATATCAAATTGTCATTTAGATACAACCAATCCTGGACAAGCTCACGGAGAGGAGAGTGAGGCTATAGGTTAAGATAAAAGGGAGCATGAGAATGATTCCAGACACTGCCACCCTCCTTTCTCCACTAGAAAAAGGTAGGGAGTAAAAGATATGTTTACACATGATGACACTTTGACCTCTCCCCTCTCTGCGGCCCATGCAACTTAGTTTTGACATAGAACAGATAACTGCAACCTCGCCACAGTATTATACAAAAATACCATTCTGATGAGAAGTAACTTACACACATTTGATGAATATAAAACATCTTACATATGTTACCAACAAATTCTGAATCTTCCACGACATAGTTCAGGGCTTGAAAGCCGCAAGGCTCCTTGCTGAAGTGGCTATAGTGCATCTGAACAAATTTAATGGACGATGCGTGGTACTTTTTGTTATGTCGTGATCACAAGAAAATGATCTTGTGATCATGACCAAGCAACTTTTGTCTTGTAGCGATCGTGAGATAAATAAGTTGTGATCTCGACGTAACGAGTGTACTATTTTCTTATTCATATATCCTCATATATCCTCTGTGGACTTCCATACCATTGAGTGCTTTTGACCAAGAACTGACAGGTTGGCATGAAATCTCCTCTGTGCTCTATCGGCACCATGGGCAGCGCCTTACATACTAAAGCAATGCCTTTGAAAACCTAGTCTGACTAAGGAATGTATTTTGCCATTCCATACCCTACATTTTTGCTGAAACAACGCTACTGGCTATACCACCAAGGTTTTGAACAAAACCACCAGCTAGATTGTTTCTTACCTTTTCTAGAAGATTTGCAGCCTCTTAATGCTCTGTGGAACTTCCTGAGTGATAGATCATTCCATTCTCCCTGAAATCTTCTTGTAAGATCCCCCTCAAGTGCCAATGGGATTAGTTGAGCTTTCCTCGGGTGTAGCATGCTTCTTCTGTGCTGACTGAACACATTTGTTAAAATGGAAAATTAGTTCTCGCATGTAGCTGTGGACTCCCCACTAGGCCTAGGATTTCATTTTGAATATTATGCGACGCGTATGTGCATTGTGGGGTATGGTGCTAAACACCTTGGCAAGTTCCTTGTTTTTTCAAAGAGTATATTCCATCACAGACAAACTCCACTGCCCCCATCCCCTCTTAACTCTATTGCATCTAATGTCCCCCTCAATGGTTGCTGGTTTGAAACAAGGAACTCAATCATTTCCACAATCGCCAACAAAATACATATGATTTATTGTCAGTTAACAAGTGTTGACACCAATGTTACCATAGCACTTCAAACTCTTTCTTTCCACAGTGCAGTGCATTTTAAATGCTCTTTGCTTGATGCGTGTCTAGCGAATCCTTTGGTACTATCAATAGCATGCTTCGATTTAGAATACCCAGCTCTTTGTGAAGGCCTTGTCTGCGTTAGCATTGGACCCAACAAAATGCAGTATCTGCAGTAACCGAGTATTCCAGCCACTCTCTTCCTATTAACCAGCAGCTATTACATGAATATATCTGGACAGAAACTCTGTGGCTAAGTTTGGATTCTAGGCTAACCTGGGCAGGCTCCTCTGTTCTAAGATTGTCAGGAACAGTCGGAGGAGCAAGGGGTTGTGGCGCCATTATCCTGGCAGCGCTTGTGGAAGAGTGAGTAGGCTCTGCTAGCTGGATCACGGCAGCATCATCGCTGATGGTCTTGGCGGTGGCCTTGGTGGTTTAATGCTGCTGCTGCTCATCGCTCTCTTTCTCCGTTGGCTTTGTTTGTGTAATTTGCCGATTCTGATATCCATCCTGGCAGATTAGCTGGTTTGAGCTAGCTAAACAGGCTAAGGCTAATAACACTACCGCTTTTTACAGCTAGCTAAGAAGCTAGCTAACTGAACTCTGTAGTGGTGGAGAGTGAGGCAGAGTTGAGTGAAGCAGCTTCAACAGTAAACTTGACCCCACCTGGAGGCATATCACGTTATTCACTTAGCCTACCACAGATGAAGCGTTTTCTCCCCACTTTTTTTTATGGAAACCCAAATGAGTCCTACATAACCACCCCAGTGGTTTCCATAGCCTCCCAACAGACACACAGCGGCACGCTCTGTCCATTGTGCTGACACTGTGTAGCGGAGATACAGATTTTGCTCCAACCTGTCACTCAGTCGTTTGAACTTTTTGGAAATAAAACTAAAACTGAGGGGGCACAAGTTTCAACTGAGGGGGGCTAAGCACACTTTTGCCCCATCGTGGAGCCAGGTCCGACTGAAGTCCAGGAATGTTTTTTTAGGTCATAATGACTGTGTTCAGATGGACCTACAAACAGTACCGTTAGGAGAGCAGGGGGGGGGGGGAACGATTAATCAACGGAAAAAATGATTATACTCTTAGGTAAAGTATTTATTTTTAGGATAATCTCTGTAAAACCTTTTAAATAGAGAGGTGTAAGACCCTCGTAATACATCACAGTCAAATAGGATATTGTAGCGACCCACACAGACAGCTGTGTGTTATGTGCTAGGCTAGGAGGTGGTTGTGTTGTACTGACCAGTACCCGGTGTTCGCGGGGTCCGACATGTCAATCAACCTGCTATCTGCCAATCACGGGAATGCCTGGAATGTTCTGATGCCGGGCATCCTGGTGGTTGGCGGAGTGGCGTGGAGGGGGGTTGGGCATTGGAAGTTAAGACCAGGTTCAGCCTTTGTTCTCTCTCTCTTACGTCTGGGCTTCACAAGAGAAGGTCACGATTGGCTTGTGGGTTATCTGTCATCTATTTGGCGTGTGCTACGGCCCAAACAGTAGCCTGTGTAAAGTTGGTTCAATAAACCGTCAATTCGCAAACTCAAGCCTCTGTCTGGACAATTGTTCATTTATGATCTAGTCAGGTCATTACAATATATTACAAAAGGAAATGGTAAAATGGTAGTGTCCTGGGTAAGATGGGTTAGTCTGTGGCTGTAAATAGCAGTAGAAGAAGTGTCGTTGTTGAGGTAGGGTAAATAATAAGTAATAGGGGGATAAAAAAAATATTATTATTATTCTTTTTATTTTTTTTTATTTTACGGTTTTGATAAAACAGTCAAAGGATGCTGGCTCCATATTTTGTGCAATCTACAAATTACTGTTTTAGTCACTGCACAGTCATTTGTCAGCAGGAATTGAAGGACTATTCATTTTTAGGGAGAGGGCTTAATGAGGGATCACACAAATGTGAGACATCTCTCCCCCAAAAAATATGACTACAGTGACAAATAACGAAAATGGCTGCCAAGCATGACTAAATGAAAAATTATAGCTGATTGTTGATAAATGAAGCACCTTGTTGTATAGTGGAAAAATCTATAATATTGAAAAGTCAAGGTGTCAAGCATCCTAAATCCGTAAAAAGATTACGATAGAAAATTGTATGAGATTGTACAATTTTGAAAGCATAAGTCACTCCCGATCCTGTGTAGTGTGTGACCTGGATGTGGTGTCATTCTCACCCAGAAATACAGTGGCGCGTTACGATATATGCTACATAGAATGAACATGCCTCTCTCTGATATGTACAATAAGGACTCTCTCGCAGGGCAGGAAGAATGCTATTTTTAACATGCCCTGAAAAGGATCTCATCATCTGATCAAATCAAAATAAATAAATACAGAGGTAGCTACATTTAGGTGTTACTCCTCTGTCCATAACATTGTATCTCTGGATGATGGCGTTAATATAAAGCAACACTGAGAAATGTCATGGGGAACATCTCTTCTTGACCCTTCCCCAGTCAGAGCACATGGGAGTCAGTCATGTGTTGCTAATGATAGGGTACGACAGCCTTGAATCTGTATCTGTCGGTGAAACAGTGACACTCTGTAACCCTGTATACTGTAGTGTACACATTGTCCTCCTGGATAGGCTACTACTATGGCCCATTGGCCGTGTGTAATCCCCTTATAGCTGTCTGTTGCCTTCTTCCTCTCTCTCTCTTCTGCCCTCTACTTAGTAAGCATCCCGATGGCAGCTCGTACTTGTTCTCTGCAGTGATCAAACACTGTCGCCCTGCAACCTGTCCAAACCTCCGAGCAAATCCCCCCATCGATTTCAGCCCGCTCCTTCCAACCGCCGGACTCGTGGGCTTTTTCGCCGCTAGCCAATCAATGAAGAAGACAGCTTGTTCGGTAGCCATCATCCATCCATCCAGCTGCAGCTGCTGCACAGAACCTCCCTATGCTTCAATAATGCATGACACGACAAGTCAGTATTCAGACGGAGTAGAATAACATCTACAATGTAATCATGGTGCCGTTATAGCAACACTCTCTGGGAGGAAATAGTGAGCATGTACAGGAATGGCAGATGTCATTTTCTTTCTGGGAACTAACTGAATACCAAACAGTCAGGCTGTTGAAAAGATAGGGACATCTATTGGGATGAGGGGTAAGTGTTGGATAAATGTTCTATCATTCTATTCATATTAGGCAAGGAATGAAATGGTACAGCACACCTAAGAACAAGTATTTCTCCAAGTAAAATGATCATGTACTTACTCCTGCAGGACTCATTCCTTAAACTAGTGGTGTAGTGGAGTGTAAACACAAGTAAAGGCAGTTTACCCACAGTTTACCCACAGTTTACCCACAGTTTACCCACTTTTTACCCACAGTTTGCCTGCCTTTTGGGGGAAAATGCATTAGAGTTACTTTTCTCACTGCGACTCTGGCAATCAGAGTTTACCTACCCATTTTATTACCACTACATCACTGCTTTAGACCTTGCATGTAACAGTGTGCGTGTAAATTGACCAGTTAACCATTATATGTACATTTAGTTGTCTTTATTTGGCAGTTCCTTTATATGATTCAAATTGCAAAATCCCCTCAAGTGAAATGATTCATCCAGAGCACATCAAAGGGTTTACCAAAAGATCAAACGTCACTGTGCTCCAGATCCTCAAAGTGCAGTCATATTGCTAAAGCAATGCCATGTGATTTCTGGATTGCAACAAATATTCAATAGGGAGGAGAGGCAAAGCAAGACAATATGAGCATTTGGAGCATAAAATATATTAATTACAGTATATTAACAGAAGATAGGCATATAATGTGATCAACATTGATATAGACACCTAATTTAATGATACGAGGGTCCAAATATTTGTGCTATAGAGATTCATTACATTTCTTCAAAAACGTTTACATTTCGAACGTGCTTTGACTGCTTGTTGCTTTTGTTGTTTGTTTGTGCTTTGTTTGGCTAAAGCTCACTTAAATGTTGAAATGATGCAAAATGTCAAGTCAACTGGTAGGAAAGGCATTTCAAATGTACAGCAAAATGCAGAGACCACTTGCAGCTATATTTCCTATATTTGTATTACTACACATGCTAACGTTAATTAGCAACCACTGATAGGCCTAACCTGCACCTGTAATATACAGTGCATTCGGAAAGTATTCAGAGACTTTAACTTTTTCCACATTTTGTTACGTTACAGCCTTCTTCTAAAATTGATATTTATATATTTTCCTCCTCAAATCTACACACAGTACCCCATATTGACCGAGCGAAAACAGGTTTTTAGACATTTTAGCAAATGTAATTAAAAAGAAGAATATATGAAAAATATATTTACATAATTATTCAGACCCTATGCTATGAGACTCAAAATTGAGCTCAGGTGCACCCTGTTTCCATTGATCATCCTTGAGATGTTTATACGACTTGATTGGAGTCCACCTGTGGTAAATTCAATTGATTGGACATGATTTGGAAAGGCACACACCTGTCTATTGTAACGGATGTGAAACAGGTAGCTTAGTAACTAAGCTAGCCGTTTCACATCCGTTACACTATATAAGGTCCCACAGTTGACAGAACAGAAACCAATCCATAAGGTCGAGGGGATTGCCCGTAGCGCTCGGAGACAGGGTTGTTTAGAAGCACAGATCTAGGGAAGGACACCAAAACATTTCTGCAGCATTGAAGGTCCCCAAAAACACAGTGGCCTCCATCATTCTTAAATGGAAGAAGTTTGGAACCACCGAGAATCTAAGGAGAAGGGCCTTGGTCAGGAAGGTGACCAAGAACCCGATGGTCACTCTGAATGGGCTCCAGAGTTCCTCTGTGGAGATGGGAGAATCTTCTAGAAGGACAATCATCTCTGCATCACTCCATCAACCAGGCCTTTATGGTGGCGAGACGGAAGCCACTCCTCAGTAAAAGGCACAGCCCGCTTGGAGTTTTCCAAAAGACACCTAAATACTCTCAGACCATGAGAAACAAGATTCTCTAGTCTGCTGAAACCAAGATTGAACTCTTTGGCCTGAATGCCAAACGTTACACCTGGAGGAAATCTGGTGCCATCCTTACGGTGAAGCATGGTGGCGGCAGCATCATGCTGTGGGGATGTTTTTCAGCGGCAGGGACTGGGAGACTAGTCAGGATCGAGGGAAAGATGAACGGAGCAAAGTACAGAGAGAGCCCTGATGAAAACCTGCTCCAGAGCGCTCAGGACCTCCGGCTGTGGCGAAGGTTCACCTTCTAACAGGACAACAACCCTAAGCACACAGCCAAGACAATGCAGGACTGGCTTCTGGACAAGTTTCTGAATGTCCTTCAGTGGCCCAGCCAGAGCCCGGACTTAAACCCGATCAAACATCTCTGGAGAGACCTGAAAATAGCTGTGCAGCGATTCTCCCCATCCAACCTGACAGAGCTTGAGAGGATCTGCACAAAAGAATGGGAGAAACTCCCCAAATACAGGTGTGCCAAGCTTGTAGCGTCATACCCAAGAAGACTCAAGACTGTAATTGCTCACATAGGTGCTTCAGGTCCGAATAGTTATGTAAATGTGATATTTCAGCTTTTTATTTTTAAGAACTGCTCAAATGTCTAAAAACCTGTTTTAAATGTTTGAATACGGTAGTAACGTAACAAAAGGTGGAAAAAGTCAAGGGGTCTGAAAAATGTCAGAACGCACTGTTTAATGAACAAATAACTTTCCGTCAACAACTCTATTCAATCTGTTTCGCTGCAGAAATGTAAAGGTCAACATACAGTGCATTCGGAATGTATTCAGACCCCTTCCCTTTTTCCACATTTACATTACAGCCTTATTCTAAAATGGATTACATCAATAAAAATCCTCATCAATCTACACCCAATGCCCCGCCCCATAAGGTCAAAGTGAAAACAGGTTCTTAGAAAAAAAAAAAGAGTAATTTATTTGCAAGCATTTCTAAAAAATCTGTTTTTGCTTTGTCATTATGGGGCATTGTGTGAAGATTTATGAATTATTTTTTTCCCATCCATTTTAAAATAAAGGCTGTAACGTTAAAGAAATGTGGAAAAAGTCAAGGGGTCTGAATACTTTCCGAATGCACTACTGTATGCAGCGTTTACCGTGAATGCAGTCTCCTCTAACGCAAGAACATTGCCTCTAAATTTAAATGATGCTGTAACGCTGAACTTCCGCTATACAGATTGAATAGAGCCCTTTATTGATGACAATGTCTAGTTCTCAACTCCCATCCAATTACCAGGTAGATACAGAGAGACTGAAGGGCGAAAGTCCAACTTGTGCTTATGGTAATGGACTTGAATTGACGAAAGTCATGTTTCCATTACTTTCAAATTAAACTTGATACACTCTCATCTCCCGCAAATCCACCCTATTCCCTTTCACAATCATAAGAGTCAAGTGGCTATCTCATATTAGCAGGAGACAGACAGCTATAGGGAAAAGAGGGTGTACGTGGAGTGAATAATATTGAAATGGGCACTGTGTCGGGAGTTCCCCCTTTTTGTCATTATACCCTGAACAGGATATGAATTCTCAGGGTTCCATATTCTTTCCTTTTTCCCATCACAGCAGAGATGCATCAATATTTGACCTTCTCTTAGAACTTGACTCTTGTGTCCCAAACTTTTCTATTCGGGCCTTCAGTGGCATACATTTTTTGATGGAGAGGCAAACCTCCAAATCAAAACCAGTGAGACAGACGGGTTGACTGTGCCCTAGGGGCAATTCCTGGTTAATGATATGAGCAGAGTGGGGGAAAGGTGGAGATGGGGCAGTGGTATAAAGTAAGGGGGGGGGGGGGGGTTGCCTCTTTCGGGATAACAAAATCCCTCTCAGACGACCCCCACCCCTACCCCAACCTTCCCTGCATTCCTCGAAGTGAGTCTTTTCAAGAACGCCCACCCTTTCCACCACCGCTACCCTCCCCAACCTCTGTCTTTCCTCCTAGTGGTCAGGCATCATCTCTCCCTCCCTACATGATGCTGCACTTGCCCTTAAGCTTGTCGGCATGCTTCTGCTTGCCGGAGCGCTTGCCGTCGACACTCAGACTCATGTTCCTCTTCTTCTCCAGTGTGAGCAGCTCCTGGAAGAGCTCCTTGACGTTGCAGTTCATCTTGGCCGAGGTTTCCATGAAGGCACACTTCCATGCTGTCGCTTGCGCCTCACCCTCCTTGGTCTCCACTTCACGCTGGGTCTCGTCGCTCTTGTTGCCCACCAGCATGACGGGGATGGCGTCCACGCTGCCCTTGATGGCCAGCACCTGCTGGTAGATGGGCTTGAGCTCCTCCAGAGACTGGCGGCTGGTGACGGAGTAGACCAGGATGAAGGCGTGGCCCTTGGAGATGGACAGGCGCTGCATGGCGGGGAACTGGTGGCTGCCCGTGGTGTCGGTGATCTGGAGGGTGCACACACTCTTGTCACAGCTGATCACCTGGCGGTAGGTGTCCTCCACGGTGGGGATGTAGGTGTCCCGGAAGGTTCCCTTGACAAAGCGAAGGACCAAGGAGCTCTTGCCCACACCGCCAGCCCCAAACACCACAACACGGTAGTCATTACTCTGCTCCGGCATGTTGGGGGGGGGTTGGGATCCCTGTTGTTATCTGTTTCCTGAGGAAGAGAAGATCAGGAATGGTCATCAAAGGATGGGATCAGAAGCACTATCAGAAAAAACATGAATGCCATTCAACTATGTTGATTGGAATTTGCCTTGTAGTTGAAGCTAACCCAGCAGCCAAAGTTGGTTGACATGATGTCATTTCAATCACTTTTGCCAGCTGGGACAAGGCAATAAAAATGTCCCCACTACAATCACATTAGAGTGAGATCATACACAATAGCATAATCATGACAAACAGTGAGATTTATCTCGAGAAATAATACATTTTCTTATCTAAATAGCATCCTCGCTATCTTCTTGTGCACTTGAACAATATCTCAGAGACCCTCGACTGAGATAAACAGTGCAACAAGCTGGTCCCTTTAAAGCCAGGCCTGCCATCATAGATTATCATTAACCTGAACAAGACACAGGAGAGGCAGTTAATTGATGGGCTCTCAGATCTATGAAAGCACAGTGCAGTGGGAAGCAGAGGCCAAGCACATTGTCATCAAAGGTGTGTTTGTGTAGCCTGGGCCCACATCTGTTTGTGCTGTCTTGCCAACTCCTATGTAGATTGTCACGGCAAGCAAAAAAAAAAAACATCTCAGACTAGGCTATTTTTTTGTGGGGTTCAATGTTCCATGAGGACTGCCTTGCGATAATACCAGAGAGTGGAAAGGTATGGAATACATCGACACAATAGACTGATCCAAATAGCCATTGAAAATGTATTACATGTACCATTGATCTTACTGCTCAGTGGTAATGGATAAAAATGGATGTTCGGAAAAACAATACTATAGCTTCACAGTTGGGGTGTTATGTAGTACTATTGCATTTTCAAATGTGAGCTCAGGTGCATGACAATGAGAGTAATGGAGATAGTTCGGTAAGCTATGCTTGCATGATGAATAACCTTACCTAGGCTTTAGCTCAGAGGGCTAACACAATCCTGAGGCGACAGATAACCCAGGTTCAATACCCAATCAGTCACATGAGAACACTTTCAGACATGCAAATAAGAATTGTGTGTGTGTGTGTGTGTGTGTGTGTGTGTGTGTGTGAGCGAGAGTCATCTGCCATCAACACTAGTCAGATTGCATTAGGGAGTCATTCATCTTGCTGTGGGTATGGAGGTGGTGGAGAAATAAAGTGGAATGGAAGGGGGCTAAGCCTGGGGAGGGCTGACAGATTGCCATTGAGTGGGAAGATGACTGAGTGAGAGACTAATATGAAGAACAGTGCAGATCTAGATTCAAAATGACCAATTCAAGGTTTTGGTTGGGGGATTTGCTCAAACATAGGGACATGGTCAAAAAAGCATTTTGCCAGCTATCTGTCACTTAATCAAGTGATCGGTATCAGTTCTGTGTCATTAACACAAAGCATCACCAACATAAAGTGTCTTAATAGGGCATGGGCCACCTCGAGCTGCCAGAACAGCTTCAATGCACCTTGGCATAGATTCTACAAGTGTCTGGAACTCTATTGGAGGGATGCGACACCATTCTTCCACGAGAAATTCCATCATTTGGTGTTTTGTTGATGGTTGTGGAATACGCTTTCTCAAGCGCCGCTCCAGAATTTCCCGTAAGTGCTCAATTGGGTTGAGATCTGATGACTGAGATGGCTATGGCATAATGGTTTACATCGTTTTTATGCTCATCAAACCATTCAGTGACCACTCGTGCCCTGTGGATGGGGACATTGTCTTCCTAGAAGAGACCACTCCCATCAGGATAGAAATGCTTCACCATAGGTTGAAGGTTATCAATCAGAATGGCTGTGTATTTATTGGTGTTTACCTTGCCCTCTGGGGGTTGTGTGGACTTAAACCATGCCAGGAAAATGCACCCCACACCATAACTGAGCAACCAGAGTTCTATGCCGTACTTATCTTGTGAATATTTATCTTTAAAACCTCTATAGGATCGGTGGGTCCCCCTCGGGACGGTTGAGCTAACGTAGGCTAATGCGATTAGCATGAGGTTCAACTTGAAAAGTTTTTAATAAACCAATTAGGCACATTTGGGCAGTCTTGGTACAAAATTTCGAACAGAAATACAGTGGTTCATTGAATCAGTCTAAAAACTTTGCACATGCACTGCTGCCATCTAGTGGCCCAAAAATAAATTGCACCTGGGCTGGAAGAATAAATCATTTCAAAGATGACAGTACAAAAAATGCATGTTTTTTTCTTTGTATTATCTTTTACCAGATCTAATGTGTTATATTCATTTCACATTTGCACAAACTACAAAGTGTTTCCTTTCAAATGGTATCAAGAATATGCATATCCTTGCTTCAGGTCCTGAGCTACAGGCAGTTAGATTTGGGTATGTCATTTTAGGCAAAAATTCAAAAAAAGGGGTGGAAGAGGTAACAAGCCTGGGCAGGTAGAAACAATATTGTGAAACTCATTACTCTTTATGTTAAAGGGATAATCCATTCCATCTCCACCCTCTCCGAGTTGGGCATCTCCGGCGCGGCCCACGCTTGGATTGCGTCCTACCTGACAGGTCGCTCCTACCAGGTGGCGTGGCGAGAATCTGTCTCCTCACCACTCGCTCTCACCACTGGCGTCCCCCAGGGCTCTGTTCTAGGCCCTCTCCTATTCTCGCTATACACCAAGTCACTTGGCTCTGTCATAACCTCACATGGTCTCTCCTATCATTGCTATGCAGACGACACACAATTAATCTTCTCCTTTCCCCCTTCTGATGACCAGGTGGCGAATCGCATCTCTGCATGTCTGGCAGACATATCAGTGTGGATGACGGATCACCACCTCAAGCTGAACCTCGGCAAGACGGAGCTGCTCTTCCTCCCGGGAAGGACTGCCCATTCCATGATCTCGCCATCACGGTTGACAACTCCATTGTGTCCTCCTCCCAGAGCGCTAAGAACCTTGGCGTGATCCTGGACAACACCCTGTCGTTCTCAACTAACATCAAGGCGGTGGCCCGTTCTTGTAGGTTCATGCTCTACAACATCCGCAGAGTACGACCCTGCCTCACACAGGAAGCAGCGCAGGTCCTAATCCAGGCACTTGTCATCTCCCGTCTGGATTACTGCAACTCGCTGTTGGCTGGGCTCCCTGCCTGTGCCATTAAACCCCTACAACTCATCCAGAACGCCGCAGCCCGTCTGGTGTTCAACCTTCCCAAGTTCTCTCACGTCACCCCGCTCCTCCGCTCTCTCCACTGGCTTCCAGTTGAAGCTCGCATCCGCTACAAGACCATGGTGCTTGCCTACGGAGCTGTGAGGGGAACGGCACCTCAGTACCTCCAGGCTCTGATCAGGCCCTACACCCAAACAAGGGCACTGCGTTCATCCACCTCTGGCCTGCTCGCCTCCCTACCACTGAGGAAGTACAGTTCCCGCGCAGCCCAGTCAAAACTGTTCGCTGCTCTGGCCCCCCAATGGTGGAACAAACTCCCTCACGACGCCAGGACAGCGGAGTCAATCACCACCTTCCGGAGACACCTGAAACCCCACCTCTTTCAGGAATACCTAGGATAGGATAAAGTAATCCTTCTCCCCCCCTTAAAAGATTTAGATGCACTATTGTAAAGTGGCTGTTCCACTGGATGTCTTAAGGTAAACGCACCAATTTGTAAGTCGCTCTGGATAAGAGCGTCTGCTAAATGACTTAAATGTAATGTAAATGTAAATCTTGACAGGGTTTGAGGTCTGAAAACATCTGAGCAACTTGGATTTATCAAGCAAAATATCACTTGAATGTACTGTACTTCCAGACCCTGCCATGTTGTTCCCACCTATTAAGTGCCTTCAGATCATTGAGCAGCAGGAGACATATTTCCCTCCGTGGGTATCTGAGCCGTGTGTGTTACAGCCAAAGGATTCCCATGGACCAGACAGATGCTAGCTGGAGCTCTGGCGTTAGTCTCTAGAGTAAGGCTCCTGTGGTACTCCATGCAGAGCATTCTGTTTGAAGTATGTGGGAGCCCTTGGTGTTTCCACAGTAAGAGCAGACCCCTCTCTGTGTTCATCTAAAAGAGGTGATGGTTTCTCTCTCTGTCTCTCTCTCACGTACACTATTTTTATCTTCCTTTCTCTCCCTTCCTCTCTTTCTCTCCTTCTCCCTCCATCTCTCTCTCTCTCTCTCTATTGGAAGTTGGGCTTTGATAAGTACACCACACAGTTCTGTGATCACTGTATTGTTCTCTGAGGAGCTGCCAATGCTTCCCACCAACACCTGGTCCTGTCCAACATATCAAACAACACTCTGATTCATTCATGTTCGAGTAGAGCGGGAGGCCATCGCGTAGCTACAGAGCTCTCCACTGCCTTACTGGGTCAAATATACTTGGCTATCATCATAGACGTCTGAGTACATTTGTTATGTCTTTTGGGTTTCATAACCACGTCTTTATAACAATTAAACGATGATGATGTGGGAGAGAGAAATTCAGTTCCGCCATTTATACAGAACGCGATCGTCTCTACACGTACAACCCAATGATGCTCGGCGGCATAACCCCAAATCACAACGCCTTACCTCCTACATAAATTGTTGAATAACAGACCTGAGAAGGTGACTGTGAGCCTCCAGGGTCATGGTGTCACCCAGTAACAGTTCTGGACCACTCATGACTGGTGGTTCTGTCGAGGCTTTGGTGGTTGCATGAGGAGTGTTCCTGTAGGATAGCAGGAAGCTTTTCAAGAGTTGGTGCAGTGTTCCTTGAACCGCTTTTAAGGCATGTTTCATGGTCTGAATGAACCTCTCTGCTAGCCTGTTGGTAGATAGATGATACGGTGCGGACCTGATGTGTTGTATGCCATTCATCTGTAGGAACGTAGCCATTTCTTGGGACACTAGCTGCAGTCTTTTGTCGCTAACAAGATGGATTGGCGAACCGACTAAACACTTCTCCAAGCTCCTCGATGGTCTTCTCTTCAGTAGTAGACCTCTGTCCACTTGCTATGAGCGAAGTCGATGTGTATGCGTTGCCACGCTTCCTCTGGCCAATTCCACGGATGAAGAGGTGAAAGTTGAGGTACGTTGCGAGCCTTCTGACATGGGGAACGTGTTTTTGCTTTCTCCTCAATGCTTCCATCTAGTCCAGGCCACCAGAAGTAGCTAAACCTGCGAAAAGGTTGTCGATGTAGCAGATATTGCTCAGCAGACAACACAAGGTTTAGCGTGACTTTAAAGTCTTCACATATCCTGATTCCACCATCCTTCCTAAAGGGAAACTCTAATCAAAACTATCTTTTGGTATTTGTTTCATTAGTCCATTGTTGACATAGTCCCAAAATGTTTTGATTGTCAGCAATCACGTTTTCAATATATGTACCTTTCAAAATACAGATATCATCCCTGTATGATGTATTTTGCATCATATGATGCAAGACACAGCATCGTAGGATGCACAATGCATCATACAGGGAGGATTTCTGTAGTTTGAGTCACATATCTTGAAAACATTCTGACAAGCAAAACATTTTGGGACTATATCAACAATGGATATTTGTTGGGTGGATATAGTTGTTTGGTGGAGTTTTCCTTTAGGGACTGGTAAAGATGAGTGTTGCCCATTCACTCACGCTGACCGGCTCCAGTGCTTTGTTCATGACTAAAGTGTCCAAGTCAGCCTACACTTTTGGTCTGATAGCATAAGTTACTGGTCTTGCTTTTCGGAAACTTGGATTTTCTGTCTGGCTTAATGCTAAGATTCACTATTATGTCTTTAATGTAGAGCTGGGTAGCATGAAAGAGTCCTCCGTGTTTCTTTAAGATGACGGGTAGGCCTGTGTCTCCATGCGTCATTGTATGTGCTGATGGCCAGTCCAGTGTGATCTCCTCCAGCCACGAGCGTCCCAGTAGTGATGGATAGTATATTTTTATTAGGTAGAGTGGCAGCTTCAGTTTGTCCATTTAACTGAACTGTGACCTCAGGGATGCCTCTTCGCCTGTGTAAGTCCTAAACACGATGTGTACTGGCTGAAGTGGAAGGTGTTTCAGTGTCTTTTCGGAGACTGTGTCTGACAAAGAGATACACCCCCTAGTTCCACACTGACTTCAATGGTCTCTTTTGTGTAGCTTCATTCCGTAGCTCACATTACTAGTCTGTCTCTAATGGTGTTATTTAAAACATCATTGAATTCACAGTACTCTGATAGTTTCTTTAGCACACATTTTCACTGATTCTCCCTCTTCCTGATTTCTTCTATGGAATCTAAACCTTTCAGCAACAGTGGCGACCCGTGATTCAGGGCAGGTGAGTCAGAGCCCCACCTGTTTTGAGCCCCACACTTTTTAGCTACATTTTGTGGCTTGCCTGTTTTTTGCATGTCATTTTGGTATTAATCTGTGTCACATCAGTTTGCAAACATTGTAAAAAAGTAAATAAATAATTGAGTTAATAAAGCTGCATACAAACATGGTCTCTTTTTGCTTTATTGAGTAAGGCAGCTCCAAAAATACAGGTGTTTCAGCCTAGCTCTGTGCTTTCTGTGGTGGTGGGGCAGCCAGCGGAAAATACGGAGCGTAGGTGTTGGTCATGTTCTCTATTTGCGCCGTGATTGGCTCAGTGTTCTGTCACTCATGGGGACACTATGTCACCGCCGAGTCTAAGGATAGAGGGCGAAAATTCAAGCCCCATGGGTGCTGCCATAGAATTACATTAGAAGTGCCCATCCAAGAAGGCTCAAGGTAATTGGCCACAGATAAATTACGTCAAATCCCGTTATATCTACAGTATCTTAGATTAGACTGATCACGTCAACATCATACTTTCTAAATCTTAGCTAGCAGTCATCATCATGAATCAAGTCGACAATCTACTGGCAAATACCTTTTAATCCTTGTCATATGAAGAGGAAAATTGAATAGAAATTATAGATAAAACGTATCGGTGCTCATCGGCCATTGGACATAAACATTACACAACAAGATGGAAATCACAAACAGTACAATGAGTGGTTTGGAAGTAATCATTGGCTAACTGCAAGCATTGCAAAGCGATTATTATTCTGCTATTCATTGAAGTGGCTGTATGGTCCCAAGTCTGGATTAAGGGTCTCTTTTCCAAGCTTAAAATGATAAACATTCAATATTGGCGATGCTGTCAATGAAGCATGATTTGTGCCCCACTCAAAACAACTTAACTCGGAACTGCGTTTTGAACGGTCATCCAACTAGGAATTGGAGGTATGGAACTTGGACCTCTTTCTAAAACTGTAACTTGAAGATCACAGATGTCATCATGATTCAACCTTCTTTTTTCAGAGTTCCCAGTTGTCTTGAAAGCACTATAAATCCAGAGAATGACAGACTTTGATGGCAAAGTTTGATGACAAAATTTGCCCACCTCCCTGTTCAAGTGAGCACAACATACAATTAGTATTTTGTGTGGTAAGCTGTTAGTAGCCCATGTGCCTCACCCTAATAGTTTGGTCTATTCTCCCCTCTTTATGTTGCCTACTGTTCTGACTTGGTGGTGCACATGTAGCCTATAACTTGTTTTAGAGAAATCTAATCATTGAATATTGTAAGAGCTTTCATTGTCTGCTGATATGCCCCCTTATCCTACAGTTCTGACTTGGTGTACAGGGAGAACACTGTAAGAATGGCACATGTTCTGAATTCTGTCGCTGTACATTTCAAAAGTGCTGAACAAATAGTTTGTGGCAGACGGCAGGGAGTGGTTATTAAGGAGAGATATCTTGCAGCCTGCTGGTTCCACCCCGAGCCTTATATGGACTTCCTGCCTCAACGAGGCAAGGCTGTGGGTCATTAAGCCAGGGAGAACTTGGGGATAAAGGAGGGAGCAGCCGGCAGAGTAAGGAGAGAACAAAGTGCAATATGAAGAGTGGGAGAAGAGAGAACAATAGCTGTGTTGTGACTGGGGCAGTGGGACTACCCCCCCCTCCCTCCCTTGTGTACCAGATTGGCTGAGGACCACCCCTGGATTGGTGAATTCCCCCCTTCTTCCCCAGTGTACCAAAATCCCTAATAAACTCCCCATTTGCATTCTATTTATGCTATTGGTGTCAAGCCCTGACCATAGACAGCCCTCGGGGCTTCTCTGTGGTGTAATAGGATAGGGCATGACTAGGGTGTTTCTAGTTGTGTTTCTATGTTGGTGTGTGTGTATGGTTCCCAATTGGAGGCAGCTGATGATCGTTGCCTCTAAATGAGGATCATACTTAGTGTGTCATTTTTCCCACCTGCGATGTGGGATATTGTTTTGTATAGTGCGCAACTGGTGCATGGTTTGTTATTAAACCTGGTGACGTGGAAACCATTTCACATTTCTCAATAGGCTCCTGATTGTCACTCACTTCAATATTGTCTTCCAGCACAGCAATATTTTCCTCAGTCACGATCTTCCTTCACTTCACTCACTGACGTTTCATCCTCAAGTTTGCCCATTTAGCTTTTTTTTTATTCTCAAGTTTGTCTTCCCAGTTGAATTGATGCCCGTTCCATACTGTATTTTCCTGCCTTAATATTTT
Source organism: Oncorhynchus nerka (assembly GCF_034236695.1). NCBI lineage: Eukaryota > Metazoa > Chordata > Actinopteri > Salmoniformes > Salmonidae > Oncorhynchus > Oncorhynchus nerka. Next base: position 53,186,537 of record NC_088419.1, on the reverse strand, counting down.
TTCCCACGCCGACGTCTGCCTCGACTCCTTTTCTGCAGTCCATGATGCTAACTCTCTCTTAGCTAGCTCAACTATGCACTTGTCTCTGCTAGCAATACACTGTGCTAACATTTAGCATAGACTGTACCATGAAAAATAACTGTTTTAAACTTGTAAAACACAACTTTTTACAGACCGACCAGTTACTGTAGATTCAGACCTACTCGTCTCCAATCTTTTGTAATGCCTTGAGACAGTAATTCAGTTGAACCATTTATCCAGAATGTGATCATCTCAACACATACAACCCCCATGATGCTATGCGGCACCACCCCACTACACAAATATTTAGTCTTTACAGTATTTTGTGATCTGCTGCCCAATTACTATCCATACATACATACAGATGTAGGATCTTAATTTGAAACAGTTTGATAAAGAAGGAAAATAATCCTGCAGCAAGAGGAAATGTGGATTATAATGAATGAATATTTTTGTAGGGATTGATACATTTTTTTCAGGCAAAATCAAATCTGACATTTTAAAGTGGAAATTATAAAGGTTAGAAGCCTTTTTAAACGTTGAATATACACGTTTTCATTTCCTGCTGTGCAGGAAAATTCTCAGCAACAAGGGTGATCAAATTAAGATCCTACATCTAACTGTTCTTATAAAGATAACGGTTGGTTGACGCAAAGAAAGGTTGACCTCATGCTGCTGTGGCAAACAGTGAAAAGCGTTGGTTCTTGCTTAAGTTAATGTCCTGTATGAACATCAAAAAACAACTCAATGTTTTGTCAGGTTTGCTATATAATGAAATGGTGCTGGGTCACTCCTAGGGTTTGAGTTATTGCCCTGTCTGTCAGTTTCCCCCAGTGCCTGCTGTACAGCTGTGTCCAGACACTACTGGGTTGGTGTCCAGACACTACTGGGTTGGTTATGGTGGCCATGTGGAGCAATTGGGTCCCTCATCAGAGACATTTCCATACTTCCACCCCCATCTATCTGCCTGCGATATCATGCATAGTGACAGCCTGGACACTGCTGCATGTCTGGTGGCCATTTCAAGTGGCGGGGTGATTGTCAGATCATATAGCCCAGGTGGCCACTGTTCAACATTTGGATGGGAACTATAATCCAGTTATAATTCAATAGATTTTTTTATTATATGTTTCGTTATTGCTTGAGTTCAGGCTTGATTGAAACTGCTTTCAATGGGGAAAGATTGGAAGCCCCTCTTCTGGCGTGTGAACCTATGGCTACATTGTCATTTGTGACATGATTTATATGAGGAAACTAACCACGTGGCTTGTTCCCAGTTAGACTAAAAATAATAGACATCTAATATTGTTTCCCTGACATATGCTTCGTGTTTAAAAAATATATATAAGTACCTTACAAAATAAATCAAATCCCTCTGGTCTTAAAGGGAGAGTGTTTGATTCTAGTTATATTGATTTACTGTATGAACAGAGCGTCAAAGTAGCATTTCCAGAAGGAGATTTTGACGCTCATGTTTGACACCAGTCCTTTTCCCCCTCTGTGAGAGACAGATTTAGAAGAGTGACTAATTGAAGGTCTGGTAATCGATCTAGTCCCTGGATTTGGTCCATGTATGCTCTCCCTCGGTGACAACTGCAAACCACTTGACGACAGCAGACGAGCTGGGCAGGCAGGTGTTCTTGCTGTGTTGGTGTATCTTGCTATTATGTATAGGTGTGTGCTTGCGTGTTCCCTCCCTCTGCAGCTCTGGGATGTCTCCGTTGTGTTTTTCCCCCACATATCTCTGGGAGTTCTCTGGTTACTGTGGAAACAGGGCCCAGAGGAAAATCTATGACAGAGGAAGAGAGTGTGTGTTGCCCGCGTGGGTGCGCACACATAAGGGAGATAGACAAAGGGAGGGGGTAATGACTTTTGTATTTGGGGACGGGGGCATAAACATGTCATCACCCCTGTCAGCATTCAGTTGCCATGGTTACCTTCCCGCACCCTTCTATGTCATATCCTTTTTCAGAGAGTTCAACAACACAACTGGAAAATTTTTAAGGATTTACGCCAAACTCTTTCTCACTAACAGCTTTCTGACATTGACAGATTGGTAATTCCTATGTTTGGACCACTACCGAGATTTGACAACTTGCTAGCCACATTCAGTCTCATCTCTGATTGAAGGCATCTGTAGGCTTCAATAAAGGAGGACTTTGAATTAGTATGCACTACTCTATGTGGTTACTCACACAAGACCATTCAAACATTTGGAGATGGGCCATCTGCACAGACACACACACACACAAACACCCACTCAGATCTATTAGAGACATTAAGTGCCGTTACATACCAGTATTGCCAGAATGGTGTGGAGGATGTAGTAGACAGACCAAAATGTCTGATAAACAACATTATGTCAAGAGAGGGCGATTTCGAGATCTCTTGATTCCTGTGTATTTCAGCAAGGAATAACTGCCAAAACATGGCAACACACACACACACACACACACACACACACACACACAGTTTGATATAGGGGGTAGTTCCTCTTTGATGGAAATGAATATGAACAATATCTCTAGATCTATGAATTACAGTTGAATTTCCCAAAGAACAAAGACCATGCTGACATGACATACTGTATTATATTGTAAGCTATTATTACTACAGATCTCGGGTGTAGGTTTATCCAAATGTTGCCATACAACACTTAGGTGGTGGCCTTGAGAAAAGTGGGTAGAGGACATGAGAGATGGACTCCTGGCTAGATGTATCCACTGTCTTTTCTCAGTTTGTGTGTGTATGGTTTCTCTTTTTTCAATCGTTGGACAGATTGCTCCACTGGGACTAAGTTTCAATGCTTTTGAAAGCTCCCCTATGATACCCTACTACAGGTTTATAGTGGCAACCACCCCCTGCCCCACAACCCCATGACACGATAGACCCATCTAGAAACATGAACAACGTCTAGTTCCTCCATACCTCTCTGTTTAGATCTGAAAGGATTGGATATGGTAAAAAAGTCACACATCAAATCAAAATTTAACAGGGGACAAGTAATTGTTATATGATGTAGGCCGTTATTGTAAATAAGAATTTGTTCTTAACTGACTTACCTGGTTGAATAAAGGTTAAATTTATAAAATTAAATCAGTAAATGGTTCAAACATTCATAGATTCTTAACATCTGGTGACGTCTGAGGAAATGTTTATCTAGTAGATATGATTGTATTTTAGATTGATAATAAAATGTGTTATGGCCCTTGAGAGGCATTCCATGCAGGGGTCATTGATGTGAAGCTGGTTCCCTATTGGCTGGTGGTGATAAAAATGGTTGATAATTCCCTGGACGCTAGTGATCAAGCTGTGACGATTGCCCCACTACTTTCCTAACACATGCTAATGCTAGCAGTTATAGAGTCGGGCTCTTTATCGTTCACTTCAAGAGGGTCTCACCATATAAAATGCATTATTTATGCATCTCACATGCTACCATTGCTTCTTGCAATGTAGAAATGTTTGCCTTGAAAATCCCTTTCTGTCTCACAATAATTACATTGATTTCCAATATAAAATGTCCAAGTGTAGTATACAAGTTGAAATGATTGATTGTAGTTCTAGCAGTAAGGCTACATCTTTGGAGTGGTCTTTCTAACGTTCTCAGATGAAAAGGTTCCCCTGCTGAACCCTTGAAGAAATTGAGAACCTTTTCATGTTCTAATAGTGTACTGTGCAAACACTGTATTAACATGTAATTATAACAGTGCTTCAAAGCTATAAGCAAAGAAAATGACATACCTGTATTTGTATTAAACCCCTTGAGTCACCTTTGACAGTGTCACACCCTGACCATAGAAAACCTTCTTATTCTCTATTTTGGTTAGGTCAGGGTGTGACTAGGGTGGGTAATCTAGGTTATCTATTTCTATGTTGGCCTGGTATGGTTCCCAATCAGAGGCAGCTGTTGATCGTTGTCTCTGATTGGGGATCATATTTAGGCAGCCATTTACTCAATGTGTTTTGTGGGATCTTGTTTATGTGTAGTTGCCTGTGAGCATTTCATTGTCTTCACGTTTCGTTCATTTTTATTGTTTTTGTGCGTTTCAGTTAGTAAACATGTGGAAACCATATCACGCTGCACCTTGGTCCGATAATTCTTACGTCGAACGTGACAGAAAATCCCACCACAACAGGACCAAGCAGCGTGCCCAGGAGGAGAAGGGATCCTGGACTTGAGAGGAGGTCTTGGATGGGAAGGGATCCTGGACATGAGAGGAGATCTTGGATGGGAAAGGATCCTGGACTTGGGAGGAAATCATGGCAGGACAGGATAGCCTTCCTTGGCGGAAAACACAAGGAGAGAAGGGAGGACAGCGACGACGCCGGAGTTCGCGGCCACAAAAAAAGACCAAAAAAGACCCCAATTTTTTGGGGGTGGGGCACAAGGGGTGGTTGGCGGAGCCGAGGAGTGAACCAGAGCCAGTCTGGGAGAAGAGGGAGAAACTGGAGGAGAGTGAACGGAGAGAGTCCAAGACCGTCAGTGAGTGGATGAAGATATTGGAGGAGAAAGAACGGAGAGAGTTGTTGAGTTGGTGGAGGATGCATGACATTTGCCCTAAGGAGCGTGTTATCAGTTTAATGCCACCTGAGTCAGCTCTCCGTACTCGTCATGAGGAGCGTGCTATCAGTCTGGTAAAATCTGTGCCGGCTCCACGCACCAGGTCTCCAGTACGCCTTCCCAGCCCTGTACATCCTGTGCCAGCTCTCCAAACTCACAGGACGTACTGGTCCGGTACCGGTACCATTTGTGCCGGCTCTACGCACCAGGTCTCCAGTGCGCCTCCACGGCCCAGTGTGTCATCATTCCAGTACAATTGATGCCGGCTATACGCACCAGGTCTCCAGTGCCCATTCACAGCCCAGTACGTCTTGTGCCAGCTCCACGCACTAGGCCTCCAGTGCGCTTCCCCAGTCCGGTACGTCCTGTACCAGCTCCTCGCACCCGCCCTGAAGTGCGTGTCACCTGTGCCGGCTCCATGCACCAGGCCTCCAGTGCATATTCACAGTCTAGAGTTTCCGGCGACGGTTCCAGAGCTTCCGGCGACGGTTCTCAATTCAGAGCTTCCGCCGGCATTTTCCGGTCCAGAGCTTCCGGTGACGGTTCCTAGTCCGGAACCTCCTGCGACGGTCCACGGTCTGGAACCTCCTGTGACGGTCCACGGTCCGGAACCTCCAGCGACGGTCCACGGTTCGGAGCTTCCAGGCAAGGCATCCAGTCCTGCTCCAGGGCAGGAGCCCTCCTCTGCGCCATTGTCCAGTCCAGACACGGCATCCAGTCCCGCTCCATGGCCGGAGTCTTCTGCGCCGGTGCTCAGTCCAGACATGGCGTCCAGTCCCGCTTCATGGCAGGAGCCTTCCTCTGCACCGATGTCCGGGCCGGTGTCCAGTCCCGCTCCAGGGCAGGGGCCTTCCTTGACACCGGGGTCCAGGCACAGTGTTCAGCCCGGGTCCATGGCTGGATCTGCGGGATGAGCGGGTTCTTCAGCCCGCACCAGAGCCGCCACCAATGCTGGTGGATCTGCGAGAGCCTTCTTATTCTCTATTTTGGTTAGGTCAGGGCGTGACTAGGGTGGGTAATCTAGGTTATCTATTCCTATGTTGGCCTGGTATGGTTCCCAATCAGAGGCAGCTGTTGATCGTTGTCTCTGTTTGGGGATCATATTTAGGCAGCCATTTCTTCAATGTGTTTTGTGGGATCTTGTTTATGTGTAGTTGCCTGTGAGCATTCCATTATCTTCACGATTCGTTCATTCTTTGTTGTTTTTGTGCGATTCAGTTAATAAACATGTGGAAACCATATCACGCTGCACCTTGGTCCGATAATTCTTACGACAAACGTGACAGGCAGCAATTACAGATGTGAAACCTTTCTGGGTAAGTCTCTAAGAGCTTTCCACACCTGGCTCGAGCAACATTTGCCCATTATTATTTTCTAAATTCTTCAAGCTCTGTCAAATTGGTTGTTGATCATTGATAATCAACCATGTTCAGGTCTTGCCATAGGTCTCCAAGCAGATTTAAGTCAAAACTGTAACTAGACCACTCAGGAACGTTCACCGTCTTCTACATTCACTGTCTTCTTAGTAAGCATCTTCAGTGTCGATTTGGCCTTGTGTTTTAGGTTATTGTACTGCTGAAAGGTGAATTTATCTCCCAGTGTCTGGTGGAAAGCAGACTGAACCATGTTTTCCTCTAGGATGTTGCCGGTGCTTAGCTCCAATCTCCAATTATTTTTTATCCTAAAAACTCTCCAGTACTTAATAATGATTACAAGCATACTCCTAACATGATGCAGCCACCACTATGCTTGAAAATATGGAGATTGGTACTCAGTAACGTATCGTATTGGATTTGCCCCAAACATAACGCTTTGTATTCAGGACAAAACGTTATATTGCTTTGCCACATTTCTTGCAGTATTACTTTAGTGCCTTGTTGCAAACAGCATGTTTTGGAATATTTTATTTGGTACAGGCTTCCTTCTTTTCACTCTATCAATTAGCTTAGTTGGTTATTGTGGAGTAACTAAAATGTTGTTGAGCCATCTTCTGTTTTCTCCTATCCCAGCCATTAAACTTTGTAACTGTTTTAAAGTCAACATCCCTGAGTGGCCTCCTTCCTCTCCGTCAGCTGAGTTAGGAAGTACGCCTGTACCATAGTAGTGACTGGGTGTATTGATACACCATCCAAAGTGTAATTAGTAACTTCACCGTGCTCAAAGGGATTTTCAATGTTTGAATTTTGTATTTTTACCCATCTACCAATAGCTGCCCCTTGAGAGACATTGGAAAACATTTCTGGTCTTTGTGGTTGAATCTGTGTTTGAAGTAGCCATTCAAAAATCATGTTAAACAGTATTATTGCACACAGAGTGTGTCCATGCAACGTATTATGTGACTTGTTAAGCCCATTTATTTAGACTTGCCATAACAAACTGGTTGAATACTTATCGACTCAAAACATTTCAGCTTTTAATTTTTAATTAATTTGTAAAAATATAATTCCACTTTGACATTATGGGGTATTGTGTGTGTAGGCCAGTGACAAAAAAAATCTCTATCTAATACATTTTAAATACAGGTTGTAACACAACAACATTTTTAAAAAGTCAATAGGTGTGAATACTTTCTGAATGTACTGTAAACCTCGTCGAATATATGCAGACATTATAGCCCACAAACATAAACGTATTATGTACGTCACAACATTCTTATACAACAAAGACGTGGGTATACTACAGAGTAGCTTACGTCAAAGCAGCATTGCTCAGGCTTGCCCCCTTCTATGCCATGCCCACGCAAATAACGAAGTGTCAGTCTCCCACGAATTTTTAGAAGACTGACATAATTGCTACCGCGCATCTTGGATAATTACACAGGAATTTGACTTAACGGGCTCGCGATACCGATTTAACGGCATTAAATCAAAACATCAATCACTCATTCCCTGGCATAATGCTTGGCGGCGCCATCCACACTGTTGGATGAATGAACGAAACATTGATAGCCCCCCCGAGTCCCACACACGCTTTTAGGCTACACAAACACACACTCCATATTGTAGCACATCCCATATGGATGACCATATCCTACTATAGCAGCGACATGCCTATATAACCGCACCATGGTCAACTATGGGAAGTCAGAAATGAAATATCATTCCAAACCCTATAGAGAAAATAAGATTATCTGTGCAAAGTGTATTGTGTGGTTAACTTTGAGAAAGAAATGCAGAGTTTCGAGTCCTGTATACCACAAACACACATTTGAAAGCAAAGGTGGTTGTCGCTCAGACCCTAATCAGACGCACCTGAGTATTTATTTATTTCATAAAGAGGGTATGTTAACCCACACTTGTCTAGAAAGCGTCGCTACAGTGTCTCATCCTATGTCTCATCCTCACTCGTCCAAGTTGGATATTATCACACAGTAAAGGACTGTCCTCACTATTATGGCTGTCAAATGTAACCTAAGGCAAGTATACATTTCCACCAAATACTGATTAATGATGAATGAGTCAGTAGGCTAGATGAGTGAGGGAATGAAAAGTGAATGAATGGATGAACGTGTTGAGTTGAAATGAATCGAACTTACCTCAAGTTTACTTTCCCAGATCCGTTGTGATGATGCGGATTTAAATATGCCCGCATTCAAGTAAACACATTGGCGCTAGAGTTCTTCTATAGCAATAACATTTGACAATAATACGTGATGTGTTGATGTAGCCAGGTCCTCCCCTTTTCACTGCAGCTCTCTCTCTCTCTGTTTTTCTGATTTAAACCCCTTGATGCCAAAGATAGGAGGTGCTTTCCTTTCTATTCAGTCGCTCATCGAATACTGACGCAAGCGAATGGGCAGTTATAGAAAAATCGTGCGCTTTTGACACTCCTTGTCCTGCTTTTGCTGAAGATGTGTGCGCTTCCTCCATCATTCAGCTACGCCTCTGAGACACGCCTCTCATTCGGCTCCGTCTTTATCTTGATCATTTTTTTTTTCAATTGTTGTTTTCAACACCTAATATGATTGCTGACTTTAATCATGTGGGTTGTTTTTGATCGGGTTTTTTTTTCTCACTCGTCGATTATTATATTATAGCCTGTTTGTGAAACCAATCCGTTTATTTTGGAGAGAAGCTGGAATAGTATCATGTCAATCAAAAAATATATGATTGCTTTTGATTAGATCGGGTTCTTCCAGTCAGTCCATGTGATATACTGTTACATGCGGTGCTTTGGGCTTACATAATTTGTGTCATTGAGTAGATGCTATTTTCTGATGTTAAATAGCATAGGGGCTCCCCGGCGTGCTAGTCCATATAGCTTCTTGAATCTGTGTAGACCTACTGTAGGCTATATGTGGCATGTCATGTATCCTAGGGCTAAGCTACACCTCATTTTCAGTTTTTACCCCTTGTTTCAAACTCAAATTCACACATGAAATGTCAAAAGAATATTACTTTTTTTTTTTACTTGTCAATACCTCCAAAACTTTGTTAGCAAGATGCAAGAGCCACCATAAACTGTATTGTGAGGTACGTCATGGACTTCTCACAAATTTTCCACATTGGTGTCAGGAGAGTAATGGCGCCACTGTCTGGCCATTAAAAATGTTCCCACAAACACATTCCCACTTCCCAGCCAACCTTTCTTTGGTGCAGCTGACACAATAGATGAGCTTTTGTCTCGCTCCAGTGGTAAACTGAGAAACTCCAAGAGTGAGACGACACCCACCTCCATAACAATGGGCCATGGTTAACCAATGTTGAAAGGGGTCATGCGCACTTCTTTAATGTTTATCTTCACTGTGTTCGGCTAGGTGAATTAATAAGAATAAATAATACCTGTGAGGCAAAGTACACTGGGGATCTGTCCGTTCAGCACCTCGCCACCCTGGCCAGCAACCTCTGAAAAGGCAGCAGCGCCATCCACCTGTTCAGCACCATGGACAACAGCCCATGGCAAGCCTGTAGCAGAACACGTCAAAACGACCGAGTCTTGATTCAATAAAAGTGTGCACAGTATTATAATTTACAGATGCACACATTATAGGTGGGTACAAAATCGGACGTCTGTTTGCTTGTCCCGCACATCCACGTACACGTTTTAAGTTTAAGTTAAAGTTCAGGCTTTGCTGACCATTCTTTACGCCGAACGTCTGAACTAAATCATTTTAACCCAGATGGCTATGTTTACTGAATTCATGCTTTGTAGAGTTTCTAAAGTTTCCATTGAATGCAGCTGATGCAATACATTAAGAAATAGACATTGGCTAGAGGTCAAACGTATTTCAAAAATAGTTATAATACCTTCTATATTCAACATTTGCCTGCCAAGAGAAATAAAGATATTTTTTTATGTGGAATTGAGAGAGAGAGAGAGAGAGAGATAGAGGCTGTGACATCAGACTATAGCGTCACAGCACGCAGCTAGTGGTGAATTCAGCATCCATCCCACAGAGTCCGCGCTCTCATTCCACGCCCTACTGAAATCAACACGGCTCGGGAAATGAGGTAAGAATCCAACACAATTGTAACGCTTAGAATTGTCTTACATGACAACATTTTAAATCTACGATAATGTTTTATATTATTTCTATCTACGATGCTGCATATTAGATTGGTTGTGTCGCGAGCTGCACGGAGGGAGAGTGGTCCTGATGTGAATAGAATGTTAAACAGGCAAATGCATGAAAGTGGGTTTGTTCAAGATATACATGACGCTTTTTTAATTGAATAGATTTTATGTTCAATCTTTTGGAGCCCCAATTGTCCAATGTATTTGGATAGTGTAGGCTATAGGTTAGTAGCCTAATACCTGAAAATGTATGGGGTTGTAGTGGGCAAGGTCGATTGAAATAGGTAGGCTTATCCAGGTAACTTAATTTGATGGTTTATCCTAAAAGGTAAGTGGCAGGCTATTTATCAAACAGATAACAAACCCTCCATTTGAAGTCAATAAATCGTGGACATATTTTGCATTGAAATTAATTCGTGCATGTTGGTGCATTTTGTTCGACGGTGGCCTATTTGGAAGGTGAATCATTGACGTCGTCAATGGAAGAAAACGAGACCATCGCTGTTGTGTGATGTCCTCCTTCATAGATGCAGTTTATTTTCCGTACAGCTAGTTGGAGCCTTTTTTATAAAGTTGTCGGGCTAAGCAATGGTGGACTGACGTTCATAACCGACGCTGGTTGATGAGAAGGAGGCTTCATTGTCTGTCATTGTTTTTAGCCTATGGATTACACAATGTATCGCGTTTACATTAGAATGCTTGCACACACATTTTCATGAAGTATCAGTTTTGTCATTTGTTTGAATCAATCACCTGAACCTCATCAGGGTAAAATATAATTGATTGTGACATTTCTGGGCAAAATATCCCACTGCATAAGAAAATAGATAGGGTATGTGAAGAAGGAAAGCAGTAGACACATAGAGCTAAATAAGACAGGCTTCATATAACACATGAAACATGGGGATTAAACCCAGCAGCAGAAAATAATATAGCATCATTGATCTTATTCTCACACACACACACACAAAGCAATGGTAACCAGTGCAGATCCTACTCTAATGAGTCTCTTAGGGACTGGCCACTCACTGTGCCCATGGCTTTGATTATACTTTGAGTGGCTTCAATCATACAACTACCAGGTGTGGCTGTGCCCTATTAGGTCTATTACCATCTGTGTAGGCCTATGTCTCCTATCAGGTCTTCACACCAACATCCAGGAATCCAATATTACTATTTCCCTCACCGTTTTCACTTCCTCGTTGCAGTTGGCTAAACTGTCCAGGGGAACTGAACTGGACCACAGAGAGAACTGCCAGGTCTGGAATCTTGGGCCTGGAATCTTCCAAGAGCTTTGGGCCAGTAACCGAAATGTCGCTGGTTCAAATCCCAGAGCAGACTAGGTGAAAAATATGCCAATGTGCCCTTGAGCAAGGCACTTAACTCGAATTGCTCCTGTAAGTTGCACTGAATAACATCGTCTGCTAAATGACTCAAATGTAAATGTAATCCCTAGGCCTGAAAATCCCAACAAAATGGAAAGCGCTTATGTAATATTACATAACGTGATGATTTTTTTAGGGAAGGGATGGGCTACTAACTGACACGCCAGATATTGTGGAGGAAAACAGCTGAGCCCTGATGTCGTTGGCATCACTATTTATTCTGTATATGGATGTCTATGAACAACGACAAGCCTTGAATTGAGATTCAATAAGGTTGACAGGTCAATTTGCTTTAACCAAGAGAGCGTTAATTGGCCTGCCTCCCATAACTTCACATCATTCTCTAGTCCTGAGAAGAAGGGAGAAGGGCTTTACTGACAGGTCCAAAACATTTTACATCATATTTGAAGGGAGATTAGGATATAGATCTATCTTGAACCTTTCATGAGCGTTCTATGTGAATTGACATTGGCAACCACGCCCAGAGAATAAGTACGAAGGATTGTCAGCATTGTCTTTGTATGACTTTGTTATTGAGGGAAGCATTTGCCAGTCTAGTGTAGCTGTGATATATTTGTTTTCCTAATGATGTGTGTTTTGTCTTGACGCACTCAAGGGAATATCCAAGTTTAGCAATGTCGGCAGATTACAAATGTATAACACCTAATCAGAGAGATTTCTATTTTCTGACTATTTTGACAGTCGGTTACAGAACCTCAGATCAAATGCATGTCTATGGTTCTCTCTTCAATGTCACTGATAGGGAAGAACACCTGTCATCTACATTGATGAAACAACCATATAGACATGCATTTGCCAGTTTCCCTTTAAAAATAAATAGCCGACTTTTCCAATGATTGGGAGGCAGGAACGATCATTTATTTGTTTTCCTCCTCTGCTTCGTCTCTCCTACAGCTAAGGGCCTTATTTCCATTATCACTGAAAGCCTTCTTTCCTCTAATGGATGCTGAAATGCTGCTCCTGTTGCTGCTTCAGATACAATCTCTGAGGCAGTGCCTTTCAGCTCTGAGCCAAAGTTATTGACAGAATTAGCTGAAGTGAACTAATGCCTGCCCTACTCACCATTTGAATGCTCGTCACTCAGAATGCAAATGGAAGATCTCTTATCCACAGAGGATATAGTGGGATGATGTTAACCTCTGTCACTAGAACAATGGGAAATGTCCTCCGTTCTACCTATGGAAGCCTACCACCTCTTTACATTGTACATTGCTAACCTCCTCTCTTGACTCATCGTTACTGTATTAGTTGCTATGGGAGACCCACTTAGGTTAAAGGTCATAGCGTTAGTCCATCATTTGTCTGACATTTGGACCCATGAATGGTTTAGAACCTGTAGACGGCTATAGCTAGCGAAAGCCTTTCTCTTCATGATGTAAGCCTGTATAAACAAAGGGCCAACGGCAGGTCACTAATTATGCAGTCTTCTTGAGTTGTTTTTACCACATGCATATCACCTTTTACATCTAGCATCCACGTAATTGATGAAAACAAAATGTTGCGGTCACTTTTGAAGGACGTGTCCCCAGAGAGACGGATCATTTTGTGTCTGGGTCATTTGAGAACTTCGGCACAGAGTTAAAGACTGTCGATGAGAGGCTTTTTGGCAAGTGAATTCTAGTCAACTCCAATGCTAACACCGTATTGATTCCTCACTTAATGAACATGTACAGAATAGTCAGTCCCAGCTGTGACAAGCTGATGGAAACACTCTAGCTCTCACAGTCCAGTCCCTAGGCTGGGATGGCCATTTAGTTCCAGACTAGCAATGATCTGTGCTGTTAGCATTAGCTGTAACGTTAGCAATGAGCTAGCTAGGTAGGTCTACTGACTACATGTATGTTGTGTTAGCTATGTGTTAGACCCCGAAAACTCGATATACATCTACAAATAAGGCTGCTCTGTCTTATTTTCCCATGCAAGGACAATCCCTCTGTAAGCTTTGGATGTGTCCAATTTGCCATGAAAGACGCTATTTTGAAAGAAGAAAAAATATCAGTGTCTGGAAACCTCACCATTAGGAAATTACATTTTGATCAGATTGCAGGACTTCCTCGCCCGTTCGCAATATCTGAATAATTGATGTTCTGGATTTCATTTTGGATGAGCGTCTACAGTAGATGCTCCTCCTACCTGGCTCACTCTAAGAATATTGGTATGACAGTATATTACCTGGCCTTTTGACCCCATAAGCTCCGTCACTGTCAGTATGGGCTGGTCTGACCCCATGCTCAATCCATGGAAGTGGGTTTCTCCATTAATGAAAAATGGCGGTGAGGTGACGCATTTCTCACGAGATGGGAAATGCCCTTTAATGCTGTGTCGTGTCATTTAGGAACTCACTTTCATTCAACACCTCTGTGTTTCACTGTATATTTCTGACCAAAGGGACCATAATAATAGCTAGGAATAAACAACCACGGCACTGCTGCATTGTTGATCCGTAGACTATATTATTTCATTGCACTTTATACTAGAAAAATACTTATCGACGGTTTAGGCATTTATCAACACCTTGAATGCACCTGAGCTACTGCCCTACTGTGAGAGCATTGTACGTCTTTCAGCGACACCTACTACAGCACAATACGATTGATTCCACCGAATAGTGCACAAAGAACGAGACAGTCTGGTTGAGGAGAGGGAGATCCTCAGAGGCTCGCCATCTTCACGGGTAGGTGCCGTTGCCATGGTATCCAGACAGTCTTGGAGGGAAAGGGTGGTGGAGGAAGAAATAATGCAGCAGTGTTGGTCGGGGGGAGAATCCTAGCTGTATGCTACTCGTGTTCTTTGTTCTGGCCTCACACTCTGCGCAGCCATTCATGGCCTACTTTCACTGTACAGATTGAGCTGCGGACCGTTGGACTGTATCGAAATGACTCACCCTGTAAACAATGTAATGATAACCTAACGATAGGGTAAAAAATAAACATTATGATGAACATAATAATGCAAATCTATTATTTACCTACTGGTTTTTTGGACTGAACTACATTTAGAAACTCGGTAATGTTAGAAAATTAGTAGCCTATTATTATTTGATATTATAATATGGTTATTGTTAATGAATATGTATTCAAATTATTATTATTTTTTTATTAGTAGAATTAGTATTATTATTACAGCATCCTTGCTATTAGTGGCTAAGTATTTAAACATATGACCATAATTATGACAAACAAGATGGGAGAGGCAACAAAAAGCTTGTTTGGCTCCTACAAACCCTAATGGACCTCTAAACTTAAGCCCTTGACTGTTTCAGCACAACAGGACAACACTCAGAAACCATGATGTCTGCTTGTTTCTTGTCAAACCCCTTTTCCCCTTTTCCCCTTTTATGCCCACACAGCCTTTGAGTCATCGTCCATCGTCAGGGGACAGTGCTCTTGATTAAGCCTTTTTGTTTCGCCTGACTTCACAAGCGCCAGTTGCAGCCAGTGGATGTGGCTCAGACCTTTGGCTCCTATTGTGTTTGCATGACTGGCGAGAGAGAGAGAGCCTGTAGTACAGAGCTGACTAGCTAATCACAGCACGGCTCGTCCACAGCCCACTGCTGCTGAAGGGCATTTATGCTCTAGCATGGCTAATGTTCAGCCTGACCTTATAGGCGTGGAACAAGGCTTTGTTTGCGTTTTTGTTTGTTTACATTGTCTAAACATGGCTATTACTTAATCCTAAACATAGTTATTATGAAATCTGAAAATGGCCATATATCAGTTCGGAATCATCTTGCCATATTTCTCTATAAAGTGTAGGTGTGTAATGTGTTACTCACAGTAGAGGAGTCAAAGATAGCCTCCCGGGCCAAGGGTTGTGTAAACTCTGGTTACTGCATATACACTATATATACAAAAGTATGTGGAAACCCCGTCAAATTTGTGGATTTGGCTATTTCAGCCACACCCGTTGCTGACCGGTGTATAAAATCAAGCACACAGCCATGCAGGCTCCATAGACAAACATTGGCAGTAGAATGGCCTTACTGAAGAGCTCAGTGACTTTTAACGTGGCACCGTCATAGGATGCCACCTTTCCAACAAGTCAATTCGCCAAATGTCTGCGCTGCTAGAGCTGCCCCGGTCTACTGTACATGCTGTGAAGTGGAAGCGTCTAGGAGCAACAACAGCTCAGCCACAAAGTGGTAGGCCACATAACCTCACAGAACGGGACTGCCTCGGTTGCAACACTCACTACCGAGTTCCAAACTGCCTCTGAAAGCAACGTCAGCACAATAACTGTTGGTCGGGAGCTTCATGAAATGGGTTTCCATGGCTGAGCTGCCGCACACAAGCTTAAGATCACCATGCGCAATACCAAGCATTGGCTGGAGTTGTGTAAAGCTCGCCGCCATTGGACGAATCTGTGTTTGGCAGATGCCAGGAAAACACTACCTGCCCCAATGCATAGTGCCAAATGTAAAGTTTGGTGGAGAAGGAATAATGGTCTGGAAATCTTAACGCTACAGCATACAATGACATTCTAGATGATTCTGTGCTTCCAACTTTGTGTCAACAGTTTGGGGAAGGCCCTTTGCTGTTTCAGCATGACAATGCCCCCCATGCACAAAGCGAGGTCCATACAGAAATGGTTTGTCGAGATGGTTGTGGAAGAATTTGACTGTCCTGCACAGAACCCTGACCTCAACCCCATCGAACGCCTTTGGGATGAATTGGAACGCCGACTGCAAGCCAGGCCTAATCGCCCATCATCAGTAGCCGACCTCACTAATCTTCTTGCAGCTAGCTGAATGGAAACAAGTCCCTGCAGCAATGTTCCAACATCTAGTGGAAGTGAAGTGCACCAGAAGTGCGGAGGCTGTTATAGCAGCAAAATTGGGACCAACTCCATATTAATGCCCATGATTTTGGAATCAGATGTTTGACGAGCACGTGTCCAGATACTTCTGATGATGTAGTGTTTTTAGTCACTCACTGATAGAAATAAACAGTGATTCAACATCAGATTGTGGTTCTGAATGGAAACTGCACAAGCCAGTTGTGAAGTACGCAGCACATCATGTCAATAGCATTCAATTTGGCTGGTATTAATAGACTTGCACTATATGAATTGCTTTCTTAACCACGCACAATAGGGATGTGCAGTCCAACATAGCTGCAGGATGGAGAATATAATATAGAGTTGTTTGGCTCTGCTACATCGTTTACTCCTACCCCCTATTACCCCTTCTGATTGGTTCGTCCTTTATTCATCTCATCCTCACTTTTACCACCTTTTCCAGAGTGTGAAGGTGGATTGGCTGTTTCCATAGAAACAGTCTCGAACTGTTAGCACTCCGTTGGCAGGCTCGCTAACACTCACACGGCTTCGTCTGAATTCTATTCCTCTGGGGGACAATTTCCTCAAAGATTGCCCAGCATGCATTGCGGCCCCACCAGCCGCAAACGGGACACAACAGAAAGAGCCATGTTGAGCGAGGAAAAAATGCAAGAGAAATAGCCATCACCTGACATAAATATGTCACTTCAATTAATGCTTTTGCCACAAGGGCAATTAAGATGGAAGGACGTTGCGATAACGTTGAACCGTGAGCCAGCTCATGAATATATTCCTTTTGATGGAAGAAACCTAATTGGAAAAATCAACCAGCTGTATTGAATTCCCTTAGGACCAAAATCCAACACGCCCCCTCAGTACCTACTCCCTATCCAGCATTGCTCAAGCATCAGTGGCTGGCCTTCAACAACAGACTGCCACACTGCCTTCAATGCTGTCCGGCAGAATAACGAATGTGTTTCATGTCCTCCACTTTGAAATGATAAAGAGCTGTGTGTTCAAGGCATTGGCATTGACGTGTCCCCATATGTCCACAGCCATTAGATGGACACGCTAAGGCTGCTTTGTGTAGGCTGGATGCATATCACCACCCGCCTAATTGCAGTAACATACTGCGTTGCTTATCAGTACATGTGGACACAGATAACAATGTGTGAGAGAATGTGACTCGCTGGTGGAAACATTTGGAAAAATACCACCACTCTCATTGCTCCAACCCATTGGATATTCAGTATTGATTTGCGAGTCTGTATTTGAGTTACATTGATTTTTCCAAGCTTGTGGGTGTCCTTTGCATAACACTCTGGCCTGACATTCACTTTAAATGAACATTACGTAATTGCTCAGTTTGCTTGTTGAGAGAGAAATTATGGGATTTGACTTTAGCGGAATAAGGCAACAGAGTACACAGACAGGACAAGAAAAGAATGGACCGAATTCAATCAAACCCACACTTTGGAAAAATAATTGTTGCAATCAAAATGTGCTTTTTTTCTGTTTCACCAATAAATATTGTACAATTAATCACATACAAATGTGCATTGATGTTGCGTAATAACAATTATATTTTTCTCAATGCAAATCAGATTGAGTTTGAGTATATACCAGTCCTCTATTATCTACTATAAAACATTTTAACACGTTCAATCCAATACTACATCAGCCCTATCTCCTCCATTTTGTTCCACTATGAATTCCCTAAAGGGGTGAAAGACAGACAGACACAAGGTAATGAAATGCAGCACTATTCCAGCGGAGGGTTTGCCGCACTGACATTGCCTGTCTGCCCCCAGAGCACCGTGGTCCATATTCGCAGACGCCCTCCTCCGGTAATATCGAAGTGGGCTGGATTGCACCTCCCCCTTATCAACGCTACTGCTGCGGGAAGGGAATCTCATCACTAGGGCTAACAAAGACTGGCCGAGGTCCTTTAGCAATTCAGATGGCTGCACTGTGCAGGAATGAACGTTTGTTCAAGTGAAATGAAGTGTCATCAAAACCCATTGAAATTCATTTGAATAAGACTTGTCTTTTTTGTATGTCTCGGTTTGTATTCATGTGGGGATTTGATGACGAGTAATTCTTCAACATGTAATATTTCTAACTATTAATTACCCCCCAAAAATGTATGCATTTCAATTCTGCGTTACCTTTAATTTCTTTGTTAAAAAATAGCAACCATTGTAATAGAGCAGACGATTGCTCTTGCTCTCTCTGAAAAGCAAACATCCTCAAGTAGTCAAAATGTCTCACCACTTGTCGTGCAAGTCTTACACATAAAAATTATGTGTCAAATTACAGACCCAGGAGAATCACTGTTGCAGTTGTTGTCATGAAGAGCAGGAAGGCTTTAATAATGTAGATCTGTCACTGCCGTCGGAGTCTCCATAAAAAGCAGAGCGAATGACTGCTTCAGGCATTATGCACAAATGCGTACTGGCTTCATTTGGTTTCATTGATGTCAAGGTGACTGGGGATGAAATTGTGAATTTGATTTGCTTCTATATAATTGCATCAAAGCCACCAGTAGTGAGATTGGAGTCAAATTCGATTTATTGTACCATATATTTATGAAACACTTCCACTCCTTCAAACCTCAGAAAATGGCTCCCTGCAGCCCATTTATCAAAACGGCTGCATTGTTTTCCCTCACTGACAACATTTCTTATCTAGTAACAAATTATCAAATAACATGTGCAGGTGTAGGATCTTAATCTGATCACTCTTTTGTTGCAGAACATTTCCTGCACCACAGGAACTGCAGATAAGCTTTATGATTTACATAAATTCACTGAAAACCCACACTAACACACGGTTATATTACCAGTATTGCACCTTTTCATGTACCCTAATTTTAATAAACTAATAGCTTAACCACTGCTCAAGTAACATTATGGGAGAACCGTTCAAATCCTGTTGCTGCAGGATTACTTTACTGTGAAAATACTGGTCAAATTAAGATCCTACATCTGTAGCACAGACAACTTATGAGATACAATGTGATGTATACACAAATGATGCACAAAGGTTTCAAATGATCAGCAACCATAATAAATACTGTATGCTCCAATGTAATTTTGATATGGTTTTATATTCAACTGCTGTAACCAGCGGTATCAACTACCGTAATATTATCCAATATCCATAACAACCATAGACTCTAAAACCAGATTAAAGCGTTGCTTAAACAAACTGCAGAGCACATGGCCAAGCATTCACTGAGAGTGAATTCAGGCTCGGCCAAGCACAAAGATTGATCAAAACTGAGCTAAACTTGATTTGACAGATGATTAGGTTCTCTGTGTACCATCTGCTGCCAACCTTGCATTGCAGAGAGGAGAGAGAAGGGATATAGCCGGAGGAGCCCTTCGCATGTTCTACATTGTTTATATCGACACTGCCACTCAAAAGTTTAGAAATGTCCTTGTTTTTGAAAGAAAATCTTTTTTTTTTGTCCATTTTAAAATAGCATAAAATGTATCAATAAATACTGTGTAGACATTGTTAATGTTGTAAATAACTATTGAAGCTAGAAACAGCAGATTTTTTTAATGGAATATCTACATAGGCGTACAGAGGCCCATTATCAGCAACCATCACTCCTGTGTTCCAATGGCACGTTGTGTTAGCTAATCCAAGTTTATTATTTTAAAAGGCTAATGGATCATTAGAGAACCATTTTGCAATTATGTTAGCACAGCTGAAAACTGTTGTTCTGATTAATGAAGCAATAAAACTGGCCTTCTTTAGACTAGTTGAGTATCTGGAGCATCAGCATTTGTGGGTTCAATTACAGGGTCAAAATGGCTAGAAACAAATAACTTTCTTCTGAAACTCGTCAGTCTATACTTGTTCTGAGAAATGAAGGCTATTCCATGCGAGAAATTTCCAAGAAACTGAAGATCTCGGACAACGCTGTGTTCTACTCCCTTCTAACCAGAATAGAAAGAGGAGTGGGAGGCCCCGGGGCAGAACTGAGCAAGAGGACAAGTACATCAGAGTGTCTAGTTTGAGAAACAGACGCCTCACAAGTACTCAACTGGCAGCTTCATTAAATAATACACGCAAAACACCAGTCTCAACGTCAACGGTGAAGAGGCGTCTCCGACTCACATTAACAATGCTTGCACTGTATTTCTGATCAATTTGATGCTATTTTAATGGACAAAAAAATGTGCTGTTCTTTCAAGAACAAGGACATTTCTAAGTGACCCCAAACTTTTGAACGGTAGTGTACGTATGGAGGAGCCCTGAGCATCTCTTTTTATCTATGTGCTGTATAAGTATCAATTGGGAAATCAAACGGGCAGTTTTCCTATAAATGATTCTGCAAAGACAATGAAATAACCTTATAATAAGAAATGCATGATATGCCAGAGTTTGCCAAGAAGCTAACCTCCACACCACACTAACCTTCAATCTCACTTGTTTCTCCTTTCGTGCAGGGACCACAACACTGCCTGAAGATGGCGAACTCCACGGCTTCCTATGACCAGCTGGTCTACCAGGTGGAAGCTCTCCGCCAGGAGAACTCCCATCTGCGTAGAGAGCTGGAGGACAACTCCAACCACCTGTCTAAGCTCGAGAACGAGACCACCGACATGAAGGTGAGAGAGGGCAAAGGGATGACCCCAGGGCTATGGGGGAAATAATAATAAGATAGGATTCGAGTGTTGATTTGATGTCGCAAAGGTGGAAGTTCATCCATCCGTTTGTTGTTTCGTTGCATATAGACCAAAGATTTTAAAACGTTTAAGACACAGATGATTAAGTGTTGCTAAGATAAAGTGTTGCTTTGGTATCTAAAAGACAATGTTTTCATTTTGGAATTTATCTATGCCTACAGATGTAGGATCTTAATTTGATCACCATGTTGCAGGAGAAATGTCAAACCTGTAGTGTATTTGAGGATTTAAAAAGGCTTCTGATGTTAGTAATTTCCACATTGAAATTTCAGACGATTCTCCCTTACCAAAAATGTATCAACCACTACAAAAATGTCCATTAATTATAATCCACATAATTCACATTTCCTGTTGCTGCAAGATTATTCTCCTGCAGTAGCAAACAGGCTCAAATTAAGATGTAGGATCCTTCCCTCTATTTTGTCAAGTCGTGGCTAATAGCATAATTGAGATAGGACGTATTCAAAATCCACTCAGTTCTGCCAAAGATGGATAGAGTTCAACCCCAATTCTGGAGGATGCTGGAGACTTCATGTAACTCCTTCACTAGTGACCCAGTTTCCCTCCTGAGTGACTGGAGACGCTAATGTTTCATGGCTAGCATCCCTAGCCTAGATAGACGAGGCACTGGGCCACACTTGAATCATTCCTCTTTCTGCACGGATCCATCCGGTTGTCTTTGTTACAGTAATGATGCCAGCAGGGATTGAGACAAGCCGCTGAGGAAGAAGGAAATCATTAGACCATTCAGCCCATAAGATGTTTTCTCATTATAGATTTTTTTTGCTGTTTGAAATCCCTGCGTGTCTGACCGGATAGTCCTTTTTTTTCCCCTCTGTGGCCAATCCTCTCCCTGGATTCCAGGAAAGAATCCGCTTCAAGTTTCTGTCACACCATGTGTCATTGCAAGGATGGTTTGCTGTTTGGTATTCGTCTGTCTATCGACAAAACGGTTGGCCTTCAGACATTCATCATAATATGATATCTGTGTGGATTAATATGATCGGGATCAGATGGAGATTAAATGGCACACCCCGACTGTGTACCATTTCATCTCCTGCAGAACATTGCAGAGTCCTTGCGTTACCTCAGGAATAAATCAGCTCTATTCTGCATAATCACCCAGCTCTTGTCACTGTTACTTCAAATCAAACTGTGTTATTTGGAAAATTATTTCCTTCTTCAAAAGACAGAGAGGAACTGCAGCGCTAGCTGTGCCACCAGAGACTCTGGGTTCGCGCCCAGTCTCTGTCGCAGCCGGCCGCAACCGGGAGGTCCGTGGGGCGACGCACAATTGGCCTAGTGTCGTCCGGGTTAGGGAGGGTTTGGCCGGTTGGGATATCCTTGTCTCATCGCGCCCCAGCGACTCCTGTGGTGGGCCGGGTGCAGTGCGCGCTAACCAAGGTCGCCAGGTGCACGGTGTTTCCTCCGACACATTGGTGCGGCTGGCTTCCGGGTTGGATGCGTGCTGTATTAAGAAGCAGTGCTGCTTGGTTGGGTTGTGTTTTGGAGGACACATGACTTTCGACCTTCGTCACTCCCGAGCCCGTACGGGAGTTGTAGCGATGAGACAAGATAGTAACTACTAACAACAACAACAAAAAGACAGAGGAAAACTGATTAAAGAGATAGTAGGGACTTCTGCCGTGGCATATTTTATTCACAGGGAGGAATAGACCTATTGGTTCTCTACTGGCTCTGAATAGAGATTTGTATTCCCAACGATGTGCCATCATTTGGTTATTAAAAAAAGCCCCACTCATCCTTCTTTCATAGTGAATAATTTCAAAATGAAATGAACAACAAAACATACCCAAAATACGATTTCTCCGGTTCCATAGCTGCAGCCAGCAACATCAATCATGGTCGTGATAGTTCTCAATCTGAAACTGTAATCGTAGGTGCCAACCCCAATGCACGTGGGTTTGTCCCACAACTCCTCTGGCACATGTGCCCAGATGCTGAGCACAGCTGGATAATCCCCAGCTAAAGCCTTTAAATTCCTGAGGTCGGCTTTGGCTATCAGCAGAAAACCAAGATTCTCTGTAGAGAGCTCACACTGCCGGATACTGGTGGCAATCAGACCAAACCGTCCATCTGAAGAAGAAAAAAATGTATCTTTTCCAGTAAGAGGACATTCATTCGAAGAAAGGCTGGGATTTCAGGCAAGCTGCTATGATATGCCATCTTACGAGAGGATAAAAAGGAGCGGAACAGGAGGCATATACAGTGTTTTCTTTGCTTGGTTTATTTCACCTCTAGGTCATCAGAGACCCAGCAGGTTGTGACTCTTTTTTTTGGTTTTACTGTGGCCACAACAGCAATTTGAAGTTGACACAGTAATTATGATTTGCTTTCTCCACTCTAGGGAGTATTGAAGGGCTTGCAGAATAAACTGGAGCTGGAGGCTGGCACTTTGGCCTCCTCAGGGAGGACTGATGTGCTGGATCAGCTCAAAGGTACATCTGATGTAGTTTTCCATCTATTTTCTCCCATTTTAATGTCTGTCTTGCATTAAACTGATATTGTACACAGCTCATTCAATAATAGGACATTTCAATGGTTCATTAAAAAAAATGATCACTTTCTCTCTCAGAGTTGCACATGGACCTGACCAACTACTATGAGCTGAAGTACCAGCCGCACAATCTGCGCATCCTGCCAGACAGTCTAGCCAGTCTGGCAGCTCAGTCGAGTGACATGGACGATCGTCTGGCCTGCTTGCCTCCCTCCTCCTCCAGAGCCAGGAGCCCCCTACGGCCTTCATCCCGCCAGAGCTCCTCTCTGTCAGGGGAGGGCACGGCCGTGCATCCTGGACACCCCCACCTCATGGATGGAGCCCTGGCCAAAGCCATGCTGGGAGACGGACGTATCACGGCCCAGCATCTGGAAGACCTCTACAAAGAGAGGTAAGCGCTTTACCATTTTTCAATCAGATGCATGCATTACTTGTGATACTACCTTAAACATCATCATTCACTGTAAATCTGCAGTCCCCCACATTAAAAAATGTGAGGCACTATGAATCCCCAGTGATGTTGCGGATGGTAGTCTGTGTGTTAAAGGTTTGTGTGGCTGTGTGTGTTCCAGGGCTATGCTGGTGAGTGAGATAGACAAGGAGGAGAGGGAGCGTCACTGGTACTACAGCCAGCTCCAGGGCCTGTCTCAGCGGCTGAACCAACTGCCACGCATCGACACGGTGAGAGCAAACTCAATATACTTTAAAATGCGTAAAACAAAATTGAAACTGTGTAGAAATTATAATGGACCTACATTCATACAGTTTCTTGACTGTGTCCAGCTCGTTAATAATCAGCTAAATGAAAGCTAAACAGTCAGGGAGCATTTGAAAATTCCAAAACCGATGGATAGAGGACTACTTTTTGACAATTTTGACAGCGAGGAAATATAACCAATTTTCAGTGCGGTGTACCAAACCTTGTTGAAGACCGAATGCGGCCCCTGGGGGAAGAATGAGTTTGACACCCCTGGTTTACATAGATATACACAACAACAAAAAATTGTTGGTATGCTTATTGTCATGAAATCAACTCATTATTGTTTAAACAGGTGTGCAGGTGAGATTCAAACTAGCAACCATTTTGTTTCAAAATTGATTCTTGTGTTGCGTGGGAACTAACCTCCTCTTCCTTATTGTCATAGTTCTCCATACAGATGGACCTCATTCGGCAGCAGCTGGAGTTCGAGGCGCAGCAGTTGCGTTCTGTCATGGAGGAACGCTTCGGAACCAGCGATGAAATGGTCCAGCGGACTCAGGTAAGGAGAAGGACTCTCTGCCAAGTCTGTCTCTGGAATGGCAACACAGACAGTGACATTTGGCAGCTGTTGTCAAAGCATTCACTTACATTATTGAGTGTGGTACTTCTTCCTGAATCGTGTTTGGGATGCAACAGACGGCCCAGTTTGCCCTGCATGTCCACACACAGTTGACATGTAAAAAACCGCAGAAATTAAAAACTGTGCTGTTATGGAGGGTGTTTTACAATGTTTGTCACCTCACAAAATGTCCGTGGCGACCAAAGACTCTCGCTCTCCCACTTGCTCATCCCTCTCTGTCTCCCCTCGCAGATCCGTGTGGCTCGTCTGGAACAGCTAGAGAAAGAGCTACAGGAGGCGCAGGAGTCCAGAGGCACCCAGGAAAATAACCTGTGTGAGGTGAAATAAACAGCACACACACACACACTTGAGATACAGGTAAAACAAAGGGGCCTAATGTTGACTGTCCAACAGAGGCAGCACAGATGAATTGGTTTTCTGAAGTATGTACATAAGACTTCAACTGCAAAGGGAATTATGAACAGTCAATACACACAACGATTGAGGTGCGGTAGATAATCCTGTGTTCTGTTTTCACAAAATGATTTTGTACTGTAAAACATGAAAGATGACAAGGATTAGTTTCCCTCCGATGTGATTGATTTCACGTTGTCCCCCGCCTTTCGGCATCTGTCGGTGTATTTTAAATCATATTGTCAGTTTTCCTCGTCCTGTGACTGGTTTAATATTTCCCTCTCTAATTCCTTTCCTGTGTCTTGTCAGCACCGCGCTGCATGTTTTATCGGTGCTTTGAGGCTATGCGATCACTATAGGGGGCCGGTACACAAACAGGCGCAGTGCCACACCGCTGCCTTCAACATCGACACGTGCTGAAACTGAGTGATGTTTGATGTGTCTTCTAGAAACATCTTTATTGATGATCGTTTTGAGAGTACACAGGCACACCACCATATTGGATTTTAAAATAAATGTTTCGTGCTGTGCGGTGGCGCAGGCAGAAATCTGTTGATGGCAGGGCCAGAAAAGAAATGTGGGTTGGGCAAAATTTGGGCATTCAAGTCCTCATTAAATGATCATAAAAGCATAGCCGACCTTATACCCTACTGTAATGGACCGCACACAACAAACCATAGAACATGTGATTTCGCATAACAGACCAAATAGTCTCGTAGGCCAACGGAAATCCGCGACTTGCATTTAACATGCGACTCACATAGACCTACACGCAGGCATATAAATAACCATAGACATATAATTAATAGACAATGAGACTATAATATAATGCCCTTATGTAACAGTAATGATTGCAATAGGCTTGGTAACCTCTCACTGGCTCAGATACCAGGAGATGCTAGGCTAGGCTAGGCGGCCACAAATGTAAGCATTTAACAGTAGGAAAGCCGAGAGCGTCAAATTGACCAAAAACAATTTACTTTTTTAAAATTGCTTTGCCATTTTTAAACTTATGCCCCCCATGCTTGACTTTTCCTAAATAAGTCTATCTAACACACTATCGTTGTTAAAATCTTAATATCACAAACAGAATTTGTGTTAGCAGTTTAAAAAGAGGACATCTTTTTTTTTCATGCCCATCAAACCTGTGAAGCTGATGATGACCCGTCGAAACTACACCTAACTATATCGAAACTAATTGCACACGCAACAATAGAGTTAGCCCAAAGACCAGATTAAATTGACAATAGTCTGATGGGTAAGAATATTATCAATTGTTAAAATGTATATGAAGAATGCAATGAACCGTGCAGCTTGGAAATGACACAGAGGCAGGGAAATGACACAGAGGCAGGGAAATGACACAGAGGCAGGGAAATGACACAGAGGCAGGGAAATGACACAGAGGCAGGGAAATGACACAGAGGCAGGGAAATGACACAGAGGCAGGGAAATGACACAGTTGACACGGAATTGACACAGTTGACACAGAGGCAGGGAATTGACACAGTTGACACAGAGGCAGGGAATTGACACAGAGGCAGGGAAATGAAACAGAGTGCCAAAAGGGGTCTTTGCAAATGATCCTACCGTCGCAAGCAGGTAAGATGTTTTGATGTCTATATAGTAACAGAAAGAGCAGACAGTTAGAATGTTGATTTTCAAAAGACACGTCATTGGCCCGAAGGGGGTGTCCAACGAGGCCTGTTTAGTGTTAATCACTGGCACGGAGGCCAATCAAAGTAGCTCCGGTTTGCATTAGACATCATCAAAGGAAACTTAAATAATAGCCTAGTAGTATGCTAATACACATAATACTAGGCCATAGCCTATATAGACTAAAACAGTGGTCACCAACCTTTTCTTAACCGAGGTCACTTTGAGTCAAAATGCAAGCAGAGTGCAATTCTCTGCTGGGTGCGGAAGATAGAGTGTGCCTACAATGTATTGTTTGATATCAATGAAATTATCAATAGCCTATAGGGCCTAACTACAGGGCAGTTTTACCCCCCCCCCTTTTTAAATAAATAAATGACAGGCTATTTATGTTGACTGGAAATAAATATTGTTTCATGCATTTGCCTATTTTCATATATAGTATAATAAGAGATGTAGAGTCCCTTATATTTCAAAACTCGATTCTCAAGCTAGGCTATATGATAACACTGGAAATAGGTCAGTTGTTATAGCTAGGCTATATGATACCACTGGTAATAGGTCAGTTGTTATAGCTAGGCTATATGATAACACTGGTAATAGGTCAGTTGTTATAGCTAGGCTGTATGATACCACTGGTAATAGGTCAGTTGTTATAGCTAGGCTATATGATAACACTGGTAAAAGGTCAGTTGTTATAGCTAGGCTGTATGATAACACTGGTAATAGGTCGGTTGTTATAGCTAAGCTGTATGATAACACTGGTAATAGGTCAGTTGTTATAGCTAGGCTGTATGATAACACTGGTAATAGGTCAGTTGTTATAGCTAAGCTGTATGATAACACTGGTAATAGGTCAGTTGTTATAGCCTATTACTTGTGAGGCACATCGGAGCATAAGTTGAAATAACTTGTTTATTTTTTTTTAAATATTTTTTTATTTCACTGGACTGATGGTCATGTTTCAGCGGAGGGCGCGTTCATGATTTCTGAAAGTGTTGCATAAAAACAGTGTTGTAGTGGTGATCAGTGTCTCTGAATGTACCAAAACTGTCTTTAAGGCCCTCCGATTAGATCAATGCTATCAGTGATTCATCTAGAGGGTGGAGGCCCTTCATGGCTAAATCACTGATATCAAATAACTTGACAAATGCTCCAACATTCTCGTCTATACACTGCCTCTTGAAAAAAATCTCATAGTGAGCTTCGTTTGGCCATTTTACTTGTTTACTTTACAAGTTGTCAATCTCTTTTGTTTTCCCATTACCCCCTTACTGCTTGCTATGAATTCTATCTGACGGTGAATGCATGTTTAGGCCAGTGCTTGAGTTGGGTACCGGTACCGTTTATATTTAGGTGCAGGAACTCCTCAATTCTTTCGAGATAATATTCTACAGGAGGTGCCGGTCCTCCGTTCCGGTGAGCTCATGCCCAAGTCAAGTAAAGACACATCATGTCCCGTTTAGAACACTGACAGGTAAAGCATACAAATGAAATCAAAATTATTTATGTATATTAGCCAATCTTATTGGGTGGACCCGGCTCCCCGTGTCTACGCCTGGAAAACCCACAAGCTGCTCCCGTTCATTTGATATTGATGAGCAACACCGATGAGATCATTTTGTTTTTGGTTGAAACTTGATCATTGTGAATTTGAAAACCGGTAATTAACTGGTTACACCAAGTTTGGGAATTTCAGGTTTTAAACGAGTTCATATATTCTTCATATATTGATTCACATAATCAGTTGTTTTACTTGAGGGGGTTCCACTTTGGGTTAATTAATTATGAACTAGTTTAAATAAATCATTGTAGACTATTCGATTGAGGCAATTTCATAATTGATCAGATTCAACCTGGGCGAACCTTTGGCCTAGAAAAACAGGGATAAACAAAAAGAGATCTGTTGGTTAACCAAAACAATATATTGTACATTTTATGAAGTGACAGTTTGATTGGGCCTTAGTACTATTTTGTTATCAATTCAAACTAAAATTCTAATACAGAATCACCTGTTTTACATAAGTATAATATTTTATTAGTATTTACTGTACATGCCAATGATGTTTATTCCATCCTATATGGTTTTTATGGGGGGTTGATGCTTGAACATATGATTCTAATAAGGACAGTGCTCTGTGACTGTATACAGAATACCTATTATACAGTGGGATCTAATCCTGTAGGGTGTGGAATGCTGTTATCCTGTAATATACTGAAAATCCACTTTTATATTAACCTTGAGCTGACTGAGCTTAGCTGCTGCACTGCGCAGCAGGCCCAGCCGCATCTCTCTCTCGCTCTCTCGCTCTCTCTATCCCTCTCACCTTGTGTCGCTCCCTGGCTATGCTCTCCAGTGCTGCCGTGCTGCTATGCAGAATGCAGGCCTTACCCCTCTTTAGCTCGGCTCCAATTGGTCGCTCCTCCCAGAAAGTATAGAGTTGCTTAGGGACTGCAAACTTGGCAAAGAAGGGAGGTGTGTTTCGGTTGCCTAAAACAATGTTACCTGGGTCCCAGACTGGCCCGTCTGTGTTTCTGTCTGTGGGTGCTCTATAGGAGAATAGCAACGATCTCTATAGTGCCAGGCTGCAGGGAGAAATAAATAAAAGGGGCTACAACAAAGATTTCTTAATGTCCAACAAGCTTTCTCTGCCCTTAACCTTGTTCTGAATACCTCCAAAACAAAGGTCATGTGGTTTGGTAAGAATGCCCCTCTCTCCACCGTGTGATTACTTACTACCTCTGAGGGTTTAGAGCTTGAGGTAGTCACCTCATTATAGTACTTAGGAGCATGGCTAGACAGTACACTGTCCTTCTCTCAGCACATATCAAAGCTGTAGGCTAAGGTCAAATCTAGACTTGATTTCCTCTATCGTAATCGCTCCTCTTTCAAACTAACCCTGATTCAGATGACCAGCCTACCCATTCTAGATTACAGAGATGTAATTTATAGATCGGCAGGTAAGGGTGCTCTCGAGCGGCCATCAGATTTGCCACCAATGCTCCTTATAGGACACATCACTGCACTCTATACTCCTCTGTACACTGGTCATCTCTGTATACCCATCGCAAGACCCACTGGTCGATGCTTATTTATAAAACTCTTAGGCCTCACTCCCTCCATCTGAGATACCTACTGCAGCCCTCATCCTGCACATACAACACTCGTTCTGCCAGTCACATTCGGTTAAAGGTCCCCAAAGCACACACATCCCTGGGTCGCTCCTCTTTTCAGTTTGCTGCAGCTAGCGACTGGAACGAGCTGCAAAAAACACTCAAACTGGACAGTTTTATCTCAATCTCTTCATTCAAAGACTTAGACACTCTTACTGACAGTTTTGGCTGCTTCTTGTGATGTATTGTTGTCTCCACCTTGCCCTTTGTGCTGTTGTCTGTGCCCAATAATGTTGGTACCATGTTGTGCTTCTGCCATGTTGTTGTTGCTACCATATTGTTGTCATGTTGTGTTGCTGCCATGCTATGTTGTCGTCGTAGGTCTCTCTTTATGCAGTGCTGTGTTGTCTCTCTTGTCGTGATGTGTGTTTTGTCCTATATTTTTATTCCAGCCCTCGTCCCCGCAGGAGGGCTTTTGGTAGGCCGTCATTGTAACTGACTTGCCTAGTTTTATTTTATTTTTATACAATAGACACATTGTTCCATGTTTTTCAGGGCTATTGTCATCCATCTTGTAGCAGACAGCAGGTTCCTGGTCAATACATTGTAAGCGATTGATTATGTATTTGAGCTGCGACAATTAATGGGGTAAAAGCTACTGCAGATTCAATCCATCAAAACACAGACACATTTAGCATGGTTGTCTTGTTATTGGCGAGATAACACTTTATTGCTTACAACATGGAGCTATTCAGACAAGCATATGTCTATAGCCCTCCCCCTTTGTCTGAGAGTGAGTCTTTGGTGTGATCAGGCACAGGCTCTCTCAACACACACACACCCTGCAGCACCAAGGGTTACCATGGTGATGGGTTGGGAGGATAAAAGAGTGGATAGATATTCTCTGATGATTTGTGATGTAGCCAATTGGTATGTTAAATGTAAATGGAGTGTGTCTGTATGCTTGGAGTGTGCAGCTGGTACCTGATGAAGAGTATGTCTGTCTGCAGGGCCAAGATATTATAGAGTTGAAATTAAATTAGCTGAAATGAAATGTATTTATACAGTGCCTTCAGAAAGTATTCACACCCCTTTGTCCACATTTTGTTGTTTTACAGCCTGAATATAAAATTGATTACATTGAGATTTTTTGTCTCTGGCCTACACACAATGTTTTTGATCTTTTTACAAATTAAAAATTAAAAGCTGAAATTGAGTCAATAAGTATTCAACCCCTTATTTATGGCAAGCCTTAAGTTCAGGAGTAAAAATATGTTTAACAATACGTTGCATGGACTTTGTGCAATAAGTGTTTAACATGATTTTTAAAATCATTACCTCTATGTACCCCACGCATACAATTCTCTGTAAGGTTCATTAGTCGAGCTGTAAAGGAGTGTGTAACTGGCTGCAGGGAAGTCAGGCGCAGGAGAGCAGAAATGGGAAGCACACGGAGCCCTTTATTGAGGCGAACAAAACACAAAACTAAACACACACGGGTTACAATAACCCGGCGCAAACCAGCCTGGAGTACACATACATTTACATATAACAATTCCACACACAGACATGGGGGGAAACAGAGGGTTATATGCAAGACGAGTAATGAGGGAATGCAAACCAGGTGTGTGAGAAAACAAGACAAAACAAATGGAAAATGAAAGGTGGATTGGCAATGGCTAGAAGACCGGTGACGTCGACCACCGAACACCGCCCGAACAAGGAGAGGGACTGACCTTGGTGGAAGTCGTGACACGAGCAGTGAATTTTAAACACAGATTCAACCACAAAGACCAGTGAGGTTTTCCAATGGTCGCAAAGAAAGGCACCTAGAAAAAGCAGACATTGAATATCCATTTGAGCATGGTGAAGTTATTAATTACTCTTTGGATGGTGTATCAATACTTCCCGTCACTACAAAGATACAGGCGTCCTTCCTAACTCAGTTACCAGAGAGGAAGGAAACAAATCAGGGATTTTAAAACAGTTATAGAGTTTAATATTGTAGTTACTCCACAATAAAAACCTAATTGACAAGAATGAAGCCTGTACAGAATAAAAAATATTCCAAAACATACATTCTGTTTGCAACAAGGCACTAAAGCAGCATTTCACAGACCTGTAATCGTTAAGTACTAGAACGCTTTTCAGGATAAAAAATAAATGAAATAGAAAATCTGGTGCAGTCTGCTTTCCACCAGACACTGGGAGATTGGGGCGGCAGGGTAGCCTAGTGGTTAGTTCAAACCCCCGAGCTGACAAGGTACAAATCTGTCGTTCTGCCCCTGTTCCTAGGCCATCATTGAAAATAAGAATCTGTTCTTAACTGACTTGCCTAGTTAAATAAAGGTTATAAAAAAAATCTAAAACATTAAATTATTCACCTTTCAGTAGGACAATAACCAAAAACACAAGGCCAAATCTACACTGGAGTGTCTTACTAAGAAGACAGTGACTGTTCCTGAGTGGCCGAGTTACAGTTTTGACTTAAAACCTCTAGTAACTCCCCATCGTAATCATCGACTGACACTAATTAGCATAACGCAACGGACATAAATATTCCTAGAAAATATTCCTATTCATGAAAATCACAAGTGAAATACAGTGCCTTGCGAAAGTATTCGGCCCCCTTGAACTTTGCGACCTTTTGCCACATTTCAGGCTTCAAACATAAAGATATAAAACTGTATTTTTTTGTGAAGAATCAACAACAAGTGGGACACAATCATGAAGTGGAACGACATTTATTGGATATTTCAAACTTTTTTAACAAATCAAAAACTGAAAAATTGAGCGTGCAAAATTATTCAGACCCTTTACTTTCAGTGCAGCAAACTCTCTCCAGAAGTTCAGTGAGGATCTCTGAATGATCCAATGTTGACCTAAATGACTAATGATGATAAATACAATCCACCTGTGTGTAGTCAAGTCTCCGTATAAATGCACCTGCACTGTGATAGTCTCAGAGGTCCGTTAAAAGCGCAGAGAGCATCATGAAGAACAAGGAACACACCAGGCAGGTCCAAGATACTGTTGTGAAGAAGTTTAAAGCCGGATTTGGATACAAAAAGATTTCCCAAGCTTTAAACATCCCAAGGAGCACTGTGCAAGCGATAATATTGAAATGGAAGGAGAATCAGACCACTGCAAATCTACCAAAACCTGGCCGTCCCTCTAAACTTTCAGCTCATACAAGGAGAAGACTGATCAGAGATGCAGCCAAGAGGCCCATGATCACTCTGGATGAACTGCAGAGATCTACAGCTGAGGTGGGAGACTCTGTCCATAGGACAACAATCAGTCGTATATTGCACAAATCTGGCCTTTATGGAAGAGTGGCAAGAAGAAAGCCATTTCTTAAAGATATCCATAAAAAGTGTTGTTTAAAGTTTGCCACAAGCCACCTGTGAGACACACCAAACATGTGGAAGAAGGTGCTCTGGTCAGATGAAACCAAAATTGAACTTTTTGGCAACAATGCAAAACGTTATGTTTGGCGTAAAAGCAACACAGCTCATCACCCTGAACACACCATCCCCACTGTCAAACATGGTGGTGACAGCATCATGGTTTGGGCCTGCTTTTCTTCAGCAGGGACAGGGAAGATGGTTAAAATTGATGGGAAGATGGATGGAGCCAAATACAGGACCATTCTGGAAGAAAACCTGATGGAGTCTGCAAAAGACCTGAGACTGGGACGGAGATTTGTCTTCCAACAAGACAATGATCCAAAACATAAAGCAAAATCTACAATGGAATGGTTCAAAAATAAACATATCCAGGTGTTAGAATGGCCAAGTCAAAGTCCAGACCTGAATCCAATCGAGAATCTGTGGAAATTACTGAAAACTGCTGTTCACAAATGCTCTCCATCCAACCTCACTGAGCTCGAGCTGTTTTGCAAGGAGGAATGGGAAAAAATGTCAGTCTCTCGATGTGCAAAACTGATAGAGACATACCCCAAGCGACTTACAGCTGTAATCGCAGCAAAAGGTGGCGCTACAAAGTATTAACTTAAGGGGGCTGAATAATTTTGCACGCCCAATTTTTCAGTTTTTGATTTGTTAAAAAAGTTTGAAATATCCAATAAATGTCGTTCCACTTCATGATTGTGTCCCACTTGTTGTTGATTCTTCACAAAAAAATACAGTTTTATATCTTTATGTTTGAAGCCTGAAATGTGGCAAAAGGTCGCAAAGTTCAAGGGGGCCGAATACTTTCGCAAGGCACTGTATATTGAGACGCCTTTTGTTAATCACCCTGTCATCTCAGATTTTCAAAATATGCTTTACAGCCAAAGCTAGACAAGCATTTGTGTAAGTTTATCGATAGCCTAGCATAGCATTTTGTCCAGCTAGCAGCAGGTAACTTGGTCACGGAAATCAGAAAAGCAATCAAATTAAATCGTTTACCTTTGATGAGCTTCGGATGTTTTCACTCACGAGACTCCCAGTTAGATAGCCAATGTTCCTTTTTTCCAAAAATATTATTTTTGTAGACGAAATAGCTCTGTTTGTTCTTCACGTTTGGCTGAGAAATCGCCCGAAAATTGCAGTCACGAAAACGCAGAAAAATATTCCAAATTAGCTCCATAATATCGACAGAAACATGGAAAATGTTGTTTATAATCAATCCTCAAGGTGTTTTTCAAATATCTATTCGATAATATATCCACCAGGACAATTTGTTTTTCAGTAGGACCGATTGGAATAATGGCTACCTCTGTATTTTACACGAGAATCACTCTGGGAGCCATTAGGTGACCAGTTGCGCAATGTAGCCGTTTACGGGTATTCTTCAACATAAATGAGTAAAACTACGTCACAATGCTGTAGACACCTTGGTGAATACGGAGAAAAGGTATTCTGGTTGATAGCCCATTTACTGCTCAATAGGGACGCAGTGGAACTCAGCGCTTTCAAAACATGAGGCACTTCCGGATTGGATTTTTCTCAGGCTTTCGCCTGCAATATCAGTTCTGTTATACAGACAATATTTTTACAGTTTTGGAAACTTTAGAGTGTTTTCTATCCTAAGCTGTCAGGGTAGCCTAGTGGTTAGAGCATTGGACTAGTAACCGAAAGGTTGCAAGTTCAAATCCCCGAGCTGACAGGTACAAAATCTGTCGTTCTGCCCCTGAACAGGCAGTTATCCCACTGTTCCTAGGCCATCATTGAAAATAAGAATCTGTTCTTAACTGACTTGCCTAGTTCAATAAAGGAAAAATAAAATAAAAAATATATATATATGCATATTCTAGCATCTTGTCCTGACAAAATATCCTGTTTACTACGGGAATGTTATTTTTCCAAAAATGAAAATACTGCCCCCTAGTCACAAAAGGTCTACTTGAAAATCTATGGCAAGGCCTGAAAATGGTTGTCTAGTAATGCTCAACAACCAATTTGACAAAGTTTGAAGAATTTTAGAGACTTACCCAGAAAGAATAACAGCTGTAATCCCTGCCAAATGTACTTCTACAAAGTATTAACTCAGGGTGTGAATCCTTATGTAAATAAGATATATATTTTTTTACATTTTAAATAAATGTTTAATTATGGGGTATTGTGTGTAGATGGGTGAGAATTTAATCAATTTTAAATTAAAGTTGTAACATTATGAATAATTTCGGAAGGCACTGTAGCTGTTAGTGGTCTATTGACAATAACATCTCACTCTGGTTTTTGACGCTGACTCCTAAATACTTAGGATTGAACAGAAAATTTAGAACATTTGTTTATTAACTTGTATGAAATTCCAATGATCTACCAATGCCAGCAGCTGCATACATTTCTTATTTATTTAGGCCTACCTATCAGGTATAATTATATTTGTACAATAATTCATGAGATACTAGCTAACACACTGTGAATAAATAATGTATCAATCTCTCCATTCAAATGGCATTATTTCAAAATGAAGTCTGTTAGATCAAAGAAACATACACAAATGGAAAGTATAGAATAATTTATATATAACGATTTTGTTCTCAATTTACATAACCTTTAGGATTGAGCCATACATCTCTACGTAATTTAGAGATTTAGTCTGCAATTAATGACCATTTTCTCGAGGGCACTTGGGGACCGGCTTGATCGTGAAGAATGTTTTGAAAGTTCAAAGCAAACATGACTCTCATGCTGCAAAACAAGAAATAATGCACATTACTTGACCCTCATTGACATGAAGCATTTTAAAACCATGCCATTTCCTATCCCTTTCTGTATTTGCAGATCTCAAGCTGTGACACAGAAAATGCGCTGTCTTCTTCTGCGATTGATGCACAAGGAGATGGAAGCAAAGTAAGGGCACCATTACATATTTAGTATGATGAATGCCAGTTCAGATCTACAATGCAGTTTACATTACTGGCTTTGCATTATCTAGATGAATATTTGTTTAGGTGGATAATAATGGTCCCATTGCCCTGCCATGTGTAGCAAAAGTGGAGCTTACATGCATATGATACTATCCATCCACCATTTTACGATTCGTTGGTCATGCATGCCAATGTTATAATATCAAACATTCTTCTCAAGTCGTTGTTGTAAAATATTGTAGTAAAATACAAGTATTTAAAATACAAAAGTCAAAATTAAGGTGAATTAAATACGTACTCACCACGGCCATTTTGTATTTTATCTGGATTAGGTGGAGATGGTGTTCTGGCTGCTCTCCATGTTGGCCAACCGGGACAGGGAGGAGATGTCCCGCACTCTGCTGACCATGTCCAGCTCCCAAGACAGCTGCATCGCCATGCGCAAGTCGGGGTGTGTACCCCTGCTGGTGCAGATCCTTCACGACGGCCCAGGGGGCGCCGGAGAGGCGGATGGAAGTACAGGGTGCAGCCGGGAGGCCCGATCCAGAGCCAGCGCTGCCCTGCACAACATAGTGTACTCCCAGCCAGACGAGGGCCAAGCCCGGCGGGAGATGAGGGTGCTGCACGTGCTGGAGCAGATCCGCTCGCACTGTGACAGCGGCTGGGACTGGATCGAGAGCCACGTGGGGAGGCCCTCCCCCGGAGGTACTACAACCACAGGTTAGTAGTGGAGGGAAGCAGGATTATTTTAGGCGATTAATACCATCTCTATAGCACACTGTGGATTATACTGTGAATGTGAAAGTAATTCCAGCTGTACTTGTCTGTGTTGTATTCAGACATCCCTGAGACATTGGAGCCCCAGATCTGCCAGGCCATGTGTGCTGTCATGAAGCTCTCCTTTGAGGAGGAATACCGACAAGCCATGAATGAACTAGGTTAGTGAACAACATGTCAATGGGAAATATACTTCCAGCAAAGATGATAAAGCATAACCTTACTGACAAATATTATATGTGAATGAAGTGATTGTTCAGTTTGTGATGTGCATGGCTGGTGTGTCTCTGTTTAGGGGGGTTGCAGGTAGTCGCAGAGCTAATGCACTTGGACCAGGAGCTGTACGGAATGAAGAACGATCCCATCAATATGGCGCTTCGACGCTACGCAGGCATGGCGCTGACAAACCTCACGTTCGGAGATGTCGTCAACAAGGTAATGTATCATGAGAAAACCATTAAAAAAAACAGAGGGATACATATTTATCCCAATTGTTAAGAATATTTTTTTTATTCAAGATAAATGACTCCTGTCTGACCTCTCTTTTACACAGGCCACTCTCTGCACAAAGAAAAGCTGCCTGCAGGCCATTGTTGCCCAACTTGCATCTGATAGTGAGGAACTACATCAGGTACAACATGGTTACTACTATCTTAACTACTTGAGAGTGTTTTATTTTTTTGTCAACATTTCAGAACCACGAGACATTACTCTTTTCAGTTTCAGTGGTTTAAGTCAATGTTTCCAGTACCACATGGCTAAAGAGATATCTATTTTTCCCCTCACAGGTAGTGTCTAGTATTCTGAGAAATCTGTCATGGCGTGCAGACATCAACAGCAAGAGGGTCCTTAGGGACATAGGGAGTGTAACAGGATTGATAACCTGTGCTCTTCAAGCCACAAAAGTAAGATCATACCGAGATAATGTCATCGATGCATGGTGGCAATTGTAACCAAAGCAATAACCAAAGGAAACAATGGCAAAATATCTGCACAATTCTAATCTCTAAAGCAATGTAAATGTAAAATCCCATTTTAGGAATCCACGTTGAAAAGCCTCCTCAGCGCTCTGTGGAACCTGTCAGCACACAGTCCTGAGAACAAGGTAGCCATTTGCTCAGTAGATGGGGCTCTGGGCTTCTTGGTCAGCACCCTCACCTACAGATGTCAGACCAACTCACTGGCAATCATCGAGAGTGGAGGTGGCATCCTGCGCAATGTCTCCAGTCTTGTGGCCACACGGGATGATTACAGGTATTTACTTGAATTGAATTCTACTGTATATCAGTGCAACAGCTTAATAATTATTGCCATGCAGTTGAAGTCAGAAGTTTACATACACCTTAGCCAAATATATTTAAACTCAGTTTTTCACAATTCCTGACATTTAATCGCAGTAAAAATTCCCTGTCTTAGGTCAGTAAGGATCACCACTTTATTTTAAGAATGTGAAATGTCAGAATAATAGTAGAGAGAATGATTTATTTTAGCTTTTATTTCTTTCATCACATTCCCAGTGGGTCAGAAGTTGACATACATTCAATTAGTATTGCATTGCCTTAAAATTGTTAAAAAACTTGGGTAAAACGTTTCGGGTAGCCTTCCACAAGCTTCCCACAAAAAGTTGGGTGAATTTTGGCCCATTCCTCCTGACAGAGCTGGTGTAACTGAGTCAGGATTGTAAAGGCCTCCTTGCTCGCACACGCTTTTTCAGTTCTGCCCAAACATTTTCTATGGGATTGATGTCAGGGCTTTGTGATGGCCACTCCAATACCTTGACTTTGTTGTCCTTAAACCAAAACTTTGGAAGTGTGCTTGGGGTCATTGTCCATTTGGAAGACCCATTTGCGACCAAGCTTTAACTTCCTGACTGATGCCTTGAGATGTTGCTTCAATATACCCACATAATTTCCCTTCTTCATGATGCCATCTGTTTTGTGAAGTGCATCAGTCCCTCCTGCAGCAAAGCACCCCCCACAACATAATGCTGCCATCCCCGTGCTTCACGGTTGGGATGGTGTTCTTCGGCTTGCAAGCCTCCCCCTTTTTCCTCCAAAGATAACGATGGTCATTATGGCCAAACAGTTCTATTTTTGTTTCATCAGACCAGAGGACATTTCTCCAAAAAGTACGATCTTTGTCCCCATGTGCAGTCGCAAACCGTAATCTGGCTTTTTTAATGGCAGTGGCTTCTGGCTTGCTGAGCGGCTTTTCAGGTTACGTCAATATAGGACTCGTTTTACTGTGGATATAGATACGTTTTTACCCGTTTCCTCCAGCATCTTCACAAGGTCCTGTTGTTCTGGGATTGATTTACACTTTTCGCACCAAAGTACGTTCATCTCTAGGACACTGAACACGTCTCCTTCCTGAGCAGTATGACGGCTGCATGGTCCCATGGTGTTTATACTTGCGTACTGTTGTTTGTACAGATGAACGTGGTACCTTCAGGCGTTTGGAAATTTCTCCCAAGGATGAACCAGACTTGTGGAGTTCTCCAATTTTTTTTCTGAGGTCTTGGCTGATTTCTTTTGATTTTCCCATGATGTCAAGCAAAGAGGCACTGAGTTTGAAGGTAGGCCTTGAAATACATCCACAGGTACACCTCCAATTGACTCAAATGATGTCAATTAGCCTATCAGAAGCTTCTAAAGCCATGACAATTTTCCAAGCTGCTTAAAGGCACATTCTACTTAGTGTATGTAAACTTCTGACCCACTGGAATTGTGATACAGTGAATTATAAGTGAAATAATCTGTCTGTAAACAATTGTTAGAAAATGTACTTGTGTCATGCACAAAGTAGATGTCATAACCGACTTGCCAAAACTATAATTTGTTGTAACAGTATTTTTATTGAAATTTCACAATTTTCACCCATATTAAGAGATACAACAACAGAGACAAAGCACACAGAACAAAAAGAAAAACAGCCCCCACTTACCCATATCTACGTGCATATACATACACATACATACACATACATACATACACACATATACATATACCCATGCATATACACACACATATACATACACATACATACATACCCATACATACACACATATACATATACCCATGCATATACATACACATACATACATACCCATACATACACACATATACATATACCCATGCATATACACACACATATACATACACCTACATACATACACATACATACACACATATACATATACCCATGCATATACACACACATATACATACACCTACATACACACATATACATATACCCATGCATATACACACACATATACATACACCTACATACATACACATACATACACACATATACATATACCCATGCATATACACACACATATACATACACATACATACACACATATACATATACCCATGCATATACATACACATACATACATACACACATATACATATACCCATGCATATACATACACATACATACATACACATACATACACACATATACATATACCCATGCATATACACACACATATACATACACATACATACATACCCATACATACACACATATACATATACCCATGCATATACACACACATATGCATACATACACGCACGCACACACATATACACACCCATACATACGTACACCATTTTGCTCTTCCCGCTCGGTGCTTCTCTCACCCCATCACCATCATTGCGTCCCTCAATACATACATTTTAAACAAACTTACAAACAGAAATTAAACAAAAAAGCTCAGTTTAAACCAAGAGGTTAGGTTCCACACATGGAACGTACAGTGTAGTTCTGAAATGCATAGATCCCCGCCATTCTAAGAGAATCCTTGCAGCATAATAGCTGATACCTCAGGTTCTAGGTAATTTAGGTAAGGTTCCCATACTTTGTAGAACTGGTCTGTTTTAGAATGCAAATGTCAGATATTCCAGAGGCACCCATTCAAATAGTATCTTATGCCAGTCTTTAATAGAAGGAACCTTATCACTAATCCACTGTAAAAGGATGTTTTTCCTCGCTGCGAAGGTAAGGATGTTGTAAAGCCTCCTTTTACAGACAGAAGTAACATGCCTACTAGGGAGACCTAACAGTAAAGAAACTGGGTCCAATTCTAGATCAACCCCTAGGATCTTTTCAATTTCTTGCAGGACACCAGACCAGTATCTTTGTATTTTGGTACATGACCATAAACAATGTGTTAGGGTGCCTGTATCAGTTTTGCATTTAAGACACTGAGGGGAAGAGGAAGTGGGGCTAAAAGCATGTCTGCGATTTGGGGATATATGCAATCTGTGTATTATTCTTAATTGGATTGCTCTAGTACGGTTACATATAGATATTGTTTTTGCATATCTCCAAATGTCCTCCCACATCTCTTCGTCAATAGTAACAGACAATTCTTTCTCCCACACTTGTTTCACCCTCTGTGTGTTGACAGCAGAAAAGGACCTTAAAGTATCATAAAACAGACTTACAGACATTTTCCTTTGTGGGAAAAAAAACATTCTTTCAATGACAGACATATCAGGGTTACCAATTAAGGTGGTGCTCTCCAGAATATAATGTCTTACTTGTAGGAAGCGGAAAAAGTCCTGCTTTGGGAGTCGATATTGCTCGACCATCTGCTCAAATGACAACAAAATCTTGTCAGCAAATAAGTCGTTTAGCCTGCGTATGCCCTTATTAAGCCATAAGTTAAAGCCAGCATCCAGCAATCCTGGACTGAAATCTGGGTTGTTAAGAATTGGGGTAAGAGCAGAGGTTAGTTTGGACCTTCCCAGGAAGCGTTGAACTGACCTCCATACTTTGAGTGTGTTAAGTGTAACTGGATTATTGCAGTGTTCTTCTACAGACTTGAAACTTCTGAAAAATAAAAGATCCTGTAAGGGGTATTTTGAAAGAGAAGTCTCAATGTCTAACCAAATAGAGTCATCATCATTTGTGATCCAGTCAGAAATATAACAAAGGTGGGCACACCATTGATAGAACTTGATATTGGGCAGGTCCAAGCCGCCCATAGAACTTGGCAGCTGCAATATTGCCATCTTAAGTCTTTGCTTGCGTTTACTCCATATAAAGGAACTTAGCCATCCATTTACATCCTTTATTACCTTATTGGAGAGTAATACTGGGATCATTTGGATTGGGTAAAGTAGTCTAGGTAAAACGTTCATTTTCAGGAGGGATATTCTACCCAACCAAGAAATGGGGAGAGAGTTCCAGCGCTCCAGATCCTGTCTTATTGTATCAAACAAGGGAACAAAATTGGCTTTGTACATTAGCTGGAATTTAGGAGTTACAAATATACCCAGATACATGAAACCTGAGGGAGACCATTTAAAAGGGAAGGGGGGAGAAGTATTAGGTACAGAGTGTAGGCTACCAAGTGGCATAGCCTCTGACTTAGTTAGGTTAATCTTGTAGCCTGAGAATTCACTGAATAATTCAATTATATTAATAAGAGATGTAATTGAAGTCTCGGGACTAGAGATGAATATCAGGACATCATCAGCATACAAGCTTATTTTATGGTGAACATCACCAATGAGCAGCCCCTGTATAGCAGGCGTTACCCTGATGGCCTCGGCCAGTGGTTCCATAACGAGTGCAAAGAGGAGGGGGGATAAAGGACAGCCCTGTCTGGTACCTCTGTGTATAGAGAAGCTATTTGACCGTAGCCCATTAGTTAGGACAGCAGCCTGAGGATCATCATATAAAACGTTCACCCATTTTATAAAGTTGTCCCCCAGACCAAATTTATTTAGAGCAAATAATAGGTAAGACCACTCCACACGATCAAATGCTTTCTCAGTATCTAGGGAGAGCACAAGACCATCTACAGCACTTTGTTGGTAGGCTTGAATTACATTAAGAAGCCGCCTGACGTTGTTGCATGACTTACGGCCCCTAATGAAGCCAGTTTGGTCTCCTTTCACAATTAGTGGCAATGAGTCCTCTAATCTTGTGGCTAGAATTTTAGAAAGCAATTTTCTATCCACATTCAGAAGGGAAATTGGTCTGTAAGAGGAACAAGACTCTGGACATTTTCCCTTTTTGAGAATAAGTGAAATGTTGGCTTCTCTCAGCGTTTGAGGGAGTTGGTCATTTGAAAATGAGTGGTTAAACATATCACGCAATGGCTCAAGGATCAGGCCATGGAACTCTTTATAGAACTCACTACAAAACCCGTCTGGTCCTGGGGCCTTACCATTTTGCAGATTCTTAATTGCGAACATTATCTCTTCCTTGGTAATAGGGGCATTAAGGAGGGACCTCTGTTCTTCGGAGATAGTAGGGAGCTCAATCTTACCAAAGAAGTTCTCCATTAATTTGGGTGCATCCTTTGGCAGTTCTGAGGCATAAAGGTTTGTATAAAATTTCTTAAATGAGTCACTTATCAATTTATTTTCATATAAATGATTACCATCAGAATCAGTAATAGTAGCAATTGACTGAGAGTCAGCCCTCTTTTTAGCTAGGTATGCCAAGTACTTTCCTGGCTTATCGCCATGTTCATATAACTTTTGCCTGACAAATCTCATTTTCTTTTCAGCGTCCTGTGTTAGGAGAGAGTCTAACGTTGATCTAATGACTGATATTTCCTTTAATAGTGCAGGAGTGGGCGTTTTAATGTAGTCCTTCTCTTTAGTTCCTAATTCACCCTGTTTTTCCCGCTTTTTCCGTCTCTTAGTAGCTGTGTATGACATAATCAGACCCCTGGCATACGCTTTACAGGTCTCCCAAAGGAGCGAGGGGTTATCTGTTGATTGAGAGTTAATAGAGAAAAATGCTTTAAACTCTGTTATAAAGTATGATGTGAATGTATGGTCTTTAAGAATGGTTGTGTTCAACCTCCAATGTCTTGACCGATTGAATGCCCCGTTGAGTTTTATGTCCAGGATCACCTCAGCATGATCAGATATGACTATGCTTCCTATCCTAGCAGATAAAACAGACTGCAAAGACGTCTTGGGCATAAAAATAATCTATTCTAGTCTGACATCCATGAGGTGCAGAGAAAAAGTGAACTCTCTGTTGGAGGGATGGAAAGCTCTCCAGACATCCGCATACCCCAGATCATCACAAATAACTTTAAGTGACTTAGCTTGAGGAGAGAGTGAAGCTATACCACTGGGAAACTTATCAATAAGGGGGTTCAACAAGCAGTTAAAATCTCCTCCAACCACTGCAGTGTCTGAGTTTAATTCTGAAAAGTCTAGAAATGCCTTAGTGAGGAAATCAGGGGGGTGAGCAGGGGGGAAGTAAATGTTCATTATGGAAATGTTCTGCCCTTGTAAAGTACCATTAATTATAACAAAGCGACCAAATTTATCTTTCACACAATTCAAGACCTTAAGTGGTAAGTTCTTTTTCACCAGAATTGCTACACCTCTACTTCTGGATGTAAATGATGAGAAAAACACTTTACCAAACCCTCCTTGTTGTAATTTCAGGTGCTCCTTATCATCCAAATGGGTTTCTTGCAACAGGGCAATATCAATATTTTCTTTTTTCAAAAAAGACAATACTTTCTTCCTCTTAATGGGGTTATGGCTCCCTCTAATGTTCCACGTATATACACGCAGTCTGTTATCTGCCATTGTATCTTGACCATTCAATATTCAGACTGGATCCTACTGTAAAAGTGGGGTGGTACCTTTTTCCATGTGTTGAACTCTCCTCTATCTCACTGAGCATAAACAAAAAATATGAACCCTGAACTCGAACTATACTAAACCCAAAAATTAAACATGTAAAAATCCAAAAGGGGGTTTTCCCACTAGCTAACATGCAGGGGATTTCAACTCTCCAATGTAGACTCTTAAGTCCGCATTGCC
Source organism: Oncorhynchus nerka (assembly GCF_034236695.1). NCBI lineage: Eukaryota > Metazoa > Chordata > Actinopteri > Salmoniformes > Salmonidae > Oncorhynchus > Oncorhynchus nerka. The sequence goes on along the minus strand of NC_088419.1, from coordinate 53,141,616 downwards.
GCTCAATAGCCTCATCCTTTATATATATGGAAAAGAAAATCAATAGAAGAAGATTGAGGCTCTTCCACCTAAAACCAAGCCTGGGCACCAATATGGATTCACACATATCTCAGCCTGAGCTATAGCGGCTATTACTTTAGCAAGAAAAATAATAAAGTTAGGAATATTACTGAGCCGGAGTACGTGGGGACTCACACCACTGTTTCGTGATCAGATTCAACTAAAAATAAGCAAAGTTATTCAATGCTGTGGAGGTGCAGCTTAAAGTTATTTACCCGAGAGAGTCAATAAACGCAGCAGCCTCTTCAGGTGTGTAGAGCTTTTTAGGTGATCCGTTGACCATAATCTTCAATGTGGCCGGGTACAACAGTGCGTAGTCCATCTTCATTCTCCTGAGTCTAGCCTTCGCCTCATCAAACGCTTTGCGTCTTCGTACAACCGCTGTGGAATAATCATTGAAGAATGAGACCTTTGGACCTTTATGTTGACTACCATCAGAGCCGATGTTTCTAGCCGCATCCATGACGCGCTGCTTGTCGGTGAAGTTGTGGAACTTTATAACCACCGGCTGTGGGCGTTGATTGGGGCCCGGTATCGGTGCTTGAGAGCGATGGGCTCTGTCCAGCTTCACACGACCAGCCTTAGTGTCCATTTGTAGGTAGCCAGGGATCCATTCCTCAAAGAATTTTACTGAACGTGTCCCTTCAGAATTTTCCGGGAGTCCCACAACACGAATATTGCATCTGCGTCCTCGATTATCCAAGTCGTCAATGTGCTCCGCCATTTCGCGCACCTGTTTCTCAAGTGCTTTTATCTTAGCGTCCATAGATGTAGTTGAAGTTTCCACTGCAGCAATTCTTCCTTCCGCCTCAATAACACGTTTCACAACGCTCTGTATTTCAGCTGAATGGCCTGCTATTGCTTCCAAGACCGTTCTTATCTTAGCATCGATCACTTTAGTAATGTTATCAGTCATCTTTTGAATCATCAGGTCCATTGTTCCCGGGTCCGCAATGGTGTTAGCTTCGCTAACGTTAGCTAGCTCCTCATGCACATCCACAGGGGTGGTGGTTTTGGTCGACTTCTTAGTAGTTCTATTGGGCATGTTGTCGGAGATTTTTGCGAAATAGTCGTCAAGACTCATTATATGGTGACTTATTTAGCCAATTCTACCACTTTTTCAAGCTAGGAGATTAATGTAAGAATATAAATTTACGAATGCCACGAGAGCTCGCTGAAACACCGTGTTCTCTCTACGGCGCCATTTTGTCCCCCCTGTCAAAACTATAATTTGTTAACAAGACATTTGTGGAGTGGTTGGAAAATTAGTTTTAATGACTCCAACCTGAGTGTATGTAAACTTCCAACTTCAACTGTAAATAACCACAAAATTAAATCTAATACGTTTTTCTCTCTCTTTCAATTCAGGCAAATCCTCAGGGACCACAACTGCCTCCAAACGCTGCTTCAGCACCTGCGCTCTCACAGCCTGACGATTGTGAGTAACGCTTGTGGGACCCTCTGGAATCTCTCTGCCCGCAATCCCAAGGACCAGGAGCTGCTGTGGGACCTGGGAGCAGTCAGCATGCTGCGCAACCTCATCCACTCCAAGCACAAAATGATAGCCATGGGAAGTGCCGCAGCTTTACGGAACCTGCTCACAAATCGGCCCCTCAAGTATAAGGATGCTGCGGTCATATCCCCTGGTTCCTGCATGCCCTCGCTCTACATGAGGAAGCAGAAAGCACTGGAGGCTGAGCTAGATGCAAAGCACCTTGCTGAAACATTTGATTCCATTGAAAAACAAAGCAGCCCCAAGCATCCAAGCATTAACAAGCCGCTGCGGCATATCGAGAGCCTGGCAAAGGATTATGCATCTGACTCAGGCTGCTTTGACGATGATGAGGCCCCTAATGTCTCCAGTAGTCTGGATACAGGGAGTTTCTCCATGCTCTCCATGTTCCTGACCAATTCCAACTTTCTTCAAAACCAGCCTCGCAAGAAGGACAGTGAACCGGAGAGAGACGTGGAGCCACCACAGACAGAGGATAAGAGGCCCGCGCCTCCAGAAGACGAGGTGTCTGTTGCAGCAGGAAAATTAGCAAAAAAGATCACCAACACTGTGGCCAAGATTGATAAGCTTGTGGAGGACATTACCATGCATACATCTTCGGAGGACAGCTTCAGCCTTAGCTCAGAGGACCATTTTGCAGACTGGCCTTATGGATCAGATGAACTCCATGAGGCCCGGGCCAAGTCATGCTCCCCCTGCCGCCTCTCTGATACCAGCAACTTTGCAAACAGGGAACGTCTAAACAGAGCCTATGCTCTCTTACGTCTCAAAACTACCCATGCAAGTTTGTCCACTGACAGTCTCAACAGTGGCAGTACCAGTGATGGCTATTGTGGTAGCAAGGACCAGATTAGGCCCTCAGCGAGATCAGCAACAGCTCAAAGACGACCTAACAAGCTTGATCTTAAGGTGGCCCATCAAGAATATCTTAACATCAGAGCTCATGTTCTCAATGCGACAAGTCCGATCGACGTGCCAGAGAGAGATTCTGTGGACAACAAAGAGGTTCAATTGCTTGAACTAAATAGCACAGAAACAGAGAAGAGCCAAGAGCTGCCCCCACAAACACCAGCTAGTGCATCAACTAAACTCTCTTCTGATGTCAGCATGTCTTCCATAAAGCTGTCCCCTTCCTACCAACATGTCCCTCTAATTCAAAGTGTCTCCAAGTTTGGTGTTGCAAAAAGTGCCATCAATGTGCAGGCAGCTCAAGCAATGAGGAGACAAGCCTGGGTCCCAACTGTGATGACTGGAGGGAATTTAGGCAAGTTTTCTCCAATGAGCTCTGCTAGAAGTCCAACCATTGGCCCAATGGAGACACTGCAGAAGTATTCAGTGGAGAACACCCCAATCTGTTTCTCCCGTTGCAGTTCCCTGTCCTCCCTCTCCTCTGGTGATGGAGCTCTTGACGGACAGAGTCAAAGTGAAAATGAGTTGGAGAGTGACACATCACTTGAGATCATTGAAATGGAAGATGGGGATCTGGTCAATAGGGAGGAGGAGAATGAGACCCTGGAGGATTTAAGTGATAGCCAACTGCTAGTCACTGATTCAAAAACCTGTCTGAGCATTGGGTCTGATCCTATTGAAATTCCCTGCCCCACCAAACGTGAAAAGGTGTTCCTCAGGGGTGTATCACCAGGCATACTTGAGGACAGATCACCTTCAAGTTCATCAGAGAATTACATCCATGAGACCCCACTTGTGATGAGCCGTTGTAGCTCCGTCAGCTCACTGGGTAGCTTTGAGTCTCATTCAATTGCCAGCTCCATACTTAGTGATCCATGCAGCGGAATGATCAGTGGAACCATAAGTCCAAGTGATCTTCCTGACAGTCCAGGGCAAACCATGCCCCCCAGTCGAAGCAAAACCCCATGCTTTGCTGAATCAAATGGACCAGAAACCCAAAATGCTGGGACAGCAGGGCAGTGGGAAAGCAGCTTGCGCAAGTTCATGGAAGTTGCAGACTTTAAAGAAAGGATCAACTTACCTCCAGATTTGGAGACCATGATCTATTTTACAGTAGAAAAACCCACAGAGAACTTTTCATGTGCCTCCAGCTTGAGTGCTCTACCTCTTCATGAGCACTACATTCAGAAGGATGTGGAACTGAAATTGACTCCCTTACTCCAGAAAAAGGACAACAATCCATCATTCCCAAGGGCTCATGGAGATAGAGATGACAATGAGCATCCTTCTTTTATGGACCAAGGGGAGAGATATAGTGAGGGCAATTCAGATGATGATATAGAAATTCTCAAAGAATGCATCAATTCAGCAATGCCCTCCAAGTTCAGGAAAGTAATGCCCTCCTTGATCTCCACCTTACCCACACATGTTCTAAACTCACAAACCCGAAAACCTATACCTGTTTATATGATGGTTCCTAGCAATGCCAATCAAATGTGCTCAGGGAGAAGGATTGTGATGCAACAAAAGGACTTATATCTTGATGATTCATCATACACTGATTCTGCCGAGGGCACCCCTGTCAACTTTTCCAGCACGACATCGTTAAGTGACGAAACACTTCAGTATCCAGTGAGGGACAAGGGGGCAAAAGATTGGAGGGTTAGAAGTATGAACAAACAGGAATTGTTGGATCAAGAGGCAAAGAGAATTGAAGACCTTCGGGTTTTCTCGCACTTCCACAAACCCACTAAAATTACCAGTCAGCCTGACATACCAGTCAATCAAATGAGCAGGTCAATCAAACATGTCATTCCCACTCAAAGAGTACTGATGCAGAGCAAAGAAGTTGCTGACAGAGTGGCTAATCAGAGAAACCGTGATCAATCACCCAATCAACAAAGACAAAAGCAGGGACAGGTCCTGACAAGGAAACTGGATCTACCTATCATAAAGCAAAACACAGAAGGGAACCAAAATCAGAGAGCACTAGAGAGAAATAAGGCTTTTCAGTCCATGCCCCATCCAACACCTACAGGGGAAGCCATTTACTGCTTGAATGATGACCAGACAGACAAAGAGGAGGGAGTGATGAAAAGGACAGGGAGAAAACAGATGAGAGAGTCCAGCAGAAACACTCTCTCCCGAAGTATGACTAATATTGGTCGGATTGACAATTCCCAGACAAGACCCAAAGGCTTTAATAGGATCAAGCACAAACTAATCATGGAGGAAACACCCCCATGTTACTCTCTTAGTTCATCTCTTAGCTCTTTGAGTGATGCAGAATTTGAGGAACACCAATCAAAATCCCAGCAAGTATGGGTGAAAAACAAACACAACAAGATATCTAACCAGGTCCAACAAACAAGACCAATGCACATCCACAATCAGTATGAGGAACAAAGCTCACCAAGCTCAGTCAGTATGGATTCAGAGGATGATCTTCTGCAAAAATGCATAACATCTGCAATGCCCAAGCAGAGGAAGAAGCTATCTGCAAGAAAGAAAGCAGAGAAGAAGCAGAAACAAAGAAATGACATGCAGAAAGTGTCCGGTGGATGGAACAACGAACAAGACTTTGACAGTGACGATATAGCATCTGATAAAGACTCAGACCTCAACAGTGTTGAATGGAGAGTAATACAAGAAGGAGCTAATTCTGTTGTCACAAGGTTACAAGCATCAAAGTCTCAAGAACATTCCTCTGAAGAGACTGAATCTGTCCTCTCATTCATGTCTGGATCTAGCTTTACGCCTAAAGAAAAGAAGATCTTTAAAGACAAAAAAGCAAACAAACCACTGGACTTTAACCAACGTAAACCAGTTTCAAATCTACCAGTGGTCTTCAGAGGTAGAACAGTGACATACACGCCTAAGAAAGAGACAAATCTTTCGCAAAGGCCGCCTCCTAATAAAGAATCCCCCAAAACAGATGCTCCAAAGAATCCAAACCTTGCTCAACAGAGGTCAAAGAGTCTCCACCGTTTGGGACAACCCCTGGACTCCACACAGTGGTGTTTGCCGAAAAGAAGCTCAACCCCACCTCCGAGGATACCAAAGAGCTCATCCTCTGGATCATCTCAAAGCTCTACTCCATCGAGACAGTCACAGAAGAAAATAATCTCTCCCTCACAAACAAGTAAATCTGTTCCCCAAAAAGATAACACACCAGCAAGTAGTCCACCTGAAAGGAAGGGACGTTCCACTGTTCCTTCAAATCAGAGCCCAATACCTCCAGGACACAAAACACAGAAGTCACCCGTCCGAATACCCTTCATGCAGAATGCAGCAAGACAGTCCAGAACTCTATCGCCATTGGTAACCAACCAACCCACAAGTATCAGCAGACAAAACAGTCAGGTGGCTGGAAAAATAATCCCTCCAGTCAATCGTTTTGACTTAGTCCGCATGACATCTACCCATTCAAGCAGCAGCGAGTCTGACCGCAATGGGTTCCTGAGGCAATTGACCTTTATCAAGGAATCAAAGACAAGGATGAGACGTGACATTTCATCCTCACGCTCTGTGCCTACCTCGCAGCATGCATCGCCCAGAAAAGCAATTCCAAGTGCTCCTGCAGTCTTCCTATGCTCATCTCGATGCCAAGAGCTAAAGGCAGTTGCTCAGGGACCAAGAAGAATGCAAGGAAAGGGCCCCGGGCAAAGGCAAGAGCCAAGGCAGGAGCAGGGGCTTCAAAGGCAGACTGTGACTCTGTCCAGAGCCTGCTCTAGTGACCGAGACCTCTCAACGAGGTGTCCAGCCAGGAGAACCAGCTCAGAGAGTCCCTGCAGGGTGCCTCCGAGAAACGTCTCCGCAACCAAGCAACAGGCAAGAGACAACATCAAGCACCATTCCTCATCGCCCAGCATAAACATACTAAGCAGAGTAACCAGCCGCTCCTCGCTCCGCTCCTCGTCCTCCGACTCAAGTGGGCGAGCCAAGAGTGAGGACGATACAAAGAAGAAGCAGCAGAGAACTGGATCACACCTCAATGACAGAGTCACCTGGAGGAGGATCCGGGATGAGGATGTGCCTCAAATCTTGAAGAGCACTCTGCCATCTACTGCATTGCCTCTGTTGCCTGTTCCTGAAGGGCCAAAACCAAAACCACCGGCACTGCCAAGGAAACTGCCGACCATTTTACTAAAGTCAAGAAAGATGAGCGACGCTACAGTCCAAACAGAGGATTTCTCGTCCAACAAGACCAACTCAAGCACCTCTCCAACTGTTGAGACAGCTCCAATCATCTCAGAGGAGGCAGCGAGACTAGCCCTCCTTAGAAAGATCAGCATTGGCTCCGGTCAAGATGGAGACTCTGATGGATCCCTAAAGAGTTACAGCACAGCATCCTCTGGAAACGCTCACTCTGTGGAAACTCACACAGGCGGCGTCGGCCATTTCCGTCAGAGCTCCCCCAGCAAGGCAGTTCGGGTCACCCCATTCAACTACATACCCAGCCCCATGGCCTGCTGCCTGCAAGATGCACAGAGCCAAGCAACAACAATCAATGAGAAGTCATGTGAAAAATCTGAAGCCTAGTACCTACTACGTAGTACCGTATGTAATTCTGTACAATTGAGATGAGAAAAATCCTACTGTGTTCCTGATTGAAACTAACACAAATACTTGTGTATATCAATCCTTTTACCTCGGGTATTGAACCTTCTTTTTCCTCACTGCATCAGAAACATGTCTTCAAAAAAGAACACTCGTCATTTCAAATCATCTGATCCCACATGTCATTCATACAAGTTGGGTGTATGCATTAAGACAGGACTTCCTTGGATAGAATAACACTATCCTATATTTAGAGAGGAGTTACGGGGAGTAGCCTAATCTCGTACAAAATGCACATTTTTGTACTTTTTGTATTTGTATATAAACCATTGCTTGTTAGAAGATTAGTGTAGACATGACAACATAGGAAAAAAAATACAATTGTCTGTGGATTTCAAGACATACAGCACCATCATCAAAATGAAGGAACAACCATTATTGAAAAACAATATGCAAATCATTGAGTGAAAACCCAGCTGGAAGACTTGTGTGTTTTTGAAAAGGTACTACTGTGGCTCCAAACTCATTTGAAAAAGACTGTTGAAATACATCAAAATATGGACATAATATTATGTAAAGTATTTACTATGTACTCACATGTTACTGCTTTGCCTTCGCCACACTATTTACTACTGAGGATACCACACTGTTAGCCTTCACTTTAGAACCACTGCAGGAATTATTATTGCCAATATTTAACGTTAAATAATCAGCACTGCTGGAACACTATGTTAACTGTATTCTGTTTTAGAAGCGGTATTGTAAATGCATGCAGACCAATGTTCCCTCTAAACTGAGCGCATGCGCAGCCGTGCTCCTCCTCCAGGACTGCCACGCAGAAAAAAAGCCAGGTGGCTCAGAGATTCAAGAGTTTGAACTTCACTGAGTTCACATTATATATAGCAACATTTTCTGTGATCGAATCAACATTATATCAGGCCATTTCAAATTCAACAAAACAAAACAAATCCATCTTTGCAAGATTTAGTCTGTTATTTTGTTGTAGGCAGAGCCAGAGCGCAACGGAGAAGAATTATATTTGCGGGTGTAGCCCACGATCTGAATGCAAGTGAATGCGCTTTTCAGATCAGAGCCGCGCGTGTGGACATTTGTTGATATTCTTTGCTAGATAGCGAGTTATTAGACCAGTTATAGATAAGTATAGGTCAGCAATGGAGAGTTACTGCTTCATACAATAGCACAAAACGTGTAGGCTACATTTCAAGCTCGTTGAAAAGCCAGTAAAAAGCTTGTCTTAATTAAAGGGGCAGTGTTGTATTTCGAGACAGGCGTGAATATGCACATAAACCAATAGGAAGAGGGGTAGCCTACATTGTCTAATTCGCTGTATGGTAATAATAATTAATTGAATTTTGTAAAGTGGTTTCTTGCATCATATAATACTATACAATGCCATTTGTTTTACCCATGGTGTTACAGAATAAGTTTTAAAAATAATGAATTAAGGTCAAGCCCTTCATAATGTAAAAACGTTTTTAAAAGACTCATGCAATGTAGGCCTGCATTGAACACCACATATAGGCTACTGTAGGCTATTTCATAGAAATCAAAAGCTATTTCCATGCTAATGTTATGGGATCCATTCGTTTTGTTGGTAGGCCTACATTATTTTTATTTTATTTATTTCACCTTTATTTAACCAGGTAGGCAAGTTGAGAACAAGTTCTCATTTACAATTGCGACCTGGCCAAGATGAAGCAAAGCAGTTCGACACATACAACGACAGAGTTACACATGGAGTAAAACAAACATACAGTCAATAATACAGTATAAACAAGTCTATATACGATGTGAGCAAATGAGGTGAGATAAGGGAGGTAAAGGCAAAAGAAAAGCCATGGTGGCAAAGTAAATACAATATAGCAAGTAAAACACTGGAATGGTAGATTTGCAATGGAAGAATGTGCAAAGTAGAAATAAAAATAATGGGGTGCAAAGGAGCAAAATAAATAAATAAATTAAATACAGTTGGGAAAGAGGTAGTTGTTTGGGCTAAATTATAGGTGGGCTATGTACAGGTGCAGTAATCTGTGAGCTGCTCTGACAGTTGGTGCTTAAAGCTAGTGAGGGAGATAAGTGTTTCCAGTTTCAGAGATTTTTGTAGTTCGTTCCAGTCATTGGCAGCAGAGAACTGGAAGGAGAGGCGGCCAAAGAAAGAATTGGGTTTTGAGGTGACTAGAGAGATATACCTGCTGGAGCGTGTGCTACAGGTGGGAGATGCTATGGTGACCAGCGAGCTGAGATAAGGGGGGACTTTACCTAGCAGGGTCTTGTAGATGACATGGAGCCAGTGGGTTTGGCGACGAGTATGAAGCGAGGGCCAGCCAACGAGAGCGTACAGGTAGCAATGGTGGGTAGTATATGGGGCTTTGGTTACAAAACGGATTGCACTGTGATAGACTGCATCCAATTCTAGATTTAACTTTGGATTGGAGATGTTTGATATGGGTTTGGAAGGAGAGTTTACAGTCTAACCTGACACCTAAGTATTTGTAGTTGTCCATGTATTCTAAGTCAAAGCCGTCCAGAGTAGTGATGTTGGACAGGCGGGTAGGTGCAGGTAGCGATCGGTTGAAGAGCATGCATTTAGTTTTACTTGTATTTAAGAGCAATTGGAGGCCACGGAAGGAGAGTTGTATGGCATTGAAGCTTGCCTGGAGGGTTGTAAACAGTGTCCAAAGAAGGACCAGAAGTATACAGAATGGTGTCGTCTGCGTAGAGGTGGATCAGAGACTCACCAGCAACAAGAGTGACATCATTGATGTATACACAGAAGAGAGTTGGTCCAAGAATTGAACCCTGTGGCACCCCCATAGAGACTGCCAGAGGTCCGGACAGCAAACCCTCCGATTTGACACACTGAACTCTATCAGAGAAGTAGTTGGTGAACCAGGCGAGGCAATCATTTGAGAAACCAAGGCTGTCGAGTCTGCCGATGAGGATGTGGTGATTGACAGAGTCGAAAGCCTTGGCCAGATCAATGAATACGGCTGCACAGTAATGTTTCTTATCGATGGCGGTTAAGATATCGTTTAGGACCTTGAGCGTGGCTGAGGTGCACCCATGACCAGCTCTGAAACCAGATTGCATAGCAGAGAAGGTATGGTGAGATTCGAAATGGTCGGTAATCTGTTTGTTGACTTGGCTTTCGAAGATCTTAGAAAGGCATGGTAGGATAGATATAGGTCTGTAGCAGTTTGGGTCAAGAGTGGCCCCCCCTTTGAAGAGGGGGATGACCGCAGCTGCTTTCCAATCTTTGGGAATCTCAGACGACACGAAAGAGAGGTTGAACAGGCTAGTAATAAAGGTGGCAACAATTTCGGCAGATAATTTTAGAAAGAAAGGGTCCAGATTGTCTAGCCCGGCTGATTTGTAGGGGTCCAGATTTTGCAGCTCTTTCAGAACATCAGCTGAACGGATTTGGGAGAAGGAGAAATGGGGAAGGCTTGGGCGAGTTGCTGTGGGGGGTGCAGTGCTGTTGACCGGGGTAGGAGTAGCCAGGTGGAAAGCATGGCCAGCCGTAGAAAAATGTGTTTCCTATCTTCAGTGCAGTGGGCAGCTGGGAGGAGGTGTTCTTATTCTCCATGGACTTTACAGTGTCCCAGAACTTTTTTGAGTTAGTGCTGCAGGAAGCAAATTTCTGCTTGAAAAAGCTAGCCTTGGCTTTTCTAACTGCCTGTGTATAATGGTTTCTAGCTTCCCTGAACAGCTGCATATCACGGGGGCTGTTCGATGCTAATGCAGAACGCCATAGGATGTTTTTGTGTTGGTTAAGGGCAGTCAGGTCTGGGGAGAACCAAGGGCTATATCTGTTCCTGGTTCTAAATTTCTTGAATGGGGCATGTTTATTTAAGATGGTTAGGAAGGCTTCTTTTTTAATAGGCATTTTTTTTTAAATAGCCACAATAGCCTATTGGTTACTGTCTAAAACTGTAAACACACGCCGGAAGTTGGACAAAATTCTCACAATTCTCAAGTTTCCGTTCACAAGACCTCAAATTTGATTTGCGCAGCGCACCAAAAAAATTGAGGGAACATTGGTGCAGACATGCAGTAGAACTCTATAAGCTTCCCAGTGAGCAAAAACAACTCTGTGTTGCTCCTTACAGCATGCTAAATACACCTGTATTACACCTGTTAATATGGTAGGTGTTGAACTAAAATTAACTTCTCCTCAGTGGCATTCTTCCTTATTTAAAAAGACCAACATAAAATAACCAGCCATGGAAACAAACATGCATTTCTTGTCCATCTCCATTCTGGATCAAGTGGCAGTGAGAATATGCCATGCTCATTGATTCTAATTGTAGATGAACAGTCTGAATGACTGTATTTCAACATAATAGCTGTAAATGCCTTTGTCTATTGAATGCTATGACATATGTGTTCGCCTCTAGAATCACTTAAAGTAATCAGAGAGCAGGTACTGTACAATATGGTGTGATGGTGGATGATGATCGTTAAGAAACAACTGTTGGGTTCTACACAAGAGTACACATACAGAAATTATTCTGTAGAAATATTTACAGAAAGGTGTTAATATCCGCTTTAAACGTCTTGCTGTCAGTAGTGATAGGTCAACGAACTCAAGCATAAAGACCTTAGAAATAAAAATGCATATTCTCTGTAGTTGTAACATCACTTGTTCATATGTTCTCTTAAGAGATGTAACCAAGACAATTCGATTGATAGAAGTGCTTGACAGAAATGAAACTAATCTGGCGTGATTTCCATGGAATTTAAGAGCTGTTTATTCTCATTTAATGTACAATGTTAAATTGAGTCAGGTAACATTTCCAAAGCATTTGAGTAATGCAATTAACCAAGCCCCTTTGTCACAATTGCCATTGATAATGTATAAACAGCCCTTAAAGACTAGTAGTGACAATGGAGTACATAGGAAAGTTGTCAAAGATCAAGACAGTATTCTTTAAATCTTTTGTAAAGGTTCTTACAACGGAAATGTTGTATAATGTATGTTACGAATCAGATTAAAAGATCCAAGGTTGTACACCATGAACGTCATAGACCTTGTTTATACCTGGCATTAAATTACGTAAAGTTAGATTCAATGCTTGAAAGCACCGGAAAGATTTGTGAACGAGCCTAGTGAAATCCCCTCCCAAGGTGGAATAGAAAGCCGATTTAGATCAGCCAGGACTCGGGAACTGGAATACTGTATTAGCAATTAGGTATCCTGTGAGATCAGTGTCATTTTGATATTACTCACTTTGCTTCAACTAGGATAGGCTAAATTAAGTTAGACCATGGGGTGAAAGGAAAGAAGGATTATAGCAGATCAGATATGGGGTAGAAGAAATCTCATGCCATGTATAAACAGGGCCATAGGCAAATGGTACCATGTGATATAGGCCAAGGAATGAAAGTCATCATAATACATTTTCTCATCAAATAAATTGTGGACGTGTATCATTTTCCTGGCTGACTTAAAGCTTCATTTGACTTTTTCTTGACTATATCAAAGCAATATAATATGAGCTTTCAATTATATCGACTAAACATGCATTCATGCCAATGAAACGTGGACATAGACCGACAGTTTTCTGAGCTAATTAAGAAACAAATATATACTCTACACTGACAAGTACTTGATCATTGCATTAACTACATAATGACCTTTAAGTTAAAATATAACATTCATATGAGCCGTAGCCTGACTCCTGCACATGTCAGTGTTATTGAACATTAAAAACCAAGTTATATATTTGTTCACAAATAATTATTTTATTAATTGCCATTCCAGAACATGCAGACAATACACAACTAATTTGCTTTAACATTTAGTGAAAAGTCACACCAATTTATGGAGACACATTTAAACTCCAATGAGTCGGAACAACAATCTGTTGTGTCCAATTTCTATTTTCTGCTATGAGACCCTCCTCTGCGAGATTGAGGTGGCATGACTCAAGGAAGCCAAGTTAATTCCTGATGAATCTGTTTAAGCTGAGGTAATGTGCTCCCCCAGCCCTGAGGTGTGAGGGAAGACTGGTCAGAGGGCTCTCCCTTTGACCTCGGCCACACTCTTCTCCAACTGCTCTTTGGCCACCCACAGTTCCTCCCTCTGCTGCACAAGTTCACCTCTAACCTCCTGAAGCCGCTCGTTCATCTCCAAATACCTGCGGCTCTGAAGGTACTTTGTCTCTGCTTCATTGTCTGAGGACCCCCTTTTGGTATCTGTGGAAAGGGACAACATCCAGTTTAGTTCTATAGGTTTGTTAAAACATATAGGCTATCTAATCAAGAAGACCATTTGCTGAAAACTCCACTTTATTTCACCTAATGTAATGTTAAAGTGTCCGTTTGAATTCACAGTAATAAGGCAGGCTACCATGGTAATGAACAGGATCCTTAAAGGTAGACTCCGCGATATGATGTAGATGCAGAAAGTAAACAGTCGGTAAATTTCCGAAACTGTGAAGCACGAGGTTCAACCTTTCCTCGCGGTTTTGGTGCTACTCGTGGCAACGTAATTTCGCTGAGCCTACCTTTAATGACTTGCCATCTGTTTGACTGATGAACTGGGGTGTTTTCATTAGTAGGATTATTTGCCGTTTAGGAACTAACCGGAAGCAAACAGAGCAAACGGAACGAAACGGGAAGTGACCTAACCGAATTTGTCCTATAGAAACTCGTTTTCGTTGCAAAACGATTTACGTTTGGAGTAAACTGCTTCCATTGTAAAATATTTTGAAACGGAATCACACGAATGAATACAACCCGGATTCAAATGCGCATAGTGCGTACCTTGGTTGCCATCTCCCAGGACGTTGAAAACTGGATCATTCGAAAAGGCTCTGTTGATGTCCTCAAGAATTTGCTCCACAGTGGGCGGATCTGGTCGACTTGGAAGTACCACTCGCTTCTTATTTTTGGCACCCATGCTGATATTCATTCTGCAGAGCGTACTATATGGAATAATGATACCGTGGAATATTATGTCTATACATGTAGCTACGAAACAGTTTGCATCAGAGTCCTGTTGTCTGATTTCCTAAGCAAGCCAATGGTGTTGCGGGGTCTTCTAAACGTACCACTTCTCTGTTGGTAGCTAACTGAATACTTTCTACGGTGCAATTTCACCAAGCTGTCGGGCAAACGTCGCTAACTCTACATACAACATAACTTGAAACAATATTCATAGCTAGCTACAAAGGTAGAGGCTAAACGGATTGTGCGTGGAGCTGAAGTTGACACGTCATTCGTGTGAGACGGACACGTCATTGCTCATATATATATATATATATATATATTTATACCTTGTTCGCTGTATTTTTAATCCTATGTTTTTAGCAAGAAAAAAATTAATTCATAATAATAATACATTCAATTGTATATATTGCCCTGGTGCAATTTAGAAGTTGAACCAATCATGACGACTAGAGCACTTTCCTCTAAAATGCTTTTGCCGAGTTCAGGCGCTATTCGGAACTAGGAAATGTCGGACATTTCCGAATTTCTAGTTCTGACAAGCAAAATGCCGCGTTCAAAACTCTCGTACTGCCGACTTCATTTCGGTCAAAACAACTGGGAACTCAGAAAGAAACAACCTCCGACTGGAAAACATCGATTTGAACGGTCTTTCAACTCGGGAACTCGGGCTCTTTCTAGAGCTCATTTTATTTTATATAATGTAGAACACTCTGTATACATACAAGAAGTACACACATAGACAATGATAACATGCTAGGGGGTACAACAAATTACAGATTATACAAAGACCTTAAAACAATCAATATGTGTGCTTCTTTTAACAACTTTCTTATTAGAAGAATGTGGAATGGTCTTATTGTACTGCTCGAATTCCTTATAGTAAACACGGAACTGTTTTTTTTTATTAGTGAATTTATGAATATGACATTTTTCCATTAGCACAATTATATTTGAGGTAAAATTGTTTTTATCTTTATTATGGTTAAGGAAACCGAGCAGCACATTCACCCATAACAAACCAAAGTAATCAAGAATATTAACAATTATAAAACTGAATATCTTTCCATAATTGTTTTACATGTAGACAATGCCAAAGTAAATGTGAACCTGTTTCTGGATGCTCAAAACAAAAGTAGAATCAATGTTAATGTCTTTTTTTTTATTTTTTACTTTCTTCGGGTAATGATTTGCAGGGTAATATTTATGGATCATTCTGAAAGAGACCTTTTTGACCAAGCAAGTATTTGTGTGGTAATAACCAGACTTTTTTCCAACAGATATTAGTGACCAATGTATTCCAGTAACTTGTGACATAAGGAATGAAGACAATATCCCTTTGAAATAAAGCACGTATAGATCTGTTGTTCTGAGGGAGGAAGGAGAAACATATTTTCCCTATTGGAGAGAACTGGATTAAGCAAGGGTAGGTCAAGAAGGTGAGGTCTGGCTACATCTCTAAATAACATGAGCGTTCCAGATGGAATAGCATCAAAGACTATGGCGAACTCTCTAGGTGTTACAGGGATATTGTAACGAGATAAAAATTCCTCATAATTGTGTGACAATCTTTCTGCATTAAAAAGTTGACTCACCAGCAGGATATGATAATTGAACCAGTTCTTTAAAAATAAAGACTTGTTTCTTTACAAAATGTCCTTATTGATCCAAATGAAATACCTATGCGGGGAACAATTATGTTTATATATTAATGACCACGCTAAGAATACTTCTCTATGAAAAGCAGATAATTTTGTGTAACCGATGTGAAATGGCTAGCTAGTTAACCTGAAGTAGTTGTTCCCCTTGCCCTGCAAGGGCCGTGGCTTTTGTGGAGCGATGGGTAACGATGCTTTGAGGGTGGCTGTTGTTGATTTGGGTCCCTGGGGCGAGGAGAGGGACGGAAGCAAAACTTACATTTGCAGGAGTCTTATCAATGTTACAGTTACAAAGTAACATAAAATTGAGGCCACCAAAATGGGAGAAGATATAATGAAGGATGAAATTCCAATTTGAAGTTGGATTCTTTAAAAAAAAATTGCCCAATTTATCTTAAGTATTATTCAAAGTAGGAAAATCTTTAAAAAATTGAGACCACCATATTCATACGAGTTCATAAAGACAGATTTCCTAATATGTGTACGATTTTTCCAGATGAAGTTGAAAAGCACCTGGTCAACCGTTTTACCTATTTTGTTGTCAAGATATAGGGACTGGGCTGCATAAGTAAGTGTGGAGATACCTTCAGAAAGCAATACTCAACCTATCAAGGATAAATCCCTCTGAAACCAATGATTAAACTTCTTTTTGTTTTTTTCAATAATAGGTATACAATCTAATGAGCATCTTTCCTGTTGATCCTTCGATATGGTAATCCCAAGGTATGTTACTTTTCCCTTGACTGGAATATTGCATATAGAGGTTATCACACAGTCTTTAACAGCAAACAATTCACACAATTATTTTTAGAGCTCTGACTCATCGACCGGAAGATCACTGACGTCATGATTTGTCTCGTATTTTTCCGAGTTCCCAGTTGCTTTGAATGCAGCATTAGTTCCTATGATCCATGCCAAAGAATCAGTGATCATCATAATGACAAGCAATACACTGAATAAGAAGAGGACACTTTTATTGATATACAAGGTACAACTTACTTTACGTCCTTTTGAGAGTACAACATATGTACATGTATAATAAAAGGAATAAAGGACTGTTTTTGAAATAACTTAATTGCCTAACTCATGACGTACCATTTATTACACTTTCTCCTTAAATGATTGGTTAAATACACAGTACTAGTATTTACCATTGGACAATATCACTAGGATTCCAAGACCCAATGCATTTCTAACTTACAGTAGAGGTATGTGTCAATTTAATTTTCATATGGCCTAGATCCGACTATACAAAACTGTTACAAGACACAAAGAGAGAAAAACATGTCCAAAAAGAAACAAAGAACAACGGTGAAAACTAAAGCAATGAAGTCCAAGACCAGAACACTGTGGGCTATTGTTGAAGCATTGAGCCCACACACTCCTGCAGACAAGGACACTGCATTGATTGTAAACCAAAGACCAGTTTAAATTCAGTTACTCTAATCAGGTGATGAGAAGGTCAAAATATCAGATATTGCATACCATTCAACTAACCACCCACAACCTTGCGGATGTGAAGTGTTTTTCAGTTGCAATGGTTTTGGTCGATATAAAGCAGAATTTGACCTTGGTTATGTTTTTTTCCTGTCCCGTTATCTGTCTGTGTAATGGTATCCCAATCTCTGTCAGACTTGTGTCATTGTTTTCCAATCATAAGTATTAGTGGTTCAGCAGTTTGCAATTCAACATGGAAACCCGAAGTCTTTCCTGTGAATCTGGCATGGTTTGGTTTGCTGTCATCAGTACCATCACTGAGACTTGTCTTGGTGGGATGCCTCTACCTGTTGGTCTGTAAAGATTTGCTCAAAGTTCACTCATAGTTGCTCATATTTCACTCGTAGTTGCTCATAGTTCACCAAATAAAATGTAAGACACTCAAAGTAGTTATGTCAAAATGACATGAAATATAGGCAAATGAAAGAAATATGGGCACAGTATACACTCCCCTTCATATGTTTTTGGACAGTGAAGATACCGTTTCAAATTTGGTTCTATACTCCACCATTTTGGATTTGAGATCAAATGTTTCACATGACTCCCCAGTTGAGGAAGTCATACGTATTTGGACAAATTCACATAAAGAGGCAATCAGCAGTTGCTACATACATTTTTGGACTTATAAATTAATATGTTCCCATTGATTCTTGAAGAAATGTACAACGTTTGCGTCCCTGTCCAAATACATATGGAGGGGAGTGTACAGGAAGTAGATGGTGCCCATATCTTTCTCATTCATTTGGGAAAACGGCATAGCTGGATCTACACAACAAATGGCATGGGGCATGGACTCATACGACGCGAGACGAATTTGGAAGTCTAAAACCATCTGACAAACTTTAGTAATGAACTATTCCTTTAGGAGGTTAGAGCACTTGGTTAATGCAAATAGCAATCTGTGCCACCAGATTCAGCCACTGCCCACAAAACCTTGTGGTTGACCGGGTGAATACAGTGAGTGATACTGTATACACACACAGTGTGAATGTGTGACACTTACCATTAGTCTACAGTGGGTTCAGTGTAGATCAACTCACTGATAATCTTCTGAATAGACATGGAATAGGAACAGACAAGACAGTGAGGAATAATTACTTTCAAAAGAGCTTCACAACCATATTACGAAAGGGAAGCACAAAGCAGCGGGAAGCACACATTTAGAATAATTGAAATATTGGCTAATTGGCTGATGGTCGACTACCTCTTTTCACAGTCCAGGTAATGCCTGCTGTAGTGGGCCTTGATTTGTTTTTAAACCTGAGGAGGGAAGCCTAGCAGAATCTTTAATCCAGCCATGTGTTCTTCTCACAAGTCGGATTTGCTGACTTACATCCTCGTTTTCATTCTTGAGAAAACAGACTTTGCCATCTGTTGCTGTGCTAAAATCTCTGCCAAAACATTTTGAAAGCTTATTTTGTGTTGAGGCTGTGCTTTCTACTGCATTTCCTCCAACAAGACACTCCCAAAATTAAACAATAGACCCAGATTCCAAGCTTGCAGAAAGTGACTATGTGAAAAATAACTAATGGCAGCTTTATCAGTATCCATTGTCTACAAATTGCAGTGGAGTGGGATTAGTTAGTTAGCACCCACTAACTTCCACATGACTGTACAGAGTATCAGTTTAAGAATGATCCCACCAACAACATTTACCAGCCAGAGGAGAGAAAATAGTGGTCCACGGTGTGGACTAGAGGCCTGACACATGCTCCATAAAATACATATCTGTATTCCTTTTTGATGAAATGCATTTCAATAGTGTTGGCACTTTCAATCACACTGTGTTGTCGTCTTCTGTTGTTCAATTAAACCATTGAATTATTTCTGACAAATAATAGCAATCAAATGAGATATTAAAACTAAGAGTTGATACTGGCTACTAGAATAAAGGAGTGGTTTCTTAGAGGCTACAACAGGGGTTACAGTGCCTTCGGAAATGATTCACACCTCTTGACTTGTTGTGTTACAGCCTGAATTTAAAATGGATTAAATATAGATTTGGTCATCGCTGGCCTACACACAATACCCCATAATGTCAAAGTGGAATTATATTTCTCAAAATGTTTACAAATAAGAAAAAATGAAAAGCTGAAATGTCTTGAGTCAATAAGTATTCAACCCCTTTTGTTGAATATCCCTTTGAGCATGGTGAAGTTATTAATTACACTTTGGATGGTGTATCAATACACCCAGTCACAACAAAGATACGGGCGTCCTTCCTAATTCAGTTGCCGGAGAAGAAGGAAACAGCTCAGGGATTTCACCATGAGGATGGATCAACAACATTGTAGTTCTTCCACAATACTAACCTAATTGACAGAGTGAAAAGAAGGAAGCCTGTACAGAATAAAAATATTCAAAAGCATGTATCCTGTTTGCAACAAGGCACTAAAGTAATGCTGCAAAAAATGTGGCAAAGCAATTAACTGTTTGTCCTGAATACAAAGTATTATGTTTGGGGCACTCTCCATATTTTCAAGCCTAGTTGTGGCAAAATCCTAGAGGACAACCTGGTTCAGTCTGCTTTCCAACAGACACTGGAAAAGGAAAGGACAATAACCTAAAACACAAGGCCAAATCTACACTGGAGTTTCTTACCAATAAGACAGGGAATCAAATCATATGAAATCAATGAATGTTTCTGAGTGGCCGAGTTACAGTTTTGACTTAAATCTACGTGAAAATCTACGGCAAGACCTGAAAATGGTTGTTTAGCAATGGTCAACAACCAATTTGACAGAGCTTGAATGATTTTTTAAAAAGAATAATGAGCAAATGTTGCAAAATCCAGGTATGGAAAGCTCTTAGAGACATGCAGTACCAGTCAAAAGTTTGGACACACCTACTCATCCAAGTTGTTTTTGCAGCACCCCCTGAAAAATAACTTTTAAAAAGGAATAAAAAGAATACAAATATATATATTAGTAGTGCTCTGGGCCTTTACTAGTCCTGTGTTAGCAGACCGATATAGGTGTCTGTAGCACGGGAAAAAAAAGTGCAGCACTCCCAAACATCTTCCCGCTGCTATGGAGACATACCCAGAAAGACTCACAGCTGTAATCGCTGCCAAAGATGCTTCTATAAAGAATTGGGGCGGCAGGTAGCCTTGAGGTTAAGAGCTTTGGACCAGTAAACAAAAGGTCACTGATTCAAATTCCTGAGCCGACTAGGTAAAACATCTGTTGAAGTGCCCTTGAGCAAGGCACTTAACCCTAATTGCTTTTGTAAGTCACTCTGTTAAATGTTTAAAATGTTAAATGTATATTAAATGAGATATCGCTGTATTTCATTTTCTATACATTTGCAAAAATTTCTAAAAACATGTCTTCACTTTGTCATTATGGGGTGTGTGTAGATGGGTTAGAAAGAAAAATCTATTTAATCCATTTTTAATTCAGGCTGTTACACAACAAAATGTGGAATAAGTCAAGGGGTATGAATAATTTCTGAAGGCACTATATAGACAACTCATACTCTAGGGAAACAACACACAGCTAACATGCAAACAAGCTAATAGTGAGACTATATTAGTTTAGCTGGAGCAGTGTTAGGCACTAACTAATGGCAAAGGAAATCAAGTGATAAAGAGTTTGTTACAGAAATAAAGAGTTTGTTTTACATACAGCTGATTCTGATGTGCTGAGTAAGGCTTTGGCCCCTGATGCATCTGATGTGCTGGGTAAGCCTTTGGCCCCTGATGCGCTGGGTAAGCCTTTGGCCCCTGATGCTTGTGGTACTATAGTCTTGTTTTTCACCAGTGATTGAAGGACTGAGGGCAGACAGGAAAGAGAGAAAGAGACAGGCCCCATGCAAACAAAGGTATATGAAGGTTGCTTCAGAAACAAGTAAGCGATCTGTGCACATGAAATTGCAAAAGCAGTTGGAAAGGATGTATACAAACAATCGAGGCTGAAACACACATGCATGTACACACACAAACAGATACACACAAAAGTGTATCTCAGTTTTTCCTGAAACTTAAATGGATAGCAATATTTAGGCTAATTTGTTTATTCTGTATACTTTGCATTATTTTCACAGTAAGTATGCATTCTTTCACAGGTTGAAAATAGCTACCTCTATATCAGCTGACCTGGTTCCTGCCATCCTTCTGTCTACCTTTTATAAGCTGTCTATGACCTCAGTTGACATCATTAATCCCTGCTGGACCATTTGCCAGCTTATGAAATCCATCACTGGTGTGACCTCATAGCCAACAGCACATGAAATATATCCTCATTGTTTTCTCAATAGTTGCAGTAAAGAGTTCAAAGGAACTCAACCAAAACAATGGAAATGACATGGAAACGTGTGGGGGAAAGATCCTGAATATCCTCATTGCCCCCAGCAAAATTAGCCTACATTTAGGCTATTGATTATATGTACATTTCACACTACGTTGAGGTAAAAATCGGAGTATATTGTTTGTATGGATGTCAACCCCAATACATGTCCATGTCATCGTCACCAATCAACTGCATTAGTTGAAAACGACTGAATACCACCACCCATATCTGTATGCTAGCTATGCTACCAGCTTATACGAACAGGTGTTAGCATTTAGCAGTCACTTCTTCTAAACCTGAAAAGGGACAACTTCTAAAATGGTATGCAGCGAAAACAGAGAAATATATCCTAATCAAACTTTAGTAATCGCATTGTGTGCCTGTTACAATACATCAATCATGACAGATTTGACCAATATCCACTTTGTTAGATCAGATTGGCTGAATCTGCACCAACACGGCGTCCTTCTTCTATCCCCCACGGCCTGCACACCATTGACCTCTTTACCGCATCTATATGGGTGCAGTGTTACACACAGCTCTCTAATAGGATTTATACTGTGAAATACCAAGCCATTTAGGGACTTCAGAGGGAAATTAGCTATGTAGCTAAATCAGGTACAACATTTATTGGGCATGCTTTTGAATGTACTGACCGCAAAATCATATAATCCGTTTCCACTGCCATCGATTGCTACAGTGCATTTGAAAAGTATTCAGACCACTTGAATTCTTCCACATTTGTCACGTTAGTTTTATAAAAAAATGTATACAATAGTTTTTTCCCCTCATCTACACACAATAAATACACCATAATGACAAGGCAAAAACAGGTTTTTAGAAATGTTTGCAAATGTATTAAAAATAAGAATCTGAAATATCACATTTACCATAAGTATTCAGACCCTTTACTCAGTACTTTGTTGAAGCACCTTTTGCAGCGATTACAGCCTCGAGTCTTCTTTGGGTATGACGCTAAGCATTAAGCATCTCTCTGTACTTTGCTCCATTAATCTTTCCCTCGATCCTGACTAATCTCCCACTCCCTGCCGCTGAAAAACATCCCCACAGAATGATGCTGCCACCAGCACGCTTCACTGTAGGGATGGTGTCAGGAGTTCAATCTTGGTTTCATCAGACAAGAGAATCTTGTTTCTCATGGTCTGAAAGTTCTTTAGGTGCCTTTTGGCAAACTCCAAGTGGGCTGTCATGTGCCTTTTACTGAGGAGTGGCTTCTGTCTGGCCACTCTACCATAAAGGCCTGATTAGTGGAGTGCTGCAAAGATGGTTGTCCTTCTGGAAGGTTCTCCCATCTCCACAGAGGAACTCTGGAGTTCTGTCAGAATAAACATTGGGTTCTTGGTCACCTCCCTGACCAAGGCTGTTCTCGCCCGAGTGCTCAGTTTGGCCGGGTGGCCAGCTCTAGGAAGAGTCTAGGTGATTGCAAACTTCTTCCATTTAAGAATGATGGAGGCCACTGTGTTCTTAGGGACCCTTCAATGCCGCAGACATGTTTTGGTACCCTTCCCCAGAGCTGTGCCTCGACACAATCCTGTCTCGGAGCTCTACGGACAATTCCTTCGACCTCATGGCTTGGTTTTTGATCTGACATGCACTGTCAGCTGTGAGAACTTATATAGACAGGTGTGTGGCTTTCTAAATCATGTCCAATCAATTGAATTTACCACAGGTGGACTCCAAAGAAGTTGTAGAAACATCTCAAGAATGATCAATGAAAACAGGATGCACCTGAGTTTAATTTCAAGTCTCATAGCAAAGCGTCTGGATACTTATGTAAATAAGGTATTTATGTAAAAAAAAAAAAAGACAATTTCCAAAAACCTGCTTTCAATTTGTCATTATAGGGTATTGTGTGTAGATTGATTAGGATTTTAATTTATTTAATCAATTTTAGAATAAGGGTGGGATGTAACAAAATGTGGAAAAGGGGAAGGGGTTTGAATACTTTCCGAATGCACTATACATTCTCCAAACATGCTTACAAGAAGATTTTGGACACTGGTAAATAACCTACTAACATATTTTAAAACAGTTTGGAGGAAATGACAACACCCTAGGGAAGTCTAAAATAAGATAATACTTCACTTTAAGGTGTACATGAAATGCATTGGGGCTAGGAGCTAGCTGTTTCTGGACTGGGCCGTCAGGGGCCTCTATACCTTCTCTGGTGACGGACTCGGCTGCATTCATGGCCTTCCCGCTGAGGTCATTGACCATGCTGTCCACGGTGGCCTCGTGCTTGAGGAAGAAGGGCCGCACCACCCGGTTGTACAGAATCTGAGAGCCGTTCCACGTGACGGGGGCCATGCACCACAACAAGAACAGGCACTGGCAAAGAGGGTGCGAAAAAAACAAGAACATGATTGACACATGTTGAAGGGCAGCACATACAGTACTGCCGTAACCCCATAAGCAAAGCATGACACCTCCATGAGCCAAAATAAAGCATAAATACAGGTGTTTGATCACAGGTATTTCACAGCATACCACAAATGTATTGACATGTACTTGTGAATGTTTATGTATAGCAAGCTTATAATAGCTTGTTAATTGCTTATTAAGTGTTATATGCGGCTATATTCCGTAGCCTATAGTGATTTTGAATTATATTGTAACTATAAGGTCAGTGGTTGGTCACAATGAGTGAGTTGAAGCAGTTTTCAGTTTGCTTAGAATGTAAGGCACACAGTCTGTCTGTGTGATACACATCTGATTATCACCTTACCTTGAAAGCATAGTAGAAAGGAAACCAGTAGAGGAAGATGTCAGAGAAGAATTCCGCCAAACTGAAGATTCCGTAGACGACCCAATAGGTCAGCCATTTTGTGTCATCTTCTTTGTTTGTGCTCTCGATGGCTTTGATTCTACATGGAAGAGTGGAAACAGTACCCGACATTACAAAATGGCAACACATAAACGGTCTAGCTTAAAACATGTCACTTTAAAGCTAGTTTGCTACTGTTCTTACGAGTAATATGCAGGATACACAAATCCAATCATGTTACAGAGGAGGGAGGCGCCATAGCCGTATACCAAATACAGTCCCGTCAGAGACACTGCACCTGTCGATAACACAAGACACATGACGAGAGGTCAAGCGTTATACTGCACAAAGATGCTAATCAAGCAGTGCACTGCTACTTCATGAGAATGTACTAGGGAAATTGTGAGAGGAGTCTCAAATGCTGCTATTGACTGATAGTGAAGGATTTACAGAACTTTAGAATGTCATGCAAAATGCATAATTGTCTTGGTAGCAACACAAAACTGATTTCAAAAATTCTGGGGAAATAAATGTTTAAAAAGAGAGAGAGAGAGAGAGAGAGAGAGAGAGAGAGAGAGAGAGAATGTCTGGTAACAGCTGCAGAAGAAACATTTAAGAAATTAGAACTTGAGAATAGTCCAATCTACAAAAGGATGTGTTTGCCAGTGATGATATACTTACATCGGCCTACTCTCATATTTAGGTCTACAGGTGACTACAGTTGTTCTATGGCATTGTTGATTCCTTGTTAAGCTCTACACCCAGAGACGACTCTCTAGTCTCGTGCATGCTTGAAGCTATTCATTCCTCGTCGAATAAAGCAGTATTGAGAATTTGCTGGAAGAAATTGTGGGTTCATGGAAGTATGTGGGTATCATTGGGCACCAGGCACGGGTAATTACATCATCACAACTGAACCCATGGCACAAGGCTCTCTATGGTGGTGCTGTCTAGGGCTAATACCAACATGTGACATGGAACAGTACAGTAAGTGAAACCCACTGGCACGGACGCACTCCTGGCCCATGCCTTGCCAAAGTCCTCTGGAGGGTGACAATGAATTATTCAACATAATGGACAGTCTGAAACCACCAAGACATGGCACTGTGGTTGGATTTGTGACAGTGAAGTATCCGAAGGAAGTTGGGTTGTTTTTTGTTTACATACAGTAATAGCTGTAGTATTTTCAATTATAATACTGCACCATTCAAATATGTATGTTCCTAAAAATCTAATGGAAATAATCTTTCATTACAATATTATTAGGTAGATCTAATATGTATAATGTATACAATGTAGGTAGAGGTACATCTGAAGAGTGTGCGTCTAAAGAAACACACCTGTTGATCAATACCAAACTGTGCGCCATAGCATAACCTACTTATAGGCCTTCCAATTGGCTGCAGTTCGTGTTCACAGCAAGGACTACAAGTGTGCTGCGCATTCGACGAATGTAGGCTTCCAATGAATCAATAGCCTACAGAAATCCATCTTTGACATAATGGTATGTAAACATCTACATCAAATTAACATGACAACAAAGTTGTCCTCCGAGTAGGCTACACAAAAATTACATACCTAGGGCAATAATTTTTTTCTTGATTCCCGTTTTCTCCTCCAGTTTTCCAAGGAAATCTGTAACCATGTTTTTCTCATTTAGAAATTTATCTGCGCGATCTCGAAGTTTGTTAAGTACTTCTGAGATACCCATGGTGACGGGTTACAGAGTTCGGAGTTTCTTAATGCCAAATTCTAAAAATAAACATATAAATAAACTATATTTTCCCTGTGGAAATCTGAGTCCTCGTGCAGTTCAAATCCGCTGACGGGACAGGTTTCGTCTCCTTAATCCGCTTTGCTGGAGAGTCCCTCTGTGCGTCATTTGGCGGTGGAGAGGGAATGGTCAAGGATCATGACTGGCTAGAAGGAAACCAATAGGAATACAGATTATAATTATCTGAAGTTGTACAGTGCCAAATTCCAACAGGTGTTTATCTGCTACACTGTATTCATTTCAATAGGTAAAACAGCCTATATGGGTGTGTGCCTATAATTTGTCTATATTTCTAAAGGGAATGTGTTGCTGTGTGGAATGTATTAGGATACCCAGCAGGTGTCAGTGTACGCGCATTCTTAGTGATCCCTCCATGAGTGTAATGAAGTTGCCCTTAGACAATGATCTAAGGTCAGTTTTGCATTCACACAAATTGTTACGTTTAGGGGACGGTACACAAAAAAGGAGTGCAGGCTTTTATCATTGGTTTTTGTACAGAAATGTTTGATGATCCACAAGGAATGCCTTGAACATCTACCAGTCGATCGCGATCTATTAATTAGGTGTGTTTTGCCAAAGATGTGGCCACTGATGACTGACCCAGCAATCTTGCTGATCATCATTGCCTCAATGTTTAGATTCACCTTCTTTGGGTGTTTTGGATCATTGCACAATCTGTCACATTCATCTGAATGGACCAAGGCACAGCGTACTTAGAGTTCCACATGTTTAAAAAATATGAAACTCACCAAAAACAATACAGAAGAAAATGAAACGGGACGTTCTGGGCTGCTCACAGGCAGCTACACAAAAACAAGATCCCACAAAAAAACAGTGGGAAAAGGCTGCCTAAATATGATCCCCAATCAGAGACAACGATAGACAGCTGCTTGGGAACCATACCAGGCCAACATAGAAATGAAAAAACTAGACTACCCACCCTTATCACACCCTGACCTAACCAAAATAGAGAATAAAAAGGATCTCTAATGTCAGGGCATGACACAATCGAAGCTGCCTACTGAAGACAGTAGCTGAGCTCCTTGCTTGTTACCATTGTTTACAATATCACTGTGACTTAGCCATACGTACAATATTGCTTTCTGTATGTTGGAAAGCCATAGATAGATTATGGTAAATAGTAGTACCTGTAATTATCTCAACACTGTAGTTGTCTTTATGGTGATTGCAGAAAGTAAGTAATACCATCATGTCTTGCAACTGTCCTAGCCTACTACAAGGTTGAAATATAATTTCTGTTGTCAGTTTTTAGGGATATTGGCTGGCAATCCTCCTGCAGATTGCAGCTGCAGGGCTTGGTTTCCTATTCACTGACAAGGTAATGTTAGGACCCTGAAAGCCGGTATTTTGCTGAGAATTGCATCCTCTGCAAAGCCAAAGCAGAATTGAATTCTCTGCATGCCACCATTTTAGAATAAAAGTTTCACCAAAATTAAACAAATTTGCTTGTAGGTATCAGAGATCACTGAGATGTTTTCTGGTGTTCTTTCAGGTTTCGGAGAGGACTGAAAAGTTGATGAAAAGGCAATCGGGATGATTTGGACTTGAAACATGTTATTGACTTTGTTCTGAAACAGGTTAATTACACTGGTTCAGTTGGTTGGAGCATGGTGCTGGCCATATAAATAGAATTACTAGAATTGTGGATTTGATTTCGTTATGGGCCTCATATACAGAGTATTTGTGTATTGGTGTGTTCAGATGAAAGAGTCTGCTAAATGAAAATATGACTATATTATAACATGATCAATAAATGGGGAGAGGGGCATCACATGAATCATTAATAATGTACTAATTACTAAAGAATTACAGTATATAAATGACCTTTGGGAACAACCTTTGCTATGAAAATGAAATGAGAAGAAATAGACCACAACACTACGCACTGCATACTGACAGAACAGTGGACAGCGGACTGCTGAAATACTTCCTGTATTAGCAGAATCCAAGAGCAATTTAGCACAACCTACTATCATAGAACAGAATGACAGAACTGCAGTGAAGCAACTCAATCTAAACCTGGAAATGTTTATTCACTATAATTCATGAGTTGGCTTTGTATCAGAATCAGGGGTTTTAGAGCCAGGCCGGAACAAAATCCTGCACACCCAACAGTCATGCTCACGAATGTTATATCCACGGTATTTCCACAGTGTTCAACACCATGTGTGGCTATGAGGCCCAGAGTATGGAGCGGAGTTCGACAGGGGGCGAGCGTGTACACCGCTGGCTGCCTACCGTGGGTCTGCTCTGCTTAGAAGTAAGACATGGCTCAGTAGTTCACATTTGAATTCGATTGGGGAAAAACATGTTTAGTTTGCTTGGCTGGATATTCTAAACATAGTCGATCCCGTGCAGATCAGACAGGTGCAAATCCCTTTCGAGTGAAATAGCAGTCCCAAATTAAATATATTTGTTTTTACTTGCTCTGGATGTCTTTATGCCCCAGTTAAGGCAACAAATGTCATTTTCAAGTCATTAGGAATCAACTGTATGCAGGACCAGTAAGAAGATGGCACGTACAAATATACAATTATACCATGTAGATATTTAGTGAATTGTCAGCTGCAGAGGGGCCATAAAAAAAACACAATTAGATTAGCTCTCCAATAATATATTTAATCACATTTCAAGATATAAGTTCAGTTGAGAACAAGCAGAAACCCATAGGAAGCTACACAAGTCACAGAGAACAGGAAGACAATGCTTGACATTGGAAAAGCTCTAATGAGCTAGTGTTCACAGAGTGGATGAACATGTTGATTAAAACGTTGCATGAGATCGTGTTAGCAAAGAGGCTGGAGAAAAATAACACAGACTCTAAAAAGACATGGGAACGAGTCTTGTGTTTCTTTAAGGACACTTAAAATAATAATGACCATGAAAAAGCATATCATTTAAATATGTATTTGTGTTTTGCATGTGTGTGGTTTTTTTGTGTAATATGTTGGTTATGTTAAAGATGAATTCTGGGGGGGAAATTGTCTATACAAAAAAAGAAAGCCAATGCTCTCTAAATAAACAGAAAGACGGTGCTTTCAAAAGGACTTGAAAATATGAGTCATTGTACAGCATGTTTGTAGAATGCCCAACCTTATTTCTCATCGTGTACCAAGTTTTTGTGTCTTTTTCTTGCAAGCCGTGTATAAAGAAGGTCCAACAGAGGGGAAAACAAGATGGTGGAAGAGAGCCTTCCTTCACTAGAGAAAGACTAGACAGCAATGTTTGGTGCCCTGCTTCCTGGGACTTCAATAATAAATGAGAGGGCCCTCCTCTTGGTCCATTGGAGTTGTTTAGCAACAACTTTGAACAGAAGTAGTCTGTACGCACTGTGAATCTCTGTACTTTAATGTCAAAAGATTGTTCAAGAGAGCGCCTGAAGCCAAAGACATTAACTATTTAATATATGATTTCCAACAACAGGAAATGTCAGAATATTTTATTTTAGCATTCTACAAAATATGAACCTTTCTACACAGAGTGTAAAAAACATTAGGAACACCTTCCTAATATTGAGACACACCCCCTTTTGCCTCAGAACAGCCTCAATTTGTCGAGGCATGGACTCTACAAGGTGTCGAAAGCATTCCACAGGGAATGGCCCATGTTGACTCCAATGCTTCCCACAGTTGTGTCAAGTTGGCTGGATGTCCTTTGGGTGGTGGACCATTCTCGATGCACACAGGAAACGTTGCAGTTCTTGACCCCCTCACACAAGTGAGCTTGGTACCTACTTCCATACCCCGTTCAAAGGCAAGACAATCTTTTGTTTTGCCCATTCACCCTCAATGGCATACATACACAATCCATGTCTCAATTGTCTCAAGGCTTAAAAATCCTTATATAACCTCTCTCCTCCCCTTCATCTACACTGATTTAAGTGTGTGAAGGAACATTTTATGGTTTGTGCTTTTCTAAGAACCAATTTGACGGATTAATCGCGCCTGGGAGGTATCCTCACAATCAGTATAAGCAATTTGGCAGTATGCCCAGAACATTGCTTTGAGAACTGAAAGGGGTATCTCGGTTTCAAGGTCTTAGCTCGGCGAGTCGAAGCCTTGTGAGGTATTGGTTGGTCACATGCATGAACCAAACGTTAATGATTAATTAATTATGAATAAGCTAAATCAGGCAAATACAACTATAAGATAACTAATGGGACTGCCCCGGCAGATCTCCCGAACAACGTGTACTATTGTGCATTAAGTTGGTTGGAACCTCTCCAGCTTACTGATAATAAAGAATGAGTAATTTAATGTTTGACTGAGTCCCTGGTGGTAATTTCCATGACAAGTGGATTTAGCAAGTGACATCAATAAGGAATCATAGCTTTCACCTGGATTAATCTGGTCAGTCTATGTTATGGAAGGAGCAGGTGTTCCTAATGTTTTGTACACTCAGTGTACATGTGTGCTTTGTACAGCAACTAGCCCTTAAATGTTCTGCATATTGATGCTTTTATACATAATCACGGCATTTTGTAACAGTTTGTATATTTGTCATCTCTACGTGTCATGTGATGAACATGTGCGAACACAAATTCCTACATTTCACAGAATGTTTTATAATAAGTAATGTGCATAGCTGATTTAAAGCAAGTGAATTGAGCTGACAGACATAGCCCCTATTTTCATATAATTCATTGTGGGAAACTGAAGTCAACTTACTGTATACAGTAGCAGCACACCTTAGAGCCGTATATGACGCTAGATCTCTACAATTGACACTATGTCTGTTATGTTATGTCAGTTTCCTTACAACAGTTGGCATGAGTGAGAGGGTTTGCTCTTGAGCATCAGGGCCATGAAGTTAAACTGAGCGGGATTGTACTCAGGGATCTCTGTGATGACGCTGTGAGGGCTGTCTGCACTCTTCTGCCGGGACGTGACCCTGTAGTGTGCGTTGACGTTCCGGAGTGGGTTGTATTCCGGACAGACGCCATCCGGACAGCGGAATCCTTCCTTGATGACGTAGCCCAGCTGAGAGATTGCCACAAAGCCATTCCTGTAGGTCAACATTTTGGTGACAGGAGCGTAGACGTACTGGACGAATAACAGACTCCCTGGGACAAAAAAAATGATACACAATATGCAGTGTTAATTTGTGTATACCAATATGGGTTTGATATATGGTTTGAAATAGTAGCGGGCAACATTTATTTCTAATAGTAGTAAACAAACCATGTAAAAAAATTTTTTTTTAAACTCAAATGTAGTGACCACATACCACTAGCAACATCCCAGACTTTAATAGTTCTATCCTGTGAGCCAGTGAAGACGTGCTTGTCACTCTCAGAGAACGCTGCACAGAGAACCCCTTCAAACAAGAACCCCTGTATTTCAAAAGGTACAAACACATTTATGTCAATGAGTCAATCTGAGGTGTGTCTGAAAAATAGATTCTCCCTGACTAGACCGTTGACCTTTAACCTCTGACCTTGTACTCCATGGTGTGATCCAGCACCAGGGGGGTCAGCCCCCACAGCCTCTGCACGGCGTCCTCTGAGCCCACCAGGGCGTGCGTCCCCCAGTTGCTGGTCGTCACGCAGTTGACCCTGCTGCGGTGGCCATCCAGGGTGGCGGTTGAGGCGGACTTGAAGTCGTACATGGTGACCTTATATTAATAAGGAGACAGGACACAATGCTAGCTTCAGCAACATCTTTACTAAGTTAAAACTAAATATCTTGTAGGCCTACAGAGCATTATGGGTAACGTCGGCCAATGATGCTACAGACCTCCCCGCAGGCCGTTCCGTACAGCAGCCTACAGTCTGGGAGCAGGGCCATGGAGGAGACGGGCGAGTGGAGCAGGGATAGGGCAAACCTCGCGGAGGGCCCCTCCACGCTGGGGAAACTGTCCCTGGCCGTGATCTCGAACAGACACACTGAGTCCTCGTAGGCCACGGCCATGTGCTTCTCCTGGCCGCCAATGGCCATGCAACGCACCGTGGGCAGGGTCTCAGGAGGTGGGATGCACAGGGTCTCTTTGGGGAAGGCTAGGGGGTAGATGAGGACCGTGCCAGTCGTGAGGCCACAGAAGAGGAGTTTCTTGTTCTGGGCCAGCTCTAGGCAACACACCTCAGCAGAGACGGCCATGGTGTCAGTGGAAGAGCCTGAGACAAACAGGAGAGAGATTCTCTTTAACAGGCCCCCATTGTCAAATACAAGCAATGTGTGTTGCATGTGGATATTGAAAACATACAATGAGACATGTCCGTTAGCCCCTCTAGGTTCACATTATACACTCACATTTGTAACATTATTTCGTATTCTTTCTCTATGATAAATACAGTGGGGAGAACAAGTATTTGATAACCTGCAAAATCGGCAGTGTTTCTACAAAGCATGTAGACGTCTGTAATTTTTATCATAGGTACACTTCTTGCTTTCTTTTCTTTTTTTACCCCTTTTTCTCCCCAATTTCGTGGTATCCAATTGTTAGTAGCTACTATCTTTTCTCATCGCTACAACTCTCGTACGGGCTCGGGAGAGACGAAGGTTGAAAGTCATGCGTCCTCCGATACACAACCCAACCGCACTGCTTCTTAACACAGCGCGCATCCAACCCGGAAGCCAGCCGCACCAATGTGTCGGAGGAAACACAAGTGCACCTGGCAACCTTGGTTAGCGTGCACTGCACCTGGCCCGCCACAGGAGTCGCTGGTGCGCGATGAGACAAGGATATCCCTACCGGCCAAACCCTCCCTAAACCGGACGACGCTAGGCCAATTGTGCGTCGCCCCACGGACCTCCCGGTCGCGGCCGGTTACGATAGAGTCTCTGGTGGCACAGCTGGCGCTGCAGTGCAGTGCCCTTAACCACTGCGCCACCCGGGAAGCCTATCATAGGTACACTTCAACTGTGAGAGACGGAATCTAAAACAAAAATCCCAAAAAATCACATTGTATGATTTTTAAGTAATTCATTTGCATTTTATTGCATGACATAAATATTTGATCACTTACCAACCAGTAAGAATTCCAGCTCTCACAGACCTGTTAGTTTTACTTTAAGAAGCCCTCTTGTTCTCCACTCATTACCTGTATTAACTGCACCTGTTTGAACTCGTTACTTGTATAAAAGACATCTGTCCACACACTCAATCAAACAGACTCCAACCTCTCCACAATGGCCAAGACCAGAGAGCTGTGTAAGGACATCAGGGATAAAATTGTAGACCTGCACAAGGATGGGATGGGCTACAGGACAATAGGCAAGCAGCTTGGTGAGAAGGCAACAACTGTTTGCGCAATTATTAGAAAATGGAAGTTCAAGATGACGGTCAATCACCCTCGGTCTGGGGCTCCATGCAAGATCTCACCTCTTGGGGCATCAATGGTCATAAGGAAGGTGAGGGATCATCCCAGAACTACACGGCAGGACCTGGTCAATGACCTGAACAGAGCTGGGACCACAGTCTCAAAGAAAACCATTAGTAACACATTACGCCGTCATGGATTAAAATCCTGCAACGCACGCAAGGTCCCCCTGCTCAAGCCAGCTCATGTCCAGGTCCGTCTGAAGTTTGCCAATGACCATCTGGATGATCCAGAGGAGGAATGGGAGAAGGTCATGTGGTCTGATGAGACAAAAATAGAGCTTTTTGGTCTAAACTCCACTCGCCGTGTTTGGAGGAAGAAGAAGGATGAGTACAACCCCAGAACACTATCCCAACCGTGAAGCATGGAGTTGGAACCATCGTTCTTTGGGGATGCTTTTCTGCAAAGGGGACAGGACGACTGCACCGTATTGAGAGGAGGATGGATGGGGCCATGTATCGCGAGATCTTGGCCAACAACCTCCTTCCCTCAGTAAGAGCCTTGAAGATGGGTCGTGCCTGGGTCTTCCAGCATGACAACGACTCAAAACACACGGCCAGGGCAACTAAGGAGTGGCTCCGTAAGAAGCATCTCAAGGTCCTGGAGTGGCCTAGCCAGTCTCCAGACCTGAACCCAATACAAAATCTTTGGAGGGAGCTGAAAGTCCGTATTGCCCAGCGACAGCCCCGAAACCTGAAGGATCTGGAGAAGGTCTGTATCGAGGAGTGGGCCAAAATCACTGCTGCAGTGTGTGCAAACCTGGTCAAGAACTACAGGAAACGTATGATCTCTGTAATTGCAAACAAAGGTTTCTGTACCAAATATTAAGTTCTGCTTTTCTGATGTATCAAATACTTATGTCATGCAATAAAATTATCTATGATAAAAAATTACAGACCTCTACATGCTTTGTAAGTTGGAAAACCTACAAAAATCGTCAGTGTATCAAATAATTGTTCTCCCCACTGCATATCCCTATGAACTTTTGCTTGACAATTTTCAAGTAGGTCATATTTTTCACCCAAACATAAGGTGCACATATGTATTTTTACCTGTGTGACAATTCCATGTAATCACTTCTTTCTGGCCTACGTTTCTAACATAGTACACCGTGTCACCATCTTTAGTGAGGGCAACCTGAGGGCACCCGGCTGGAATGCAGCAATTGGGTCTCTGCTGAGGGTTGTTGGGTGAGGGCAGATGCCACAGCTTCAGGTAGTAGGCTGAGGAGGAGGCGGAGACGACAGTGCCCTCATACAGAGCCAGAGTGGTGACAGGGGCATCCATGCCAAGGAAACAGTCAAGGAGGTTTCCTGTGGTCATAGACCACACCTGTAAAAAGCAGAGCGGATCAATGTTAGCCTGGTCCCAGATCTGTTTGTGCTGTCTTGCCAACTAGTAGGTGCCGGGAGCACCGGTTCGTGTCAAGAACTGCAACGCTACTGTGTTTTTCATGTTCAACAGTTTCCCGTGTGTATCACGAATGATCCACCACCCAAAGACATCCAGCCAACTTCACACAACTGTGTATACACTCAGTGTATATTTGGGGCACAATTTAGAAACGTAGGATATCACAAGGCCACATTATCTAGGGATGTTTCATCAAAGTTGTAGCTATACCAATGACAATGGCAGTTGGCAAAACACACAAACAGATCTGGGATCAAGATAAGACATTTGGATCAAAGTTCGTCATTGGGAACAAGTGACTTCTTTGAATAAGCCCAGTATGTGACTTGACATCTATATCCTCTATATTGCCATCTATATCAATGCCATCTATTATCAGTAATAATCAATAACTACAGTACAGTCTAGAAACAAGTTGTATACAAGTGCATCATTTTCTTGGGTACCAATTAACCAATACTGACCCGTATAGTCTGGTCCTCAGAGCCCGAGACGACCACTCTGCTGTCGCTTGACACACAGGCACACAACACCGTGTCCTCGTGGTGCAGATCCAGGAAGCTCTGGACACAGTCTGACTCTCTATGGAAAAGGACCAGTGTCCTCTCACAGCCTGTAATGATATGAATATTACTGTATATAATAGTCATTTGCCAGACACTTTTCCAGTTAGCACATTCAGTATATGTGGCCTAGCCTGGTCCCAGATCTGTTTGTGTGGTCTTGCTAATTCCTATAGTCAAGAAGTCAGCAAGACAACATGAACTGATCTAGGACCAGGCTATACAGTGCACTCGGAGAGTATTCAAACCAATGGACTTTTTCCACATTTTGTTATGTTACAGCCTTATTCTAAAATGGATTAAATATGTTTTTTTCCTCATCAATCTACACACAACACCCCATAATGACAAAGCGAAAACGGGTTTTAGACATTTTTGCTGATTTATAAAAAACCAGAAATACCTTATTTACATAAGTATTCAGACCCTTTGCTATGAGACTCGAAATTGAGCTCAAGTGCATCCTGTTTCCATTGATCATCCTTGAGACGTTTCTACAACTTGATTGGAGTCCACCTGTGGTAAATTAAATTAATTGGACATGACTTGGAAAAGCACACACCTGTCTATATAAGATCCCACAGCTGACAGTGCATGTCAGAGCAAAAACCAAGCCATGAGGTCGAAGGAATTGTCCGTAGAGCTCCGAGACAGGATTGTGTCAAGGCGCAGGTCTTGGGAAGGGTACCCAAACATGTCTGCAGCTTTGAAGGGTCCCCAAGAACACAGCGACCTCCATCATTCTTAATTGGAAGAAGCTTGGAACCACCAAGACTCTTCCTAGAGCTGTCTGCCCAGCCAAACTGAGCAATCAGGGGAGAAGGGCCTTGAGATGAGATGACCAAGAACCTGATGATCAATCTGAAAGAGCTCCTGAGTTCCTCTGTGGAAATGGGAGAAACTTTCAGATGGACAACCATCTCTGCAACACTCCACCAATCAGGCCTTTATGGTAGAGTGGCCAGACAGAAGCCACTCCTCAGTAAAAGGCACATTTGCCAAAAAGCACCTAAAGGACACTGACCATGAGAAACAATATTCTCTGGTCTGATGAAACCAAGATTGAACTCTTCGGCCTGAATACCCAGTGTCATGTCTGGAGGAAACCTGGCATCATCCCTACGGTGAAGCATGGTGGTGGCAGCATCATGTTGTGGGGATGTTTTTCAGCAGCAGGGACTGGGAGACTAGTCACGATCAAGGGAAAGATGAATGGAGCAAAGTACAGAGAGATCCTCGATGGAAACCTGCTCCAGAGTGTTTAGGATCTCAGACCGGGGCGGAGGTTCACCTTCCAACAGGACAACGACCCTAAGCACACAGCCACACATTTACAAACATTTACAAAAAACTGTTTTTGTTTTGTCATTATGGTGTATTGTGTGTAGATCGATGAGGGAAAAAAACTATTTTAATCAATTTTAGAATAAGGCTGTATTGTATCAAAATGTGGAATAAGTAAAGGGTTCTGAATACTTACCGAATGCACTGTATGTGGCCCATATGGGAATGAAACTCTACTCCAACTACCCTGAACCATAGAGACACAGAGGTAGGCTACATAGTGTCAATGCCATTCATGGGGTTCCTCCTAAGGTCCTCCTGTACTGTAGTACTGCTACCTGCCAAAAGTATCCTTTCGTCATCTGAGGCGGAGAGGAAGGTTGCACAGACTGGAAGCTCTGTGACTGTCTGTCTCAGAGTCCACTGTGACTGTCTGCCCTGTACCGTGCTGGAAACCTACAAATGACAGATGGTCGAACAGAATGCGATGAGAAACCAATTATGCCATTAAAATCAGAAATACAGTCTATCTAATAGGAAATTGAATCATCCTCCTCCAGGACATGTTTCGACAATCTGTACCTGATAGAGGAAGCCCTCCTTGGATGCTATAAGTAGTCGGCCATTTCTTTGCAGTGTAAGGGTTGCCGTCAGCGTCAAACTATGTGAAGATTTTTCCAAATGTATCTGCGCTGTCTTGTCCTCGGCGGATGGGTGGGAAAATGTGACAAGTCCTCCGTCTGAGAGGGAGACGACCATTCCATTCAAAAATCCAAGAATAATGGAGACACCGGTATCTTTGACTTGGAAGAGTAGTTCTGTTGTGTTAAGATGCCATACTTTCACCTGCAGGTAAAGCAGAAGTGTTACAGATTATAATATTTTTGGGGAGTACATACTGTAAATATAAAAAAGGTTGGTTAACAGAATGATTGAAAAGGTGCATTTGAAGGAAAACTCCTCAAAGAAAATGTATTTGATAGAAGACAATTAACCCCTTCACATGTATGTCATACCTGGCCTCCGGAGTGAGTGAAGACAAGCGCCCTCTCCTCAGACACATGGATATGTGTGGTGGAAGGTAAGGAGTTAATGGACACCGCCTCCTGGGTACAGTACAGCTGCCTGCCACTCAACAGGCTCCACTTCCTCAGACTCCCGTCAGCAGCCAATGAGAGACAGTGAGCGCCGCTGTCAATCACTCTCACTGATAGCACCTTAGCTGAAGAGCATAAATAAGTAGACACACAGATAAATAATTTGCAAGAATAAGCAGAATGTGGATACGCTTGACAGTGATTAATTACAAACTCAAATACCTTCCTTAGAAATACACGCACACACACACACACCCCCGCCCTCACCTGTGTGTCCCACTAAGGTTTGGATGACCTCTAGATCATTGAGGTCCCAGGCAATCACCTTCCCGTCCTCTGAGCCTGCCAGCAGGATCCCTCTCTCTGGGCAAATATCCAGAGCTGTGACCCCTTCAGACAGACAAGACAAGAAGCTGTCCTTAAGCACAGATGTAAGATCAGCTTACCCATGCCATATCCTAACTTTAACCATTGGAGATGTGAAATACAGACTGACATTAGATCAGCATCTGCTGGCTACTTCATCCTACTCCTGGGCTCAATTGCAATGAACAGGCGAATCCTACACTATGTGTACAAACCTTTCTGGAAACCAGCAAGCGTCGTCTTTAGCGCTCCCCCTGGAGGCTGGAGGAAGGTGCACTTGGGGACAAGGATGGGGTCGGGACAGCACGAGAGCCAGTCGTGACACTGGCAGCAGAGTCGTCCTATCAGTGAAGGGTACATCTCAGCGAAGGAGTGGAGCCTGGCCAAGACCTCTGTGTAGAAGAGGGGGTGTCTTTGGAGAGGAAACATAGTATTAGAAGAGAGTGAGATAGTTGGTGAGACAGTGTGAAGAGAAGGCTCTCCTGATACAGTGTCACCCAACCACCCACCCATCCAAGTATAATGTCAATGTTTCTGGTTCCAAGCCAGAGGGACGAGAGTCATCAATAACCTACCCTACAGTTGGTACTCATTCTTTTTTGATCTATTAATTTTTGGTTGTTGTTGTTGCATCGCTCGTAAATATGTGAAATAGTGATCCAGCTACTTTAAACCCAACAGCAGATTTAAACCCAACAGAACGTGCATTAATTGAACATGTAACACTCGACTACGATACCACCCCCCCTGACCCATCTGACCCATCTGTCCATCTAGAAAGTCCAGGGTGGGCTTGAGGAGAATGAAAGTGTCTCGAATCAGTTGAGTCTCGGGGCAGTCCATGAGCTTGGTGCAGAGGGTCAGGTCCTCAATGACACTGGCCACGCCACAGGTCAGAGTCTTACAGTACAGCCACTCACTACTGCCTGTGGGGCAAAGAGTCGCAGCTTAAAGGTAGACTTCGTAATATGACATCATCATACACAGTAAGACAACTTCCTGACATCAACAATAAGAGAATTCAAATCAGCCAAGCCTGTCTGCCAGTATTGGCTCTTCCCACCATTGACTTTTGCACTGTGGCCTTACCTATGACCTCCTGGCGCAGCTCCTCCCAGAGGCCTGCGTGGAGGAGGTGGTAGGGCAGCTCCTGCAGCTTTTTGACATTTGCCACTCCTTCAGCGAACCACAGAGGCTGAGGGGGCACCTTGGCAACATGCCAGGGGAGAGAGTAGACAGGTGTACGTTAATGATTCAACACGACACAACTAACCCGCGGAAACATTGTCACTATGGAAACACGTCCGGTTAGCTTCATGGTAGTATCAAAAGCAACCGTCCATTTCATTAAATGAAAAACATGTCCTCTTGTGCATCTCTATCAATTGGTCTTCCTTAGTTTCAGTTCTTATTTACTGTGATATTTTTTGTGTATTGTGCTCCCTCTAAAAAAAGGCCCTGAGGGTCAGAGACCTTTATCCAGCTCAAATGGACCACACACACACACACACACACCGCACAGAACGTTGATCTACTATTCATCTGCCGTTTGTTCGTGGAAGTCTGTTTTAGTTGACCACCCTGGTGGACGTCTGTCTGACTGCAGACATGTTCGCGTGATTCAACCGCTAAAATCCGTTTGCACTTGGTTTGCAAATCATGGCCGTCACTCTTTTGAGGTGCTAAGGCCTTGTTTGCGTGGCGCTACAGAGGGCGGTGCGGACAGCTCAGTACATCACTGGGGCCGAGCTCCCTGCCATCCTGGACCTCTACATCAGGCGGTGTAAAAAGAAGGCCAGGAAAATTGTTAATGATTCCAGCCACTCAAGCTGTTCTCTCTGCTTTTGCAAGGCAAGCGGTACCGGTGCATCAAGTCTGGCACCAACAGGCTCCCGAACAGCTTCTATCCCCCAAGCAATAAAGCTGCTAAATAGCTAACAAAATGGCTACAAGGACTATCTATGTTGACCCTTGTATTTTACACTATAATGACTAGAGGAGTACACCGATTATTATTGAAAACACATCTAAGGGTTCTT
This sequence comes from Oncorhynchus nerka, assembly GCF_034236695.1. NCBI lineage: Eukaryota > Metazoa > Chordata > Actinopteri > Salmoniformes > Salmonidae > Oncorhynchus > Oncorhynchus nerka. Next base: position 53,101,498 of record NC_088419.1, on the reverse strand, counting down.
TGAGGTGCCATTCTATGTCATCATAGGAAACTGAACTGAAATCTCATCATTCTGTTACCTTGCGGTCAGCGTCCAATGTGGTCGTCAGTGGGGGTAGGAGGACAGCTTTGAATCGGCCTTGGCTCCAGCTACCCAAGAAGTACTCAGCAAGGACCCTGTGTCTGTCAGCCTGCTGCTCTGATCTCTGGTACCTCTCTCGCACAGTTTCAGTCAACAGCCTATTACCATATTAAATTGCACAGACAAAGTACAGGATTGGAAGTTCTGCCATAAGCAGATAAATACAAGAAGTATTGTCTACCACTGGACTGGAAGCATGCTCAATGGGAAATCTACATTATTAAAATAGATTTTTAGCAAAAACAATTGGCTTAATCTGGGTTTGGAACCCCAGCCCCTAAACCTATTTGGCTGAGATATATAGAGTGGATCTTTACTTGTGGTGGAAGTCGAGCACCGTGACGCCATTGGCCTGTCCCTCCACGAGGAGTTCTCCCAAGTCGTGCCTGAGGCGCACCCACAGTAGAGGGGGGAGGCGGATGAGGGAGTGGTTGGGGGGAAGCCAGTACTGGTAGACTTCAGCCAGGACATTGTCATCAAGGGACAAGATATCACGCAGCTCTGCCTCTGATAGACTACCCCTGGAGAACAGAATGAGTAATAATCATTTGGAAAAGAAATCATTATAAATAGAAGGATGGATTTTTCCGTTTCTAACCCAAATGTATGATAAGGGGGGGGGGGAGTGGGGGATACGGCAGCTTTTGATCTGGGAATTTGTCATGTGGATTGTCTGTAGGTTAAAGTATGACTCTGGCTTGATATTCCAGTGGTCTATTGATTGAAATATCAATGTTGTGTTGTCGGTTAATGCACCAGATGTGTGTGGGCGTGTGTATGTGCGTCACAGGTGGCTGGTGGCACCTTAATTGTGGAGGATGTGCTCATAATAATGTCTAGAATGGAAATAAATGGAATCAAACACGTGTTTGATATCATTCAATTCCAGCTATTATGAGCCGTCCTCCCCTCACAAGCCTCCTGTGGACTGTGTATCTGTGTGTGTACACGAACACCTCACCTAGCAGAAACGATATATCCCAAAGCTGCGCCAACCAGTTGCTTCCCATGCCTCTCCTCAAGGGCCTGGAATAGCTGTGACATCACTTCCTGTGCACTACTGCTCAGGGCCAGGTCAGTCACGGGTGTATAGGACGCCCATCGCCTGGCCATGTCCAGCAGTAGCTTCAGATGCAGAGGATTTCCACTCAGCTGAAAGCTACACAGTACCACTTCACACTGTTCTGGAGTCAGGCTTCGTTGCGCTTCCCTCATGTAGGCATTCATGATCTCTCTACCCTGGTCACATGATAGGGGTTCTACTTCAAAGAAATTTCCCGGCACCTCGACTGTTCTCCGAAGGTTAGCCAAAACTGGAGAGCCTGTATCTGCGGTGGACACCACCAAATGGACATTGGGGGGGATGTCTTTGGGTAGCCAGTGGAGTTTCTGGCCCTGGGTGGCTGAGGACAATTGGTCCAAGGAGTCTAGTATCAGAAGAAGTGTGTCTCCTCGCTCCGACACCTCAGCTAGAAGGCCATGGAAAAACCTCACCAGGTCCTCACTCGTGTGTGCTGTTATTGGGGTGGGAGGTGACAAACTGAACACAGAGCAGATCTGGAAACAGACACTCTGGAGGACACGGCCCAGGTCGGAGCTCTCTGCCGACGTCCCCAGCAACCTGAGCACCACCACAGCCCTAGGGTCCAGGAGGCCACGCATCTCCTGTGCCAGCTTGCAGAGCAGCGTTGTCTTGCCCACACCTGGTGGCCCATGCACCACCAGGGGCGTGTGGCGGGTGTTGGTGTGCTCCCACATGGCCAGGCAGATCTTCCCAAGGAGCCCCTCCCTGCCGCGAAATACGCCTGAACACTTCCCGGCACTCAAAGCCATGTGGTGACTAAGCTCCTGGAGCAGCCAACCTCTGTCCTCTTCCCCCTTCCTCTGACTTGCATCTCCTCCTCTTGCCCCATTCGTCCTCACTTCACCGGCCTCCACTGACGAACCAGCACCAACCCTCCTGGCAATGCGGGCCTTCGTCTGGGACACGAGCTGCTCGCAGAGGCTCTCCAGGTACTGGGCATGCTCCTTGCAGCTGGGCTCAATGGCTCCCTTGCACAACTCCACACTGTGCAGGTTGAGCATGCCCGGCGAGGCAGCGAAGAGATGCGACTTGAGGCCGGAGAGGAGTTCCTGAGCCTCGGTATCCAGCAGGCCATCAGCCGTCACATCCATGTACTGGGCCAGCCGCTTCGGGCCGTCCTTCTTACGCAAGTGAGGTAGCTCCCGCACGAAGAGGATGGCGGAGGGCTCGCTCTCGTCCCCATCTGGAATTCGCAGACCCTCCTCTATCTCATGCTCCGCCACTATGGAGGAGGAAGAACACCAGAAAATGGGTTGATTGGTTCTACAAAATGTGGATTTTCTACAATAAGTTACAGCTAATGAGCAAATAAGCTACCAAGTCATTGCGAATAAATAGTAGTTTAAGTGGAAATGTAACTAGAAAGCCACCAAGACTGAATCTAGCAACACTTGTCTACACATCACAAGGCAGAACATAATAGGTTTTTAGCTTGCTCCTATTCTAACATGACTGGTCTAAGACATTGGCAAGCTCTGACCAGATTTGAAGAACTGGTGTTTTTGTTCAACAGTTATATCCCCGTCTTTTTCAGCCTGCACAGCCGCAGTGCGTAGGAGCTGCAATAATCGAGCCTCTGTGTAGCGCCAGGAAATGACACTGTCATCCTGCAGCGGCCTTCTCTCAGGCTGAAGGTCATTGTAGTGGGGCAACAGAGTTGTGATTGGCTGAAGAACGTAGACAGGCGGAACAGCATTGTTGTCTTTCCTGAACCATTGGTGGAGAAGCCCCACCTGGTCCTGTGGTAGCTTGGACAGCAGCACCTCAAATTGTTTTCCTGGGAGGACACGGGGGATAGGGCGGTGGCCATACCGGTTCCCCAGCAGAGCCTTGAGAACAAGGGAGACATATCGAATCAAATTAAATTAAAACACATTACACCCTGCTGGAATTATATATTTCAAGAACCATTGAATTCAAGGAAAAGAAGAGCTAATTAACATTTGTGCAGGGTTCTCCAACTCCTGTCCTGGCGAGCTAGTAGGTGTGCAGGTTTTTGATCCAGCACAGTAGACAGCACTTACATCCCACTGGGTACACTGGTTGAATCAACATTGTTTGCGCATCATTTCAATGGAATTACATTGAACCAACGTGGAACAAACGTTGGGATACAGGTATCAAATGATCCGTCTTCAGTCTGGGCCACAGTTATTTCATGTCATGGGTTAGAAGAAAAGCCTGTAGCTCTCCAGGTTCAGAGTTGGACCTCTGTGGTAGAGGAACAGTATTGAACAACACTTACAATGAAACTTGGTCCTACGGATACTTTCTTGCAAGCCTCGATTTCCTGAAGACACAGTTCTGTGGTCATGTGGTCCACAGCAATTGCATCCTGGAGACCCCATCTCATATCCACAACCTTCAGGGATAAAGAACTAAATACAGAAGTTCCTCCAACAACACTAACATCACACTTCTCCGAATAATGATCTCCGAATTCATATGAAATTAGAATTAATTGACGTGTGTCTGATGGCGGCCCGTAATGTACTGCTACTCACCTCAAACACTAAGCCCAGACTCTGACAAAACGCTTGAAGTTCAGGATAGGTTTTGTCCAATAAGGCATTCCTTTCACTGCTCATATCTGCCAATGGTCACATCAGGTCAGAAAACACACTAGGTTTTCAGTGTTACCCAAAACTAAACAAGGCTATTCACCGAAAGATTACAAATTAGCAGGGGCGCAACTTTCACTGGGGACAGGACCCCACATTCTGAAATTGCATTCCCCCCCCCCCCCCCAGTTTACTTGGAATGTGATACAAAACGAGGCAACGGTGGGCTTCAGGACCATGCGGACACCTCTGAGCAGTCGGCTAAGGTTGTTATGTCCTCCCAACTTCTAAAACCAAAGTTGCGCCCCTGCAAATTCGGGATATGATTCTCTCAAAACAGATACAATGGCTTGGCCGTTGTAGTGATGATGTAAGCATCTGCTAAATAAGGAATAATCACATCTCTGATAAATTCAGTTGCAGCCAAATATATTGGCACCCTTGCACTTTTCTTAAATAATTCACTATTTATTTTAAAATACATTGCAATTGAAAAAAACTGTCTCCACATCTTATTGGATTTTCAACATTGCAGAATGAATTGTATTTTTGTAAACTTAAGTTTTAATTTAGAGAATAAAGACAAATGCATGGACAAAGTTATTGGCACTCCGGAGCTTGTATTTGGTTGCACAGCCTTTGGCCTAGATAACTGCCAACCAATGAGCTTGCTGCACCATTCTACTGGCATATTTCCCCACTTTCAGCAGCAAAGTTATTTTAATTCTTCAATGTTTGAGGGATACCCTCCAACTGCTGTTTTCAGCTCTCACCATAACTTATGGATGCGATACGTCTTCGAAATATGGGTGTGGCTATGATTGGTAAATTGAAAGCAGACCACTACCTGAAATCTACTTCAGGTAATTTAAATAATCCATCCAAATGTTGGCAAGTAGTGAATGGTTTGGAGTGCAAAAAAGATACACAAGCTTGCAAAACAATTGTTGGAAGACACACAGATTGTAACTGAGAGAACCTCCACTCTGACAGCATTTTCTAGATGCAGGCAGTTTATTTGAGAAGGTCAAGGTATAATTGAGCCCCCTATGAATTTACCTGACACCCCTGTGCTCTCCATCGCCAGGTTCCCTTTTCATCCTTCTCCGTTTCAGAAGTGTGTAAAGCCCTGAAATAAATTGATAGAAAAAAAATACCCTGGCCCTGATGATCTAGACCCCAGTTTCCTACACCTAGCTGCAGGCATCATTGCTCCCCCTTAGCATGTATTGTTAACCTTAAGCTTGATGTTAAGGAAATCCCCAAGTTATGGAAATCGGCATTTGTACTGCCTCTCCTGAAAGGTGGAGATCCTTCGCTACTTGACAACTATCGACCCATATAAAAATTGTCTGCACTGTCTAAGGTATTGTTGTCTTTAGTAGGAAGCTGAAGGCCTACCTCCAAGAAAATAACATCTTAAATGGAATGCAATCAGGCTTAGATCTGGCCACAGCACTGATTCAGCAACATTGAAGGTTTTAAATGACATCCACTGTGCTCTTGACAAGAAGTTACACTGTGTGTCTTTATTAATTTGTCGAAGGCATTTGACACTGTGGACCATGCTGTGTTAGTGCAAAGGTTAAAATGTTGTGGAATTACTGGTCATGGTCTAGATTGGTTTATAAATTCCCTAACAAATCGTACACAATGTGTAATGGTGGATTTTCTCCCACTTAAAAAGATGAGAGAGGCCTGTAATTTTCATCATAGGTACACTTCAACTATGACAGACAAAATGAGGAGAAAAAAATCTAGAAAATCACATTGTAGGATTTTTAATGAATTTATTTGCAAGTTATGGTGGAAAATAAGTATTTGGTCACCTACAAACAAGCAAGATTTCTGGCTCTCACAGACCTGTAACTTCTTCTTTAAGAGGCTCCTCTGTCCTCCACTCATTACCTGTATTAATGGCACCTGTTTGAACTTGTTATCGGTATAAAAGACACCTGTCCACAACCTCAAACAGTCACACTCCAAACTCCACTATGGCCAAGACCAAAGAGCTGTCAAAGGACACCAGAAACAAAACTGTAGACCTGCACCAGGCTGGGAAGACTGAATCTGCAATAGGTAAGCAGCTTGGTTTGAAGAAATCAACTGTGGGAGCAATTATTAGGAAATGGAAGACATACAAGACCACTGATAAATCTCCCTCGATCTGGGGCTCCACACAAGATCTCACCCCATGGGGTCAAAATGATCACAAGAACGGTAAGCAAAAATCACAGAACCACACAGGGGGACCTAGTGAATGACCTGCAGAGAGCTGGGACCAAAGTAACAAAGCCTACCATCAGTAACACACTACACCGCCAGGGACTCAAATCCTGCAGTGCCAGACGTGTCCCCCTGCTTAATCCAGTACATGTCCAGGCCCGTCTGAAGTTTGCTAGAGATCATTTGGATGATCCAGAAGAAGATTGGGAGAATGTCATATGGTCAGATGAAACCAAAATATAACTTTTTAGTAAAAACTCAACTCGTCGTGTTTGGAGGACAAAGAATGCTGAGTTGCATCCAAAGAACACCATACCTACTGTGAAGCATGGGGGTGGAAACATCATGCTTTGGGGCTGTTTTTCTGTGAAGGGACCAGGACGACTGATCCGTGTAAAGGAAAGAATGAATGGGGCCATGTATCATGAGATTTTGAGTGAAAACCTCCTTCCATCAGCAAGGGCATTGAAGATGAAACGTGTCTGGGTCTTTCAGCATGACAATGATCCCAAACACACCGCCCGGGCAACGAAGGAGTGGCTTCGTAAAAAGCATTTCAAGGTCCTGGAGTGGCCTAGCCAGTCTCCAGATCTCAACCCCATAGAACATCTTTGGAGGGAGTTGAAAGTCTGTGTTACCCAGCAACAGCCCCAAAACATCACTGCTCTAGAGGAGATCTGCATGGAGGAATGGGCCAGAATATCAGCAACAGTGTGTGAAAACCTTGTGAAGACTTACAGAAGACGTTTGACCTCTGTCATTGCCAACAAAGGGTATATAACAAAGTATTGAGATAAACTTTTGTTATTGACCAAATACTTATTTTCCACCATAATTTGCAAATAAATTCATAGAAAATCCTACAATGTGATTTTCTGGATTTTTTTCCTTTCTCATTTTGTCTGTCATAGTTGAAGTGTACCTATGATGAAAATTACAGGCCTCTCTCATCCTTTTAAGTGGGAGAACTTGCACAATTGGTGGCTGACTAAATACTTTTTTGCCCCACTGTATATATCTGCAGGCCTCAACCACCACCCTGAGAGCACTTGATTCAGTATATCATGCGGTCCTCAGGTTCATTACAAATCAAAAACATCTTACACATCATTGTGATCTCTACAGCGATGTTGGCTCGTCGTCTTGGACCTTGCGTAGGCTTAAACACTGGTATACACTGATTTATAAGGTCATATTGGGTAAGATACTATTTTCTCTGTTCTTTTTAATCAGGTCGGTAAATAAATATAAATTACGGTCCCATTCTCATTTGCTTTTATCAGTACCAAGAATTAGAACAGGTTTTGGTAGAAATTGTTTTAGTTACTCAGGTCCTGGCACTCTCTCCTGAACATTAAAACAGATGATTATCTAGTCTTGTTGGTGGAGTTTATATGTAAATATCATAGAAGAGTGTAATTGTCTTTAGGACAACAGTTTTTTAGTCGAGACATTTGTGTTTTTTTTAATGTAACATGTAATTGTTGTACTGTATGTGTGTCTATAGTTTTGTTTCATGTTGTGACAGTGTATGCTTTGTTCCCCCTGCTGCTATTGGACCAGGTCTCTCTTGAAAAATAGATGTTATCTCAATGAGGGAAAAACCTGTATAAATAAAAGGTCAAAAAAATAAAATAATAATAATCATCATCATCCGGACTCTTCGATGGTCACTCCAGAGCAGTCCCGTGTTTCATAATGAACCATCTCCAGGGTGCACACATCAAAAATGGTTCAAAGAGAGATGCTGGACTGTTCTGGTGTGGCCAGATCTGAATCACATCCATAAATTATAGCAAGAGCTGAACACAGCAGTTGGTGGAGGGTACCCCTCAAATATGGAAGAATCAGTGGAACGGTGCAGCAAGCTCATTGATGGCTACAAGAAGAGTTTGTCTGAAGTTATCTTGGCCAAAGGCTGTGCAACAAAATACTGGCTCCAGGGTGCCAATCATTTTGTCAATGCCATGTGTCTTCATTTTCTATTTTAAGTTTACAAAAATAAAATTGGTTATGCAATGTTGAAAATCCAATAAGGTGTGGGGACCAAAGGTTTTCTTCAATTTCAACTTATTTTAGAAGAAATAGGAAATTATTTATGTTCAAGGGTGCCAATATACTTGGCCGCAACTGTATATGCCTTGTGTTATAACGCGAGGCTGAGCCCATGTCACAATGAAAATACTGAACCCATACCATTATGAAAATATAGAGCCCAATGCCATCATGAAAAAACACCCACCTGTAAATGTGGAGCTGACAAAGACTCGGACCACGTTGGACCTGAGCTTCAGTCCTTCAGTTGCCTGGCCTCTGAGAACCTCCATGAGAGCTCCTCTTGGCGATGCCATGGTCCTCCTCACCTAGCACTGTCCCAGGCTAAAACCTCCCTCTCATCTCACAATGACCCACAATAATTGCTCAGCTTCCAAAAGTCATCAGAGAAGCATGTGAGCAGACGTATCTATTCTGACTGTAAGCATGTACTTGTGTTACAGTTTTTAGATCATTATTTAAGCATCCAATCCGATTGCCCCTTGTTCCTTGTGCTTCATGTTGCAAAGTGAAATTAGATGCGAGATACACACCTGAATGTTTTTTTCCCCCTCTCCCGTTGAATCCTATTTGTCATATCCTTGGAGATCAAGCTCTCCAAGACAACCTTGGGCCCTGTTCAAATACTTTCAAATTGCACCCTTCGTTCCTCTTTCCCTTGAGGTAATCACCGGTGTAACACTAGCGGGTAGGTGAAAGCCAAGGTTTCTCTGAAATAGCTCTCCCCCACCCAGTCATTGATTGCATTGAGGGGAGGAAGGTAGGATGCCCTTTCAAAGTATTGGAGCAGGGCCTTTGTTTACGAATGGTGCCTTCCTGGGACTGGAGGTCCCTTAGGGTAAGGAGAAGAGGGAGTTGGCTGTTGCCTTACAGCTGAGGCTCACCTTTAATGACATGGGGGAGAAGGGGCCAGACTAATAGAGTGTTTTAATATACAGTCATTGGTTTCAACTTATCAGACTGTAGCATTCACCAAGCACTTTTAGGAGCCGACGGGCTTGATGCCACTAAACAAATCAATTATCAGAAATCTCAGAAACTGGGCTTTTATTTTATCGTGGGAACACTTAAGAATATTCTGCAACAAGGGTAGCTTTGGATTATACTTAAGCATAACATGTATTTAATGCTTCATTAAGCTTTTCTGAAATATCCCATTATTTATACTTAATAGAAATAAGATATTTCAGAAAAGCTTCATACAGAAGTATAACCTGGTTATAGTTGCTTGCCTCTCAAATAAGTTACGAGATCTGAGATATTGTATTAATGTACTTAATTTTCAGAATGACTAGGCATTCCAGCTCATTACCCTGACCATACATCATGATGTTTGTTCCCCAGTACTGTACTACCCTTAAGCTGTTTTGACACGGGCTCCATTTTACCAAACGAAATCCTCAGAACACGACAGGAATATCCCTGGAGTTCATTTGATCATCAGGGTATTTAACTACAGAGCTTATAAAGTGAGTCAAGCCTGAGTTTGCCTCTGGCTAGGACTGGCAACAACATCTGTTTCAATATTTCTGGTAGTGCAAGTTAAAAAACACCTAACAAAACACCTAACAAAATCTTTGTAATACGAGGTTATACTTCATTTGGAATGTACTACTGCTATACAACCATGATGACTAGCGTTGTAACAGCTTTATGGCAGCGAGTGTACTTCAAGGCTACAGACTCATTCTCAGGGGAGTTAGTCTTATGTAATACTGATGAGACACAGTATTACGCCTTGTTTCACCAGAAAGGATACTGAATCTATATGATACTGGCTGCATATCAGGGCCTCAAACATGCGGCCTAAGACCCAAATGCGGCCTAAGAGCTGTTTTAATGCGGCCTGTGAACGTCTTAGTATAAAATTAACTAAATAAGTTTGAAACCCCTTAAGAGCTACTTATTTTGAGAAAACTGACAGAAGGTGACAAATGGGTCAAGTCAATTCTTAATGTATTTTGTTCAACCTTACTTGCATACAATAGTTTAAAACATCTCCAAACTAAAAAAAAAAAAACACAGCACAAAAGGGTGAAATAGCATGCATCAATTCTTGTTTTCATTGTTTTTTCTAGAACATATATGTCCCTTGTGCCCGTGTCCTAAGTGTATGATTGGTTGGGGTGGGCGTTTACACTGAGCTGGTTCTGATTGGTCAACAGGCACATGGAGTGTCTGCCTCCAGCTCTACCGTTAATCCTTTGCTCAGAAGAAAAGCTTCTTGCTTTGGCTCCCTCCCTAGGAAGTTCTTGAGCATAATTTCAGCGTCCTCCGAGCCTCCGGGCTTTAGGATACAGTTTCTGTAGCCCAGCCCCACCTAGAAGAGATTGAAATGTATTTCATCAGCATCAAGCAGATGACCATTGAAGCTGACAACAATGACATTTTTGCCATGATGAAATCATTTGGAGTTCAAAAAGGCCAGTCAGACTACATGGCTCCAGTTCTGAGGGCTGCAGGCAGTCACTGCTCACTAGCATCAAGAACCAACGACGCCTGATACCAACTACTCGATAAGAGCGGATGGTCAAGTGTAAAAACAGCATTGTAAATAACTAGCTGTGCCAACCTTGGGGTTCATGATGCCCTCCTGCTTGAAGCGGGCGTAGAACATGTCCATGGAGTAGACCTCGCTCCAGAGGTAACCGTAGTACTGGGCATCGTAACCACCCGCCAGGTGGCCAAATGTGGCTGGCATGTTGGTTCCTATGGGCACAATGGCGAAGGGAAAAAAAGGACAATAACTAAAGGAGTTGGCAAGACTGCACAAACAGATCTGGGAACAGGCTACCAAACTACAGCTGTGATAGTGCTATGGCCCATTGGTTGAGGTTGTCTCTGACCTGAGGATGCAGGCACGCCCAGTATCTCCTGGCTCAGCCGGGCGTACTCCTCGGCCGGGTCCAGCCCATTCTTGGTGTGTAAGGCCTGGTCCATTTTGGCCAGTACGATCTGACGCAGGTTAAACAGACCTGCATGGGAGGGAGAGGGTTAACACATTAACACACTGAAGCATTTAAACCCAGTAGCTCTTCAGGAGTCGTGTTGGTGACCACTGCCCAGTAACCTAAACACCGGCACTGGTGTAAGAGGTGTTATTAAGTCGGGTGTTCTATGAAAGAGCCAGGGTTGTTGTTTCATGGTGACCCACCCGTGTTGGCCAAGCGGGACTTCATGAGTTTGTCCAGCAGGTCGTCAGGGATTGGGGCACCCGTCTTGTAGTGTTTGGACATGCGCTGCAGGGGCTCCTTCTCCCACACCCAGTTCTCCAGCATCTGGGACGGCGCCTCCACAAAGTCCCGCTCCACGTGTGTCCCGCTGAACATGGCAAAGTCCGCCTGGGAGCAGCAGAGGTGGAGAGACACATGCATCTGTTAATCCCCGCATCCTGTGGTAGAACTACTGTTAGACATCAAACTGGGCAGGAAAGGGGAGGGATATATTATTTTGGTGTTCATATAGGTTTGATTACATTTTCTATACCATATTAAATATAGATTTTATAGTGAATGGTCATTGATGGAGTACACTGTGCTCTCAGGTATTAAAACTGGAAAAAAAACTGATTTTACAGGTATTAAATAGCCAATGACGTATTGAGAGCAGGAAATATATTAACCATCACACTAAAATGCCTTTACTCAGTCAAACATTCATTTCAGTGCTTAGGAATTACACAACAATGTATACTCTATAGTAGCAATGACACCACACACACGTATACATACACACCTGAGCGCAGAGCTGGTGCATGACGTGGCCAAACTCGTGGAAGTAGGTCTCCACCTCGTCGTGCTGCAGCAGGGAGGGGGCGTCGGCCGTGGGCTTGCTGAAGTTGGCCACCATGGCCGCCACCGCCATCTGCCGGGTCCCGTCCGACAGCAGACAGCCGGGCTGCAGGCCAAAGCAGGCCGCGTGGCCGTACTTCCCCTCGCTGGGAAGGGTTACACACAACCACCATGACTGGCTAAACATTTTTATTTCAGTGTCTCCCCCATAATGTGGAGGAGGAAAAGGTGGACTCTTCTCCGTTTCAATTGCTGTAGACAAATTCAGAGCAATGAAATAAAGACTTTCCCCCCAAAAAACTATTAAAATCCTAATTAAAAAAAGATGGTTATATCAAAACAATCATCATACATAACTAATTGTATGCGGCCATCTTTAAAATCCTCTGCCCTTTTCAATCTTTTCCGTTTTCCTCCGACTCACCGTGGGAAGAGGTCCAGGTAGAACTGGCCTACCACCGTGCCCGTGGTGCGGTCCTTGACGGAGTAGAGGGTGACGTCATCGTGCCACACGGGGGCGCCCCCCTCCACCAGGTCAAAGGTGAGGTTCAGCAACTCCTGGTAGATGTCCAGCAGGCCCCGGGTCACAACCTCCATGGGGAAGTACTCCTTCAGCTGGTTCTGGTCCACCGCGTATTGGGTCTCCTCCACCTACAGGGGGGAAGAGCAAAGGACAGATTCAATTCATCACTTCAAAAACATTATCCCTTCAGGGGCAAATATAGACCACACAGCCCACTGGGTCATCTCTAACACCGCAGTGAAAAACACAGAGCTATGATTTTATTTTATTTTAAATATGTTATATATTTTGAGTAGGGATTGATTGATGCTCAACGTTAAATTGCAATCTTCCTACCATCATATCTAAGCTAATATGACACCAACGTCGATGAAACTTTGGAAATAAACTTGAAAGTACACAACACACTCTTGACACACACACACACACACACACACACGACATGATCCGTTCAGCCGTTACGGAGAAACACATGCCGGATTTTTCACAAAGTCATTAGCATAATTGCCCAAACCTAGCTCAAATTCTAGACGTTGGATTAAAACAAGACTACAGCATCCATAAAATGACCGTCAGCCTTGGTTTTATTTGGACGGAATAAGTTGAGATGCAACCCGCTTGTACATCGTACAATTTATCACTCTCACATGTCCAATTAGAACCAACGATGTGACACCTTTTTGAAGCATTTCCAACACACACTGGGAGACAAATTCACCTTTCAGCAGTACAATAACCTAAAATACAAAACAAATATACACTGCCGAGTCGCTTACCAAGACGACATTGAGTGTTCCTGAGTGGTCTAGTTACAGTTTTGACTTAAATTTACTTGAAAATCTATGGCAAGACTTGAAAATGGCTGTCTAACAATGATCACCAACCAAAGTGACAGCGCTTGAAGAATAAAATAAAAAAGTGCAAATATTGTACAATCCAGGTGTGCAAAGCGACTCAAAGCTGTAAATCGCTGCCAAAGGGTGATTCTAACATGTATTGACTCAGGGGTGTGAATGCTTATGTAAATGAGATATTTCTGTATTTCATTTCCAAAAAATGTCATCCATTTTGAATTCAGGCTGCAAAGCAACAAAATCTGGATTAAGGGATATGGATACTTTCTGAAGGCACTGTAAATATCATGGCTGTTTTTTTTTGTTTTTTTAGATATAGGCATATTGTAATTTTGTTTTATTGTAGCGTGACCATCTTACTACAATGTTTCTATTTGTATAAATACAAACATAATATTAAGCTGCATATTAAATATGACAAGAGGTAATGAACTGGCCATTGATCAGAACAGCAAATGATAAAACAGGACCATATTTGCAAAACAAGTGGTTCTGAGTTTATGTCAATATTGCACAGATTAGATAATGGTTACAGAAATCAGGAAGGCAGAAAGGCTCTAAAGACCTCTACATCTATATGAATGACTCTGTCCAACCTGTTGTTATGTTAAGAACCTACGGAGAAAAGAAAAGGATCCGATTCCCCCCTCAATGACATACGGTGCATTCGGAAAGTATTCAGACCCTTTTTCCATATTTTGTTACAGCCTTACTCAAAACGGATTCAATTGTTTTTTTCCCCCTCATCAATCTACACACCATACCCTATAATGACAAAGCAAAAACATGTTTTTTTTTGTTGAAATGTTTACAAATGTATTAAAACATAAAAAAACATAAATACCCTATTTACATAAGTATTCAGACCCTTTGCTAAGAGACTCGAAATTGAGCTCAGGTGCATCCAGTTTCCATTGATCATCCTTGAGAGGTTTCTACAACTTGATTAGAGTACACCTGTGGTGAAGTCAATTGATTGGACATACTTTAGAAAGGCACACACACCAGTCTAGATAAGGTCCCACTGCTGACCGTGCATGTCAGAACAAAAACCAAGCCATGAGGTCGAAGGAATTGTCCGGAGAGCTCGGAGACGGGATTGTGTCGAGGCACAGATCAGGGGAAAGGTTCCAAAAAAATTCTGCAGCATTGAAGGTCCCCAAAAACATACTGGCCTCAATCATTCTTAAATGGAAGAAGTTTGGAACCACCAAGACTCTTTCTAGAGCTGGCCGTCTGGAAGGTTCACCTTCCAACAGGACAACGACCTTAAGCACACAACCAAGACTACACAGGAGTGGCATTGGGACAAGTCTCTGAATGACCTTGAGTAGCCCAGCCAGAGCCCGGACTTGAACCTGATTGAACAGCTGAAAACAGCTGTGCAGCGATGCTCCCCATCCAATCTGACAGAGCTTGAGAAGATATGCAGAGAAGAATGGGAGAAACACACCAAATACTGGTGTGCCAAGCTTGCAGCGTCATACCCAAGAAGAGTCGAGGCTGTAATCACTGCCAAACCACATTATTGTGGGAGCCCCTCTATGAGTATAAATTAGAATGTTTGAGAAAGTTTCAATCCTAAGTAACCTGCCTACACATTGATTGAAGTACAACATACATATAGTTCATGTAGTAGGTGTCAAAGCTGTGTGATGGAAAACCTTGGTAGTGCATGGGTGGAGTAGGCATTGTGGTGCTTGTGAACTTCCCTTTCTTTTTTGGGCTTCAGACCAATCCCTGCTTCTCACATTAAACTGTTTTGTGTCTTTAATAAATATAGGCTTTCCACATACTGGTATAGCAATTATGTAATACAACAGCAGAATAACCTTTGCAATCTGCAACTCTGACCCCCCCCCCCCCCCAATGCCAATGTATTTATGGGTGTTTAAAAAAAAATCCTGTTGGGTCCCCAGAAAAACAGAGCTGCAGACATTTGTTGTTTTTACCTATGGCCTACCTGGGTCATGAAGTAACGTGTGTCCCAGGCGTATAACTCGCCCTTGAAGGGCAGGCCCCTCTTCTGGCACTCCTCCTTCTTCAGCTTGAGGATGACATGGCGCTCCTCCTCCCCCAGGGGCTTCAGCTTACGGGCCAGTTCCTCTGGAGAAAAGGAAGATGACCTTATTGTCAAATGTACCCAAAGGAAATGTGTCTTCTGCTTTATCCCTCCCAAACACAGAGAGACACAGACAAACACACACATTGGAGCAGAGACGTGAGGGGTGGAAACAGTGTGTGTGTAAGGTTTTTTGTCTGGATCAAAATGGACTTTAGGTTGCATAGCAGTGTGTGGTCAATGGCAGTCACCGACTGAACATTTTAGAGGCCCTATTGGCCGCAGAGACAAAATGTTGCTGTTTTAAATGAATACTTCTAAGATTTTGGCAATGAGGCCCTTTATCTATTTCCCCGAGTCAGATGAACACGTGGACACCATTTCTATGTCTCTGCATGCAGTTTGTGGCATTGATATGAGTCAAACATTTATTCTAGTGTCAAAATGGAATACAAACTAAGTAGGATAACTGGTCATAAAGTAAGTCTCGTCCAAAACAGAGTTTTGTAAGTGCATTCGTCACAACTTACTTGAGGGTTGGGTATGAATTACTTACATGCCCACTTTTGCCAATGATGCCCAATTGAGACAATGCGTTGTGGTCAGCACCCAGCTGCCATGTGGAATTACTGGACAATGTTGTCAAGTCTGTATATGGGTGCAACGCACGCACATTTCGCTCAACAAATAGGAGTGAAAATGGGCTCCCATTAAATTGGTGCAAACTTCCAATGCATTTAAACAATATGGCCAGGAATGGATTATATCTGTTGAAATGCTTTGGAAGTTTGCTAGCTAAGTACAAGATAGCTGGTACTACCTAGCTAGTAGCTACCTTTGGCTGTACAACATAATGCTAGCGAGCCAGGGTTAATTTGCTAAATTACTTCGCTACTATGGCCTAGTTATTGCCTTACCTCCTCACGCCATTTGTACACACTGTATATATACTTTTTGTTTTTGTAAGTGCTGTTATTGTGAAATGGAAACGTCTAGGAGCAACAACAGCTCAGCTGCTAAGTGGTAGGCCACACAAACTAAAAGAATGGGACCAGAGAGTGCTGAAGCATGTAAAAATAGTCTCTCCTCGATTGCAACACTCACTACAGAGTTCCAAACTGCCTTTGGAAGGAACGTCAACACAATAACTGTTAGTCGGGAGCTCCATGAAATGGGTTTCCATGGCCGAACAGCCGCACACAAGCCTAAGATCAACATGCGCAATGCCAAGCGCCTGCTGGAGTGATGTTAAGCTTGCCGCCATTGGACTCTGGAAATGCGTTCTCTGGGGTGATGAATCATGCCTCACCATCTGACAGTCTGATGGACTAATATGAGTTTGACGGATGCCAGAAGAACGCCACCTGCCCCAATGCATAGTGCCAACTGTAAAGTTTGGTGGAGAAGGAATAATGGTCTGGGGCTGTTTTTTTTATGGTTGAGGCTAGGTCCCTTAGTTCCAATGAAGGGAAATCTTAAAGCTACAGCATACAATGACATTCTAGACTATACTGTGCTTCCAACTTTGTGGCAAAAGTTTCGGGAAGGCCCTTTCCTGTTTCAGCATGACAATGCTCACGTACACAAAGCGAGGTCCATACAGAAATGGTTGTTCAAGATCGGTCTGAAAGAACTTGACTTGCCTGCACAGAGCCCTGACCTCAACTCCATCGAACACCTTTGGGATGAATTGGAAAGCCGACTGCGAGCCAGGCCTAATTGCCCAACATCAGTGCCCGACCTCACTAATGCTCTTATGGCTGAATGGAAGCAAGTCACCGCAGCAATGTCACCGCCTTCCCAGAAGAGTGGTGGCTGTTATAGCAGCAAAGGGGGGAACAACTCCATAATAATGTCCATGATTTTGGAATGAGATGTTCGACGTGCACGTGTCCACATAGTGTATGTGTAGGCATACCGTCTTCATAAGCACATCAATATGATATTTACAGCATAAAAAGTTTTTACATTACATTTACATTTAAGTCATTTAGCAGACGCTCTTATCCAGAGCGACTTACAAATTGGTGCGTTCACCTTATGACATCCAGTGGAACAGCCACTTTACAATAGTGCATCTAAATCTTTTAAGGGGGGGGGTGAGAAGGATTACTTTATCCTATCCTAGGTATTCCTTAAAGAGGTGGGGTTTCAGGTGTCTCCGGAAGGTGGTGATTGACTCCGCTGTCCTGGCGTCGTGAGGGAGTTTGTTCCACCATTGGGGGGCCAGAGCAGCGAACAGTTTTGACTGGGCTGAGCGGGAACTGTACTTCCTCAGTGGTAGGGAGGCGAGCAGGCCAGAGGTGGATGAACGCAGTGCCCTTGTTTGGGTGTAGGGCCTGATCAGAGCCTGGAGGTACTGAGGTGCCGTTCCCCTCACAGCTCCGTAGGCAAGCACCATGGTCTTGTAGCGGATGCGAGCTTCAACTGGAAGCCAGTGGAGGGAGCGGAGGAGCGGGGTGACGTGAGAGAATGTATCTACACTCAAGCTGGGCGATGTTTCCACGTGTCCACACATGTAGCCTAGGGACATTAGTCATTCAGGGAATTGTCCCCCGGGAAAGATCTAACAGCGGACATAAGGAGAATAAAGGCGAGACAAAACTAGCCAGTTATAGAATACTGTGTTGTAGGACAGCTGAGCCTACTCCGGACAGGTCATTCAACTCGCAGTTGATACTATTTCCATGGTAACAAGTCTTTACATGACACAATGACATTTTGAAACTAAGTTGCAAGCTACTTTTGTTGCAAGGTGTTGTAGAACTAGTGCCTTATGAAACACATTCCAGGCACTGGCTCTTGCTATCAACGCCATAACTGATTTGACAGAGAAATCAGCTAGCCAGCTGCTGTCAGCTTGGCTAAACACAAGGTCTGTGAAGGCTTTAGTCCACACATAGAACTGAATTAGCAGAACATCTTGAGATGGCGAGTCAGTCAGGAGGAGAGAAGTCCTCATCTTCAAATGAAATGGCAAAGACATGAAACACACACATCAAACCACGCCCCCAAGGCAACTCTTGATTGGCTTCAGTCATGGCCGCTAAGCATTTCTTAACGACCAAGCTTCAAAATGAGGCCAAATCGGGAAGCTCAGTTGCTCTTTAAAGCTAATTCCCTGCAATTCTACACATTTTGCCATGGGGCTGATAGAATATATTGCCGTTTTAAAGCTAATTTCCTGCAATTCTACACTTTTTGCCATGGCTTAGGCTGTGTTCTTATGCTATCGGAATGACTCAAACATAACAAAAACGATGGGGGCCCCATGCCATGACAAAAATACCCCTGAATGTACCATTTTGCTGATTGTTCATTCTCAAAGATGATTTATTTATTAAAAAATTAAAAAATAAGTCCATTATCTTTTCTACATGGTTTACACTGAAAACGTTTTTCCATCCTGAAAATTATGAAACATTTCAATTTAAAAAAAACACTTAGGGTGGCTGGCCCAATACTTTTCTATGCAGAAAAAAACATGTGTGTGAACTGCTGTCATTCCATTTTTGCAATGTGAACCACTTTGTGTTGTAGCAGTTGTGTTTGTTAATGCATAGTTGATTGTGAGCAATGCCCTTAACAAATACAATATGACATCAATACTTTTACTAAAACGGAACAGGGTGGTTACGGCCAGGGGGGTCAGGGCAGTATAGTGAAGCAGCTGAAGCACTACATTGTTTCTGATACAACTGACAGCAGCTAAGAATAGTTAAATATACACTGGTCAGTTAGAAGTGGAACAACGGACCATAACAACCTTTCAGATAGTTGTACCCCATCTCGATCAGTAACACCCACCTAGGAAGCCGGCCACCTTCTTGCCAGACTTGGCCATGTTCATCTCCAGGACAAAGTCAGCGTGGGTGGTGAAACCCAGCAGGGAGCTCTTCTGGGCTCTCAACTCCACTAACTCCTTCAGGATGGCAGAGTTCTTCTACACCAGGGTAAAAGACAGAGGGTGAGGGCTGAAATTCATTCCAGGGGACCATTTTAAGTAACTTTACAGGTTATCCTTGGTCCTTTACAGGTTATCCTCCTTGGTGCTCAGAGAAAAAAAACACAACTGTTGTCTATTATCAATTTTGGCCGACATAAACGTAAACGTTCATTTCAGGCAGCTTAAGACTTTCTTTGAGTTTCTCAGGGGCTCAGCGATTTTCTCTAGTCAACGCTCTCCCAGTACAGGATAGTATCTCGGTCTCACACAAAACAGACAACGGCTCACCTCTTTGCACCGAGAGTTGAAGGCCTCCTCCAGCTTCTTGCGGGTCTCGGGGATGAAGCACTTCTTCATGGTGGGGAAGTAGTGGGGGTACTTGAGGGTGATTTTCAGCTTGTCCCCATCCTTCTCCAGCGAGCTCAGGAAGTCCTCAGGGAGACCGCCTAAAGTGCATCGTCAGACACGTCACAAGTCCTACTTATGGATTTACTTTCAATGTTAGTGATTTTTGATTCTTCTTTTTTTTAAGCAATCAAATTAGAAACCTGAAAACACATGAGATCTTTCATATAGCTAAGAATGAAACGTTGAAATTCTACAACAGTTTCCATAAGTGTCCTTCCCCTTAATGTTGCGGAATCAGTTAAGGTCGAACAACAGCAACTGTCGTAGGAAGTTAGTTTTTTTTGCATCCTTTTGATGGTGACTGCTACAAGAGAACAGAGACGGGTTCGATAGGAGCCTGGGAGCTTATAGCTTGTAAAGAGCCAGGTTGGGATGAATTTCACTTCAGGACACTGACTCAATTCAGTAGATAGTATACTAAAATTCAAATTCAGAGGGCCATCTATTTTTAATGAAGATATTTTAACAAATTGGAATTGATACCAATACTATTGAGTAATATTTAGTTACTATTAATGGATAGTACACATTATTGCCATTAGTGGATAGTACCCATTATTTCTATGAGCAAAGGTCCAACAACAGAAATGGGATCTCAGAACAGGCCGCGTGAACATGTCTCACCCAGCTCCTCTCTGGTGAAAGTCAGACTAGTGGTGTCTTCGTTCAGGTGCTTGTTGAAGTCAATGCACAGGTTGCTCAGCTTCTTCTTGATCCTCTTGACTTCCTGTTTGGATTAGATACATAAAGTCAATAAGTTGACAACAATGAACCTACTGTAGATCAGAGTATAACACGAGTCATTCCACCTCAAAAAAACACAAGAAAGAAGATTGACACCCACCATCTCAGATTGTTCTGAAATCAATTGTTGGGAACAGATAAGATTAGCATTCCTGAAACATTGTTTCAAGATCATTTGAACTGTGAGAAATCAAGCTTAATCGACTGCACCCAAAATTGGCCATTT
Source organism: Oncorhynchus nerka (assembly GCF_034236695.1). Taxonomy (NCBI): domain Eukaryota; kingdom Metazoa; phylum Chordata; class Actinopteri; order Salmoniformes; family Salmonidae; genus Oncorhynchus; species Oncorhynchus nerka. The sequence goes on along the minus strand of NC_088419.1, from coordinate 53,080,898 downwards.
CAATTTATAGGATTCATTTACTATTCAATAAATATAGTATATGAAACCTCTTAATGATTAAGACGTAATCCAAAACCTACGGACCACCCCAAAGGCAAGTATACAGTATTAATTTTGTATGTTTGACAAGTAGTATGAATCTGCGGCTTATATTATTCTTTATTCATTCTATGTAATGTATTCAGTGAATTTGGTGGATTTTCCTCCGCTGTTCAGAAAAATTAGCCATTGAAGTCACTTGCACCCCCCCCATAAATTAGAGTGAAAATACCAGATTTTTCTCACTAGATGCTGCTGTTACTGCCACACACTTTTATCCATGTTGCTGGTCTCTTGTGTTTCTTAAATGGATCACGAAAATGCTCGTGCAACTTTGGGTAGACAATCAATAGTTTTTGCTCATGGTGAAAATAAATAGTGTGGTCATCCTCACAAACCAAGGCAGTCCTCAATGAAATCAATTCAGTTGGTCTCTTAGCAACCCAACTCCTCTGAAATAATCCAACAAATGGCAGCTCTCTGAGAGGGTTAACCCTATGGTGCAATTCTCATATGAAGTCCAAAACTGTGATGGAGAAATGGGCTAGTGACTAAAATGTGACATCCCTAATAAAATAATACAATTATAAACCATTACAGAGCAGTCTTTTGTTGTTCAATGAAAATGGTTAGAAAACATTTCTATGTTGTTTGACTAGTGACATTTAACATTAAACCCAACCCAATACCATTACAAAACAATATACAGTGTGTATTTGGGACTTTTACCATTAGAGACTATAACATTGAAACCATAAGAACTGCTGTTAGTTTGCTTGTTCACCAGGAATGTTGAATCCAGACATTTTTGGAAGGGAATAAACTAAACATACATTGTCTGTTTCCTGGACACAGGTTAAGCCTAAGAGGTGTGTGTTTGAATTGCTTTCATTGAGGACTGGCTTGAATTGTATGGATGACCAAACCTTTTATTTTCATCATGGCCAAAAGTTATTAGTTTTCTACCCAAATTTGCAAAAGGGTCCATTTAATAAGCACAAGAAATCAGCTATATGGATAAAAGGGTGTGGCAGTAACAGCAGGAAGAGCTGCATCCATGGTCAAAAGTAGTACTTTCACATTCATTTATGGGGGAAAAATACAAGACTTCAAAATGGCTAATTTCTCTGACCAGGGGGGAAAAACGTCACCAACTTCACTGAGAATACATTACATAGTATGAATAAACAATACACCAAGCCGCAGTTTCATACTACCTGTCAAACATAGAGAACTGATACTGTATACTGGCCATTGGGGGGGTGGGGGTGTTCCGTGGGTGGCTTTTGACCATTCATTTGGATTCCTCGCGTCACTGTTAACCCCCCGAGGTCGATGTCCACGCCCCAAGGTAATCTAAATAGCATACTACAGAAATCCCCAAAATTGTCTGTCAGTTTAAGAGATATCAGGTTGTTTTGCATTGGATGCGTCTCAATCCACAGCATCCAGCTATATCGCACTTCCGCATCTGCAGTGAAAGGTGACAGAGCTAGAGCAGTGCTTGTCAGACCATGAGACATCCCGAAAATCGGCCATCACAAAATCGTCTGAACAGTTTGGCCTGAAAACTATTATGACCCCTCTATGGAAGGGGGTGTTCTCTATTTTGCTCTATGACCTCCACAAGTCAGTACAGCCGATCTGCCTACTTCTGTCTGTAGCGTCTGAACACTCTAGGCCTCACAAGTCTTATCTGAAGGTCAGCCAGTACCAGTTGCAAAAAAAATGTGGAAGTATATATGGAGACTTTTTAGGGCCAAAAATGAGTTAAACACGTAAATAATTATTTTAAATATTTTTGTGGATACTTCAAAGAGTATTAAAATTCTAAATCAAACAGCTAAATGACCCTATGAATTGAAAAGGCCAATTTGGGTTCATTTCTCAGAGATACCATTTGAAATTAAATGGAACGATCCACTTGGAAATGAGCGTGGCCGTGATATCCATCAAGGTCACTTCCTTTGAAAACGGTAAAGTCTCTTACATCCTGTGTTTCTTTGGGCAGGTGGAGACCATTCCTTTGGCCCAGCTTGATCAGCCTCTCCATGTACCTCTTGGATTCCTGAGTAAGCGTGTCACCGTCAACCTTGCGCTGTGAGAGGTTAAAAGCAGAACTCAGTCAATGAGAATGATACTCCACGCAACCTTTACATAGCCATGGGATAATTCTGAAGACAACATGAGGCAAGAGCATGTTGATTTGATTTATTTTACCTTTATTTAACTAGGCAAGTCAGTTAAGAACAAATGTAAAAACATGTAAAAACATACAGGCTATAGAGATCTTCCTAGGTACAGCTCAATAGGTCAAAGTGGATCACCTTTTCCTCTCCTTTATTGGTACTGATATAATGAAGTGGGAAGATGAAAGCACATCCACTGTGTGCATTTTCAGATCAGTGTAGATGAAGAATAAGGAGATGAGGAGGAAGCAACTACAGACTATTGACATCTTATCTACGGACTATTGGGATCTTCCATATTGATCTCACACGGCCCTCCTCACCTCTAGTGCCACGATCCTCTGGTAGACGTCCTCCCTCATGCTCATCTCCACATCAAACTCCGACAGCTTCTTGTCGGCGTCGGTGCTGGCCGTGCGCACGTCCTTGGAGGAGGACACATGCTGGGGGAAGTCCAGCATGTTGCGGTCCACTGGAATAACACGTCAAAATGTAAAAGTGAGCAGTTGTTACGAGTGTCATTTTCATTGTACGTGATGCTATGTATCATGAGGATTATATATCGTGCTTTTTCAGTGGTCAAAGTGCTTTCATACTGAAATGGGGGGGACTCAATCCATTACCAATGTGTAGCACGCACCAACAGTTTATAAAACCAGTCTAAACTGACCACTGTCAGCTTGAAACATAGGCTTAGGTTTTGTAGATTATTTCATCACTACGCACAGTCTTAACAAAAGGCCTAAAATTATGAAAAGCAGTAAGGCGATGATAAAAACAAGCTCTTTTGGATTAGGTCATTTGCTGCCTTGAGTCTATAAACGGCTACAACTGACTGATTTAACATGTAGAGTCCAGTGTCCACTGCCTATTGTAGGGAGCATTGGCTTGTCAGCTAGTTTTTATGTAAAAAGTGCTGATTTGTCTATACCATTGCATACCTCGTTCGTGCCAACTCAGACATTTTCCCAATCGCTTTCAAGGCCAGTGGAGTAGATGCTAGTTGTGGTTGCTATGGACTGAACCCGCTACACATCATAACCTATTCATTTCAATCCACTGTGGTCATACAGGAAAGGGGTTGAAGAAATGATGCTATTTTGGAGTCACACCCACCTGTGTACTCCACCTCCACATCAGCGAGAGCCTTCAGGGTGTTCTCATAGGAAACACTGGCCAGGTCCAGGGCCCCGACACAGTCATATACCTTTTTGGTCTTGGCAATAACCTCATCCGAGAGCTGATTGATTTGCTCGGGGGTCAGGTCCCAGCGCAGGCGGTTGTCAGCACAGACTGGCGCACCAGTGCCAGATGCCAACTCTTCTGTTGGGTGAAAGAAAGGTTGGACATGAGATGGATGGTTCGTATTGGAAAAGGCCTACTTCTAAAGTGTATGAGGAAATGTTTTGTTTCACTATGCAGAGGATGAGTCATGGCATTCAATGGCATGTGGTATGAACTAGGTAGAGTTTCAGTATTGTTCATGTGATTCGAATATACTGTGGCAGGTGTACTATCAGAAGTACAGTCGTGGCAGAAAGTTTGGAGAATGACACAAATAATACATTTTCACAAAGTTTGCTGCTTCAGTGTCTTTAGATATCTTTGTAAGATGTTACTATAGAATAGTGAAGTATAATTACAAGCATTTCATAAGTGTCAAAGGCTTTTATTGTTGATGCAGAGTCAATATTTTTCAGTTGACCCTTCTTTTTCAAGACCTCGGCAATCTGCCCTGGCATGCTGTCAATTAACTTCTGGGCTACATCCTGACTGATAGCAGGATGTGCTTAATTCTTGCATAATCAATGCTTGGAGTTTGTCAGAATTTGAGGGTTTTTGTTTGTCCACCCGCCTCTTGAGGATTGACCACATGTTCTCAATGGGATTAAGGTCTGGGGAGTTTCCTGGCCATGGACCCAAAGTATCGATGTTTTGTTCCCCGAGACACTTAGATATCACTTTTGCCTTGTGGCAAGGTGCTCCATCATGCTGGAAAAGGCATTGTTTGTCACCAAACTGTTCCTGGATGGTTGGGAGAAGTTGCTCTCTGAGGATGTGGCTGTGTTCTTAGGCAAAATTGTGAGTGAGCCCACTCCCTTGGCTGAGAAGCAACCCCACACATGAACAGTCTCAGGATGCTTTACTGTTGGCATGACACAGGACTGATGGTAGAACTCACCTGGTCTTCTCTGGACAAGATTTTTTCCGGATGCCCCAAACAATCGGAAAGGGGATTCATCAGAGAAAATGACTACCCCAGTCCTCAGCAGTCCAATCCCTGTACCTTTTGCAGAATATCAGTCTGTCCCTGATGTTTTTCCTGGAGAGAAGTGGCTTCTTTGCTGCCCTTCTTGACACCAGGCCATCCTCCAAAAGTCTTTGCCTCACTGTGCGTGCAGATGCACTCACACCTGCCTACTGCCATTCCTGAGAAAGCTCTGTACTGGTGGTGCCCGAGCTCGCAGCTGAATCAACTTTAGGAGACGGTCCTGGCGCTTGCTGCACTTTCTTGGGCGACCTGAAGCCTTCTTCACAACAATTTAACTGCTCTCCTTGAAGTTCTTGATGATCTGATAAATTGTTGATTTAGGTGCAATCTTACTGGCAGCAATATCCTTGCCTGTTAAGCTATTTTTATTTTTGTGCAAAGCAATGATGACGGCACGTGTGTCCTTGCAGGTAACCATGGTTGACAGAGGAAGAACAATGATTCCAAGCACCACCCTCCTTTTGAAGCTTCCAGTCTGTTATTCAAACTCAATCAGCATGACAGAGTGATCTCCAGCCTTGTCCTCGTCAACACTCACACCGGTGTTAACGAGAGAATCACTGACATGATGTCAGCTGGTCCTTTTGTGGCAGGGCTGAAATGCAGGGGAAATGTTTTTTGGGGATTCAGTTCATTTGCAATTCATTGCAATTCATCTGATCACTCTTCATAACATTCTGGAGTATATGCAAATTGCCATCATGGAAACTGAGGCAGCAGACTTTGTAAAAATGAATATTTGTGTCATTCTGAAAACTTTTGGCCACGACTGTACAGAGCTATTCCACTCGTGGTGCTGTTGCACCCAATTGAAACCTTGTGTTGTCAGTTCTAGCTTTCAGCTCGCTCGTGTAGTTGAAATTCTGTGTTACCTGTTGGGTAATTATATTCTGTTGCATCCTGTGGTGGATTAAAGGATGTCCCAGGGACTCATCTGGACTAAGTTAAATGGTGAGTTCTCACTCTGTTGTTCAAAAGACCTCTTTGCTACAGCCTCTCCCATAGTTTGTTTGGCTACCCGTTACGAAAGAAGAGAACGTTGGGTTATGGATGTAACCTTGGTTCTCTCAGAAGAATAACAGGTCGCCAATCTTTCATGTCGTTCCTCCACCTCTGTGGGGTTTGAGTGAAGTAATGGACAGTGTGTCACACCACACCTTTTATAGTAACAGGTCACGTGGGTACAGTAAGGGTGTGGCGTGACTGTAAACAGGACCAAAAAAGCTGATACCGATTAATCGGCCGATTTAATAAAAAATGTATTTGTAATAATGACAATTACAACAATACTGAATGAGCTTATTTTAACGTAATATAATACATCAATAAAATCTATTTAGCCTCAAATAAAATGAAACATGTCCAATTTGGTTTAAATAATGCAAAAACAAAGTGTTGGAGAAGAAAGTAAGTGCAATATGTGCCATGTAAAAAAGCTAACGTTTAAGTTCCTTGCTCAGAACATGAGAACAATTGAAACCTTTTAACAGGAGTCTTCAATATTCCCAGGTAAGAAGTTTTAGGTTGTAGGAATTATAGGACAATTTCTCTCTATACGATTTGTATTTCATATACCTTTGACTATTGGATGTTCATATAGGCACTTTAGTATTGCCAGTGTAACAGTATAGCTTCCGTCCCTCTCCTCGCCCCTACCTGGGCTCGAACCAGGAACACATCGACAACAGCCACCCTCGAAGCAGCGTTACCCATCGCTCCACAAAAGCTGCGGCCCTTGCAGAGCAAGGGGAACAACCACTCCAAGTCTCAGAGCGAGTGACGTTTAGAACGCCATTTAACATCGGTTACACCAGCCTAATCTCGGGAGTTGATAGGTTTGAAGTCATAAACAGCTCAATACTTGAAGCACAACGAAGAGCTGCTGGCAAAACGCACGAATGTGCTGTTTGAATGAATGCTTACGAGCCTGCTGGTGCCTACCACCGCTCAGTCAGAATGCTCTATCAAATCATAGACTTAGTTATAACATAATAACACACAGAAATACGAGCCTTAGGTCATTAATATGGTCGATTCCGGAAACTAACATCGAAAACAAGACGTTTATTCTTTCAGTGAAATACGGAACCGTTCTGTATTTTATCTAACGGGTGGCATCCATAAGTCATAATTACGTAAAATTCTGGCAAATTAGGTGGCCCAAACTGTTCCATATACACTGACTGTGTGCAATGAACACAAGAGAAGTGACATGATTTCACCTGGTTAATATTGCCTGCTAACCTGGATTTCTTTTAGCAAAATATGCAGGTTTAAAAATATATACTTCTGTGTATTGATTTTAAGAAAGGCATTGATGTCTATGGTTAGGTACAGTCGTGCAACGACTGTGCTTTTTTCGCAAATGCGCTTTTATTAAATCATCCCCCTTTGTTAGGAAGAAATAGTCTTCACAGAGTTCGCAACGAACCAGGTTAGAAGGCAATATTAACAAAATATGCAGGTTTAAAAATATATATTTGTGTATTAATTTTAAGAAAGGCATTGATGTTTATCGTTACATTGGAGCAAGACAGTCCCTTTTTCGTGAATACGCACCACATCGATTATATGCAACGCAGGACACGCTAGATAAACTAGTAATATCATCAACAATGTTTAGTTAACTAGTGATTATGATTGATTGTTTTTTATAAGATAAGTTTAATGCTAGCTAGCAACTTATCTTGGCTTCTTACTGCATTCACGTAACAGCCAGTCTCCTCATGGAGTGCAATGTAATCAGGCGGTTAGAGCGTTGGACTGGTTAACTGTAAGGTTGCAAGATTGAATCCCCGAGCCGACAAGGTAAAAATCTGTCATTCTGCCCCTGAACAAGGCAGTTAACCCACCGCTCCTAGGCCGTCATTGAAAATAAGAATGTGTTCTTAACTGACTTGCCTAGTTAAATAAAGGATAAATAAAGGTGTGTGTAAAAAAAAAAAAAATTTACGGCCAAAATCGGTGTTCAAAAATACAGATTTCCGATTATGAAAACGGCCCTAATTAATCGGCCATTCCGATTAAATCGGTCGACCTCTAATACATTTCTTTGTGAATTTGGTAGGGTCACCCAAAAAGTTTCATATTGCAGCTTCAAATAGCAGCCAACCATTGTCACTGTTGATATACTATGCCACGTCATGATTGGTTTAAGTTTACTAACAGACAAAGTTATTCTTAGAGCTGGCCGCCCGGCCAAACTGAACAATCGTGGGAGAAGGGCCTTGGTCAGAGAGGTGACCAAGAACCTGATGGTCACTCTGACAGAGCTCCAGAGTCCCTCTGTGGAGATGGGAGAATCTTCCAGAAGGACAACTATCTCTGCAGCACTCCACCAATCAGGTCTTTATGGTAGAGTGGCCAGACGGTAGCCACTCCTCAGTAAAAAGGCACATGACAACCCGCTTGGAGTTTGTCAAAAGGCACCTGACTATCAGACCATGAGAAACAAGATTCTCTGGTCTGATGAAACCAAGATTGAACTTTTTGGCCTCAATGCCAAGCGTCACGTCTGGAGGAAAACTGGCACCATCCCTACGGTGAAGCAAGGTGGTGGCAGCATCATGCTGTGGGGATGTTTTTCAGCGGCAGGGACTGGGAGACCAGTCAGGATTGAGGGAAAGATGAACGAAGCAAAGTACAGAGAGATTCTTGATGAAAACCTGCTCAGGACCTCAGACTGGGGTGAAGGTTCATCTTCCAACAGGACAACGACCATAAGCACACAGCCAAGACAATGTAGGAGTGGCTTCAGGACAAGTTTTTGAATGTCCTTGAGTGGCCCAGCCAGAGCCTGACTTGAACCCGATCAAACATCTCTGGAGAGACCTGAAAATAGCTGTGCAAAAACGCTTCCCATTCAACCTGACGGAGCGTGAGAGGATCTGCAGAGAAGGATGGGAGAAACTCCCCAAATACAGGTGTGCCAAGCTTGTAGCATCATACCCAAGAATACTTGAGGCTGTAATCACTCCCAAAGGTTCTTTAAGAATGTACTGATTAAAGGGTCTGAATACTTATGTAAATTGGATATTTCATATAAATTAGCAAACATTTCTAAAAAAAAACAGTTTTTGTTTTTTTCATTCTGGGGTATTGTGTGTAGATTGAGGTAATTTTAAAAACATTTAAATACATTTTAGAATAAGGCTAAGGTAACAAAATATGGAATAAGTCAAGGGGTCTGAATACTTTCTGAAGGCACTGTAAGTGATTCATTGCCACTTGTTAAAACGAGTTTTTAGTGTTTGTGCCGATTATAAAGGGTCTCCTCAAAAAATGTTTTTTTTATAAGTAATACGATTGTTGCACATGTATGAGCAGATAAACATAACATTTGCTATGTTTTCATTATAATCACGAACTGTTTCTGCATATTGGTTAGGACGCCCGTTAACTGTGTTTTGACATTGGACTATTTATCAAAATGTCTTGTCAACAGGAAGCAGCAACGGAATCATTTTGGTTCTTTCTGTTTTAGTCACATACAATTTAACTTTCAACCTTAATTTCCAATGGTAACTGCAACTCCAAAAACGTGCTGCGATTGGTTCATTTTGATGATATACCAGAAATCACCAAAAAGGGTTTGCCCTGCCTTCTTATGGCACATGTAATTAAACATAATGTTCAAATGTGAGTCGTTTGAAGACTCACGAAGTTCCTCTCTGCTTACCCCATGTCAAAATAGAAGTCCCCCACAGCACAAGTGCTTGCTTTTTTTGTGCAGGTATAGCGCACGTTCGGGACTTTTATTTTGACAGTGAGCGGGAAAGGAAGTGAGTCTACAACATACCCACGTTTGGAAAGTCTGATGTATGTTTTATTAGACGTTTATGTCAATACCCCCCGGCCCAGCATAAGAACCAACCCTATAGACAATCGGCAAAGTTGAACTTTACTTGTATTTGACATCTGCCTTCCGGCAAACTATTCCGTTATTTTGTCAACTAATTCCTAGTAAAACTAGTGTGTAACGTTAAATATTAGCTAACGTTGCTAAAAAGCAGGTAGCTAACGTTAATAGCTAGGTAGCATCCAGAAAACCAGAAAGCCAAGCACAGACGTATTAATATGCATAACTTTGAGTTTGTATTCATTTGTCAATGAAGTGTTAGGAAAGACTAACATGGATTCATTTCGTACTCACCTGTCGGTGCCATCTTCCAGAAAACCAAGTACCAACGTTTTCAGAGCGCTTTGCAGTCTGTGTTTGCCGATAAAGCGACGTGTGGGCATGCTTCAGCTACGTAGTGATGACGTCTAACACTTGCGACGAAGTCAACACCTTTTTTTGCTATCATCACCAGACCTATCAGCAGAGATACTTTTCTAATATCACTGGCACCACCAGCTACTGCAAGAAGCACCTGAAGTAAAGGCAACTGGTAAGGATCATTTTTGCTAGCTAACGTCTGTTGTGTGCCATAACGTATCGTTTTTTAAACCACACGTCAATGTCAACGAAAGTCGAGTAAATCGAGGTAAAGTGCTCCAAGCATTTTGTTATTGGCGTCATGTCAGTAAAGCTAATGTGATAAGTAGGCTAGATAACTAACATTATTTAGCTACAAGCAGCTAGATAGCCCTAGCTAAGATATCCACGTAGTTATAAGCTTAATCATTTCTCATGCAAAACTAGACACCTAACGTGAACGAATACACGGTCGGAGTATTTTCACATGGTAGGCCAACTGTTAGCTCTGTTAGCCTTATTAGCTAACAGCAGCCGACCGTAAGCAACTTGCTAGAACATTCTAGCTAGCTCGCGACGTCTTGTCAAGTTATCAAACTTGCTAGCTAGTTATTAGCCTAGGATTAAGAAGCTATCTAATCAGATGACATGGTAACATATAGGTTTATTTGTTATAATACCGATATGTGTAAATGTCAATGTTTTAGCTACCTACAATCTAATCCCAATCAGTTTACAATGGAGATTTTTAAATTTTATTTTACCTTTATTTAACTAGGCAAGTCAGTGAAGAAAAACATCTTAACTACCTGTTCATGGGCAGAAAGACAGATTTGTACCTTGTCAGCGCAGGGATTTGAACTTGCAACCTTTAGGTTACTAGTCCAACGCTCTAACCACTAGGCTACCCTGCCTCCCTGCTGTACCAACAACATTATATTCTCTTCTTTTCTTCTTCAGGGTCCCTCACAATACACTTTCTACTAAGGGGTTTGGACCTCAATCCAAAATGACTGACACAAAGCGTCTTGCCTTCTCCATCATTCACTTTCTTCATGATCAACTGGGCTCTGGGAGTCTATCATCAGATGCTCAGGAAAGTTTAGAAGGTAAGCTTGAGTTGGAAGCCAAGATTCAGTAAAAGGAGATGGACTTCTAGCCCATTTCTCAACATCTGATGCTTTCCCAGTTGCAGTCCAATGCCTGGAGACCGCCTTCAATGTCTCGACCGACGACCAGACCCTAGCTGTCACTCAAACGCTACCAGAGATTTTTGCCTCTGCGACACTGAAGGTAAATTTAAGACATCCGCTTTATATGAAGGTGAATATGTGGTCAATAGTTTGTCTCAAATGTGTTGACTGTCTGTTGCAGCATCCAAACACCCTCCACGTGAATATAAACACAGCCACAGATTCCCCCACTGAGGAGGAAGAGGCAGAGGCTGAGCGACTCAAAACTGATGGTAGGACCTTCCCTGTAAATAGTTTGTACATTACTCAGTCTTCAATATCAGCTCTCTTCAAATGGGTCTATGGTTAAGCTGTTACATTCTATACAGGCTATACATTCTTCTGGCAAATAATTGTATGTGTTTTTCACGGTAGGGAATGATCAAATGAGGGTTGAGAACTATGGGGCAGCTGTGGAATTCTACTCAAAGGCTATTGCCATAAATCCCCAGAATGGAGTTTACTACTGCAACAGGTATTGACCAACAAACTCCTGAACTTGGAGGATAATGTGACAATTATTTACACATTAGGTATATCCAAGTGTACATTGTCAATTTTCAAGCATGTATGGAGTTTGTCAAGCAATGAAAATTAATTCACATTTGTTTTTGTAAGGTACTGCTAATTGTATGGTTTGCTTTTGCTAGGGCTGCTGCATACAGCAAACTAGGCAACTACGCTGGAGCAGTGCAGGACTGTGAACTTGCCATTGGCATTGACCCAAACTACAGCAAAGCGTATGGAAGAATGGGGTATGTTAGACACTAGTGTTCAATATTAGTGGACATGGGCCAGTGTGTTGCTGATTTGTTATTGACTGATGGTTGACTTACATTGACTTCAACGTCCCATGCTTCCAGTTTGGCTCTAGCCAGTTTAAACAAACACACAGAAGCTGTAAGTTATTACAAAAAAGCCCTGGAGTTGGACCCAGAGAACGACACCTACAAATCCAACCTGAAAATAGCAGAGCAGAAAATGGAGACTCCAAGCCCAGTAAGTTGATAACATCTCAGCCACTATGGAAAATGCGTAACATCTGGAAGCATGTGGAATGAATCATTGTTGATCATATTGTTCTTAAATTATCTCCTTCAGACAGGGGGAGTGGGAGGAGTTGATCTGGCTGGGTTGCTCAGTAACCCTGGTTTCATGAACATGGTGAGTTCCAATTAACTAAAACTGGCCCTTTCAAATGAAAGATACTAGGAACAACCAGGCGGATTCACTATACTACTATAATGCTGTGTGCATGACAAATGGGAAACTCTGAAAATACTACTTGTAAACTGTAAGCAACAAGTTGTGTGCATTCAGGTGCCTTGGTTTACCAAATAGTAGAACTAGTATTTATATTAATTGTTACGGCTGCTTTATCCTAGGCATCTGGTTTGATGAACAACCCACAAGTACAGCAACTGTAAGTTATCCATTTATTTTCTATAACATACTCTCTTTTTAGATGTAGCACAATGACTTTGTAAATGCACTCTGAGATTCCATACTTGGGAACTAGCTTTGAGTTTAATGCATGTAGAATATACCACCTTTCTTGTCTGTGTTGTACAGGATGTCGGGGATGATGTCAGGGGCTTACGGGCCAATGGGACCTCCAGCAGCGTCTGGAGTAGGGCCTGGCTTAGGTGCAGGACCAGGGCCTGTACCAGGGTTAGGGTTGGGAGCCGGACCGGCAGCAGGAGTTGGAGTAGGGGGAGCGGGTCCGGGTGACATCTCTGGTCTCATCCAAGCGTAAGTCGACTACTAGCTCTACTCTGTCTGTGCCAAATATGACTTGTGTATTGTATTATTTGTTATTACATTAGGCTATATTATTGTATGTTATACCAATGACATCAGTGATAGACATGAAGGCATTTGACATGTAAGAGTATTAATAAAATCCACTAATGTATGACCTTTTTGTGACTTGTACTTGGTAACTGCCATTCCATCACCTCGCTGTAACCATGTCCATTTAGGGGCCAACAATTTGCGCAGCAGATGCAACAGCAGAACCCAGAGTTAATTGAACAGCTGAGGAGTCAAATTCGCAGCCGGCCGTCTAGCGCTAGCAACGATGAGCAACCTTGACCCTCAGACGGGTAAGATGAACATTTTAAAATGACATTTGATGGGTTGGTCCATGTATCGTAGAGTTGTTTTTCTTTTGTACAAACTGCTCATGTAGCTAATCCTAAAACGGTCTGCTCTTTGTTTTTTTACAGAGAGATTTGTGTGTGGAAAAGTGAAGATGGCCTGTGTCCTTTTTTTTGTAATTTGTATTATTCTCGCAACTCCGGGGACAAAAAGTTTTTCTTCACTGAGTAATTATTGCATGTGCAGCCCCTCCCTCCCCTCCAAGGAAACCAGTCAGTGAAACTTTGATCAAATTTGATAAACCCACTGTCAACAGATATCTAGTCTGAAGTGTATGGATTGAGTGGATCTGTTATACTCCAATCTGCAATGTCATGCCAGTATAGCACTTGGTTTAACTGTTTAATGTTACTAATCCTTGCCAGTGAACTGAATCACTACACCCCCAGTGGACTAAATGCAGTTGCATCACTTGAACTTTGTCATTTCAGGTGCACAACAACAGATTATTATGTGATATATTTCAGCAGCCACCTTAATTTGAGAAGCATCTATTTGTACAGAGATATACTGGTAGGCAGAGATGGCATGTAGAGTACTGTCAACATTATGGGAATTAAATGGACCATTTCAAATAGGACCTTTATGGTTGTTGACGTGTCTAGTGTAATCCAGGAGTTGTTTCAGCATTTTTCTTGAGTTGCACGATAACACCTACAGTCCACTTTGTTCTTATTTTGTCATGAGAAATTTGTTTTTTCTAACAACATGGGTGGCTGTCTGTTTTTGTTCCCAATCTTTGATTAAATCGCCCTGGTAACTTAGCCTAACATGTTTACTTGATTGTAAACCTATTGTTTATTTCAACTCAGGAAGTGAGTTGAAATTCAATTCATGGATATATTTTCTAAATGGAATTGAATTCGTCAATTGAAGTTCAATTCTTTCTTTGAGTTGACTGAAGATTGAATTGATGCCAAGTACCCCATGTGCACTGAAACATAAATTTAAAAAACTGCATTGCATGGTGAGATTGATACATTTAGGAAAGCTGAAGGACATACGCACATCCAGGTAATTTCCACAAGTGCTGGAGTTGTAGGCATCTCATGGAAAACACTGCTCATGCTTCCATGTGATATTTATAACAATATTTAGACCCTTAGGTCTTCATATCCCAGATGGGGGTGGAGGGTCCTATATATAGAGGCAGTACTCAGTGACATCACTTCCTGAATCCAGGGGGAAAACATGTATCAAAATATATGATCATACACCAGGAATGTGATAAACATGTACAGTAATATACATATATTCAATTTGGACATTTTGAAAATATAAAAAAATGTTTTGCCTCCTGAGCAGCAGTGTGCGGATTTCTGTTTTCCATTGATATATTTAGCAAAAAAAATGTATTTTCAGGAGCTTAGCATTAATTTTCAGGAACTCGCTCAAATGGAGACTTATGTTTACAAAAGCGTTCAACGAAACGTCATTACATAATGATATGCTCTCCACCAATCAAACGTTTACGTCGTGTGAACACGAAGTGTCACCAGAACAAGGAATGAAGCTGTGAAGGGAAGGTGTACTACAGAGGTATTTCATATTTCCCATCAAAAAGCTCGATATAAACTAGCTATAGTCATTGTATTATTATTTACTCGTGTACAATTTAGCTGCTGACAAAGATTGCAACGTGATCCAAATTATTATTAATTATACCGACTGTAGCATCCACTTAGAAAGCTGTATTTTATCAACGGGTTGCTCAGATGATTGACTTAACGTTATGTTGCCGTGAGTGCAATGTTAGCTAGCTAAATTAGCAACAATCTCACATGTTGATTGTATCATGGTAACGTTACATGCTGTCGGATATGTACATATCTATACTTGTGCAGTATTAAAGATTGTGCTTTGCATCATTCAAGATTGCACATCTAGCTAGTACTCGCAGCTGTGATGAGATGTAATCAATTCAAACCAGTCAAGGTGGTCATAGCTTAGCTATCTGTTCTAGTTTGTAACGGACTGTCACTACAGATACATCTCACAGTTGACCTAGTTTGTTTGTTTGCGCATATTTAACTGTTTATTCTATCATTTGTAGTTGATGTCACAGCCTCTCGGACCAGGACCAGCATGACAAGACACATCTCTGTTTCTGACAGAAAATAGGAGAAGAGGCTTTGAGGGTTATGTGCCACTCATATTACTGAGCGATACCATATCTGGACATTATGGAGCTTGTAGTGGCCAAGGTCCTTTGCCTTCTGGGAGTGTTTTCCCTCATGTTGGCTGGGATTCTTCTCCCAGTGCGACTCATGATTCAGGTGGACTATGAAAAAGCCCCAAGGTACAGGAAGGCTCTTGCACTCTGCAATTCTTTTGGAGGGGGTGTATTTCTGGCCACTTGCTTCAATGCTCTTTTGCCTGCCGTACGAGACAAGGTAAGTAGCTATGTCTTGAAAATATTAGATTTTGTAGAGGAAAAGGTTGATTGGTTTATAAAACCTCCCATAATCATGTCATCTCAGAAGTAGTTTGGAAGACCGAAGCTGTGTTGAGAAGCCCCCAAAAATGTATTCTGACAATACGTGAAAGCCTCAACTTTTTTGCTGTTGTAGAATAGAAGTAGAATGTTTATGCTGATGTTCATTTACTGGGTGTCTCTGCCTTAGGTGGATGAGGTCCTTAAACTGGTGAATATCACCACCGACTACCCACTGGCAGAGACCATGATGATGCTGGGCTTCTTCCTCACAGTCTTCGTGGAGCAGGCAGT
This sequence comes from Oncorhynchus nerka, assembly GCF_034236695.1. NCBI lineage: Eukaryota > Metazoa > Chordata > Actinopteri > Salmoniformes > Salmonidae > Oncorhynchus > Oncorhynchus nerka. Next base: position 53,065,081 of record NC_088419.1, on the reverse strand, counting down.
GCTCACCTTCAAGAAGGAGAAGCCATCTTTCATTGACCTGGAAACTTTCAACGCAAGGGGCTCAGAGGCTGGTAGCGACTCTGAGTACGACGCTCCATTCATCTCCCCCACCCAGGGCTCCACCACCACCATGGGCCGCCACCACCACCATGGGCATCACCATGGACACCTCAGCCCCACCGAGCTGGCCAGAGCTGGGCCTCTACGGCTGGCCAGCCTGGTCCTGGCTCTCTCTGCCCATTCTGTCTTTGAGGGACTGGCGCTGGGCCTCCAGGAGGACGGGGCCAAGCTTGGAAGCCTCTTCCTGGGGGTGGGCATCCACGAGACCCTGGCTGCCGTGGCTCTGGGGGTGAGTGTTGCCAAAGCTTCTTTGCCCATGAGGGATGCCATCAAACTGGGTGTGACGGTCAGCCTCATGATACCCATTGGCATCGGACTGGGCATGTGCATCAATAGTGCCCAGAACCTGGCAGGCAGTATTGCATCGGTGGTGCTCCAAGGCCTGGCTGCTGGTACTTTCCTCTTTGTCACCTTCTTTGAGATCCTGTCTCGGGAGCTGGAGGATAAACATGACAGACTGCTTAAGGTGCTCTTTCTCATACTGGGCTATGGAGTTCTAGCAGGCCTAATGTTCATCAAATGGTGATGGAAGGAAGAAGCCTTTTAATGCAATTAGTTGTCTGATTATCACACTGACCACAATTTGTATTGTGTGCACATAGGCACTACCAAAGTAAATGTTTTTTATGTGGAACAGGAACAGTAAATCAAATATCGTAGTTTTTTCTTTGCACTGGAACATGTTTGCTTACCAAATCAGGCTATGTTGCTGTGTTAGTTTCTGCCATAGGGAATACATGCTCCTGACATTGATTAGTAATGGTAAAGCTAGTCACTTTGATAGTATATGTTTCCAGAGACCGGATGAAAACGGATGTCGAGAGATCCAGAAAACAAATTTATAGCATTTATAGTAAAAGACTCATTTTGGTAGTGAAGTGAACGACTTGTAACATAAAGGAAAACTTTATTGAAGAAAATGTGCTGCGTGCAGTGATGTGTAACTGATATTAACATATTGATGTTTGTGGTTGAAGGATATAATGGTGGTTAGTATGAAGTGGTTCATATTGTCTCCTGTCTGGTCTATGTACCTGCTGTTTCCATGATCAGTAAGCTATGTGTTAAAATATGTGCATATTTCAATGTACCATTGTCAAATGTAAACAGTTTCGACTTGTTTTTGTCTGTTGGGGTAAGTGTTTCCTAGACTGAATAGCCCAATAAGGAGTTGAGAAAAAATGTGTGCAAATCATTCATTGAATTCAAGTCAGAATACCTTCCTAATTGTGTAATTTTAGTTGGATACTTTAGCCTTTTTACAATTATTACCCTAACTCCCTAATCAAATAAGAATCAATTCACTGGAAACCGTTTGTGTAGCCTGGTGTATGGTCCTGATATTTGTCACGTTGAGATTATATCAATGGTTTCCTTTTCAAGATGTTATTTTTAGGTTTATGTTAACAGGGAGTCCCATTGAGACCCATGTCTCTTTATGAATTATGGGGTACAGATATGATATCAGCATTAGAGGCTGTCTATATTTGTTTTTTTTATTTGTCTTTTCCACAGTTAGTTTTGACAGATCATTTTACACAGCTTAGAGGAATTCCATTTTCACCTAAATACGTTTTTTTTTAACTTGTGAAAAATGTTTTGTTCCTGATGTGAATGTGTAGAACTTAACATGTTTTGCAGAAGACACTTACTGGAGGAAGCCTACTGTAAACGGTACATTTGTAAAGTTCAACCCTTATTGTGCTCCCTAAAATCTACATAAGATCAGTTGTTCAAATGTATTGTAGGGCAGTTATACATTGAATGTGTCCATATCAATTTGTGCTTTTAGGGTCTTAAAACAAAAGGAAACTGTCATTATTGTGAAAATAGTTTTAATGCAAAAAATATATATTCAGTGGCAACCAGCTTTCCTTTATATAATGAACAGTGAAATGCAAATAAGTTATGACGTCTATTACAACATGGGGTTGGTGATGGTTAAATTCTTTATTTATATTAGATAATAGCAGCCTTTCAATGAAAACTGTTTGCAATGTTGTGACAAATGTTTAACTCAAACTATTTATATATATATATATATATATACTGTGTATTACATGTTTTGGCGGTGACGTTTTCTATTTTAATTTGATTGAATTGAGCATTAAAGAAAACCTTACTCACACCATGGCCGGACATCTTTTCCTTTATCATATTTGGTTCATGTTTTAGAAACATGTCGCAGTCAGATGAACAGTACCACAAACTGTTTTGACCTTGGATGGCATAGGTGTGATTTCTACATTTTCGCTCTGTTTTTCGAAAGGAAATGACCAAATACGTACACTTAGTGTACAAAACATAAAGAACACCTTCCCCTCCCCTTTTGCCCACAGAGACTCAATTCGTCGGGGCATAGAATCGACAAGGTGTTGAAAGCCTTCCATAGGGATGCTAGTCATTGTGTCCCACAGTTGTGTCAAGTTTGCTTGATGTCTTACAGTGGTGGACCATTCTTGATGATACACACAAGAAACTGTTGTGTGAAAAAACCCAGCAGCAGTGCAGTTCTTGACACAAACCAGTGTGCCTGGCACCTACTACCATACCCCGTTCAAAGGTACTTGAATATTTTGATTTGCCCATTCGCCCTTTGAATGGCACACATATACAAACCACGTCTATTGGCTTAAAAATCCTTGTTTAACCGGTCTCCTCCCGTTTCATCTACATTGATTGGAGTCGATTTAACAAGTGACATAAATAATGGATCATAAGATTTGACCTGGATTCATATGGTTAGTCTATGTAATGGAAAGAGCGCTTGTTCTTACTGTTTTGTGAACTCAAATGTATATTTAGATGTGATTTCCTCCATTCCAGTTGGTGAACTAGCAACTGGCCAAACCATTGTGTCTAACCTGTAGTGCAACCTAACTATTTACGTTCACACCTTCAATAACATATTCCAAATGGCTCTCTTCCAAGTAAGGAGATGTCAGGATGTAGCCGGTGTATTTGGTATTTTATTAGGTTGCCCATTAGCTGTTGCAAAAGCAGCAGCTACTCTTCCTTGGGGGCCTCATGAAACATGACATTACAGAACTAGGCAAGAACAGCTCTGTGATAACTAGAATTGACAGTTCTACAGTAGGATAATTTACAAAGATAGTTTGAGCCCTCTGTTAAATATGTCTGCAGTGTCAAAGGTCTGGGTTTGAGACAACGCCCTGTTCAGCATGTCAAAAGTTAATCTTGGGTCTTACCAAAGGTTCTGAGTATTCCCCTAGGTAAATGGTTCCTAAGTAAACCATGGGAACAGTAAACACTGATTCAAATATACTAATGTAACAGATACAGTGGGGTCTGAAATGATTGAAACCCTTGATAACAATGAGCGAAATTGACTAAAATAAATTATTGAAATACTGAGCTGTATTGTAAGCTCAAAATAATTGGGAAATTAAATTCTCTTACACTAATGCAATTGATCAGAGAAAGCGATTTTGTTAAACAAGTAATAATTATTTTGTCAAAGGCAGGGGTCAGAATTATTGACACCCCTGTTTTCAATACCTTTTGAGAATAACCGCACTGAGCCTTTGTCAAAAATGTTTTATGGGTTGGAGAACACATTGGGAGGGATCTTTGACAATTCCTCCATACAGAATCCTTCTAGGTCCTTAGTCTGTGCTTATGGACTGCTCTCTTCAATTCAAACCACAGTATTTACATTTGTAATTTAGCAGACTCTTTTATCCAGAGCGATTACAGTTAGGTGCCTTGCTCAAGTGCACATTGGCAGCTTTTTCACATATTCTGCTCAGGGATTCGAACCAGCAACCTTTCAGTTACTGGCCCAACGCTCTTATCCGCAGTTCCTTTTTCAATAGATTTCAAGTGCGGAGACTGAGATGACCATTTTGTGGCCAATTAACCATTTCTTTTTTTTGATGTGTGCTTGGGTTTTTTTAAATTTGACCTTTATTTAACTAGGCAAGTCAGTTAAGAACAAATTCTTATTTTCAATGACGGCCTAGGAACAGTGCCTGTTCAGGGACAAAACGACAGATTTGTACCTTGTCAGCTCGGGGTTTTGAACTTGCAACCTTTCAGTTACTAGTCAAACTCTCTAACCACTAGGCTACCCTGCCACCCCTTGCTTGGAATATAACCTTGCGGCCAATTTTCAGCAACCTGTTTTTTAGCTAAAATGTCCTGGTACAGGGTAAAGTTCATGATGCTGTTGACCTTTACGGGGGAATTCAACCAAATTACAAATTCACCTCATCATATTAATACTGCAAATCATCATCAGTCACTGATTCTCCAGGTCCATACATTCTATCCATGAGATATTGTTTACTCCACTCCTCATAACTTAATGCAAATGTGGCTGTATAGATCGGCAACAGGAAATATTACTGCTGTCCTGTGCTGGACCAAAGTATACCAAAATGCTTGCATTTGACAATAAATACTGTCACTTAGTTGCACTCAGCGGAAGATAGAGCCCATGTAGACTACATTCTAGGGGTCCATGAGATTAGGTAAATGTATAGCTAAATTGGATAAAGCATCACTTTTTAAACTTAATATTGCTTGATTCTGTCAGTATAGGACAATGCCAACAGAATATGAAATGTATTAACATTAGGATGTTATAATATGTTAATCGAATGTTATAATAGGTTCATTATTATGTAGCGTTTGTAGATAATAAAGATACGGTGCCTAGTGTAAGTCTACACTCCCCTTGCACAGTCTTCACATTTTCTGCCTTAAAATTAAACCTAAAAAGGATGACATTTTTTTCCTAATCGACACAACCTACTCCATATTTTTAAAGTGAAAGAAAATTATAGAACAGTTTCATACACAAAAAATGAAGTTGTATTGATTGCGTATGTCTTCACACCCCAGAGTTATTACTTGGTGGAAACACCTTTGGAAGCCATTTCAGTTGTGAAAAAGATTCTTCCAATTTTGCACAACTCTTAGGGCAACATTATTATATCCATTGTTTTTGGCTTTGCTCCTTTAATATTTATTTTGATCTTGACAAACTCCCCAGTCCTTGCCGGTGACAAGCATACCCACAACATGATGCCACTGCAATACTTAAAATACAGAGGGTTTCACTCTGTGTTGTATTGGATTTGACCCAAACCTGTAGTTTTTAATTTAGGCAAAAAAGTACATTTCTTTGCTGTGTTGTCTTGCAGTATTACTTAACGGCCTTGTTGCAAACAGAATGGTTGATTTGGAGTGGATTTCATATAACAGGCTTCCTTCTTTTGACTTTGTCATACAGGCCAGTAATGTGGAGTTTATGCAATGTTGTTGATCCTCTGTTTTTCAAGTATTGTTATGGCAACATCATGTTATGGGAATGCTTGTCACCGGAAGGGACTGGGGAGTTTGTCAGGTTCAAAATAAACATAAAAGGAGCTAAGCCGGTTCTGTGTAGATCGGTAAGGGGAAAAAATCAAATGTAATCTTTTTTTAGATTTAAATTTAAGGTAGCAGAATGTGAAGACTGCAAGGGCTGTGTAGACATTCACTAGCGACTGTAACTGTAAATCCACAGACAACATTCAGGGACACATTAAGATCATGAATTAAATACCTTTTGCCACACATCAAGGTGAAAAGAATGAACAGCCACCTTCCAGGCCTCTCAAACCCGTTTTCAGTTGCCTCTTCCATCACTTACCTGTTGGCTGACCTTTCCTCTTATTGACACACCAAATATATGTTCCTCACAGTCATTTCCGTTCCCTTCTCTCCCTCACCTTTGACATTTGGGCTCAATACTCAAATGCAACCAGCTTCTAATAGGATTTGACTGGATTGCAGCCGTGCATTTGTTTTGTTAACTAGAACAAAATTACAATCAAACCTTATGAGATTGACCTTAAGAAATATTAATCTACTGATCCTTAAAAGTTCGAGAAGGGGTCAGTTCAATTGGGATCCATTTCATCTCAGTTGATAAATTCGATTTTATTCACAATTTGGATAAAATATGGCCCTGGTACAGAATTGTTCAGTTTGGCAGTGTATGTAAGATGTAGTTTTCTTTGATAAGAGGCTACTACAATGACAACTTGGAATTTGAGCAAATTTGGGGTGAAGCTGGCAGGGCTGGAACCATGAGGGACCTCATACAGTAGCGGGGGCGTCATGCACCCCAAATATCTGAGGGGGCACAAAGTATGTGAAGATGGCTGGAGGGTGGCTAGGCCACTCGACTGTAAATTGTAGGATTTAGCATTTTAGCATACTAACCCTAACACCTGAATACGTTTTTTCTACAATCTAGAGCCATTAAGCCAATGTATTTTCTTTTTCTGCATATCTAAGATCTTGAGCTGTCTGTATCCTCCTGACTAATGGTTCTTTTCATCGTTTTTTGTTGTATTTTACCTCCTTTTCTCCCCAATTTTCGATCTTGTCTCATCGCTGCAACTCCCCAACGGGCTCGGGAGAGGCGAAGGTGGAGTCATGCGTCCCCTGAAACATGACCCACCTAACCGCGCTCCTTAATACCCGTCAGCTTAACCCAGCACCAATGTGTTGGATGAACCACCATTCAACTGGCGACCGGGGTCAGCCCGCAGGCACCTGGCCCGCCACAAGGAGTCAGTAGAGCGCGATGAGCCCTAACCCGGACGACACTGGGCCAATTGTGCACTGTCCTATGGCACTCCTGGCCACGGCTGGTTGTGGCACAGCCCGGGAAATGAACCCAGTTCTGCAGTAACACCTCTAGCACTGCATGCGATGAGGTGCCTTAGACCGCTGCGCCACTCTGGTTCTTTTTTTAAAGAAACTAAATATGCTTCTCTGAATCTTTGCTCAAATCTGGGTCAAATATTGAAAGGAACTTGAGTCTTATTCAGTACATTTAGTTATTGCTTGCTTTTCTGAAGTCGACCAACCTCGCAATAAGGCATCCCAGCTAAGATAGTTAGACAAGCTAGCTACTCTAACTTGATTGATAGCCTTAAAGGGCTTCTTGGTAGTTAGTTATGAGGTTGGGAACCTATCTGGGCTAGCTAAAGCCAACTTCCTAAAATTGGTGGCTAGTAGTATTACGTTTGACCAATGACAATAGAGGACATAGAGCCTGTATTGAAGTAAATCTAGCCATGACGACGATCAGGAGCCATTTGCAAACAAGGGAAAATCCTATTAAGCTGTGAAGTTAGCGTGGCATGGGAGCCTTCTGCAATCTAAGAATAGCAGGTTCATTAGAGAGACATCAGCATAAAGGCTGTTCAAATAGCAAAAAAAAAGAGGCCAGATGGTGAAAGGGTTGTGAGAACCATGGACCAATCTCAGCTCAATGCTGCTTTCCACCAGGGAATGTTCTGGATAAGTTGGGACGGGCTTCAAGTCATCCTTGAATCCTTTTACACTATTACTACATGAAATCCATGAGTCATGGGGATGTCAAACCTTTTCCCTCAGTAGCCTATAACTCGTCCAAGAAAGTTAAAGGTTTTGCGAAAAGCAAGGTTGAAGCAGTTGACCCGGTGGACTACCCAGAACAGCTAGAAGAGTATGAATCCTCGGTTCTTAGCCTAGTTTTTCCACTGTGCTTCTGCTTCCACCTCTGCTTGCTCTTTGCGGTCTAGGCTGTGTTAACGTGGGAGCACTTTGTGACAACTGCTGATGTAAAAGGGGCTTTATAAATAAATGTGATGATTGATTGAGATGACAAGATATAAACAATGAAGTTCAAAAGCATGGCAGCCTGCTACCTAACAACAAATACTTGTTAGATGTTGTTACACGTTTGTAAGCCTCTTAGTTCCACATTCTCCCTAATTGTGGGCTTTGGCTGGCTGGCATTCACTCTGCACAAGCCACGATGGCTTAATCCCCATGTAAGCTAAATTAATTGCACCCTCCAGAAGAAGTTGACTGTCTTCCCAGTGAAGGACTTGGCACTATGGAGGAGCTACTACTGCCCACAGATGGCAAGGAAACACGATACAACAATAGTACGTATTCTCCAAGAGGAGACTCTGGGGGGAAACCCATGTACGAACGCGTCAAGACATTTTTACATGGGACTTTTGTTGTTGACTTGAAACAGTGGCTGAGGGAGTACCTGAAGCTCAACGGCTTGCTGACACTCTCGGTTTTTGCCGTGTTGGCCGGCTGTCTCCTGGGGTTCATGTTGAGAGGGAGCCATCTCTCTACCCAGGTACGTGGCTCTTTATCACAAATTCGGACGCATGTGCAAATGCTGCTTGATTATTTGAAGTGTTTGCATTGGAGAACATCAACCGGCAAACGTAATGGACCATTGAGAGAAGCTTCTAGTGCCAGTCTGCCAGGTCCATGTGTCTCCCTTGGCAGTGTGTACATTTCTGTGTTTGACCATCTCTCACTCTTTTCGGATGAGGCGGATCCGTGAAAGTGTTCCACTTAAAACACCCGACAGAGCTCCTGTTTGCATTGGAGAACATCAACCGGCAGACGTAATGGACCATTGAGAGAGGCTTCTAGTGCACGACACCATCAGCAAATGATGGGACTGGAACCTGAAAAGTGGTGTGCGTTAATTGTTATAGCAACAGAGAGCCAGTGCACAGCTAGAAGAGCAGCCCTGGTAGCATGCATTCATCCCCTTGATTGAAGATGTGGTTGTTAGGGAAGGAGTTAATGACCTCTACTCAGCAACGTGTTTCAGTCCCTGAGAGGAAAGTTCTCCGCTGATGCAAATGTAGCACTTTCAACGCATTTTGTGGCAGAATAAATTCTAATCTAGGCCATTGATGCTGAACCGATTACTGGCTTCAGAAAAAGAAATGCAAGCATATTGTTGGGGAGCAACAGTAGACATCTAGAGAGTTATAGGCCATCTATGGTGCTCACAAGGTAAAGAAGGATAGGTATCGTATACCCACATTATCACGCCCTTCCTGTCCACTTTTACATGAAAACAAAAGGAATGTGATGTTCAGAACAGTAGAGAGTTGAGGTCAATCCAAGCTCAGTCCTGTCAGGAGAAGGGGATTATTTGATCTCAGACTGAGACTTGGCTTGCCAAAGCAAACATGGCCTAAAGTGTGCTCGATAATCACAGGTGTGTGAGGTGACGCATGACCCAAAGCTGATGTTTGTAAGTGAGTATCGGAGGTTTAACCTGAGGAAATTACTGTGCGAGTTACTACCAAAAATAAAAATATAAACACAACATGTAAAGTGCTGGTCCCATGTGCTGAATAAAGTATCCCAGAAATGTTCCATACGCACAAAAAGCTTATTTCTCTCACATTTTGTGGACAAATTTGTTTACTGTACATCCCTGTTAGTGAGCATTTTATCCTTTGTCAAGATAATCCATCCACCTGACAGGTGTGGTATATCAAGAAGCTGATTAAACTCCATGATCATTACACAGATGCACCTTGTGCTGGGGACAATAAAAGGCCACTAAAATGTGCAGTTTTGTCACACAACACAATGCCACAGATGTCTCAAGTTTTGAGGGAGCGTGCAATTGGTATGCTGACTGCAGGAATGTCCACCAGCGCTGTTGCCAGAGAACGCCATTTTAAAGAATGTCCAACCGGCCTTAAAACCGAAGACCACGTGTAACCACGTCAGCTCAGGACCTCCACATCCAGCTTCTTCACCTGCGGGATCGTCAGAGGGGGGAGGGGCAGTATTTCTGTCTGTAATAAAGCTCTTTTGTAGGGGAAACCAGATTCTGATTGGCTGAGCCTGGCTGTCAAGTGGGTGGGCCCCAATCTGAACCAGATTGAATCAACCAATATTATTCACAGTTATTTCTTTACGATTTTGAAAACCAAGAACAACCTTTTACCTTTTCACAAGGGGTGAATCTGAAAAGCCTTTTCCCCAATTTCCCTTCTCAAAACATTGAAGGAGAAGGAGCATTGGAGGAGAAGGAACCTTCTCTGACCTCCTTTTGGTGGTTTGAGAAGAAATCTAGGAGAGAGGACACGAAGAATCAAGCAAAAGGCTTTTGACATTCACCCAAGTGTGTGCTGATGGGCACTTTTTTTCTAGAAGAAAGGAATACTTGAAACAAAAATATCTGTCCAACTATTGTAACGGGTCTCCTGTGGAAAGAGACAACGTTTTGGAATGTGTTTCAAGGTGGCCTTTTTTTCAACAATCATCCTCCTCAAATGTGTTAAGTCACCAGCTGCAACTGCTTTGGAGTGAGTGCTTCATCCCTACTTACATTAATTAACATGAATGTTTCTTCTGATTTCCCCTCCAGGCTAAGATTTATTTTTCATTCCCTGGAGAACTTCTCATGAGAGTGCTCAAAATGCTGATCCTCCCCCTCATCACGTCCAGGTAAACATCTTTAATGTCAACTTCTTTCCAGTAATATGGTTGCATATTCAACCAGCAATAGAGTAATAAAAGTCGAATTTGACCTTCACTGAGAATTCCTCTATTGTTGATTGAATATACTTCACACACCACAAAAAAGAGCCAGCCTCAAAAGTGACTTTTGAGAAAAGTGCATTACCGCACTCAATGATAATCGCTACCCCCTATAGACAGGTAATGATATCACATCTTCATTCAAGTTGAATGGGGCTTAAAACATTACCACGAAACAAGACTTTAGAAACCAGATTTCAGTATATTCCATATTGTCGACATAACATGACAGGTTCCAGTTATATTACAACTGTCAGATAGTATATAGCCTCTGCCAATTCCCCAAAAACCAGATATTCCGGTTTGGAATGGAAACAAGGCGACGCTCCATTTTAACTCCTCCTCCACATTTACTGGATTGGTTGAACAGTGCAGAAGAGAACCTCCCCCCACAGTTTTTTTTATGTTCTTGTCAATACCAGTATGTAAGGGATCTAGTTTCAGGCATTTATTTTATGCCTGCTATGTTTGGTTAGGTAGTATAGGAAGTAGTGCTGACAACAAACACTTGAAAAGGTGTCCTTCTGCCACTTTAATAGAAATGTTCATTAGATCACACTTAGATCCAGATTCTCCTGAGTTTCCTTTAATCACTCACTAGAATGGAACCATATGTGGGTACCAATTTAGGCACCTGAGCAATTATTGGGCCATTTTTATTGCATGTTTTCATTATTTCATCCTAACCAATCCTCTCTCTTTTTTTCCTCTCTCTACAGTTTAATGTCAGGCCTGTCGTCTATGGAGTCCAAAGCCTGTTGTCGTGTGGGTGTTCTCACTGTGACCTACTACCTGTGGACCACCTTCATTGCGGTGGTGGTGGGTATCCTGCTGGTGATCATCATCAAGCCCGGGGTGGGCACTGAGATGGACAGCAACAGGCTAGGAGGAGGGCCCGTCATGACTTCTGCTGATGCCTTGCTAGATCTCATTAGGTGAGTGACCAATAACGAAAAACCAGAAGCAAAACTGAAGCGTGATTTCTACTTAAAATATCAAAGGGACGTAAAAGGCACTCATTCGTGGAATGGCCCTGCTACAGTGCATTTGGAAAGTATTCAGACCCCTTCTATTTTTATACATTTTGTTACATTACAGCCTTGTTCTAAAATTGATTAAATAAGAATACAATTCTCATCAATCTACACACCATACCCCATAATGACAAAGCAAAAACAGGTTTTAAGACATTTTTTCCAATTTATAAAAATAAAAAATAGAAATGTATTCAGACCTTTTGCTATGAGACTCGAAATTGAGCTCAGTAGCATCCTGTTCCCCTTGATCATCCTTGAGATGTTTCTACAACTTAATGGGAGTACACCTGTGGTAATATCAATCGATTGGACATAATTTGGAAAGGCACACAACTATATATAAGGTCCCACTGTTGACAGTGCATGTCAGAGCAAAAATCAAGCCATGAGTTCAAAGGAATTGTCTGTAGAGCTCAAGAGACAGGATTGTGTCGAGGCACAGATCTGGTGAAGGGTAACAAAACATTTCTACAGCATTGAAGGTACCCAAGAACACAGTGCCTCCATCATTCCTAGATGGGAGAAGTTTGGAACCACCAAGACTCTTCCTAGAGCTGGCCACCCGGCCAAATTGAGCAATCGGGGGAGAAGGGCCTTGGTTAGGGAGGTGACCAAGAACCCGATGGTCACTCTGACAAAGCTCCAGAGTTCCTCTGTGGAGATGGGAGAACCTTCCAGAAGGACAACCACCTCTGCAGCGCTCCACCAACCATGGACTGGGAGACTAGTCAGGATCGAGGGAAAGATGGACGGAGCAAAGGACAGAGGGATCCTTGATGAAAACCTGCACCAGAGCACACAGGACCTCAGACTGGGGTGAAGGTTCACCTTCTAACAGGACAACGACCCTAAGCACACAGCCAAGACCACACAGGAGTGGCTTCGAGACAAGTCTCTGAATGTCCTTGAGTGGCCCAGCCAGAGCCCAGACTTGAACCCAATCGAAACATCTCTGGAGAGACCTGAAAAAAGCTTTGCAGCAAAGCTCTACTCCAACCTGATCGAGCTTGAGAGGATCTGCAGAGAAGAATGGGAAAAACTCCCCAAATACAGGTGCGCCAATGTAAATGTGATATTTTTTATTTTTTATTTTATACTTTTGCAAACAGTTCTGAAAACCTGTTTTTGCTTTCTCATTATGGAGTATTGTGTGTAGATTGATGAGGAAAACCAAACAATTTAATCCATTTTAGAATAAGGCTGTAACGTAGTCCTCCATTAGCGGACCAATGTATCCCTATGTAGCGCGGGCAAAAGTCACAGCACCCTCAACCCCAAACATCGTCCCCTTTATGGTAGAGTGGCCAGATGGAAGGCACTCCTCAGTCAGACTCCAGATATTGATTTCCAGAAAGTGCTTTCAGGACTAAGTTGGATTTTTTACAGCAGTGTGTCTTGAATGAAGGGAGTTGAGACTAGATTTAGAAGCCGGCAGTCCTGTGGCATGGCCCCATTCAGTGCTGGCGGCAAATCTAGCACCCACAACCAGACTGCCAGTTTTTACAGTGAGCTCCACTGTATTGGGACAGTGACAATTGTGTTGTTGTTGTTTTGGCTCTGTACTCCAGCATTTGAAGTGATATAATGACTACACGGTTAAAGAGGAGACTGTCAGCTTTAACTTCAGCGTATTTTCATTCATATCGGGTAAACCGTTTAGAAACTACATAGTCCATTTTACTGTGCCAAAAGTATTGGGACAAATTCACTTAGAGTAGTAAAAACTTAAGTATTTGGTCCCATATTCATAGCACGCAATGACTACGTCAAGCTTGTGACTCTGCAAATTTGTTGGATGCATTTGCCGTTTGTTTTGGTTGTGTTTCAGATTATTTTGTGCCCAACAGAAATGAATTGTCAATAATCTATTGTGTCATTTTGGAGTCACTTTTATTGTAAATAATAATTTAACATGTTTCTTAAACACTTCTACATTCATGTGGATTGCTACCACGATTACTGATAATCCAGAATGAATCATGAATAATGATGAGTGCAAAAGTTAGAGGCATAAATGCCGCTCATTTCTATTAGGAACAAAATGATCTGAAACACAATCAAAACGAATAGCAAATGGATCCAAGTTGGTAGAGTCACAAGCTTGAGGTAGTCATTGCGTGCTAGGATTATGGGACCAAATACTAAACTTTTGACTAATTTAATACACATATAAGTGAATTTGTCCCAATACTTTCCTAATACAAGACATGCTGAAGTCCAAGGCTATATCTTAAAGTGAGATCTATTGTTTGGGTGTTAATCAAAATGTTTATTTTCCTCACTAAAATTAAGAACTTCAGTGGACATTCCAGTACAAATACCTACTTCTGGTAATTATTCCATTTTAAAAAATGTAAATGAATACAAATAAATAAATATGATAAAGACATGTAACTTTTTCCGTAAAAAAAAAATTTGAATTAGGATATATTGACTCCAGTCCTGTCAAGTACAGTACTATAGGCCTGATATGCATGCTACGACCTATTGTTGTCTATGCTTGGTAGTCCTACGCAGTAGCAACAACTATCTCAGGAGGTTGGGACGCACACACACAATCCAGTTAACTGACAGGGGTGATGAACGTTTTTTTTTAGTTGTCCAAAAGGGATGATTTACAGATGGCTCGTGCCTGTCTGAAAGTACTTCCCTCTTTTAAGGGCCCTCGCAGGAGTCGTCTGCCCTCTTCATCCACTTATTAACTCGACCTCTGACACTGCAGAGTAAAGAGAGGAATAGAGGAGAGCCAGAGTAAAAACTGATAACGTAGGGGGCAAATTGCCTCTACTGTGCTCACTGATGTAAAACGAAGACACTTCACAAGTTCTTCATTTCTTTGCAGATGTCACGTTCTGACCGTAGTTCCGTTGTTTTGTCTTTGTATGGTCAGGGCGTGAGTTGGGGTGGGCAGTCTATGTTGGTTTTTGTGTTCGGCCTGGTATGGTTCTCAATCAGAGGCAGGTGTCGTTAGTTGTCTCTGATTGAGAATCATACTTAGGTAGCCTTTTTCCACCTGGGTTTCGTGGGTGTTTATTTTCTGTTCAGTGTTTTTTCCAGCACCATTCAGGATTATTTGTTTGTCGTTTCATTTATTGTTTCAGTGTTCAATTACTTTATTAAAGAATACGGACACTTACCACGCTGCACCTTGGTCCTCACCTCCTTCCAACTACGACAACGCTCGTTACAGCAGAGGCATAGTAATTGTTTGGCCCATGCAAATACTTTAAACCTTAAAATACTTCAATTCATAAAATATGTTTTGTATTGTCAAATAGCTGCACTTTATGCAGACATGCATCAAAAGGTGTATTCATCACTTCTATACATTCTGTGGAATACACATCAATGATTAGACTGCAGGGGACCACTTTCCTTTGCATGGCTCACAAATTACTGTGACAATAGCCTCGCTACTTTTATAGCCTCGCTACTTTTATAGCCTCGCTACTGTATATAGCCTGTCTTTTTACTGTTTTATTTCTTTACCTACCTATTGTTCACCTAACACCTTTTTTTGCACTATTGGTTAGAGCCTGTATGTATGCATTTTACTGTAAGGTCTACCACACCTGTTCTATTTGGCGCACGTGACAAATAAACTGATTTGATTTGATTCAAAAGTTTGAAAAAGCCTGTTATTCATGATCATACTTATCAAGTTGGAATTATTATGCTTCCCTCTTATACGGTAATAATTACACTTGACCTTACAAATACTGATCAGGAATGAATAGCCATACGTTTTACCCTGACTGTATGCACCAACATATCAACATGCTAAGCTAAATTATAACATTATCTTTTTACAGGAATATGGTTCCTTCCAATCTTATTGAGGCGACATTTCAACAGGTAACACCAGACCGATGCTAATGGACAGTATGACACATTAGAGAGTGACTTCAGAAAGTATTCACACCCCTTGACTTTTTCCACATTTTGTTGTGCTACAGCCGGAATTTTAAATATATGAAATTAAGATTTTGTGTCATAATGTCAAAGTGGAATTATGTTTTTAGACATTTTTACAAATTCATTAAAAATGAAAAGTTGAAATGTCTTTAGTCAATAAGTAATTCAATCCCTTTGTTAATAGAGCAATACAACCGACATGTACATGATTGTGAGAGTCTCACTTTTCCACAGAGTGTGTTAGTGTGTATTCCAAACTGTTTGTACGCTGCACACAGAAGTAGGCAGAAGAGGCTGGACCAACATCAGATGAGTCCCGTGACTCTTGTGGGGGTCGTAGAGCAAAACAGAGAACACCCACCACCATGTTCGTGAAAGTTTGTAGGCCAAACATTTCGGACGCTACAGACTTTTTGTGAGAAGACAGGTTTTCGGGAAGTATCATGGTCTGACAAACACCGTAGATGCGGAAGGGCGATATCGGTAGATGCGATGGATTGAGCCCATGCCAGATATCGATAGCTTAAAGATATCGATAGCTTATAGGTAGATAGGTTAAAAGAAAAAGAAGCCATTGAATATCACTTTGAGTATGGTAAAGTTGTTAATTACACTTTGGGTGGTGCATCAATAAACCCAGTCACTACAAAGATACAGGTGTTTTTCCTAACTCAGTTACCGGAAAGGAAGGAAACTTTTAATGGCTGTGATAGGAGAAAACTGAGGATGGGTCAACAACATTGTAGTTACTCCACAATGCTAACCCAAATGACAGTGTGAAAAGAAGGAAGCCTCCACAGAATAACAAATATTCCAAAACATGCATCCTATTTGTAACTAAGGCACTAAAGTAAAACTGCAAAAAATGTGGCAAAGAAATTAACTTTATATCCTGAATATAAAGCGTTATGTTTGGGAAAATCCAACACAACACATTACTGAGTGCCACTCTTCATATTTTCAAGCATGGTGGTGGCTGCATCATGTTATGGATATGCTTGTAATCGGCAAGGACTAGGGAGATTTTTAAGATAAAAAGAAACCAAATAGAGCTAAGCGCAGGCAAAATTCTAGAGAAAATATTTTTCAGTGTGCTTTCCAACAGACACTGATAGACAAATTCACCTTTCAGCAGGACAATAACCTAAAATACAAGGTCAAATATACATAGGAGTTGCTTACCAAGACGTCATTGAATGTTCTTGAGTGGCCTAGTTACAGTTTTGACTTAAATCGGCTTGAAAGCCTATGGCAAATGGCTGTGCAATGATCAACAACCAACTTGACAGAGCTTGAATTAATTATTTAAAGAATAATTTGCAAATATTGTACAATTTAGGTGTGCAAAGCTCTTAGAGACTTACCTCTCAAAGACTCAAAGCTGTAATCGCTGCAAAATGTGATTCTAACATGTATTGACTCAGGGGTGTGAATACTTATGTAAATGAGATATTTCTGTATTTCATTTTCAATAAATTTGCAAACATTTCTAAAAACTGGTTTTCACTTTGTTATGGGGTATTGTGTAGATGGGTGAGATTTTTATTAATTTAATCCATTTTGAATTCAAGTTGTAACACAAGAAAATGTGCAACACGTCAAGGGGTATGACTACTTTCTATAGGCACTGTACGGTTGTTTATTTAATAATATGCCAGACATAGAAGACCTTCCATTGCTAGTGATTAACAAGTCAAGACAAATCACTACAGCTCATGGGTAATTGTACTTTAAATCACCTTCCTCATCTGCAATGTTCTTATTGATCCAGTACAAAACAGATCTGGTCCGTATCCTGAATGTCCCTAGAGTCACAGTACAGCCCAACTTTGTGTACATCATGCCTGACGATAGTGGCCCCACTGGTCGGACGGTGTTCCTGGAGCTCACTCCACCCCCTGAGATTCACTACAAGACCAGAGCTGGCAGCAGCCAACAGATGAACGTGCTGGGGATTGTCATCTTCTCTGCCACCATGGGTAAAGACAGTTTATCTTCTATTTATCTTTTCTTTTTTCTTCTTTTCTGTATCAATGCTACAGTTGAAGTCGGAAGCTTACATACACCTTAGCCAACTACATTTAAACTCAGTTTTTCACAATTCCTGACATTTAATCCTATTAAAAATTCCCTGTCTTAGGTCAGTTAGGATCACCACTTTATTTTAAGAATGTGAACATGTCAGAATAATAGTAGAGAGAATGATTTATTTCAGCTTTTATTTCTTTAATCACATTCCCAGTGGGTCAGAAGTTTACGTACAATCAATTAGTATTTGGTAGCATTGCCTTTAAATTGTTTAACTTGGGTCAAATGTTTTGGGTAGCCTTCCACAAGCTTTCCACAATAAGTTGGGTGAATTTTGGCCCATTCCTCCTGACAGAGCTGGTGTAACTGAGTCAGGTTTGTAGGACTACTTGCTCGCACACGCTTTTTCAGTTTTGCCCACAAATCTTCTATAGGATTGAGATCAGGGCTTTGTGATGGCCACTCCAGTACCTTGACTGTGTTGTCATTTTACCACAACTTTGGAAGTATGCTTGGGGTCATTGTCCATTTGGAAGACCCATTTGCGACCAAGCTTTAACTTCCTGATTGATGTCTTGAGATGTGCTTCAATATATCCACATAATTTTACTTCCTCATGAAGCCATCTATTTTGTGACGTTCACCAGTCCCTCCTACAGCAAAGCGCCCCCACAACATGATGCTGCCACCCCCATACTTCACGGTTGGGATGGTGTTCTTCGGCTTGCAAGCCTCCCCCTTTTTCCTCCAAACATAATGATGGTCATTATGACCCATCTGTTCTATTTTTGTTTCATCAGACTAGAGGATACTTCTCCAAAAAGTAAGATCTTTGTCCCCATGTGCAGTTGCAAACTGTAGTCTGGCTTTTTTATGGCGGTTTTGGAGCAGTGGCTTCTTCCTTGCTGAGTGGCCTTTCAGGTTTTGTCGAATTAGGACTCGTTTTACTATGGATATAGATACTTTTGTACCTGTTTCCTCCAGCATCTTCACAAGGTCCTTTGCTGTTGTCCTGGGATTGATTTGCACTTTTCGCACCAAAGTATGTTCATCTCCAGGAGACAGAACGCGTCTCCTTTCTGAGCGGTATGACAGCTGCGTGGTCCCATGGTGTTTATACTTGCGTACTATTGTTTGTACAGATGAACGTGGTACCTTCAGGCGTTTGGAAATTGCTCCCAAGGATGAACCAGACTTGTGGAGGTCTACAATTGTTTTTCTGAGATCTTGGCTGATTTCTTTTGATTTCCCCATGAAGCAAAGAGGCACTGAGTTTGAAGGTAGGCCTTGAAATACATCCACAGGTACACCTCCAATTGACTCAAAATATGTCAATTAGCCTATCAGAAGCTTCTAAAGCCATGACATCATTTTCTGGAATTTTACAAGTTGTTTAAAGGCACAGTCAACTTAGTGTATGTGAACTTCTGACCCACTGGAATTGTGATACAGTGAATTTTTAAGTTAAATAATCTGTCTGTAAACAATTGTTGGAAAAATGACTTGTGTCATGCACAAAGTAGATGTCCTAACCGACTTGCCAAAGCTATAGTTTGTTAACAAGAAATTTGTGGAGTGGTTGAAAAACTAGTTTTAATGACTCCAACCTAAGTCTATGTAAACTTCCGACTTCAACTGTATATGTATCCATCTCTATCTAAATCATTTTAATTTGGCTTTTTTTAGGCCTGTTACTGGGGAAAATAGGCGAGAGAGGAGCACCACTAGTTCACTTGTGTCAGTGTATCAACGAATGTGTCATGAAAATCATCAACACTGCTGTTTGGTAAGTGGGGGACGAGCTTTGTAAGTAGTTCACATTATCATGGTTCCACTGGCTCAGTGGGTTAGAGAATGTTAACATCAGGTTTGTGGATGTGATGTCCATTCAGTGTGACTTTCTGAGGTTACGACCTGTACACGGGCATGTGGTGAGAATGGGGTCATTGTCTTGTGGTCAAGCTTTGGTGGAGAAGTCAGGCGACGATCTTGCTTCGTTCCACCCAGCAGCGAACTGCACATGCCAAGGATTAGTCAAACAGGAGTAGCTCACCCTGTGCTCAGGGTCAACAGTGACTTATCCCAGGGGCCTCTGGCACCACCAGGGCAGAATGACTGCCCCCTCTCATTGAAGCCACAGCGGTTCAAGGTGGACCGCGGTACTGCAGGCATTGTTTGCAGAAAACAGGATCCCCCATTATAGTGACTAGAAAAAATGACAATCTTCGGGGTCAATCTTTGGGTAAAATCGAATACAACCATGGTACCAATAATTGATCATTTAGTTGCTAATGGCAGCTTGCAGTACCCCAGTCGGCCTTCAACTTGAGTAACTCAATGAGAGGGAAAAAGCACTAAAGCTAGCCTGCAACGTCACTTCCTGGAGTATTTCAAACTGTGCCGTCACTAGTTACCACAGCCACAAAGTTAGAATTATGGCTAAATCCTGCCTATTTCTAAAAATGTATCTTCTTAAAATCTGATTTTAAACCTAACCTTAACCACAATGTTTAACCCTAGCCTTAAATTAGAACTATTAAGCAACAAAATAAATCATGACATGACTTTTATGATATAGACAGTTTTTACTTTGTGGCTGTGGTAACTAGAGACAACAATATTATGTCTCCATGAGACGCAATCTTAACCAATTTCATTTGGCTTAAATGTGCTATTGAGTCTTCACATAAGAGTGAATGGTGTCATGTGATCGATGGCTTTGTCCATTTATATATATATATATACAGTCATTAGGCACATTGCATGCAGCTCAGGTTTACCTGAAACTGGCCCGGCCATATTGTACGATGTCACTTACCACAGAGGTTCTGCTGATATAAGACCGACCTCAAAGACTTGAATGGCTCTTGGCTCTGACATGTTTTTAGCGGCAGGAATAAACTCACGTGAGACAACAGGGCAATTAAATCTTTTTATATTTTTTTATACAGTTTTGAGATTTGGTCAATACATAGCATGATGTAAATTACAATTTATTTATTTTTATTCTGTTTTACTGTGTGGAAACGGCTCATTAGGAAAAACACATTTGACCTATAGGTAACTGCCAAAATAATGGAAACACTTGAGTAAATGAGGGATACAAAGTATATTGAAAGCAGGTGCTTCCACACAGGTGTGGTTTCTGAGTTAATTAACCAGTTAACATCCCTTCATGTTTAGGGTGTATAAAAGGTATACAAATGTTGTTTTGTCCATCATGGCTACTGATTTGGCCTTGGCCTGTTTGATACTCTTATCCAAACGAGACACTAAATGGTTTGATGATATTAACCATATGCCATGGCCACCTCCGTCACCAGCTCTTAACCCAATTGAACCCTTATGGGAGATCCTTTTCCACCACCATCAACAAAACACCAAATGATGGAATTTCTTGTGGAAGAATGGTGTTACATCCGTCCAATAGAATCTATGCTAAGGTGCATTGAAGCTATTCTGGCTCATGGTGGCCCAACGCTCTATTAAGACACTTTATGTTGGGATTTTCTTTATTTTGGCAGTTACTTGTAGGTTGTATCGAAAGTCTTTGGAGGTGTTTCTTGAACAACAGTGAAACACAGTTCTTCCTTTCCGGACAGGTATTTTCCATTTGGGATCATATTCCTCGTAGCTGGAAAAATCCTGGACATGCAGGACCCATCTACTCTTGGGAAGAAGCTGGGCTGGTACACTATCACTGTTCTGGCTGGGCTTTTTGTCCACGGCCTCATCCTCCTCCCCTTCTTCTACCTCATCCTGACTCGGAAAAACCCTTTCACTTTCATCAGAGGCCTGCTTCAAGCCTTGGTCATAGCACTGGCCACCTCCTCAAGGTCTGTCTGTGTCCTATTTTCTCATTAAACAATTATCTTTTTCACTGTCCTGGAGGTTGCTGCAGTGTGCAACCAACAACCTGGGTTGGGGTCAATTCCTTTCTTAATTCAGTTAGTTCAGCAGGAAGTGAATTGACATTAAACTCATGTTGAATCGGAAATTTACTTTTTTCAATTTGTGAATCGAATTTCAGTTCGCCCCCTGATTTGAAATTAAAGTACCCCCCCCCCATTCAGCTGAGTCATATAACACCTGATTCATTTGATTCAGGTGTGTTAGTGCAGGGTTGGGACAAAAGCTTGAAAACACTGTGGCCCTCCAGGACCAGGTGTGAAGAACACTGTCCCAGAGGGTTCCTTATAAACATTGTAATGTTTGATTGATCATCTCCAGTTTCAAACACTTTCTTTGAAACTCGTACAACTTACTCAAATGCATCTGCATCATGTTGCTATTGATCCACACTATGGTGTTTAGAGGTGAACAGTCAAGCACAGAAATGTATTAAGGGAATAATAGCCTAAATGTACAACAACAACAAAAAAGCATGAAAGCTGATTGCTGTAATTAAGTAGTGTAAACGAAACTATTCCAAATGGAGGAAAACAAACAATAATATATCCAGAGGATATCAGTTAGAATGGTCCCTTAACTCAACTCTCTCTCTCTCTCTCTCTCTCTTAAGTTCTGCTACTCTGCCCATTACTATGAAGTGTTTGCTGGAGAACTGCAATGTGGATCGGCAGATAGCACGCTTCGTGCTGCCTGTGGGCGCCACCATTAACATGGACGGAACAGCTCTTTACGAAGCCGTGGCGGCCATCTTTATCGCCCAGGTCAACGATTATGAGCTGGACTTTAGCCAGCTGGTCACCATTAGGTATGTATGGGGATTCAAATCACTCCAATTATCATGTAAACCTTCTCATAAAGCTACCCAGTCCATATACTGGGGGGAACTTTGAGTCCTAACTCAAAAGCAGTAACCGGTCTGTGTAGTCTGCCATGACAGTCTTGGTTTCTGGGTGCCAGGACTATAACAATTTCACAAAAAGTAACATCCTGATATGACCAGTTTCACACAACTACATGGGAATGTCACTGTACAACATATCATATTTTTCATGATGGCAGGACAATATTGTAATGCACCTTCTTAGCGGAGTAATCGATTGTGTTGGTCTCTGTTCAAAGTATAACAGCTACAGCTGCCAGCATAGGTGCTGCTGGGATCCCCCAGGCCGGCCTCGTCACCATGGTGATTGTGCTGACATCAGTGGGTCTACCACCTGATGACATCACTCTCATTGTGTCCATCGACTGGGTACTGTAAGTTCACTATGACAACAATTAGTCATATTCAATATCTACATAGTGGAACATATACCATACCACATGTTAATAGTGACTGAAACGACAGAACATTTTATGGTTAAAAAGTGAATTCATTCATATGTCAAAGGAAATCTTAAATTGTTTCTGCATTCAAGAAGCAAACGTTTTTTGGTTGGAGTGAGAGGCTGACCTCTGGAGCTTTTGTATTCCCTGTCCTCTCAGGGACAGATTCCGAACCATGATCAACGTGCTGGGAGACGCCCTGGCAGTAGGAATCATCGGCCACTTATGTCGGAAAGACTTTCCTCGCAGACCTACTGGCAAGGTAGGCAGCTGTCACTGTCTAGCCGCAACCACATCATAACAATTGAGTTATAGTGTTAAGCTCCTGTCGAACTGTTTTCTTGTGAGGTATCAGAGGCCCTGCACATAATAATGATTGTCTTAAATTGATTAAAT
Source organism: Oncorhynchus nerka (assembly GCF_034236695.1). Lineage (NCBI taxonomy): Eukaryota > Metazoa > Chordata > Actinopteri > Salmoniformes > Salmonidae > Oncorhynchus > Oncorhynchus nerka. Next base: position 53,041,964 of record NC_088419.1, on the reverse strand, counting down.
TTGTCTGCCAGCCAGGGTTACACATTTAACAATCTGAAATCAATATTTCATGTGAATCTAGACCTCAATGTCTGCACAGTTTGTCACTTATTACAGAGATACTGATAAGTGTGTGTGTGTGTGTGTGTGTGTGTGTGTGTGTGTGTGTGTGTGTGTGTGTGTGTTCCTCCCTAGTCACAACCTTCATATGGTACACAGAACTCTCACAACATGCAGAACGGTGTGCCTATGACCGAGCTGCCTCTGCACAAGCAGGACTGCTGCTATGATGTGATGGGGGCCACAGTCAATGAGAGGCCTACCATCTACTACAACATCTGTCAAGTTTAACTCCTGGAAAGACATTAACCTCAAATGATGGACAACTTTGGTGCACTTTTCCCCTACTCGTGCCATGTAACGGTACTGAAAGAACCTGCTCCTGCTTTGGTGCACTTTTCGCTTTGTCGGTGACACTGTAATGGACAAATCAGTGTTTTCCACAAAGACCTTTTATTTCAAAAAAATGTTTTAAAATTAAACAGTGATGAGTTAGGAATCTATGTGGTATTGACTCTTGCTATTAACTCGAGTCGTCCAACGTGCTGTGGATTCACTGGATGTTTTTCTCTCACTGTTCCTCACCCTGGTCTCTATGGTCCATGTGACAGTCATAATAACAGCATGCAGGTATGCATTTTGAACAACTTGTTTGGCTTGATTTTATTTTTTTGCATGCAAAGGAAGTAGGTCTACTGTCGGGTCATACTGGACATTCTGGGTCAATGGCAATAAACTCATTTCACTCAACTTCGTCTTCTATTTAATGTGCCTAACATTTATTGGCATTTTCAACAATCTAAAGGGAAAGTACAGGGGGGGAAATGTTGTTTATTCAAAACACGTCGTCTGATGATCTTTTTTTGTATGTGACCCTGCTTTTCTTGTATTCAAAAACCTAAATGTAATGTTTCCTTAAATAAAAAATGTCACTTGTCCGCCAGATTAAGTCATTTATCTACACAGACACCAACCATTTTGTTTTCCAATGCACACAGACAAACTACCATACCATTCTTCCCTCAATCATAGCAACATAGTACTCAAGGAATTACGTTGTTTCTTCAGATTCATTTATTGTGGTTATTTGAAAAATCATTTGTTTGTTTGTTTTAAGTTGCTTGATTTCTGGTGTATCTATATGTTGTAATCAAATGCAACGTCATGGATGTGAGTTCCTTTCAGTGATTAATCCAGTTAGTTAGGACATGAGGAAGCCGTGAGCATGACGCCCTTGGACGGCATGCACACGCATGTGCCTCTGGTGTTAGTGAGAGATTAAATCACGGTGAAGACTTGGACAAAGAAGAAGGATTACGGGGGAGGGTCTTTTGGCTTTAAGTGCTTGAGATTACAGTGCTTGAGTTGACAGTGCCTTTGTCATCCACAAGGACATTACTGACCTACTAGCCATTTGGGTATGGAAGATAAACTTGTTGTAAATGGCATGCTTTTGACCGGTTTGCAAATCTTGTTTGGTTATCTAATAAGGCTGAGGGTTGCCTAAAACTGTCTCCGATTGACCTATCATGTAGGCATAAAACCTTCCCTCCTACTTTTTAAAATTTGTTTTATTTTACTTCCCCTTGTAACGTTGTCGTCTTCCTCTTCTGAGGAGGAGTAGGAAATATCGGACCAATATGCAGCGTGGTACGTGTTCATAATTACTTTAATAGAACACTGAAAAAATACACAAACCATGTGACCGAACGAAACCGAAACAGTTCTGTCTGGTACAGATACGAAACAGAAAACAACTACCCACAAATCATAGTGGGAACACAGGCTACCTAAGTATGGTTCTCAATCAGAGACAACGATTGACAGCTGCCTCTGATTGGGAACCATACCAGGCCAAAAGCAGAAACACAAAACATAGAACAAAAACATAGAATGCCCACCCCAACTCACGCCCTGACCAAACTAAAATAGAGACATAAAAAAGGAACTAAGGTCAGGACGTGACACCCCTTTATTTAACCAGGTAGGCCAGTTGAGAACAAGTTCTCATTTACAACTGCGACCTGGCCGAGATAAAGCAAAGCAGTGCGACAAAAACAACAACACATGGGATAAACAAACGTACAGTCAATAACACAATGGAAAATCTGTATGCAGTGTGTGCAAATGAAACTCTGGGTCGTTCCATTTCATTTCAGCAAGCCATGACACTCACCATCTCAGATCGTTCTGAAATGGTTTCTGTAGTTAGAAACAGATAAGCATTTCTTCAAAATTATTTTGTTGAAAAGCAATTTAAACTCTGAGAAAATAAGCTAATTGATTGCACCCAAATTTTCCATTTGAATTGATATGATTCATATAATATTCATACCCAACATACCCAAATACCTCATACCCCTGTGCATTGTACTGGTACTCCCTGATTGTACCTCCATTCTTGTGTACTTTATTTCTCGTGTTATTATTTGTCTTTTTAGTATTATTTTATCGTTGATTAGGGCTCGTAAGCAAGCATTTCACAGTAAAGTCTACACCTGTTGTATTTGGCGCATGTGATTAATAAAGTTTGATTTGAACCTAACAACATAACAATGGCTCAGATGTGTAAATGTTGAAAAGCCACCCATGGACTCCCCATACCCCACACCAAACTTACCCCAAAGGTCAGTATACAGTATCAGTTCTCTATGTTTGACAAGTAGTATGAAGCTGCGGTTAGGAGTATTGTTTATTCATACTATGTCATGTATTCTCAGTGAATTTGGGGATGTTTTTGTTCCCCTGTTCAGAGAAGAATAGTCTTTGAAGTCGCTTGCATTTTCTTCTATAAATGAGTGTTATCCACATTGCTGGTGTCCTGTGTTTATTAAATGGACCCTTTTGCAACTGAGTAGAAAGCTCAATAGCTTTTGCGCGTGAGGAAAATAAAGGATACGGCCATCCTTTCAATTCAAGCCTGTCCTCAATGAAACCACCAATGGGGAGTAGTCGGGCTCACTTGGACATTCCATTGGCCCAGCTACAAATCGTTTTAAAAACCTGTTCTAGCTGTGTGTGTACAATCAAATGTATTTATAAAGCCCTTCTTACATCAGCTGATGTCACAAAGTGCTGTACCGTACAGAAACCCAGCCTAAAACCCCAAACAGCAAGCAATGCTGTAGAAATCGCTTTAAAAATTGGTGCTTCTATCACCAAAGTTACAATCCAAAAACATATCTGCCCCACAACATGGAATTCTATCACTAAGCTTCCAACATTCTAATGTCAATATGGGTGATTTACAATGAACAGTTGTTTACTTAACTAGGTAAGTCAGTTAAGAACACATTCTTATTTACAATGACGGCCAAACCTTAACAACACATACCAATTGTGCACCGTCCTATGGGACTCCGTATCACAGCTGGTTGTTATACAGCCTGGAACTGAACCAGGATTTCTAGTGATACCTCTAGCCCTGAGATGCAGTGCCTTAGACCACTGCGCCACTCGGGATCCTCTAGTTGTAGCTGGTGCTTTCAAAGTTGGTTATATTATATATCATTTGAAAGGTAATGTCATGACTGTTCAGAACCACTTGTCAAACAAAGTTTCAAATGTAACAGTGTTTCCTTTCTAAAGTAATTTATACTGGTAATTCTGATACAGTATGTACCCTAGAAGTCAAAAATCTATTGACCTGAACATACCAAAAACGTGTCTGATGGATAGCTGGGAATCTAACTTTGATGGTTAGTTGAACTGAATAGAAATTAAGAGCGGGCTGGCATGGTTGAGAGCTTTACTTTATGCATAGATTGCACAGATTGGTTTCATACAACCGCTCACAACCACCAGCTCCAAAAGTATTGAGACACTAACCACGCTTCCATACACAGTTTTTATGTGAGTAAAGTCATACAGTATAAAAAAACAACTAAGACAGTTTTTTTTTTTTTACCTTTATTTAACTAGGCAAATCAGTTAAGAACAAATTCTTATTTTCAATGACGGCCTACCGGGGAACAGTGGGTTAACTGCCTTGTTCAGGGGCAGAAGGACAGATGTTTTACCTTGTCAGGTCGGAGATTCGATTTTGTAACCTTTCGGTTACACTCTAACCACTAGGCTACCTGCCGCCCCTGTAATGGAAACTGGCAGTTTCAATACAATTGTAGAAATGCAGACAGATCACTTTGACATGGTGGAATCTTGTTGTGTGGGTAAAATTAATTAGGTGAGAAATGCCTTTATGCGCAAATATTGATATAACAACCATCATATCAAAGTAAACTTGGAGTCACTGGAAGACATGGTGTGTGGTCCTCCCACTACAGACTCGGGGAGCCATGCCGCTCATTAGGCTACAGATGAGATAAATTATGATGAACTTCACAGGGTGGTGAAAGTGCACGTGATCTTGATGCCTATTCAAGGGTCTTATTCTGGTGACATGATGATCGATGCTTGAATGCAGTTTGACAAATACACATATTCTTATCTATAATAATCTCATCGTGTAGACTAGCCTATCAGCACTGTCTCTGCGATCTGTTGCCTAGAGTGCACATGCCAAGTCCAGAGTAGGCACATTTGCTATTTACCGCAACAGTTTTTATGACAAAACTATAGGTAGAGTTGAAATTGCGATGGAATTTTAGATGTTTATTCAGTACATGAAAACTTAAGGGAAAAGTTACATTTTCAGGACTATGTTGTCACACGCTGATTTTAATCTGCAACAAGATAGCTAGGTGGAAACACACCACTGGTGGGAAAAGGCACATGTTTTCTTTACATGGATTTTAGAATATTTGTATGAAAATCTCCCCCTAATTGGTTGGAAACCTAGCTACAGAATTTGTTGTTGTTGTTGTTTTGGTTCTGCACTCCACCATTTTGGATTTGAAATTATACAATGACTGAGTTTAAAGTGCAGCTGAGTTTACTGTCAGCTTTAATTTGAGGGTATTTTCATTCATATTTGGTGAACCGTTTAGAAAGCTCATATTATTATTTTTTTTAACCTTTACCAAGTCAGTTAAGAACAAATTCTTATTTTCAATGACGGTTCTACAGGGGGAACAGTGGGTTAACTGCCTTGTTCAGGGGCAAAACGACAGATTTGTAACTTGTCAGCTTGGGGATTCGAAACTTGTGAACAGGGTGCTGCTCCATGATGGCGGTGGGGTTAAGCTACAGACAAAGACCATAAGCTATGGACAACGAACACAATTGCATTTTATTGATGGCAATTTGTTTGCACAGAGATACCGTGACAAGATCCTGAGGCTCATTGTCGTGCCATTCATCCGCCGCCATCAACTTGTGTTTCAGCAATAGAATGCATGGCCCCATGTTGCAACGATCTGTACACAATTCCTGGAAGCTGAAAATGTCCCAGTTCTTCTATCGACTGTATACTCACCAGACATGGCTTGGGTCGCAGTCGGTGTTCCAATTCAACCCAAAGCTGTTCGATGGGGTTGAGTTCAGGGTTCTGTGCAGGCCAGTCAAGTTCTTCCAAACCAATCTTTACAAACCATTTCTGTATGGACCTCGCTTTGTGCACGTGGGCATTGTCATGCTGAAACAGCAAAAGGCCTTCCCCAAACTGTTGCCACAAAGTTGGAAGCACAGAATCGTCTAGAATGTCATTGTATTAAGATTTCCCTTCATTGGAACTAAGGGGCCTAGCACGAACCATGAAATCAGCCCAAGACTATTATTCCTCCTCCACCAAACTTTACAGTTGTCCCTATGCATTGGGGCAGGTAGTGTTCTCCTGGCATCCATGAAACCCTGATTTGTCCGTCAGACTGCCAGATGTTGAAGCGTGAATCGTCACGCCAGAGAACGCGTTTCCAATGCAGAGTCCAAAGACAGCGAGCTTTACAATACTCCAGCCAACGTTGTTCGGCCATGGAAACCCATTTCATGAAGCTCCTGAAGAACGGTTATTGTGCTGACGTTGCTTCCAGAGGTTGTTTGGAACTCGGTATTGAGTGTTGCAACCGAGGACAGACCATTTCTACGTGCTACGCGCCTCAGCACTCACCAGTCATGTTTTGTGTTCTTGTGTGGCGGCCTACTACTTTGCGGCTGAGCCGTTGTTGCTCCTAGACGTTTCACAATATCAGCACTTACAGTTGACCGGGGCACCTCTAGCAGGGCAGAAATTTGACAAACTGACTTGTTAGAAAGGTGGTATCCTATGACCATGCCCCGTTGAAAGTCACTGAGCTCTTCAGTAAGGCTAATGTTTGTCTTTGGAGATTGCATGGCTGTGTGCTCAATTTTATACACCTGTCTGCAACGGGTGTGGCTGAAATAGCCAAATCCACAAATTTGAAAGGTTGTCCACATACTTTTGTGTATATGTAGTGTATCTACACAGTGTAAAACACAATAAGCATGAGTTATCTACAACAGAAAATAGCCTAGTAGCACCACAGAAAAAAAATTATGCTAAATTGTAATGCCTTCCGGATGGCAATGTTAATGCTAGCGCTAACGCTAGCGGGAGTATGCAAGCTAGCATACAGACGCCATTTGGCTTCAAACAACAAGACACCAAATATGGTGATGAGTGGAAGCCCAGTGGCTAGCAGTTGGAGAAGCTAGAGCGAGATGGATTTTGGACCAGACTCTGCACATTTTCTAATCAATTAAACATTTGATCTCAATACAACTTTTCCCAAATCTTGAATCTGTTACGAACAGAGTGGACACATTTTGGGGTAGACTTGAACCTGTGCCAAAGTTTATAAAAATGGCATTGTTTAGAAGGGAGTACAAGTAGGTGTTCCCTAACGGAATAAAAACGTTTTTATTTGTCACATGCCTCGTAGACAAGCCGTGTAGACTAAGAGTGAAATGCTTACTTATGGGTAATTTTCCAACAATAATATAAAAATTCAACAGAAATAGTTGACATGAGGATTAAATACACAGTAAATAATGAATAGAAATAAAAAGTAAAAATAACATGGCTATACACAGGGAGTAGAAAATAACATGGCTTTATATCAAATCAAATTTTAGGGAGTTAATGTGCAGGGAGTCAATGTGCAGGGGTACGAAGTAATTGAGGTAACTATGTACTGTACATATAGGTAGGGATAAAGTGACAAGTCAACATAATAGATAATAGACAGTAGCAGCAGCAAAAAAAAGGGTCAATGTATATAGTCCGGGTAGCCATTTGATTAGCTACTTAGCAATCTTGTTTAGAAATCTTATGGTTTAGGGGTAGAATCTGTTCAGGGTCCTGTTGGGTCCAGACTTGGTGCATTGGTACCGCTTGCTGTGCGGTATCAGATGGAACAGTCTGGCTTGGGTGGCTGGAGTCTTTGACAATATTTAGTGCCTTCCACTGACACCACCTGATATAGAGGTCCTGAATGGCAGGGAGCGTAGCCCAGTGATGTACTGGGCCATACGCACTGATTTCTGTAGCGGCTTGTGGTCCGATGCCAAGCAGTTGCCTTAGCAAGCGGTGATGCAGGCAGTCAAGATGATCTCAATGGTGCAGCTGCAGAACTTTTTAAGGATCTGAGGCCCCAATTGTCTCAAGGCTTTAACCTGTCTCCTCCCATTGATCTAAACTGATTGGAGTGGATTTAACAGATGACATCAATAAGGGATCATAGCATTCACCTGGATTCATCTGGTCAGTTTATGTCATGGAAATAGCTTTTTTTTGTACACTCAGTATGTCTATGTCTGTGTAGGTATGGACATGAGTGAGTGCATGTGTGCTAAGGTGCGGTGAATCAGAGCAGGTGGTCAGTCCAGTTCAAGTGTTCAGCAGTCTGATGGATTTTAGATAGAAACTGTCTCTGAGCCTGTTGGTATCAGACCTCATGCTCCGATACGTCTAACCGACGGTAAAGGAGAGAACAACTCGTGGCTGGGGTGTGTGGGGTCCTTGATGATGCTGCGTGCCTTCCTAGGCACCGTTTCGAGTAGATGTTCTGGATGGCCTTTATATAATCTCATCATTATATACAGTATCTCTGAAAAGTGTAAATTAGTTAGTAGGTGAATGGAGGAGTGTTCTCGCCTCCTCAATAGCCTTCTCCCAGCGAGGAAGCACAAGAGTATCCTACCTAAGTCCTTTGTGGAAGAGTTTTGAGATACGCCACACCCCCTTTGAATCAGCTGTTGTTTACTCAGAGGAGAAAAGCATACACATATTTAAAAACATTATGCTACTTATCCTTTTATCTATAAATGTCACAACTAGCTGAATTACTTTTTACAACTGTATTCATTTAATTTGGGATTCCACCGCTGTAAATGTAATTTGCATGAGTGAGTCTCATTTCATACATTTGTTTCCACATTTCCTTTCCTCCCCTCCCCGGTTATCTTTGACCTTTTTCAATAGGAGGCGAGGAGAGGACGGAAGATGAAGTTGAGCATACCATTTGAGAATCTCCCATTTAAAGGGCAGCAGCCATACTGACAGTGTTCCCCAACTCCTCTCTGTTTTTTAACTGGTCGTTCAGAACAGCACCGATTCTGTTTAATTGAAGGTTAAACACTGTTTTTTTCATACTGAACGCAGGTCAGGCTGAAGTGCATTGACAGGTCAATGAAACAGTTTACTTGCTGCCTTTTCCACATGCCAGGACAAAACGGCTCTGTTTTACTGCAATCAGACTTTTTATAATACTGCATCTGTCAGAGGCCTGAGCTTTTGGGATAGGTGGTACATCTCTCGTTTCTGGACTGCTGGATCATCAGATGCCTTGAGATGCATCCACCTGCAGTCTCGGAGGCAAGCCGCCAGTCACTAAAACCTGCCTGTCACTAAACGTATTATTCTGTACGTAAATCCGTGCCACTCCATTTAGCATTATAGAGTATGTTACGTTATGTTGGCCATATCTTGTCCACACTTAGCTACCTTTCGTCATTTCATTATTTTGGGGCTCATAACCAATGATGATACTAGCAAAGAGGATTTAGATAACTTAGTGTGAAAACTCTGTGATACAAGCACATTTCACGGGTAAGACTTTTTTTGATTGTTGATTTTTTGATAATGGCAGCCTTCAATTTGATCATTATTTTCCAGCTCTCCAGGTAGCTGGCTAAAAGGTGTGCATTTTTACTATGTGACTTTTTGCATGTGTGTGTGTGTGTGCTCACAGACTGTTCTCTCTCCCCAGTGCCAGTGGTGAGGCGTCCATGGACAGTCCATCCTCTACCAACAAGGGGCCCATCTCCATCTCTGCTGGTTAGTACAGCTGTCACACACGTGGACACATCATTCTCTAACACATACACACCCTCTCTGCATCTTGTATCTATCTCATAGTCTCTTTCATGGCCTCTCCCAAACGCACACATTCTCTTTCACGGTCTGTCTAATGTATTTTTCCTCTGTTTTTCTGTTCCTGTCTTTCTATCTCTACCTCCTGATACTCATTATCTCTCCTTCTGTTTCCTCTTCTCCTCTGACATCAGTAGTAGTATACAGCTCAAAGTAGTAGCATGCATCTGGCCTTCCCATGCCAATGTTTTAAGAGGCTTAGGCCAGCAATCTAAATGCCTGATCAAGGGAGCGTTATCCATGGTTTTTAGACTGTACTTTTAATTTTCCAACTTAATAACATTGTAATTTTGTTATTCCCAGTGCTATATCAATAGTTATATCTATATCAATAGTTTTGTCAAGAGGTGGCCCCAATCCCGTTGGATGACAGTCCCCATCCCATTTACACCCCCCCATCCCATTTACACCCCCTATCCCATTTACACCCCCATCCCATTTACACCCCCCATCCCATTTACACCCCCCATCCCATTTACACCCCCTATCCCATTTACACCCCTATCCCATTTACACCCCCCTATAGATCCCTCCCTGTAGATCCCTGCTCTGTTTATCATATATCCCGATGCCTAGTCACCTTACCCCTATACATATCTAACCCTACCACTCTACTATCCCTGCACATTGTAAATATGGGTATTGGCACTGACCCTGCAACTGACCCTGTATATAGCTTACTTACTTTCTCGTGTGTTTTTGTTCTACTTCACTTTTCTTATTTTTTTTATTGTACTACTGATATTGATCACTGCATTGTTGGGATTGCACAAGGAAGAAAGGCATTTCACTGTACATGTGAACGTGACAATAAGAACCTGATTATCTTTCTGAATTTAGTTAATGCTACAACCCTTACATTTTTCATACACAGTTAACTTTGTATATCACATTTTTGTTTATGCTGAATAATTTCAAATGGCCTATTCAGTCTTATCAGTATGCACAGTTCAGATTGCTCTCAGGTACGGTATAAATCCTGTTCAAATATAACCCAAACACAACTATTGACTTATTAGGTCAGAGCCACAGTATGTCATTTCTGTCACTTGTTGTATCATACTATGGATTCTGTCCTATCACTCTAGGCAGAAATGACTCTCGATTGTCGTGTAACTAGTATACACATCATGCATTGCTTTATTCAATTTGTTCTAAGTATTTGTATGTGTGAAATCAAGATGTAGGATACTGTACATCCTTCAATTCGTATTTTATTATGACCGCAGCTCAATTGGTAGGCCAATGTAATCTAACGTAAGGTATCATATCATACTAAAGCAGTCAAACTTAATATATTATAAATGGACCAAAGCTGGTGCAATCAAGACTTTGGATACTATACGTCTTACAATTTGTATTACATTGTACAACAGCTATTCCATCAATAGCCTAATGTAATGTAACCTAACGTAAGGTAGCATATCATACTAAATGGCGTGGCACGGATTTACGTACAGAATAATATGTTTAGTGACAGATACTACTGCACTGTTGGAGCTAGGAACACTAAGCATTTCGCTACACCCGCAATAACGTCGGCTAAATATGTGTATGTGACTAATACAATTTGATTTGATTTGACAGGCGGGTTTTAGGGACAGGAGGCTCGACTCCAGAGCTGCAGCTTGATACTAGGATAGGATGTATAGGATGTAGTATAGGATGCATTCAGGGCCTTTCAGGAGGATCCTGTGATACCTATGGGGTCTTTGTTCGTTGACGGTTCTAGACTGGGTAGCCTAGTGGTTAGAGCGTTGGACTAGTAACCGGAAGGTTGCAAGTTCAAACCCCCGAGCTGACAAGGTACAAATCTGTCGTTCTGCCCCTGAACAGGCAGTTAACCCACTGTTCCTAGGCCGTCATTGAAAATAAGAATGTGTTCTTAACTGACTTGCCTGGTTAAATAAAGGAAAAAAATAAATAAAATAAAAATACTGTAGTGCTTAATACATGAGAGTAAAGTAGAAATTTAATGCAGGCACGGTCTGCAGATTTTTCTACTGTTCTCTAATTCAATGTATACTGAGATGTAGTAACTGTTCTAAAAAGAAGTCATACCAGTACCCGTCCAAGCAGGGTACACGGATGTCAGAAAGAATATCGTATGATGTGACGTCATTACGTTTTAACAATGTTTTTGCAAAGATGGCGGTGGTTGAGTGAATGGGACGAAACAGCCCTTTTAGTTTGAAAAATATATTTATTCTAAGGTATTTCAGTTTCTTTTCCGACAATCTGATTTAAATAGTTTATTTTCTGAAATTCCTTAATAAATAGATTCTTATTAAACGAAGAACTAGAATGGTAATATGACACAGAGCAAAAAGAAGAAACGGGCGAATCGCAGTCTCCTGCTGGCGAAAAAAATTATTATCAAGGATGGAGGAACGGTGAGTTTCCACCTAAATGACAGTATTTGCCATCGTATTTCTTGAGATTAACTAGCAGCATGTGGTATGTCTACAATATGTCACATTTCGCGAGCTAGCTAGCTTCTGCTTGCTAGCGTCCGGGAAGTTCATCATGTGCCTCTTTATAGTCCTCTCAAAAACAACATAGCTAACGTTAGCTAGTTGGCTGGCTAGCACCAGATGTTTGGCACTAGCTAGCTAAGTTAGCTAGCATATCAGTATCTTTGACAGTAATTTAGCTAGATGCCATCTGAGATGGACAAGTATTAGCTAGCTGACTAGCTAGGGAAGTAACTTTAAACACTATTGTTGAAAAGGTGGCTAGGCTAATAGAGTTCCATAACCATGGGCAAGCTTTCTAGCTAGCCGTTTGTTTAGTTCGATGATGTTATAGTTATTCAGCAATATGGTAGCTAGCTAAATTCCTAACGTTGCTTACTGAAATCAACAACAACTAAAGTGAAATTTGCCAAGACTGCAACACCGCTACTGGCTCTAGTGTCAATTATGAATGTTGTGTAAGCAGGAAGATGCCCCACTGTGTATTATGGTGACTTATTGCTGAGTTGACCTTTTAATATATCTTCTTTGAAAGTAAGACAGTTGAGTATTACTTGTTTCTTGTTGACACACTTACATAGTTATTCCACTCTGTTCACCAGGCACAAGGTTTTGGAGCTCCCAGCGTGTACCATGCTGTAATTGTCATCTTTTTGGAATTTTTTGCCTGGGGCCTGCTTACAGCACCCACTTTGGTGGTATGTTGTCTTGATTATGACCTATTATTTAATACAGTATGATTTGTTGGCTGCTGATAAAACTATGTTGAAGACCTTCTCCAATTTACAGTATCCACTCTCTGTCCCTGTCCCCTTCCAATCCAGGTCCTACATGAGACGTTCCCGAAGCATACGTTTCTGATGAATGGCTTGATCCAGGGGGTAAAGGTATGGTGTTTGAACATGTGCTATTATTTTGAACAGTTATCTTTCAATTCTGTTAAAAAAAAATTGGGGGGGTGTCTTGTTGTATTACAGGGCCTGCTGTCTTTCCTGAGTGCTCCGCTGATTGGTGCCCTGTCTGATGTGTGGGGTCGGAAGTCTTTTCTCCTGCTCACCGTTTTCTTCACCTGCGCTCCCATTCCACTGATGAAGATAAGCCCGTGGTACGATGGGACCCAACCTGAGAGAGTTCATAGTTACTGAGATCACCATTTTAAAAGCTGAATCAAGTGTATTATTAACTGAGTGCCATATCCTGCCTCGGGTTTCAGGTGGTACTTTGCAGTTATCTCGGTGTCCGGTGTGTTCGCTGTTACATTCTCTGTGGTCTTTGCCTATGTGGCTGACATCACGCAGGAGCATGAGCGCAGCATGGCCTATGGACTGGTGTGTATTGAACATTACCTACACAGTTTCTTCTAATCTTGTTTACCACAGCACCTTTTTTGATTCAGGGATTTGTGGTTCATTGCTAAAATAGTACATCATTCAGAACCTATTTGCAGATTTGTCCCTCTTAAACAAAGCAGAAATTATGCGCAATTTTTTTTTTTAACTACAATTTCATTGAAAGAGTAGTAGTAGCAGAGCTTGGCAGTAGTAAACCTTGTCTGCTCTTGTTCGTTAGGTGTCGGCCACCTTTGCTGCTAGCCTGGTGACGAGCCCGGCCATTGGCGCCTACTTGGGCCGTGTGTACGGGGACGGCCTGGTGGTGGTGCTGGCCTCGGCCATCGCTATGCTGGACATCTGCTTTATCCTGGTGGCCGTGCCTGAGTCTCTGCCTGAGAAGATGAGGCCAGCGTCCTGGGGGGCTCCCATCTCCTGGGAACAAGCCGACCCCTTTGCTGTGAGTACCTGTCCACCTCTAAAGGCTCAGTCAGTTGGTGTTATTATTTTGTGTAGCCATTATTAGTGTGCTTTCAGAACGCAAAATGATAAACCTCTTGAAAATGTGTGCTTCAGTTTGGCACTATGATCAGTGGTAGCAGCTAGAAATTTGGTGGGTCTATGGACATTTTTATGGACATTTTTCATTTCGGTTGCATCACAGTCCTCCTGACTGCTGACGTTGGGGTCATTTAGAAATCCAAAAAAGGTTATAGGGGTAATGTGTGTCTGTTTTCATGGGACAATGGTATCAACGGAATTGGTGGCGGGGGGGTGGAGGCCGGTATTGTTTATGATTAAAAGAGGGCTTAGGAATAGAATGTGGTGAGAATGGCTGTGCTGCAAGACCCCCCACCCCACCCGACTGACGCCCATGGTTCCCCTTAGGGAAACATAGCATTTGTTTTTGTGTTGACACTTTCAACTAGCTACTCATGTTACAAGTGGTCCTCTTCAGTCTTCCCATTTCCCTACAATAGCTCTATCACTTAAGCTACTGTTTTCATTCAAGTTCATAGAAGAACAAGACCACCTGATGTTGTATGCATTTGGGAAGAGAAACTTGACAAGTTCTGTGGTTAGTTGTAAACGTAACGATTCCTGTATTTGGACCAACTTGTTTGGTACAGGCCATGTTAGTGTTACCTCGTCTTTAATTTATGCGCACTGTTTTCATAATTCCTCTATAGTAGGCTTTCAGCGAGTGGCGGTGGTTCTAATTGCACATTGGCACCAACGGTGCCCAAAACAGTACAGGAATAGTACACAAAAAATATATATTTGATAAACACAATTGGATTTACCCAGCATAAGGAACAAACTTTCATGCCGCATTTAGACCAGGATGTGGTCTTTGTCAGCCAAACCTGAACTTCCCCTAAGGTGGGTTGCTTGAAGGAGCCACGGTGGTGTGTGTAAAAGGGGGAGGGAGTTCAACAGGCTGTTAGACAGACGCCAAATAGGGGAACAATTAACCTTTCATAATCCTCTATATTGCTGAGGGGCTGTACAACAACAGTTAAAGCTACATGGCACAATGTACAGCAGCTACTCATAGCACAGCGAAACAGGTCTTCCTCAGGCAATGTTGAGGGGGAAGGCTGACGTGTCGCTGAAACACATCAACATCACATGATATAGCAATGATGATTGCAGGGTACTTACAGTGTCTTCAGAAAGTTTTCACACCCCTTGACTTTTTCTATATTTTCTTATTACAGCCTGAATTTAAAATGGATTCAATTGAGATTTTTTTTTAGTCACTGTCCTACACATAATGTCAAAGTGGAATTATGTTTTTTTAGTTTTTTTTTACAAAAATGGTAAGATGCAATATGTAGAACTTGCTCCACCATTTCCTGGTTGTTAAAATTCGAATAGTTTGTCTAATTTAAGTTTGTGACAAAACAAGTAGTCATTGTGTAGATAATCATTGTAGATCTACCGCTTTTTAGACTTGCTTTCGATACGAATGACAGATTTATAACACAGATTTCTATGTGAATTTGGTCGGGTCGCCCCAAAAATGACATTGTAGCTGAAATGTCTTGGGTCAACTATTCAACCCCTTTTTTTTTATGGCAAGCCTAAATAGGTTAAGGAATAAGAATGTGCTTAAGTCAAATGATAAGTTGCATGGACTCTTGTGTGCAATGATAGTGTTTAACATGACTACCTCATCTCTGTACCCCACACATACAATTATCTGTAAGGTCCCTCAGTCGAGCAGTGAATTTCAAACACAGATTCAACCACAAAGACCAGGGGGAGTTTCAAGTGCCTCGCAAAGAAGAGCACCTATTGGTAGATCAGTAAAAGCAGACATTGATTATCCCTTTGAGCATGGTGAAGTTGTTAAACTTTGGATGGTGTATCAATACACCCAGTCACTTCAAAGATACAGGCGTCAGGGATTTCACCATGAGGCCAATGGTGACTTAAAAAAACACTTCGAGTTTAACGACTGTGATAGGAGAAAACTGAGGATGAATCAACAACTTTGTAGTTACTCCACAATACTAACCTAATTAGAATGAAAAGAAGGAAGCCTGTACAGAATATGCATCCTGTTTTCGACAATGCACAGAAGTGATACTGGGAAAAAATGTGGCAAAGAAATCTACTTTTTGTCCTGAAAGAAAGTGTTATGTTTGGGGATAAATACAACTCATTACTGAGTACAACTCTCCATATTTGCAGGCATAGTTGTGGCTGCATCATGTTATAGGTATGCTTGTAAATGTTACGGACTGGGGAGTTTTTCAGGTTATAAAATAAATGGAATTGAGCTAAGTTCAGGCAAAATCCAAGAGGAAAACCTGGTTCAGTCTGCTTTCCACCAGACACTGGAAGATGAATTCACCTTTTCAGCAGGACAATAACTTAAAACACAAGGCCAAATCTACACCGGAGGTGCTTACTAAGAAGACAGTGAATGTTCCTGGGTGGCCGAGTTAGAGTTATGACTTAAATCTGCTTGAAAATCTATGGCAAGACCTTAAAATGGTTGTCTAGCAATGATCAAAAACCAATTTGACAGAGCTTGAAGAATATTGAAAATGTTGCTCAATCCAGGTGTGGAAAGCTCTTAAAGAGCTTACAGTCAGAAAGACTAATTGCTGCCAAAGGTACTCCTACAAAGTATTGACTCAGGGGTGTAAATAATTATGTAAATGAGATATTTCTGTATTTAATTTTCAAAAAAATTGCTACAAATTTGAAAAACATGTTTTCAGTTTGTCATTGTGGGGTATTGCATCAATATAATCCATTTTGAATTCAGGCTGTAACACAACAAAATGTGGAATAAGTCGATGGGTATGTATAGTTTCTCAAGGCACTGCGAAGATAATATCAAGATTGTGTTAATAAATGTAAGTGTGTTATGATGATCGATCCAGGGAAATAAGCATCATCACACGATTGACCTACAAAACTTAAGCTAAAGGAGTATTTATTTTGAGTCCGAGTGAAGTCTCTCTTTTTTTTTTGCTCTTAACACAATCATCACGATTGACGCTGTATAACGCTGAAGGCCCAAGTCACTGATATTGTAGCATAACAATACAGAATGGGGGTGTTTGTAGGTCAAGGGTTCCCAACCTTTGTTCCCCAGTGTCACCTTTTTCACATTAACCCCCCTTTATTTATTTATTTATTATTGTTTATTAAGGTGGCCTATATTAAATACAACAGCAGCTTGACATTGTTTAATTTGAGCGACCTAAGAAAAGTGTTGTTTTGAAGCTACTTTCCTGCAATTCTACATAGTTTAACAAGACTCATGAGGTAGACTATTTTTATATGATAGTAATGGATAAAGAAAATATTGGTTTATTATTATGTATATGAACCCTCAATGTAATTATACATAATATAATTTTTTCCGTAAAGTGATTCGATCAGTTGATAGCAACAGTCACGCATTGTATAAAATTACTTCCCAAGCACTTTAGAAGGTCGTAGCTCAGTCATGGAGACAAACCAACGATATTCCGACGTGCACTAGAATTGCGTCTTACTCTTGCATTTCACCACTTGATTATATCCTAAAGCATCACGGATTTATGCGTAGTTTTAGATTTGTATAAACAAATCGCGAATTGTTCAAAAAGTACCCCCCCCCAATCAAGGAAGGTCCCGCACACCGCCACGAAACGTTGGCTCCCCATGTGGAGGGGGGGGGAACCCCTGTTGTAGGTGGTTATGTGTTGGTGTAATTCTAGGTCTCCTGACTCTCCGACGCAGACCACAGCTGTTTTGTAACTCTACTTCTCTAGTTTGCTCTCTTGGGTTGAGACCCAGTTCTCACAATAGGCCTCCTTTCCGACCAGCCGACCAGGAGGAGTGGTTGGGTGTTCTTGCACATCATATCGTTAACACTTGTTATCACCTACCGTCCTCCTAACCCCTTTTTCTTTCTGTCTCCAGTCTCTAAGGAAAGTGGGCCAGGATTCCACTGTGCTGCTCATCTGTATAACAGTGTTCCTGTCCTATCTCCCTGAGGCTGGCCAGTACTCCAGCTTCTTCCTCTACTTACGACAGGTCGGCTATGTATACTGTCAAATATATAAACGGACGTGTAAGATGCACGTCAGATGTCAGCCCATCCCCCCTATTTCCATTATCAATGTAACTTGAGGTCAAGTCCCCTTCATAGTCAGTATATCATTTGGTAGAGTTGTCGAGGGATTTTGACTATGTAGCTCATTCAAAGTATACAACCAAGTTATCATATTTTGCTTGGACCCCTGCTCTTTGCTGCTCACAGCTAGGCATATATATATATATATCCTTGATGATAGGCATACTCATTTTGTTTCACTAGCAGTACGATCACATTTTTGCTCTCCCTTTTTTCAGATTATGGGATTTTCACCTGAAAATGTTGCAGCTTTCATAGCTGTTCTAGGACTGCTTTCAATCATTGCACAGGTTAGTTGTCATTAACTATCATTACATTATTTATATATATGTGTATGTATGTATGTATGTATGTATGTATGTATGTGTGTGTGTGTATATATCTATCTCACACACACAAAATTATGTGGACACCCCTTCAAATTAGTAGATTTGGCTATTTCAGCCACACCTGTTGCTGACAGGTGTATAGAATCAAGCACACAGCCATGCAATCGCCATAGATAAACATTGGCAGTAGAATGGCTTTACTGAAGAGCTCAGTGACAATCAACGTGGCACCGTCATAGGATGCCACCTTTCCAACAAGTCAGTTTGTCAAATTTCTGCCCTGCTAGAGCTGCTGTTTCTGCTGTTATTGTGAAGTGGTAACGTCTAGGAGCAACAACGGCTCAGCCGCGAAGTGGTAGGCCACACAAGCTCACAGAACAGGACCACCGAGCACTGTAGCATGTAAACATAGTCTTTCCTCAATTGCAACACTCACTACCGAGTTCCAAACTGCCTCTGGAAGCAACGCAGCACAAGAACTGTTGGTCGGGAGCTTCATGAAGTGGGTTTCCATGGCCATGCAGCCGCACACAAGCCTAAGCACCATGCGCAATGCCAAGCGTCGGCTGGAGTGGTGTAAAGCTCGCGGCCATTGTACTCTGGAGCAGTGGAAACTCGTTCTCTGGAGTGATGAATCACGCTTCACCATCTGGCAGTCTGACGGACGAATTTGGGTTTGGCGGATGCCAGGAGAACACTACCTGCCCCAATAAATAGTTCGAACTGTACAGTTTGGAGGAGGATAAATAATGTTCTGGGGCTGTTTTTCATGGGTTGGGCTAGGCCCCTTAGTTCCAGTGAAGGGAAATCTTAACGCTACAGCATACAATGACATTCTAGATGATTCTGTGCTTCCAACTTTATGAAGGACCTTTGCTGTTTCAGCATGACAATACCCCCCATGCACAAAGTGAGGTCCATACAGAAATGGTTTGTTGAGATCGGTGTGGAAGAACTTGACTGGCTTGTACAGAGCCCTGACCTCAACTCAATTTAACACCTTTGGGATGAATTGGAACGCCGACTGCGAAGCCAGGCCTAATCGGCCAACATCAGTGGCCGGCTCTTGTGGCTGAGTGGAAGCAAGTCCCTGCAGCAATGTTCCAACATCTAGTGGAAAGCCTTCCCAGAAGAGTAGAGGCTGTTACAATATATTAATGCCCATGATTTTGGAATGAGATGTTAGACAAGCAGGTGTCCACATACTTTTGGTCGTGTAGTATATATCTATATAGTTATTCCATTCTCTGCCATGTTATGACGACCTTTGGTTTGGCCATATAACAAGGACTTTCATTATAGGCATTATGAACATTCCAATAAAGTGTTTCTAATTATGTTCTTTTTTGTTCCCTTTGTAAGACTGTAATATTGAGTTTACTCATGCGTTCCATCGGGAATAAGAACACCATCTTGCTCGGCCTTGGGTTCCAGATACTGCAGCTCGCCTGGTATGGGTTTGGCTCCGAGCCATGGTAAGCTTTTTCAAGGCGACTCAAAACATTGAACGCATCTGATGATTCAGTTCAGTGATAGATACTCTTTACAGTGACAGATACTCTTTAAAGTGACTATCTCTCTACAGGATGATGTGGGCAGCAGGAGCTGTAGCAGCCATGTCAAGCATCACTTTCCCAGCAATCAGTGCGTTGGTTTCTCGCACCGCTGAGCCAGACCAACAAGGTTTGTACTTAGTTATAACTTTATTTTGTAACTTTCTCTGATTTGTCTTTTGGCAGGGTCATAAATGAGAAATGGTTCTGTTAAAGGGGCAGTTAATCAAAATGACTTATTTTTTTCCTTACCTTGAAACCAGTTAATGCTTAGCCATAGACCACTTTTCAAGGTAAGGAAATAAATATGTACTTTTGAAGAACTATCCCTTTAACTTACCTTGTGAATTAAAAGTTGAATCAAATCCAACTAATACGAAAATTATTTTGGCGCTCATCCCACAGGGGTGGGCCAGGGGATGGTGACAGGGATCCGGGGTCTGTGTAACGGCCTGGGGCCGGCGCTCTACGGCTTCATCTTCTACATCTTCCACGTGGAGCTAGATGCGCCCCCAGACGGCAGCCAGGACACGCCGGTCCACACTCAACCCCACCTTCAGCACCTTCCACAGGTTAGCCCCCAGCCCCAAACTTTTCTCCTCCTCCTCATAGTTTTGATACGCAGCCTGAACCCGACGAGGCTTGAATTTGGTTGGAGTTCAACAGCCAGCATACCTCCTCAAAAGTGACCAAGCAGTTCAACAAGGCTCTATCGCTGTCTTAAAAGTGGCTATCATTATTTAGGCACTATGCAATCTTAGAGGTTTGTGGCTACTATTTAACGTTAACTAGTTACCAAGTATTTACGTGACTGTTTTTGAATATGCTTTGTACAAGTGTAACCCTAATTTGTTAAGCATTTTCCTAATTTAGTCAAATTCTCTTGTACCTTTTTATTCTCTCCTCAGACGTCCATCATTCCTGGCCCACCCTTTCTCTTCGGAGCATGCTCAGTGCTGCTAGCACTCTTGGTGGCCCTTTTCATACCAGAGCACCCCCACCTGGGCCCCCGGCCTGGCAGCTGGAAGAAGCACAGCTCGCCCCACGGGCACCCCCACAGCCCACAGCCACCCGGGGAGGCCAAAGAGCCCCTACTGCAGGACACAAATGTGTAACACAGACCTGGCTACTCGGGCCTGACTCCCCCCTCTTCAAAACCACACAAAGCAAGAGAGCTCATGTGTAGGTGTAGTAAACAATCAAAAAGCTATATTAAGAGTTACCACTATATATGTATACATAGGAGTATGGTTTTTTTAAAGAAAGTTCTATCCAAAGGCACTATTTGCAATGGCTTATATTTATTCATTTTTTTGTTTTTCCTCAAACTTTTACTTTTTGTTTTTCTTCAACCGTTGTTTTGATGATATTGGACAGGGCAATGCTCAACTCAGGGACATACCTGTTGGGCTGTTTCTGAACACAGTGTGTTCCACAATCAGAAGAGGGAGTCTCTGCACAAAAAACAACAACCTAGAAAGAAAAAGAAGCATCAAAAAGACTGGTTAGTCCTCTAGAGTTGGGCCTTCAGCTTTACGGAACTGTGTGTGAGAAAAATGACAATGCGGGGCTGAATCGGAAATCCAGTTGAAATTTCCCCCAGATCTTTGCGTAAAACAGCCTTAATCCACAAACTAACCACGGAATGTGAAGACGCGATGGACTTGGAATGGTACAGCTGAATTTTTAAAGCACCTTTGTTTTGACGCTTATATCAAACTGCTGCCTATATGAATTCCTACTACCACTTCTTCAGACTGACTGGTGCCTCAATTGGGGTGGGATACTTTTTGGCGGGACCACAAGGAGATATCGTATCAACCCCTGCTTACTCTTTGACATCACAGAATGTGACAGATTGGCTTGATATTTTGTCTTTTATTCTCATTTTGTTCATGTACACGGCCAAGTTCCTGACATGTATGGATCGTACAGTTACAGAAAATGATCATACAAGAAGGGTTTGCCTTTAAAAAATATCTAATTTACACGAAGGACACCCTATGTCAGACAACACGTTGCATAGTTACGGAATCCGTAGATCCATCTCGTGGCCTTCTAAAAACCTTTTCACTTCTACAAACAAAATATGTTCTCGTTTTAACTTGCTTATTGACCAAATACCAAAAGTACATATTGAATCATGAAAGTGTGCTCTAGCTATTTATGAGTTGGTGTTCTGTAAAACAGCAATTTCTTGAAATACTGTATGCAGTTTTTTTTCTTTTCCATGTATTGTCATTGTTTTGCTGCCTTTTATTTTCAATATTACATTTGTTGACTGACCTTGTAAATATACAGTAAGTATACAACCATGCATTTCAATAAAGTGGAATATTTTGATGGATTTATGGTTGGGAAACTTAGGTAAAGAGAACATTGAGCTAAATCCAAACATGAGATACCAGGATGATGAATCTTGAAGTCAATGTATTTTAGAGTTCCACCCGCAGCCTTTTATTGTACACTATTTGATAGGGTACACACTTATCAATATAATTTAGCATGTTTTGCTGTGTTGGGCAGCAGGCTGTAATTGACGACAGGTGAGATGGACACATTGCTGGCAGTTATTTCACCAAGAAAAAGTTCTATGTCACGCTATATTTCTAGTTTGTCTTCAAATGGTTCTGTAAGCTTGATTTGGAAATGCAACTATTTGAGGAGATTCACAAGATGCAACTTCAAACCAACAGATTTAATTGCAGTTGATCAGAGGCTTGACCACTGACATTTTTGGAAAACAAAACTTCAATATACATATATGTATATATTCATATACCCATAGGTACAGTTTTTACACAGAAAAACACTTCAGTAGCAATCATATCCTGACATTCAAGTGGAGCAATAACCATAGTAAAGGTGTTAAGACTGTTCATCAATGAGCTGGTGATTCCTCGTTAACCATTGAAAAGGGTAACTTCTCAAATGGCAGCTTTTCCTGGGAAACACTATTAAGAATGTTTTCACACTGGCTCAAGTGTCATTTGGACCAGGGCTTGAGTATTAAAAAAATTGTATTTAACCAGGAAGGGCTCATTGAGATTTGAAATCTCATTTTCATGAGATTCCTGGCCAAGATAGGCAAAACCAAGTCATAACACAATTACAGACAGACATGAACAACTACAGGTAATCTAGTAAAAAAACATAGAATTCACAGGAGAAGAACAAAATATCCAGAGATGGTTGTCCATCTGCAAGGTTCTCCCATCTCCACAGAAGAACTCTGGAGCTCTGTCAGAATGACCATCGGGTTTTGGTCACTTCCCTGACCAAAGCCTTTCTCCCCGGATTGCTCAGTTGGGCCAGGCGGTTAGCTCTAGGAAGAGTCTTGGTGGTTCATTTCGATGAAACATGGTGAAACCCCAAAATTGCCTACCCTGGAAGCCTGTGTTTCAGACATAAGTGGATGGCTGCAAATGTTGCTTGTTCTAGGTCCTAAGAAACAAAGAGATCTTCTGTTGAATCTGACAATTAATCTTGATGGTTGTACAGTCGTCTCAAATAAAACTGAAGGACCTCGGCGTTACTCTGGACCCTGATCTCTCTTTTGACGAACATATCAAGACTGTTTCAAGGACAGCTTTTTTCCATCTACGTAACATTGCAAAAATCTGAAACTTTCTGTCCAAAAATGCAGAAAAATTAATCCATGCTTTGTTACTTCTAGGTTAGACTACTGCAATGCTCTACTTTCCGGCTACCCTGATAAAGCACTAAATAAACTTCAGTTAGTGCTAAACACGGCTGCTAGAATCTTGACTAGAAACAACAAAAATTGATCACATTACTCCAGTGCTAGCCTCCACCCTGGCTTCCTGTTAAGGCTAGGACTGATTTCAAGGTTTTACTGCTAACCTACAAAGCATTACATGGGCTTGCTCCTACCTATCTTTCCGATTTCAGAGGGTAGTGAGGTCTGCACAACGCATCACCGGGGGCAAACTACCTGCCCTCCAGGACACCTACACCACCCGATGTTACAGGAAGGCCATAAAGATCATCAAGGACATCAACCACCCGAGCCACTGCCTGTTCACCCCGCTATCATCCAGAAGGCGAGGTCAGTACAGGTGCATCAAAGCTGGGACCGAGAGACTGAAAAACAGCTTCTATCTCAAGGCCATCAGACTGTTAAACAGCCACCACTAACATTGAGTGGCTGCTGCCAACACACTGACACTGACTCAACTCCAGCCACTTTAATAATGGGAATTGATGGGAAATGATGTAAATATATCACTAGCCACTTTAAACAATGCTACCTTATATAATGTTACTTACCCTACATTATTCATCTCATATGCATACGTATATACTGCACTCTATATCATCGACTGCATCCTTATGTAATACATGTATCACTAGCCACTTTAACTATGCCACTTTGTTTACATACTCATCTCATATGTATATACTGTACTCGATACCATCTACTGTATCTTGCCTATGCTGCTCTGTACCATCACTCATTCATATATCCTTATGTACATATTCTTTATCCCCTTACATTGTGTATAAGACAGTAGTTTTGGAATTGTTAGTTAGATTACTTGTTGGTTATTACTGCATTGTCGGAACTAGAAGCACAAGCATTTCGCTACACTCGCATTAACATCTGCTAACCATGTGTATGTGACATATAAAATTTGATTTGATGATTTGATTTTGATTTGGTCCTGCCGTACAGGCCTTTCTAATCGACCTGGCCGGGGTATCCTGGAAGGATATTGATCTCATCCCGTCAGTTGAGGATGCCTGGATCTTTTTTTTAAATGCCTTCCTAACCATCTTAAATAAACATGCCCCATTCAATAAATTTAGAACCAGGAACAGATATAGCCCTTGGTTCTCCCCAGACCTGACTGCCCTTAACCAAGACAAAAACATCCTATGACGTTCTGCATTAGCATCGAACAGCCCCCGTGATATGCAGCTGTTCAGGGAAGCTAGAAACCATTATACACAGGCAGTTAGAAGAGCCAAGGCTAGCTTTTTCAAGCAGAGATTTGCTTCCTGCAACACTAACTCAAAAAAGTTCTGGGACACTGTAAAGTCCATGGAGAATAAGAACACCTCCTCCCAGCTGCCCACTGCACTGAAGATAGGAAACGCTGTCACCACTGATAAATCCACCATAATTGAGAATTTCAATAAGCATTTTTCTACGGCTGGCCATGCTTTCCACCTGGCTACTCCTACCCCGGTCAACAGCACTGCACCCCCCACAGCAACTCGCGCAAGCCTTCCCCATTTCTCCTTCTCCCAAATCCTTTCAGCTGATGTTCTGAAAGAGCTGCTAAATCTGGACCCCTACAAATCAGCCGGGCTAGACAATCTGGACCCTTTCTTTCTAAAATTATCTGCCGAAATTGTTGCCACCCCTATTACTAGCCTGTTCAACCTCTCTTTCTTGTCGTCTGAGATTCCCAAAGATTGGAAAGCAGCTGCGGTCATCCCCCTCTTCAAAGGGGGGGACACTCTTGACCCAAACTGCTACAGACCTATATCTATCCTACCATGCCTTTCTAAGGTCTTCGAAAGCCAAGTCAACAAACAGATTACCGACCATTTCGAATCTCACCATACCTTCTCTGCTATGCAATCTGGTTTCAGAGCTGGTCATGGGTGTACCTCAGCCACGCTCAAGGTCCTAAACGATATCTTAACCGCCATCGATAAGAAACATTACTGTGCAGCCGTATTCATTGATCTGGCCAAGGCTTTCGACTCTGTCAATCACCACATCCTCATCGGCAGACTCGACAGCCTTAGTTTCTCAAATGATTTCCTCGCCTGGTTCACCAACTACTTCTCTGATAGAGTTCAGTGTGTCAAATCGGAGGGTCTGCTGTCCGGACCTCTGGCAGTCTCTATGGGGGTGCCACAGGGTTCAATTCTTGGGCCGACTCTCTTCTCTGTATACATCAATGAGGTCGCTCTTGCTGCTGGTGAGTCTCTGATCCACCTCTACGCAGATGACACCATTCTGTATATTTCTGGCCCGTCTTTGGAAACTGTGTTAACAACCCTCCAGGCAAGCTTCAATGCCATACAACTCTCCTTCCGTGGCCTCCAATTGCTCTTAAATACAAGTAAAACTAAATGCATGCTCTTTAACCGATCGCTACCTGCACCTACCCGCCTGTCCAACATCACTACTCTGGAAGGCTCTGACTTAGAATACGTGGACAACTACAAATACTTAGGTGTTTGGTTAGACTGTAAACTCTCCTTTCAGACCCATATCAAACATCTCCAATCCAAAGTTAAATCTAGAATTGGCTTCCTATTTCGCAACAAAGCATCCTTCACTCATGCTGCCAAACATACCCTTGTAAAACTGACACTCCTACCAATGACTTTGGCGATGTCATTTACAAAATAGCCTCCAATACCCTACTCAACCAATTGGATGCAGTCTATCACAGTGCAATCCGTTTTGTCACCAAAGCCCCATATACTACCCACCATTGCGACCTGTACACTCTCGTTGGCTGGCCCTCGCTTCATACTCGTCGCCAAACCCACTGGCTCCATGTCATCTACAAGACCCTGCTAGGTAAAGTCCCCCCTTATCTCAGCTCGCTGGTCACCATAGCATCTCCCACCTGTAGCACACGCTCCAGCAGGTATATCTCTCTAGTCACCCCCAAAACCAATTCTTTCTTTGGCCGCCTCTCCTTCCAGTTCTCTGCTGCCAATGACTGGAACGAACTACAAAAATCTCTGAAACTGGAAACACTTATCTCCCTCACTAGCTTTAAGCACCAACTGTCAGAGCAGCTCACAGATTACTGCACCTGTACATAGCCCACCTATAATTTATCCCAAACAATTACCTCTTTCCCTACTGTATTTAATTAATTAATTAATTTTGCTCCTTTGCACCCCATTATTTTTATTTCTACTTTGCACATTCTTCCATTGCAAATCTACCATTCCAGTGTTTTACTTGCTATATTGTATTTACTTTGTCACCATGGCCTTTTTTGCCTTTACCTCCCTTATCTCACCTCATTTGCTCACATCGTATATAGACTTGTTTATACTGTATTATTGACTGTATGTTTGTTTTACTCCATGTGTAACTCTGTGTCGTTGTATGTGTCGAACTGCTTTGCTTTATCTTGGCCAGGTCGCAATTGTAAATGAGAACTTGTTCTCAACTTGCCTACCTGGTTAAATAAAGGTGAAATAAAAATAAATAAACATACCTACACGTACGCTACGGTCACAAGACGCTGGCCTCCTTACTGTCCCTAGAATTTCTAAGCAAACAGCAGGAGGCAGGGCATTCTCCTATAGAGCTCCATTTTTATGGAATGGTCTGCCTACCCATGTGAGAGACGCAGACTCGGTCTCAACCTTTAAGTCTTTACTGAAGACTCATCTCTTCAGTAGGTCATAGGATTTTAGAGAGGAATGGAAAATTCGATATAGGCCGATAGTTTTAATATTTTCTGGGTCAAGGTTTGGCTTTTTCAAGAGAGGCTTTATTACTGCCACTTTTAGTGAGTTTGGTGAACATCCGGTGGATAGAGAGCAGTTTATTATGTTCACCATAGGAGGGCCAAGCACAGGAAGCAGCTCTTTCAGTAGTTTAGTTGGAATAGGGTCCAGTATGCAGCTTGAAGGTTTAGAGGCCATGATTATTTTCATCATTGTGTCAAGAGATATAGTACTAAAACACTTGAGTGTCTCCCTGGATCCTAGGTTCTGGCAGAGTTGTGCAGACTCAGGACAACTGAGCTTTGGAGGAATACGCAGATTTAAAGAGGAGTCCATAATTTGCTTTCTAATGATCATGATCTTTTCCTCAAAGAAGTTCATGAATTTATTACTGCTGAAGTGAAAGCCATCCTCTCTTGGGGAAGGCTGCTTTTTAGTTAGCTTTGCGACAGTATCAAAAAGAAATTTAGGATTGTTCTTATTTTCCTCAATTAAGTTGGAAAAATAGGATGATCGAGCAGCAGTGAGGGCTCTTCGATACTGCACAGTACTGTCTTTCCAAGCTAGTCGGAAGACTTCCAGTTTGGTGTGGCGCCATTTCCGTTCCAATTTTTTGGAAGCTTGCTTCAGAGCTAGGGTATTTTCTGTATACCAGGGAGCTAGTTTCTTATGACAAATGTTTTTTGTTTTTTAGGGGTGTGACTGCATCTAGGGTATTTTCCAAAGTTAAATTGAGTTCCTCAGTTAGGTAGTTACCTGATTTTTGTTCTCTGACATCCTTGGGTAGGCAGAGGGAGTCTGGAAGGGCATCAAGGAATCTTTGGGTTGTCTGAGAATTTATAGCACAACTTGTGATGCTCCTTGGTTGGGGTCTGAGGAGATTATTTGTTGCGATTGCAAACGTAATAAAATGGTGGTCCAATAGTTCAGGGTTATGAGGAAAAACATTAAGATCCACAACATTTATTCCATTGGTCAAAACTATGTCCAGAATATGACTGTGGCAGTGAGTAGGTCCAGAGACATGTTGGACAAAACCCGATGTCGATGATGGCTCCGAAAGCCTTTTGGAGTGGGTCTGTGGACTTTTCCATGTGAATATTAAAGTCACCAAAAATGTGAATATTATCTGCTATGACTACAAGGTCCAATAGGAATTCAGGGAACTCAGTGAGGAACACTGTATATGGCCCAGGAGGCCTGTAAACAGTAGCTATAAAAAGTGATTGGGTAGGCTGCATAGATTTCATGACTAGAAGCTCAAAAGACGAAAACGTCATATTTTTTTGTTGTAAATTGAAATTTACTATCGTAAATGTTAGCAATAATGTCTAAACATGTTTTCGCTTTGTCATTATGGGGTATTGTGTGTAGATTGCTGAGGATATTTTAAATCCATTTTAAAATACGGCTGTGATGTAACAAAATGTGGAAAAAGTCCAGGGGTCTGAATACTTTCCGAAGGCACAGGATCTTACATTCCAGGGTACTTACATTCCATGTTAATGTTTTAACCTGTGCTCTTTTTCCAAGTATTTATTAAAAGGGATCGTTATCAAGCCACTTGATTGGTTTGCCAAAAATGTAGTTTGTTGGTTGTTTAAAAAAATCACTTGCCACGTTATACTCGTAATTACACTCGATACTCTGGGTTGGATTAAATGCAGAAGACACATTTCAGTCAAAGGCATTCAGTTGTACAACTGACTAGGTATACCCCTTTCCCTTACATATCTATTCAATTTAACCCTGGAATGTAAAGAAATTCCAAAGATCTGGAAATCAGCATTTGTCCTAGGATATTTTTCAATCCATTTTAGAATAAGGCTGTAATGTAACAAAATGTGGAAAAAGTCAAGACGTCTGAATACCTTCCAAAGGCACTGTATCTACTAGCATGCTAGCAGATACCATAGACTTCCAGTCATTGCTCTAATGCTAGTTAGCAATTTCGCTAATGCTAGTTAGCAACTTCCTTCAAGCTGCACGCAGACATAAAAATGGTATCTACAAGTTCATCTGACTCTGGGGAAGTGGATAAAGGTCTTCATTGCCAAAATCCTGAAGTATCCCGTTAAGCCTATTGGGTTTTGAACCTATGGGTATTCAATATTCCATCAAATTATCAAGGATAAACATCATTCACCTACCTACAGTCATGGCCGAAAGCTTTGAGAATGACTCAAATATAAATGTCCACAAGGTTTGCTGCTTCAGTATGTTTAGATATTTTTGTCAGATGTTACTATGGAATACTGAAGTATAATTACAAGCATTTCATACGTGTCAAAGGCTTTTATTGACAATTACATGAAGTTGATGCAAATTCAATATTTGTAGTGTTGACAATTATTTTTCAAGACCTCTGCAATCCACCCTGGCATGCTGTCAATTAACTTCTGGACCACATCCTGACTGATGGCAGCCCATTCTTGCATAATCAATGCTTGGAGTTTGTCAGAATTTGTGGGTTTTTGTTTGTCCACCCGCCTCTTGAGGATTGACCACATGTTCTCAATGGGATTAAGGTCTGGGGAGTTTCCTGGCCATGGACCCAAAGTATTGATGTTTTGTTCCCTGAGCCACTTAGTTATCACATTTGCCTCACAAGGTTTGTCAAACTGTTCCTGGATGGTTGGGAGAAGTTGCTCTCGGAGGATGTGTTGGTACCATTCTTTATTCATGGCTGTGTTCATAGGCAAAACTGTGAGTGAGCCCACTCCCTTGGCTGAGAAGCAGTCCCACACATGAATCGTCTCAGGATGCTTTACTGTTGGCATGACACAGGTAGAGCTCACCTAGTCTTCTCCGGACAAGCCTTTTTCCGGATGCCCCAAACAATCTGAAAGGGGATTCATCAGAGAAAATGACTTTACCCCAGTCCTCAGCAGTCCAATCCCTGTACCTTTTGCAGAATATCAGTCTGTCCCTGATGTTTTTCCTGGGGAGAAGTGGATTCTTTGCTGCCCTTCTTGACACCAGGCCATCCTCCAAAAGTCTTTGCCTCACTGTGCATGCAGATGCACTCACACCTGCCTGCTGCCATTCCTGAGAAAGCTCTGTACTGGCGGTGCCTCAATCCCGCAGCGGAATCAACTTTAGGAGACGGTCCTGGCGCTTGCTGGACTTTCTTGGGCGCCCTGAAGCCTTCTTCACAACAATTGAACCACTCTCCTTGAAGTTCTTGATGATCCAATAAATGGTTGATTTAGGTGCAATCTTACTGGCAGCAATATCCTTGCCTGTGAAGCCCTTTTTGTGCAAAGCAATGATAACGGCATGTGTTTCCTTGCAGGTAACCATGGTTGACAGAGGAAGAACAATGATTCCAAGCACCACCCTCCTTTTGAAGCTTCCAGTCTGTTATTCGAACTCAATCAGCATGACAGAGTGATCTCCAGCCTTGTCCTCGTCAACACTCACACCTGTGTTAACGAGATAATCAATGACATGATGTCAGCTGGTCCTTTTGTGGCAGGGCTGAAATGCAGTGGAAATGTTTTTTTGGGGATTCAGTTCATTTGCATGGCAAAGAGGGACTTTGCAATTAATTGCAATTCATCTGATCACGCTTCATAACATTCTGGAGTATATGCAAATTGCCATCATACAAACTGAGGCAGCAGACTTTGTGAACAATAATATTTGTGTCATTCTCAAAACTTTTGGCCACGACTGTACACTGGCCCTTTGACCTTGTTGCTTCTGCATATCTTGTTTAGTTTTCTTAATTCTAGTCTCCCAAGGGACTTGATAGAGATGACAGTGCCACTGCCACCCCGGTCATGGTGACCCTGATCAAATGCAGCGCCCAAAACAGTTTTAACTCAAAACAGGACTGGAGTCTGCCTGCTCACTGCTTCCTCAATTAGACAGGTAGGGCTTGACAAGGACAGAGGCAGGAACATATCTGCTTAGATTTCTTCACTGCAGAAGGAAACGCATTGGTCCTCATAATGATTGACAACATGATTAGACTTTTTTCAATTTGGACCTTATTTCTTATCAAGCCAAACTGCATGTAGTAAGTAATTTTCACACAATTGACAAAAAGGATTAAATACATCTCACTCCAAATAGATTGTAAAGTTCATGGAAGCACCAACACAGTTAATGTATACATTCAAAACAGATGGGAGCACAGCTGCAGTAGTCCTGTAACAAACCGTCAAATCCTGTTGCCGGGCGGTCGCAGCCAAATTAAATAGTACCTTCTAAATTGCACTAATTTGCATGAAGTCAACCCATGTTCCCTCGACATATCCCTCTTTCTGTATGTTATTGTATTGATGGAATAGCTTCTTTGCTTTGAAAATCTTGTAACAGAGTAGCAATAGAGCTCATAGCTTGTCAGTAGTGTTCCTAGATGAAACGTGACTCAGGAGGTTTCATTTTAGTCAGGGGTGGAACACTGAAAATAGTGGAGGTGGTGGTCACAAGCTAAACTTGCCACATGGACTTACAGTCCCCCTGACAACACATGCCTTCAGAAGACAGTAGGAAGAATTGTGTGAAATAGGGGTGGAAACTGTTCCAATGGTCACGTAAAATGTTTGTCCTCTGTTCAATGGGGTGGGAAATTAGAAGCATTTTAGGACCAGCTCTATTCATTCCAAGTCCTGGAGACAAAAACATTGAGCAATGATCAATGGAAAGATGGTTATTCAGTTAACAAAATATTTTAAATGAACTGTAGGGCTATATAATACAGACCTTATATTTCACCATTAAAAGAATTCCCATGGGAAAAATGACTGGGAATTTCCAACATGAACCTGTATCTCTCCCATACGAAGACAATTATTTAGCGTCTATAGACTAAAGGCTTTATTTTGCCAAACTAGTGAGTGTCAGAATTCTTGGGGAACATAACCCACAACACTCAGCAAAGCCAATAAATCTTTACACCTCAAATTTATTAAAACTTGTTTTCAGGATCCACACAATATCAGAAACGGTGATTAAGTCAGACAGGCATTTCTCACACACCTTCAAATAGTACAATCTCCCTAAAATACAGAGACCACAGTACGCATTCCCAAAACCCTACACTAAGGTTATGTTCGAATACTCATACTAACCGCACTATTTGTGACATAAATTGAGTAGGTAGTATACGGTATGTTAGTATGGGTATTCGAACAAAGCGTAAGTGTTCACTTCCACCCATAACTTAATATTTTCCTTTTTTTATTTTTTAAACATCAAACAGCAAGAAAAGCAGTAACACAAATTGATCAAACTAACAATTGGGGAACCATTGGAGTGTTTGATCCAGTAGCTGCTGACATCATACAGTGCCTTCAGAAAGTATTCATACCCTACATTTTGTTGTGTTACAGCCGGAATTTAAAATTGATTAAATTGAGAATTGTTATCACTGGCCTACACACAATACACACCCATAATGTCAAAGGTGTTTTACAAATTAAAATTGAAAAGCTGAAATATCTTGAGTCGATAAGTATTCAACCCCCTTTTTTATGGCAATCCTAAATTCAGGAGTAAAAATGTACTGAACAAGTCACATAATAAGTTACATGGACTCATTGTGTGCAAATATCATGTTTAACATGATTTTTGAATGACTACCTCATCTCTGTACCCCACAAATACAGATAATTGTAAGGTCCCTCAGTCAAGCAGTGAATTTAAAATGATTTCAACCAAAAACACCTGGGAGGTTTTCCAATGCCTCACAAAGAAGGACACCCATTGGTGGATGGGTAAAAACATAAAGCAGACATTGAATATCCCTTTGAACATGAAGTTATTAATTACACTTTTGATGGTGTATCAAGACACCCAGTCACTACAAAGATACAGGTCTCCTTCCTAACGCAGTTGCCAGAGAGGAAGGACACCGCTCAGGAATTTCATCATGAAGCCAACGGTGACTTTAAAACAGTTACAGAGTTTAATGGCTGTGACAGGAGAAAACTGAAG
This sequence comes from Oncorhynchus nerka, assembly GCF_034236695.1. Lineage (NCBI taxonomy): Eukaryota > Metazoa > Chordata > Actinopteri > Salmoniformes > Salmonidae > Oncorhynchus > Oncorhynchus nerka. Next base: position 53,008,903 of record NC_088419.1, on the reverse strand, counting down.
ATGGATCAACATTGTAGTTACTTCCACAATAATAACCTGATTGACAGAGTGAAAGGGAAGCCTGTACCGAATAAATCATTTTCAAAACATGCCTCCTGTTTGCAACAAGGCACTAAAGTAATACTGCAAAAGATGTGGCAAAGTATTTAACTTTTTGTCCTGAATACAAAGTGTTATGTTTGGGGCAAATCCAATGCAACACATTACTGAGTACCACTCTCCATATTTTCAAGCATAGTGGAGGCTGCATCATGTTATGCTTGTAATTGTTAAGGACAGAAGTTTTTCAGGATAAAAATAAAATGGCGCTCAGCACAGGCAAAATACTAGAGGAAAACATGGTTCAGTCTGCTTTCCACCACACACAGGATAATAACCTAAAACACAAGGCCAATATCTACACTGGAGTTGCTTACCATGAAGACCGTAAATGTTCCCGAGTGGTCAAGTTAGTTTTGACTTAAATCTACTTGAAAATCTATGGCAAGACCTGAAAATGGTTGTCTAGCTTTGATCAACAACCAATTTGAGTTTAGAGAATTTTGACAAGTATAATGGGCAAATGTTGCACAATGCTGGTGTGGAAAGCTCTTAAGAGACTTACCCAGAAAGATTAACAGCTGAAATTCCTGCCAAAAGGTTGCTACAAAGTATTGACTCAATGGTGTGAATACTTAACGTAAATTAGATCTGTATTTCATTTTCAATACATTTGCAAAACATTCTAAAAACCTGTTTTCACTTTGTCATAGTAAGGTATTGCATCAATTTAATCCATTTTGAATTCAGGCTGTAACACAACAAAATGTGGAATAAGTCAAGGGGTATGAATACTTTCTGAAGGCACTGTAGCTGATATGAACACTAACAAGTGCATGTTGTGCAATGGTGCTTTCCATAGGGAATCACTAAACTGCACATTCTCTTGAAAATAGCTTTCTAGCATTGATGAGGGAATGTGTGGGGCTGTAAGAAAACAAAAAAGGTGCAAAGACATTTTTACAGGGTTATACAGTATTTCAGAAATACAACAGGTTTACTAAAAAAAAAAGGGTTGTTTTCCAACATTCTGCTCTTCAGGAGAAAGCGCTACTGTTCATACCCATCCTATGTCAGTAAGGCAACCAGAAGAGAGCAATCAAACTAAGGCCACACACAAAGATAAAAACAGCCAGCAACTAGAGATTAGTTTCACAACGTTGAGTAGTAAGGGAACTTGTGGTGTCCGTGGCGTGTGCAGCCATCCATGTTCGGAGGAAGAAAGGTTTGGAAGGCCAAGGGGTCAGGAGCAGTATGGTGACCAGTAACACCCAGTCAAAGTGACTACCCAAGAGAGTCAGAGTACAGTAGACCAACTTCACATCATCATGGGGGCTGGTTTTGCGTCGCTGGGCTTGTGTCCAGGGGATGCAGGCCAGGGTACCGCACGCTCATTTCAGATCCAGGACCATAGAGGCCGGGTTCTCCAAGTAGTCCCTCCACAGGTTGGAAAACCGCGCCATGGTGGCCCCGTCGATGATCCGGTGGTCTGCCGACCAGCTGACGTTCATGACGTGAGCTTTCACCACCTCGTCCCTCGAGTTAAACCTTGGCAGGACCTGGAAAACATGTCAGGAGATGATTATTCATAAATCAATCCAGACATCCATAACTATCAAATAAATATAAGTCCAGACAATGTCATGAGGCTCAGTCAGGCGTCTGTATCGTGTTGACACCTCCCAGTCAGCTGGCCACATGCCCACTAAGCTGAGAACTAGCACCAACACTCAGCTCCCATTATCAGCTGAGGTCCGTACCCCTGCGCCACTCATCATAGCCAGCATTGACAACATAACTGATAATGTTAAAGTAATATAATTTTCACAAACCTGGATCTTTCCAAGAGCGCCAATCGCCACCTCAGGAGGCAGAATTACTGGCTTTGCATAAGTGCCTCCAATCTGATTCAATGGAAAACACAAATACATGACATGTAAAGACTGAACAAGCAACTTAAGCAAGCATAGGTCCCAAATAATACAGCCGCTAGCTGTCAATTACTATTCAAGTTAGCATTAGATGGCTACTAATTATGAAAACGTCAACATTATAAAATCTCATAAGGTTTAAAAAAAAAATATATAAATCTGTTTGATAAATCAGTATCACTTTAAGCTCATCCTCCTAGCCACTAGTCCCCCTCCCTCCCCCGCCCCACTCCCTCCCCCGCCCCACTCCCCTGCTCACCGAGCCAATGTTGGAGAGGGTGAAGGTGCCTCCTGTGAGGTCGGCCGTGCCCAGCTGGCCCGTGGCGCCCAGGGTCTGCATGCGGTTGAGCTCCACTGCGATCTCAAACACACTCAGCAACTGCACATTCTTCACATTGGGTACCAGCAGGCCCTGGCTCGTGTCCATGGCCAGACCAATATTGTGGGATGCCTGGTGGAGGAGGAGACATATCAGCACATCTCAGAACCAGCTCAGGTTCTCAATCACTTTGAAGAAAGGATGAGCGAAATGTCATGTTCATGAGTCATTCTAGTTCTACGTCCAGCATTCTGCTCGCTGTGAGCAAGTACCCCATCTATTTGAATATACACTACATGACCAAATGTATGTGGACACCTGCTCGTCAATCATCTCATTCCAAAACCATGGGCATTAATATAGAGAGTTGGTCCCCCCCTTTGCTGCTATAACAGCCACCACTCTTCTGGGAAGGCTTTCCACTAGATGTTGGAACATTGCTGCGGGGACTTCATCCACAAAAGCATTAGTGAGGTCGGGCACTAATGTTGGGGCGATGAGACCTGGCTTCACAGTCGGCGTTCCAATTCATCCCAAAGGTGTTCGATTGGGTTGAGGTCAGGGCTCTGTGCAGGCTAGTCAAAGTCTTCCACACCGATCACGACAAATCATTTTTGTATGGACCTCGCTTTGTGCACGAGTACATTGTCATGCTGATACAGGGAAGGGCCTTCCCCAGACTGTTTCCACAAAGTTGGAAGCACAGAATGTCATTGTATGCTGTAGCATTTAGATTTCTCTTCAATGGAACTAAGGGGCCTAGCACGAAAAAGGAAATTCAAGATGTAGGATGGGACAAACCTAAACTTTAAATGAGTAATTTCTCTTAACAGGGGGGGGGGGGGGGTAGCGAACAACCAAATTCACAGAGAATACATTACATAGGATGGAGAAACAATTCTCAGAGCTGCAGCTCTTAACTACTTGTTAAACATAGAACTGATACTATATACTCGTTGTTGGGGTGGTCCGTGGATGGCTTTATACCATTTCTATGGATCCCTCACGTCCTACTCGTTGTTAGAAAAAAAAAAGAAGTTTGGTCCAAATCGGATGTTATGTACTATAATTTATTGAATATTATGAATCCTATAATTTTTTTTTTTTTTTTTAAATGGCCAACCCTTTAAATAACACCCGAGACGTTGCCAGACCCCTGGTTGAGTTGGCGCGTACACAGCTAGATAAACACACTGAATCTCTGAAGGGTTAACAGTGACATGTACAGGGTTGCAGGTGTGATTGCAGAGTACAGTGAAAATCATAAGCTTTGACATGCAGGACTAAGTGGAAATAAAATGACAATGCTAATAAATAAAAAAAAATGATAGAACTATATACACATAACTGTAGCAGTGATTAATACATGTCTATTAGGGTGGAGGCAGAGTATAGACTTGAGGCGGTGGGGGGACCAAGTGAAATAAAAACAAAAATAAGGAAAAAAAACCCACTAGAAAACAAAGTAGAAATCTGCAATGTTTTAAATCGGCGCGTGAGGCGAAGCGCCCTCATTAGCTTGCTGCTACATGCCAGGGAGATAGCGTCTCTCCCACTGGATAGTGGAGGCTGCTTAGAGAGCGCCCTGCCACAAGATGGATTAGCAAAACAGACATAAAGTTGGTAGGATATCCCGGGTCCGTTCAATGTACGTGCGTAAAGAAGGCCCCCGGACACAGGGCATGCAAACTGTTGCTCATCAGAAACAAATGGAGGCGAAAAATAGAAAATAGCTTAAACATTTTTTTAAGGACCTGTAGGACATAGCCATTACTTTCGGGGCGAAGACTGCATTTGGACGCGACGTCACCTCAGAATGGCCTTGGGCTAACTAAGTACCGGAAGGGTGTATGGATGACTTGGGAGGTCCCCAACATGTTTAGCCGAGGCTAAAGCCACAAGAAAGGAGATGTCACAGGAGATCTTCAGGACCAGACTCAGTCATTCAAAAGAAGGCCTCTCACAGAGCATCCAAAACCAAATCCCAAGTGGGCGCAATAGGTTGAGAATCTGTATTTCTAATTCCTAGGAATGAAAAGTGTTGAGCTGGGGAAAGACAGCTCATTTTGGGATTAATTTGAACCAGAGACCGTGTGTTGGACAATAGCATGGTTGTGTCCAACCCTGATTGTTCCCTCCACTCTGCTTCCAACCACCAACTGCCTACGGGCCCATAACCTGTATCACTAGACACCTCATTAGGGACTAGTGAACTACAGACAGGAAGCAGCAATGAATCCCAGTAATGCACAACCTATGGGAAGGGTGCCCCCTTGTGGAATCATCATAGGGTTTGGTTTCAATACTTCAAACCAAATATCGGTCCAGGTAGTCACAAAAATAGATGGGGGTTGGTTTAAATGGTGATTTTAATGAATGGAGCGAATTTGGAGCGGCAGTTTAAGAGAGCAGTTGGAAAGGACGTGGAGCGTTCAATAAACATAAGAGAGCGGTTGGAAAGGACGTGGAGCGTTCAATAAACATAAGAGAGCGGTTGGAAAGGACGTGGAGCGTTCAATAAACATAAGAGAGCGGTTGGAAAGGACGTGGAGCGTTCAATAAACATAAGAGAGCGGTTGGAAAGGACGTGGAGCGTTCAATAAACATAAGAGAGCGGTTGGAAAGGACGTGGAGCGTTTAATAAACATAAGAGAGCGGTTGGAAAGGACGTGGAGCGTTCAATAAACATAAGAGAGCGGTTGGAAAGGACGTGAAGCGTTCAATAAACATAATCTAGAACTGTAAAAAGGGATATCATTTGTGTTTTGGAAACAAGTGCTTTCATAAATGCATGACGCGTGCCTCGTTTCACAGGAGCATTATTTTTAAGAAAGCCTTAACTCAATGAACCAGCCTTAACGAATTTCGTTTACATACATATCGAGTTTGATTGTCCAACAACAGTTTTATAATTTATTCATTTTGTGACCACCTAGTGTCCTCTTTCCACTGCTGTGGTGCTGAATCGCAGCGAGAATGGTGAGTGGGCCGGGCCTGCCCGGTCATGCCTAGAAGGAATCCAGCTTTTGTCAAATTAAGATCAAGTTCAATTTTAGCTAACACAAACCCTGTTCCTAAGCTTAACCCAATTCTCCTAAACTGCTACAAAAAGTCAAATCTGACATTCAATTTGACAAATGCTGGATCCCTTCTAGCCATGACCGGCTGGCCCTGGTGTTCGTAGACAGCCGTGTTTTGTTATTTATTACTCCTAATTCAAATTTTCATGCCTGGGCTAAATTAAATTAGAGTCCGGAAAACAGCTGTGTTTCGTTCTTTATTCATTTAAAATGTTCATACAAATAGCCTATTGGACAGGTCGCTCGCAAATGATATAAATATACTTCGGCATTGTGTTTTATTACTGTGTAGGTGACTTGTTCAAGGCAAAATGTTTATTTTTTAAATGATAATGATTTCTAGCAGGGATGAAGACTCAACGGTTAATATTTTGCTTTTCAATAAACATCTTTAATTTTTGGTATAAGAACATTGTTCTATTTTTACAGGCTAATTTCTATTCTGAATCATGTAGAAACCAAAACATTCTTTCCCTTAATGATAGCTTTGCACACTCTTAGCATTCCCCCTCAACCGGCTTCATGAGGTACTCGTCGAGTAGCCTCCCGTAACTGGTGATAGAGCGCGCAAGAACCGTGTTGATTGTGGGCAGCCACCCAGGCATTTAAGACATTTGCTCTGATCAAAGACTCAATCCATCTCCACATCCTACAACTGAAAATTGATTCCAGTCTTGTCAAAAATGTTCTCTGTATGTCCTGATCCCGCAACAGTTCCATAACCCCGGAATTTTCCTGTCCTGTGATCATTTTTATGTGCAGAAATCAGAAATAACTTCCTCCGTTAGCTGCTCGTCTGTCCCCCGTTCTGCATACAAAATCGCTTTAGTGGAAACCAAGACTTCTCAGGGCAGGCCTGGTTGTAGCTATATAGTGCCTTCAGAAAGTATTCACACCCCTTGACTTTTTCCACATTTTGTTGTTACAGCCTGATTTAAAAATGGATTCAATTGAGATTTGTTGTCACTGGTCTACACACAATACCCCATAATGTCAAAGTGGAATTAAATATTATTCAAAATGTTTAAAAATTAAAAGCTGAAATGTTTAAGTCATTAAGTATTCAACCCCTTTTATGACAGTGGAAATAAGTTCAGGAGTAAACGTGTGCTTAACAAGTCACATAAGTTGCATGGACTCACTATGTGCAATAATAGTGTTTAACATGATTTTAAAAATGACTACACCATCATCTACTGGTAGATGAAAATAAATATATTAAAAAATAAACTACATTTAAATATTGGTGAAGTTATTAATTACACTTTGGATGGTGTACACCCAGTCACTACAAAGATACAGGCGTCCTTCCTAACTCAGTTGCCAGAAAGGAAGGAAACTGTTTAGGGATTTTACCATGAGGCCAATGGTGACTTCAAAACAGTTAAGAGTTTAATGTCTGTGATAACCACATTGAGATTTTCTACTTACCCAGATGGAAAGTGGATACCTAATGCATTCAAGCGAAATGTGTCTTACACATTTAACCCAAGGAGGTGCGGTGGGGGGGGGCTTAAATCGACATCATCAGAGACTGGGAGCAGTTATTGTGGGGGTTAACTGCTTGCTCAAGGGCAGAACGGACGATTTTCATCCCACCTCGCCGGCTCTGGGATTCGAACAAGCAACTTTTTTGTTGTTGTTGAGTTTTCACCCCTTTTTCGTGGTATCCAATTGTTAGTAGCTACTATCTTGTCTCATTGCTACAAATCCCGTATGGGCTCGGGAGAGACGAAGGTTGAAAGTCATGCGTCCTCCGATACACAACCCAACCAAGCCGCACTGCTTCTTAACACAGCGCGCATCCAACCCGGAAGCCAGCCGCACCAATGTGTCAGAGGAAACACCGTGCACCTGGCAACCTTGGTTAGCGTGCACTGCGCTTGGCCTGCCACAGGAGTCGCTGGTGCGAGATGAGACAAGGATATCCCTACCGGCCAAACCCACCCTAACCTGGACAACACTAGGCCAATTGTGCGTCGCCCCACGGACCTCCCGGTTGCGGCAGGTTACGACAGAGCCTGGGCGCAAACCCAGAGTCTCTGGTGGCACAACTGGCGCTGCAGTACAACACCCTTAACCACTGCGTCACCCAGGAGGCCGAACAAGCAACCTTTCAGTCGAATTAACTTATGACGCGCAACTGTGTATTCCTCCACTTGCATCGGAGGTCAAGTGACTGGCTACAACTGGAGAGAGGAAATTTCCATTTATTGTTTTCTTGGTTTTTATTAAGCAAATTATATATTAGGCCTCACTCCAGAACTTCACTACCATTCCTGTTCCCGTGTCAACCTCTAACTTACACAAAGACAACAAACCTGAGTATCTCTTTATTAATTTGGGCATGGTTATGAACCCAAACCCGGCTTAGCCGTCGTCATCTAGGTCGCATTTTAAGCAATCTTAACTCATTGCTATAGCCAGGCCAAACAATCCGAAGAATAACACATTTTTTGTGATTAGGAAACTATAAGAACCATACAAAGTCCAGCACACAACATCCAGGGGTGAGCACGCTCTACCACAAAGGGGCAGTTTAGTTGGCGCAACGTGAGACAGTCTCGTGTTCCAATTGTTTGTTTTAGTAGCGTGAATCGTTCCTGTCTACACCGAGATGAAGAGTGGAATAATGAAAATAATTAATTCTAGCCTCACACTTATCACCTGTGGAAGGCGGGGATTCCAGAGAGGAAAGGATTTTATTGGCCTTGTCAGGAGTGATTTTAGATTCAACAGAAGTTGAGAGAGTGCAACTCCCCATAGTATGTTGTACCAAAGTTGACTGACTGAAAGGGAAGCAATGTCTCCCCAACACCATCCCCCCTTCCAGCAGCCTTACCTTGTAGGTGATGTTCTGAACAGCCTCGTCCACCGAGGCGTTGAGGATAGGGAAATGGAGAAGGCCCAGGGAAGCAGCCTGCTCAAACAGAGAAGATCATGATTATCTTCAAATGACATTTTATTTGTCACATGCACCAAATACAACAGGTGTATGCCTTACCGTGTAACGCTTACTTACAAGCCCTTAACCAACAATGCAGTTAGAGTGAAGACTATTTTTTTTATTTTATTATAAACTAAAGTAAAAATAGTAATAACACAAAATACCAATAACGAGGCTATATACAGGGGGTACTGGTACGGAGTCAGTGTGTGGGAACAGGTTAGTCGAGGTAATTTGTACATGTAAGTAGGGGTAAAGTCACTATGTATTGATAAGCAGTGAGTAGCAGCAGTGTAAAAACAACGGGGGGTGTCAACGCAAATAATCCGGTTGGCCTTTTGATGAATTGTTCAGCATTCTTACGGCTTTGGGGTAGAAGCTGTTAAGGAGCCTTTTGGACCTAGATTTGGAACTCCGGTACTGCTTGCCGAGAACAGTCTATGACTTGGGTGACTAGAGTCGTTGACAATTTTTTGGGCCTTCCTCTGACACCGCCTAGTATTATAAGTCCTGGATGCAGGAAGCTTGGCCCCAGTGATGTACTGGGCCGCACGCACTACCCTCTGTAGCACCTTACGGTCGGATGCAGAACAGTTGCCATACCAGCCAGTGATGCAACCGGTCAGGATACTCTCGATGGTGCAGCTGTATAACTTTGAGGATGCCAAATCTTGTCAGTCTTCTGAAGGGGAAAAGGCATTGTCGTGCCCTCTTCACGACTTTCTTGGTGTGTTTGGACCATGATAGTTTGTTGGTGATGGGGACATCAAGGAACTTGAAAATCTCAACCTGCTCCACTACAACCCCATCGATGTGATGCTCGGGCCCTCCTTTTCCTGTAGTCCACATTCAGCTCCTTTGTCTTAAGCACATTGAAGGAGTTGTTGTCCTGGCACCACACTGCCAGGTCTCTGACCTCCTCCCTATAGACTATAGTGTGGAGTGTGATTGAGATTGCGTCATCTGTGGATCTGTTGGGGCGATATGCAAACTGGAGTGGGTCTAGGGTTTCCGGGATGATGGCGCTGATGTAAGCCATGACCAGCCTTTTAAAGCACTTCATGGCTACCGACGTGAGTGCTAAGGGGCGTTAAGTCAATTACCTTCGCTTTCATGGGCACAGGGACTATGGTGTGATCCAAACCGCAGCAAGCAGGCTATTTACCCAAATCCTCTGGCATAGTACTTCAGGTATGACGTCCAATGATTCTTTCATGACACTCCTGTAATAACGAAGTTTCTGTGCAGGGCATTATAACACTTCCGTCACATAACACAAGCTGCTACCTCTGTCATAACAAGAGTACATGATCTGGCATGAGCTTATAACGCTGACATTTCAACTTCATAACGAACACATCTTATTAGGTGTTCCCCATGCATTTTGGCAATAGCGTCACTGACACTAGACATGTCACCTCACAACTTCATATTACATCATGTCAGGAGTCAAAGGTCACCTTGATGAAGAAGGGCATGTAGCTGAGCTTGACACCGCGAGCCTCTGACAGGCCCTTCAGCTCCTTGCGCAACTGCACCAGCCTCGTCAAATCCACTTCATCTTTATAACCAAAGTGGGGGATCTTCAAAGCTGCAGTCATGGTCTTCACCATTGCTTTGTGGAAACCTGGTCGTTCAGAAGAACACATTGGAAAAAAGGGATATGTTTTGATGAAGCCAGTACTATATTGCTAAGTTACCACCTGTCCCGTCAGGTCACTTTAGACTGTTACAAACAAAGCCAGAAGGAAGTTGTTTGGAACCTGGACTGAACCTAGATTGGGAATTTAAATACAGTCACTAGCTTTTTGAAACACGTTCAAAACATCACTGCTACTCTAATTATAATAGACTATATTTAACCTGTCTAGCTAATACTATGGGTTATTCTCTGAATCAGAAATGTATCCCAGAAAGCAAACACATTTTTTGGAACCATTAACCATCTCTGTAAAGCTCCCTCTACCTTTCAGGGGCTCAGTGATGTCCTTGCCCGTGAAGACGGGCCTTGAGACGACAGGGAGCTGGACACTTGGTGTGGGCTTCATCTTGGGCATGGAGGCCGAGGAGGGGGCGGATGCTGCGGGAGGGGGTGGCTGGATCTCATGGAATGGGGTCGGGGGTAAGATGGCCCCTGTCTGTTTGGCCAGGAAGTTGAGGATGTCCTCTTTGAGGATCCGTCCGTCTCTCCCGGTACCGACCACTTCACTCAGCTTGATCTAAGGAGGAATAGAAAGTAGGCGGCAAAGAGGTAAATAGACAATCATCACAAAAGCCTGGACACCCAGTAGTTGGCCATTTCAGGTTTAAAGGGGTGGTGCTAAATCTTGTGCTGTAGTGCCATCTTGCAGTGAATGCATGCTTGCATGTGTATGTGTCGGTATTTTAATAACAACCTACATTGTTCTCCATGGCTAAACGACGGACTGCAGGTGTGGCCTGGGTCTTGTGTCCCTTGATTTCCTGGTGTGTGTGCTCATCGTTTGACATCGCCGGGGTCTCCACAACATCCTCCTCATGGACCACCTCTGAAAGATCGACCAAAGTCACTATTCCCACCTTCCAACAGAAGCCAACGTTGTTTTGAACTTAGATAATTTGGTGTTCCAAAATGTTTTTATTTATTATTATAAACGTGACCCAGGTAATATGAACTGGCTTCAAGTTTCAGTTCTATTGTCTAAACATTTGATACATAAAAAGTTGGGAGATTCCCATTACGCCATTGTTGATGCTTTGGCGGCATACCTACCCGGACCGGGCTCTGTCTCGATATCCACCAGGGGTGTGCCCACTAAGGCTGTGGCATCAACCTCATAGTAGAGCTTTTTAATGACACCGTCATAGCGACTTGTGATGGTGACAGATGCCTTGTCACTCTGTACCTCACAGATGCTGTCAAACTGGGAGACTTTGTCTCCTTCCTTCACATACCTATGGAAACAGAAAGACAACCTTAACATCTTTCTCTTGGAGTAGCTATGCTTAGTAATCATTGAACTTGTGTGGCCTCTAGTGGCAACTCTTTTAACAAAACGTAATTCATATACAGCTTTGTATGTTGCTGTACTATATTTAGAAAACATACCATTCCTTCACCGTCACCTCCATGATGCCCTCGCCAATATCTGAGAGTTTGAATGGCAGAATTGGTCCTGATGTGACTAAAGAGAGCAAATGATCATTAAAAATTAAACATCCATTCTTTAACCTATAACTTCCACATAGCCTTTCGTGCATTTAAGATTGTTAAGTTTACTGTCTGTACGGAGTGTACACTGTCAGCAGTAGCATCTTCCTCATTCTACATCCCTGTGCGCCGATTCCGAAGCCTACTTACCATAACTGGTGTGGAAAAACCTAGAGCTGCACAGCTGAGGGATGAAGACAGTGTGGGGATGACGGGTGTAGTCTGGTCGGCCAGTTTGGACCCTGGAGCAGCAACGCTTGTACCGATGTGCCAAGAGCTGCGATGATAAACGAGAAATAGATCCATGTCATGATCAGTCATTAGATGGGGTCGCGTTTCCGGACTAGGCTTTGGATACTTCTATACCATTTCAGCATCTAAAGATATAGCTAGCATGACTTCGTAGCTTTCAACAGTTGACTAGCTGCAGAGCAAGTTTAGTTTAACAATCTAATGTTACACACAGTACCAATCAAAAGTTGACACCTCATTCAACGGTTTTTCTTTATTTTTACTATTTTCTACATTGTAGAATAATAGTTAGGACATCAAAACTATGAAATAACACATGGAATCGTGTAGTAACCAAAATGAAGTGTTAAACAAATCTAAATATATTTTATATTTGTGATTCTTCAAAGTAGCACACACTGTATATAGGCTATTTTTTTCTATTGTGTTATTGACTGTATGCTTGTTTATTCCATGTAACTCTGTCGTTTGTGTCGCACTGCTTTGCTTTATCCTGGCCAGGTCGCAGTTGTAAATGAGAACTTGTTCTCAACTAGTTTACCTGGTTAAATAAAGGTGAAATAAAAATATCAATGAGAAAGACTCTTTCAAATAACAAAGAAACTGCTACAGTAAGTGTTGCACAAATCCATACGCAGTGTATGCCTCCAGTTGACGAACTACACTTCCTCCCCAGTTAAGTTTACACAGAGGTGTTCCGAGAACGCTAAATAGCCAATTAGCACAGGTTGCCGCCTGTCTTCCGTAAACAAAGGTTGTAATATAACAGAGATGGCCGTGTGGAAACCCTATCACAAACGCTAACCCTATAAAAAAGTGTGTCGTAATTTAACCTTTTGATTTTAGAAATGTATTTGTCGCTGATATGAAAAATACGTAATTTGATTCCAAAACCATACCGCAAGCGATGCGTTTTAACGTTCAGAACGAGCGTAGAAAATTTTAACAAAATATTACAGTACTATCGTCAGGCGATAAGGGTAACGTTAGTTACAGTGGTCTATGAATGGGTTAGGGATGACATTGTATTGGCATTCAAGTTCAATTCTTTCAGACACACCGTGTCAACAGTTTGAGTCAAATAAATAGTTGACTGTCTGGGTAGTAGTAACCAACAGATAGCAATTATTCATAGCAATTATTCATAACTACAAAACAATTAGGAAAAATTGTCTATTTCAATCCCACTTCACTGTAACATACTCGAATTAGCTTGTTTGCTAGTCAGGCTAGCAGCTGCATGGGAAGCGTCTCTATATTGATGTACAGTAGCAGTATTTCTAAATGTATGATCCTTGTGCATCATCAACTATCTCGCAAAGCTTTCACGTCGGTATACACATCTGGAAAAACTTTAACAAACCTACCAAGCGTCTCATAAATGTGAATGAGCCTCTGGTAACTGCCGCCATCTTTGTTTCTCTTCTGTCCGGATCCAACGCACGCCCCTTTCAATGGCCAATCAGAGATCAGTCCCTATGGAGATGTTGCTGCGTTCGTAGGCCAGTCGGAACAAGGAAACACGTGCCATGTTCAAACAATTAGCAAGTCAGAATATCTGGGTTTCCTAGTTTCAACGGGGTTGTGAACGCGGCATAAATCCACGATATGAGTCAGAAATACTTTTGAGGAGATGGGAACAAGTACCAGAGAGAATAAATCATATTTCCTGTTGTGTGGGAAAGGTGTCACATTGTTCCAGGTCAGACAGGTAAAATGGTAGAAGTGGATGCTGAGTTCGAATCAAGCAGCACGCTGAACAAAGTTGGTGAAGATGCATGTCCTGAAGGGACAACAGTAGTTTCGAAAACTGGAGCAAAAATTAAATTGTCTGAAATTGGAATGGAGGAAACGTCTATGAATGATAATGAATCGCTTCGTGTTGAGTAAGAATGCATGTCTGTGAAACCCGTTTGAGGTGTCAAATGGTGATGTACACGCTGGGAAAAGTGGAGTGTGTCAGTGACCAGGAGTGGTTTTATTTTGATTCATTGTATTTCTGAAGAACAAAGGAAGATTGAATGGGTGAATGGAGAAAAATAATTAAGTCTGTTCCACTTATGTTGCTACCATGAGCCGTCTTCCCCAATTAAGGTGCAACCAACCTCCTATGCTACTCGTGTGAAGCGTGGTTATGTAAGACACGCTGTAAGAGCTTTAGTCTCCAAACCACTGCAGTGTAAGAACTGTAAAGGATTTGTTTCAAGCGTGGGCAGACGGAGGGAGTATACTGAAGAACGGTGTGTAGAAGAAAAACGGTGTTGCAGTTGTGGGGATCATGATCCTGAGTTCCTGGAATGCCCGGTAAGGGTGAATGAGATTGAGGTGGCAAAATAATTGAGAAAACAAGTGATGCTCGTGAAGATATGGTAGTGGATGCACCACATGCTGAAATAACTGTTTGCTGCAAGTCAAAAGATAACCCACATTTTTAACACACGGGGTTTGTGGCATTCATTGCCACAATTCTAAACTGTACAACTCAAGCCTCAGAAGAAACTGGACATTGTGGTTGCGCAGAGAAATGGTTGGGACTTGTAAAAACGTTTTACTGGCGCTGGAAGACGCCCGAGCCTGTGTAGTGATCAAATCGGTTTATTTTAAAATAGTAAAGTTGTTTATTTTATTTTGGTCGTCTATACAATAGAAGTGGAGGGAAACTCGTATTAACGTGTGTACTTTGACCATGCGTCGTCAATGGACCTCGCGATGCATTCTGGACTTTTCTGGGACAAGAAAAGCTCTCCTTCAAGCGATGAATGAGAGTCAATTGGGCGCTAGCTCAAAAACCCAACATTAGCATGAATTTCGTCAACATTACAAATCTTTTCCGAGATAATTAATTGGTTATCTGTTATCGTATAGCTGGGGAATCGTGACTACGTACTTTCAAGGAAAATATGCGGGTTTCTCGACTCACCCTGATTTTGAGACGGGATTTCGTGACGATTAGTTTAGCAACCGCGTGACGCAGGATGACAACGGGAACACGATTGGTCGACAATCTGCTGTGTGAGGCGTTAAAGGATCTTCAATTCATTGCCTAATGGAATTCCGATATTCGCCTTTCTCTGGTTTTCATGTGTAGGGTGACCACATCTCCCTGATTGTGCAGGACAGTCTTGTGTTTTTGCCCTTTGTTCCGCAAACAAACAAGTCCCGCATTTTATCAACAAATTCAAACACCGCTAATACCAAATAATACTTTTTTTTTTATGTGTTCCGTATTTCAGTCAGACATTCCAAGCTATCTCTTGGAGTCATGTTGCGTTTATGAAATATATATAAGGATGTGGTAGCCTAAGCCGACTGGTGACAAAGCCGCTGAGAGTAGTTTGGTGATAGGGGTGCTGTAAAATGTTTTCGCCAAAGGGGGCTCTCCGTGCTCATTAGTTTCTCATTCAACATACACTACATGACCAAAAGTATGTGGACACCTGCTCATTACAAAATCATGGACATAGAGCTGGCAGCAAGCCTATAGGTCTGCTGTTATAACCAGTAAAGGCCACTTTACCAGTCTTGGGTAGCGGGATTACTTTTGGCTTCCATCCAGGCCTGAGGACAAAGACTTTCCTCTAGGCTCAGATTAAATATATGACAGATAGGAGTGGCTATAGAGTCAGCTACCATCCTCAGTAGCTCTCCATCTAAGTTGTCAATGGCAGGAGGTTAGTCATTATTGATTGATAAATCTTTCCACCTCTCCCACATGAACTTTACAAAATTCAAACTTGTAATGCTTTTCTTCCATTTTTTTTTTTTAATGCATGAATACGATTGTTGTTGGCATTCCCTGCCTAAGTTTGCCAATGAAGTAATCATTAAAATAATTGGCAGCATCAAATGGTTTTGTGATGAGTAAGCCATCTGATTTGTTGGAAGATGGAGTTAAATGTGTCTTTCTGCCCATAATTTCATTTAAAGTACTCCAATGTTTTTTTTTCCATCTTTATATCATTGATCTTGTCTTCATTAATACAGTTTCTTATTTTTGTTGAGTTTAGTCACATAATTGAGTTTAGTCACATAATTTCTCAATTTGCAGTAAGTCAGCCAGTCAGATATGTAACCAGACTTATTAGCCACTCCTTTTGCCCCATCTTTCAACCATACAGTTTTTCAATTCCTCATCAATCCATGGAGCCTTAGCAGTTCTAACAGTCAGTTTCTTAACAGGTGCATGTTTATCAATGCTTGGAATAAGCAATTTCATAAATTCATCAAGTGCAGCATCTCAATGCTCCTTATTAATCACATCAGGCCAACAAATATTTTTAACATCACCCACATGAGTCACAGCAAAATATTTTGTATGATCTCTTATACACTATTTTAGGCCCAGCTGTTGGAGCTTTGGCTTTCCTAGATATAGACACTATATTGTGATCACTGCATCCAATGGGTACGGAAACAGCTTTAGAACACAGTTCTACAGTATTAGTAAAAATGTGATCGATACATGTGCATGATCTTGTTCCTATAGTGTTTGTAAACTCCCTGGTAGGTTGATTAATAACCTGAACCAGATTTCAGGCACTGGTTACAGTAAGAAGCTTCCTCTTGAGCGGATAGCTTGATGAAAACCAGCCAATATTCAGGTCCCCAAGAAAGTAGACCTCTCTGTATACATCACATACACTATCAAGCATTTCAAACATATTATTTAGATACGGATTGTTAGCACTTTAGATGTGCCAAGTGAACGTGCAACCACAACACTTCAATAACACATGACATAAGATCTTCTCTAAGCATTACAGAGATATGGCTATATACAGCAACACCTCCCCCATAAGCATTTCTGTCCTATAGATGTTATATCCTTGTATTGCTACTGCTGTACATTCAAATGAATTATCTAGGTGATTCTCAGAAATGGCTAATAAATGGAATGTTATCTGATGTTAGCAAGTTATTAATTTCATGAGCCTTATTTCTAAGGCTACACATATATGGATATGTGCTATTCTCAGCCCTTTCCTGGGTAGCTTATCAGAGACATAATATAGAGAAGAACAAACAAAGCAAGATTTACAAAATCTACATTCAGCAGTCCATTAATCAATTGGTGTGTGTGTGTGTTCTGCGGGGTTGAAGCAACAAACCAATAGGCTTGGCTTGCTCGTCCCTTCCAGTCTTCTGGGAGGAAGGGTGGAAAATGAGCCTGTCATAGCAGATGTAAACAATGTCTCCACGCACTCTGGCAGCTTTCATGGCTGGGATAAGTTATTTCCTCTTCTGGCGCACAGCTTCCGGATAGTCCTCATTGAGGAAGATATACGTTCCTCTCAAGTTAGTGGCTCGTTCCAGAACATCTATCGTGTCCTTGAACCTCAGGAACATGACCACTATCGGCCTGTGCTTGTCATCTGGGCCGGTGGTGAGTTTTCCAGTCCTGTGGGCGCTCTCCACCTAAATCTTCCTGTGGTCCATCTTCAATTTCTCAGAGATAATTTCCCTCACTTTGTCCTCAGGCTCTGTCCAGGTCTCATGTGGAGATTCTACATGGAGGCATTGTCAGGCTGAAATAGTAAAGGACCTTCCTCAAACTGTTGCCACAAAGTTGGAAGCACAGAATTGTCTAGAATGTCCTTGAATGCTGTAGCATTAAGATTCCCCTTCACTGCAACTAAGGTGCCTAGCTAGAACCATGAAAAATAGCTCCAGACCATTATTCCTCCTCCACCAAACATGTCAGTATGCATTGGGGCAGGTAGTGTTCTCCTGGAATCCGCCAAACCAAGATTCGTCCATCGGACTGCCAGATGGTGAAGCGTGATTCATCACTCCAGGGAGTCCAATGGCAGCAAGCTTTACACCATTCCAGCCGATGCTTGGCATTGCGCATAGTGATCTTAGGCTTGTGTACGGCTGCTCAGCAATGGAAACCCATTTCATGAAGCTCCCAACAAACATTTATTGTGCTGAAGTTGCTTCCAGAGGCAGTTTGGAACTCTCTAGTGAGTGTTGCAACCGAGGACAGACAATTTTTTACGTGCTTCTTCAGCACTCAGCGGTCTAGTTCTGTGAGCTTGTGTGGCCTATCACATCCTGTCTGAGCCGTTGTTGCTCCTAGAAGTTTCCTCTTCACAATAACAGCACAGTTGACCGGGGCAGCTCTAGCAGGGCAGAAATTTGACAAACTGACTTGTTGGAAAGCTGGCATCCTATGACGGCGCCACATTGAAAGTCACTGAGCTCTTCAGTAAGGCCATTCTACAGGCAATGTTTGTCTATGGAAATTGCATGGCTGTGTGCTCGATTTTATACACCTGTCAGCAACGGGTGTGGCTGAAATAGCCGAATCCACTAATTTGAAAGGTTGTCCACATACTTTTGTATATATAGTGTATTTGCTGCTACTTCATTTAAAAGTCCCTTCCAGTGGAGTCTGGTGAGGGGAGAACGGCTCATAATAATGGCCGCAACAGAGCAAATGGAATGGCATCAAACACCAGGAAACTATGTATTTGATACCGTTACACTGATTCTGCTCCAGCCATTAAGGTGCCACCAACCTCCTGTGTTCAATACACATATAAGGGGGGGACTATGTACAAAATGTGCTGTAATTTCTAAACGGTCCACCTGGAAGTCATGTGTTTAGAAATAAAGGAAAACCCTGGGTGTGTCCAAACTTGTATATATACATATTAGCTAAACAAGTGGGGCTCAAAACAGCCCCACCTGCCCTGAATGATGGGTCGCCACTGTCCAAGACATTGATTCAGCTTTGATCTAAACTTTACTAAAGGAGCACCATTGTAAGAAGTGGTGGAGGTGCTACGACACCCCTGCAGACTATGCACCTAATGAGCAATTGACGTGCACCCAGCCTACTCCTTTGCCCGTGCAAAATTTGGCAATGCAGAAACGGGAGAGCACAAAATCTGGGAATATTTGGCCTAGGAACATTTTCTGGTTGGTCTCAGGGAATGTAAGGAAATGAATGTAAGGGAATGTACCTTATTTGGGGAGAACAGGCTTGTGGTAAGGACTGGAGCGGAATCAGTGAAATGGTATCTAATACAGTACCAGTCAAAAGTTTGGACACAGCTACTCATTCAAGGGTTTTTCTGTATTTTGCTATTTTCTACACTGTAGAATAATAGTGAAGACATCAAAACTATGAAATAACACATATGGAATCATGTAGTAACCAAAAAAGTGTTAAACAAATCTAAATATATTTGAAATTCTTCAAAGTAGCCACCCTTTGCCTTGATTACAGCTTTGCACACTCTTGGCATTCTCTCAACCAACTTCATGAGGTATTCACCTGGAATGCTTTTAAATTAGCAGGTTTGCCTTCTTAAAATTCCATTTGTGGAATTTCTTTCCTTCTTAATGCGTTTGAGCCAATCAGTTGTGTTGTGACAAGGTAGGGGTAGTATACAGAAGATAGCCCTATTTCGTAAAATACCATGCCTTGTGGCAAGAACCGTTCAAATAAGCAAAGAGAAATGACAGTCCATCATTACTTTAAGACATGAAGGTCAGTCAATTTGGAGCATTTCAAGATCTTTGAAAGTTTCTTCAAGTGCAGTCGCAAAAACCTTCAAGCCCTATGATGAAACTGGTTCCTCTCATGAGGACCGCTACAGGAAAGGAAGACCCAGAGTTACCTCTGCTGCAGAGGATAAGTTCATTAGAGTTACCAGCATTAGAAATTGCAGCCCAAATAAATGCTTCATAGAGTTCAAGTAACAGACACATCTCAACATCAACTGTTCAGAGGAGACTGCTTGAATCAGGCCTTCATGGTCGAATTGCGGCAAAGAAACCACTACTAAAGGACACCAATAATAAGAAGAGACTTGCTTGGGCCAAGAAACACGACTAATGGACATTAGACTGGTGTAAATCTGTTTTTTGGTCTGATGAGTCCAAATTTGAGATTTTTGGTTCCAAGCGCTGTGTCTTTGTGAGACGCAGAGTAGGTGAACGGATGATCTCCCCATTTGTGGTTTCCACCATGAAGCATGGAGGAGGAGGTGTGATGGTACTTTGCTGGTGACACTGTCAGTGATTTATTTACAATTCAAGGCACACTTAACCAGCATGGCTACCACAGCATTCTGCAGCGAGACGCCATCCCATCTGCTTTGCACTTTGTGGGACTATCATTTGTTTTTCAACAGGACAATGACCCAACACACCTCCAGGCTGTATAAGGGCTATTTGACCAAAAAGGAGAGTGATGGAGTGCTGCATCAGATGACCTGGCCTCCACAATCACTTGACCTCAACCCAATTGAGATGGTTTGGGATGAGTTGGACTGCAGAGTGAAGGAAAAGCAGCCAACAAGTGCTCAGCATGTGGGAACTCCTTCAAGACTGGAAAAGCATTCCAGGTGAAGCTGGTTGAGAGAATGCCAAGATTGTGCAAAGCTGTCATAAAGGGTGGTTACTTCTAAGAATCTAATCTAAGTAAAATGTTTGTTTCATACTTTTTTGTTTACTACATTGTACATTAATTATACTGTCATAGCCTAAATGAAAAACTCATAATACTTTTATTCCCCTTTTGACCCACATTTTAACCCTATAGACAAGTAGGGGAAATCCAGAATATAAAAAGTGTCACTTAAACACAAGCCACATGCAGGAACCAATGGGATGCTCGAGGAGGGGCGTTCTTGCTGATTCATGAATGCACACATGCAGGAACATCCAAATTGAGGACCACAACACTATTGGAGAGGTCCAGACATTCGGAATTCAATCAGGGTCTCAACTTACTGTGAGAATGCTGTTCATAGATTACAGATCAGCATTCAATACCATAGTCTCCTTCAAGCTCATCACCAAGCTAAGGACCCTGGGACTGAACCCCTCCCTCTCCGTCTAGTAGGGCTGAGCGTTTAGTGCTTTTTGAGGTTGGTTCGGTTTTGGTTCGATTATTAAAAAATAATCACAGTTTTTCGATTATTCTTTAAAACATTAAATGCACTCTGCATTATGTGGGTTGAATGCTGTACAAACACTGAATAAAACAATGAATAAAAGTCCCATGATGGTAGTGGCTGCCCATTACTGCTTATCACTTATTATTTATTTATCATTTATTCACTTTACTTTAATAAAATATTTGTTTATTTGATCACTTTTTTTATTTCCTTCCAAGTCATCATCTCATCTTTATAGAGCTGTTGCCTATGCTGTCTGACAAAATGACTATTTTAGTATGTCTTCAAAGTAAATAAGGCATACATTTATGACTGTTGAGAACCAACTATCAATCACTTAGATCATGTATTTTCAGGCTTGCGAAGCAACGGCTTTTTATCCCTCTCTATCGTGCATGCTCTTTTCTCTCAGTCTCGATGTCTGCTCCACACAGACCGGACAAGTTTAAGTGGATTATGGTCATTGTAGTTAATTACCATGTTTTCTGAGCTAAACTATGTAGAATATTAGCCTGTTGGAAACAACTTCCTACTACATTGCACATTTCAGGCTCTACAGAAACTGCTCATCGAGCTCACATAAAAAAATGAACGAACTGGAATAATTAATAATTTAACCAACTTTGGTCAATTAGTTTTAAAAAAATGAAAAATAACCAACATTTTGGTTAATTGCTCAGCTCTAGCAACTAGATCCTGTACTTCCTGACAGGCTGGCCCCAGGTGGTGAGGGTATGGGATGTGTGCTTAGGTCCATCTTGTACTCCCTGTTCACTCACGACTGCTTGGCCATGCACGACTCCAACACCATCATCAAGTTTCCTGGCGACACAACGGTGATAGGCCTGATCACCGACGGCGATGAGACCGTGTACAGGCAGGAGGTCAGAGACTTAGCAGTGTGGTGCCAGGACAACAACGTCTCCCTCAATATCAGTAAAACCAGAGAGCTGATCATGGACTATAGGAGAAAGAGGGGAGAGCACACCCCCATCCACTGGGCCGTTGTGGAGCGGGTCAAGAGCTTCAAGTTCTTTGGCATCCACATCACTAAGGACCTAACATGGTCCACACACACCCGCACAGTCGTGAAAATGGCACCTCTTCCCCATTTAGGAGGCTGAAAAGATTTGGCAGTGATCCTCAGATACTCAAAATGTTATACAGCTGCACCAGTGAGAGCATCTTGGTATAGCAAATGCTTGGTATGACAAATGCACCGCCCTCGACCGCAAAGCACTATAGGGGGTGGTGTGGAAAGCTCAGTACATCACTGGGGCCGAGCTCCCTGCCATCCAGGTCCTGTCAGAGGAAGGCCCGAAGAATTGGCCAAAAACTCCAGCCACCCAAGCCATAAACTGTTCACTCTGCTTAAAGTCCGGCAAATGGTACGGGAGCATCAGCTCTCGGACCAACAGGCTCCAAGACTACTTCTACCCCCAAGCCATAGCCAGACTTCTAAATACTCAATTAATTGTACCCAACTGATCTGCACTGACCCTACACACACTCACTAGACTAAACAGTACACACTATATACACACTCACTCACACATTCACATACAGGTACACCACATACGCACACACATAACCACTATCCGCTATACCGCTATCTCTCTCAGAATGACCTTCTTGATCCAAATCAGTCAGGTTTCAAGACTAGTCATTCAACTGAGACTGCTCTTCTCTGTATCACGGAGGCCCTCCGCACTGCTAAAGCTAACTCTCTCTCCTCTGCTCTCATCCTTCTAGACCTATCGGCTGCCTTCGATACTGTGAACCATCAGATCCTCCTCTCCACCCTCTCAGAGTTGGGCATCTCCGGCGCGGCCCACGCTTGGATTGCGTCCTACCTGACAGGTCGCTCCTACCAGGTGGCATGGCGAGAATCTGTCTCCTCACCACTGGCGTCCCCCAGGGCTCTGTTCTAGGCCCTCTCCTATTCTCGCTATACACCAAGTCACTTGGCTCTGTCATAACCTCACATGGTCTCTCCTATCATTGCTATGCAGACGACACACAATTAATCTTCTCCTTTCCCCCTTCTGATGACCAGGTGGCGAATCGCATCTCTGCATGTCTGGCAGACATATCAGTGTGGATGACGGATCACCACCTCAAGCTGAACCTCGGCAAGACGGAGCTGCTCTTCCTCCCGGGAAGGACTGCCTGTTCCATGATCTCGCCATCACGGTTGACAACTCCATTGTGTCCTCCTCCCAGAGCACTAAGAACCTTGGCGTGATCCTGGACAACACCCTGTCGTTCTCAACTAACATCAAGGCGGTGGCCCGTTCTTGTAGGTTCATGCTCTACAACATCCGCAGAGTACGACCCTGCCTCACACAGGAAGCGGCGCAGGTCCTAATCCAGGCACTTGTCATCTCCCGTCTGGATTACTGCAACTCGCTGTTGGCTGGGCTCCCTGCCTGTGCCATTAAACCCCTACAACTCATCCAGAACGCCGCAGCCCGTCTGGTGTTCAACCTTCCCAAGTTCTCTCACGTCACCCCGCTCCTCCGCTCTCTCCACTGGCTTCCAGTTGAAGCTCGCATCCGCTACAAGACCATGGTGCTTGCCTACGGAGCTGTGAGGGGAACGGCACCTCAGTACCTCCAGGCTCTGATCAGGCCCTACACCCAAACAAGGGCACTGCGTTCATCCACCTCTGGCCTGCTCGCCTCCCTACCACTGAGGAAGTACAGTTCCCGCGCAGCCCAGTCAAAACTGTTCGCTGCTCTGGCCCCCCAATGGTGGAACAAACTCCCTCACGACGCCAGGACAGCGGAGTCAATCACCACCTTCCGGAGACACCTGAAACACCCACCTCTTTCAGGAATACCTAGGATAGGATAAAGTAATCCTTCTCACCCCCTTAAAAGATTTAGATGCACTATTGTAAAGTGGCTGTTCCACTGTATGTCTTAAGGTGAACGCACCAATTTGTAAGTCGCTCTGGATAAGAGCGTCTGCTAAATGACTTAAATGTAAATGTAAATAACGCAGGCATTCCGACACAACACAAACACATACATGCACATTACATGCAAACGCAAACACTTTTACACTTATCATTTGCTGCTGCTACTCTGTTCTTTAATTGTACTCTTATTACTATATACCCTAATACCTAGTCTCTTTACCCTGCCTTCATGTACATATCTACCTCAACTACCTTGTACCTCTGCTCATTGATCTGGTACTGGTACTCGCTTTATACAGCTCCATTCTTGTGTATTTTATTTCTATTGTTACTATTTCATTTTACTCTGCATCGTTGGGAAGGCTCATAAGCAAGCATTTCACGGTAAAGTCTACACCAGTTAAATTCGGCGCATGTGACAAATAACATTTGATTCAATTTGAGTTAAAATAGCAGAATACACAAGGTGCAATTTCGAAACGTGGTTGGGCATCAGCAGTTTTCCTCTTCTAATGTCACTCAATGACAGTCAGTCACTCAATTAGCCCATGTCAACAACAAAAAATGTTGATTGGTAAATTAGCTGGCTAGACAAACACTAAACTATCTAAACTTGTACAGTCATGGCCAAAAGTGTTGAGAATGCCACAAATATTAATTCTGCTGCCTCAGTTTGCATATGCTCCAGAATGTTATGAAGAGTGATCAGGTGAATTGCAATGAATTGCAAAGTCCCTCTTTGCCA
The DNA here is from genome assembly GCF_034236695.1 of Oncorhynchus nerka. Taxonomy (NCBI): domain Eukaryota; kingdom Metazoa; phylum Chordata; class Actinopteri; order Salmoniformes; family Salmonidae; genus Oncorhynchus; species Oncorhynchus nerka. The sequence continues at coordinate 52,984,565 of NC_088419.1, read as the reverse complement.
TGCAAATGAACTGAATCCCCAAAAAACATTTCCACTGCATTTCAGCCCCGCTACAAAAGGACCAGCTGACATCATGTCAGTGATTCTCTCGTTAACACAGGTGTGATTGTTGATGAGGACAAGGCTGGAGATCACTCTGTCATGCTGATTGAGTTTGAATAACAGACTTGAAGCTTCAAAAGGAGCGTGGTGCTTGGAATTATTGTTCTTCCTCTGTCAACCATGGTTACCTCATCATTGCTTTGCACAAAAAGTGTTTCACAGGCAAGGATATTGCTGCCAGTAAGATTGCACCTAAATCAACAATTTATCGGATCATCAAGAACTTCAAGGAGAGCAGTTAAATTGTTGTGAAGAAGGCTTCATTGCGCCCAAGAAAGTGCAGCAAGCGCCAGGACCGTCTCCTAAAGTTGATTCAGCTGCGGGATCGGGGCACCACCAGTACAGAGCTTGCTCAGGAATGGCAGCAGGCAGGTGTGAGTGCATCTGCACGCACAGTGAGGCAAAGACTTTTGGAGGATGGCCTGGTGTCAAGAAGGGCAGCAAAGAAGCCACTTCTCTCCAGGAAAAACATCAGGGACAGACTGATATTCTGCAAAAGGTACAGGGATTGGACTGCTGAGGACTGGGATAAAGTCATTTTCTCTGATGAATCCCCTTTCCGATTGTCTGGGGCATCCCAAAAAAATCTTGTCCGGAGAAGACCAGGTGAGCTCTACCATCAGTCCTGTGTCATGCCAACAGTAAAGCATCCTGAGACCGTTCATGTGTGGGGTTGCTTCTCAGCCAAGGGAGTGGGCTCACTCACAATTTTGCCTAAGAACACAGCCATGAATAAAGAATGGTACCAACACATCCTCCGAGAGCAACTTCTCCCAACCATCCAGGAACAGTTTGGTGACGAACAATGCCTTTTTCAGCATGATGGAGCACATTGCCATAAGGCAAAAGTGATAACTAAGTGGCTCGGGGAACAAAACATCGATATTTTGGGTCCATGGCCAGGAAACTCCCCAGACCTTAATCCCATTGAGAACTTGTGGTCAATCCTCAAGAGGTGGGTGGACAAACAAAAACCCACAAATTATGACAAACTCCAAGCATTGATTATGCAAGAATGGGCTGCCATCAATCAGGATGTGAACCAGAAGTTAATTGACAGCATGCCAGGGCAGATTGCAGAGGTCTTGAAAAAGAAGGGTCAACACTGCAAATATTGACTCTTTGCATCAACTTCATGTAATTGTCAATAAAAACCTTTGACACTTATGAAACGCTTGTAATTATACTTCAGTATTCCATAGTAACATCTGACAAAAATATCTAAAGACACTGAAGCAGCAAACTTTGTGAAAATTAATATTTGTGTCATTTTCAAAACTTTTGGCCACGACTGTAGTAATCATGGCCGAATTACAGACCAGGCACACAGTGCCCGTGCCCAGGTGCCCTGACCTCCATGGAGCCCCCATTCATTTCATTAATCACTCTCGCTCAGATATCATATTAACAATGTGAAAAAAACTGTTTGCATGTTCTTTACAAAGACGGCAACAGATGCTACTGAACCAGATGTCTATGTGTCAGGGAAGAAGCCACAGGTGGTATCTGATTTTAAGTACCTCGGCATCATACTTGATTCCAACCTCTCTTTTAAAAAGCATGTGAAAAAGTTCATTCAGATAACCAAATTCAACCTAGCTCATTTCCGATTTATACGAAATTGTTTGACTACAGAGGTAGCAAAACTGTACTTCAAATCTATGATACTCCCCCACTTAACATACTGCTTGACTAGTTGGGCCCAAGCTTGCTTTACAACATTAACACCTATTCAGTCTGTCTACAAACAGGCTCTCAAAGTGCTTGATAGGAAGCCCAATAGCCATCATCACTGTTACATCCTCAGAAAGCATGAGCTCCTGAGTTGGGAAAATCTTGTGCAATACACCGAAGCATGTCTTCTATTCAAGATCCTAAATGGCCTGGCTCTCCATCCACTCAGTATTTTTGTTAAACAGAAAACCCAAACATATGGCAGCAGATCCACAAGGTCCGCCATGAGAGGTGACTTTATAGTTCCCTTAAGGAAAAGCAACTTTAGTAAATCTGCTTTCTCTGTGAGAGCTTCCCATGTCTGGAATACACTGCCATCAGACACACATAACTGCACCACCTATCACACTTTCACAAAATGTATGAATACATGGCTAAAGGTCAATCAGATTTGTGATCATAATCCCTAGCTGTGTATTGTCACTTTCCATGTTGTCTGTCATCTGTAGCACACTTTGTTACTTTTATGAATTTTGACTTGCCACTTTTTGTTCTATGTTGCTCTGTCTGTATACTACGTCTTGCTTGTCCTATGTTGCTCTGTGTGTGCTCACTGCTCAATGATTGTCTATATTGTAATTGTTTTTAATAACCTGCCCATGGACTGCGGTTGAAAATTAGCCGGCTGGCTAAAACCGGCATTTTTACTGAAACGTTGATTAATGTGCACTGTCCCTGTAAAAATAAAATAAACTCAAACAATTGTTTATTTTTGATTAAATGTACTGATGATGGATGTACTGTTGCTTGTATGCATTGTATGTGTGGGCTTACGGTGTCTGTCTCCCTGATATTAGCTACTAGGTTGCTATCTTCCCACGACCCTTGCGGGACAGTAGTGCTTGTCAAGTGGGAGCGAAGGACACCAGTGTTGTTGCCGTTCATACCCTCCACATTGAGTAGACGGTATGTATCCAAAGAATAACATTTTTAAAAAGGTGACATCCAAATTGGTTTTCAATATAAGTTATTTCTTGTGTAGGCTGCTATCCCACTTGAAATAAAATGATGTGATGGAATAAATTGCCACGTTAGCTACTGCCTGTGACACTGTGATACAGCTGCCCAGTGGGAAGCACCTCAGGTTGGCAGGCACCTTGATACAACACCTGTGCACTGGTCAACATGTTAGCTACAGCCGGCGACATCCTGATACAGCTGCCCTGTGGGAAGCATCTCAGGTCAGCAAGCAGCTCTATACAACACTGGGGTGCACTAGTCATTTGCACTGGCAAATGGTGGCAACACATCTGCTGAATTAACTGATTCGCTTTCCATACACCCACTCCCATCAACACACTGACTCGCCCATACTCCGGTCGCCATATTGGGCTGCAGCTACCCATACTTGCACCACAGATAAAACAGAGCCCTCTGTAATTATTGGGACAGTGAAGCATTTGTTCTTCTCTTGGCTCTACACTCCACAAGTTTGGATTTGAAATTAAACATTTACTTTGAAGTTAAAGTGCATGTCAGTTTTAATTTAAGGGTATTTTCATCCACATCGGGTAAACCATATAAAAAGTACAAGCACTTTTTGTACATAGTGTCAACATTACAATAACGGGAGGTTAGCATTTGGGGGGGGGTGATATTTTTTTAGAGGATGTCCATTGATGGGAAGTGGGAGAAGATAGAGCTCGATGAAACTTGGCCAACTTTCTTCTAATTTTGTTATTGATGTAACATTCGATCTCAAAACAGTTTTCCGTTCCCAAAACTGTAATGTTACGAACAGAGTGCACTAAGATTTGTAGACTTTACCCTTTCAAAAGTTTACATTTTTGTTTTTGGTTTAGAATGGCAAGGGCAAACTGTGTTATTGCGCACAAGCGCTTCACAGTAGGCGTTCCTAACGGAAATATGCAAATACATGCTAGAACGCTAGCTCGTGTTAGCCCTGCCCACCTCCTTACTTTTTCTGCCCACTCTGCTTAATTTGCTCCCATTGGAAATGACACCTTGTGGTCTGTCTTTGGTTAGTTATCAAAATCTTTGCTTGCACTGAGTGGCGAATCAAATTAATTTGATTGGAGTTATTGGACTAGTGGTCCACTAGTATATTCAGACTGGGCTACAAATCCGTAAATCGAGTCAAAATAACCAACTTGATTTTCCACTTACCTTGGCTGTTGATTCACCTAGAACGTTTGGTTACGCTTTATTTGACAATACATTAATAACAAATTCCCTACATAACATAGTCACACACAGTACAACAGCCGCCCGTTGATAATTCCGATATGTCACTTTGCGATGAGATAATTTGGTGCCACTTTTTTCTGGGACTCCATACAAACGCGCCACTTCATTACAAGTGACTTTTCACTAACCCTTTCCCTAACCTTAACCTATAGCTCCTAACCTGATACGTTAATTATCCTAACCTGCGACGAAAAAGTCGTAGCTGTATGGAAGTGGCTTGTTTTTCGGGAATCTCCTTTTTCCTAGGCTTTTTTACCAGCCATGGCTAGAAGGGATCCAGCTTTTGACAAATTACGGTCAAAAGTGTATGATTTTTTAGCACTATTGCTAACCCAAACTCTTTTCCTAGCCTTAACGTAGCAGGTTATGATAATTAGGTTAAGGCTAGAAAAATGGTTAGCTAAAATGCAAGAACAAAACAACAACTTTTGACCTTAATTTGACTAAAACTGGAATCCTTCTAGCCATCACCCTTTCCCCCCCACTACCAAGTTTGAACAGGGAGAGGGGTTCATTGCGTTGCTGATCACGAGTGCGCATGTGCTAACTATCAACAGACTCAAGAGTAGCAGCTCTGTGGTAGCAGCCTATGCTGAGCAATATATTCCATGGACATTTTTGAATAACATGTGAACATCCCAGTTCAAATATAACCCGTTTTTGGGACCATTGTGGATGTAACTTTTTTCTCTGTGATAAGAAATTGCGTTAATTGATTAGGCCTAAGTACTACCGCACTGCGCAGTGACTGTTGGGGGAAGTTCGCGGTTGGACTTGCTGTATTGTCTGCCCCAGACACCGCCGAGTGTCTTCTACAAGCGCTGTCCAAGGCTACTTCAGAGCAGACCATCCACATTGGCGTGTTTTCGCATCATTAAAGACCGCAATAATACATTTCTTAGAACGGTGAAGTCATTGAAAAGTATAAATATTTGTCTTATTTTTTCAAAAATGGCCGCAGCAGTGGAAATGGACGGAAGTATAATGGAGGGTGTGAGTATTTCACACGATTAAAATACACTTTCTACTACATATTTTATAAAAATAGTTTGACAGTAAACTTAGGATATGTATTTACTGTGTACATTGTCATGTTTTGTCCTCTTTCAGGGCGGGCAAATTTTGAGAGTAACCGCCGCACTGAGTTGCATCAACGGCGCATCCATCAGAATACACAAAATCCGCGCAGGTAGAAGTACACCAGGATTAAGGTAATTAATTTAATAAATATTTGCCATACTATTATAGAGATTATGTATAACAACAAAAGCCACATGTCATTACTAATAAATGAAAGCTTCACTCTAGTCGCAGTCTATAGCCCTGGGGCGATCCCCGGCGACGCCAGACAGAAGTTTAGTGAATCAGAAAACAAAGCAAAGTTGGTCTAAAGGACCTTTCTTTTCAAAGTAGATGTAGCATTAACGTACGTCTCCGACAAACAATTGATAACGGTTTTACAGCCTTTATTAGTAACTGTCTAATTTGTTTTATATTGAACGGCAGATGCCCTCGTTACATTTTTCATGTGATCCTTTGTTGGTTAATGCGCTAGCACATGGCTGTTCACTTATTCCTATCAACAACTGAACTAACCTACTCAACTTTCCCTTCATCGCCTATGTTATTCTGCACAGATAATATCAAAGCCTACTTATTTTTTATAGTGAAATAAGACGTTTGTTTCTTTCATTGTTAACCCGCCACCCCCCCTTCCCCTTTTCACAAGACCACAACATCTGTCAGGATTGGAGTTGGTGAGAGACATTTGTTGTGGAAATCTAGAGGGTGGCACAGTGGGATCTACTGAAGTCACACTCACCCCTGGGAAAATAAAGGCTGGGAAGCACACCGCAGACCCCCAAACAGCAGGGTAATTCATGTCAGGCTGCTTCTCCGTTCTTCCAAACTACACATTCAAATAGAGTATGGGACAGACAGTCTGTTGTGTTAAAAACCTTGTAGTTACTATCAACCTGACATATTTTATAGTCGTAGAAACACTATCCAAAATAATATCTAGAGGTGTCTATAGAATTCAATACTTTAATTTCACCAAACAAATAGGAAAAAATGTACTACATTAGTCTCCATCGAACTCGTACTTCTGTGTCAATCTGCCAGGAGTGTTGGGCTGCTGCTGCAGGTCTCTCTACCCTGTGCCCTGTATGCTGACGGACCCTCGGAGCTATGTCTGAAGGGGGGCACCAACGCAGACATGGCCCCGCAGATTGACTACACCATAAAGGTATGGTTAACCTAACCTGTTTTTGTAGAGGTGCCATTGGGTGTAATGGCGGCTTGTGTTCCTGGGAAATCATGAATTGGACTTCTCTCAAGTTATATACCCTGTGTCTATAGATAAGCCCGCGGATGACCGCTTGGTATATGACTGTCACTCGACATCCTCTTATTTGCCATTCTCCTATTGTTGTTAAATGCCATTGGAAATACTTTACTACATACAAATGTCTTCCAGGTATTCAAGCCCATCGTGGAGAAGTTTGGAGTACATTTTGACTGTGATTTGAGAATGAGGTTCGTATCCCTTCCCATGTTGGAGAATTGTTGGTGGGATAATACTGCCTGGCCCCCCCAGAAAATGACTGTTCTTCTGTCTCGAATAGGGGCTACTACCCCAAAGGTGGAGGTGAGGTGGTGGCCAAGGTAAACCCAGTGAGTGAGTTGAGCCCCGTCACCATGACCGAACGAGGGACCATCACCAAGATATATGGCAGGTCCTTTGTTGCTGGGGTGCTACCCTATAAGGTACAGTACAAAGGAATGGCTTTGGGTTAGAATTGCCTAGGAATTTTACATTAAGTTAATGTTTTACCTGTGTAATAATATACTACTCTAGTAATGGAGTTGATTGGTTTTCATCCTTATTCTACTTGTGTACTTACAAACAATGAATTAGATGTTTCTGGACAGGTGAAATTTATGCCACGGAGCAGTTCTTTCCACCGATACATGTGCTATCCTCTATGCACGTGGGAGAAAAATATGAACAACATTTTGAGTGAGCTCGTACTTGTTTTCCTTCAGCTCGCCAAGGACATGGCAACGACGGCGACAAGAGTTATCAGGAGAGAGATAAAGGACCTATACATAAACATCCAAACGCTGCAGGAGAAGGACATGGCCTGTGGGAGCGGCAACGGCATCATGTGAGCTTATACCTGGCGGTTTACCGTTCCGTGAACCCTCCGACTGAAAACACTATCAAAAGATTCCAATACCCGTATGACCTCAGTAAACCTGTATCAGTCACTATGCCAATATTTTTGGAGATGATACTTGTTCAAACACTTGCACTAGTAGAGGGTGTATTGATGGCGTCATCTGAAAAATCATTCATACGTAGACTGGTGGCTTGCATAATGTTGTGTCCCTAGTTTGGTGGATAGACGAGAAGTTGTTTTTTTTCTGCCCTCTTAAATGCTTTGCAGTTCTACCTCATTTTTGACATGCTGTCTATCCTCACCAGAATCATCGCAGAGTCTTCCACGGGCTGTATATTTGCAGGGTCAGCTCTTGGGAAGAAAGGTGAGAAATCCACTGTTCTTGTGCTTGCTTGCAGCTTGGTCTGTGAAGTGTACAGTACACGATGTACCACTAGTCGGCAACATCCGACAGAGAATGCCTAGCATGTCTATGCTAGGATGTGAAACTGTAAAATCTGATTGGATGGTGAGTGAAGTAGTGCATCCACATTAACATTTCTAAGGCCATACAGGGTAAGTTGTCAACGGTAGAGAAATTGGAAAATATTCAGAAAAGGGAAAATCTTGCTCATTGTATTTTGTTTGGCAGTAGTGGCTACTATTTTTTTCCATCAGCAGATGCATCCGTAGGTCGTTTATTTTTTAGATTGTCTGTTTCTACAACAACACAGTTTGTTCTCTTGGGAGCAGAGTTAGGAGGTGTATGCAGTGCACCTGTTAAGGGAAACAAATGACTCAAACCTCTTTGGCACACACTGATAACCTCTGGGCCAGTATTCATAAAGCTTAGAGTAAAGGCGTTGGCATGCTTTGAGCTCAGCTAGGCGAACCGAACGAGTGTGCTCACATACTCCCTTAGGCAATATTACTGTTTGTCTGTTTTGAGATGCAGTAGCCAGTATACACTTCCTGAAAATAGTCAGAATTAATCTAAGATAACTGGAACGGTTCATTTTTGACGTTTTTGCAGAGGAGATCTTAGTCGTGCAATTTTACAGTAAACTAAGATGTTTGGTGCAGTATTTCACAATGAAAAAATGTGAATGAAAATGAGTTCTGTCGTTGAATGACAAATGCTTTATTGAATAATCCCTGCTGTGGACTAATCAGACGGGGGCGGCGTAGTCATCGGCTTGCCTCGAGGGAGAATGTGTGCCCGAACAGACAAACCATTAACGAAGTCCAACGCTAACAAAAATGTCACAAAATGTTGTCATAATATATGCGCAATCTCTTCCGACAACTAATGCTTTTCTCCTATGCCTCAGGTGTGTATGCAGACAAAGTGGGCTTCGAGGCTGCAGAGATGCTGCTCAGGAATATAAGGCACAACGGCTGTGTGGATGAGTTTCTCCAGGACCAGGTTAGCAATGACACACACACAGGTATTTTACAACGCAATGTTAGGTGTCCTCCTGTAAGTGATCTATACTAATTGTAAGTAACGTGAACTTCCAAGTTGAATAGGTGCTTGACCCCTGTCTTTGCGTTACTCTCCATCTAACAGCAGCCGTTTGAACTTACTCTATTTAGAGTCATACTGAACTCTTTGTCTTACACTTTCTGGCAGCTAATCCTCTTCATGGCCTTGGCGAATGGCACCTCCAGAATCCGCACTGGCCCAGTCACCCAACACACACAGACTGCCATCCATGTGGCAGAGCAGCTCACCCAGGTGGGTCCCAAAAATGTTTTCATTTATTTCCGAAGACGCGCATTTGTTTATAAACTTTTTTATAAAACCGGTCAACTTTTTAATAGAAAGTGTTGTCCTTATTCCCAGGCTAAGTTTACAGTGACCAAGGCAGAAGATGAGAATGCCAGCAATGACACCTACATCATCGAATGCCAAGGAGTGGGTGTCACCAACCCTCATTTCTAGCCACGCCCATGTGTTGTCTCCCCACCCCTTTTATGTTGACATCTCCATCTGCAGTCGTGGATAGAAGAGGCACTGGAGAGACTTGAGGACTCATAGCCGATACACTACTGTGACGTCACTGAATAGTCTGACGCTGCTTCTATTTATATTATGATTTATGGCCCTTGTGGCTCGATATTCAAGCAAATTAATTATTGGTTTAGAAACATACAGCCACATGAGTTGGTCATTGTTGTCCTTTTCCCCCTATTGCATTAACTATCATTACCCTCTTAGCTTGTATAACTCAGGGTATTAATGCCTTACACTGTTATAATAAAAACCTTCGATTTCTGCGTGGAAGTGGTGTATGTTTCAGTAGTTTGTTGAGGCGCCTTATAATGCATACTGGTTTTTACGACAAAAATATTTTAATGTTCTTTGTCCCTAGTTTATCATTTTAGTTCCATGCTGCTGTCCTTTCTTAAGTCAATTAATTATATTTGTTGATGGTCACTAAGGTAATGCAGACTAGACTGCAGAGGTTTGTTGGCTACTGTATTAAATACAAATTTGGAGATTTGCCACTTTTTTTTGTATGCATTTACAAATAAAATTCCTTCCCAGAACAGGATATGATTTTGAAAAAAATATTTTTCACACACCTGGATAAATTGAAATATATGTAGCTAGAAGTTAGTCATCAGTGATGACTCATTAAAAAAAATTACCCCCTTTTCTTTAAAATTGTGATATCCAATTGTTATTTTGTCTCATCGCTACAACTCCCCAACGAGCTCAGTAGAGGTGGAGGTCGAGTCATGTATCCTCTGAAAAATGACCCACCAAACCGTGCTTCTTGACACCTGCCCGCTTAACCTGGGAAGCCAGCCCCACCAATGTGTCAGAGAAAACACCCGTTCAACTGATGACTGAAGTCAGGCTGCATGCGCCCGGCCTGCCACAAGGACTCTAGCGCAAGATGAGCCAAGTAAAGTCCCCCCCCCCGGCCAAACTCTCCCCTAACCTGGACAACACCCTGCCAATTGTGCACCACCCTATGGGACTCCCGGTCACGGCCGGTTGTGACATAGCCTGGGATCCAACCCGGGTCTGTAGTGACACCTCAAGCACTGCGATGCCGTGTCTTAGACCACTGTGCCACTCGGGATGTGCGACTCATCACTCTTAGTCTGTCATAATGCAAAATATATTTGTGATTCAAACAAATATTTTAAGGACAGGTTGGCAACAATTTAACTCCAGTAAATCACTTGTTCCAAAAATCTTATTAGATGTGCTTGAGAGTAATTACATAGACATCGCATGGAGTTGCCTGTCTGAGATTAATAAATTTCTAGCTGACCCAGCTTGATAGCATGGTCTTGTTATACTTGCCACCTAATGATTTAACAGCAAGAAGAACCCTTTGGCACAACACATGTTGAGGTGCTTAGGCTGCGTTTACGCAGGCAGCCCAATTCTGATCTTTCTTTCTCTATTTGAACTTTTGACCAATTACATCAGATTTTTTATTTTTTTATATCTGATGTGATTGGTCAAAACACCAGTGGGTCTTAGTGGGTAAAATATCAGAATTGTAAACACAGTCATATTGATATTATTCCAGATAACTAGCAGAAATAGTTGCAGGTTTGTCTGACTGGAAAGCATGCAGTCTACACTTCCAGTGAAGTGTAGACCTGTGGAAAACCTTATGTAACTACTGGCAAAGAAGACATTTTCTTCCCTTCTCAGCTGCTGCAACTTGACAGAACCTTTTCAACAAGCTCTGAGTAACAAGAAGGTAAACCATTGTATGTTTTAGCTTTGCTCATTGGTTATGAAAGTAAGTGGTGAATGTGTGAGGTCTTAAGGGTTTACGGCAAGGTTTGTTGCTCAGCTCCTTTTGTGGCCTGTTCTAACCGCTTTGACTCACCACCCCCAGATGCAGGGACAATAGAGGGGAAAGAATGGGTCTAGCCCATGTGAATGACTATGCAGATCTCATTGGTGAGGAGGTTGTGACCACTGAGCGTTATTCAATCTCTAGTTATTCACAACAGTCATGTGCATCTGTTGCTTATAGATGTCACCAACTCCCTATTTTTACCCTCTTGTGTTTTAGTTTGAAAACCATGCCGTTGTTATTGTAAGCTCACATACTTAGTTGTATACCGATTTACAGTACATCATAAAACATAAAACACCCTCTCAAGAAAACTCCCTTGGTCTAATACTCCTATGGCTGGGTGGTTCTTTAGAATATACTGTACAGATTAGAGGAAACTGCATGTACAACCATTCCCTTTTTGAATTCCTTGTTGAGTAATGCAGGTAAGCCTTCTCCCTACAGCTACATGTTCACCTGTCCTGTTGTTCCGTGATGTCAGATGGGCAGAGTATCAGGTCGTCTCCACATGACCCCAAATACAAACAAGACTCCTCAATACATGGTGTGTGAAATAATACACAGCACAGCACTGCAATTAAATGAAAAATTACCAGCATTTATAGAGCAGATCGATATCTATCTACAGAGAGGAAATAACAAATTAGCAGCTGATAAATCTGAGAGAAACTTGAAATTCACACCGTGGCTGCGTTGTAACAGGAACAGGAGCACCATGTGAGGGCCAATCACGTTGCAGTAACCTGAGGCGGTTACCTGACCCCACCATCCCTAGCTTTGCGTTCCTCCGGCACACTCAGAGGTACAGTACTCACAAAGCCCCTCTATCGTTTGGTAAACATCGACTTAATCATATTCTGGGGTTGGAAGGGGCACAGTGATCCACAGAGTTGTCGCTGAGGCCCTGGGTGGCCCTCAAACCTTCCCTTTTGCTGTACTCCAATGTAGGCATGTCAGACGTCGTGTCCTGGAGGGCCCAAGAGCACAGTGACTGGAGCCAACCTGCAGCCGCAGCAGCAGCACCTCAGCAGGTCTGGATCTCTCTAATAGCAGGTGAGCTGGATCGATGGAAAACATATATCTCATTGCTGCCAGATCAACCTTTACTAGCATCAATTAGTACTATACTTCTGGGATTGGGATTTGTTTAATGTGGTATCTCTTCTAAGCTCCAATTGATTGGCAATAACCATATTATCAGATTTTTTTCTGTGAGGGGGAAAAGGTACAGTATTTATTGCAGTCTATGATTGAATGAAGTGAAGCAAACAGCTACTATGACAAATGACATTCTATCACAGATACACGTTTTCATGATTGATGGATGCAAGAGAAAAGAAAAGACGTGTGGTCAACAATCAAATTACTTGATTTTTAATGAGCAGGGCAGGGAAAAACTCTGGACATTACTGAGGCAGCTAGCCTCTTTAAAGGACGGTTCACTAAAAATACAAACGTATATGATTTTGTGCTTACCTAAATAAAGTAAACAAAAAACCCGGAGTACGCACATAGGGTCAATACGTTGAATCAACGTTGTTTCTAAGTCATTTTAATGAAATTACAATGAACCAACATGGAATAGACGTTGAATTGGGTGTGCCCAGTGGGTGTGCATGATGGCAATAAAATGGGTTTGCTTTCGTAACAGTATAACTTTAGTCCGTCCCCTCGCCCATACCCGGGCTCGAACCAGGGACCCTCTGCACACATCAACAACTGACACCCACGAAGCATCGTTACCCATCGCTCCACAAAAGTCGCGGGCCTTGCAGAGCAAGGGGAACCACTACTTCAAGGTCTCAAAGCGAGTGACGTCACCGATTGAAACGCTATTAGCGTGCACCACCGCTAACTAGCTAGCCATTTCACATCGGTTACACTGTCAGTCCACTCTCACTCACATCCTCTCATTGAGGGTGACCCACATAAACGCTGGTACGAGAGGATGATACCTAATTCTAGTGTCACAGTTTACTTACAGTACTTGTGTTTTTAAATAAAGATAACTTACATGTTCAGGGTGAGATTAAGCGGAGATCAAGCTTGGTTGTGTATTGCATTGGGTTTATCAGATAAAACAAACACCATCTCACTTCTGAGACCAAGGGAGCAAATTCGGTTCATAGCCCCGACTTTATGATCCCAAGTCCAGCAGACAACATCTTAGGCATTACTCCAAGAGGTACGAACTTCTTGACGAGATTGCAAAATAGGTGTTTGGCTAAGGTCGCTACAATATTATCTTAAGTTTCAGTTGCTCAATCTATATATTTATTTATTCCTATTTACTGTAGTCCATTGGCCAGAGGGCCAAATTTAACATAATTGTCCACTTTGGGGTGACAAAGTCTAATGATGATTTTCATTTAGGTCCATGTCTGTGGGTTATATTTTGGTATGATAACCACTTATAGGAGGTAGCTAAATATAGTTTCACTGCATTACATGTTATGACCCCTTTCCGGATATTGAGCATATGAAATTAAATGTTGTATTATAAGGGAACAATCTTCTCATACTAAAGCAATTCATATATCATTTACTTCATTCTACACAACACAAATTAAGGTATGAAACAATTGGATTGGTAATGACATCTATATCCTCCTGAGACCCGTGATGATGATTATTATTAAATGTTTGGGGTGGGAAAAAAAACAGGTTACCAAGAAAGAAATTAGAACAAATATTGTTATTTATCTTTTATTGCAAGTGCAAAATTGTCCTCTGTAGTGGTCATTGGGATCTAAATATGAAAATAAATATAACATTAAAATCAATGGGGACAGAAGGTGAAAAACAGTTGTGGTATCCGGGTGTCCACTACAGAGGACATTTCTTGATAAGCTCTTATTTAATGTGAAAGAAAGTATGACACAGTCTTGACAACTCCCTTAACTATTCCTGAGATATTCACTTACCAGAAAGAATTTGAATGTCAAAATCACAAAAATTATAATTACACACACTTCTTTTCAAATGTCCACCGCATGTGCTAATTTTGACCGCAGCCATTTTTTTAAGAACCAGGAAGATGAAGCTGTCAAGGTCCGCATCCCCACACATCATATCATTGAAAAACCTAGAATGTCCTCTTAAAGGGACAACAGGACTTTTTAAATCTTTTAATTTCACCTTTATTTAACCAGGTAGGCTAGTTGAGAACAAGTTCTCATTTGCAACTGCGACCTGGCCAAGATAAAGCAAAGCAGTGCGACAGAAACAACACAGAGTTACATGGAATAAACAAAACATAGTCAATAATACAGTAGAACAAAACGCCTTAATACAGTGACTGTATGGCCTCAGAATTACGGACCAAGAACTGATGTTCACTAGAGAGGACAAAAATGAATTGCTGGGTCTCAAGAGGCTATGGGCCCTTTAAAAAAGAAAAGCTGCACACTCTAGGAGCAATCATTTATTTCCAATGTTTTGACAGCCAAGCTGTTTTCATCAGGGTATAATCTCTATTGGCCCACCTTGGGGGTTCAAAGGCCATACATGGGGGTACATCAAGATAGAATGGGCTGTAATGGGTGGCGTTCTATAAACACATGGTACCCCAGCTGATAACTACACCAAATGTCATACAGCTACACTGAACAAAAATATAAACGCAACAATTTCAATGATTCTACTGAGTTACAGTTCATATAAGGAAAGCAGTCAATTGAAGTAAATTCATTATGCCCTGATCTATGGATTTCATATGACTGGGAATACAGATATGCATCTTTTGGTCACAGATACCTTGAACAAAAAAAAGGTATGGGCGTGGACATGAAAATCTGTCAGTATCTGGTGTGACCACCATTTGTGCAACACATCTCCTTCGCATAGTGTTGATCAGGCTGTTGATTGTAGACTGTGGAATGTTGTCCCACTCCTCTTCAATTGCTGTGTGAAGTTGTTGGATATTGGCGGGAACTGGAACACTCTGTCGTACATGTCACTCCAGAGCATCCCAAACTTGCTCAATTGGTGACATGTCTGGTGAGTATGCAGGCCATGGAAGAACTGGGACATTTTCAACTTCCAGAAATTGTGGGCAGATCCTTGTGACATGGGACCGTGCATTTTCATGCTACAACACGAGGTGATGGTGGCTGAAGTATGACACGTCAATGGATCTCAGGATCCTGTCACGATATCTCTATGCATTCAAATTTCCATCTGCAAAATGCAATTGTGTTCATTGTTCAAAGCACGCAGATGAACTATTCTGAGACGGCTTTTGACAGTTTGTCCAAACCCACAATTTCATCAGCTGTTTGGGTGGCTAGGCTCAGACTATCCCGCAGGTGAATAAGTCGGATGTGGAGGTCCTGGGCTGACGTGGTTACACGTGGTATGCAGTTGTGAGGCCAGTTGGAGAGCCAAATTCTCTAAAATGACATTGGAGGCAAAACTAATGTTAATTTTTCTACCATAAGAGAAATTGACATTAAATGATCTGGCAACAGCTCTGGTGGACATTCCTGCAGTCAGTATGCCTATTGCATGCTCCCTCAAAACTGTGGCATTCTGTAGTGTGACAAAACTGCACAACTTAGTGGCCTTTTATTGTCCCCAGCACAAGGTGTACCTGTGTAATGATCATGTTGTGGAATCAGCTTCTTGATATGTCACACCTGTCACGTGGATGTATTATCTTGGCAAAGGAGAAATGCTCACTAACAGGGATGAAATAAGCTTTTTGTGCATATGGAACATTTCTTGGATATTTTGGGACCAACACTTTACATTTTGAGTTTATATTTTTGTTCAGGGCATATAGATTTAGTCTATATTCAGTCCCAGCGGCCCATTTTCAAAATGCCCAAGCATGTCTGTTATATGTAGAACAAAACAGGACCAGGATTTTGGGGATTTTCACAATTGTATCCATAGAAGGGTCCTTTGGAGGAAGGATTCTTGACATATATTTGACATTTGAATCTTAAAACATAATTGAGAAATCATTCATTGACATTGGAACATTTGACATTTTGGGCTTACTCAGGCCTCCTTTAATAAGACACCACATAGTTCCATCTGTCGGTGCTACAGAGCAAATATTGGTGTCATGTGAAGCTTTACCACTTGCTCTAATATGAGTAGTGTTTTGATTTCAATAACAATTTATTATATTAATTTATTATTATTGATCAATATTAACATTAATATTGAAAACATGCTGTTTTTGATATGGCAATAGTTTATATACAGTACCAGTCAACAGTTTGGACAAACCTACTCCTTCCAGGGTTTTTCTTAATTTTTAAAAAACTTAAAAACTTTTAAAAAAATCTAAATTGTAGAATAATAGTGAAGACATCAAAACTATGAAATAACACATGAAATCATGTAGTATCCAAAAAAGTGTTAAACAAATCAAAATATATTTAATATTTGAGATTCTTCAAAGTAGCCATCCTTTGCCTTGATGACAGCTTTGCACACTTTTGTCATATACACTGCATTCTAACAAACTGCCGGTAATGAGGGCATCAACTCACATAGCTAGTGAAGTATTAAAGCTTCAGTCTTTATAGATGATGTCTAGTTCCACTATTTATGGAGAAATTGTATATTTTAGTTTAGGGCTTCTGCAATATGTAATGGTTAGTGGCTGCTGAGGGTTGTCGAGGGCATCAGCAATAGTCCAATTGCTGAAAAGGCTGGCTTTTTTTCTAATCACCAATTGCATAACTTCAATTAAATGTGTATTTGAACTAATGAACCACTGAACTAATGGCTACAAAATTATTAGGTAACATATTTCATTAAATAACATGTAAGGTTGAAGGTTACAGAGCATCGTTTTAAGGTGGTCAGGGACAGAAGAGCTTATGAATCAGCAATGTTCCTTTTGTGTTTACCTAAATCTTTGTATTATCACGCTGAGACATCTCAACAGAGCACACCTTTCCATTTGGAAACTTGGTTATTCACCAGCAGTTTTCCTCGTGTTATATGTCACTCACTGACAAGTCACTCAATTAGCCCATGTCAGTTAACATTTTTTAAATTGGTTACTTAGTCTAACCAGCGATCTTAACTTGTAGTAATCATGGCCGAATTACCGACCGGGCACGTGCCCAGAGGCCCTGATCTCCAGGGAAACTCCAATGAATTTTGTTAGTCACTCTCATTCAGATTTCATATTAACATGGCATAAGTTATGGCAAAATGTGTAGAATTGCAGGAAATTAGCTGTAAAACAACAACAAAAAGTATGTAAAGCAAAACATATTTATTTACCTTTTGTTAAAGAAGCACTTTCAAACTTTTAAAAATAATTTCAGCCAGTAGTTTTGAAAGAGGTGCTCAGGAGCCAAAAGTTGTCCCTGTTTTTTTTGTGTACTACGTCATCAAATTGTGCAAGCTGATTCCGGTCATCAGTCGAGCGGTGTTTCCTCTGACACATTGGTGCATCTGACATTAGGGTTAAGAGAGCAGTGTGATAAGAAGTAGGCGGGCAGGCGTGTCATGTTCCGGAGGACTCTGGAGCAGTGGAAACGCATTCTCTGGAGTGATGAATTCACCATCTGGCAGTCCAATGGCCGAATCCAGGAGAAGGCTAACAGAGGAGAACGCGGATGCCAGGAGAATGCTACCTGCCCGAATGCATAGTGTCCACTGTAAAGTTTGGTGGAGGAGGAATAATGGTTTAGGGCTGTTTTTTATGCTTTGGGCAAGGCCCCTTAGTTCCAGTGAAGGGAAATCTTACGCTACAGAATACAATTACGTTCTAGACGATTCTGTGCTTCCAACTTTGTAGCAACAGTTTGGGGAAGGCCTTTTCTTGTTTCAGCATGACAATGCCTCCCCGCACAAAGCGAGGTCCATACAGAAATGGTTTGTAGAGAGAGGTGTGGAAGAACTTGACTGGCCTGCACAAAGCTCTGACCTCAACTTCATTGAACACTTTTTGGATGAATTGGAATGCCGACTGTGAGCCAGGCCTGATAGCCAGACCTCACTAATGTTCTTGTGGATGAATGGAAGCAAGTCCCCACAGCAGTGTTCCAACATCTAGTGGAAAGCCTTCCCAGGAGAGTGGTGGCTGTTATAGCAGCAAAGGGGGGGACCAACTCCATATTAATGCCCACGATTTTGTAATGAGATGTTCGACGAGCAGGTGTCCACTTACTTTTGGTCATATAGTGTATGTAGAATGCTCTATTGTTGTTTAATAGTCATTTTCAATTAGTATGCGAACATTCTAATTTGTGTCAACATTATTTTATCAGCCAGCAAACATTCTATTGTAGCTACAACATATACAGTATAAATGTGTGAAAAACATAGAAAGCTACTTTGTTGGAGAGGTTATCATATCAATTTGGTCAGGGGCTTGTGGGGAACAATTTAATACGATTAACCCTTTGCTACCCAAAAGTGTACAAATCTTTCTGCTTGACATGGACCAATAGTTCTGGGTGGTTTATATAGCATTTTATAAACTGGGTGGTTCGAGCTCTGAATGCTGATTAGCTGAAAAGCATGGTATATCAGACCGTATACCATGGGTATGACAAAACATGAATTATGTTGGTAACCAGTGGTCTAAAGTACTTAATTAAGTAAAAATACTTTAAAGCACTACTTAAGTAGTTTTTTTGGGTATCTGTATTTTACTATTTCTATTTTTGACTATTTTTACTTTTACTTCACTACATTCCTAAAGAAAATGCTGTACTTTTTACTCCATACATTTTCCCTGACACCCAAAAGTAACATTTTGCATGCTTAGCAGGACAGAAAATGGTCCGATTTGCACACTTATCAAGAGAACATCCCTGGTCATCCCTGCTGACTCTGATTTGGCTGACTAACTAAACACAAATGCCATGTTTGTAAATGATGTCTGAGTGTTGGAGTGTGACCCTGGCTATCTGTAAATAAATACAAAACCAGATAATTGTGCTGTCTGGTTTGCTTAATATAAGTATTTTTTATTATTATTTGTACTTTTACTTTTGATAATTAAGTATATTTTAGCAACTACATTTACTTTTGATACTTAAGTACATTTAAAACCAAATACTTTTAGACTTTTACTCAAGTTGTATTTTACTGGGTGACTTTCACTTTTACTTGAGTAATTTTCTAGTAAGGTATCTTTACTTTTACTCAAGTACGAGAATGTAGTACTTTTTCCACCACTGTTGGTAACCAGTTTAAAATAGCAATAAGGCACATCGGGGGTTTGTGATATATGGCCAATATACCACTGCTAAGGGCTGTGTTCTAGCACTCCGTCATGCCTTAGCACAGCCCTTAGCCGTGATATATTGGCCATATACAACACCCCCTCGGGCCATGTTGCTTAATTCATCTCTGTTAACTCAGAAGTAAAATATTGTGTAATTTGGTCAGTTGCACACAGAATTTGCTCACGGGAGATTTAATAGCATCTCATTCTCATGATGTTATTTTGCATTTCCTATCAGATATAACTTTGTCAATAATTCACTGGGCCGTGCTGAACAGGCATACAAAGTGTCTTACTCAAATAGGCCTGTTTACACAGTGATGCTTACACATACTGTTATAGAGTTTTTATTATACTCTTTACTGTGCCCTTAACTCTATTGTTGAGTATCGGCACAAGTGATTTTGATCGCTGATTGGTTGAGGTAGATGTGACCTAGCAACGTGCCTTTGTGTGGTGATTGGATGGATACCATGTGACGCCCTATCCGCAATCATGGCAGGGAAAAGATTTGTGCGGTGTGGGAAAGAAGTGAAGAGGACGTCTGTTGTGTGTAATGCATTGATATTTTCCTCAGTTGTTAACGCAGCGCGGAATGAAACCAAGAGGCATGCAAATATTTTTTTGCTGCAGGGCTTCACTTTATCCTTGGGCATGGATTTCGAATCGGAATGTCCAAATGACGTGTAATTTATTATTTCAGGCTAGACAGAGTAGAGTAGTGCGTGGCTAGCAACTAGGATAGCTTCTGTCTATCCAGCTAACTTCATTACTGTACTTTAAAAAATACATAGATAGCTAGATAACGTATCAGACTAACTTTTTCCCAGTTTAGTTGGTTTTTGCAACTTGTCTGTGTCGATGCCTCTCGACAGTCTTAAACATTCTGCTATTCTTTCAACTTTGTTTAAAATGGCAGACGACATAGAATTGATAGGAGCTTCTGAATTTATAAAAGGTAAGTGGAAATGAGGTAGTTGTGTGAACTTGCTAACGTTAACTAACAGTTATCAAGTTAGCCAACTCAATAACGTTAGTATTTCGCCAACCTGGCTACTAACTAGTTAGCGCGAGCGAGCCAATGTACTGGTCAGGCTCCTCTCTGTCTGTGATTGACACATGCGTTCGAGAACTGCTAACTTGATTACTCATATTTAACTATTTTCAAAGTAAATTAAACTAGCGAATTAATCTGCCATTTTGAGTTTAAAACTGACAGACATTTGCTTGAACGTAGCAAGCTTTGTACGGCAAGTCACGCTACTTATTAATGACCGCTTGCGGGAAGCGAGAGAGACAGTCGCATGAGGAAAACAATGTTGCCATAAACGCATTCTTCCTTTTGTAAAGTGGATGGCGGTTTTTATCGTCCCGCAATGTTTGTTGTTAAATGTATCCATGTTTTTTTTCCAGATCGATTATATTTTGCTACCCTAAGAAGCAAACCAAAAAGCACTGCAAACACACACTACTTCTGCACGGATGACGAATTTATCTATGAAAAGTAAGTTTTTTTTTGTTGTGTTTTTTGTGTGTGTTCTCCCTCCCAGAATCTATTCTCACTTCCGTTCACTTCAGTGCATTTGATTAGCTACACTTTATTGGACAGCGGCAACAAGTCGCTAAGGCTGTTGAGGGAGCTTTCATTGCAATTATGTAACAGCTTTTCATTATACGTTTTCCAACGCAGATTAATAAAACCATTGTGTTCCACTCTGCTTGGGGTTGACCAATGGTTTACACAAGCTTAACCCTCCCCGCTGTGGTTACAATACACACATATTTAATTGATAATACATATAGCAGATGGGGTTAATTACTGAATAGGATAGCTTAGTCATCTCTGTATTAGACATTTCTATTTAGAATATCAATCATTTAAATAAGTAGTCTGACATTTTTAAATGTTAATTATATTTCAGCTTCTATGCAGATTTTGGACCCCTCCACCTAGCCATGCTGTATAGATATTGTTGTAAACTCAACAAAAAGCTGAAGGTAAGTCATGTGCCTCTATCTCAAGCCTTACCTCCCTCAGTAAGAATGTACAGTATGCATCTGTGACAACAAAACCACTTGTGTAATTCTACCTCCCACACCCTAATTGACAACAACTGCAAGGTTTGTGACATTTGAGAACATGGCAACTCATAGAGTAGTGTGGTTTTATGGGGTTAGTTATTAGATAATTACAAAACCCACACATTTTTTCCTCGCCTAGAGTGTAGTTACTTGCAAGGCAATAATAAATTCATAGGCCCTACCAAACATTTTTCTGTTTGACAGTTCCTCGCATTGTGAAACTTGAAGGGTAAGAATGGAATGAATGGACAAAACAAAAGTCCTCAGACCGTGTAAATTAGGGCTTTGGTGAAGTTATTGGTGTTCTGTTTTTAGCCACCCTACACCTGTCCCAAAACTGCGTTGTCACTTTCCCTCGGGCAGAGAGAGTCATTGGAGATGCCAGGATAAGCTGGCCTTCATTGCTCCCCGTTGCTCAGCAGTTTTATTAGGCTGACACAACACCACAATCTAGTCCAATTTGTAGTATAAGCTACAGCTATATTCTTGTCTATTCTGGAGCCTCCCAAAATAATGATTTGATGATACTGTTTGTCATGTTTGGTGCAAGTGAAATCGGGAGTGTTATTACCACTTTTGGTAACAGGAGAGGCATTTTGTTTATAGATCTACCTTTGTTATTATTTGTTGATGTGCATTAGAATTCGAGTTCAATCAGGGCCTGGCTTTTATCCAAGAGTCATTACATTGTTGCGGTTTATGATTTGTAACTCACTTTTATGCCATGATTTTACATGAAGCTAGTTTGTTAGGCTAACCTGAGTATTTATGACTTCTTGTTGACATTCAGGGTACATAAATTCTCCAGATATGTTGCTTGTTCAGCCATCTATATTATCTTCAAATCTAAATGGGGTCTAGGTGATGTGAAGTTCTATCTAGGTCTACTCAATTTTAGCTTTCAATTGCCCTTTTAAAAGGCCCACCAGGCCAAAACCTTAACAAGACCCTAGTCAAGGGGAGGTCCCATCGCTTTTGTGTAACTCGGTTATTCTCAACTGGATGGGTGCAGGGTGACTGAGTAAAAAAAAAAAATATATATATATATATATATTTTAAATACTCCAGTCTGACCTTAAATTACATAAACCAGGTAGAAGTTGTGTAGAAATTATGAATTAAAATGTTTAAATAATGTTACCTCAAGACTTTTTAAAATTCATCCTTTCACAGTATTTTCAATATTTTCGTTGATTTTGTGGTCTCAAACCAGAGTTTATTAACATTCTTCATCAAGAATATTAGCATCATTTAATTATTGAAAGAGGTGGGAATGTTGTTCCGTTGACATATAATTGCTACATTTACTATCAATATAGCATTAAAAATCGTTTTCAGATTGTATTTTGGTGATTATTTTTCGCCACACGAATATTGCGTTACGACTGAAACAACTTGGAACAATTTGGGTCCCGAGGCAAAGCCAGTTGAGAACCACTTGTCTAACTCATGTCCTTCTACCACCTTGTGAATGTAACTCTCAGATGGTGTCATTAATAGAGGTTCTGCGTCTGTCTTTTTGTCCTGTCAATTTTCCGACGATGCAGACAATCTGTAGGTCTGTCATATGTAGATGTTGGTCAATGTTGAAGGTAAAGTCTCAAGCAAGCATGATGTTTTTACCACTGCCCCATTTCTCTCCATGCCCCTGCGCTTCGCCCTCCGGTGTTTGTGTTATGAACAGCTTGTTGCCTTAGGGACGGCATTCCTTTGAACCTCACTGGTTTGAATCTGCTGCATGACAAGCTGAGTATCGTCTGGAGAGAAAAATACAAGGAAAAGTGGACAACCCTGATTGAGAAATGCTGAAATGAAACAGTTTGGAGGCTGAAATGTCTGTGAAATGAGTCAGGTTGTCCCTTTGACAATTACGCTTTGACCATCCCACACCTGTTGGACTTGAGTCCATTTGATTTGTGTTTTTGCCCCCACTCATCTACCCTGTTTCCACATCCTCTCACCACTCATGCATGTGTCTGGCCTGGCCTCGGTTTCGTTTAACTTAACCTGTTTAGTGATGCATTTCAACTTTTTTTTTTGCCCTGATCTTTACCCAGAGAGGATCAAGGAAGTGTAAACGTCTGTTGTTCACTGTTGTTCACTGTGAAGTCGAGCAGATTCAATCCATTTCTAAGATAATTTCAGAAACATCACAAAACCATAAATCAAATCCATCCATGTGTATTGCTTCAATATCGTGGAGGTTTAGGCCTACTATTTTAGGTCTAGACCTACATCATCTGGCAAACCTTGTTAGATAGTCTGAAGTATTTTGCATATAAAGTGAAAACATTACAGCAGATTAAGTCTGTTTTCCCCAGAATCCAATATAAGCTATGTTTTCGTGGTTACATTTCTCTAAGATAACATTTACATTTTTACATTTAAGTCATTTAGCAGACGCTCTTATCCAGAGCGACTTACAAATTGCTGCGTTCACCTTAAGACATCCAGTGGAACAGCCACTTTACAATAGTGCATCTAAATCTTTTAAGGGGGTGAGAAGGATTACTTTATCCTATCCTAGGTATTCCTGAAAGAGGTGGGGTTTCAGGTGTCTCCGGAAGGTGGTGATTGACTCCGCTGTCCTGGCGTCGTGAGGGAGTTTGTTCCACCATTGGGGGGCCAGAGCAGCGAACAGTTTTGACTGGGCTGCGCGGGAACTGTACTTCCTCAGTGGTAGGGAGGCGAGCAGGCCAGAGGTGGATGAACGCAGTGCCCTTGTTTGGGTGTAGGGCCTGATCAGAGCCTGGAGGTACTGAGGTGCCGTTCCCCTCACAGCTCCGTAGGCAAGCACCATGGTCTTGTAGCGGATGCGAGCTTCAACTGGAAGCCAGTGGAGAGAGCGGAGGAGCGGGGTGACGTGAGAGAACTTGGGAAGGTTGAACACCAGACGGGCTGCGGCGTTCTGGATGAGTTGTAGGGGTTTAATGGCACAGGCAGATAAAGCAATTTAATTTCTCTATAAACACTAACCTATTGGTGCCATAAATGCAACAAGTAGGTCACTTCCCTCGGGCCTAGATGATGGTATTGATTCATGACCAGGCCCAATGTCTTTTGCTATGGTAAAATATTCCTCCCACACCCGTCCGCAATGGAAGTTGCTGCCTATGTTTTCCCCTCGGAGGAAAAGACTGAGGTCATCCTTACAAGCCTGTACAGTTTAATTTCCATACCACACTTCAATTAGTATAGAGACTTGAGCTTGCTGCTCCTCACATTTCTGATTAGGCCTTTGTAGCAGCGACTGGATTTGTGTCGATCTTCTAGCTTGCCTTTGCTGCTTCCAAGTGCTTTGGCCCCCTCTGGCAGTGATTCTGAACAAAAACACGGCACACGCTGTCACACACACCTGCAGCCCAGCTGTCCTGCCAGCGGTGACGACATCCTGTCTGCATCTGAACATATCAGGGTTTTTCTGAATCTAAAACGTGCTTAGGTGGTGGGCGCGGCAATGGGCGTGTCTGCCCATCTTTTCAGCCCCCATCTTGGCGGTGTAGAGGATTTAGTGAATTTTTAAGCCAATTTCCTGCAATTCTACAAATTTCTCCATGGCGCTGAGAGATTTGTGCAGTTTTAAAGCAAATATCCTGCAATTCTATGCATTTTGCCATGGCTAATGCTGTTCTTTTGCTGAAACATAACAAAATCAATACTGCAAAATTAATTGGTTTTTGATTTTTTTTTAAATTCTCCCTGACTGTCTAGCTAGTGATTGTTAGTTCTCAGATTATATTATAATTAACTTTTTTTAGTCATTTTAATTTTACACTGAATGCCTTTTTCCATCGTGAAAATAATTTAAAAGTTATATATATATATTTTTTCATAGCTTGTCCTGGGCGTCCCGAAAACAGTTAGGCGGCCCGCCTAAGGATTTCAATGGCAGAAAAAAACTTTCATTTGAGTAATATCATATACAAGCCAGAACTAGATGTGCTCTCAGGTCTATTAATTAGCTCAAACTGCCATGTTCTTGCATCTTTCTCTTGAGTAGAAAATAGGAAGCTGACGAGTTCATCGTTGTTGATTTCTATTTTCTGCCACTAACTTTTATATAGGCCTAGCGTATGTTTATGCCACATATAAATACATGATCATGCATAGTACTGTACAACCGATGGTCACCTAACCATCGTTTAGACATGGTTTGGTTGAGTTTGACTCATCCAGTGTTTGTGGATATCTTGATCAATTGTTCTAATCTAAATACCTTTAATGTGATGTTTTAATTGTTGTTTTTTCCCCCTTACGTGTGTTCTCTCCTTTTGTCTGCAGTCCTTCACACTGACCAGAAAGCGAATCGTACACTACACCAGCTTTGACCAGCGGAAAAGGGCCAACGCTGCTGTTTTAATCGGTGCCTATGCTGTGAGTGTCCTCTCTCTCTCGCTCACTGCAGGGAAAGGAAGTTATGCAAGGGGAATAGTGTATTTTGGGGCATTATGTCATGCTGCACCTCCTTAAATAATGCAGCTCAACTCATTTTGCTTTAGTATCAATATACCCAGATGGTCCGATGCACATTTTCCCTAGCGTATTGTTTTTATTTGGTTTCACCGGTATTGTTGTCAATCAAGGCCTTTTGAGTGCTTCTTTCAGCCAGTGCTGACGTCCTTCAAGGTGACAACCCCTGCAGTTTTAGCCATGCCAGCCAGATCTCTCTGACTCCCTTGGAGTCAGAATAGAAACGGATGGGAGCTGCTGATTTTATATATAGTCAGCCCTATTGTCCTCAATGTCCTGCCACAATGGCTCTATCTTCCAGCCCTTTTGAATGCCCAGCAGCTCCTGTTGCACTAGGTCCTATTCATTTGGCCCCATGCTGCCAGCCATCCATGGTTGAAGGCTGTCCTTTCGCTTCCAATCAGATACCAGCCTAAACTGTAATGTGTGACGGCATCCCCTGCCAGCTGGCTGCTCTGTCACGTGGCAGTAAACGAGGGGATTTATGTAGTGCTTCTGTGATGATGACATGGCTTATGACAGATGACATGATGATTATCTCCGGCAATGTGGGTCAGTAGTGTTTCACTTAGTGGACTGTGCCCAGTCTTTACCCCAAGGGAACAGACGGTGGGGTCAGCATCGGTCATGACAACCTTTTGTATATAACTTAAGGTCCTTCTCTGAATATTTCCATTGTGATGCCCAGCATCTAGAAGCTTTAATAAACCTGGACTTGACCCTCCTCTAAGGTAAGCATATGCTATATCGGGCTTCATTCTGGTTTTGGCCCTTAATGTATAAACGCATGGTTGATAAACCACAGTTGTGTATCTCAACCATGTTTACAGTTTCTTAACTAGCTAGCCTATCTAAATCCCCAAGTAATATTGTATTGCTGGCCTGGGTTCGATTGAATAGGGCCTTTTGTCTGTAGCACTCTTTGTCTTGCTAGCAGGCAAGGCAGGCCACATAGCTCTGGGAGGAGATATTAATAAGCAGCGTTGCAGCAGGGGGCATGCTGGATTATAATCTGGATTTGGGTTCCTATCCTGGATAACAGTGGCATGAGGATGGTTGCATGCCGTAATACCCCCTGGTCCTCCCCAAACAACAAACACCCCTGAAGTGAACCCTGTATAACATACTGTCCTATGCACAGCTGTACTTAAGGTTCCATGCTAGCTTTGTCCTCTCAGCATGTCTAGACACTAGCCATATTGACACATGGTCAGATGCTCTTCAATATTTATCCATGCGCGGAAGAATTTGATGTACTGCACTTTCTAACAACAAATAGGAGTTGATCCACTCACCTTAAAGGATAAGTTTACCCAAAATCCACAAACTCCCAAGTGATTCTGTACATTGAAACTAGTTAAGTGGAGTTTGTCCCCCCTCCCCCTTTCTCCAGTGCTGTACTGAAACCAGTGCAAAAAAGGTTCACGTGACTCGTGACGTTGCTGGATGCAGGCCTCGCTGTGCTCCGTTGCCAGTGAATTGATGATTCAGAAATTCTGTATTGAAAGCGTATGTCAAATTAGCTATTTTTGTCAAAAGTATTAGTGGTTTTGAGTAAGGAAATGTGTACTTAAACACCTGAAACAATTTCCCTAATTTATATAATTGTTTTATGTTGGCGACTGCCACAGTAGCTGAGATGGATAACAGCTGTGCATGTGTGCTCTTGGGGGAATCCCTGCTATGTAGCAACTTCACATTATGACCTTATTCCCAGATGTTTTTTTTTCTGAGAAGTGTAGACCGCGTTACACATTAGTTTATACAAGGTAAACAACAACCTAGAAATCTGTCTGACGACAAAATACTCGCAAGTTGTGAAGAACTCTGGAAAGTCACCGACGGTGTCGTCGAACCGTATTTATTTGAGCCTGAGTATTTGGATGAAGAATTGAGGCAAATTGAGCTTCAGTTGGCCGTCGCTGCCGCAGCAGAAGCTGCACCACTGACCCAACTCATGCCCAGGATCAACAGACTGGTGGTGCAGTTTTGGGAATTATGCTCCAATACCTCGAATGAGGAATGTTTGTGCTGCAGAGAATTTGAATAAGTTACGAAAATTCTTACAGAAATTGAGGAACGTAATGATAAGAAGTTAGTTTGCTTTTGCAATCACAGGGATTTTGATGCCCATAAACCCTGGTGTCCTTGATTATTTTTTTCCTTTTTCGTATCTAGTGAGGTAAGTAGCTTAACTTTACTTTATTGAATGATTGTTTATCACGAACATCTGAGCGGGACCGTTAGTTGGTTTCTGTTTTCATATTAGCCCAAAACATTAAATAGCCTGTTGTCTCAACCCCCCCCCCCCCCCCCCCCTCTCATAAATGAATAGGGTATATAGTTCATTCGGAAAGTAATCAGACCCCCTGACTTTTTCCACTTTTTCTTTTCTTTAACGTTAGACATATATGATATATGCTTATCAATCTACACACAATACCCAATAATGACAAGGCAAAAACAGGTATTTAGATTTTTTTGGGGCAAATGTATATGTTTTTTTATTTACGGAAGTATTCAAACCCTTTACGCAGAACTATGACAGCCTCGAGTCTTGGGTATGAGGCTACAAGCTTGGCACACCTGTATTTGGGGAGTTTCTCCCATTTCTTCTCTGCAGATCCTCTCAAGCTCTGTCCGGTTGGATAGGGAGCATCGCTGCACAGCTATTTTCTGGTCTCTCCAGAGATGTTAGATCGGGTTCAAGTCTGGCCCCTGGCTGGGCCACTCAAGAAACTTCAGAAACTTGTCCTGAAGCCACTCCTGCGTTTTTTGCTTTTTTGCTTTCGGTCATTGTCCTGTTGGAAGGTGAACCTTTACCACAGTCTGAGGTCCTGAGTGCTCTGGAGCAGGTTTTCATCAAGGATTTCTTTGTACTTTGCTTCGTTCATATTTCCCTCAATCCTGACTAGTCCATGCCGCTGAAAAACATCCCCACAGCATGATGCTGCTACCACCATGCTTCACCGTAGGGATGGTGCCAGGTTTCCTCCAGATGTGTCGCATGGCATTCAGGCCAAAAGAGTTTAATCTTGGTTTCATCAAACCAGAGAATCTTGTTTCTGAGTCCTTTAGGTGGATTTGCCAAACTCCAAGTGGGCTCTCATGTACCTTTTTACTGAGGACTGGCTTCCGTCTGGCACTCTAGAGCTCTGTCAGTGTGACCATCAGGTTCTTGGTCACCTCCCTGACCAAGGCCCTTCTCCCCTGAGTGCTCAGTTTGGCTGGGCGCCCAGCTCTAAGAAGAATCTTGGTAGTTCCAAACTTATTCCATTTGATGGAGTCCAGTGTGTTCTTCAATGCAAAAAAATTGATACCCTTCCCCAGATCTGTGCCTCAACACAATCCTGTCTTAGAGCTCTACGGACAATACCTTTTGACCTCATTGCTTAGTTTTTGCTCTGACATGTACTGTCAACTGTGGGACCTTATATAGACAGGTGTGTGCTTTTCCTAATGATGTCCAATCAATTGAATTTACCACAAGTGGACTCCAATCAAGTTGTAGAAACATCTCAAGGATGATCAATGGTAACAGGATGCACCTGAGCTCAATTTCAAGTCTCATAGCAGAGGGTCTGAATACTTCTGTAAAAAAACAAGTTTAAAAAAAGAGATGTGCAGAATTTTTCACCTGTTTTTGTCATTATGGGGTGTTCTGTGTAGATTGCTGAGGAACTTTTTTTATTGAATCCATTTTAGAATAAGGCTGTAGCGTAACAAAATGTGGAAAAAGTCAAGGGGCCTAACTACTTTCAGAGTGCACTGTATGCTAACCTGTAGAGCACACCTAGGCCTTTATGTTTACATTATATGGTGCAATGGTAATAACACAATAAGAACACCTGCAACTTCAAGAATTAAACTCCACTGAACTTGTTTAGATGTATGAAATCACTTGGGAGTTTCTGGATTTTGGGTAGACTCCTTTTTAAAGTGGATATAGCTATTTAAGGGATTTATGAATTAATGATATGTACCCATTGATTCTTGACGAATATAACTTATAAATGCCTCATGAGCTTAGTTTAAATGTTGTACCTTCAGAAGTCAAACTATATAAGCTGTTTTACTCTGTATTTTTCAGTAGTTTCGTTCTGAATGGAACAATACATTTGTTTCCCTTCCATTCCACATTTCCAACAATCGAAAAGTTCTGAACCAGTTCAAACCATAAAGTAACATTTTATATCGTTCCTTTTTAAACCTGTTTTTATATATAGCTCAACATTAATCAATCAGTGCTTATAGAGCACCAATCAGTGACTCGCATCCTTCAGAGCGTTGGCTTAACGTTGGACCAGAGATAGCTAACAAGCTTTGTGTGTGCAGAGCGGCAGCGGAATACATTTCCTGTATTGGCCAATAGGAGACTGGTAACGTTGTTGGAAGAGTATTGCACTGATGGTGTGTCTAATCTGTCACTCGGTGACCCTCATTTTAAGCTGCTATCACTTATTCCTTCCTAGACCATCTCTCCAGGGTAGATGCACAAAACGAAGTGCTGAGCTAAATTTTGCCTGAACCTTGACCGATGCCCAAGATGAACGTTTCATTCATTGACACTGAAATATCACGTTCTCTTTCAAAACCAGGCCATATAGTGTCTCCCAGCTGCATGAGTCATTAGCTCTCAAATGCACACTGAGGACATAGCATTCAGAAATCAATATCGTGCCTGATGAACTGCGATTGAACCAATTTAGATGGGATGGGATGTTTGTCTGCGTTGTTATAACCTCTGTAGCTACATCACTTTAATAAGGAGAGAATGTACTGGGAACACGGCAGGGAGGTCTGCTACTCCCTGTGTTTTCTTTCCAAGTGGGTCTCCATTGATCCAGTCACGTGATTGTGTGGGCTCTGAGGAGCCCTCCTGGCCCTGCTCTCATTACAGAAGTGTGTTGCTGCTCTTTAATACAAATGACCCGCTTTCAACCTGAGAGGGTTATATGTGGGACAAACAGCTGGCCCACATTCTGTAGGATGGATCACGTGGGACAACACACTCCCACACCAGCGGAATAGTTAAATCTGGTGCGTGTGTGATGGATCCAATTGTCTGACTGGTGAATATTTCATGAAGCGGGAGCAGGAATGACAAAGCTCTGTTCTACTTGCTGAGAAGACGCCGGCTTCATGCACTGTTTGGCCTCCGTGTCACCAGACCCACTGACACAAAAGCTGCATTCACAAGCCCACTCTCCCATGCATGGCCCCTAGTCGAGACAAATCATCCAGTCAACCTTTGAATATTGGCACTCTAGGCCAGATTTGCTAATTGTTCAAGCCAGGGTCCTGTTACAGCAGTTGGGTGTAAGAAAGTTGGTCTTAAACGCTAGGTCGGTTTGCGTAGCTACTTCCGACTTTGGGATCAGAATTGACACCTGTTGCACCAAACAAAAATAAGACTAGTCGTAGCTAAGTCCGGCTTAAGCAATGCGCCTTCATGAGATTTAATGCTTCATATTGATGGTTGCTAGGCAGCGGCCATTACTAGGCTGTTACCATCCCCGTGGCAGTTCTAAACTTTGCGAGGCAAGTCCCATCGCTTCGCAAAGCCCACCACTATGCATTACTTTTCTTAACCACAACTGTATGGATCAGTCAGTAATTACTATCACTGAATTACGGAAATAAGTAGACTGCCATTGAAGGCATTTATCGTGTTGTTGCTTACGGAAACTCCCAAAGTCATCCAACCGTTTTAGATGATTTAAAGCAACAGCCGTGTGTTGTCAACTGTAATTTCAGCACCGTTATGATTGGGACAGCGTTATTGCGCTGCTTTGAGACAACTGTGGGGGACTCCTCTTGATAACAGAAATCTGACATTGATTGATTTTTCACAATCTTCGTTTTGAGTATTTGGTTCCAATTAGGCTGGGAAAATGTTCATGATGATAATCTAGTTTGCTCGTCTATCAGTTGTCAGAACATTTTGCTAGCATGTAATGTAGCCTACGCTAGCCTAGTATAACAGGTAGATCGTTTTGCTCCTCACTCATGTTGTAGCCTGGGCTATATTCCGAGTAAAATCCCTTGTCTGATAATCAATCGACGTGAATCTGTTTCACTGAATCTCCGTCTGTATATTTGGTTATTGGATCAATTAGTTGCTGATTTCTGATCAGACGCATTTAGCGTGCTGTAATGTAGTGTATTAATCAAGTGTGTTACTTTTGCTATTGACTCGCGTATAGGCAACTCGAAAAGCTCACAGAGGTTGTGATATATGAATATGAAACTCATACTCATAGTCCTTTTGAAAATATAGATAGCTCATTTCTGTGTGTGTCATGAAAGAATGTCGCAGTTGAACGCCCTATGCCTTCTCTCTACTAGACATAGAATGTACGCCCAGGCGTAGCACGTAGATTGGCTAACGCCCAGGTGGTGCAACAGGTATCATTTTTATGTCTGCCCGTAGAACACATTTTACGTCGGACGTAGAGTTACGACCAACCGGTCCCGGGGCAGTTTTCACTGGTTGTTCACATTGTCTTTATTTACGTTGTTCAAAGTTATTTTTTTGTTGCAAGCCTTTAAAAAAATATATTTATTTTTACATGTAATAACTAGCTAAATCTGGTCCTCTACATCCAAATGTTATGAACACACCTTGTACTCTAGCTGATAAATTAACTTATTCAGTGGAAGTGAAATGGCAGACGTCCTGCTCCACTCTGTCGTTGCTACTCCTTGTATGGATGTGGGACGCTGAGGTGTTGAGTTCCGCAGTGTTTCGTTTTTAGCGTTGGTTCAGATGTGCTACCTGCTTTGCTGACACGGTTGGGAGAGCAACACGTTCATGAATGGATGACTTAACTAGCGTGTGCTTTTTATGTTCTCCATTTGGAGAGCCTGTGGTGCTGAAACATGGCCTACTGGCCTCTACGCTGTTGCCTGTGGAATCTCATCTGTGACACATTCTGTGTCCTTGTCTCCCGATCATGCTATATTAGTGCTCTGAGAACCAATCTTTTCAAAACCTGAATCAATCGGGAAGCTGGAGGATTACCAAAATCATGGAACGATTTTAGTAAATTCAGTCATGGTTTATGAACTGCTTCCTCGTCTCTCTCCCTCTCTCAGGTCATCTACCTGAAGAAGACTCCAGAGGAGGCCTACAGGGCTCTGATCTCAGGCTCCAATTCTTCATATCTTCCCTTCAGGTAAGACCAGCCAGGTCCAGACTATCACACAGCAGCATGGTTTCTTACCACAGAAACCATCATTGGATATTTGCCTTGGAAGCTTATCTTGGCTAATTCCCTTACCTTTGTATCATGGTTGCGCTTACAGAGGTGTTTTTGTTTTACATTGTGTCTCTGCAGTCCATATAGCGGGGCTTTAAGCAGCTCGCGTACCTTTTCGTGCTGTGCTTGCTCTGCCTAGTGCATAGGACTGGTTCATTGGTTTGTTTCCCTGCCCTGTCTGGTTTCCACCTCCCAGAGGAGGCCGACACCAGAGGCTTCCCCAGTTCCCGTTTTTTGTTTGTGTCACCTGAAACGATGACGCCCTGTCTGTCCCTAGGACATCTGATACTCTAATAACTCTGTCATGCAACCCGACAGCACAGACATGGGTCACAGCACAATTAGTCCCCCGTGACGCCTCCCTTTCTGTCATCCTTGTCGTCATTTTCCCTTAATCCTCTTATTAACAGGGTGTATGTCTTACAATAGATTGGGCCTGTGTGTATATGTATGACGCATGACATGTGAGGCTAAAATAACTTTCGGCGTGTCTCGTGTCTTATCAGAACCAGTTATTAGACCTGAAAAAGCAGACGAATCGGTGTGTTCTCGGATTGTAATAATACTTCATAGTAAGGTCTTTTGGTAGTCCCAGGCTTGTGGCATTGACAAAAAAAAAAAATCTAGATTCTACAAGTTTAGCCTCTAATTGTTTTTAGTCAGTTATTATACCTGCCTTACTCCAAAACAGAACTTGTATTTGTTTTACTCTGCATATTCCATCCACTCCATGAACACACACATCCTCTCTCTCCCCAGCATAACATGGAGTTAATCTGCTTTCTCGTGGCATAAGACATCTATGCCTGTTGTCAATAATTAAGGGGGGGGGGGTGGTGAGAGGGATTACTTCATCCAATCCTAGGTATTCCTGAAAGAGGTGGGGTTTCAGGTGTCTCCGGAAGGTGGTGATTGACTCCGCTGTCCTGGCGTCGTGAGGGAGTTTGTTCCACCATTGGGGGGCCAGAGCAGCGAACAGTTTTGACTGGGCTGAGCGGGAACTGTACTTAGTGGTAGGGAGGCGAGCAGGCCAGAGGTGGATGAACGCAGTGCCCTTGTTTGGGTGTAGGGCCTGATCAGAGCCTGGAGGTACTGAGGTGCCGTTCCCCTCACAGCTCCGTAGGCAAGCACCAATCTTTTCCCATCACTCGCCATTGTTAGATGTGTAAAATGGTTTAATCTTTGTTAGCCTGGTTGCTTTCACTTGTCATATAACACAAACAAACAAGCATCTGGAGGGAGTGTACGGTTTAGAATGGATAGCTGGATTAGATTTTGCCTGCCTACCCAGACTCCTTGCTCAGGCCAAACGCTACACCACGCCCATGGACATTAGCTTCTTCTTCGTAATAAGTCTGGATCAGAGTACGTCCCCGACCCTTCACTGAATACGAACGCATTAGGGCCGTCTGGTTGGCCCAGAACACACGTGGTTTTGAACACGCAGCGGTTTTGAAAATTCATCATTGGCTTTTATACTTTGATTTGTTAGTCAATCCAATCGCTGATGACTGTTTTGTAAAATGCCCCTCTTCACCTTAGTCAGACAGCCTTAATTAAAGTAAGTTGAAGTGTGTAGCGAACCCGCAGAGCAGTGGAAGAATTTAGTGTGAGTCGTCAAGATAGATTAGAGCTGCTTTCATTTGGTATTATGTATTATTTTATTTACCTTTCTTTAACTAGGCAAGTCAGTTAAGAACAAATTCTTATTTTCAAAGGCCTAGGTACAGTGGGTTAACTGCCTTGTTCAGGGGCAGAAAGGCGGATTTTTACCTTGTCAGCTCAGGGATTCGATCTTGCAACCTTTCGGTTACTAGTCCAACACTAACCACTAGGCTACCTGCCGCCCCACACTGGGTCAGGTGGGGCTTCTGTAATCCTAGCTGGTCATTTGGGGTCAGTCGCGTGGTGTAGATGTTGTCACGGTTTGTTGATGGAATTGTCCATTGTTAGATCGTCTATGCATTGAACAGGCCACAGAAAACAGGAACAAGGCTATAGTCCGGTGTGTACGTGCTCGATAGCGAAAAGCCTTACCTCATCAGCTCCTTCCTATTGAACTGTGGAGGGAGTCACACCCTCATGATCAGTCCCATCTGCATTCCAACTCAATTTCACATGGAGGTGAGGAATTAGTGATGGTGTTGGGGATATATAGATGTGATGTGTGGGAACAGGACAGAGGGTGGGTAAGTAAAGTGAAGGCATGTCAACAAGAGCTGTTGTATCTGTTCTCTGCCCCTACATTGACCTGTGATTGCGTTCTGTACCTGTCTTGTACATGGGTCAGCAGCCAGGCTCTACGGTCGATTTTTGGCATTGTTGACCCGAGTTATGATGGTGACAGATATCCACCCTTAGGGCTTGTCTTAACCTGCCAGTGTGTTTGGTGAGTTGAAGCTGGATAATATCATGTAGTCCTATGGACTCTCCCTATGTTGGTAGTAAACAGGTGAGAGATTAGGATATCTCACTGAACCCAGTTGTCCTTGCTGACTTCTCTCTCTTGTCTGTGCTTGGTTACAATTTAGGCCTATCGTCACTACATTCCTATGTTCTCCGACTACTCTTCCACTCCTTTCTTTATTTACTCACTAACTTACCATGAAGCATTGTGTCTATCCACCAAAAGAAAATACAGATCTGAATACAATGTGTACGACTTTGGAGTCTTCCTGGTCATAGAAGAATCATAGGCGCTGCAGTGTTTGCAGTTAGCCCTGTTGTCTCCTCTCTGTGGCGACGCCTCTTGGCGCTCTCTGGTTTAATTGGGTCCTTGTGTGGCCCACAAAGATGGCCTTCTTGCCGGGGACACGGGGCTGTGTGAATGGAGAAGAATGCAGCTTTGTCAGTTTACTTGACCAGCTCTAATGGCCCCTAGCTAAAGGGATGGCACTTATGTAACTTGTTGTGTTGGGTGGAGAATGAACGAGTAGAGATTGGCGAAGAGGGGAGACTGTGTTCTCATTCGATCATTAATGCTCTCTTGTCCCGCACTTTAAGCTGTGGGAGCATTCTCAACTACGCTAGAGCCCTATTTTTACATACTTGTGTAATGAAGGCTGGACCAATCCTCCTCCCACCACTCTGCGTTGCCAGCACAATTTAGTTTCCTTTGAACTTGATTTGATGGATATCGCTGGGCTACTTTTAGAAATTCTATTTCTAACTGGGCCTTTGACCTTATTCGTCCCACCTCTCCCCAGTGGCTCCCTCCAGAGGGTCGTGTGTGTGTGTGTTTAGAGAACAGTGGGACACAGATGCTTCCCCGATCCTCTCTTCCCGTAGTTTGTAGCTGACTTTATTTTAACTGTGCGGACTGGAGTTTGGTTTTTGGATGGGGTTGTTACAATGTTATGAGAGGGAAATGGACAGACCTACACACACCCACAGTAGTACATAGACACACATTACGTCAGGGGTCTCCAACATTTTCTAGCATGAGCTACTTTAAAAAGAAATTAAACAAGTCGCAAGCTACAAATGTATTTTTCTAGCTTTTTAAATAGGCACGTTCTTCTCTTCTCCCCTGCAACTCTTCCTTGGGTTCTTAGTGCACTACTTTCTCTTATACACTTTTCTGTCAAATAAACCTGGTAAAATAATGGTTAATAAACCACTCTAAGGGGTATTTTTTATTTTTTTTTAAATTCTTTTCTCAGTTGTATATTTCCTGGTTTTAGAGTTTTTTTGTTTTGTTTCTCAATTACAATTGTTCGTAAAGGAACAATGAAATTGTATGTTCTGAGGCCATGTCAATTGTTAAATCACAATCTTTTTTTCACTGGGCTCTCTGTAAAAAACAAAACGAACAAATGTTTTTTTGTGTAATCGCTCATTTTTTCTTAACCCATTGCGAATCTAGCGAGTGAGCAATGTGCCTGTCTAGCGATGGTTCTGTACTGCTGCTGCTCATTTCATG
Source organism: Oncorhynchus nerka (assembly GCF_034236695.1). Taxonomy (NCBI): domain Eukaryota; kingdom Metazoa; phylum Chordata; class Actinopteri; order Salmoniformes; family Salmonidae; genus Oncorhynchus; species Oncorhynchus nerka. Next base: position 52,947,579 of record NC_088419.1, on the reverse strand, counting down.
GCAGAGTTTGCAAATAATGGATATAAATGATATACTTACTCATGATATACTTCTGCTAGGTAAGCCTACGTTGCAGTTAACATTTAATTTGAAAGGTTTTAGGGAAAGTATTTCTGTCAACCCACGACAGTTACCATATCAACTGACTTCACACTGAGTGATAGACAAATGCACGCACCGTGTGTAGACAGACGGGGTCAATGTTGCTGGAAATGAATTTGCCGATATTGTGTTAGCCACTATTGGCTTAAAAAGCCAAACCTAATCAGGGGAGGGATAAAGCCAATATTGTGTTGATTTACACGGTAGCTTGATAGCTGTGATATTTGTTTGACGGTTTGCGATGGAACACAAGAAAAATGTAGTGTACTTTCGGAATTGTTTGGCGAGTTACTCGTAGGTGGGCTGCGAGCTACTGGTAGCTTGCAATCAACCTGTTGGGAGAACCCTGCATTACGGTTTGTAGGCACACACATTATGGCAGGGGTCTCCAACCTTTTCTAGCATGAGAGCTACTTCATTTTTTTAAACTTTCAAATAAGCACACGCTTCTCTTCTGCCCTGCAAATTTCCCCCGTGTCCTTGGTGTACAACAGATGTTTTCTGTCGGTATTCAGTGCCTTCAGGAAGTATTCATACCCCTTGACTTTTTCCACATTTTGTTGTTTCAGCCTGAATTCAAAATGGATGAAATATTTAAATGTCTCACCAATACCCCATAATGACAAAGTTAAAATATATCTAATTAACATAAGTATTCACACCACTTTGGCAGCGATCACGGCTGTGTCTTTCTGGGTATGTCTCTAAGAGCTTTGCACACCTGGATTGTACAAAATTTGCCCATTTTTAAATAAATAAAATAAAAAAAGGTTTGTTCTTTACACTCTCAGGTTGGTTGTTGATCATTGCTTGACAGGCATTTTCAAGTTTTGTCATAGATTTTCAAGTAGATTTAAGTCAACTGTTACTCGGGCCACTCAGGAACATTCACTGTCTTGTTAAGCAACTCCAGTGTTGTATTTGGCCTTGTGTTTACCGTTATTGTCCTGCTCAAAGGTGAATTTGTCTTCCAGTATTGGTTGGAAAGCAGACTGAACCAGGTTTTCCTCCTAGGTTTTTGTCTGTGCTTAGCTCCATTCCGTTTCTTTTTCTAACCTGAATCTCCCTAGTCCTTGCCGATGACAAGCATATCCATAACATGATGCATCCGCCACCATGCTTGAAAATACAGTTTGAAGAGTGGTACTCAATGATGTGTTGGATTTGCCCAAAACAACATTTCTTTGCCACATTTATTACAGTCTTACTTTAGTGCCTTGTTGCAAACAGGATGCATGTTTTGGAATATTTGTGTTCTGTACAGGCTTCCTTTTCACTCTGTCAATCAGGTTAGTATTGTGGAGTAACAACAATGTTGTTGATCCATCCTCAGTTTTCTCCTAACACATCCATTAAACTCTGTAACTGTTTTTAAGTCACCATTGGCCTCATGGTGAAATTCCTGAGTGGTTTCCTTCCTCTCCGGCAACTGAGTTAGGAAGGACGCCTGTATGTTAGTAGTGTGTGATACACCATCCAAAGTGTAATTACTTCACCATGTTCAAAGGGATATTGAATGTATGCATTTTTATTTTTACCTTTACATATCTACCAATAAGTGCTCTTTGCGAAGCATTGGTTGAATCTGTTTGAAATTCACTTCTCGACTGCGGGACCTTACAATTGTGTAGGGTACAGAGATGAGGTATTCATTCGAAGATGATGTTTACTATTATTGCACACAGAGTCCATGCAACTTATTATGTGACTTGTTAATCAAATGTATTACTCCTGAACCTATTTAGGCTTGCAGTAATAAAGGGGTTGAATACTTATTGACTAAAGACATTTCAGCTTTCATTTTTTTGTTTTTTTTTGTAGAAATGTCTAAAACAAATTCTACTTTAACATTATGGTCTAATGTGTGTAGGACAGTGACACAATCTAAATGTAATCCATTTAAAAAATAATGCTGTAACACAATTGCTGATTTATTTTTTCCCCAGTTAGCTTTCCTCTGTTCTGGGATTTTTTTCTCCCTTTTTAAACAAATTTGTTTTTTTACTCAAGATTTCAATTCTTCATAGAGAACAACAAATTAATGTTTTTTAGGTCTGTTTTAAATTGTTAATCCCCTTTTATTGCCTATCTAGCGAGAGTGGAATGTGTCAGTCTAGCAATGTTCTGCTGTTAGGCCTACTGCTGCAGCACATGTTATGACAGAACAAACATGTTATGCAAACAAATCGCCACCCAATTGATACCAATAATCATGATATATATAGTACCAGTCAAACCATTTTTTTATTTTTACTATTTTCTACATTGTAGAATAATAGTGAAGACATCAAAACTATTAATAATACATATGGTGTAACCAAAAAAATGTTAAATAAATAAAAATATATTTTAGGTTCTTTAAAGTATCCACCCCTTTGCCTCGATGAAAGCTTTGCAAACTCTTGGCATTCTCCCTCGAATGAGTAGGTGTCCAAACTTTTGACTGAAACTGTACTTCTGTCAGGTAAGCCTACTTTGCAGTTAACCTCCTCAATTAAGTGTTTTAGGGAATGTTTTTCAACCAACAAGGCTTATCATTAGCATCACAAATTGGCTACACACAGTGATAGACAAATGTGTGCACCAAACAGACAGACGGGAGCAATATTGCTGGCAGATATTATGTTTAGGTTTTTAAGCCAGTAGGGGCTAACCAGGATAATGTCAATGTGGCTTTGATTGGGTAGTAGCCAGGATCTTGAGGTGTCTAATACTTGTGAGAATTATTGACAGTTTGCAATGGAAACCATGAAAAATGCATGTACTTTCAGAATGATTTGGTGAGCTACTCATAGGAGGGCTGCGAGAAACTGGTAGCTCTCCATCTACCTGTTGGAGACCCCTGCATTACGGCATATAATCACACACACGTACACAGTTTCAGCCTTTTGTGTCTGAAACACCTTGTTTTGTGTTGTGAGTGGTGTCACGGTAACTGAACTCCTCGTGTCTCTGACACACCACTTTGTGTAGGTGGCCTCTTGAAGGCTCTTGGTTGAACTTCTGCCATTCCCTTTGATGCTCCTGTCAGTAACAGAGCGCTCCCAGCCTGCAGCAACACTCCGACCTAGAGAGAGGAACGAGAACAAACAGCTGAATTTGACCCAGATTCTTCTGCCAGCTACAATATGCCTATGAAATGAGGAATTAAGTACATTGCGTGCATAATGTGCAATTTGAGATTTTGTGCGTGCCAAATTGTGTGTTTGTGAAACAGGGAAGCTGTGTTTATAGATTAATACTTTTTTTTCTTGTCAGCATTGGAGAATACCAAATGAGCTGAGGCTGAAATGCAAGTGCTTTGATTTTGTGAAAAGCTGTATCTAGCAAGATATGTCTTCCCACATTCGCTGGTCTCCTCTCTCAGGGCCAATTTCTCTGCACATAACATCTCCTTAAGGACGTGATGAACGTCTTACGTTTTCAGTTTTCTGCCATGAATATATATACACTTTGATCTCCCTATTGCCCTGTTTCAAGTGTTCTTTCCAAACGTAATATTTCTTTTGTTCTCCTTTGTCGTTGGCCTATCTAGTATCCCAATTTTGTCCAAGGTCACTGTCTGTCTCACCTGAGAAGTGGATGGTGACATCACTTGTCCTGGCTCAAGGACTTACTGAATTGGAGCATTCCTCTTGATGCCCATGTCCCACAAAAGATGAAGCCTTCTTTAGACTAGTTGAGTATCTGGAGCATCAGCGTTTGTGGGTTTGATTACAGGCTCAAAATGGCCAGAAACAAGTAACTTTCTACTGAACCTCATCAGTCTATTCTTCTGAGAAATGGAGGCTATATTCCATGCGAGAGATTGCCAAGAAACTGAAGATCTCGTACAACGCTGTGTACTACTCCCGTCATACTGGCTCTAACAAGAATAGAAAGAGTGGGAGGCCCCGGGGCACAACTGAGCAAGAGGACCAGTACATTCGTGTCTAGTTTGAGAAAGACGCCTCAAGTCCTCAAATGGCAGCTTAATTAAATAGTACCTGCAAAACACCGAAATCACATACTGAACAAATGTATAAATGCAACAATTTCAAAGATTTTACGGAGTTACAGTTCATAGAAGGAAGTCAGTCAATTTAAATAAATAAATTAGGCCCTAATCTATCGATATCGCATGACTGTGAATGGGCACAGCCATGGGTGGGCCTGGGAGGGCATAGGCCCACCCACTTGGGAGCCAGCCTCCCTCAGACAGTCCTGCATGTGAAGAAGCCAAATGTTGAGGTCCTGGGCTGGCATGATTACAAGTGGTCTGCAGATGTAAGGCCAGTTGTATGTACTGCCAAATTCTAAAAAATAATGTTGGAGGCAGCTATGGTAGAGAAATGAACATTACATTTTCTGGTAACAGCTCTGTTGGACTTTCCTGCAGCCAGCATGCCAATTGCACGCTCCCTTAACTTGAGACGTCTGTTGCATTGTGCTGTGTGACCAAAACTGTACATTTGTGGCCTTTTAATGTCCTCGGCACAAGGTGCACCTGTGTAATGATCTGCTTAATCAGCTTCTTGATATGCCACACCTGTCAATTGGATGGATTATCTTGGCAAAGGACAAATGCTCACTAACATGGATATGAATTAAATTTGAGAAAAATTTGAACATTTCTGGGCTCTTTTAGCTCATGAAAATGGGACCTACACTTTACATGTTGCGTTTATATTTTTGTTCCGTGTAGTTCCCATGTTTGGGCTTCAGCATATTGTCTTTCCAATCTCTCCAATGTGGTAATTGTGACACTTAACTGATTTTTCAATTAATCTCTCACTCCTTAATTTCTTTGATTTTCAGAGACGCCTCATTTGGAAACTGCACATACAACCTGACTATTCTCGACTGCTTGCAAGGAATCCGGAAGGTGAGTTTTTTTTGTATTTATGAACTTAGTGAATTTCCAGTAAATCGTACCGTTAAATAGAAAGCCATCTTTTGCGTAGCTGATCTTGATTCTTTTCCTCCCTCTTTATCACCATTCTACAGACTTTCTTATATCCAAGGCCAAGCCAACACTTACTTGCTGAATACACCGGCCACTCGTTTTCCTCCGTCATAACCAACTATATTAATTTGTGGGCAGGTCCAAACAGACAAGTAACATTTAGCTGGCTAGTTTGTTCTGGGAGATTAACACTCGGTTATTTTACCTGACATGCATATGATTCCCTTTTGTTTTTTAGCTGGTTCTTTGTAGAGTTTTGATCCGTAGTCATACAAAGTTGTGTGTTTCTCTACTCCGATTTAATCCACAGGTAAAAAGGGAAAGTTAGTTAGTATCCAATAAGGAGGGGAATTGTGGCGCATCTCAAATAGATCCAAGTTCTATTTTAGCGCTTGACTACACAGACGCTTGTGCGGGTGACAGGATCGAATAACATGTATGTGTACATTTTTCTTTTGCGACGCTAGCGCACTCGACAATGGTGGATAAGGTTAGCAGTTGTCTGTCTCTCCGTGGCATCCTGACCTAGCATTTAGACGGCAATCCCAGACAGAGGGCAGAGTTTTTTTGTAGTCCGACAGCGCGGGGGGGGGGAGAGTTATGTAACCCTGTAGGTGAGCTGTAGGAAGGTAGCACAGTCTCACGTGGCACTGCAGGTACAGTGACAAAGGCCAACACCCACAATAACCACTCTTTAGGTTACATCAGCCACGCTGGGGACTTAGGGTGCCAGCAGTGTCATTCCGGAAAGACTGGTCAGACAGCCATCATATAGGAATGTATGCGATTCCTTGGCACATTCCAGTATTTTCTGTCAATTTCCACAAAAGGCCCTAGTACACACACACACAGACACCCCAAAGACCCTGGGAATTTCCCTTCCCATTGTGAGAGGCAGGGAATAACAACAAGAAACCTGAGACAAGAAACCTTAGACTCCAGTCCCATATATTTGCAATAAGGGTTTGGGGTAATTGTAAATTCACTTCCTGAATGAAATTGGCACCAATTCTGGTATATAGCCCTCAGAACAACTTGCCTACTTCTGCTGTTGCTGCTGTATTGCTGGTTCTTAAACACTAGAAAAACCTGGCCTCTTTGGACCCCCCTTCAGGCCAATGAGGAGCCATTTTGACTCAACATTCTAACAGCATACATGCAATGTATTTATTAGGCTATCTGAAAAATATTTGGTTTCATTTATGGAGGTCTTGAGTAACATTAGAATACAAAGAAAAACATGATTTCGAAGACACAATAGTATTTTTGTTTGGCTAATTTATGTTACTGTAGGCTCTCTGTTGCCATGTGGTCACATGTGGAGTGCATGGAAAAGTGGTTATTCTTGTAAAATATTATTTTGCAGAAAGAAATTGTTGCTATTTGGCAATGGTAAGTTTTTTGGAAAGCTCAGAATCTGCTCTTTCTGATACGATATAGAAATCAAAACTTCTTACCTGCATGTGACTCTCTGTAGGAGGATTTGAAAAAGTAGCCTTTTGTCCTCTTAAGTGCTTTTAACACATTTGAAATTCTAACAACATACATGTGTGAAATACAGACATATTTAGGAATAGTCCAGGACAGAGTGGGGCATAACTTTAAAAATGTCAGCGCTATTTAAATTGTATAATCATAATGGGTCAAAATGATCCCCTTGGCCATTCTAGTGTTAAGCAGCCATTTCCCCATCTCTTTATGGCCCTGTAATGCTACTAAGTGAGTGAGTCTCAGTAATGTATGGTGTTGGATCAGGTGGCTGCCTACTGTGTTAATTACAGGCTGTTTCTGTTCTAATCACTGTGATCTGTTCCATGATTCACTGTTTGGCTGTCTGCTCTGCTCTAGTAGAGGGACCCGGTGCCCCCGTTAGCATGTCACTGGGCTAATGAATTAATCACTTGACACACACTTATGTGACCGGTGTGCAGGGCGCGCACACACAAAGGTACAACGTGTATTCAGACCCCTCGACTTCTTCCACATTTTGTTACCTGACAGCTTTATTCTAAAATTGATTCAATTAAATGTTTTCCTCATCAATACACCATAATGACCAAGTGAAAGCAGGTTTAGACATTTTTGCAAATGTGTTAAAAGTAAACACGTTATTTACATGAGTATTCAGACCCTTTGCTATGAGACTCGAAATTGAGCTCAGGTACATCCTGTTTCCGTTGATCATCCCTGATGTTTCTACAACTTGATTGGAGTCCACCTGTGGTAAATTCAATTGATTGATTTGGAAAGGCACACACCTGTCTAAGGTCTCACAGCTGACAGTGCATGTCAGAGCAAAAACCAAGCCATGAGGTTGAAGGAATTGTCCATAGAGCTCCGAGACAGAATTGTGTCGAAGCACACGTCTGGGGAAGGGTGCCAAAACATTTCTGTGGAATTGAAGGTCCACAGTGGCCTCAGTGGCCTCATTCATTCTTTTATAAAAAAAATAAAAAAATGTTCACCCCGTTTTCTCCCCAATTTTGAGTTATCCAATTGGTATTTAGTCTTGTCCCATCGCCGCAACTCCCATACGGATTCGGGAGAGGTAAAGGTTGAGAGCCGTGCGTCCACTGAAACACAACCCAGCCAAGCTGCACTGCTTCTTTACACAATGCCTACTTAACCCGGAAGCCAGCCGCACCAATGTGTCGGAGAAAGCACCGTACACCTGGCACGCCACAGACGCTAGATCCCGATGGGACAAGAATTATGGTGGTGGTATCATACGGTGGGGATGTTTTTCAGCAGCAGAAACTGGGAGACTAGTCCGTATCAAGCAGGGGAAAATTAACGGAGTAAAGTACAGAGAGCCTTTATGAAAACCTGTTCCAGAGTGCTCAGGACCTCACTGGGGCGAAGGTTCACCTTCCAACAGGACAACTGCCTTAAGCAAACAGCCAAGACAATGCAGGAGTGCAGCGACGCTCCCCATCCAACCTGATAGAGCTTGAGATGATGTGCAGAGAAGAATGGGAGAAACTCTCCAAATACAAGTGTGCCAAGCTTCTGGCATCATACCTAAGAAGACTCGAGGCTGTAATCACTGCCAAAGGTTCTTCAACAAAGTACTGAGTAAAGGGTCTGAATACCTATGTAAATGTGATATTTCAGCAAAATATTATATTAGCAAAAATTCAACCTTTTTTTTTGCTTTGTCATTATGGGGTATTGTGTGTAGATTGAGGGGGGGAAACAATTGAATCCTTTTTAGAATAAGGCTGTAACGTAACAACATGTGGAAAAAGTCAGTCTGAATACTTTCCGAATTCACTGTAGGTATGTACCCTCAGACAGGTGGGTCGGATGGTCACCACAGTGTAAACGGTTCAAAGGGATTTCCTTCTTTATAAACCACAGAGTGGTACAGAAAGGCCATCGTTAACCCTGGTTTGCTGAGAGGTTTGTCTATTAAACCTGCTGCTCAGGAGAACTGAGAAGAGTTGCGTAACACAGACCTGGGTGGAGAGCAGCTCAGACAATTGTCAACACTACAGACCTGACCGAGAAGAGGGGCTGGAAAGAGGCTGTCAGCACAGTGTGCGCGTGCAGTGAACATGCCCACTGCACGCTCAAGTGTCCAATGTTTGTGTGCATCTCAGTTTCCCTGTCTCAAATGGATAGTCTCCTACTCTGCCTTTTCATGGATTTCTTTTACTATATAGTGCTTTTAGATGCAGTAGGATACGTTTCTGAGCCAAGGACAGACCCTGAACTTATCCTTGAAAGAGCGTGTACACAATATATTCTACTTGGACAGTATCGTATTATTGTATGCGTTATGTGAGGGGCGTGGAGGTTTGTTTGACAGTAGCTGTTACCTTGATTTACTGTTAATTCACAATTAATTAATTAGTTTTGATTTTAGAATTAAGGCCTGGACAGTAAAGACCAGATCTCTCCCATCTATCTGACCTTTTGTTGAAGTAAAATAGATCAAATTGTTTTTAATATCCCTTTGGCTATCCTTCTGGCTTTAGAATCTGTGACTGGTCTAGACATGGGAATCCAGAACTATGAACTCAGTGGCTGATCAATTAAACCAATTGAGAATTGATTTCTGGTGGATAAAGAACCAGTCAACTCTTCTGGGACACTACCAGGACTGGAGCTGAATAGCCCTTTGGCTCGCTGCCTTGGAGAAGCAAAACTTTAAAAATAAAAACTATTGGCTCAGCCGAATTATATAAAATTCACTAAATAATTTCAACTTAATTTTACAATTCACAACCCCCTAACGCTTACCAATGATAGTTCTACAGTGTATGGCTGGTACGGTGTAGTACCGACTTCACACGCTTAATCAGACACTCCCTATTTGACACAACTGCTGCAAATGTCACAGGCCTTAGACAGACACAGTGGTGTGGGGTAGAATACTAGGAAGGAGCACGGTGGTTCCACGTTCTATACTCACAATGACCCACAAGGCTTTGGTTGGTTGCTGACTGTTCACTATGCATCTATCCTCACCAAGGCTATAATTGAGTTGGTGGGTTAAAGTGCCTACATATATTATCCTTAGTAATTTAGCCTTGCACCAAGCAAACGCATCACTTTGTCATGCCAGTAACCCTCTTATGTTATTGTTGCTTTATTATCCCTATCCTTATAAGCCCACATTATCATCAACATGGCTTAGTTTGATGCAGCTGATAATGACTGTCTGGGTCACTTTGCCGTCCTCCGCTGTAACAGTATCTGTTCTGAGCGACGCAGATTGTAATCGGTCATCATGACCCTGCAAAGGCTTTTGTGCGTCATGCTTTCCGATGGACCGCAGGCTTGAGGTGAATCTAGTTCTGGGGCTGCCTAGGTCACTTCAGTTTTGCTTGGTCATGAATGAACTGAGACCCACACAAACACATACATATTAAACTGTCTCTGTTCTTTTCTTTCCTCTTCAGGCCCTGCAGCATGGATTCTTTGACTTTGAGTCGTTTGATGTGGACGAATACGAGCACTACGAGGTAATGATGACACGTTGACCTTGGACCTGCTCCAATAGTAAGCGTCCGCCCATCAGTTTGAACGTCAGAGCGTCTATAAATCGCAAACGGCAGCACCCCTACAATGTTCACAATCCCACTCTGTTACGCTGCGCTCAACTGATAAGCTGACGTGCACCTTTTTAGTTTAATGAGAACGTCTTGTGTGAGTGACATCGGTTAGTTTGACCCGACTAGGCAAATTCGGGCAGAATATTGTTGTCTACTGCTAAAGTGTGTGGCACATAGTCACAAAATTACTTTTTTGATAATGTTGATGTTGCAGTCGTCTAGCCTGGTCCCAGAGCTGTTTGTGCCATGGATTAACAATGACAATAGGAGTTGGCAAGGCGGTACAAACAGATCTGGGACCAGGCTAGTGGGAGCCATCAGTTTAGGTTGATACTGAAGATGGCTACTGACTGGCCACCCTGGAAAGTCTGAATAAAGCATTTAGTGTTGAAGTAGAATTTTCAGTCAGAGCAAAATGTCCATATCCCTTGTCTTCTGGGCCCCTGTTGGATATGTTGAGTCCTCTTCTCTCTTTCTCTGTTATAGCGAGTTGAAAATGGAGACTTCAACTGGATCGTGCCTGGGAAATTTCTGGCCTTCAGTGGACCCCATCCCAAAAGTAAAATAGAAAATGGTGAGACGAGTTTTGGATTCTGTCCGTGACCTTTTATGGACCCTTTTTCTTTAAGAATCAACAGCCGTTCCAGAGTAATTTAATAGTTGTCTCGACCAATGAACCTTGACAAGGTTCGGGTTTAGATTGGAGATTTAGGTAGACTTTCCCTATGCATCTGTTTCCCTCGTCTGTTCTCCTCTGTAACAGCAGAGTCATTGGAGTAGTAATAAGTTTGACAACAAACCAAAGATTGTACTTTTTGTCTTCACTTGGCAGGTTTAGAATTAGTTGTCCTTACCTAAGTTTTACACAATTTAACTGTCCTTAACCCCCTCCCTAAACCAGGCTACCCTCTTCACGCTCCAGAAGCATACTTTCCCTACTTCCGACAGCACAACGTTACCTCGGTCGTCCGGCTCAACAAGAAGATCTACGATGCCCAGCGCTTCACGGATGCCGGCTTCGACCACTACGACCTGTTCTTTGTAGACGGCAGCACGCCAAGCGACATCATCACCCGCCGCTTCCTGCACATCTGCGAGAGCACAGACGGCGCCGTGGCCGTCCACTGCAAAGGTGCATGCGCGCGCGCACACACTGCAGTATATGTTGAGATAGTGGCTTGCCTGGCATATGGGGTCTGCACTATTTGGACTGTTTCCATTGTGTGGCTGGCAAGCTAAATCAAACGCACCTTATGTATTTGATGTCTGTTAAGAGGGATTTTAAAGAGTTCACTCTTCATTGGAATGTTATTTGGCTGCCAAGTTGGCAGATCCAAGTTGATCAGTAATGCAACACTCAACTGTATTTTTTTGTATTCTTTGCCACCGAACGCAGGTCTGCAGGTCTTACATTAGGGGGCAGTGTTGTTCAATGTATGCCCCTTGTCAGGCGTATTACTTACCAGTGTTACCATAGTGCTCTAGTATTGCAGTGATACTGTACCTATGTCTTATGTGGTGAAGCCTATGTTCCTAAAAGTCTTATTTATAGAACAAATCTGATGACATTATAAGGTCATCTGTCTCTTTCTCTCTTAGCTCATCTCTCATCTCTCTTTTTATGTATCACTTTTATCTCTCTCTCGCTCTCTATCAATCAGCTGGCCTTGGGCGTACAGGCACTCTCATAGGCTGTTACCTGATGAAGCACTACCGCTTTACAGCAGCAGAGACCATTGCCTGGATCAGAGTCTGCCGACCAGGCTCCGTCATCGGCCCTCAGCAGCACTTCCTGGACGAGTACGTATTCCTTATGGCTGGTCCCAGATCATTTTCCTCTAGCTACTTGTCATTCATATACATTATAAGACTTTGGAAGAGCAATTGTTTGAATTCGAGGTCAACCGATTATGATTTTTTTCAACGCCGATACCGATTTATTGGAGGACCATAAAAGCCGATACCGATTTGTTTTTTTTACATTATTATTTTTTTATATTTTTATTTTTAATAATGACAATTACAAAAATACTGAATGAACACTTATTTAAACTTAATATAATACATCAATAAAATCAATTGTTGGAGAAGAAAGTAAAAGTGCAATATGTTCCATGTAAAATATGTGCCATGTAAGAAAGCTAACGTTTCAGTTCCTTGCTCAGAACTTGAGAACATATGAAAGCTGGTGGTTCCTTTTAACATGAGTCTTCATTATTCCCGGGTAAGAAGTTTTAGGTTGTAGTTATTATTGGAATTATAGGACTATTTCCCTCTATACCATTTGTATTTCATTAACCTTTGACTATTGGATGTTCTTATAGGCACTTTAGTATTTCCAGTGTAACAGTATAGCTTCCGTCCCTCTCCTCGCTCCTCCCTGGGCTCAAACCAGGAACACATCGACAATTAGTGCGCGCTAACTAGCTAGCCATTTCACTACGGTTACACGAGCCTCATCTCGGGAGTTGATAGGCTTGAAGTCATAAACAGCGCAATGCTTGACGCACAACGAAGAGCTGCTGGCAAAACGCACGAAAGTGCTGTTTGAATTAATGTTTACGCGCCTGCTTCTGCCTACCACCGCTCAGTCAGATACTTGTATGCTCAGTCAGATTATATGCAACGCAGGACCCGTTAGATAATATCTAGTAATATCACCAACCATGTGTAGTTAACTAGTGATTATGATTGTTTTTTATAAGATAAGTTTAATGCTAGCTAACAACTTACCGTGGCTTACTGCAATTCGCATAACTCCTTGTGGAGTGCAACGAGAGAGAGGCAGGTCGTTAATGCTTTGGACTAGTTAAGGTTGCAAGAATGGATGCCCCGAGCTGACGAGGTGAAAATCCAAGGCAGTTAACCCATTGTTCCTAGGCCGTCATTGAAAATAAGAATGTGTTAACCTCTTACGTCGACCCGACACGCATGCGTCCCATCTAGCCATCTGGAAATGCAAATGCGCTAAATGCTAATAGCACTTGTTAAAACTCAAACGTTCATTAAAACACACATGCAGGGTACTGAATTAAAGCTACACTTGTTGTGAATCCAGCCAACAAGTCAGATTTTTAAAATGCTTTTCGGCGAAAGCATGAGAAGCTATTATCTGATAGCATGCAACACCCTGAAATACCCGAAGGGGACGTAAACAAAATAAATAGCATAGCCGGCGCTACATAAAACGCAGAAATAAAATATAAAACATTCATTACCTTTGACAATCTTCTTTGTTGGCACTCCTAGATGTCCCCATAAACATCACTGTTGGGTCTTTTTTTCGATTAAATCGGTCCATATATACCCTAAATATCGATCTATGGAAAGTGTGTGATCAAGGAAAAAACTGCTTTTTAAAACACAACGTCATTTTTTTAAATTAAAAAAGTAAACGATAAACTTTCACAAAACACTTCGAAATACTTTTGTAATCCAACTTTAGGTATTAGTAAACGTTAATAATCTATCAAATTGATCACGGGGCGACGTGTATTCAATAGCTCCACGTCTTGAAATCATGTTCAGAAATTTCTACTCCAAAACATCCTGTCGGAGACCGGAAGGAATGGGCTCTCTCGTACTCGTTTGACCAAGAAACAAAGCGCAGGCAAATGACAAGACTGGCGACATCGTGTGGAAGCTGTAGGACTTGCAATCTCAGCCCCATTTGCTTTCCAATACACAATACATGCAAGTGGCGCATTGATATATTTTCCAGTTTTCAGTGATCAGATTTTCTTGCGCTTTTCGATGAAACGCACTTTCTGTTATAGTCACAGCCGTGATTTAACCAGTTTTAGAAACGTCAGTGTTTTCTATCCACACATACTAATCATATGCATATACTATAATCCTGGCATGAGTAGCAGGACGCTGAAATGTTGCGCGATTTTTAACCTGTTGCTTCTACTCGGGACGCTTGCGTCCCAACTAGAGCTCTGGAAATGCAAATGCGCTACGCTAAATGCTAATAGTATTAGTTAAAACTCAAACGTTCATTAAAATACACATGCAGGGTATCGAATTAAAGCTACACTCGTTGTGAATCCAGGCAACAAGTCAGATTTTTAAAATGCTTTTCGGCGAAAGCATGAGAAGCTATTATCTGATAGCATGCAACACCCCAAAAGACCCACAGGGGACGTAAACAAAATAATTAGCATTTCGGCGTTACACAAACCGCACAATAAAATAGAAAACATTCATTACCTTTCACCATCTTCTTTGTTGGCACTCCTAGATGTCCCATAAACACTATTTGGGTCTTTATTTCGATTAAATCGGTCCATATAGAGCCTAGATATCGTTATATGTAGACTGTGTGATAAACGAAAAAAACATTGTTTCAAAACGTAACGTCATTTTTTAAAATTCAAAAAGTCGACGATAAACTTTCACAAAACACTTCGAAATACGTTTGTAATGCAACTTTAGGTATTAGTAAACGCTAATAAGCGATAAAATTCATCAGGAGGCGATGTAAAGATCATTAGCTGTCCGTCTGGAAAAATGTCCGGCTAGAAACTCAATGAAAATATCCGGTCCTAGACCGGATTAGATACGGTGTCCTGTATGTGTTTGACCAAGAAAAAACTCGAAGGGAAATGACAAGACTCTAGACACCCTGTGGAAGCTGTAGGTACAATTAATTGTGGTTCACGTTTATCAATGGGTTCAAGTAGCGCATGGATATATTTTCCCCATTTTCAGTGATCAGTTTTTCCTGTGCTTTTCGATGTAAATGCCGTTCTGGTAAAGGCACAGCAGTGATTTAACCAGTTTTTTAAACGTCTGAGTGTTTTCTATCCACACAGACTAAGCAAATGCATATACTATATTCCTGGCATGAGTAGCAGGGCGCTGAAATGTTGCGCGATTTTTAACAGAATGTTCAAAAAAGTAGAGGGTCGACTGAAGAGGTTAACAGAATGTTCGAAAAATTAGGGGGTAGACTTAACAGGTTAACTGACTTGCCTAGTTAAATAAATATTAAAAAAGGTGTAAAAAAAAAGAGGCAAATCTGCGCCCAAAAATACCGATTGTTATGAAAACTTGAAATCGGCCCTAATTAATCGGCCATTCCGATTAATCGGTCGACCTCTAGTTATAATCCGCAGTTTCTCAAGCAAGCAACTGTCTTGATGTAGTCTTTGTGCCCTTGATTGGCTATTTGTCTTGTTCATTCAGAGTTTGTGAAACGTTTGGCCTCAGGTTATGGCCTGATAACATGCTCTGCTGTAGATTTTGTCGGGGGAGAATTTATTTTTCTTAAGTGTTCTTTAATCTTTATACCAGTTCATCCAAATGTGTTGGCTGACCACTTTTTATTTTATTTTTTAACTTGCTGACTAAACCAGAAAGTCTAGCACTCGTGTGTGTGTGTGTTGTGAAGCAGGAAAACATACTCCTCCATGGGGGAGAGTCTAACAGGAAATGCAAGGACAGATGAAAGATCTTACACATACCAGTAGGATGCTTTGGACAGCTTTTCAGGCTTGCTCAACTGCTGTTTTGTGGGAAGTGTGTGTGTGTTTTAAAAAGTGCTCGGACTTGTTCCCAGTCCATCCATCATCTATGAAGCTGAACAGATTCCTGTCCTGGTTATCCACAGCTTGTTGTTGGTCCTAGTCTCTCCAAAGCTGTCTGCCATGTTCTGGGTGAACAAATGGGTAAAGATTAAATGGGGTAAATTGTTGGATAAATCTGCCCCCCCCCCCCCCCCATTTAGCCCTTCAACAGCAGTTGTAGTATTATCTCTTAGCATCAATTCCATTGTCCTGGGATATAAACTGTCTCTCTCTGGTCAGGCCACAAGTGACATGGTCTTATAGACTTAACCTGTCTGGGAAGCGGAACCCCTCGCCAACCGCCAATGAAATTGCAGTGCGCCAAATACAAATCAACAGAAATCTCATAAATCAAATTTCTGAAACAAACAAGTATTAGGCACCATTTTAAAGATACAATTCTCCTTAATCCAGCCACAGTCGGATTTTCAAAAATGCTTTTCAGCGAAAGCTCCACAAACGATTGTTAGGTCACCACCAAGTCACAGAAAAACCCAGCCATTTTTCCAGCCAAAGAGAGGAGTCACAAAAAAGGCACAAATAGAGATAAAATGTATCACTAACCTTTGCTCTTCATCAGATGGCACTCATAGGACTTCATGTTACACAATACATGTATGTTTTGTTCGGTAAAGTTCATATTTATATCCAAAAATCTCATTTTACATTGGCGTGTTATTTTCAGTATTGTCAAAACATGCAGTGATTTTGCAGAGAGCCACACAAATTTACAGACGTACTCATAAATATTGATGAAAATACGTGTTATACATGGAAATATAGAAACTTCTCCTTAATGAAACCGCTGTGTCAGATTTCAAAAAGACTTTACGGAAAAAGCATAATCTGAGTATGGCGCTCATAGCCCAAACCAGCCAAAAGAAATATCCGCCATGTTGCGCAGTCAACATTAGTCAGAAATAGCATTATAAATATTCACTTACCTTTTGATCTTCATCAGAATGCACTCCCAGGAATCCTAGTAAGACAAATGTTTGATTTGTTCCATAAAGTCCATCAATTATGTCCAAATAGCTTCTTTTGTTAGGGCATTTGGTAAACAAATTCCAACGCGCATTCAGGTCCAACCGAACGGCGGACGAAAAGTTCAATAAGTTATATTACAGGTCGTAGAAACTTGTCAAACTAAGTATAGAATCAATCTTTAGGATGCTGTTATCATAAATGTTCAATAATGTTCCAACCTGAGAATTCCATTGTCTGTAGAAAAGCAATGGAACGAGAGCTACCTCATGTGAAATGCTCGTAACTGAGAACGAGGCTGCTGCCAGACCCCTTAGTCAAACCGCTCTCATCCGCCCCCCCTTCACAGTAGAAGCCTGAAACAACATTCTAAAGACAGTTGACATCTAGTGGAAGCCTTAGGAAGTGCAAAATGACCCATATCCCACTGTGTATTTGATAGGGGCTGGGTTCAAAAACTACAAACCTCAGATTTCCCACGTCCTGTTTGGATTTTCTCTCAGGTTTTTGCCTGCCATATGAGTTCTGTTATACTCACAGACATCATTCAAACAGTTTTAGAAACTTCAGAGTTTTCTATCCAATACTACTAATAATATGCATAAAATTAGCATCTGGGACTGAGTAGGATGCAGTTTACTCTGGGCACACTATTAATCCAAAAGTGAAAATGCTGCCCCCTATCTCAAAGAAGTTAAGGTCACACGGTCGGTGAGTATGTCCTAATGCAACCGCTCTCCCTCCTCAACCCCCCCCCCCCACCCCACACCTTTCCATTTTTCTCTCCCTTTTTTCTTCCGCTCATCGCTCTCGCCGATCTGTTTCTCTGTCAGGAGGCAAGCAGCCATGTGGATGCAAGGAGACGTGCAGCGTTCGCAGCAGAAGCAGCCGAGGGGCGTGTCTCGCCTCACCTCCAGCATGGATGACCTCACACTCAACCCCACCCACACCACCAGCCCTGGTGGCATCCTCAAGTCCCACAGCATCGACCGCCTCCAAGAGGTCAGTGCCACCCCACAACACTTCCCGGGGTCCTGTTTGTTAGGCACTAAAAGGAATAAAAACAAACTGAAACAGGGAGGGAGTATCTGAACTTGTCCAATAAGAAACACTTGTTTCACCATAATCAATACAACTCTGTATCCACTTAGGAAATTCCGAATTGTTTCAACCCTGTTTTAATCTGTTATTTTCTGTTTGGCCCCTAATAACCCTGATAATGCCCCATTTCCCCATGGATGTGAAACATCTGAGGCTACAGCTATTCCCCCCACTTTTGACTTAAAACCATTCTAGTGTTCCTTCTAGAATGTTCAGTTATAGGTGGCCTGCTTCCCTTACCCTCACATACCCTTACCCTCTCTTGTTTGGAGCTGTAGCGTGGGGATGACTAAGTATCGTCTACTCTTGTGGAGGCTGACTCGATTTCCCTAGGGTGTATTATTTCGTACCTAATGTAAACTCGGCAAAAAACGTCCCATTTTCAGGACCCTGTCTTTCAAAGATAATTCATAAAAATCCAATTAACTTCACAGATCTCTATTGTAAAGGGTTTAAACACTGTTTCCCATGCTTGTTCAATGAACCATAAACAATTGTGGAACATCGTTAAGACACTAACAGCTTACAGACGGTAGGTAATTAAGGTCACAGTTATGAAAACTTAGGACACTAAGAACTTTCTACTGACTCTGAAAAACACCAAAAGAAAGATACCCAGGGTCCCTGCTCATCTGTGTGAACGTGCCTTAGGCATGCTGCAAAGAGGCATGAGGACTGCACATGTGGCCAGGGCAATACATTTCAATGTCCGTACTGTGAGACGCCTAAGACAGCGCTACAGGGAGACAGGACAGACAGCTGATCATCCTCGCAGTGGCAGACCACGTGTAACAACACCTGCACAGGATCGGTACACCCGAACATCACACCTGCGGAACAGGTACAGGATGGCAACAACAACTGCCCGAGTTACACCAGAAATGCACAATCCCTCCATCAGTGCTCAGACTGTCCGCAATAGGCTGAGAGAGGCTGGACTGAGGGCTTGTAGGCCTGATGTCTGGTGAGGACCTGTCTTACATCACCAGCAACAACGTCGTCTATGGGCACAAACCCACCGTCGCTTGACCAGACAGGACTGGCAAAAAGTGCTCTTCATTGATGAGTCACGGTTTTGTCTCACCGGGGGTGATGGTCGGATTCGAGTTTATCGTTGAAGGAATGAGCGTTACACAGAGGCCTGTACTCTCGAGCGGGGTCAATTTAAAGGTGGATGGTCCGTCATGGTCTGGGGCGGTGTGTCACAGCATCATCGGACTGAGCTTGTCGTCATTGCAGGCAATCTCAACGCTGTGCATTACAGGGAAGACATCCTCCTCCCTCATGTAGTACCCTTCCTGCAGACTCATCCTGACCCTCCAGCATGACAATGCCACCAGCCATACTCCTCGTTCTGTGCGTGATTTCCTGCAAGACAGGAATGTCAATGTTCTGCCATGGCCAGCGAAGAGCCCGGATCTCAATCCCATTGAGCATGTCTGGGACCTGTTGGATCGGAGGGTGAGGGCTAGGACCGTTCCCCCCAGAATTGTCCAGGAACTTGCAGGTGCCTTGGTGGAGGAGTGGGGTAACATCTCACAGCAAGAACTGGCAAATCTGGAGCAGTCTATGAAGAGGAGATGCACTGCAGTACTTAATGCAGCTGGTGGCCACACGAGATACTGACTTTTGAACTCCCCCTTTGTTCAGGGACACATTATTCAATTTCTATTAGTCACATGTCTGTGGAACTTGTTCAGTTTGTCTCATTTGCTGAATCTTGTTATGTTCATACAAATACACAAGTTAAGTTTGCTGGGGAAAAAACACAGTTGACAGTCAATGTTTCTTTTTTTGCTGAGTTTATTTATCAAACCAGCACTAGACATGCTATAGGGGTGGGAGAGCTATTTACGTGGGCAGCTGTTCTTATACACAAAACACGGCCATGTTCTGCTTTGTTTCATCGTGATCTACTGTACATGCTTCGGCGCATATCTTACGGGTTCATGCATTCTCTCCACAGAACGACTACATTGGAGAGAACGGGCTCTGCATGACCCAAGGAGATAAACTGCGTGCCTTAAAGGGCCGGCGCCAGCCCAGGTCTGCCACAACGGGAGCCCTAAGGTAAGAATTGCCATGGATACCTCAAACTTCCCCTTTAAGATCCTCCCATCTTATTAGTTGGCACCTTTTTGAGATCTCATGTGAGGAATTCAGCCTTTCCTCCCTTAGCAGTATAGCTTTCCACATGTTGATGAACTCTGTCCTCTGCACTACGGAAAGTAATGCATATTTAAGGTTATAACCCACAGGAAAAAATTCTGGGCAGCATGAAAACCACCTCGCTGGCGGACAGTTGTAAACTGTGGAATGATTTGAATTTATCTGTCTAGCTCCGTCTTCTAGCTCAGTGGTTCCCAACCGAGGAACTCTCAGGTGTGCCGTGAAACTTTTCCTTATCGTGATGATTTCTTACTTTATACCACAGCCTCTTGCTATAGAAAGAAACCACATGGCTTTGTCTGTAGTTTCACATTTTATAATGAAGAAAACTGCTTGTCTCTAGCATAAACTGTTAAAACTAAAGACTTTTATTTTACCTGACCTAAAACAAAATAAATTCTGGCGAACATTTCAGGACACTCTTGAAGAGGTACATTAACCATTAAGAGTAAGGAACTATGAAAACTATGAAAATATTTCAAATTAACCGTATTAAATCTATTTTAAAAAACGAAATAAATAAATTGGGACATTTTAGGTGTAATGCAGAATTTTATATCGCGTCAAGATGGGCCACAGTTAAAAAAAGATGTGGGATCACTGTTCTAGCAAGTAAGAACGTCTGTTGCTCTGATCTGATTCGGGGCTCAGGTTTCCATGGTTATCTAGCTGAAATAACAGGCCCTGCCAGGCAGAGCAGAATTTTCAGGATAATGGCTCTGTTTCATGCTGGGGTTTCTGTTGAAAAAATACTCAATTTGGTTTTCCTCTAGAAAGTCACTTTTAAGCTTTCATTTTAGTCATGTAGCCTAATGGATGCTTTCTTCCAAAATGACTTAGTAATCACTACTTTCCCCATACCCTGTGCTCTAAGTAAATATATACGTGTGCAAACATGCTGCCTTTGGACGTGTGAACCCTCCATCTTTGTGTCTTTCTTTTTCAGACTTGAAGACATGAAAATGCACACCAGGTCACCGTCCCAACCTTTTAGGTACCATTACAATAGTTGTTGATTTTGCTGTTTGTCTGTTTGCCCAGTTTTCACTCACACAGATTGAACTGCTGTCACAAAACACAATTCAGTCTCATCAATATAAGTGGCATTAACATCTCGCTCTCGAGTCATTCAATTCAGTGCAAAGTAAAGCATAACTCAACTCAAGCTGGAACTAGGCTACATCCAGCACAGTGGTAGTCCTTGATGGTATTTTTGGCCTTCCTGTGACTTTGGGTGCTGTAGGTGTCCTGGAGGGCAGGTAGTTTGCCCCTAGTGATGCGTTGTGTGGACCGCATCACCCTCTGGAGGGCACTGCGGTTGTTGGCGGTGCAGTTGCCTTACCAGTGATACAGCCAGACAGGATGCTCTCAATTGTGCATCTGTAAAAGTTTTTCAGGGTTTTAGGTGACAAGTCATATTTCTGTTGTGCCTTCACCACACTGTCTGTGTGGGTGGATCATTTCAGTTTGTCAGTGATGTGTACGCCGAGTAACTTTTTAAGGTGGTGGTGCTGACAGAGGGGGCTGCCTCGCTTCTGGTTCTTAGGAAACTTTGCAGTAGTTTATTTATTTTCTGTATTATTTCTTACGTTGTTAGCCCAGAAAATGTTATTACATACAGCTGGTAAGAAATGTTGGCTATCAGAGCGGCGGTAACTCACCAGCACAACCAGGAATACGACTTTCCTGAAGCAGATCCTTTGTTCGCACCACCCTGGGCAATTGCACTGATTCCAGAGGCCGACCCAAAACAACGCTGGCGGAAAAGGGGTACTAAGAGTGGTCTTCTGGCGCGACTTAGGTGTGCACACCGCTTCCGAAGTATATTACTCGCTAATGTTCAGTCCCTGGATAACTAAGTTGACAAGATCAGGGCAAGAGTTTCTTTCCAGAGAGACATCAGGGGTTGTAACATACTCTGTTTCATGGAAACATGGCTCTCTCGGGATATACTATTGGAGTCGGTTCAGCCATCTGGATTCTCAGTTCATCGCGCCGACAGGAATAAACATCTCTCCGGGAAGAAGGGCGGGGTTGTGCGTTTCACGATTAACGGCTCATGGTGTAATTGTGATAACATGCATGAACTCAAGTCCTTTTGTTCACCCGACCTAGAATACCTCATAATCAAATGCCGACCGTATTACCGTCCAAGAGAATTTACTTTGATTATAACGGCCGTGTACACCTTCCCTCATGCCGATACCATGACGGCCCTCAAGGAACTTCACTGGACTTGATTCAAACTGGAAACCATAAAGCCTGACGCTGCATTTGTTGTAGCTGTGGATTTTAACAAAGCAATTTTTAGGGAAAGGCTGCCTAAATTCTATCAGCATATCGACTGTAGTACTCGCGCTGATAAAACACTCGACCACTGTTACTCCAACTTCCAGGATGCATACAAGGCCCTCCCCCGCCCTACTTTTGGCAAATCTGACCACAAACCCATTTTGCTACTCCCTTCCTATAGGCAGAAACTCAACAGGAAGTACCCGTGCTAAGAACTATTCAACGCTGGTTTGACCAAACGGAATCCACGCTTCAAGATGGTTTTGACTGGGATATGTTCCGGGTAGCTTCTGATAATAATGTTGACGAATTCGCTGAAACGGTAACTGAGTTTATCAGGAAGTGTATAGGAGATGTTGTACCCACTGGGATTATTAAAACCTACCCTAACCAGATCATCAAGGACAACACCCACCCGAGCCACTGCCTGCGAGTTCTGTAAAGGTGCTTCAAAGCTGGGACCGAGAGACTGGAAAAACAGGTTTTTATTTCAAGGCCATCAGACTGTTAAATAGCCATCACTAGCACAGAGAGGCTGCTGTCTAAATACACGGACTTCATTGGCCACTTTAATAATGTCACTTTAATGTTTACATATCTTACATATCTCTCATTTTTATTTAACCATGCAAGTCAGTTAAGAACAAATTCTTATTTTCAATGACTGCCTAGGAACAGTGGGTTAACTGCCTGTTCAGGGGCAGAACGACAGATTCTGTACCTTGTACCTTGTCAGCTCGGGGATTTGAACTTGCAACCTTCCGGTTACTAGTCCAACGCTCTAACCACTAGGCTACCACTATGTTAGTCTATGCCGCTCTGACATTGCTCGTCAATATATTTATTTATTCTTAATACCATTCCTTACTTAGATTTGTGTGTATTGGGTATATGTTGTGCAATTGTTAGATATTACTTGTTAGATATTGCTGCACTGTCATCTAGACGCACAAACATTTCATTACACCCGCAATAACATCTGCTAAGCACGTGTATGGGACCGATTTTGATTTAGAGGAGAGGCGGCTTGGAGTGTGAAAAGAGGGGATGGAAATTGAACTCCTTCTTTTGTGCTAGAGTACGGCCCTTAATAAGTGTTCCTCAAAGAGGAGCGAGTGAAGAGTGCCCTTAGACAGCTCTCTCCTCCCACTATTTTAGCCATCTTCCTTTCATCTACTCAAAGGTGTGTGTCTCCGTGTGTGTGTCACTGAAAGGCAGAGGCTACTCAGGCTAGCACATCTCTAATTGTTGTACTCTCCTGAAATAAGAGAGTCCTTCAGCCCAGTACAGACTGATAGTTCACGGATGACCACGAGCAGCGAAGACCGACTGCTTTTATGAAGGAGCTGGGAGTGATGCCTCGAACCAGCTTTTTTTTTCTGTCTCCTATTATCTCCTTCATTCCCACTCCCTTCACACTTCAAATATATTATACTAATATCGAAGATTCAACTATGGTGCTGTTGAAGTGCCTTACCTAATAAATAGTCCTTCAGATACCGTTCCTTAATGTTGTCTAGTGTTACTGGGTACATCTTTCACTGGATGTCGTCATTGAAGTCTAGCCCATACGCTGTTTGTTTCTAAAATTGGGATTTGTACTGTAGGTCCTTAATGTCTTTAAGGGGTGTACACTATCCAATTTGTGTACCCGACAAGATCATGTTTTCTACGTGTGTAGTATGTAAAGTTGTTACTTCTGTTAACGGCTGTTACATTTGTTACTCCACCTCACAATATGGACGTCCAAATCATCTTTTTCTTTCTTTCTCTCTCCCAGCAGGATGAACCTCGGAGTGGGCAGTCAGGGCACCATCTCCCCTCTCAAGTCCTCCAAAGTCCCGTCATCCTCTGCTTCGGCCAGCGCCAAGAGAATCGGCAGCAGCTCCTCTTCGGCATCCAACCTCAAGAGGTGAGCCTACATCCTCTCCCCCCCTAAACACCCCTCCCCGGAAACTTCTTACCCTTTACTCCTCTTTTTTAAAATATTTGTTTTATCTAAAAACTTCTTTCTTTCTTCCCTTTTCATCCTGTGTAGCCTCCCATCCCTCCATTTATCCACTTACCCTTTCTCTTGCCTCCTGTAGATTGGTTTATTCTATAGCCTTTCTCTCTTCCCCCTCTTTCTTGCTCTTTCCTGTCATATCTTTCTTGGCTGTCTCAGTCCCCTGGTTGTGTTTCTGCCTGTCTGTGACTAACCAATGCCCTGAGAACCAGTGGAAGGATATGCAGGGCAGAACAGTGTGTGTGTGGGGGGCTCGCTAGACCGATTCACATAGAGGGTTGATGTGCTGCAGGCAGTGCGCTTTCCCAACAGACTGAATCTAAATCCCCCGCATTTTGCTGTGCAAGAGACCGGCACAGGCAGATACACACAACCGAGAAAATATGCATCATCATCCTCTTCCCCCTTGAGCACTACCTGATCTACTTTGCTCTGTGGAGGATTTGTGAATGTTTCTTCTTCTATTCTACTGCGTGATATAACTGTGAATGTGTAGGTAGGTAGCCATGGCAATGAGAACTCCAGATTCCCCCCCCCGGTGAATCTGGCAAAATGCCTGCAGTGCCGAAGGTGTGCGTTACACTAACATGGGGTAGTCAGGCTCCTGTATCAGACTGCACGTTGACAATATAGATTGTCTATGTCTGACTCAATCCCATATTCCACTGTTAGCTGATTGTATAAACCGGTTGTGTGTTAATCAGTCTCCTATCAGAGCCAATGTACCCAAAGGCAGCTGCCCTGTCCTTAGCCTATGAAAGCAAAGGCAGTGGCTATCCCCTTGTCATTGTGTTTGTTTGGGGTGTGTCCCTGTGTATTTACATGTTCCCACTCCTGCTACCTTTCCCTCCATATATTTGTCCACCCCCCCACACATCTCAGCTCCTCCATCAACTCCAGGCTAGCCAGCTCCCTAGGCAACCTGTATGCAGCCAACGGCGGTGAGGACAATAAGAAGCTGCCTTTCGCTCCCACTTCATCACCACCCTCCTCTCTCCCCTCGTCCATCGTCACCATCACTCCATCGGGCCGGACGGCTCCTGGTCCCTGCTACGTGGCAAACGGCACGCGCGGCACCAATTACCACCACCACGAGGCCAACAACAATCAGTATAATTCCTCCCCCGCCGGGATCTTCAGCCACGGTGGCCTCGCGGGGGCCCCACACCACGCTGCAGGCAGGCTGGGGCCCAGGCCTGAGGATTATGGCCCCTACAGATCCCAAAAAGGGGGCTACTCCGGCCTGAGCGGACCCTCTGGCCGCTACCTCAGTCGCTCAATCCCTGTAAGTGTGTGTGCTCACCACCTGAAAAAACTAAACTCAAACAGTAGCATCTTTTTGGTATTTCCACTGTGACCCTTTTTTGACCTCTTGTGTTTCCCCTCTGCACTTGTCCGTCAAACACGAGTTTCCTTCCTTTTTGTGTGGATGTTGTCTTGTTATGATTGTAGCCAGTTGTCCTCTTCCTGCTGCTGCTGTAGCTTCTCCGCTGTCCGTGTGTTTAACTCTCTGGCGGCTCCACTGAACTCTATTCCTTGTCTGTTGTCTTCATGGTGCTGAATAAGGACCTACAATGGCCTAGTTCCACTCTAAATGGCTACTTCATACATACCAACTATGGCTATTAGGCCATTTCACACCAGCCACCCATCTAGAGTTGAAAGCATTTACTGGAACATTTGGGCAGAACCCTAATTAGTGTTATGAACAATGAAGTTCCTCTTCCATTGTGTATTGGTGGGAAAACACTTAGCTAATTCACTCTGTTCTTTCCTAACCTATTAAATGGGGATTTTGGCAATGTGGCCCTTTATCTACTTCCCCAGAACTTGTGGAAAAAAATTGTATGTCTCTGCCCGCAGTTTCTGGAAGTTGCTAAATAACGCTAGCACAATTGCTAACTAGCATTAGCACACGCTAGTTAACGCTAGTTAGCATTAACATTTAACTTCCTTCATACTGGACACAGACATAAGAAAGGTGTACATGAGTTCATCAGACTCTGGTGAAGTAGATACCAAATCTCAAACTATCCCTTTCTTATTCACCTCTATTGAGTGGATCCTAGCATCACATACCAATTAAAAATAATAAAGCTCTGCAACAGAAAAAAACACTAAACTGGAAATGCGCTTTAACGACTAACCAGGTTGAATCTGTGTAAACAAAGGGCCTTTGTGCACTGGCCTCATTGGCTGTGGCAACAGTAATGTGATTCCTCCTGGAATCACATGTGGTTGGGTGATTGGCTGGATGTCAACAAGGTTCCTTAAGGTTTCTGGCTTTAACATAAGGAAATGTAATAACTGAGACATCAAACAACACTTTTTAAACATAACACTAACTTCTAACATGTGCTGCTGTTCGGTAGATGCAAGGGGAGCGCAATTACACTGTGGATCTGTGTGACTGCAAGCTTAGTGTGGCCAAATGTTTTTGTCCCCCCTCGACAGTGTTCCACAGGGATGCTGGCCCATGTTGACTCCAATGCTTCCCGCAGTTGTCAAGTTGGCTGGATGTCCTTTGGGTGGTGGACCATTCTTGATACACACGGGAAACTGTTGAGTGTGAAAAACACAGCAGCGCTGCAGTTCTTGACACAAGCCGCTGTGCCTGACAGCTGCTACCATACCCCGTTCAAAGGCACTTAAATCTTCTTTCTTGCCCATTCACCCTCTGAATGGCACACACGATCCATGTAGCAATTGGTTAAGGGCTTGTGAGTAAGCATTTCACAGTATGGTCTACACCTGTTGTATTCGGCACATGTGACAAATAAAATTTGATTTGTCTCCAGGCTTAAAAACCCTTTAACCAGTCTCCCCTTCATCTACACTGGTTGAAGTGGATTTTAATGGTTGACATCAATAAGGGATCATAGCTTTCACCTGGTCAGTCTGTCATGGAAAGAGACGGTGTTCCTAATGTTTTGTACAACGTGCAAATTCTAAACGATGTTATCCATTTGTAGAAGCTATTATTGGAGTAAATTGCATTCATCCATCCATCAGAAGGAAGCATCTCTCTAGGGACATCCTAACCTCCCTTCCAAAAAGCAGTTGTTAGTTGTGGTCGAGTGCCAGACTCAGTCATATTGTAGAGCTCACTCATTTCCTGAGAGGCGAGCCCAGTAATCCACCTCCTTCCTTTACCATGAACTCATGGAGGCCTTTCATAGGCCCTGACCACGAGGGACTGACATCTGAGGCTAGTTCCCGGAACTTCCCACACTTGCGCCAGCAACGCCAGTGCCAGAATTCTCACCCAATGCTTCTCAGCAAACCTAGATTGTTGCACCGTTATCATTCATTTAACAGTTTTGGATTGACTGGCTCAACTTGCTACTCTTGCACAGATATCAAGTTAATTCACGTTCAATCCCCATCACCTTGCCTATGCCTACTAAATAAGTAAAGGATATATGAATTAAAGAATAATATCTTCCAATATACTCCCCTCACCCTTCCTAGGTGATGGTAACACACATACCATACTAGCAGCCACAACCACCAGCCCACAAACGGTGTGAAAAGACAAGTGATGTGACAGACAGTGCTTATGACAGTGGTGGAAAAAGTACCCAATTGTCATGCTTGAGGAAAAGTGAAGATGCCTTAATAGAAAATGACTCAAATAAAACTGAGTCACCCAGTAAAATACTACTTGAGTAAAAGTCAGTATTTGGGTTTTAAATATACTTAAGTACAGTGTATTCAGACCTGTTGACTTTTTCCAAATGTTACGTTACAGCATTATTCTAAAATGTATTAAATTAAAAAAAAAAAAATTGTTAATCAATCTACACACAATATCCCATAGTGACAAAGCGAAAAGTTTGTTTTCATTTTTTCAAATGTATTAAAAATAAAAAACATACCTTATTTACTTAAGTATTCAGACCCTTTGCTAAGAGATTTGAAATTGAGCCTGTGCATCCTATTGCCATTGATCATCCTTGAGATGTTTCTACATCTTGATTGGAGTCCACCTGTGGTAAATTCAATTAATTGGACATGATTTGGATGGGCACACACCTGCCTATATAAAGTCCCACAGTTGACAGGTCATGTCAGAGCAAAAACCAAGCCATGAGGTCGAGGGAATTGTCTGTAGAGCTCCGATACAGGATTGTGTCGAGGCACAGATCTGGGGAAGGATACCAAAAGATATCTGCAGCATTGAAGGTCCCCAAGAACACAGTGGCCTCCATCATTCTTAAATGGAAGAAGTTTGGAACCACCAAGACTCTTAGAGCTAGCTGGCTGCCCGGCCAAACTGAGCAATTGGGGGAGAAGGGCCTTGGTCAGGGAGGTGACTAAGAACCCAATGGTCACTTTAACAGAGCTCCAGAGTTCCTCTGTGGAGTTGGGAGAACCTTCCAGAAGGACAACCATCTCTGCAGCCCTCCACCAATCAGGCCTTAATGGTAGAGTGGGCAGACGATGCCACGCCTCAGTAAAAGGCACATGACAGCTCGATTTGGAGTTTGCCGAAAACCACCTAAAGGACTCTTACCATGAGAAACAAGATTCTGTTGTGGGGATGTTTTTCAGCGCTAGTGACTGGGAGACTAGTCAGGATCGAGGGAAAGATGAACGGAGTCAAGTACAGAGCGATCCTTGATGAAGACCTGCTCCAGAGAACTCAGGACCTCCGACTGGGGTGAAGGTTAATCTTCCAACAGGACAATGATCCTAAGCACGCAGCCAAGACAACGCAGGAGTGGCTTCGGGACAAGTCTCTGTATGTCCTTGAGTTGCCCAGCCAAGGCCTGGAGCCCGATTGAACATCTCTTGAGGGAGCTGAAAATAGCTGTGCAGCGATGCTCCCCATCCAACCTGACAGAGCTTGAGAGGATTTGCATAGAAGAATGGGAGATACTCTCCAATTACAGGTGTGCCAAGCTTGTAGCGTCATATCCAAGAAGACTCGAGGCTGTAGTCGCTGCCAAAGGTGCTTCAACAAAGTACTGAGTAAAGGGTCTGAACACTTACGTAAATGTGATATTTCAGTTTTTTTTAATACATTTTCAAAATGTCTTAACCTGTTTTTGCTTTGTTATTATGGGGTATTGTGTAGATGAGGGGGAAAATGTTTTAGAATAAGGCTGTAATGTAACAAAGTCAAGGGGTCTGAATACTTTCCAAATGCACTATATCAGAAGTAAAAGTAATTGCTAAAAATATACTTGAGTATCTAAAGTAAATTATTATTTAAATGTTTTTTTTATGTCCAGAGAGCCAGGGTCACACTCCATCACACACAATTTACAAAGAAGCATGTATGTTTAGTGAGTCCACCAGATCAGAGGCAGTAGGGATGACCCAGGGATATTCTCTTGATAAGTGCGTGAATTGGACTATTTTCCTGTCCTGCTAAGCATTCAAAATGTAACCAATACTTTTGGGTGTCAGGGAAAATGTATGTAAAAACTACACTATTTTATTTAGGAATGAAGTGAAGAGTTCTCAAAAATATAAATGAGTAAAGTACAGACCCCAGAAACTACTTAAGTATTTTTACTTAAATACTTTACATCACTGCAGAGGGGGGTGGTTGAGAATGGAGAATATTTGTATTAATGTGTCCTTGTTTTGCCAGTCAGTGGAGTTGTTCCTTTGTCAGAATTCCAATACCCTATCAGAATCCCATGTCCTTCTTGCATAATTCATCTCATCCCCATCTGTTTGCCAGTCCTGCTAATTCCTGCTCTCTACCTCCGCAGCTTCCTACTCTTGCCCACACACAGACACCCTGTCTGTCTTGTCCACCATAAATCTATTCATTCGTCCAGGAAAATACATTTGGCATTTAAATTGTCTATTTTAATGGCTTTTCTATACCTTTGTAACCAACCGTTCAAGTGTAACCTGTTAGGAATAGAATATTTCACACAGGCTTGTTAGATAACAGCCTTCACCCTTTTTTTTTTGTCGTCAACACTTGAACAATTAGATGCAGTGATTTGCTTTTCTATTTGCATCAGAGCCAGAGGCCGTGTTATAATCCACTGTGATTCACTGTCCTATTTTGTCTCTCTCCCCTCTCCATCTCTTGCAGTCCCTTCAATCTGAATATGTTCAATACTAAATCGGTGGTTCTGCGTTGACCAAGACCGAACAGACACCTTGACACTGGACCTCTGACCTGGATGGGATGGGTCTCCCACCCCCCTTTTTTTCTCTCTCAATATCTCCCCCACTCTCTCCCACATACTGAAAGGAAAATTAATAAACCGTGGCATCTGAATGGGTGTGTTCTTTGGAGACGGGCACATCGACAGCCACAAACTCCCAAGGGCTCATGGAACTTTGAGTTTTGGGCTTCTTCTGTCAGGGTGGATCGAGGCCGTCTGAGGCTAACTGCAGTCACTGTTTGGATAATGCTTACAAAGGGCGATTTGTTTACCCAGCTTTTTCCCCCTTTTTTTGCTGGCGAGCTATGATTAGGCTTGGCCAGGCTGTGACTATGTGAGTGCTCTTTCTTTATAGCTGAGATCCGGCCATATAGACTTTCCTGTATCACATATCTGTTTTCTTTTATATGTTTATGTGCTAATACGGTGTACACATGACTTGTACTGGGGGGGGATAGTTAAAAATAATCATTTTAGATGAGGTTTTTATACATGAAATATGACAATTTTGTTTCCTGGATAAAGAAATGTTTATTTAGAAGTGGTTTAAAGAACATGTTTTGGTTTATGACAATTCTATTTTTGTCTCTGAGTGTAACTACTTCACTAACAATATATCTAGATGAAAATATGTGAGTTTAATGGAGACGGCTTACGGTATTTTGCGAGCCGTGTTCCTTATCAACAAAGTATTTACAGGACCAGGCTCAGGGTAAAGTGCTCTCCTATTTACAATTGTGTTTTGTGCGTGGGTGGGGGTGTACGTGCATGTAGTAGCATGTACGTACCATAGACTATGAGAATATGTACGTATGTGCCCATGTGAGCAAGTGTTTGCGCGTGTGCATGAAAGAGATTGAGTGGTGACCATGTGTGTAGAGGGTTGTCTAGAGATCATGTTTGCAGTCCTCTGGTGATGGGCTCTAGAGAAGAGATGTGAATGGAAGAGAATTACATATAGGGAAGAAATGAATGCTGTTTCTTCACTATTCTAAAAATTATTTTTTTGTTTGTTTTTGATTAAGTCAATTCAATCGACTGGTGGGTTTTGGTACCCCATTTTCAATTGGAACTAATAAATAATGTTCTCCTCTGTCGCAAGCCTACAGGAGATTTGCATATCAATGGGACAACTATAGGATAAATACTAAAGTCATACCTGCAACCAGCGTTGTGTAGGCCTTGTGACTGTACTGTATGTTTAGCATGACAAACCAAAAGGATGATTCAAACCATGGTCATATCTAGAGGAAATTTGAGTTGTGGTGTTGGACCGACACCACCCACAACACAAGCCTCAGTCCCTACAGTATACTGTTCATGCCAGGCAGCTCAGCAACTCTCTCCACAGACACAGGATCCCACTGCAATCATGCTCTTTTTAATGGGAAAATGTTTGATTTTAATGAGCAGATTTTCAGTGTTAAACGCGCGCACACACACACCCTACTGTAGAACCAATTATGTTCGTTGTTTTATAATTCAAGGTGCAGTGGAAGTTCATCGCTATTACTGAAATATTTCCATGTTGTGTGGCGTGTTTGTGTTGAATGTAAAAAAACAAGTCGGACTGTTTTTCCTGGCTTGTGTGTATTATAATTAGTTCAGCTTGTAGATGTAGAGAACTTTTCAGCTTTGCAGGTAGAGGTTCCTATATAAAAAAAAAACTGAAAAGCACAACTGTCCCCCCCAAAAAATGCTTTCTTTAGAATGTAATGCTGGATGTCATTGGGTGCACAATGCAGCGGTCATTATCAAAGCTGGTTTTCTACCAATGAGGATGGCCTACGATGGCCCAACTAAGTACATTTTCTGTTGGACCTTGTAACAAAAGATCCATATATTTGGATGCTTCTTATTTTTTTATTTTATGTAGTTGAATATTGAAGTTGATTTGGGGGAGAGGAAAAAAAATGGATACAGAAGCATCTGTTTATCACTGATTTGATCATTGTTGTTATTATTTAAGACCTCTGTACATTCCTGGCAGTGAAATTATTTTGTTTCAAAATGGGAGAATCTTAATGCAGGTGTTCTACCTCCATGAAATGTACAATTTTAATAGCAAAATTCTTACATGCATATATTTTTTCAAGCAGTATGTAAAGAAAATGTTATAACTGTAGATCATTATTTTTCATACAGTAAGCATACTAAAATGCAAATGTCTCTACTATATGTACACAGAGCAAAAATATAAACGCAACATTTTAAAAGATTTTCATTTAAGGAAATCGGTCAATTAAAAATTGCATTAGGCCCTAATCTATGGATTTCACATGACTGGGGATACAGATATGCATCTGTTGGCCACAGATACTGTACTTCAAAAAATAGGTAGTGCTGTGGACCAGGAAAAGAAAACAGTCCGTATCTGGTGTCACCACCAGTTCCACTCCTCTTCAATGGCTTGGCTGTGCGAAGTTGCTGGATATTGGCAGGAACTGGAACATGCTGTCGTACATATCGATCCAGTGCATCCCAAAAGTGCTCAATGGGTGACATATCTGGTGAGTATGCAGGACTTGGAAGAACTGGGACATTTTCAGCTTCCGGGAATTGTGTACAGAACCTAGCGACATAGGGCCATGCATTGTCATGTGGAAACATGAGGTGATGGCGGCGAATGAATGGCATAACAATGGGCCTCAGTATCTCGTCACAGTATGTCTGTGCATTCAATTTGCCATTGATAAAATGTAATTGTGTTCATTGTCCATAGCTTATGCCTGCCCATACCATAATCGCACAACCATCATGTGGCACTCTGCTCACAATGTTGACATCAGCAAACCGCTCACCCACACGATTCCATACACGCTGTCTGCCATCTGCCCGGTACAGTTGAAACTGCGATTTCAGCCATGAAGAACACACTTATCCAGCATGCCAGTGGCTATTGAAGGTCACCATTTGACAACTGAAGTCGGTTACGACGCTGTACTGCAGTCGGGTCAAGACCCTGGTGAGGACGACAAGCACGCAGATAAGCTTCACTGAGACAGTTTGTGCCAAAATTCTTTGGTTGTGCAAACCCACAGTTTCATTAGACGATCCCGCAGGTGAAGAAGCCGGATGTGTAGGATGGCGTGGTTACACGTGGTCTGCGGTTGGATATACGGCCATATTCTGTAAAATGGAGTTGGAGGTGGCTTATGGTAGAGAAAATGAACATTCAATTCACTAACTGATGGACATTCCTGCGGTCAGCATGCCAATTGGCATGCGTTGTGTGACACCGGCATATTTTAGTGTCCCCAGCACAAGGTGCACCTGTGTAATGGCCGCGCTGTTTCATCAGCTTCTTGATATGCCCCACCTGTCAGGTGGATGGATTATCTTGGCAAAGGAGAATTGCTCACTGAGGGATGTAAACAAATGTGTGCATAAAACTTGAGCAAAATACGTTTTTGTGCATATAGCACATTTCTGGTATCTTTTTGTTTCAGCTCATTTAAAATGAGACCAATACTTAACATATTGCGTTGTATTATTTTTGTTCAGTGTATATATTTTACATTTACAGTTAATGCAGGTTTCTAAAGTAAGTAACAAAATAAAAACACATTTTAAAGATTCTTGTCTCTGTAAATTATTTATTCTACTTGATTTTTTTTTCTCTTCAGAACTCGCCATCTTGACAGAGGAATACATTTGTATTTTAAGGAAGGAAGGAACACTAGCTCCGACTGATTCTGGTTGTCTTGGTTTCACAGCTGTATATCCTTTCAGCTGTCAAACAGTTGAATAATTTCTTTGAAAACGCTAACCGAACATAGCATCCTTTTTTTTTTTTTAAATAGCGCACTTATTTCAAATGACTCCTAGGCACATCAACTCAGAGCCTTCTATTGCAATAAAGGGCTCTACATAATCTTTACTTAGGCAGGGTAGTTCACCTGAATTTCTTATCTTGAAAGAGATTGGAAACAGCCAGAGACAATTGTTATCTTTCGATGACCAAATACAAAAGTGTAAAATATTACACGAAGAAACTAACTTTTTGGAAGAAGTGTTTCTAGTCTAACTACATTTTCCATATGTGTACTTGTGGTGATTTTAATTTGATGACTAAATAAATCAAGAGTCAATTAATTAGTTATGGTTCATAAAGACACATTTCAAGATAAGGAAGCGTTGCTTTTTTTTTTAGGTGAACGTTCCCTTTATTCATCAGTGACGTGTTTAAAAATAAATAGTTTTTGTTTCTGCCTGTCCTTTTACCAATTGGTACTCCTGTGTGTGTCTGTGAGCACAGTCTATATATAAAGGGACAAGTCAGTAATGAATTCTGCATGTGTTTGAATTGCTAATGACATTTAGTTTTTCACAGCTTCATAGCTTGGTGCCAAACAGCCCTGTTTTGATTACATAACAAAAAACTGTGAAATGGACTTTTCTTGTTATTTCTTGTCTTCTCTCTACTTTTCTCCCTTTAATAAAGTGGGTGTTTTGTTTGTTGTTTTTGTAAAGAGCTATAGTGAGTATTTGTCACAAACACTGAATACAGTGAAATTACAAGCCCTAACAATGCAGTTAAGGGAGAGAAAAGTGTATTTACTAAAATAAACTGAAGTAACATTTTTTTAATAGAAAAATAATTAAGTTGCAACAAAATAACACTAGGGAGGCTATATACAGGGGGTACCTGTATGAAGTACACATAATAGGACTGTTGGTTGTTTTTATTTTATTATTTTTAGAGAACATAATTTGCTCTAAATCCGCCATTGGATATTGTGTAAGGTGTAACCTATAATGTACACTACAGAATGATTATTTGTGTTTTTATACAAAGTTTTGTGTAAAGTCCTGTGTGAGCTACTGTATGGTTCGAAACTCTTTTGTTGAATCATTTTAAAACGGATCCAAATGCATGGGGGTCTTTCCATTTCAGTTTGTTCCAATCCAGGCCATGTTGATTCTCTTTCATATAAATGTCTTGTTGCTATTGAAATGCTGCAGTCATGGTGGATAATAAGAGGAATGCCATTGACTGGTATGGGTTTTGGCTTTGTATACACCCACCAATGATCTATTAAAACGGTGGTGTTCACATTTCCTGCCTGTTATATAGGCCGCGATTCAATCTAGCAAATGGTGTATTTCAAATTTTTCGCTTTCAAAAGTGTATTAGATTTGCACAGCAGTTAGTCCAGTATGGAGGGAGAGTTAGGTATTCATTCGGGTCTGTCTGATTTTTGGCACTGAATGAATTCTCAGCCAGGTTTGCCATCAACTGAACAGGTTATGCCCATTTCTGAATCGAGTGTAAACTCCCCTCAGCCTTCTTCCAGGACATCCTGCTGTATCAAATCAAACACTCTTCAAAATGCTTTTTGGAAATGGCCAATCTGCAATTGATTGAATGGTGTTGGTGCCTTGGTGTTGCTGGAAAGACATGTTACGAATATTGTAGGCCTATTGATAAAAAAGGGATTACAGAAAACTGTCAATCTCCGTATTATATTTTTAAGAATATATTATTTTTCAACAAATGGATGTTTTGGCTAGATATTCAAAAGGCTTCTCTGACTCCCATCACATTAAATGTCAGGCAGCCAGCCATTCTCTGTGGATGCATTGGTTTTGTGACTCTTAACTCCTATAATCACATATTATGGATTTTCCTTTATTCAAGTTTAGTAGGATATCCTATGCTATATTCCTTTAGTGTATGATATAGGCCGATTTGCATTTCCATCATAATTATTGGAAATCATTCAATCTTTATTAACACGCCACATGCAGTACGCTAGATGTTTAGAGTAGGTGTTATCATGAACCTGCTCTCCTCCAGTCTTCTCATACGTCTTTGTTGATCTGGTGTCTGCAGCATCACCACAGGCGCTCAATGCAACTGCCTGCTGCCTCAATATGGAAACTAATTTCCACTGAGGGAGAACAGACTAACATCAACAAGATTGCAAAATGACTCCTTATCGTTTTTTCGTATGAAAAACATTTAATTCTTCCAACATGCAAAACGACACGGCGCAACTGGCAGACTGCGATGTGGGACACGATGCCAAAATCAGTCTTGCGGCACTCTATTCTCTCATGTCCCTGTTTGGGACCATTTTAAACCTTCTGGTTGTCTACCTGGTCGTGACATTTAAGAAACTTCGGACGGCTAGCAATGCGTTTATTGTGAACGGCTGTATAGCCGACCTGTTGGTGTGCGCATTTTGGATGCCGCACGAGGCGGTGGGAATTTATTCTGGAAGCCCTTTCCCGGCTGGGTACCAAGCCTTCAAAGATGCGCTCTTATTCCTCGGCATCACTGTCTCTCTTCTCTCCCATTCCCTGATCGCCGTCAACCGATACGTGTTGATTACCAAATCACCAGTGACCTATCTGTCCATCTACCAAAAAAGACGCACAGAATGGATGATAAGCGCTTCGTGGCTTTCGGCGCTGGGATTTATTTTACCCTGGATCACATCTTTACGGTACCCACAGGAAGGATGCTCATATCTCCCGGCTTCCGCAGCATCACTGCTCAAAGGAGGGAAGCCCATTTTCTCTGACCCATTTGCAGCTGGTACCCTGGCGTTGACTATTATTGGTCAGACAATGGTTGTTCTGTATTGCTATTTAAAAATCTTTCGAAGGGTGCAGATCAGTGTGAAGAGGGTCAGCATATTACATTTTCCTATAGTAAATAACCTTCCATATTCGTTCCCCAGAAAGGACAAACGTTTGGGGTTCTACGTGTTGGCAGTGTGTTTCATATTCATACTCACTACACAGCCTCTTTTCTGGGTGTTATCAATAGCGCTTTTTACCACAGTGCCATTGGCACTAAGGACTTGTTCTTGGATGTTTTTCTGCACTCTCTTTGTTACAAACCCATTTCTCTACACTTGGAAGAACGAGGAGTTTAGAAAATCTTTCAGATCCGTGCTCAAGGGAGAATTTTGGAGAGGGTCTACAGTTGGGGTTGAGCCCATCACAATTAATACAATATCTCACCTTCTGCCGAGACAAAACAGTAGAAGGGCATTTTTGGCTGAGATAAATTGAACAGCATCTGAACTGCAATGACATTGGTCCCCTGTAAGGATACATCCCTATAGTGTTTTAGAAAGCTTACCTGGCAACTCAATTCAAAATGACGCTATTGGTTGCTCAGCATTGTAAAATGTTAGTGATGCTGTTAAGGTATTATTATTATTATTATGTAGTGCCATTATGCAATAAATTGTAGGTCAACCAGAAGAACACTCAGCAAATTAATACACAGTTTGTAAAACATTGTATCAAATTCGTTTTTGTTTATATTCATGTATTTTTCTATATACATTTTTTATGGACCATGGTTGTAATAAGCCTTTATGCAAATTGTAAATCCGCTTATGTGTTCATTTTAATAAAGCTGAAAATTAAAGTGCAAAAAACATTTTGTCACGTTTGGCTATTACACTTGACTGGGTGCAGTGTCCTTGTGTGTCCAGATGCACCTGAGGTCACCATCAGTGCTTTTTCATCTATGAGCAGCAGCGATGGCCACCCCCCAATTTACCATCGACGCTGGGAGAAAAGGGAATCACTTGCCCCGGAATTGTCACCGACACAAAAATAGAACCGTCACAGGCTTGCTTCAATAGTTTTACCAGTGTGTGGCCAAGAACGTGTTGTCAGAGTCAAGGAAGAGATGACACTGGAGGTACACCGTGACTGTACAACTACTTACTACTTTAATCAGTGCAAACATCCAGGGGTGCAACATCGTTAAGCTTCTGCATGCCTCATCTGATGATGGTATTGGAAATAATATCCCTAACGGTCGTTGTTTACGACTGCATCTTTTGAGTCATTTTACAATTTGCATTTTAAAATGATAGCATTTTGACAGGTATATGCTTCCATATCTCTTAAGTTGTTTTTCACAGCCTGCTTATGCTCTTTGTAGACGGATCAGCGAACACGAGTATCCAGGCCTACCCGTTGCAAACCATTTCCTACAGGTTCAGCTGAACCTGGACCTGCTTGTCGGACATGCACCCCAAAGCCAAGCAGTACACCTCTGTACCAGGATCCCAGATATGATACTACCCAAAAAGGCCATGATTACAAACAGCCACTTAATCATTGAGAACTTCCAAAAACACCACAAAGGCATCTGAGAGTCCCCATGGTGGGAATACAGAGGGAGCATTTTTTTAATGCCTCTGTACAAGGTACGAAGTATCCACCAGTATATTGTCATACTGAATTTGCTGCCTTGTAATAATTTCCTCGATCAATAAATTGATATAAATTCCTTAAAGCACAGCATTTTATACAAATGTATAAGTATTATGATAGCAAATGGTATCAAGGAAATAAGTGGTCAAAGAGTACTGATTTATGAATTGTTAGTCAATTGTAAAAAGGAAACCGGTTTTAACCTGGAAGACTAACCAGTCAGAGCTTAATGCTGTTAATCTTGCCAGTCTACATCTGTAAACAGTTTAGTAATACAGGTTTGTGCATGTTTTGCACCACGAACTGTGGTGTTCCACTTTTGTCCCTGCAGCGTAGCCCGAGTCTAAGCTGTCCACTCAGTTGGCAGCTACAATGACCGGCTGTCTGGTCAGCGGAATCACTGGAGGGTCCGTGGCAAGATTCATGCTAGCTAAATGGCTCAACTGATGTTCCCTTAAATCACCTCATTGTGTGGGATTTATTCTTGAGCCATTCAGTCTCATCCATAGTGCCTACAGTCAAATCAAACTTTGTCACATGCGCCAAATATTTATTTTATTTGATTTATTCGTTATTTTACCAGGTAAGTTGACTGAGAACACGTTCTCATTTACAGCAACGACCTGGGGAATAGTTACAGGGGAGAAGAGGGGGATGAATGAGCCAATTGTAAACTGGGGATTATTAGGTGACCGTGATGGTTTGAGGGCCGGATTGGGAATTTATTCAGGACACCGGGGTTAACACCGGTGCCAAGTGCCATGGGATCTTTAATGACCTCAGTGTCAGGACACCCATTTACACATTTTGCAACTGTTGGACTAATGGTTACACCCTAGATCAGCTAGATGCAGGCAAGAGTGTGCAAGGTGGTATTGAATGTAACACGGTCACCTTCATTACTCAAAATTCTCAACATTTGCACCTACGTTGTAAACTTTCGTTCATTGGCTAGGTTGTAGCAACCTCATGATGGGTACATGTAGCCTAAACCTATCGATGAAACATTGAGCTGGGTGAATGGAATATGAATGGCAGTCATCCAATATGCTGTAATAGAAATATGGCCATGCTCATTAAAAAAAATATAATCCTCACTCATCTTAAAAGGCACCGATCAGGAAATAACACTGATCAAAGGTTGCCATTCTTTTACAGTGTTCGATTCATCAGCTGTACGATATGATATAAACATTTGGAAAAACTTAATTTTGCCTACAATGGTCAGCTATGCTTGTAGTAAGCAATGTATATAGGCTAATACTGAA
Organism: Oncorhynchus nerka; assembly: GCF_034236695.1. Lineage (NCBI taxonomy): Eukaryota > Metazoa > Chordata > Actinopteri > Salmoniformes > Salmonidae > Oncorhynchus > Oncorhynchus nerka. The sequence continues at coordinate 52,907,756 of NC_088419.1, read as the reverse complement.
AGTACATAAGTCTAATCCTAGTTATTTTACTACACAAAAGTATGTGGACACCCGTTTGTCGAAAATCTAATTCCAAAATCATGGGCATTAATATGAAGTTGGCCCCCCTTTGCTGCTATAACAGTCTCCACTCTTCTGGGAAGGCTTTCCACTAGATGTTGGAACATTGCTGCAGGGACTTGCTTCCGTTCAGCCATGAGCATTGGTGAGGTCGGGCACTGATGTTGGGCGATTAGGCCAATCTCAACAAACAATTTCTGTATGGACCTCGCTTTGTGCACGGGGGCATTGTCATGCTGAAACAGGAAAGGGCCTTTCTCAAACTGTTGCCACAAAGTTGGAAGCACAGAATTGTCTAGAATGTAATTTTATGCTGTAGTGTTAAGATTTCCCTGCACTGGAATTAAGGAGCCGAGCCCGAACCATGAAAAAGACCCAGACCATTATTCCTCCACCATTAAACTTTACAGTTGGCACTTTGCATTCGGCCAGGTAGCTGGCATCTACCAAACCCAGATTCGTCCGTTGGACTGCCAGATGGTGAAGCGTGATTCATCACTCCAGAGAACACGTTTCCACTGCTCCAGAATCCAATGGCGGAGAGCTTTACACCACTCCAGCCGACGCTTGGCGTTGCGCATGGTGATCTTAGACTTGTGTGCATGGCCATGGAAACCCATTTCATGAAGCTCCCGACGAACAGTTCTTGCACTGACTTCGCCTCGAGAGGCAATTTGGAACTCTGTAGTGAGTGTTGCAACCGAAGATAGACAATTTTTACACACTTCAGCACTCGGCGGTACCGTTCTGTGAGCTTGTGTGGCCTACCACTTCGCGACTGAGCCGTTGTTGCTCCTAGATGTTTCCACTTCACAATAACAGCACTTACAGTTGAACAGGGCAGCAGAAATTTGATGAGCTGACATGTTGGAAAGGTGGCATCCTGTGACGGTGCCACGTTGAAAGACACTGAGCTCTTCAGTACGGTCCATTCTACTGCCAATGTTTATCTTTGAAGATTGCATGGCTGTGTGCTCGATTTTATACACCTGTCAGCAACGGGTGTGGCTGTAATAGCCGAATCCACTAATTTGAAGGGGTGTTCACATACACTTGGCCGTGTAGTGTATATGGTTACCAACCACTGTGGGTGGAAGAGTGAGCCAGGAAGCAATTTGTTTGTTGAGTTGTTCTAAGAAACAATAGATATTGCAATGGACTGCACGACTAAGGACTGAAGTTTCTTTCAGATGCCCAGCTTCATTAATTAAAGGAAATGTTTTTTTTTGGTCTGAATGATATTGTCCTTATTGATATTAGTGTCTAGTTTAATGATAACAAGCTGTTTTGAAATAAATTACATATTTTTCATGAAATTAATGAACTGACTAAATGTAATGGTTATTGCTGCTTGTTTTCCAACAGAAGTAATTAAAACTCAGTCTACGACAACTTACGCATGGGTTTTACTTTAATGCCCCCCCCCCCACACACACACACACACACCCAAACACACACTTCTTATATTTGTATATGTTTCAAAGCAAGACTATTATAGGCACATGGGTGTATGAAGAGTGATCCAGGTGCACAAACTTTGAAGGAAGAAACTTTCTCAGAAGCAGGATATTCAAGGTGTCCTTTTCCTTTCAGTTGTTTCCTACCAAGTAGCAAGAGATCAAAGTGTCTTTTCTACCAGATGACCAACTGTACATTTAGCTGCCAGTGTTTTGTTATTTATACACAAAAATATAAACGCATCATGCAACAATTTCAAAGATTTTACTGAGTTACAGTTCATATAAACAAATCAGTCAATTGAAATAATACAGATATGCATCTGTTTGTCACAGATATATATTTTTTTTAATCGGAAAACCAGTCAGTATCTGGTGTGACCACCATTTGCCTCATACAGCGTGACACATCTCCTTCTCATAGAGTTGATCAGGCTGTTGATTTTTGCCTATGGAATGTTGTCCCACACGAAGTTGCTGGATATTGGCGGGAACCAGAACACGCTGTCGTACACGTCAATCCAGAGCATCCTAAGCTTGCTCAATGGGTGAGATGTCTGGTGAATATGCAGGCCATGGAAGAACTGGGACATTTTCAGCTTCCAGGAATTGTGTGCAGGTCTTTGCCACATGGGGCCATACATTATCATGCTGAAACATGAGGTGATGGCGGTGGATAAAGGGCACGACAATGGGCCTCAGGATCTCATCACGGTATCTCTGTACATTCAAATTGCCATTGATAAAATGCAATTGTGTTCGTTGTCCGTAGCTTATGCCTGCCCATACCATCGCCACCATGGAGCACTCTGTTCACAACGTTGACATCAGCAATCCGCTCGCCCACCCGTCTGCCATCTGCCCGATATCTAAAAATGGGACCGACAGAGAGGGCTGCCTCACTTTTAGTTCTTAGGAAACTTAGCAGTATTTCGTTTTTTTATGTATTATTTCTTACATTGCTAGCCCAGAAAATTGTATGTGCTATTACATACAGCTGGGAAGAACTATTGGATATCAGAGCGGCGGTAACTCACCAGCACTACCAGTACTACCAGCATTATGACCAGGAATATGACTTTCCCGAAGCGGATCCTTTGTTCGCACCACTCGGGGCAATTGAACTGATTCCAGAGGGCGACCCAGAACAATGTTGGTGAAGGAGAGGTACTCGGAGCAGTCTTTTGGTCCGACTTGGTCTTTGGTCTTTTGGTGGCGCGCACACCACCCACCGCTTCCGAGTATCAGGGATTGTAACATGCTCTGTTTCACGGAAACACTGCTTTCTCAGGATATACTGTTGGAGTCTGTCCAGCCATCTGGATTCTCAGTTCATCACGCCGACAGGAATAAATATCTCTCCGGGAAGAAGGGTGGGGTTGTGCGTTTCACGATTAACGACTCATGGTGTAGTTGTGATAACATACAGGAACTCAAAAGTCCTTTTATTCACCCAACCTAGAATACCTCACAATCAAATGCCATCTGTATTATCTCCCAAGATAACTTTCTTTGGTTATAGTCTCTGCCTTGTATCCTCCCTTAAGCCGATACCACGACGGCCCTCAAGGAACTTTACTGGACTTTATGCAAACTGGAACCCACATATCCTGAGGCTGCATTTATTGTAGCTGGGGATTTTAACAAAGCATATTTGAGGAAAAGGCTGCCTAAATTCTATCAGCATATCAACTGTAGTACTCACGCTGCTAAAACACTCGACCACTGTTACTCCAACTTCCAGGATGCATACAAGGCCCTCCCCCGCCCTCCTTTTGGCAAATCTGACAACTCCATTTTGCTCCTCCCTTCCTATAGTTAGAATCTCAAACAGGAAGTACCCGTGCTAAGAACTATTCAACGCTGGTTTGACCAAACGGAATCCACGCTTCAAGATGGTTTTGATCACGTGGCTATGATCCAGGTAGCTTCTGAAAATAGTATTGATGTAAACACTGAGATGGTGAGTGAGTTTATCCGGAAGTGTATAGGAGATGTTGTACCCACAGTGACTTAAAACCTACCCTAACCAGAAACCGTGGATAGATGGCAGCATTTGCGCAAAACTGAATGCGCAAACCACCGCATTTAACCATGGCAAGGTGACTGGGAATATGGCAGAATACAAAAAGAGTAGTAATTCCCTCCGCAAGGCAAACAAACAGGCAAAACGTCAGTATAGAGACAAAGTGGAGTCGCAATTCCATGGCTCAGACATGAGACATGTTTTTATTTTATTTATTTATTTTATTTTATTTCACCTTTATTTAACCAGGTAGGCTAGTTGAGAACAAGTTCTCATTTGCAACTGCAACCTGTCCAAGATAAAGCATAGCAGTGTGAACAGACAACACAGAGTTACACACGGAGTAAACAATAAACAAGTCAATAACATAGTAGGGGAAAAAAATAATCTATATACATTGTGTGCAAAAGGCAGAAGGGTCTACAGACAATCACAGACTACAAAAGGAAAACCAGCCACGTCACGGACACCGACGTCTTGCTTCCGGACAAGCTAAACACGTTCCTTGCCAGGGCATTTGAGGATAGTTACAGTGCCACCGACCTGGCCCACTACCAAGGACAGTGGGCTCTCCTTTTCCATGGCCGACGTGAGTAAGACATTTAAACGTGTCAACCCACGCAAGGCTGCCGGCCCAGATGGTATCCCTAGCCGCGTCCTCAGAGCATGTACAGACCAGCTGGCTGGTGTGTTTACGGACATATTCAATCTCTCCCTATCCCAGTCTGTTCTCTCCACATGCTTCAAGATGGCCACCATTGTTCCTGTACCCAAGAATGCAAAGGTAACTGAATTAAATGACTATCGCCCCGTAGCACTCACTTCTGTCATCATGAAGTGCTTTGAGAGACTAGTAAAGGATCATATTACCTACACCCTACCTGCCACCCTAGACCCACTTCAATTTGCTTACCGCCTCAACAGACAATGCAATCGCCAGCACACTGCCCTATCCCATCTGGACAAGAGAAATACCTATGTAAGAATGCTGTTCATTGACGAAAGCTCAGCATTCAACACCATAGTACCCTCCATGCTCATCATTAAGCTTGAGGCCCTGGATCTGAACCCCACCCTGTGAAATTGGTACTTGGACTTCCTGACGTTTTAAGTTCCTCGGCGTACATATCGCTGACAAACTGAAATGGTCCACCCACACAGATGGTGTGGTGAAGGCGCAACAGTGCCTCTTCAATCTCAGGAGGCTGAAGGAATTTGGCTTGTCACCTAAAACCCTCAAACTTTTACAGATGCACAATTGAGAGCATCCTGTCAGGCTGTATCACCGCCTGGTACAGCAACTGCACTGCCCACAACCGCAGGGCTCTCCAGAGGGTGGTGCGGTTTGCACAACGCATCACGGGGGCAAACTTCCTGCCCTCCAGGACACCTACAGCACCTAATGTCACAGGAAGGCCAAAGGATCATCAAGGACAACAACCACCCGAGCCACTGCCTATTCACCCCCATTATCATCCAGAAGGCGAGGTCAATACAGGTGCATCAAATCTGGGACCGACAGACTGAAAAATAGATTCTCAAGGTCATCAGACTGTTAAATAGCCATCACTAGCACAGAGAGGCTGCTGTCTATATACACAAACTTGAAATAATTGGCCACTTTAAAAAATGGTAAACTAGTCACTTTAATAATGTCACTTTCATAATGTTTACATATCTTGCATTACTCATCTCATATGAATATACTGTATTCTATACTATTCTACTGTATCTTAGTCTTTGCCACTCTGACATTGCTCGTCCATATTTATATATTCTTAATTCCATTTGTGTGTATTGGGTATATGTTGAGAAATTGTTAGATATTGCTGCACTGTCGGAACTAGAAGCACAAGCATTTCGCTACACCCACAATAACATCTGCTAAACACGTGTATGTGACCAATAAGATTTGATCTACAGTTGAAACCGGGATTCATCCATGAAGAGCACTCTTCTCCAGTGTTCCAGTGGCCATTGAAGGTGAGTATTTGCCCACTGAAGTCGGTTACGACGCCAAACTGCAGTCAGGTCAAGACCCTGGTGAGGATTACGAGCATGCGGATAAGCTTCACTGAGACGGTTTCTGACAGTTTGTGACAAAATCGTTTGGTTGTGCAAACCCACAGTCTCATCAGACAATCCCGCAGGTGAAAATTCCGGATGTGGAGGTCCTGGGATGGCGTGGTTAAGCGTGGTCTGCGGCTGTGAGGCCTGTTGGATGTACTGCCAAATTCTCTAAAATGAGGTTGGAGGCAGCTGATGGTAGAGAAAATTAACATTCAATTCACTGACAACTCTGGTGGACATTCCTGCAAGTCAGCATGCCAATTGGCATGTGTTGTGTGACATAACTGCACATTTTAGAGTGGCCTTTTACTGTCCCCAGCACAAGATGCACCTGTGTAATGATCATGCTGTTTAATCAGCTACTTGATATGCTACACCTATCAGGTGGATGGATTCTCTTGGCAAAGGAGAAATGCTCATTAACAGGGATGTAAATAAATGTGTGCCCAAAATTTGAGAGAAATAAGATTTTTGTGTCAATTGCAAATTTATTGTCAACGATCCCCCCGGTACTGCTGCTCATTCTGTTCACCTGTTCTGGAGGTCGACGTCACTGGCCTTCTAGGCTGCACTGAACTGTGTCATTACGCACACCTGGTTCCAATTCCTCACTGATTGTGTTTGTGTAAATGTGCCCTTTGTTTCCCCATTGGGCTGTGGATTATTGTTCCCATGGCCGTTGGTGGTGTGAGCACCTATGCGTTGTCTCAGCCTGTGCTGCGTGTTTTGTGCTTTGTGTATTACGGGTCTCGTCCCTTGTCGTTCTACAAGGTTTACCCTTGCTCTTTGTTTGGGTACATCCCAGTGTTTTGTATATGTGTTTGTTTTGGGTGTATTAAAAACCCAGATGATGTATTCCTGCGCCTGTCTCCAAATCCTTTATACCAGCGTGAAATTTCTGGGAACTTTTATTTCTGCTCATGAAACATGGGACCAACACTACATGCTGCATTTATATTTTTGTTCAGTATAGTTTTATATAAACTACCCACTGGGCACAGACGTCAGTTGTGTAGTTTTGATTTACATTTGGTTGAGTTGTCAACAACATGAATTCAACGTGAAATCAACAAAACATTTCACCATGTCATTGGATTTTGGTTAATAGTTCGGTGAAAAAAAGACAATGGCCTCACATTGATGACTTTTTGCAAATCCAATACATTTTCCATGTTGATTCAATGTCCTCACATAGATATGTTCAGTTGCAATTACATGGAAACAACATTGATTCAACCTGTTTATCCCCCCAGTGGGATGGTTCTATAACAGCAAAAATCAAGTATTTCTTAAACTATTTTACCTCAGTAATTTAACAGCATTATTTTCATGAAACCCTTTCTTACTCATCAAAACAACCATTGGTGTGAAATGAGACAGACTCTTGGCAGTATCAGACACCACTGCATCACATTATGACTGTGAGGACAGCTATTTGTTGATAGAACCACAGGGTTCATAGCAAATTCCATTGTCACTTGACCCACGGAACACTAATAGTCATTACTCTGATACAATATGCTTGGACTTTCCTCTGATGCTGTCCCGGTTGCATAACTCTGCTTTGTCAAAATGAAAGTGCACTTTAGCCTATATTTAGAAATAGGGGGGTTGAGATGAGGAAGTTTAATCAAGTTGGTGAATGGTTCTGTTTTATATCACGTAGATTAACAGTATTTCCAGAACATTTAACTGAACTATGATGGTGCTTGTGTTAAATAGAGTTCCCTCATAATACATTTTCTTTCAACCTAAGCTCTTTTGAGGATAGTTGTAATTGACTAAATATAATGTTTATGCTACATCAGAGTATGATCTTTGAAAAAATGTACACTATGTACAGTATAAAGTATTTCTTGTTTTGGTATTGTGTGTGTGTGTGTGTGTGTGTGTGTGTGTGTTATATTACTGTCGGTAACACGTTTGTCCCATTTTGGCTGGTGTGGGTGAGGACAGAGAGAATTTCAATGATTTACACATGATTCAAACTAAATGTGCTCACCATTTCTGATGTGTCTATGCAAGTCTGGATCTGTCTGGATCTGGAGGTCCAACTCTGTTCTATTGAATTTGAAGGCCTCTGGATAACAAATAATAAAATATCAACCACTAATCTTCCCTAATATGCCTTTTTTTATTTGAAACGCACACATCTAGATGTCCAAGGTTGTCATATTGATTGTTTGTTTCACTGTGACCACATGAACAGCTTCCTTTCCAGGTCACAGTATTTCAGTGGCAGAGTGAAGTGGATTGATCATATGTCATGTTCTCCTGCCTCCTCACGGGACAAGGACTGACCGGTTTCATCACCATGAATGGGTCTGCAATGGAACCTGTTACATGTTCACAATCGAGGCCATGCATATGTGGGAGAGGACTACAGTCTGGAGAGCATGCTGCTCTTATCACATGGGTGTCTTTGTCCTCAAATGCATTGGTTTGGTCATAGAAATACATTCCATTTATATAACTATGGGTGTGGTATACTTTGATGTGTTTAGGCTAATGGAGATTGACTTTAGCAACATTTCTATATACTATATTTAAATTGTTTTTAAATAATGTGTAAACTTATATATTGAAAGGTTTCTAGTTTGCTCAGTTAATTTATTCCATTTCTTTATTGCTCTAAATCGAAATGTTCTTTTGCCCATTTATTTTTTCTGTCTGGATAACGCATAGATGGTGGACAATCTATTCCTAGTATTTACGGAATGTCTGTCTCTTACCAACTGAATACAATTGTGAATAGAACTTGGCCGTTTTAAATTATGTATATTATAAAATAAGATAAGTGTGTTTTTTTCAATTATCTTGTCGATTGATGACCAACCAAGAACACTGTGCATGACTGCAACAGAACCATATCTCCGCCTTAAAACAATCCTTGCTGCTTTATTCTGTGCATTCTGCAGCCTCCTAACTTCACTAGATGATGCATTTCCCTAGACCACCGAACAATAGTTCACTTGACTCTCAACCAATGCCTGTGTTATTTGCTGAAGGATTTGAAGAGATGAACATACTTTGGTGTGAAAAGTGCAAATCAATCCCAGAACAACAGCAAAGGACGAAAAAGCCAGACTACGGTTTGCAACTGCACATGGCGACAAAGATTGTACTTTTTGGAGAAATGTCCTCTGGTCTGATGAAACAAGAATAGAACTGTTTGGCCATAATGACCATCATTATGTTTGGAGGAAAAAGGGGGAGGTTTGCAAGCTGAAGAGCACCATCCCAACCGTGAAGCATGGGAGTGGCAGCATCATGTTGTGGGGGTGCTTTGCTGCAGGAGGGACTGGTGCACTTCACAAAATAGATGGCTTCATGAGGAAGTAAAATTATGTGGATATATTGAAGCAACATCTCAAGACATCAGTCAGGAAGTTAAAGCTTGGTCACAAATGGGTCTTCCAAATGGACAATGACCACAAGCATACTTCCAAAGTTGTGGCAAAATGGCTTAAGAACAACAGAGTCAAGGTTTTGGAGTGGCCATCACAAAGCCCTGACTTCAATCCTATAGAAGATTTGTGGTCAGAACTGAAAAAGCGTGTGCGAGCAAGGAGGTCTACAATCCTGACTCAGTTACACCAGCTCTGTCAGGAGGAATGGGCTAAAATTCACCCAACTTATTGTGGGGAGCTTGTGGAAGGCTACCTGAAACATTTGACCCAAGTTAAACAATTTAAAGACAATGCTACCAAATACTAATTGAGTGTACGTAAACTTCTGACCCAATGTGACCTAAGACAGGGAATTTTTATGAGGATTAAATGTCAGGAATTGTGAAAAACTGAGTTTAAATGTATTTGGCTAAGGTGTATGTAGACTTCTGACTTCAACTGTATATATTTCCACACTATGAGGTTGGAATAGCACTAGTAAATTCAGAAAAGGATGATAATGTCCCTTTAAGTGTAAGAGCTGTTTGAAAAGGCCGTCTGAAATTTCAGCCTGTTGTGGTGGAATAGAGGTTTCTCCTTTCACGGTGACGTCACCATGTGGTAAAAAGGTTAACAGACCAATATGAACTAATTAACTAATTAACCAACCTCTCTGCCAATAACAGCTACTTTTCAGTTTTCCCCTCCCCACTCAGAACACTCCCAGACAGTCCTAGAATTTGTTTTGAGAAATTGCTCTTTTATAAGAAGCAATATTTGTTTCTATTTGACCATTTTTTGATTGAAACTAATCACAGTAAGGCACTTAATTGTTACCCAGAACAGATTCAGATATTGAGATTACAACTGCTGCATTGGACTTTTAAGGAAACCATCTTGAGTTTGATTTAAACCAGCAGAGGGGGTTGTTATTCACAACCACAGGAGAGAGAGACTGACTAAAGGCCATGCAATGAGAGGCCAGGAGTGGGGTACTTCCTCTGTGACATACTTAGAATTTTAAGGGGGTGTGTTACATTTATTTTTTTACCCTGTTGGTATCCCTCCCTATTCCAAATGATAAATCCACAGACTCTGGACTCTGGGCTGACCAGACCCATCATCCCCACACAGCATAGCAGGACTAAGGGAAGTTACAGTTTAGCTCAAATCAGTTCCTTACATTTTTTTTTATTCAGCCTATCCAACACAAAAATGTATCTCATTCTGTTATGGGTATTGATACTACCAGTAACAGGTAAGCAGTGATTCTATTTTTATCATTAACACTTCACAATCAATGTGACATGCCTTCAAACTATGTACTGTAGGTAGCCTACTGTGTGGCAGTGTATGGCATTTTAATAGGATTGTGGGTAGCCTTGGGATGTAAACTCATCTGAAAATGTCAGTATTGTACTTAACGATATGTACATATTTAAATGCAGCCGTAGTTGGCGAAATATGATAGTTTACTAACAGGCTTATAACCTAGAATTCAAATTGAATAAAAAATAAAATAATAAATGATCATGAAGTTTCCTTACCCTACTTTATAGTTTTGAAATATGTCAGTAATCATGAATGTGAATTCTAATTCATTGTTATTTTTTTTCATTTCAGCATTTGCATTTCATATGGAGCTGAAACCAAAGAATGCACTTTTGAAAGTCGGTGATAGGCATGAGCTGCAATGCTCGGTGAAGGATTGCAATGAAAAAGTTACCATCTCCTGGGCTTTGCTGGAGGACAAGCCAGTGTTTGCGAAAATACACACCTCCGGGTCGGAATCAGTGGCGGTCTTTGACCCTGTGGCGACAGCACACGATGACACACTTCTCTGCAAAGGCAGTTGCGGAGAATCGACCAAACAACAGCGTGCGGTTGTCAAAGTATACTGTACGTCCAATCAACTTAATTCAGAATAAGCCATCATCAGCCATTGTTATAAGCCAATAGAAATGTATAATACATGCGTATAGGTTCTTTATTCATTGTTATAAATATTCTGAATGCTTATGAATTGTAATGCTTATCATGCTTAAATGCTTATACATGACATTCTAATTGATTCATAAATAGTTTATTAATGCTTTAATAATCATGCAATGTATTGTAAAGTATTTACTGAATTAAATCAGTCCAATTGAATCAGTTTTAAATGTACATGTTTAAAGTAGGCCTTTGAATTTGAATTTCAAACACGTGCAGCTGCATGCAATAAGATCGCAATTTGATATTCCAGCATTTCCAGAGGCCCCTGTCATATCAGGCCATGACCGACTTCTCTTGGGCCAGACCAACACTCTGACATGTGAGGTGACAGACGCTTATCCTGCAGAGCACCTGAGGCTTGAGTGGCTGCGAGGAGACAGCATGCTCCAGACAGATGCAGAGTCTGTTGTGTCCACCTACACGTTCACGCCCACCCCCGAGGACAAACAGGCCAGCATCACATGCAGAGCCACTCACGATCAGGAGGGTGTGCCTGATGATGAGAAGACCAAGGAAACCTCTGTTTCTCTCACAGTGCTTTGTAAGTTACTACTGCAGCGTAACTGTTAGGCAAAGGGAAGTTGCTAGTGGTAGATTGAAGCATGGTTGACGTTCTATGATTAATATCAAATGACCCATATAAGCACTAGATCTTAAAGTCAGTGTTGTTTAGGCAGTTATTCTGCAACGACCAAATGTCATCCATAGTTCACAATTGAGGCCTACAACAACAACAACAACAACATCATTCATATATATTTTTTTTTCAGATGCACCACAGATTACGTCAATATCTGAGCTGACTGTTGTGGGAGTTGGCTCCAGTCCCACATTGATGTGCCATGCTGAAGGGAACCCCAGACCAGAGATACAGTGGAAGGCCATTGGTCCGCACGGACAGGCTGTCATAGTAGGGCAGAGCGAGGAGCTTGCCCTTACAGAGATGACACTGGTGGATTCTGGTCAATATGAGTGTGTGGCAAGCAACACCATTGGAAACAGCAGAGCCAGCGTGAACGTCATTGTTGAAGGTAGTATAATAACTACCTGAATTTCTAAAAATGAAAATGAATTTCTCCTTGGTCTTGTATTTTGGATAAGTTCTGTTTGGTGTCACTCTATGATAGTGTAATAGTAAGGAATCATCTTTATAGCTTTGTCTAAAAAGTCTGTTGGGGGGGGCAATCTCATTAAAACAACCTCTTAATTAGCGAGCTAAACTTCTGTCTTATGTTATGTATACTTGATGACCTTCCCCTCTGGTAGCTCCCCCAATAAACACCTCCATCAAAGTAAGCCCAGCCAGTAAGGTGAAAGAAGGGGAGAACGTGACGGTGTCCTGCCTGTCAGACGGAGCTCCGGTGGGACGGATGGTGCTGAGGAGACTCTCTGAGGACCAGGATGTAGCTCTTCAGTCCAGCAACGGCTCCTCCACCTCCTTCACCCTCTCCTCTGCCCTGCTAGCAGACTCTGCTCTCTACCAGTGCGAGGCCTTCAATGAACACGGCAGCCAGAAAGTCAGCACCTTGCTCTCCGTTGAAGGTGAGATTTTTTTTTAAAAATGTATATTTGTGTAACAGGGTGGATTCTGGCGAAATCATAAGTTGACCTTAGGCTTTGTGCAGTAGTTATTGTAACGACTTTGGTAACCAAATTATAATGACATAATTGTAGTGTTGTACATGAAACAATGGCTGGATTCTAATCATGGAAACTGGAAAAATTATGTTTCAAAATAGTTGCCAGTATAGTTAGAGTTTATTACATGTAGGTCTAATTACACCCATGTAGCCGCATAATACATTTAAATGTAAAGTGTAACCTGAAGCTGTACTGTTGTGCTGCAAAAATACTCCTTCAGTTGAACTATAACAATGTTCAGGTAAATCATGTAAGAGACATGTCCTGAAGAAAAGGTGGAAATCTGTCTTAGTCAACGCACTGAAACCCAATTTCCCTGGGGAGAGCAAACTGAGTGTTGAGTCACCAAGCCATTGAGTCACCAAGCCTCTTCTGTGTACAAGAGCCCTATAAAAGTGACACCCCAGATAACATAAATAGTCAATGTTCTGTTCACATGCATACAGACGTTCGAGGGACTCCAATGTGGATTGCTGTTATTTTTACTCCGTGCATGTGTTTTCCACCTCCGGGTTCAATGACATGAGTGGGTTTGAATATAGGAGATACTCAGAGTAATAATTAAAACCATTACCGGTATGAAGTAGTCGATGATAAAGATTATAATAATGATCATGATCATGTGGAGTAGAGGGCTCTGGCTAAATGTTCATTGTTTTACCGATTTCTATCGTGTTTACCTGCCTTTGTGATGTAGCTTGACTCTTTTTAATATACTCTTATGTTTGCTTTGTTTTTTTGTTGTGGATTAAGGTGTGGCTAGATTTGATTTCGCTAAGAGATTTTCTTGCCGGATAGTGAATTGGTTTTAATTTAATTTAATTAACTGAACTGAATTGAACTGAAATGGCGCAGATTTCCAATTGAACTTGATTTCTATTCAACTGAATTGAGCAGAGGAGTCATCTATCCTTTCTCCGGTGGTTCTTTTCTCTCAGCGTATCCCCTGGAGGTGGAGATGGTATCGGGGGTGATGGCTGAGATGGGATCCAAACTGGTGCTCTCCTGCCTGGCTTCGGGCTGTCCCCAGCCAGCCTTCTCCTGGAGGAGCATGCTGGACATGCCCGTCCACAGCCGCGCACGCAACCAGGACTCCCTCTCCCAGCTCCACCTGGGCCCACTTGGACTGGCCCACGAGCAAGCCTACACCTGTGAGGCCAAGTGTGGCTCTGTCATCAAGTCCAAGCAAGCAGAGGTCAAGGTCTTCTGTGGGTATACTATACATCTTGAGAAAGATGATTTGGCTTTGTTTAGTTCAATGTATTTACTTTGAGTTTGTATGTTATGAGAAGGAAGAAAGAAATGTGCTTAGAAATAAATCAAATAAATGTGCTTGTCATTGGCCACTTTTTACAGAAGTCCAATGCCAGTTTGATATAATTTATTACATTTTGTTTGGAAATGTCCAGATGAAAATAAAGTTAGATGGGGTTGTTTTGTAATTTGCCTGACACTTGTTCAGTGGTACCAAGGCGTGGCACAATACATTCTAAAGGTTTATGTAGATATAGCAACTGTTTTGCTCGGTGTGGGGTAATGCCTAGGTTCACTTCACTGACTTGGAAAGAGTACAGTGACCCTTTGTAGGAGGTTGGAAGAATAAGCATCCTCTTATGAAACCAAAACTTAAGACTTAAAGCCTGAATGATCACTCGAAACCATGCTGCTCTCCCACACAACATGGGCAGAAGTCCAGTTCGTTTTTTTTGCCGGAATGCACTGGTATCAGTAGTCTGGTTCAATGTGGGAGAGAGATTACATAAAGTGAATCATGATAAAAGTACTCCAGGGTCACTGAAGACCTCTCAAATTTCCCGTCGGTGAAATGTCGAGTTTCGTCGAAGTGTTGTCATTGTATTAAAGTGGGTATAAGCGTTAGTGCGTTCTAAGCCCCTGACTCACATGATTCTATGGAAAGGGCTCTTCCACAAATTGTGCTGATTATTGCCTTCCTTACTCGCAGTCTTTTTAAAAATCTGCTATCCTATGGAAATGTGTCAGTTCCCCATATCGGCACGTCACAATCTGAAACACCCTTTAATAGCATCTTTAAACCTCCAAAGTGAAGAGTCTACCCTTTAACATGGCTGACTAACTCGCTCGCAGCGCTATCTGGTCTCATGTGCTTTTAGCCACGTGTTGATATTTTCATCTACCCATTTCTCTCTCCTCCCCCAGCTTTCCCCTCGGACCCTATCATCGAGAACCCGGGACCCTTTCTGGAAGACGGGGAGGCCACCTTATATTGTTCTGTAGCCGATGTCTACCCAGCCAGTCACGTGCAGATTCAATGGCTCGATGGGGAAACGGAGCTGCACTCCGGCGTGGGTCGGTACTCCAGTGAGCTCCAGAATGTGACGTCAACGTTATCTTTTTCGGTGGAACCGGAGGACCAGGGGAGACGGATCACCTGCAGAGTCGGTCTTCAGATGGACGTGGTCCATCAAAGTCGGAGAGAGAGGAAAGCGGTGACTGTACTGGAGCTCCACTGTAAGTGGTTGTACAGATTGTTGAAGTCTAGCTCAAATCATGAATTGTTGATGCCCTTGGCCATTGGGTGGATACGTTTCTTGATGGTCCTCGAGAGCCGCAGGGTGGTGCAGGCCTTTGTTCCACCCCAGCATCATAACACACCTGATCCACTTATTGTGTTCTGAATGGAGGACCATGAACAGTTGATTGCTTAAATCACTTGTATTTACCCTGGGGTGTCCACACACTGCCCTTGGAGCTTTCAATTTAGGGAATCTGAGGTGCTTCAGTCCTTGAGGTGTTAATGGCGGTTGTGTCGTGCGGCTTTCGGAAGCCTTATAACCTATATGTGTTTTTATAAACCTAAACTGAGTCTGATGTTTGCTGTGCAGATGCCCCCAGGGGAACCACCATCACAGTGAGCCCAGCCAGTGAGGTGAAGGAAGGGGAGAGCGTGACGGTGTCCTGCCTGTCGGACGGCGCTCCAGTGGGATGGATGGTGCTGAGGAGACTCTCTGAGGACCAGGATGTAAAGCTCCAGTCCCACAACGGCTCCTCCACCTCCTTCACCCTCTCCTCTGCCCTGCTAGCAGACTCTGCTCTCTACCAGTGTGAGGCCTTCAATGAGCACGGCAGCCAGAAAGCTAGCACACACGTTACAGTTAAAGGTGGGTGCCAGGCTTCCGGCACGCACACACCACATTCTTCTTTTATTTCACTACCATGCATTCGTACTGGCAACAACAAGAAACTTTCCCAAACCCCAGTTAGTTTTTTTGGGGTTCTTTAACGGTACTGTTCTCTACGCCGACAGACCTTTTTGTTTTCACTTCCTGTTTAGTGTTGTTTGCTCTCGTGGGTTGGAGCGTGGCCTTTTCCTTGTCATGTCACAGCTGTCGGTATGCTGTCGGTATCTAAGAACATGATGTTTAAGTTAGCCATCGGCTGTAGTGTTGTCACACCATGCCACAAGACACTCATATGACACTTAACACTGCACAGGAACTCAACAACATGAAACGACATAACGTAATTCTAGATAATGGTTCTATAGAGCTTGTCTCATTGACATTTCACACATTGCTGTCAGTAATTTCACACATTTTGCTCAGATATCTACTTTATAGCGGACGGTAATGTTATGTTGTGCTGCAAACAGTATTTTGCACTATAACTGCACTGCACCATATTCATGTTTGTTTTAAATTTGTTTTCTCAAGGCATTGTCTTCCCTCAGTGTTCAGGTGTGTTCTATTTGACTTTTGTCCAGCACCTCCTAGGAATACAACAGTCTTGGTCTATCCGTCCACTGAGGTTCAGGAGGGCCAAAATGTCACCGTATGCTGTCGCTCTGTTAGCTTCCCCCCACCTGTGGTGGTTTTGAGAAAACTGGACAATGGCACAGAGCTCTACTCCCCGGATGGGAACTTCCTGCTGGTGAACCTTACGCCCAAAGATACAGGCCTATACCAGGTGAATGTGACCAATGACCTGGGCTACGAGACTAAGATCTTCAGCATTAACGTCATGGGTGAGTGAAATGGTTTAGTGTAGAGAGCTCTTTATTTCCCTTCACAGCTTTGAACCCCACGTTCAACTGAGAAATTGGGAACAGGGAGAACGGAGATATCGCTTTCTCCCCAAAACAAACAACAGTGGAATTTGAGAACAGTGAAGCTTTAAAAAGTCAAGAAAATTCCATCCACCCATAACAAACACCGGTGTCATTTGAGAGCACTCGAAAGCTGTGAAAACATAAAATGCCATTTTTGGCCAATATGCCTCGTCCTCACTATCTCCCTGTTCTTCACATCTTCCCTTTGCCTACAGAGAAGCATTCCAGTCCTTCACCTGACTGGAACCAGATAGTCATTCCTGCTGTCTGCGTGGGAATAATGGTGACCACCACAGTCCTAGTCCTGGACAATCTTAGGAGAGCCAGGAGGAAGGGCTCCTATGAGCTGGCCAAGTGTAAGCCCGGCACTGCATAGACTAGAGGAGTCTAAAACCTGTGGCCCGGGAGCCAGATTGCGGCCCCCACTTGTGCTGCCAACATGAACATGTACTGTCTAAAAATAGTTCTTCAGGCAAAATGACTTTAACACTCCTGATGTAAAGACATACCAAGGGACAGACTCACCTGGAGTGAACTCCTGGCCTGAGAGGGTACAGACGAGAAGCTTGCCCATTGTCCCGTGTCCAGGCCTTTGGCCGTGTCTAGTCTTGACAGTTCATGCAGCTTTAGTATTCTAATCATAGAGTTCTGACCATGGAATTCCGAACATGTCATGCGTCTGCACCTACATTTAAATGTGTCTACTGTGTCCCCATTGTGTCCACAGATACCCTTTTCCCGCGCTATATTCAAATGCAAGTATGCATTCTACAAACGGTGGAATAGGCTAAATATGACAATACACAATAAGTGATGGCAGTAGCTAACTACTCTAGCTAACTAGCCAGCTAACCTCTGTAGCTAGACAGCAAGCTAACAAGCAATGCTAAAGGGATTGCAAATGGGTTACCATATCTCTAGTCAAACAAAAAATAATTTGTCTAAATATTAGGTAGTTGGCTAGGATTTTTGAGGCCAGCAAACATGTTCCTCACACGCTATTTCATACAACTTTATAATGAAAAGGTGCCTCTCGATCGGAACACAATCAGACCACAAAGCAACGTTTGTGCGCCTAGACCCGTCTTTTCAATGCGATCTTCGTATTCTGATAGCAGAAGTCGCATGTAAGTGTCCAGTGTAGACACGGCCTCAGTCAAAGGACAGGGGACAAGGCCTTATGACCTTTGGAAGTTACTAGAACAGGGTAAGAAATAGAGGCGCACCTTTGTGGTTGGATGTTGGGTCTTCTGGATATGTGTGTATGTGTCAACCATTGACTTAGTGTGTATGTTTGTGTTTTACGGTGTATATCCGTTGGGCCTTAGGTTCCCATTTCTATAGAAACCTACGCAAAAAAACTGTAATTGGTGTAATAATCTAAATGCATCTCACTGTAATTTGCTCCTTTATAATTTCTTGGCAGCTTCCATTTAAACCCATTGTTGTCTAAGTGTTTCACAACAGTAGGATGAATGCAATATGTTACGTTTCTTCAAACTAAATCAATACAATTGAAATTAGCAGTGATAAGAAATTGAACTTAAAAAAAAGTGAATACAATGTATTGACATTGCATATATGAACTTTGAACTATATCAGTATGATGTGTGTCAGAAACGACACTATGGTTTCCCAAGGAAAGGAATAGACGGTGTTGTGGTAATGTAATACAATATGAAAGCAACACGTATTTGCCTCGTTGTTTTGACTGTTATTTAGGTCTATAATGTGGGCTACCCTTATTAGAAGTGTTTGTATGTGTGGAGAGATTGCAATGTGTGTGGGGTATTTTTGTTCCCCACCATTTACTTAACTTTTATGGGATATGAGAGCCGGTTTGGTACGTGTTTAAAAAGCTGTTTTAAAAAAAAAATCAAAGCCTGTATATAACTTAATTTGTTTTGTTTATGACTGTTCGTAATCACTATTGAAGAGGTGAAAAAAGTTTTTCCCTATTTTCTGTGAATTGTGTTTGAATGTAAGTTTGTTTCATTATTAATAAATATTTATTTCCATAACTAAAAGCTGTTAATTGAAATAGTAGCTTTGGGTTTTGGGATCTCCTGTTGCAGTGGAAAACCCCATAATTAATGGGGGCTTTTGTGTGAGTTAGCATGTTCAGCATGAATTTCACTTTCAGTTCCTGGAAGTAGTACTATGGGTGCTGTGACTAGTTAGAGCGAAACTCTCTTTCCTCACTTGTGTGATTGTCTCCCCACTTGAAATCCAAGGTGAGGATGAAGAAGGGCAAGTGGATATGAAACATTGAAATTCAAGTTAGTAACAGATTGATCAAGGTTATATGCCTTGTGCATGCTGGTTGTGGGAATAAAATTGTTTGACTATGAACTCAAATCAATGTCTTAACCAATGTACTGAATAGACCACAGCTTTGGGAAAAACTCAACCTCTTTTAGTTATAGTATCTATTCTTAATTACAGGGAACATTGAGTTTCTCAATTACATAGTGAAAAGCTAATGAAAAGAGACCCACTTGGCTTACAGTTCAGAGAGTCCTTGGTATGGGTTCAATTTCACACCTTAAAGATGCACTCTTGAACGCTTGTATAATTTCAGCCAGTAATTTTGAAAGTGGTGCTCACGAGCCAAAAGGGGTCCCCATTTGTTGTGTACTATGTCATCAAATTGTGTACTATGTCATCAAATTGTGTACTATGTTATCCATTTTGTCTGATATGTTACGTCCTGCAAATTATTATAAATGTTTTTTTTGGCAATTCGTATAATATGTTAAGAATGTAATTTGTACTATATGTTACACATTTTTTTTGCTTAAGAGCCAGGATTGCATCTTTAAGTATTGAAAAAAAAAATGGAGGAAAAGTTAAATACATCTATAGAAAAAAATGAAAGAAAAATGTATAGAATTTTAAACAAAAACAATGATATCAAAAGCAAACAATTATTTTAACGCGAGAGAAAAACTGATTTGAAAACTAATGGAAAAAAAATATTTTTAGTTAAACTTTTCCAACAACCAACCCTATTGAATCCATTTCGGCTACGCTCTTGCCTACAGTTCCTACCTTTGGTTAGGTTACTAGTACAATAAGAGTTTAAATTCAGAAAAGTTACAAATGTAATCCAGAGGACTTGTGTAAGTGTCATTGTGTCATCATGGTGGATACACAAGTCCCTGGTTTAAATACACTGATGTAGCTAACTGGAAACTTTCGTCATGGGACTAAAATCACAATGGCCTATTTGGGTGTGACAAGCACTTGGTTTACTAAAAACATGTGGACAAACCGTTAGCTACGGCTGGCATTGGCTAGCTACAGGCTTGCAGCCTTGTGATTCATTCCATTTGGCTAGCTAGTCAGACAACAAGATAACCTACTTAAAAATTGTCACGGGTCAATAATGAACGGACATTAGAAGTGTACAGTCTGAAATGATTGACACCCTTGATAAAGCTAAGCATTAATGACTGTATAAAATAAATAATTAAAAACCTTAGCTATATTGTATGTTCCAAAAATGTTTGAAATTATATTATTATATACTAATACAATTACTCAGAGATAGAGATTTGGTTTAACAAATAATATTTTGTTTTCTGAAAAGGTCAGGGGTCAAAATGATTGACACCCCTGTTTTCAATATCTTTTAATATCTCACCTTGGAGGATAACAGCACTGAGACGTTTATGAGTTGGTGGGATCTTAGACCATTCCTCCATACAGAATCCTTCCAGATCCTTGATATCCTTAGTCTGTGCTTATGTACTGCCCTCTTCAATTCAAACCACAGGTTTTCAATGGGGTTCAAGTCCGAAGGCTGAGATGGCCATTGTAAAATGTTGATTTTGCGGCCAATTAACCATTTATTTTGATTTGTGCTTGGGGTTGGGGTTATTATGTTGCTGGAAGATCCACTTGCGGCCAAGTTTCAGCCTCCTGGCAGAGGCAACCAGGTTTTTGACTGAAATGTTCTTGTATTTGGTAAAGTTAATGATCCCGTTGACCTCTACAAGGGCCCCAGGACTAGTGGAAGCAAAATAGCCCCATAACATCAAAGATCAACCACCATATTTTACAGTAGGTATGGGGTTGCTGTCAGTGCATTCTCATTTAGACTCTACACCCACCACTGGCATGTGTGGCCAAAGAGCTCTATTTTCCTGAAATGTACCTGATACCTAGGGCTCTATTCAATCCATATCACGGCAGTTCAGCTTTACAGCATGATTGAAATGTGCTGAAAACGTAAAGGCAATGTTCCCGCGTTAGCGGAGACTGCATTCAGGGTAAATGCTGCACATGTTGGCTGAATTGGAAATTACATTTACATTTCTATCACGCAATCTGTAACACTTTAGTGATACAGATTGAATAGAGCCCCTAGTGGGCTGGGGATGTGTCACACAAAACTAAACTGGTGAATCATTGAGTTCCAACATCATTAGTGTCCATGAGCTTCCATGTTCTGTCCTTAAAGATGGCCATTGACGTCTTGAATCAAGCGCATATTGAGCCCCCATAGACACCGATAGTCGTTCTCAATGCGCTTAATAGGGCAAACAAACGAGGGCGGATTAATGAGGGCCAAGCGTTACTGCTATAACAAGCCTGTATCATGTTCCCAGCTTCTTTCTTCAGCACATTGTCTATTGATTCTCTTTTCCCTTTCCTCCATAATAGCTAGTCACCATGGAAACAGTCCCAAAGCCTGGCTCCAGAAGGAAAGAGGGGTGTCAGGGTTGTTAATACCCAGAGGACAAAGATGTGTGAGAGAGTAGGGGAGGTGCAAATGGAACAGAGGTTTGTCTTAGAGAGGTGGCAAAGTAAGAGACAAGGTTTCTCCAGGCCACTGCGGTCTTCCAAATGTAGAGAGACCCATTGGAGCGGAGCACCATTTTAGGTGTGAAGAGGAGCTCCTTGGCTGTAGGCCTATTTTGGGATCCAAAGAGTATGGGATAGTAATGCAGTGCTGTTGCTGAATGTGAAAATAACCAGCAAAGTCCTTCTGTGGAATGAGTTCGTGTTTGCAAGCGGCTCCATTGAGATACATTTTCTGTTGACATTCATGGGGGTAGAAAACACTGCTCTTGATTTATACTGAACAAACATATACATGTATCATGTAAAGTGTTCCCATGTTTCATGAGCTGAAATAAAAGATCCCAAAAATGTTCCATATGCACAAAAAGCTTATTTCTCTCAAATGTGCACACATTTGTTTGCATCCCTGTTAGTGAGCATTTCTCCTTTGCCAAGATAATCCATCCACCTGACAGGTGTGGCATATCAAGAAGCTGATTAAACAGCATGGTCATTACACAGGTGCACCTTGTGCTGGGGACAATAAAAGGCCACTCTAAAATGTGCAGCTTTGTCCACAACACAATGCCATGGATGTCTCAGGTTTTGACGTACCATGCAATTGGCATGCTGACTGTAGGAATGCCCACCAGAGCTGTTGCTAGAGAACTGAATGTTCATTTATTTAACATAAACCGCATCCAACGTTGTTTTAGAGAATTTGGCAGTACTTCCAACCGGCCTCACAACCGCAGACCACGTGTAACCACGCCAGCCTAGGAGCTCCACATCCAGCATCTTCATCTGCGGGATCGTCTGAGACCAGCCACCTGTATTTCTGTCTGGGGAAGAACACATTCTGATTGGCTGGGCCTGGCTCCCAAGTGGGTGGGCCTATGCCCATAGATTAGTGATTAATACATTTATTTCAATTAACTGATTTCCTTATATGAACTGTAACTCACTAAAATCCTTGAAATGGTTGCATTTTTATTCTGTATACAGTGCATTTGGAAAGTATTCAGACCCCTTGACATTTTCCACACTTCGTTACGTTACAGCCTTACTCAACAATTGATTTTTTTAAATTCTACACACAATACCCCATAAAGACAAAGTGAAACCAAGTTTTTAGACATTTTTGCAAATGTAGTAAAAATAAAAACAGAAATACCTTATTTCCATACGTATTCAGATCCTCTGCTATGAGACTTGAAATTGAGCTCAGGAGCATCCTGTTTCCTTTGATCTTCCTTGAGATGTTTATACAACTTGATTGGAGTCCAACTGTGGTAAATTCAATTATTGGACATGATTTGGAAAGGCATACACCTGTCTATATAAGGTCCCACAGTTAGCAGTGCATGTCAGAGCAAAAGCCAAGCAATGAGGTCGAAGGAATTGTCCGTAGAGCTCCGAGACAGGATTGTGTCGAGGCACAGATCTTGGCAAGGGTACCAAAAAATGTCTGCAGCATTGAAGGTTCCCAATAACACAGTGACCTCCATCATTCTTAAATGGAAGAAGTTTGGAACCACCAAGACTCTTCCTAGAGCTGTCTGCCCAGCCAAACTGAGCAATCGGGGGAGAAGGGCCTTGGTCAGAGAGGTTACCAAGAACCTGATGATGACTCTGACAGAGCTCCAGATTTCCTCTGTGGAGATGGGAGAATCCTCCAGAAGGACAACCATCTCTGCAGCCCTCCACCAATCAGGTCATAATGGAATGGTGGCCAGACGGAAGTCACTCATCAGTAATAGGCACATGACAAATCTTGTATTAAATAATGTGGAGATTGAGCAAGTTGAGATGACTAAACTGCTTGGAGTAACTCTAGATTGTAAACTGGCAAAACATATTGATGCAGTAGTAGCTAAGATGGGGAGAAGTCTGTATATAATAAAGCGATGCTCTGCCTTCTTAACAACACTATCAACAAGGCAGGTCCTACAGGCCCTAGTTTTGTCGCACCTTGACTACTGTTCATTCGTGTGGTCAGGTGCCACAAAAAAGGACTTAGGAAAATTGCAATTGGCTCAGAACAGGGCAGCACGGCTGGCTCTTGGATGTACACAGAGAGCTAATATTAATAATATGCATGTCAATCTCTCCTGGCTGAAAGTGGAGGAGAGATTGACTTCATCGCTACTTTTTTTTATGAGAGCTATTGATATGTTGAATGCACCGAGCTATCTGTCTAAACTACTGGCACACAGCTCGGACACCTCAATCATAACCCACAAGACATGCCACAAGAGGTCTCTTCACAGTCCAGAACAGATTATGGGAGGCACTCAGTACTACATAGAGCCATGACTACATGGAACTCTATTCCACATCAAGTAACTGACGCAGGCAGTACAATTAGATTTAAAAAACAGATAAAAAAACACCTTATGGAACAGCGGGGACTGTGAAGCAACACAAACATTGGCGCACACACATACATACACACACACACACACATACATGATAACATACGCACTATACATACACATGGACTTACTACTGTAGATATGTGGTAGTGGTGGAGTAGGGGCCCGAGGGCACACAGTGTGTTGTGAATGTATTGTAATGTTTTTAAAATGGTATAAACTGCCTTCATTTTGCTGGACTCCAGGAAGAGTAGCTGCTGCTTTGGCAGGAACTAATGGGCTTGGTGTTCGTCAAAAGGCACCTAACGGACTCAGACCATGAGAAACAAGATTCTCTGGTCTGATGAAATCAAGATTGAACTCTTTGGCTTGAATGCCAAGTGTCAAGTTTGGAGGAAACCTAGCACCATACCTACGGTGAAGTATGGTGGGGGAAGCATCATGCTTTGGGGATGTTTTTCAGTGACAGGGACTGGGAGACTAATCAGGATCGAGGGAAAGATGAACAGAGCAAAGTACAGAGAGATCCGTTATAAAAACCTGCTCCAGAGCTCTCAGGACCTCAGACTGGGGCGAAGGTTCACCTTCCAACAGGACAACGACCCTAAGCACACAGCCAAAACAACGCAGGAGTGGCTTCGGGACAAGACTTTTGAATGTTCTTGAGTGTCCCAGCCAGAGCCTGGACTTGAACCCGATCTAACATCTCTGGAGAGACCTGAAAACAGCTGTGCAGCGACCCTCTCCATCCAACCTGACAGGGCTTGAGAGGATTTGCAGAAAAGAATGCGAGAATACCCAAGAAGACTCAAGGCTGTAATCTCTGCCAAAGGTGCTTCAGCAAAATACTGAGTAAAGGGTCTGAATGCTTATGTAAATGTGACATTTCCGTTTCTTTTTGTGGGGGGGGGGTTATAATTATGGGTTAATGTGTGTAGATTGATCAGGGAAAAACTATTGAATCCATTTTAGAATAAGGCTGTAAGATAACAAAATATGGAAAAAGTCAAGGAGTCTGATTACTTTCCAAATGCACTGTATAAATACTCTTTAAATTATACCTCTTGATTATATCTGGAGTACTTCTCCTATCCTATCCGGTGTCCTGTGTGAATTTAAGTATGCTCTCTCTAATTCTCTCTCTCTTTCTCTCTTTCTTTCTCTCTCTCGGAGGACCTGAGCCCTAGGACCATGCCTCAGGACTACCTGACATGATGACTCCTTGCTGTCCCCAGTCCACCTGGCCGTGCTGCTGCTCCAGTTTCAACTGTTCTGCCTGTGATTATTATTATTTGACCATGCTGGTCATTTGTGAACATCTTGGCCATGTTCTGTTATAATCTCCACCCGGCACAGCCAGAAGAGGACTGGCCACCCCACATAGCCTGGTTCCTCTCTAGGTTTTGGCCTTTTCTAGGGAGTTTTTCCTAGCCACCGTGCTTCTACACCTGCATTGCTTGCTGTTTGGGGTTTTAGGCTGGGTTTCTGTACAGCACTTTGAGATATCAGCTGATGTACGAAGGGCTATATAAATCAATTTGATTTGATTTGAGTGTACTTTTATTGGTTTCCGATGTAAGCAGCCCTGTACTTATTCCTGAATAAGGATTTAAAAAGCACATAGAACGATTTTGGAAATAAATATAATTGATTTGTCAGAGATTGTTCTCCTCATAGTATCTAGCTGTATTTGTATTAGGTTCTCGCTACAGCACAACATAAAATGGGTGAACACATTAAATCAAATCAAAGTTTATTTGTCACTTGCGCCTAATACAACAGGTGTAGACCTTGCAGTGAAATGCTTACTTACAGGCTCTAACCAATAGTGCAAAAAAAGGTATTCGGTGAACAATAGGTAAGTAAAGAAATAAAAACAGCTGTAAAAACACAGTGAAAAATAACAGTAGCGAGGCTATAAAAGTAACAAGGCTACATGCAGACACCGGTTAGTCGGGCTGATTGAGGTAGTATGTACAGTACATGTAGATATGGTTAAAGTGACTATGCTTATATGTCACGGCCGTCAAAAGAACTAGACCAAAGCGCAGCGTAGTGAGCGTACATATTCCTTTTATTTAGGATGAATGTCGCTAACAAAACCAGAAAACGACAGTGAAGCTCAACAGGGCTAAGTGCCACAAACAAAGTTAACTACCCACAATCACAGGTGGAAAAATGGGCCACCTAAGTATGGTTCCCAATCAGAGACAACGATAGACAGCTGTCCCTGATTGAGAACCATACCCGGCCAAAACAAAGAAATACAAAACATAGAAAATAGAACATAGAATGCCCACCCCACATCACACCCTGACCTAACCAGGCGGGTGGTGGGTGATAGCCCGGTTAGCCAATGTGCGGGAGCACTGGTTGGTCGGGCCAATTGAGGTAGTATGTACATGAATGTATAGTTAAAGTGACTATGCATATATGATAAACAGAGAGTAGCAGCAGCGTAAAAGAGGGGTTGGGGGGTCACAGAGTTCAAATAGTCCGGGTAACCATTTGATTACTTGTTCAGGTGTCTTATGGCTCAGGGGTAAAAACTATTGAGAAGCCTTTTTGTCCTGGCTATGGACTTGAGTGCTACGGGTCTGTAGTCATTTAGGCAGGTTGCCTTCGTGTTCTTGGGCACAGGGACTGTGGTGGTCTGCTTGAAACATGTTGGTATTACAGACTCAATCAGGGACATGTTGAAAATGTCAGTGAAGACACCTGCCAGTTGGTCAGCACACGTCCTGGCAATCCATCTGGCCCTGCAGCCTTGTGAATGTTAAAGGTCAGCTACGGAGATGAGCGTCGGAGCGGGTGTAGTATGATTCAATCTTAGCCCAAATGGAAGGCGAGGGAGAGCTTTATACGCGTCTTGGTTCGTGGAGTACAGGTGATCTAGATTTTTTTCCCCCTCTGGTTGCACATTTAACATATTGATAGAAATTAGGTAGAACTGATTTAAGCTTCCCTGCATTAAAGTCTCCGGCCACTAGGAGCGCCGCCTCTGGGTGAGTGGTTTCCTGTTTGCTTATTTCCTTATACAGCTGACTGAGTGCGGTCTTTGTGCCAGCATCTGTCTGTGGTGGTAAATAAACAGCCACGAAAAGGTTGGGCATGTGGGGCGGGCATTGATAGTGGTGTTGTTCAAGAATGCACTTGGCCAGTCTAGAGTCAGCCTTAGTCTAAGAGTTCCAGAAATGACTTTTTCAAAGTAGATACAAAATCAGCTATGATAAAGTCAATGGAGTTTGGCTAACAGAACATGTACTTTAATAACACACGTGTCACAAGCAGAGTTCTAAAATCTCCCAGCAAACAACCACAGAGACAGGCCAAAGTACAACAATGTCCATCCAGTGTATCACTACAGCCCAATTAAAAAAGTGTAAAAAGGCTGGGATTTAGGGCTATGAGCACCGGGGAAACTAACACAGCAGTTGATTTACTCATGGAGTGGTGGCCAATGTTCGTCCTACTCTTTCCGAGCAGGGTTCATTTGTTCGACCCTACCCAAGCAGGGTTTGTTCGTTTGGCTCTACCTGAGCAGGAATCGGCTGTTCCTCCCAAGCAGCGGTCGTTAGTTGATGACTAGTCGATGGCTGGTTCGGTCATCAATGGCAGGTTCGGTTGTCGGTGGCTGCTTGCTGGGCAGTCTCTCGCTCCACGCCAGGCCTGCTGGTTTGTAGTGTTGGGTGTTGCCTCTCGCAGGTGCGTCAGGCCTATCCCCCCCGTGTCTGTAGTCGTGGGGGACTCAAAACATACAATTAAAGCATGTACTGGTCAACAATTGGAGTCACACTCACACGTTTGAAACAAGTGCTTTCCTTTAGTAGTGCTATAGCGACCGGGAGATTTGTATATTTTTACCAGAGTAGGCATGCAGCAGCAACGAGGTGGACGTCTGTCGGTCGAGAGGTTCCCCCGGTCTGAATGGTGTCCTGACGGTATGTTCCTTTTGACTCTAGTTCTGAGGAATATTTAGCAATTCGTTTGGGGGGGTGATAAGGAATTGGCAACAACTGTCTCAAGTCAACGTAGTCTATGCCAATCTTGAGGGATCACAGCACACCATGCAATCAAACAAATAGTTCATGTAATTCAATTTCACAGGTGAGAATGTCATGAACTAAGTTAAAGCCAAGTAAAACCAACACACAGCACACGTGATTAAATGGGCACTCATAAATAGGCATGATAAAAGTAATATAAAAACAATGGCAGATTCTAGTTGAATAAGAGTCTATGTCACTTGTGGCACACACTCAAAACCTTAATGGGAGTACATTACACTTCTGTACATGGTGAAGCACATGAGCTGCTCCTCTTGCTTCACTGTCCTGTGACATGGTGGATAGTGGTATTAAAGGGGAATGAACTGGACAACTTATGCTGCTTCAGACTATTCATCTACCGAGGCAATTAAAGGAGATAAATCTCTTGCGGCTAACACTTGAAGTGCTTTTCCGTTTTAAAGAGCTTTCCTGTGGGGAGCCTTGAGTTGTGTTGAAGTCTCATACTGGATCCCAATGACCGTTAACCTTGTCGTGAAGAAATTGTGTAAATTATGTAAGACCAAAGAAGGATGTTCTGCAGATGTTCGCCCATCTTTGACATGGGGACAATGATTTGTGCTGGGGGTATTTCCTGGCCTCTGGAACGGGAGGCACAAGTCTTTGCTGTTTTGCTTAGACGAATTGAAGCTGCTGTCTAGAGTTGTTTGTTGTTGTTGATTATCACTTCAATAATTTTATGGGGGGGGGGACCCCATGATTCAGCAGATGTTGGTTGACCCAGGGTCGTTTCATACAGCCTGATCCCAGATCTTATTTTGCTGTCTTGCCAATGACTATAGGAGTTGGCAAGATAGCACAACAATATCTGGGACCAGGCTATGTTTCATGTGGAGGGCTAATTTAACTGTTGGGCTCCACCACAATGATTATCTGAACAACATATCTGTAGTGCCAGCACATTTTCCCCCGTGTATTATGTTCTGTTGATTAAAACAAAACACCGGCTTTTGACTATCTTCTCCCCCCTTCTTTATAAAGGGGATCTGGTTTTCTGACCTCCTTTCATATTTGTATTCATTTTGTCAGACAGGACATCGGGAAAGTAGACAGGAGAGAATTGAGAAACAGATAGAATGGCCGAGACAGAGCTTGAACCCCTGTTGCCAGGGGGGAATGTCGTCCGGGTTTGGGTTGTCGCTCTCCACTCCAGCACACCTGATTTGGATTCTTGTTTGCACGACAAGACTGGATGAGAATTCCTCATAGTTTATACTTACAGCATACATTACAACAGAGCAAGCAGCCTTTTGGGGGCTCTAAGCGAGGTTTGGCAGTGGAGAGAAAAATGTGCAGCTTTAAAGTTCATCAACTGCGATTCAACACATTCTACCATGGGGACAGAGAGAAGATATTATCGTTCAAATCAAATCAAATTTGATTGGTCTCATACACATATTTAGCAGATATTATTGCGGGTGTAGCGAAATGCTTTTGTTCCTAGCTCCAACAGTGCAGTAGTGTCTAACAATTCAATACAATACACACAAATCTAAAAATGAAAGGAAAATACGTTTTAAAGTTAATTTGCTGTAATTCTAAATATTTTGCCAAGGGGTGCAGAGAAATGCTCCCGTTTAAAACCTCTTAAGGATCGTACCATTTTTCCAGTTTCTGCATAAAATGACATACTAAAATCTACCTGCCTGTAGCTCAGGACCTGAAGCAAGAATATCCATATTCTTGATACCATTTGAAAGGAAATACTTTGAAGTTTGTGGAAATGTGAAATTAATGTAGGAGAATATAACACATTAGATCTGGTAAAATTATTATTATTATTTTATTTTTTGCTCCATTATCTTTGAAATGCAAGAGAAAGGCCATACTTTCACATAGGAGTCTAGGTGTAATTTAGAGTTTGGCCACCAGATTGCAGCAGTGTGTGTGCAAAGTTTCAGACTGATCCAGTGAAGAATTACATTACTGCACAATATTTTGTATCAAGTCTGCCAGGATTTTGCCCAAATGTGCCGAATTGGTCAATTGATACATTTTCAAGTACAATAGCTATAGAGAACATACAATAATGCTATGGTAATGAAAATTTTAAGTTTACACACTCCCAGGAATGTCATACATGATGGATCATTAGCTTATACACAAACTCTCTGTAGATCCCAGTTCCTACATTGAACATAACAATTTATTTTATCAAACAAAACTATGCTACATTTTATCTCTGGGGCCCTCAGGATGACAAATCAGAGCAACATTACTGAATGTAAGTACATTATTTACCTTCAGAGGTGAATGTATCAGACCAGTTGCTGTGCTAAACGTTTTTGTTGTTGTTGTGCACTCTCCTCTAACAATAGCATGTTTTTTTCTCACTGTAATAGCTACTGTTAATTGGACACTGCAGTTAGATTAACAAGAATTTAAGCTTTCTGCCCATATAAGACATGTCTATGTCCTGGAAATGTAGTCACATTAGCGCACGTTAGCAACAACTGTCCCGGTTTTGCCATGGGGTGCAGAGAAAATGTTGCAGTTTTAAAGCTAATTTCCTGCAATTCTACACATTTTCCCATGACTTATTCCATGTTCATATGATCTCTGAGTGACTAACAAAATCAATGGTGGCCCCATGGAGGTCAGGGCCATTGGGCAGGTGCCCTTTGTGCCCGGTCAGTAAATTGGCCATGATTACTACAAACTTTAAATAGCTGGTTAGACTAATTTACCTAGCAATCAAACATTTTGGCTGACATGGGATATTTGACTGACTGTCAGTGACTGACATAACAAGAGGGGAACTACTGATGCACTACCAAATTTCAAAATTGCATCTTTTGCGGATTCTATTATTCTAATTCCTCTACAGTAAGTTGAGACCCCTACTGAGTTCCCAAAAAGAATAATAACTGCTTATGTCGCTTATTGGCTGAGCCGGCACTGCCTTACAATTGACTTGGAATATTTCATGACAATGCTCGCCAGTTTGCTCTTTGTGTGAGTGCACTTCTAAAACCACCATTATTATTAATTAGCAAAAATGTCTGAAAATGTGTCAAGGGAGACAAATGTAAGGGAGTAAAAGGGAGGAAGAGTGTTCATTTTTTCCAATTACCCGTGTGCTCATGTTCCCTCTTGCATGTTCCCCCTGCCCTCCCCCAGATCACTGAGGCCATAACCAAAGCTTGCTGACCCATGCAGGAACCCCATGTTTGAAGTTCCAAGTAAGTTCCTCATGAAAATCAACGAGGAAAGCAAGCACTTATGTCTCTAAATAACAACACGGCCAGGATACAGAGGTCACATGAGTATTCAAAGTGACACCGAAGTTATGCTCGCTTTCCTGTTGCCTGCTGCAGATGGGTTGATTAAGGAGCTATCTCCGGTGGAACCGAGCCTTTTAGGCGGAAGTACCAGCTTGACCCATTGAATGGAAACTTCTGCTTTGCTATGTTCCTGCCTTGGTTAAAGTAGTTGAAGCAATGATGAATGAAATGCTTGGCCAAGACTTGCATGCTTACTTAAGCAGAAATCTATGTACCGTACTTTGTGTTCTATGCTCTTGGAGAACAACATGCTGCATAATTTGTGATGACCCAGAAGTCCCTGTGTATGCTTCTCCCTTTCTCCCTGTGTATGCTTCTCCCTTCTCCCATTTGGTCAAATGGACATCAATGCATGCCTTTTAAGATCACTATAGGACAGGCAACTAGATCTCATTAATTCACTAATACAACTTTGACATGCATGCTTATGTATGCCAACTTATCATAAGCGCAAAAAAACGATTTCAGCACAAAAGAGGTGGTTTCTATAACTGATGGTTTAGATTGTGATTTTCACCATCTTTGTAAAGGAAGAGACTCACATTCTTCAGGTCTTATTAGAAATGGATGTGTGCAAACTAAACCCAGGCTGACTTACACTCTGACCCAGTGTCTGGTTGCTGGAGAAGTGCCAAGGTAAACACAGTTCTGCTAGTCAGACTTGCCTTTGGAAAGATGAACTATGTGATGGTGGTCTGATAATAAAAACATCAGATCTGGGCCATTTCTCAACAGGAGGACACTCCAGTTCTCTATCCAACTCTATACTGTGCTGTACACTACATTTACTACATTTAAGTATTTTGCAATAATGCACAATGCAAGATGTGTTAAACACATAACTCGTACCATGGACACAAGGGCCGAAAAGGAATCTTGGCAAGGTTGGTTAAGCCACGTGATGTTACATCCCACACACAATAGTATGATACCGAAACAGTCTTGTATGGTTGTTTTGAAAAAGGCACATTTATTTTCAGATTATAGAACTTGAGCAATAGAATACAATTAACTTATGCGGAAACAGACTAGTACCTATTTAGGCAGCACAAGAGCCATGCTAGTCTCCCTTAGATAATATGCATTCATGTCAGATGACATGCAGAACCAGTGTGACAGGATCTTTTACAAAATAACCTCATGTACATTTGTACATCTGAGGAGCATCTGTTATTCTGCAGACATAAATTTGTCCCTGTTTTATGTGTTAGACAAGATCAAGTGGCTTTGTTGTTTTGCAGACCACTTCATGTTCATGAGACCAGAAGAACATAGGTTAGCCATTCATTGCCAGTCACGATTGACGTGTTCTTTTTTTCCAAACAAAGCACTTGTTATCATATTGTCGTAATACATATTCATGAAGTCATTGAATGAAAGACATACGTATTTAAAGGTATTGTCACTTATTTCCTGCTTGGGCTTAAGTGTACCAACAGTTGAATAAGGATTACAATTTCAGAGGCTAAATAAAGGGTTGGCATTAAGTGATTTTTTGGGGGGCATGGGTAACAAACTCATGGCACTGCAACGTCACAACCAGTTTGGATGCCAGTTCCCATACTTGAACAAAAAATTAACAAAAGTCAGACAGAAAAACAATTGCTTGACTAAATAAATCCTGTTAAAACAGCCAACATTGTGTTAGTGGCAATTTGCGAGATGGTCGTGTGTGTTTAGCTTTTTAGGCACCCCGCCTTCTTTTTGTACCAATCAGTACTTGGATTTGATCAGTGCTGACACTTATTGTGCCTGTCTGGTTCTTAGTAACTCAGGCAACAAGATAATTGTGCTTATTTGGATCAACAGACGCAGTTACCATGGAAACATGTCCCCTCTGGAAGTACAGTTTTTATGTTCACAAACATCGCTTTTTTCAACTGTTTGATATTCAGTCCTTACGCCCAGTTTCTCATCATTACCTACGCTTGTTGGTTCATTATCTCAGAATCCAACAGCTCTTATGTTTGTGAAGTGTCTCTTTGTCACCGACTGGTCCATTTCCCCCCATTTCTTCTAATTTATTTCAGCAGACAGACATAATGAATGCATTGTCCATGACAACTACATTGAATAACATATAACATATATAGCACAGACATAATCCTTCTTTTGGCAAAGGAGGGTAATAGTGTTGGTGTGAAACATGGAGGAGAGGAACTTCATACGATCTTTCTTTAAGCACAGGAAGCTATCAAACTTGAGATGATGGTTATTTCCCAGGATGCCCTTATTGCCACACTGTGGTATCCTCACTGGGATTCATGCAGTATTCTTTTGTAATAAAATCCAGAAGAGCAGGAAATGGTTCAGAGTGCCTATGGTTCAGTTATAGACCCCCATATGCTCACCCCCACTCAGCACATACTGGTTGAATCAACGTTGTTTCGACATAATTTCAATGGAATTACGTTGAACCAACTTGGAATAGATGTTGAATTGACATCTGTGCCCAGTGGGCCAGCACTTGCAGCACTATTCTCACAGTGGAATAATCAATGTTTTGTAGTGTTTGCAGTCCAATTATGTATAGTTATGTATAGTATTATCTTAATTATGTTTTCTAAAACTACGTACTGACTTTTATTTATGTTAGTCAACAGCCTACACAGAAATGTAGATTTCATACCATCAGCATTGAGGTCCAGCTTGCTTATCCAGAGCTTGGGGGGTATCTAGTGGTCAAAAAGAGGAATACATTGGCAGATTCTCCATGTTGCCGGTTGTACCTTCCTTTTTTTTTATACCAAACTCAGTCTAAAGTTGAACAAAAGTGCATGACATTATTGAGGGGTTCATTTGAATACATTTCTGATCATAACAAAAGCTGTTCAAATTGCAATTCTTTTCAGTTTTCTACTAGAATATGAAAAAAATGACACGGGGTAGCCTATATGTTTTTCCTATAGAGGCAAACTAGGGGCTAAGTTGCAATTATGTCAACTTTCCTTACTATATTTTTAAACGAGGAACCAAGACAACGTTGTTATATTTAAAACTTAATTTTCAAAAGATTTGCATTATGCCGATAGGCTTCCATTAGCATGTTTTTGTGTTTCATTCATCGTACAACAAATACATTATTTTGTTGAATAAATCATAAAAACCTTTTGTAATGACTTTATTTGTAAGCACTATTGTGCAATCAGGGCAACGTAACCTACTCAGGGTAATGGACTGTAGGCTGATCTGATGGGGTCAGTACAGGTGCATCAATGCTGGGACCAAGAGACTGAAAAACAGCTTCTATCTCAAGGCCATCATACTGTTTAACAGCCATCACTAGCACAGAGAGGCTGCTGCCGACATACAGACTTGAAATCATTGGCCACTTTAATAAATGGAACACTAGTCACTTTAATTTAGTCACCCATCCTCGGATGGGGCCACAGTGTCTCCTGACCCCTCCTGTCTCAGCCTCCAGTATTTATGCTGCAGTAGTTTATGTGTCGGGGGGCTGGGGTCAGTTTGTTATATCTGGAGTACTTCTCCTGTCCTATTCGGTGTCCTGTGTGAATCTAAGTGTGCGTTCTCTAATTCTCTCCTTCTCTCTTTCTTTCTCTCTCTCGGAGGACCTGAGCCCTAGGACCATGCCCCAGGACTACCTGACATGATGACTCCTTGCTGTCCCCAGTCCACCTGGCCATGCTGCTGTTCCAGTTTCAACTGACCTGAGCCCTAGGACCATGCCCCAGGACTACCTGACATGATGACTCCTTGCTGTCCCCAGTCCACCTGGCCATGCTGCTGCTCCAGTTTCAACTTCCACCTGACTGTGCTGCTGCTCCAGTTTCAACTGTTCTGCCTTATTATTATTCGACCATGCTGGTAATTTATGAACATTTGAACATCTTGGCCATGTTCTGTTATAATCTCCACCCGGCACAGCCAGAAGAGGACTGGCCACCCCACATAGCCTGGTTCCTCTCTAGGTTTCTTCCTAGGTTTTGGCCTTTCTAGGGAGTTTTTCCTAGCCACCGTGCTTCTACACCTGCATTGCTTGCTGTTTGGGGTTTTAGGCTGGGTTTCGGTACAGCACTTTGAGATATCAGCTGATGTACGAAGGGCTATATAAATAAATTTGATTTGATTTGATTTAATAATGCCCCTTTAATAATGTTAACATATCTTGCATTACTCATCTCATATGTATATACTGTATTCGATACTATCTATTGCAACAAGCATTTCGCTACACTCGCATTAACATCTGCTAACCATGTGTATGTGACAAATAAAATTGGATTTGATTTGATTTGATCTTAGCCTATGCGCTCTGACATTGTGTAACGTTCGTCATTGGGAGAAAGAGAGGAGGACTAATGCGCAGCGTGGTAAGTGTTCATAGCTTTTAATGACGTACTAGAACACTGAACAAAACAATAAATAACAAAATGAACAGTCCCGTAAGGTGAAAGACAAAAACACTATACAAAATAGTATAGTAAGCACCCACAACTCAGAAGTTAAACCAGGCTACCTAAGTATGGTTCTCAATCAGGGACAACGATTGACAGCTGCCTCTAATTGAGAACCATACCAGGCCAAACACAGAAATCCCAAATCATAGAAAAAAGAACATAGACAACCCACCCAACTCACGCCCTGACCATACTAAAACAAAGACATAACAAAATAACTAAAGTCAAAGGTGCGGGCTCCAGCCGCAAAACCTGAACCTATAGGGGAGGGTCTGGGTGGGTGTCTGTCCGCGGTGGTGGCTCTGGCGCGGGACGTGGACCCCACTCCACCATAGTCTTTCTCCGCCTCTTTAACCGCCTCCGTGGCCTCTTTAGAGCGGC
The DNA here is from genome assembly GCF_034236695.1 of Oncorhynchus nerka. Classification (NCBI taxonomy): domain Eukaryota; kingdom Metazoa; phylum Chordata; class Actinopteri; order Salmoniformes; family Salmonidae; genus Oncorhynchus; species Oncorhynchus nerka. The sequence goes on along the minus strand of NC_088419.1, from coordinate 52,871,715 downwards.
GACCCTCGCCGCCGGACTTGGGACCCTAGCCACAGGTCCCGAATAGATGGGAGTTCCGGCAGCACCGGACGGACGGGAGATTCCGGCAGCACCAGACAGGTGGGAGACTCCGGCAGCTCCGGAGTGAAGGGCGATACCGGCAGCTCCTGACTGACCGGCGGCTCTGGCAGCTCAGGACAGACGGGCGACTCCGGCGGCTCAGGACAGATGGGCGGCTCACGACAGACGGGTTGCTCCGGCGGCTCAGGACAGACGGGCGGCTCCGGCGGCTTAGGACAGGCGGGAGACACCGGCGGCTCAGGACAGGCGGGAGACTCCGGCGGCTCAGGACAGGCGGGAGACTCCGGCAGCTCAGGACAGACGGGAGACTCTGGCAGCGCTGAGAAGGAGGAAGACTCTGGCAGCGCTGGGCAGGAGGAAGACTCTGGCAGCACTGGGCAGGCGGGAGCACCTGTAGGGAGGAGACGGAGAGACAGCCTGGTGCGGGGGGCTGCCACCGGGGGGCTGGTGCGTGGAGGTGGCACCGGATAGACCAGACCGTGAAGGCGCACTGGAGGTCTCGAGCACCGAGCCTGCCCAACCGTACTTGGCTGAATGCTCCCTGTAGCCAGGCCAGTGCGGCGAGGTGGAATAGCCCGCACTGGGCTGTGCTGGCGAACCGGGGACACCATGTGTAGGGCTGGTGCCACGCTGCTTGGTCCTTTGGTGGTGGGTGCTTCTGTAACGTTCGTTGTTGGGAGAAAGAGAGGAGGACCAATGCGCAGCGTGGTAGGTGTTCATAGCTTTAAGGACGTACTAGAACACTGAACAAAACAATAAATAACAAACGAACAGTCCCGTAAGGTGAAAGACAAAAACACTAAACAGGAAATAAGCACCCACAACTCAAAAGTGAAACCAGGCTACCTAAGTATGGTTCTCAATCAGGGACAACGATTGATAGCTGCCTCTAATTGAGAACCATACCAGGCCAAACACAGAAATCCCAAATCCTAGAAAAAAGAACATAGACAACCCACCCAACTCACGCCCTGACCATACTAAAACAAAGACATAACAAAAGAACTAAGGTCAGAACATGACATATTGCTTATCCATATATTTATACATTCTCATTCCATTACTTTACTTAGATTTGTGTGTATTAGGTATTTGTTGTGGAATTGATAAATATTACTTGTTAGCTATTGTTGCACTGTCAGAACTAGAAGAACTAGCATTCCGATACACTCGCAATAACATCTGCTAACCATGTGTATGTGACCAATACAATTGGATTGGATTTGATGTGATGGTGGAACCATATCTATATGACGGGGCACAAAGCCTTATATTACAACGAAACACTCTGGGGAACAGAATCTGACGGGGGTCCCTGGGATATTCTGTGTGTATGTATTGATATGTATGCTATTTGTGCCATTTTTTTATGTAATGTATGTAGTTCTGTCCTTGAGCTGTTCTTGTCTATTAATGTGCTGTATTAGGTCATGTTTTGTGTGGACCCCAGGAAGAGTAGCTGCTGCTTTTGCAACAGTTTTCATTGATGGATTTAATTTAAAAGTCTATTTTTTCAATACATACTGTACATAAGGGTTCTCCAGCCAGTGACGCCTCCACATTCAATTTAAGAAAATCATCAAGGATAACACAACGCTTAAAAGCTTATTACCATTGTGGTCCTTTTTGAAGGGGGACGGGGGATGCAGCAAGTTTAGGCGGCAGTTGTAGTTGCAACAGACAATGACAGACAGAAATGTTGTTTGTTTCATAAAATGAGCTAATTAGTACAGTTCCACTCCTAATAAACAACCATAGGTACATCTCCCTTGTCTCACATACCCTTAATATATAAAACAACCAATACCTAATATATACAAGACAATCACAATATGACACACAATAGGCACCAAAAGGCAGACTATATGCTATCCCGGGCATTTCCTTCTCAGCCACGCACTATAATCTTACCCATCACTTTTGAGACATGCTACTGTTTAGCAATTTTTTCAGCGAGAACTTGAAACTATTATTTGGAAGACCATTCCAAAGAATGGCAGCTGAGTTTAAAAAAAAGTGAATTTCCCCATACCCATACCCATACCACTATTAAATATAAAATGAACAATGTTTCACTCTTTCAGTTTCACCAAGTTTAAAGGAGTTACACAGGTAGCTGAGGACCGTCCTGTGGACAATCTTATGGACAAGACAATTTAGTCTGAGAGACTTTCTCGTTCCACTTTGGAGCAATCTAAGGCTTTCAAAGTGGGAATGGTCAAGATTAATACGTGCTGGAAGTTTAAGAGTTATCCTGACTAATTTGTTCTGAGATGTCTGCAATTGATTTTGTATTGTCTGTGGGGCACTATTGTACCAGGAAGAGCACGCATAGTTGAAGTGGCACTGAACAAGAGCCCCTGTCAATGCCACCATTGCATTCTTATCCAGATACTTGGAGGTTCTTGCCAGAAACCAAATTTTATGTTCCACTTTGGAGATAATTTTTTGTGCCACGCTCTCTTCTGTCAGATGGTTATCTAGTGTAACAGTATAGCAGCTTCCGCCCCAACCTGGGCTCGAACCAGGGACCCTCTGCACACATCAACAACAGCCACCCTCGAAGCATCGTTAACCATCTCGCCACAAAAGCCGTGGCCCTTGCAGAGCAAGGGGAACCACTACTTCAAGGCCTCAGAGCGAGTCACGTCACCGATTGAAACGCTATTAGCGCGCACCACCGCTAACTAGCTAGCCATTTTACATCGGTTACACTAGCACACATCCAAGATAATTAACAGTACTTTACTGTGAGCACTAAGTCATCTACTACCACCTTAAAATCAGGGGATTTCCTCAGTTTCACTTTGGAGCCGAACAAGATGGACATTTTGTCTTTGTGGGAAACCAACAGCGGAGAATCATCTGCATAGAGGAAAAGGTCACAGGTACAGGCAGATTTCAGATCATTTATATTCAACAAAAAGAAAAGTGGACCCAGCACACTCCCTTGGAATTTTCCGCAGTTGAAGATTTGGGTTTTTAGACAGGGTCTCATCCACATTCACCATCTGTTTTCTTTCTTGCAGATAAGAGCTAACCCATTTTACTGCTACGTTATTAAAGCCCATGGCTCTTAGTTTGATTAAACAGAATCTCATGATCCACTGTATCAAGTGCCTTTTGGAGATCTAACATAACCATACCACAAAAGTTCCCTCCATCTTCTTCCTTCCTGATGTAGTCAGTTAGATATAGTAGGCAAGTATTGGTTGTATGGGATTTCCTAAAGCCAGATGGGAGCTCATATAGTAGGTTATGTAAGGAAATATCTGCTAATATCAATCTGCTCGAACATAATCTTTTCCATGACCTTAGATAAAATACACAGGATTGAGACAGGCCGGTGGGGATCCTAATAAAATACCAAATACCATATCTGATAGGGGGATCTTAGCACATTAATGAGAACTCTGGGGGCCCTTGGACCTCCATATGGGAACCCCAGAATATAGGATTGCCTACTGTATCCATACACCATCATACCATTCATTGGCTTTATTTGAGAATCTGTCTGAAAACCACTTGAACCATAGCTATAGGCAGGCAGTACAGTCCCTATAACATGTATTACATGTTTTGGTAGCGCAAGCGCCCTCTATTGATCGGAGGTATTGGCTGAGAGCTGAGTTGGTGGTTCCAGCTCAAACCAGCAGTATTTAGCTAGCTAGCTTGGCACAACCTGGGAGGGACTGCTAAAATGTTACCATTATCTATAAAAGACGACGAGTACAAGCCACCCAAATTCAACCTCCTCGCCAAGATTTCAGGATGGTTCAGGTAAATTGTCTTATTTGTTTGTGTTCTTGCTGTATTTTTATTAGGTCTTAATTAGCTTGTTAGCTAGCTATTTTGATTCTATGCTCACTGGCTAGTTTAATTCAGATGTGAAATATATGATGCAAAAGATTATGCTGTAGTTACCTAGCTAACGTTAGCTACCAAAAACAGCTTGCTAGGGGTATGGGACCATCCACCTTGGTTGCTGACCAAATAGATATTTGTTAGTTAGCTCCATAGACAAACATAAGGCTAAGTTAGTTGTCTAGATAGCCAGTTAGCTTCAGATGCACGAATGTCTGGCCAACACAGCTGGAAGTTAGTTACTTCCCGACTTACTTAGCTAGCCGAAGGGAAGGGAAGGGAGGGGAGGGGTCGGTTGTATAGTATTAAATATTTGTGTGCGGTCAACAACATGCGTGTTCAGGAAATTGATGCAATTTTGCACATTTGACATAGGTAGGTACTTCTCATTCTTAACTGGCTCTACTGTTTTGATGAGCGCAAGCTAGCAAACGTTAGTTAGGTGACGTTGGCTTGGTTGATAACTCGCGCTAACTGCGACTAACTCAGTGAAATTTCTTTTTTTTTCCCCCAGATCAATCCTATCTGATAAAACATCACGCAATTTGTTTTTCTTTCTCTGTCTGAATCTGTCCTTTGCTTTTGTTGAATTATCGTACGGCATATGGAGTAACAGGTAAGTTCCGTATCATTCGACGGGAAAAGCCTAAAAAACGCAACTCTTATTTCAGGATGTGCCACGTATGTCTAAGCAAGCGTTGTACCAACAATGCCCGTTGCTTGCACTGGCTCCCATCAGTGGGAATGCACCACAAACTACATTATAACATCTAGCTAGACACATGTTATTCCCTGGTTATGTGTTTTGAAATGGCTATCCATCTTGATAGCTGTATTTTATGCATGGATTTCTGCCAGGACATCCTATCTGCAACATGTGTTCAAATTGTTGCCTGGAACCAGCTGCTGGGGTTAAAATGTCACTGTTATAAAATCTGTGTTCCCATAGACAAGTAACTAGCCAATTAGAACTCATATGTGCAGTAATGTTTTATCACCCATAACTTAGTCATTCATTAAAAAAACTATTTGTTTGTGTTTTAGTGTAACTTTTACCCCCGGCAATTGCAAAGCTTGGGGAGGATATCTGGTGCGGGAGACAGTCCAGTCTAACAAGTTTTTTTGGTGTATGTGTGTGTATGTGTGTGTGTGTGTGTGTGTGTGTGTGTGTGTGTGTGTGTATATGCTCTCAGTTTAGGTTTGATATCAGATTCCTTTCACATGTTCTTTGACTGCACTGCACTTTTAGCCGGACTTGCAGCCTCCGTGATTTCCAGGTGGAGGTCGAATGACTCATTCTCATATGGGTACGTATGCAATCAATGTAGACTGTAGCTTCACTAGCAAAGGTAACGCCGCCTCCAACACTGCTAAGGAGCCTCTGCTAATGTTTACATTTTGAAGTTTGTGACGTCTTACCAAGCGTGTATGATTACCTGTATTTTTGAATTTATGCCTTTATTGATATCCAGGGTTGTCAATCCTGCTGGAGATCGCAAAAATCTGCACCTTTAGTACATATTTGGATGTGTGTATTGCTACTAATGTAGCAAAGGTGTTGCAGCTGTATGGAGTGATTTCAGTTCAAACTGAAATTGTATTTAGGTTCTATAATTCTGAATTATGATTTTGAATTTGTAATGCACAAATGGAATCGTTGAAGTCCTAATTGACCTTGTATTTCATGATTTGATGCTGAATTGAATGAATATTGCATTGAATGTTCAATAGAATTTCAAATTGAAGTTCAACATTTTTTATTTTCAGTTTCAATATGGTAGATATTGAATTCATTGTCTGTATCAAGTTTTCAAACTATAATTTCAAGTTGATCAATATTTCATATATTCAGCTTCTCGGAGGCTTTCAGTTCTCTAAATTCAGATGAAAAAAACAGAGATGTAAGCCTGGTACTTTTCCAGACAGGAAAGGTAGTCAAAAGCTATCTGTTCTCCTCTGGTAAAGTTTCTGAAGCCAATGTGGCATGTTGAATATTTTTTTCCAATGAATTTGCCTCGTTTTGGCTATAAGCTATTATGACCCCATTCCTGAAGCTAATGCTCTTGGACATGGACGCGCCTTCTGTTCCCTAATATGCTTGATCACAGGCCGCGTAGGACACGTTAGAAGGACGTGTCACAAGTTTGACCTCCATAAGAATATAGTTGAATAACCCTGTCATAGCCTTTCTACATCCTATTTCATTTTGCTCTTGTTTGGGTTTGAACCATGTCTCCTATATGTCACAAGACTGTGCCGATCCACTTAGCTTCCTGAGTTCCTCCCCAGGGGCTTTAGCTAACACATGTCTTCAAGTCTGCAGCAAGGTTACTCCTCAAAAGAGCGTGGTTCATCGGACCACCTCGGTCACATTTCACCGCCCTTTGACCTCCTACTCAGAGATCACGGCACCAAACTGTCTGGGTTCGAAATCAGGCCTACCATTTTCCGTGGCAAACGACGGCATAAGGATCTGTGCCCTCCATTTTTAATGAGCGCAACAGAGGTGGTTTGGTGATCTATGCATGTGATGAGCAACCTTGCCTGAGACCTGAAGACTTGTTTTACTGATGGGGTTCTGTCCCCGGTATCCTGAGCGCCAGACAATGCAACTTTTCAGGTCTCAGACAAGTCACTCATCACATGAGCGTTGTCACCGAACCACATGTGTTACACTTCACCCCCCTTTGACCTCCTTGAAGAGACCATCCAAGTCACAGGACTAATGCCTAGGCTTTAGCTCAGCAGGCCAACAGTCTTAACCCAGTCAGTCACATGTTACCCTTATAATGATGACCCTTGATGGAGACTTAAAACTACACAATATATGCGAAAGTATGTGGACACCACTTCAAATTTGTGGATTTGGCTATTTCAGCCACATGTTGCTGATGGGTGTATAAAATCACACAGCCATGCAATCTCCATAGAAAACATTGGCCTGTGAAATTTCTGCCCTGCTAGAGCTGCCCCGGGTCAACTGTGCTGTTATTGTGAAGTGGAAGCGTCTAGGAGCAACAACTGCTCAGCCGCGAAGTGGTAGGCCACACAAACTCACTGAAGCGCGTAGCATGTAAAAATCGTCTTTCCTCGGGTTGCAACGCTCACTACAGAGTTCCAAACTGCCTCTGGAAGCAACGTCGGCACAAGAACTGTTCGTCGGGAGCTTCATGAAATGGGTTTCCATTGTGGAAATGCATTCTCTGGAGTGATGAATCACGCCTTACCGTCTGGCAGTCCGACAGACGAATCTGGGTTTGGTGGATGCCAGGACTGCTCTCTGCCCGACTGCATAGTGCCTACTGTAAAGTTTGGTGGAGGAATAATGGTCTGGGGCTGTATTTCATGGTTCGGGCTAGGAAATTGGGAAATCTTAGAGTTACAGCATACAATGACATTGTTGACGATTTTTGTGCTTCAAACATTGTGGTACCAGTTTGGGGAAGGCTCTTTCCTGTTTCAGCATGACAATGCCCCTGTGTGCAAAGCGAGGTCCATACAGAAATGTTTTGTCGCTCGATGTGGAAGAACTTGACTGGCCTGCACAGATGCCTGACCTCAACCCCATCAAAGACCTTTGGGATGAATTGGAACGCCGACTGCGAGCCAGGCCTAATCCCCCAACATCAGTACCCAACCTCACTAATGCTCTTGTGGCTGAATGGAAGCAAGTCCCCAGACCAATGTTCCAACATCTAGTGGAAAGCCTTCCCAGAAAAGTGGAGGCTGCTATGGCAGCAAAAGGGGGACCAACTCCATATTAATGCCCATGATTATGGAATGAGATGTTTGACGATAGGGAGTGTAACAGTTATCTATCTACCTTCTTTTTTTGTGACCCATTAGCCAAAATAGTTTAAACGTTAGCGCCAAATTCATAGGCAGAAAATGTATTCAACATGCCACATTGGCTTTAGAAACCACCGTAAGCTTCTGTTTACTGTAGAGTTTAATCCTCTGTTCTCCTCTGCCTTTCCTGGCTGGCAAGGTACCAGGATGTTTGTTCTCTCTGGTTTTGAATCTGATTAACTTGAAATTATAGTTTGTAAACTTGATACACAATTAATGCAATATCTACCATATTGAAACTGAATATATAAATATTGAATTTGAATATTCAATTACATTTAACTCAATGCAATAAGTATTTGATTTGAAACTGAAATTAATATCTCAATTTATGAATGAAATGATTTCATTTGTGCATTACACGTTTAGAAAATATTACATTCAAATTCAATATCCAAATACAATTTCTGTTGGCACTGAAATAGCTCCAGCTGTTTTTAAGTCACATTGATTAGCCTCTATTGTTGACCTGTGTGTACTGTACTTCCCTTTCTGTTTTCAGATATGTGAGGGCGGAGGTGTTGGCAGGGTTTGTGAATGGCCTGTTCCTCATCTTCACCGCCTTCTTCATTTTCTCAGAAGGTGTAGAGGTATGCCACAGAACACAATGGGTTTGATTAGGAGTATTTCACATATTGAAAAGAACATTGATTTGAATGATTTTGATAGGCCTTGTCTTATATTGTCTAAGCACCTGTGATTCAACAATATTATCAACTTTTATTTAAGATGGCCAATTCTCAATAACGATGTTGATTTGACTGGTCTTGTCTCCTGCTGCATCTGACAGAGGGCTTTGGAGCCGCCACACGTGAATCACGATCGTCTGCTCCCCGTGTCTGTCGCTGGGCTGCTGGTGAACCTGGTGGGCATCTTTATATTTCAGCACGGGGGCCACGGCCACTCTCACGGAGGGGATGAAGGTAAGATGAGTACATCGCTCTCTCTCTCTCCCCGTAGTCACTTTACACATCTACCATATCACTCCATGTTTTCCTAATCTTCATTCTCTCACAAGTGGTCACTCCACGCTTTCCTGATAGTCCCTGTACTGATTCTATGCTAGGCCTAAAAGCATATAGTGATGGGGTGGAGCCATGAGTTGATTCAACTCATGCACCCATCACTTGTGTCCCCTAAAGTTCCTTTACTTGGTGGTCCCCCAAGCTGTTCTCTCAAATTCCCCCAGACACTGCCTAACCCCTTTCTGCTCATAAGTCACCAGTCACTGTACACTTTTCAAACACTAATAGCTTGCCTCATATGTGGCGCGATACTAAACAAAACAAAAAAGAGACGTCCTCTCACTGTCAACTGCGTTTATTTTCAGCAAACTTAACATGTGTAAATATTTGTATGAACATAACTAGATTAAATAACTGAGACATATACTGAACAAGTTCCACAGACATGTCCCTGAACAAAGGGAGGTCAAAATCAAAAGTAACAGTCGGTATCTGGTGTGGCCACCAGCTGCATTAAGTACTGCAGTGCATCTCCTCCTCATGAACTGCACCAGATTTGCCAGTTCTTGCTGTGAGATGTTACCCCACTCTTCCACCAAGGCACCTGCAAGTTCCCGAACATTTCTGGGGGGAATGGCCCTAGCCCTCACCCTCCGATCCAACAGGTCCCAGACGTGCTCAATGGGGTTGAGATCCGGGCTCTTCTCTGGCCATGGCAGAACAGACATTCCTGTCTTGCAGGAAATCACGCACAGAACGAGGAGTATGGCTGGTGGCATTGTCATGCTGGAGGGTCATGTAAGGATGAGCCTGCAGGAAGGGTACCACATGAGGGAGGAGGATGTATTCCCTGTAACGCACAGCGTTGTGATTGCCTGCAATGACAACAAGCTCAGTCCGATGATGCTGTGACACACCGCCCCAGACCATGATGGACCCTCCACCTCCAAATCGATTCCACTCCAGAGTACAGGCCTCGGTGTAACACTCATTCCTTCAACGATGAACGGGAATCCGACCATCACCCCCGGTGAGACAAAACCACGACTTGTCAGTGAAGCGCACTTTTTGCCATTCCTGTCTGGTCCAGCGATGGTGGGTTTGTGCCCATAGGTGATGTTGTTGCTGATGACGTCTGAGGACCTGCCTTACAACAGGCCTACAAGCCCTCATTCCAGCCTCTTTCAGCCTATTGCGGACAGTCTGAACACTGATGGAGGGATTGTGTTCCTGGTGTAACTCTGGCAGTTGTTGTTGCCATCCTGTACCTGTCCTGCAGGTGTGATGTTCAGATGTACCAATCTTGTGCAGGTGTTACACGTGGTCTGCCACAGCTGTCCATCCAGTCTCCCTGTAGCGCTGTCTTGGGCGTCTCACTGTACAGACATTGCAATTTATTGCCCTGGCCACATCTCTTTAGTATCCTAAGTTTTCATAACTGTGGCCCTAATTGCCTACCGTCTGTAAGCTGTTAGTGTCTTAACGACCGTTCCACAGGTGCATGTTCATTAATTGTTATGGTTCATTGAACAAGCATGGGAAACAGTGTTTAAACCCTTTACAATAGAGATCTGTGAAGTTATTTGGATTTTTATGAATGATCAGGGTCCTGAGAAAGGGACGTTTTTTAAAAAAAAAGCATTTTTTTACTGAGTTTAGTTGTGGCAGGAAATTGAGTCGCACTACCTGCACCTGACGTAAGGCTACAGCACATGATATGCAGCTCAGTCTGCTGAGCTTCGCATCCAGTCAAAGATGACAAACACTCCTCTGCAATGGCCGTTTAATTTAGTTCACCATTCTGCAAACGTCATTGCTGCTGCTTGTGCTCACCTCAGCTCCACCTTTCGTGGTTTGCTCTTCTGTCTGTCAGGGGAGATTGACTCTGCTCTGCCTATAGTGTGGCTTTGGTCAGTTTGATTAGCTATATATGCTCTCAACAATTGAATGGGTAAACCTAATGGTTAAGGTTTACCCATTTAAATTGTTGGGAACAAAGTGTGCAACTTTATTTTTTAGGAATTATACAGTGCATTTGGAAAGTATTCAGACCCCTTCCCTTTTTCCACATTCTTACATTACAGCCTTAATCTAAAATTCAATAAAAAAAAGTTTCTCATCAATCTACACACAATACCACAAAAAAACACAAAGCAAAAACTGGTTTTTAGATTTATTTTGTTCATTTATAAAAAATTCAATAAAACGAAACATTATTTACGTAAGTATTCATACCCTTTGCTATGAGACTTGAAATTGAGCTCATCCTGTTTCCATTGATCATGGTTGAGATGTTTCTACAACTTGATTTGGAGTACATGTGGTAAATTCAATCGATTGAACATGATTTGGAAAGGCATACACCTGTCTATATAAGTTGACAGTTCATGTCAGCACATAACCCAAGCCATGAGGTCAAAGGAGTTGTGTGTAGAGCTCTGAGACAGGATTGTGTCGAGGCACAGATCTGGGGAAGAGTACAAAAAATGTCTGCAGCATTGAAGGTCCCCAAGAACACAGTGGCCTCCATCTTTTTTAAATGGAGAAGTTTGGAACCAACAAGACTCTTCCTAGAGCTGGCCGTACGGCCAAACTGAGTAATCTGGGGAGAAGGGCCTTGGTCAGTGAGGTGACCAGAACCCGATGGTCACTCTGACAGAGCTCCAGGGTTCCTCTGTGGAGATGGGAGAACCTTCCAGAAGGACAACCATCTCTGCAGCACTCCACTAATCAGGCCTTAATGGTAGAATGGGCAGACGGAAGCCACTTCTCAGTAATAGGCTCATGACAGCCCGCTTGGAGTTTACCAGAAAGCACCTAATAAAGGACTCTGACCATGAGAAACAAGCTTCACTGGTCTGATGAAACCAAGATTGAACTCTTTGGCCTGAATACCCAAGCATCATGTCTGGAGGAAACCTGGCACCATCACTAGGGTGAAGCATGGTGGTGGCAGCATCATGCTGTGGGGATGGTTTTCAGCAGCAGGGATTGGGAGACCAGTCAGGATCGAGGGAAAGATGAACGGAGCAAAGTACTGAGATCTTTGATGAAAACCTGCTCCAAAGTGCTCAGGACCTCAGGCTGGTGCAACACACACAGCCAAGACAACACAGGAGTGGCTTCAGGACAAGTCTCAATGTCCTTGAGTGGCCGAGCCAGAGCCCGATCAAACATCTCTGGAGAGACCTGAAAATATCTGTGCTGCGACGTTCCTCATCCAACCTGGCAGAGCTTGAGAGGATCTGTGGAGAAGAATGGGAGAAACTCCCCAAGTACAGGTGTGCCAAGCGTATACCGTCATACTCACGGCTGTTATCGCTGCCAAAGGTGCTTCAAAGTACTGAGTAAAAGGGTCTGGATATGTGTGTGATAATTCAGTTTTGTATTTTGCAAACATTTCTAAAAACCTGTTATGCTTTGTCTTTATGGGGTATTGTGTGTAGATTGAGGAACTAAAAAGGCTGTAACGTAACAATGTGAAAAGTCAAGGAGTCAGAGTACTTTCCCTTAGTCGGCACCTCTGCAAACATTGAGTGCTTTTACAGAACACATTCCTCAAGTAGGGTGCACCCCCTAATAGACCCTAAACACCAAGACTAAATTATTAGTCGTTCGCCTTTTTATGTTCAATGGAACTGACAACACACATGTAATGTGTGTTTTATGGTCTTTTGCAGGTCACAGCCACTCTCTGTTCAATGGCAATGCAGGTCACGGACACAGCCATGGGGGGCATGGGCACGAGTCCAAACATGGAGATGGGCACGAGTCCAAACATGGAGATGGGCACGAGCACAGCCATGGAGATGGACACGGGCACAGCCACGGAGGGCACGGACATGGACACAGCCACTCCCACGAGGAGCCCCACTGCCATGGTAAGGCAACAGCACTTCCTAGCACAGAACCAAATGCCTGTAATGCAGTATGAGAGATTAATTTTGTTCTAGAATTGGTAGTTATTTCAGTGGCATCCAATGTTTTAAAATCTTAATTTAGGTAAATACGCAAAACCATTTGAGGAGAGTGAATGTGCAGTGTATGATTTGTGGCAACTGGCAACAATTTCCTAAAAAAATCACAATTATTGGTGATTTTATTGAAGCCCATTTTAAATTAGTTTTCTGAGTCTGTGTGTTTGCTTTAAAAGTCCAATCCCAAATCAATTCCGACCTGGGTCTGTGATGTCTCTTTAAAATAAATGTTTTTTTAAAGCTCTGCACACACTGGATAAGTTGCCCAAATGTGCAAAATTCCACCTTGCCTAAAACACTAGGTGGCGGTATTGCCACACTGCTGATGCTGTCTGCTCAAGGGGACTCAATGATGTCAGGGCAGGGGGATTAGTTTATTAGGCCTGAATGTTCACTATGCAATTCTTGACTGTTCGCTCTACTGTTGTCTATTGCTATTCACACAATTTAGTATTTGCTAGAACTTGATATGTGAGCTGGAGCTTTAAGCATATGTGGCAGCACTTCACTCCCCTTTCGTTGTGTCCCAGCAGAAGTCTCGATGAACCTATCCAGGTAGTTGAAAGGCTGTTGTAAATCTCATTTGTGGTTTGCCCTGTTTTCTATAGTCAATACTAATTGTCTGCTGTATTTAATTAATGCATGAATTGTATTTTATTTCAGATGAACTGCACACGCCAGGGAAGGGCTCCAGCAAACAGATTTTGCAAGGTACTGAACATTGAAATGACTTGACTAATTTGATGCAGCTTTTTACTCGTCTTTGTTCACCTTACAGCCTTATTTATTTTCCCCTCATTTTCCCTCATCAATTTGTACACACTATCCCATAATGACAAAGTAAAAACAGTTTATTTGTGTTTATAAAAAAATATATTTTTACAATCCATTAACATAAGTATTCAGACTCTTTACTCAGCACTTTGTTGAAGCACCTTTGGCAGCGATTACAGCCTCGCGTCTTCTTGGGGATTACGCTACAAGCTTGGCACACCTGTATTTGGGGAGTTTGTACTATTCTTCTCTGCAGATCCTCATGTGTTTTGGCTGTGTGCTTAGGGTCGCTGTCCTGTTGGAAGGTGAATCTTCACCTCAGTCTGAGGTCCTAAGCAGTCTGGAGCAGGTTTTCATCTAGGATCTCTCTGCACTTTGCTCCGTTCATCTTTACTTCGATCCTGACTAGTGTCTCAGTCCCTGCTGCTGAAAAACATCACCACAGCATGACACTGCCACCACCATGCTTCACCGTAGGGGTGGTGCCAGGTTTACTCCAGACATCACGCTTGGCATTCAGGCCAAAGAGGTGCCTTTTTGCCAAACTCCAAGTGGGCTGTCTTACTGAGGAGTGGCTTCCATCTGGCCACTCTACCATAAAGGCCTGATTGGTTGAGTGCTGCAGAGATGGTTGTCCTTCTGGAATGTTCTCCCATCTCCACAGAATAACTCTAGAGCTCTGTCAGAGTGACCATCGGGTTCTTGGTCACCTCCCTTACCAAGCAATTCTCCCCCGCCCTGTTGCTCAGTTTGGCCGGGCGGGCAGCTCTAGGAAGAGTCTTGGTGGTTCCAAACCTCTTCCATTTAAGAATTATGGAGGCCACTATGTTCTTGCGGACCTTCAATGCTGCATAAATGTTTTGGTACCCATCCCCAGATCTGTGCCTTGACACAATCCTGTCTCAGAGCTTTACGGACAATTCCTTCTAACTCATGGCTTGGTTTATGCACTGACAATCACTGTCAACTCTGCCTTTCCAAATGATGTCCAATCAATTGAATTTACCACAGGTGGACTCCAATCAAATGGAAGCAGGATGCACTTGAGCTCAATTTCGAGTATCATAGAAAAGGATCTGAATACTTATGTAAATAAGATTTTAAAAACATTTTTTTTATACATTTGTAAATAATTCTAAACATGTTTTTTGCTTTGTCATTATGGGGTATTGTGTGTAGATTTCTGAGAATAAACCATGAATAATTATTTCTGAGAATAATGGATATGTAATCCATTTTAGAATAAGGCTGGTCCTTAACAAAAGGTGTAAAGTCAAGGGGTCGGAATACTTTCCGAATGCACTGTATGTGGACTGTGCACAAACTATTTTGATCTTAAAATATTGACTCACGTCAGACTTGGTAAACTACCATCCGACACCTCCTTAATGGGCTATAATGTTGCATGTGAGATTGTAGGGATACATTTTCATCCAGTTCAAGGGAAGAATACTGTGGGGGGGGGGGTTATGCATAGATGATAGAGTACGGCTGCCTTGACATAGGACTGCCTTGACATAGTAGGACTATGTCAAGGCAGTTCTACTATCTGTTTGACAGTATTTCCAACATCTCTGCAAAAAACCTTTGAAATGGAGTGAGATTTAATGGGTCTGGTAACTTGAATTTGGTGGGGAAATGTCAAGGCACCATTACATCTGAGAAAGAGTCCAGGAGCACTGTCACTAAACTCCTTTGTCCAGGCTTCTGTGGGAAAGGGCTGAAAGGATAAAGTAGTTTGTCCCTTTCACCCGGCACATAGAGAGCAATGAAGAGAGGGAGAGCGACTGGGCCTTTTGGGAGGCCTGCTCAGGGGAAACACTGGGCCCACACAGAAGTTGGGGTGGCGTAGGGGGCTCTGGAGAACGGAGGAGGTGGATAGGAGAGGGGAAGGGGGAGCTGACAGTGCAAAAGGTGACTTAACCACGGTTCCCTTTTGGCCATTGATTGAGGACCTTGCCTCTTCTTTGGGTGGCATTGTTATGAAGCTAGAACCCAGGAGGTTGGTTGATATTTCTTTTGTCAAATTATAGGTTATAGGCACAGTAGCAAATTATACTTTTTTTTCTTATTGACGTGCTCCTTTAAATATCTGGTAAATGCTTATTTTTTTTCCTCTTTGTTTTGTGCTACAATGAATGTGTTACACTATCTCAACTTCCTAAGGCTAACCCCAGCCAAACGCCAAAATGGAATTCCATTCATGTTGCATTTCAATTGAAGGACTAAACAAAAGTGGATAAAATGGAGTTATAAAAAAATGGTAATTGACCACTATATATAAATGTTCTGATACTGTATCTAGTCATGGCCTTGACTGTTTATTTTTACTATTTTCTGCGTTGTAGAATAAAGACCAACTATATGAAATAACACCTATGGAACCATGTAGTAACCAAAAAAATCTAAATATATTTGAGATTCCTCAAAATAATCACCCCGTTGCCTTGATGACAGCTTTGCACACTCTGGCACTCTTCACCTGGAATGCTTTTCCAACTGTCTTGTAGTTCCCACATGCTGAGCACTTGTTTTCCTTCACTCTGCTGTCCAACTCATCCCAAACCATCTCAATTGGTTTGAGGCCGGGGGTGATTGTGGAGGCCGGGTGATTGTGGAGGCCGGGTGATTGTGGAGGCCGGGTCATCTGATGCAGCACTCCATCACTCTCCTTCTTGGTCAAATAGCCCTTATACAGCCTGGAGTTATCTTGGGTCATTGTCCTGTTGAAAAACAAATGATAGCCCCACTAAGCACAAACCAAATGGGAAGGCGCATCTCTGCAGAATGCTGTGGTAGCCATGCTGATTAAGTGTGCCTTGAATTATAAATAAATCACTGACCGTGTCACCAGCAAAGCACCATCACACTCCCTCCATGCTTCACCATGAGAACCACACATGGGAAGATCGTCCGTTCACCTACTCTGCGTCTCACAAAGACACGGTGCTTGGAACCGAAAATCTAAAATTTGGACTCATCAGACCAAAGGACCGATTTCCACCGGTCTAATGTCAATTGCTCATGTTTCTTGGCCCAAGTCTCTTCTTATTGGTGTCCTTTAGTAGTGGATTCTTTGCAGCAATTTGACCATGAAGGCCTGATTCACGCAGTCTCCTCTGTACTGTTGATGTGTCTTGTTATTTGAACTCTGAAGCATTTATTTGGGCTGAAATTTCTGAGGTTGGTAACTTATCCTCTGCAGCAGAGGTAACTCTGGGTCTTCCTTTCCTGTGGTGGTCCTCAAGAGAGCCAGTTTCATCATAGCGCTTGATCATTTCAAGTGTAGTCGCAAAAGCTTTCCCGATTGACTGACCTTAAAGTAATGGACTGTCATTTTTATCTTTGCTTATTTGAACTGTCCTTGCCATAATATGGACTTGGTCTTTTACCAAATAGGGCTATCTTCTGTGTACCACCCCTACCTTGTTACAGCATAACTGATTGGCTTAAACACATTAAGAAGGAAAGAAATTCCACAAATGTACTTAACAAGGCACACCTGTTAGTTGAAATTCATTCCAGGTGACTAGCTCATGAAGCTGGTTGAGCGAATGCCAAGAGTGTGCAAAGCTGTCATCAAGGCAAAGGGTGGCTATTTTGAAACATTTCAAATAAAACATTTGGATTTGTTTAACACTTGTTTTGGTTACTACAGGATTCCATGTGTGTTTTCATAGTTTTGCTGTCTTTACTATTATTCTACAATGTAAAATTAAAGAAAAACCCTTGAGTAGGTGTTTGTAAACTTTTGACTGGTACTATATATATATATATATCTATATTGTGTTTTGCTGCGGGACAAATTATTTGTAGATGAGGATGATATGAAATACTTAAGACAACCCATGTTGTTTCACAGGGGTGTTTTTACATATCGTAGCTGACACTCTGGGCAGTGTGGGAGTGATCATCTCAGCGCTCCTGATGCAGAAGTATGACCTGATGATCGCTGACCCCATCTGCTCCATGTGCATCTCCATTCTAATCGGAGTCAGGTCAGTTGACCTCGCACAGTAGTACGATTCCCAACAGGCCACACACTCATTTCTACAAATATTCCCGCAAGCGAGAAACTTGAAGGCCATCGTCACACTGCTGCAGGAAAGTACCACACACACATACTCAGGGCTTTACTGTGTCGTTTTCACCAGTACAATTTGGAACTGTCAAAACAGTAATGTACTTCTCTTTTTAGGCAATATTGCCTTTGTTTGATTTCTGCACTGGTGCAGCCACTTCATTAAGCACCCCAATAGATATTTTTTTACGTCACGTGTCGGTCACTTTGTTTTCGCCTTGCCATCGTAACAACCGAACACCAGAGCAATTTCACAAGAATCCCCATCTATTGAACGCTCCACATGTAGGGCTGAACCCAGGGAATATTGCACACGGGCTTCTCCCATGATGATGAGTATTGGTATTCTGCTATTCAGCTAAATGTCTTTAAGGGTGGGTCAGTCTCCACCGTAGACCCACTTCTCCTGGTGCTGCAGAACAAGATGAAACGACCGAGAAGGCAAGCATGCATTCGGGCATGTTGTCTCACCACTTCAAATTGGCCACTGTTAATCTTTCTCAAACGCTGCCAACACCACTGTAAAGTGCAGAATTACAGGACTTGTACAGTGGGGTGGAGTCTTTGTGGCTCCCAGAACATATGGCATCCCAGAAATCATGCTCTGTCCTGCTTTGTAGCATTCTTCAAACGTTTACTGCCAAGATGTTGCCAAGTAGACTTTTTAATGCAGTGTAAGAGTCATGCTCTCTCTACACTAATGCCCAGCATTGATTTGAATGTTCTGTGTAGCCTACATTTGACTTAGGGAGCTTTAGTAAATATGACTCATGATTTACGTCAAGCTTCAGGAAGTTTCAGCAACCATTAAACTTAAACTGGTTTCTTCATTTGGGGTGAAGACCGACCGAGCCAACCTCAGCAGACCGAACTAGTCACACTTGCAATAGAGTGCCAGTCACTCCAACAGGCCGAATGGGAGGGCCAAGAATTGTTCCTTGACCACCTGGCCATTCCCAGCAGAAAGGCGGTGTAGCCCAACTTTTTTTACACAGCGCGTGACCCTACGAGAAGCGAGAGAGTGACATTTTGGCATCTAAATAATAGATTTAGCTTTTCAGATTTTGTTACCCAGTGGTAGATGGACCTGCAAAACTGCTGAAATCCAGAGGGATTTGAAAAAATATATTTGGTGAGGAATGGACTTGAATGAGTCTTGAGAGGCATTTAGTTGTTAGTGGCTCTCCTGCTCATGTTTTGCTCAATTCTTCACTGTCCTCTGTTAGTCGTACAGTAGTGACAAAGTGGTTGGGGAGAGGGCCCCATTATGCAAATGTAAACTCAGTGAGTAAAGCCTCTCTGGTAAACTTGTTCGCCATCTCTGTCTTTGAGCCTTTTCTTCCCTCCTCTCTGGAATGTGGTCGTGATCTGTGACGGTTCCGTTTTAAATATGTGTGAACAAAGCCATCCTTTTTAGTGTGGCTTTCTCCCCCTTTTCTTGATCTGCCTGAGTGGGGTTTTGTCCTTGAGACTTAAGCATTTTTCCTCAAGTTTTTCTCGATAGCCATCTGTGAAAGGCAAAGAAATGTAACAGTTCACATGTTGGACAATGAGAACAAACGAACCCACCTAGGCTTATTCTACAGCATGTTGCATTCCATCTTGGAACCGAGCGAGGCTCGTAAAAGAGCCATTTCAATACAGGTGCGAAATGGAACACGTGAGGGAAGAATGAAGAGGGAGAGGAGCAAATCAAATAATGAAGTAGATTTGAGCCCCAAAATAAGTAGCGAAAAACATACAACTAACCTCCAACGTTGTAAAAGTCGCTCTGGATAAGAGCGTCTGCTAAATGACTTAAATGTAATGTAAAACCACCTAATCCGCAGCTGGTATTTGGCTATTATTTTCAGAATGTTTGTACTTGTTTTTGTTAAGCGGCTGGACGGGGAAAAAATAGAATGAGGGTAGTCGAACAGGGATTGGAAAACATTTCCCCTTTGGACATTTTGTTGGACCCCACCCAGATGGTTGTGCGGGATCGGAGATTAATTTCCACGGGCCTTGATGAGTGTTGTTTTGAGTGTAATCACCTTCCTGTTAGTTTATGTTCTGTGTGAAGTTATTTTGGGACCTCGTATCGTGATAACCTTTAGTACTGCAAAGAGGGCTGGATTTATTCCAGAACAACGCAAAATGAAAGTTGTGTAATTACTTGGGAGTATATTCCCCACCGTTCTGGAATTGCCATCATCCATTTGTGGGATTCAAGATTCAAACAATATTGGCCTACAGATATCATTTTTCTATTTGATTACCCAGTGAAATGGACCGTAGTTCTCTCTGTTATTGGACCGGCAGAAGGACAGTGGGTTGTTTGGAGAAATGGAAGTCAGTGTGTGCTCCCTGAACCTCAGCTGGTTGACCATGTTTTATTTTATTTTGCTGACATTGACCACATTTGGAGGCAGGAGGACTATTAAGGGGGGGGGCGCCATACTTGGAAGAAACCTTTGCAGCTTGCAAAAACTGTACAGAACCAAGCACAGACCCTTTGCACGTGTGTGTTTGCCTTGGGCCGTCCCAGTGTGTTTCTTTGTGTGTGCCTCGGTCAAGGCCTGGTGGCTGCTGGCCTCGCACCAAAGGGGGAATATCTGGGTTGGCTGTGGACAGATGGAACAGTCTGTGCAGCCTGTGATTAGAGAGTGGAGAGAGGTGGTTAGAGGCCCCTGCGGGCCCCTTGGCTCTCTCTGTGGGTTAGCTGTGGCCATGTGGGACTCTGCTGCTGGGACCAAGAGCCCGGCTGAGGCTCCTCCCTCCCTGCTGGAGGAAAAGGCTGGGTAATGACTCCCAGGTGAAAGCCTGGAAACCAGATAAGGTAGGCGTGAATAAATTAGGACACTATGTAAATACGAGTACTAATCAAGGCCTTTTGGGACAGTGATTTGGCTCATTTGAAATGAGGATAACTATTGGAAGGATGTTAAAGAGACGACGGTGTGCTAAGATGAATTGGCTTTAGTGTGGCAACTCATTGTTAGATGTTTGAACAGTACATACCCAGGTGCCATACAAAAGTACATTGATTACATATAACGGGTGAGTGCTATGCGTTAACTTGAATGCTGTTTATTTTGACCCAATTATTGAAGGCTTGAAGTTTAAGCATTTAAAAAAAATTAAATACAATTCATCACTTCCAAACTCGTACATAATTAGTCATAGTGTACTCTTACCTTTGACCTCTGTTACATCATTCCCTTGAGGTATTTCCTTTCATGAACTAGACTTGGCAGAAGAGCCATCGTGTTGGCTGGTAAAGAAGGTGAGGGCTTGAGGTTAGGTAATGAGCCCTTCCTCCACATAACCACTGTGAAAGCCCTTTCTGATGGGGAGGGCCTTTCACATAGGGCCTTGTGTTTTCAGTGTTCCCTCTTTAATTCTGTGACATTTCCTTGAGTTGAGGAGACATAAAGAGTTGAAAGATGGAAAAGGAAGAAAGTTGACACTACTTTCGTCAATTCTTGACAATAACCAGGTTTTCATCCAACTATCTAATGCAGATTAATTACCTGACGCGTTTAAAAAAACGTCACAACAGGACTGATGGAAACGGGACATGTCTGTACAATTTCATAAATGTCGACACGCCATTTGTTCATTCGACGTGGTGGGATCTTGTCGGTAAAATGAATGATGATGATCGGTGCTTGGCTGCCAATTAGCAAATACAATTATTGCTCTTATCCATATCTCATCATATAACCTGTCCACTTTATCAGCGAACTTCTCGAGAGCATGTGTCAACAAGACTGGGCAAATTTGCTATATTATCGTTAAAGTTTGATAAAACCATTGGTAGAGTTGAAAATGCGATAAACAAATTTATTTTAAGAGTTTATTTATTTTTAATGCAGAATTTTGAATATTCGCATAAATCTGTCGCCAGTTGGATAGAAACCTAGCTACTAGTCAGTTTCATTTTATTACTTTTTTATTTATTTTTTATGACAATGTAGAGTAGTTTCGGCCTCCCCTGTCTACTAAACCCACACCATTTTGTTTAAGGTAACTATCCTAGTGTAGCTGACTGCAATAATAGGTTTTTCATGCTCCTTTGAATCAGAGGGACTTCTGATGGTTTTAGATGTGGGGAGATTTCACTAGCATGTCATGCTTAACCCACATGTCCTACATTGCCATTGGCTCTCTATTTAATAACAGGTTTACATGTTCTTTTGAATTGTTATTTCACCTCTTTTCAGTGGCTTGGGTCAGTATCGTGTTCAAGGCCATGCGTCTGAGATTTATGTATCCATCTTAAACTGTGTTTCTAACTTCTCAACCCATGTTATCCATGGCAGGTCTGTGTCCTTTTTTTAGATGTTCTCATGGTGAACATATGCTTTCATTCAGAACGGGTGGATGTAGGCTTAATTTTCTTCTGGTCTTGTCGTGGTGGAGCTTCCATAGTTTTGCTTCATTGTTCAACTACAAGACTGTTTGCGCCAAGGCCTTGAAGAATGTGGGTCTGACTCCCCCTCTTTACAACATGGGGAATTCCAGAACAGTGTTGACACTTTGGCAGCCCCTCATTGGAAGAGCATTATTTTCCCCATTGGGAAGAAACGGGATTTGCTTCAACCTCATCATGCAGTAACGTCAGTATGAGTCAAATGTTGCCTACTGTTTAGTATTGGTTGCCTGGTGAGTGCGATGTTCCCACTTTTTTGTCTTTTTTTTGGGTGGTAAATCTCCCTTGACTGAGGGGTTTAGGCCTATACTGCTCTTGCTACTGTTATATCGATAATACTTAGTGGCTGATTATTGTGTGCCTTGCTAAAGATCCTGTACTTGTTAGACGTCCACTAATTGGTGAGAAAATGTTTGGTGAATTGGTTTCCAAGATGCCAATACCAGGGATGTTACACATTGGCGCTTTGAGTCTTGGTTCAAAGCTCGAAATCAGGGGACTCAAACGCATTCCATGGAGGGCCTAGTATATTCTGGGGTTTTTTCTTTTCAATTAAGACCGAGACAACCAGGTGAGGGGAGTTTCTTACCAATTAGTGATCTTAATTCTTCAGTCAAGTACAAGGGAGGAGCGAAAACGCTTCATCACAACGCTTTATCGATACGTATGCTATGACGCTGGTAAAGTTCTCGCGCACCTACAGTGCTGGTCATAAAAAAAAAGCTAGCTAGCTCATGGATGCAAACAATATTCTTCCCCAAAAACATAGCAAAACGACATCTGTTTCCGTAGCTATAGTTAGCTAGCTAACTATATAGCTGTAACGTTAGCTTTGGGCAACAGGGTTAAGTAGTTGGTTAGCTATTTATTTTCTTGAACTGAAGTTCAATTTCAATGGGTGAACAAGTGGCAACCTAGCTCATACTTACTCACAAGGATTCCTAAATCTTTGCTAAGAATAATGAAAATGACTGCAGTTTCTACTGGTCATTGTTTTCAGGCTGATTTGTATTGGTGCTAGCTAGGTACCAAGCTAAAGCTAGCTACCCCAGAAGTTGCGGTTGAACAAATTATGCTTTATTACCAACACTGTATTGTAAACACATCGTTCTTGGCCGGTGTTTGCTTTTTTTCAGACTTTTTTTTGTACGGCTTTGACAGTGCTACTGTATCTTTTTTGACACAAAGACTCAAACGGCGTTCCATAGTATGTGTGTCGTGAAGCTAATAGTAGTGACGATATTACTGTAACTCCGGTAGGGCAACATCTGAAAAATAGCGCACTGAAAAATAGATCACTTGATAGTGTGTACCGGTGCTCAACCAGTCGGCGAAAGCCAACATCACCTACGTCAGAACGGTTGATTGTCACGGGCAATGAATTATATTCTTGGCTTTAATGGATTTCGCCTTTTTAAGTTGTCTCGCTGAAATTTTATTTATTTATTTTTTATTTCACCTTTATTTAACCAGGTAGGCAAGTTGAGAACAAGTTCGACCTGGCCAAGATAAAGCAAAGCAGTTCGACACATACAACGACACAGAGTTACACATGGAGTAAAACAAACATACAGTAAAAAAACAAGTCTATATACATTGTGAGCAAATTAGGTGAGAAGGGAGGTAAAGGCAAAAAAGGCCATGGTGGCAAAGTAAATACAATATAGCAAGTAAAACACTGGAATGGTAGTTTTGCAATGGAAGAATGTGCAAAGTAGAAATAAAAATAATGGGGTGCAAAGGAGCAAAATAAATAAATTAATTAAATACTGTTGGGAAAGAGGTAGTTGTTTGGGCTAAATTATAGGTGGGCTATGTACAGGTGCAGTAATCTGTAAGATGCTCTGACAGTTGGTGCTTAAAGCTAGTGAGGGAGATAAGTGTTTCCAGTTTCAGAGATTTTTGTAGTTCGTTCCAGTCATTGGCAGCAGAGAACTGGAAGGAGAGGCGGCCAAAGAAAGAATTGGTTTTGGGGGTGACTAGAGATATACCTGCTGGAGCGTGTGCTACAGGTGGGAGATGCTATGGTGACCAGCGAGCTGAGATTGTGTTACTTTCAAATGACTGCTCTCGATCCACACAGCTTACATGGGCTAGTTTAGGAATGCTGTATTGCACGCATAGCGCATCATTTTATGTGGCGTCATTACGTCATGTACCTACGTTTATATAGGTATGCACGTCAGATTTGACATCGGTTTTCCATATCGGCGTTAAACTAGACATCTGCTGATACCGATGTTGGCATTTTTAGCTAATATCGACCAATTCCGATATGTTCATCGATTTATATATCGTGCATCCCTAATAAAAATGTTGAATTCATACTGGTAGTTTTTTAAATATATTTTCCAGAATGCAATACTGTCTTCAATCACAAAGTTGCATTGAATCAAAAACCAACTAGTAGCTGAAGGATGGGACTAAAAACAAACAAAATATAACTATTGTAAAATGTATACAGTATGTATAAGCTGGAAGTAAAAGCCTGTGTTGTCCATTAGTTTACTTCAATTAGGGAAGGTAGGGTTTATATATATATATATATATATAACAAAATATCATAGAATGTTTCTATAATTTACCAGTATGAATTCAATATTTTCATTAATCAAATCAGGGAGCAAAACAAAGACACAAGCTCCTGACTCTGAGATTCTATACTATTGGTCATTGGCTGCTTCCACAGTAGCATACAGTACATGGTTCAGTACACCACACGTATTAAACAAAATGCTTCTGTGTGCTGAATTGTTAAGTGTGTTACCACAGCGTTTACTGGCCAGGAGTGCTGAAGAGTCAGGAAATGGATGGATCACTTAACGGCTCCTCATTTGGCTACTGTTAATGTCAGGCTGGCACAAATAAAAGCTTCTCTAATTGCTGCCAATACCTTCATAATTGTAACTAGTCAACTGGGGAAGAGGAAGTCACTGGCATTTCACAAGATGCCTTTCCTTTCACTTATTACCAAATATTTTTAGACATTGGCCTTAAATTTCCCTGCGGAAATCGAATTTTAACATATCAAAATCCCCCTGTTTAACCCTCTAGATTGGGGGGGTTCTAAGCTAACATATGAAATTGTTTTAAGATTGTCATACCAAGGATTATTTAGCTATTTGATTTTGACTATAAAGACTCCTTTTAAGGTATCTAAAAAAAGTATATATACAGTTGAAGTTGGAAGTTTACATACACCGTAGCCAAATACATTTAATCCCAGTAACAATTCCCTGTCTTAGGTCAGTTAGGATCACCACTTTATTTTAAGAATGTGAAATGTCAGAATAATATTAGAGTGATTTATTTCAGCTGTTTCTTTCATCACATTCCCAGTGGGTCAGAAGTTTGCATGCACTCAATTAGTATTTGGTTGCATTGCCTTTAAATTGTTTTAACTTGGGTCCAACGTGTCAGGTAGCTTTCCACAAGCTTCCCACAATAAGTTGGGCCCATTCCTCCTGACAGAGCTGGTGTAACTAAGTCAGGTTTGTAGGCTTCCTTGCTCGCACATGCTTTTTCCAGTTTTGCCCACAAATGTTCTATAGAATTGAGGTCAGGGCTTTGTTGTCCTTTAAGCCATTTTGCCACAACTTTGGAAGTATGCTTGGGGTCATTGTCCATTTGGAAGACCCATTTGCGACCAAGCTTTAACTTCCTGACTGGTGTCTTGATGTTGCTTCAATATATTCACAATTTTACTTCCTCATGATGCCATCTATTTTGTGAAGTGCACCAGCCCCTCCTGCAGCAAAGCGCCTCCACAACATGACGCTGCCACCCCAACATGACGCTGCCACCCCCATACTTCACGGTTGGGATGCTGCTCTTCAGCTTGCAAGCCTCCCCCTTTTTCCTCTAAACATAATGATGGTCATTATGGCCAAACAGTTCTATTTTTGTTTCATTGGACCAGAGGACATTTCTCCAAAAAGTATGATCTTTGTCCCCATTTGCAGTTGCAAACCGTAGTCTGGCTTTTTTATGGCGGTTTTGGAGCAGTGGCTTCTTCCTTGCTGAGCGACCTTTCAGATTATGTTGATATAGGACTCGTTTAACTGTGGATATAGATACTTTTGTACCTGTTTCCTCCAGCATCTTCACAAGGTCCTTTGCTGTTGTTCTGGGATTGATTTGCACATTTCCCACCAAAATACGTTCATCTCTAGGAGACAAAGCGTCTCCTTCCAGAGCGGTATGGCGGCTGCGTGGTCCCATGGTGTTTATACTTGCGTACTATTGTTTGTACAGATTAACATGGTACCTTCAGGCGTTTGGAAATTGCTAACAAATTCACTACATGGAACAATAGATGGTTCCAAAAAACATCTAAAGGAAGTTTGTTCTGACGTGTCTGTGATATATAAGAAAGATCAGGAAATGTATTTATCCCCTTAGTTTAAATGTCTAAAATTTATACTTCCATTCATAAAAATAAAAAAAACTGGTACCAGGGACTTTCAGACGAGGCTTGTGGGTATCCTAGAGCAAAATGGGGAGAGACACCTTTCAATAGTGGTCATAACCGTTTGGATACTACAGACATTTTCGTGAGCAGACCGATTTTCGGGATGTCTCATGGTGTGACAAACACCGCTCTAGCGCTGTCACCTTTCACTGCAGATACAGAAGGGTGATATCAGTGTATTGAGAAGCAGCCCATGGAAAATATTATGTTAAAGAACAAACCGACGTAAACAAAACTCTTTCCCATTTTGTTTATTTAGCTTCAATTCAAAGACCGTTTTGAGAAAATGGTTGTCATTTAAGTTGTTACAAAATGACAGTCAAAACAAAAAGTTCATGGCTGTTATAATTGTGGAATTACATGTCATAAATAAGGAGTCAATGTGACTTTAAATTTCTTCAAAGGTTCTCTTTTCCCTATCGGCCATTATCAAGTCTTTTGATTTCATATGAACATGTTGGGTAGGGGAACGTTGGCTACATTTCGACCGGACCCTTAAGACTCAAAGGCAAAGCTGAAGAATGTGCGGTAGCCTATATGCCGACGAGCTGGTTAGTGTAGTGTGCTACTAGCATGTAGTGCAAGGAAGACAGTAGACGTGGAGGAAGAGCGAAGGGAAAGTTTTGCCCACGTTGACATGGACCGAGTGGGGCTTCTGGTGGGGTGTAGGGGATTCAGGGATAATGACGGGGAGAAGAGGGGAGTGAGTGGGGTTTTGGGAACGGGAAAGCTGCCAAACCCTCTGATGGCTCACATATGCTGTGGTGGTCGGCCTTGTGGCTTTGGTATAGGGGTTAGGCGGGACATGCAATGGGATTTTTAAAAAACTGTGGCAGCGAGATGGTTGCGAGGAGACAAAAGGAAGGATCAAGAATGGCTGACGTGGCACTGTCCAGCCTCATGAAGTCATTGTTCAACTATGCTAGTAGTCTCGGCTGCAGCCAGCTAGGGTCTGCAGTGCAGTATTCTTGCTCTCTGAAAGCAGCTTCTGTGACTTCCAATTCTGTATGGTATGGCCCTACCTGCATAGTCTTGAGTACCAATCTCTTTGGCAAGCTTGCCACTCCTTGTCATTGATAAAGAATTTTTAACAAACATTTAGCTGTTAGCTAGGCAAGTTTTTGTAGTTTAAATAAGATATTTTGTGGTTCTAATTGCAGTATGTATTTACACTGAGCTAGCAACTTTTGACAGGATTGTCTGGGCAAATATGGTTTCTTAGCAACCGGATACCAACGTGAAGACTGGGTTTGCCAGGTCTAGCCCAAATTTCTAGCACAATCACCACTCAATCTGCCCACAAGGCTTGAAAAACTAGCCCCAAAAAATGGATGCACAGCGAGAGGAGTTGTCATATTTATACAAACCCTTTCCCCATAACGTTATCGAGCGAATTAAGGAATATCAACATAAGAAGCAAAACTCTGTCATCAATATAATAATTCTTGTGAGCTAACGTCATCTAAAAGGAATTTGAATAAGCCGGGAGAGAAGAAAATGTATCTTTATTAAACTTGGCAGATCATTTTCCACCAGTGGGATGTCATTTTAACTCGTTTGACTGCTAAAATTTTAAATAATCCCTTTTGCATAACTATATATAAATCCGACAGGAGAGTTTTGAGTGACGAAATTTGGACAGAGGATCACAATCTCAAACATTGGGCTATTTTCTGGCAATTGTGCCATTATTATGAGCCAGATGTTAATAAGACTACAACCCGTTTTATAACTGGCCTATTTGCACGATTGACTTGTCATTTCAATAGGCTAAATCTGGGTTTATGATGAATTCTATTTTGCATAGCTAGATACAGGTAGCCTGTAGCCCCTTTATAGGCCTACATAATATGGCCTACAGTAGCCTGGACAAGTGCTTGTGTTGCCCAATAACCTGCTGGAATAGGCTACCGAGGATGGTGTCATTTTCAATTGCCGACTCAAATATGAATAATATGGATATGAACTGAATAGGCCAATGCTTGTCTTTTTTATTTTAATTAGATTTTTTACCTGTAGCCTAACAGCTGATCAGCAATTGCAATAGAGCTTTGACCATGATCACAATTGATAACTTCCAATTTAATTAACTAAACTTGGCCATTAATAATTGCATAACACAACGCTACAACAACAAATTGAAGTCATACGATATTTACAAAATGTTTGCTAGCTGCAGTTAAGCTACACAAGTGGCACATTGATTTGCAATAACTCCAGAGATTTTGTCATTTCAACATTTTATTGTATCAAATGGTAGACTACGGTAGCCTATAATGACATAAATCAATAGGCCACTTGATGGCCAACATATGCAAACGTTTCATTGTGGACTTTTCCCCATAACCGAAGCATGCAAGGGAGTTCCAGAACCTCCATTTAAATTTCCACTTGCGCAGCGCTCAAACCCTTCACTTGATACAGTTTTCCGTAAGCAAAAGTCGACACAGAATGCAGTTTAAACCACCGAGCGAGTTTATCTAGTGCGCCATGTCATTTTCCAGGGCTTTGTTGCCTTTTTATTTCTTGACCCACATCAGTTCTTTATTGCGTTAATGTTTTATGGACAACGGGTTGGAAATAAGTGTCTCCATAATGATAATCTAAATAGCCTACATACAACCAATGTTTTTATTTATACGGTTCCAATATTTGCATAATTGTTGTGATTTGAGGATAGCTGTGAGGGTGATTGAATCAGGATACAAATCCTCATCTTTCCTAGAGCTCATTAATGTTCATATTTGAAGATGGCAGAAAGGACATTTTTCTTTGGCACATGACATGGAGTACAGGGAGTGGATTAGCCAAAGACTGGTACCTAGGCTACCACCTACATGCCTAACCAAGCAAGCTGTCATTGTCCAGGGTTCATATTGTTCAGCGTGACTTGTGCCCCAGAAGCACAATATCACTTTGGCCAGATGTGGCATGCCTTGGCCCTGGGTCTGCCAGTGTTGACAGGAAAACGTTGGGGAAGTAAGTCACGCTATTTTTCTCCCTTACCCTCTGTGCCACAGTGTAGTGCCTTTGCTGAGGGAGTCCATTGGGATTCTGATGCAGCGAACTCCGCCCTCTCTGGACAATGCCCTGCCAGAATGCTACCAGAGGGTAAGTGCTGCACAACCATGCCTCAACCATACCCTCACGTCAATGCTGAACATGTTAAATGTTTAACAAGGGGGAATGGTCATATAAATCTAGGTGTGAACTGTGTGTTTGCAGGTGCAGCAGTTGCAGGGTGTGTACAATCTGCAGGAGCCTCACTTCTGGACCCTATGCACAGATGTCTACATTGGCACAGTCAAGCTGCTAATTGCACCTGACGCTGACAGCAAATGGATTCTAAGCCAAACGCACAACATTTTCACACAGGTAGGAGAGGAACCCATCCTTTTGTTATGTCAGACGGTCGTTCTCCTACAAATACACACACTGATTATCCAGCAGCTGATGGGAAACTACAAAATCACTAACATTGGAACATGTGTAATTTACTTATTATGCAATGGGTGGGTCTAATCCTGAATAATGATTGGTTAAAAGCGCATTCCAGTTGTCTATTCCACAAGTTACCACCGGCTAAATCGATGATGCCTATTTACTCTGTTCCATCTGACCGTGCAATCCACTGTCTCATCAGCCCAGCCAGGCAAGTTATAAACTTGATCTCCACTATAAAAAAACATCTAGACATTCTCATATTTCGAAAACTAACATTTTAGTTTTCAACAGCAGAGTTTTGTATAAACCTTAACATTATTTCAATATTTGATCTCCAGCTGTCCCATAGTAACATGTAGGGTTCGGAGTCGGGACGGGAAGACAGCGTTTCTCAGCCAGTCAAAATCATGAATCAGCTGGCATCATTTTTATGGATATATACAAAGAAATGTCAATTGAAAAAAGGTCAAATGAAACGACGTGCAGCTAGTTTGCAGTCTTTACAGCTTCAGTTTTTGAAGTGATTGTGTTGTTGGCTAGCTCCTCTGAACAACTGTGTCCTGACTAGTGAGCACATTTTCTATGCTAGGTGAAATCACGCCTCATTAGATCATTGTTATGGATGTATCCAAATAAATGTCACTAGAAAACAGCTTATGCAAATACAGCTATTGTTATTCTTTTGACGTGACTGGAAGTTAGCCGTAGTTGCCTAGCTAGCAAGCAAGGGATAAGAACGTTGCCAGCCGGTATGGCAATGGAACATTTAGAACAGACGACTGGGTCACATCCATAGATAAAGAACAGACTGAACGACTTGGTCAACCGAACCAATGACCAGCCGGCTTGGGTAGCAACCATAGATGTGTTGGGACTATATCTTGTGGATGAATAAAATAATGTTAATGAAAACATGTTGGTAACCCGTTGTATAAAAGTGATAATGCCCTTGAAGCCGGTGTTTGGATGATATATTGGCACATCCTCAACACCGGCTTCGAGGGCATTATCACTTAAATAACCGCGAACTGGTCAGCAGCCTAAATGGTTTATGGACAGACAATCGGTCTATTCAAGTCCAGGTGGAAGGTTTGAGAAACAAAGATGTAGCAGCCAAGTATTAAGAGCTCTGCCATTACCACTAGACCATCTTAACATTATCATTAGAATTACATTACACCTGTACTAGGTAATGACAGGCCACAGAAATGTCAGACATTAAAGGAACCATCTTCACTGTTGTGACAGGTGTTGAAGCAAATCGTGACTGGTTTTCTACATTGTACTTGTCCACAGGCTGGAATACGGCAACTGTATGTCCAGATAGAAGTGGCGACGATGTAGGACTCGTTCCTCGTCTCTCCCTGGGACCAAAGCCTCTGTGTGCTGCTGTGGGGTTTCCTCCCCACCCTTTCCCCCCTAAACCCTGCATCTCTCTGGGTTTTAAAGTCCACATCAAAAACCAAGGACCAAGACGGAAGCAGCTACAGGACAAGTACACTGACTCTTGAGAGGACACAAGAAAACGGGGGAAACCAAAACTCGCCAATTATGATGAGACGTCTGCGGGGAAAACGAGAACTTTGCACACACCCACTTCCACCCATTCTACTGTTTAGGAAGTGTTTATCTTAATGTCAGAGACCTATTTTGGTTTTCTCCCCCCCCCCCCCCCTCCATTTTAAGATGGGATTTTAATTCATTTGTAACTATTGTCTGCGTTAAAGTACACTTCAATGGACATTCGTGTTAAGCCCTGCAACCATGTAAGATCCATAGATGGTCTATTTTTATACGTCCATATGAGTCACACACAATTAACAAGGGGCATATTCCATTTGGCCATTTAGTTGCACACTTGAGCCGTTCAACTGTCATTCTGGGTTTCTTAAGTGCCTTTTTCACCAAATCATGGACTGGAATCATGTCCTCCAGACCCAAAAGGAATTAGATGACCAACATGAGTCTTGTTATTCCAACCCCTTGGTTCCATCCTTGATCCAGCATCCCTTTGAGGGTTGTCATGGTATTTTTCCTACGGGAATATTGTCATAATTCCCTGGACGGCACACAGTGGTTTTATTTGAACCATGAACAGCTGCGTACGACCTTGTCAAAGAGGATGGTTAAAACCGATGTAAGCCTAAAACCCATGATTTCATTGCCCTCATTGGTCTTACTTTAATGTAATGGGCCAAGTGTGCAGTTGGCCAGTTCCATTCTTATTTTGAAATGTAATAAATGATTTTACTGCATATAATTTATTTTCTCTCATTACTGGCAGAGGTTGAAATTTTGATAGTTGAACTTGAAGAAAAGGTTTGGCACAGATTGCACATCAATGTTTATTCGTTACATGGATATTTGAGAGAAGAGGGTGCACATTTTTAAATGTATTTTGCTCCGTTTGCGCTGTCATCCATGATTTATCTGTACATTTTTATTTTTGACAATGTCATTAAATTGTTGCATATCAAGTAGGGCTCGACTATCTGTAGCACTGAAGAGCTACAGCTATTCAGCTTAAGCAGAGACTGCATTCACAGTAAACGCTGCATATTTCGGCTCAATTGGAAATGACCTTTTTTACATTTCAGAAGCTGTGAACTTCAGCGATACGAGCCCTTACATTATCTGGAGGAAATGGAGTTGCTGCCGCCTTTTAAAAGTCTATCCAACTCAGGAACTAGATGATGAATTCTAAGTGTCATTTAAGCACATCAGTATTAATAAATCAGTGAAATATGCTTTGGTCTGTAAGAAATATGTAAAACTCTTAATTCTGGTTTCACAGGCCCAGATAGGGGTCCAGGTTGACGTTTTGGCAGTAGTGCTGCGCATACCAGAAGATTGCACTTCATTTTCCAAGAATACAAAACATAATTACAGGACAGCTTTTTTTTACCAAGATAATCTGACTCAGTTATGTTCCTCCGTTACCTCTTCAATCATGGTAATAACATTTTGATGCCATAGCCAGCTAGCGTTGTGATTTTAGCTAAAACGGGGAAGAGGGATTTTTTTTTTTTTTAGGGAAGCAAAGTAACGGATTGCCCATTAATAAGCATTCAAACCCCTTCCCTTTCACATTACAGCCTTGTTCTTAATCTACCCCTCAATTGAGCTCCGGTGCATCCTGTTTCTACATGATTAAGGCACACCTGTCTACATAAGGTCCTATAGTTCACAGTGCATGTCAGAACAAAAACTTTTCAAATGATGCAAACTTATTTGCTGAATGTTAAATACAATGTCTTTAATGTATGGCTTGAATTTTCATGCTGATCAGAGCTATTTATATGGTTTAGAATGACAGTTCTGGTGGGATATACTGGATTATACCCGGGATGGAACGTTTAAATACATAACCCTAATGTCGATCCAGACCTACTGGTGTGTTGGTATCGGTCAGCAGGCCTATATGACACATGGTTCTGTGTTTGTGTGTGCTAGGTCGTTTGGAGATCCTGAGAGTCATTCTTGAGGCAGTATGTGTGCATTAGGAGGTGTACGTTGAGCTGTCAGTCATTCGGAGGTCCTGCAGTGCGTCGGGGGTGGCAGCTGACAAACGCAACATGTCTACCTCCAGCGGGTGCAGGTGACCCGTCACGATCATGGAATGCAGCGGGCCGCCCAGGTCACATGACGCCAGTTGGCGGAGTGTCCCCGCGCGGATGACCTGGTCCTCTGCTCCCACCCTGGCCAGACCCACACATATGGTCTCCTCGCTGATGGCTAGATGGAGAGCGAGGCAATTAGTGTTTATTCTTTCACATTGTCACATTCAATTCAACATGATAGCAACTCACCCAGGTCATCTCCCCGCTCCCTCCTGTTTTGTACTATCTCCAGGAGCTGCTCAGCCGCCTGGCTCACGGTCATAAACCTGGGCGGTTCATAAATCTTACGGCCCCTTTACAAGAAAAAGAAACGAGGACGTTACTTATGGAGTAATGCAATGCCAATGGGTTCATACTGCCCAGACCTATAAGTGCTGTGGAGGTGACTTCTTCAGATTATGAAAGCTGAATCTAATAACCAGGTGTAGACAAAGCAAGCCCCTTTGTTACCAGTAGAGCCATTCAAAAGGAAGGAGAAAAGGACATGCCATTATGCTAAGCATTCAGTACTGTGCTGAGTAGCTCAGATGGGGCTATTCTCAGCTCTTTCAGCACTTTGAAATCAAGCAGGTTTTATTCTGGCAATGTTTCACTGTGGCTGTTCTGGTGCTAGATCAGAACTAAAATAACGGAGTCTCGTGTAAATCTCCTACGGTCATAAAATGCTTACAAAGCAAGCCAGAGATCTATTTGATAACTATGTTACTGGAAAGAAAACCTTCACAAATGTGTCTAAATTCCTTGGCCGGGGGGGGGGGGGGGGGGGATTTTTCCCTTTTGCTAATACTGTATGGCATGAATCTCTCACTGCGCAAACATTTTAATATTGACCAAAATCATAGGGCATGTGTTTATTCCATTTCCTAGTAATAATATATATGCACCAGTAAACCTTGGAGAAATTAAGACTCTCTTCTGTCTTAAATGAAAACCATACTTTTCCCCTGTACATAACCCTTACATGGCAGATTACTGAAGTCCATTTCAGTTTTTATAGATTCACATATAAAACTACTTCCACGCAGGCTCCTGTTGGGAAAATAATTGCAGGACACCGCAAAGTGAACGAGGAGTTGACAACCTTCCTGCAAACCAATACATGATACAGTAACGCATTAGTGTGGAATGAGATGAACTGGCATCCAAAACAGACATGTCTGTTGATTCTCAAGTGTGAGACAAACGCAACGTGTTTGGGACTGGTTGTATATCATCTTTTCTGAAAACACATGCAGGAGATTAACATACTAAATGTATTTCCTGAACCTGGCCCAATGAGACAACACTGACAACAGATTGTGTGTCCAAGTCAAACAAACCACTGTATTTTTTCTTTTTGCCTCACTGGCCTGGCCCGTCTCCAGCTGCCAGTATAAATGTATGTTAAGTGAACGTCTGCAATAAACCTCAACTCTGCTCCGTTTCAGAGTCCTGCTGGATAGAAACAGCACTGACCAGATATAAATCAGACGGCCCCCTCCCAGACAGTCCAGCGCAGGAGGGGGAAAGGAGAGACTTACCTCATCAGGTTCTCCATGGACTGCTCTTTGACTTTGATATCTGAGGACAAAAAAAGGAGGGCTGTGGAGGTAATGAACCATTTCACAGATGTGGACAATTCCTTTTCCCCTCAAACTGGCCATGAACAACACATCTTGACAAATTACCCAAGGCCAGCTTGAGGAACTAAATATCCCTTTAAGTATTCCATGGTCACCTTTAAGCCATTCCATTTTCAGGAAAATTTTACGCTCCGCTAGAATAATAATCATACATCATTTTGTTGAATAATATGAACAGTCAATAATCCTTACACAAAGACCATCAAAATCTTACCCAAACATTTTTAATTAAAAAAATAAATAAATCAGTATTAATCAAACAGGAACAATGGTCCTGCTAGTTTCATTACAGTGATGAGGTTTCCCTCATGTAGATGTATGGCGTGCATGTTGTCCGGGGAAGTCATGATAGATGACCCAATCAGAGTTGTGCGTGCGTCTGCTTTTGTTGTCTGCGCTCGTTCTTCATCCTTTTAGAATTGTGCCCTTTGCTTCACGGGTGTGGAGGTGCCTTGGCTAATGTCAGGCTTTCCGATCCACTATTGAATAATGGGGGTTCATATCGGTGGGGTTCATATCGGTGAGCTCCCAAGCGCACACACCCTTCTGCAGCTGGGGCCGCACCTGGGGACACATAGGGAACTTGGCCCACAGAGACAATAAGGGTGTGACCCAAAACCGTCTCCGCCTCAACCAGCATCCATTACCTCGAATTACAGGGCTCTCCCATGTGAGGTTCATAGGGGGGGGGCAACCCTCTGCACCCAAACAAAAATCTCTTGCTCAAATAAACATAAATTATGAGCGTTCGGGCCATCTGCCTCTGCAGTCACAGCCGCCTTCCCATTACAGAAACCTACTCCCCAGTCTACTACTGTGACTGTGATTGAGGACTGTTTAATATGCACCCAGGGGATGACACACACAGGAGGGAAAAGGTCTTGGAGTAGAAACAGTCATAATGAGGGCTTTGTTCGGTCCCAGCCTCCCAGAGATGAAAGTGTGTAGAACTGACTGACTGACTGACTGACTGGCTGGCGCACACACACACACACTATATCCTCGCTCCTTTCCTCCACCTGGAAGAAAGACCAGCACCTTGACTGGAAGTAGGTCTGGAAGAATATGAGCTCTGAGGGACTGCCCGGAGAATCACTCAGACACACGTGTGCACGGATGTGACGTCCCATGTTTCCTCACCATGTGCTCGGGTGTGACCAGACCCAATGTTACTACGTAGCGTGAGCGGTCCATAATGGTTACGGGAATACTGTATGTATGCTATTCTGTAGGGATGATACCAGTATCGCGATACTCGTTAGTATAGTGGCAAAGGAAACAATGCGGATTCAACTTCTTGATGAAAACGGCCCTAATCTTGGGAACAAACATCATTATGTTGTCATCCAGAGTCACATTTATGTATTTTCCAAGCTACAGCACACTATTTTACAAACAGCTGTTTTTTAAATGACCAAATAGTTTATACAGCTTTGTGTTTTAATTTTTGCCATGGGGAAAAAAATATTGCAATACGGGTATCGTCTCAGCCCTACTATTCTGTACAGATTTTCCACTTTGTATTTTTTTCACGGCCCATATTAGGACAGTCACTTGACTCCTAATATGGACACCGCGTCACTGGATGTTTGTACTGATTTGGTTGGTTACTAAAAGAGATGAAACTGTAGGACTCACCAAGCAAACATAGTGTGTGCATCCCCAGGTCCCTGTTCTTCTTGATTTTATCGTAGAAGCTTTCCGGTCTCCACGTATCTGTCCAGAACACAATGGACACCGTCTCTCCAAAGTTGTACAGCTGTCCAAAGGTAATGTACACATTGTGATTTAAGACTTGTCTTCTACTCAGGGTTCATTGAAAGTATCTTAGGACAGCAGCATTGGGTGTGAATGGTCAGTTTCTCAAATAAAGAGTTTGTGGTTCTGGTTCACTTGTCTGACAGCTCCTGTGAGCTTATCGATTGATATTTGTGTGTATGTGTGTGTGTAGAGCAAAATTATGTCTCGTGAGCAGGCCGTGATTGCTGCAGCAGACTGGATTGCACTAGGTGCTTCCTGTTATTCAGTGTGTGAAAAATCACATGGCACTCTTGAGCCACGGCATGCTTGATACAGCACGGCGACCCAAAACATGCATTGGGACCCTACCTAACTCCCCCCTTCCCCCAATACACTAACAAGAGCACTGCAGTGCAAGACCAATACACCGTTGACTTGAGCTAGACAAAACACTTGATATGGCTGGTCTGAATGTATTTTCTAAAACATTTCTTACCATTTAAAAATTCTGAGTTAGAGAGTGATTGTAATACCTCATTCTAGCCATCTATTTTTACATCTCATTTGAAACCAATGTCAAATTGATATGCTGATGTTTGGCAAACCATGCTAATTCAACACCCACATATTCCCAGTCATCTGAACTCAAGTTGGTCATTTTATTTAAAAAGAAATTGGTAGGGTAATAGGGAAGACAATTAAAATGCACAACCAATTGAAAGGTAAATTATTCAGGCACATATAGTATAGAATAGAACACCCCTCCCCAGAGGGATATGGTGAAGCACACTAGGTTGACAGGCAGGGAGCACACACAACCTTGATCCCTGTGATGGGCACGTCCTTCATTAGAAGAGCAAAGCCTCCTTCTCTCCTGTCATTGCTCACTGGCAGTGGCTTTGAGTTGCCAGATCACTTCCAACTAGTGCGTCTGATGCACGCCCAAAGGAGCGTCACTACCCACTAATGACAACCCTGATGCGCTAACACTGACGTTAGCAACACTAATCCCCCCCACCACCACCACATCAGAGGCAGGGTGGGACAGCTGGATGCCCCCATGCTCACAATGCTCCCCCTGACAGGTCAATGCAAGGCCACATTATGGATGTCCTGGGCTGAGCTGTGTATTAAGAGACATTGGTGCTGCTCTGCCATTTCAGTCCATAGACTCTGCATGGATTTTCTTTCCCAATGGCAATTATATGCTCTTTGATTGCCTTCATAGGACGTTGCTACAGAATGGTTAAGATGATGGGGCATTGAAGACCAGATGTTATAAGCTCTTTTTTTTAAATAGCAAAGTAGACAACGTTTCTGCTAATCTGTGTGTTTCAGTTTCCAATAGGACTTCAAGTGGACGTACCTGGAGGCCGCAGCATCCAACTGCGTTCATGATAGAGGCGTTATGGATGACCCTGTATTGTATCCCAGCATTCACTGCTCTCAGGACCAAGTCACTGTGGGTGGTGGCGCTATAAGGAAAAGATACATCAAGTGTTAAGAACATGGCATGATTCTGCCTTTAGAAACCTGACAACAAAGTCCAAGCTTTGACCAAAAATATCACATTGCTGCTCCATTTCCATTCCAAACCAACTGGCAATTTGCTACATTAAGGATGGTTATGGTCAGTGAGACTCATTATTCGACTGCCTGATTTATTTATTTCAAAGGCCACACTTGGCCCCAAACCGAATCCTTGGTTTTAGATGTCATTAACTTTATTAAATCCCAACATTTCTTGGAGCAAATCGTGACCGTGATGGAGAGTGGAGAATTTGACTGAACCTCCCCTCCTACTGGTCAGTGGTTTTGGATGGAAAAGGAGCAGAGCCAAACATTCTTCACCATTTAAAAAAATAAATCTTGATTTAACTAGGCAAGTCAGTTAAAAACAAGTTTTTATTTTCAATGATGGCCTAGGAACAGTGGGTTAACTGCCTTGTTCAGGGGCAGAATGACAGATTTTTACCTTGTCAGCTTGGGGATTTGATCTTAGAACCTTTTCGGTTACTAGTCCAACGCTCTAACCACTAGGCTACCTGCCACCCCCATGCCCGTTAAGCACTATTAGTAGCGCTAGCAAATGGGAGTGCAGTACAATGAATGAGTGGCTCTTTCCAGAGACGTTGCAGTGTTCACACAGCAGTTCGGTCCAACTACTCCCTCCTCAGAACGTTTCCCCACCGGCTCAGAGAGCAAATAGCTGCAAAAACACTTTTCTTAATCGTGTGGTGCTCCGTTGAACATCGATGTCATACCAAATGATTTTGTGAGATAGTATTTTTGTAGCAATTAGTTCCGTTTCCATTTGTATGGGAAGCAAATGGAAAATGCAGATGATAGTCATTGCGGACTGAAGCATACCAAGGTTATGATACTTTCAATATTTTTGCGGCAAGGGATGTTGTTCAAATGATGACAAGCATCAACTTCCAGCAGGCTTTCAAATGGCAAAGAAGAAAAACAGTGTGATCACCAAAGCAACATTCTCCACTGAAGGTTCAGGGTTCTCTTTAGTTATTGATTTAATAAAACCATGTTTTGTAAATGTCAAAAAAAATGTAGCCTATCCATTTGTTTACAACTCAAATAGCGAAATGAAGGAGTGAGTGAGTGGTATTGATGAGCGTTGTTTACAATGGTACTCCCTTATCAGATAGGGCTGTGTCTTACTGATTTACTCATTCCTACTTGTGTGCCTCCCTCAGAGAAAAACTGAATGCAACGCTGTCATTTCAACCAGATATCAACCTGTCTGTAATGACGTTATTTCAACCTGTTTGTAATGACGTTATTTCAACCTGTTTGTAATGACGTTATTTCAACCTGTTTGTAATGACGTTATTTCAACCTGTTTGTAATGACGTTATTTCAACCTGTCTGTAATGACGTTATTTCAACCTGTCTGTAATGACGTTATTTCAACCTGTTTGTAATGACGTTATTTCAACCTGTTTGTAATGACGTTATTTCAACCGGTTTGTAATGACGTTTTATCAACCTGTCTGTAATGACGTTATTTCAACCTGTTTGTAATTAAATTATTTCAACCTGTCTATAATGACGGTATTTCAACCTGTTTGTAATGACGTTTTATCAACCTGTTTGTAATGAAATTATTACAACCTGTCTACAATGACGTTATTTCGAACGTGTTTGTAATGAAATTATTTCAACCTGTCTATAATGACGTTATTTCAACCTGTTTGTAATGACGTTTTATCAACCTGTCTATAATGACGTTATTTCAACCTGTTTGTAATGACGTTTTATCAACCGGTTTGTAATGACGTTATTTTCAATCCTGTTTGTAATTGTTGTTGTATACACTCCCTCAAAATGTGTTGGGACTTTCATTTTCATGACATACTTATTACTAAGGTGCGTGTACAGTATGTGTGATATAACACCTCACTCGTTATATCACACTGTACATACAGAGCAATGCAAACAGGGGAAGTGATATGACGTGTGTGCGTCAGTGGAGGTAATCCTGAACTTAACAGATGGAGATCTCTCCTTAGCGTGTCTGATCAATCACACACACCTGTCATAATGCAAATAAATATATAGCTCATTCCAGCTGTCATACGCATTCATAAAATAAAGGTCACGTGTCATGTGTTAGGACACTTTACGATGCCGCTTATGACATTGTTATGACGCGTCATGAACGACACTTTGTGTGAAGTGTTACCGATTTGTATCGCCTACTGCCTGGGAGACGGAGGGGCTCGTGTAACATTCCTAGGCGCCTTACGACCTCCCAGAAGTCCTTCAATCCTATTGGAGCAGTGGTTAGCAAGTTCATCTATGGCCAGGGCCTGCACTTGTATTGTTCACGGCAACATCTTTTGAAACTAGCCTGCCAGTAATAGTCATAACGTAATGAATTACTTTTCAAGCATGAAAAACAAGTACAGTAATCAATTACCCAAATGGATCTCCCACCACAAGAAATGCCACATCACTGACGTCAGCCCCTTTCAGGATCTCATCAGCCTCCTGTTCCACCATGTCTCTGTCGGCCAGTATCAGCTCCAGTCCATAGTACTCCTCCTAAGGTCATAGATCACACTTATTCACGACACATACTGCCTTTTGCTTTGAAAACGGTGGATGGACTTTATCTGGTGGCAACGATAAAACTTTGATCTCCATCCTGCCAGCTTGAGCTCTGTTTAATGAACGTGCACTGTCTATAAACTTGAGAACATGTGACTTTGACTCAATTTTAAGAAAACACCATGAGTAGGAAGTGTCAACGCCACACAGTCTACGATTTCCAGCCACTCATTGGTCATTTCAACTAATGCAACTTTAATGTCATGGAAAAGTCTATAATATCTTTAACTAGAAGCAAAGACAACACGCACTTCAAGAGGTATTGTACCCTGATGCAGTTGTATCACATGCTCTGTCTGGACTGCATCACTGCCGACTTCGAAACGGGAGGGATTGTTGTAGCACAGACATGTACAACTTCACCACATGCATGCCATAGTGCTACATAATATTCAACCTACCAATGCATCTTTCCCAACTGTCAATATGGACGTGTAGGCTTCCAAGTAGACACGACTGCATTGCTTTACAATTTCTAACCCCTTTACGGTGATGTCCTTTGCATCTCCCAACCCAAGCCCAATAAAGTACAGCATCGCAACGTAGAAATACCACACTTTTTATGAGTTAGCTATATTGGTGGCTAACACCACACGTCATCACAACTGTCTTAATAGCAGGCTAAGGCTAGCTAATTGCTAAACCTAGCAGAAAACAGACCGCTGCCGTTTTATAATGTTCCGTTAGTTATGACATAACATATCTAAGCTGGTACCTAGAATACGCTTGCATTTATTATCAGATTCCCTCGTGAATATACGCCGCTACTACAGTATGGAATTTGAATCCACTAGTCACTAAACGCACGTGTAAACACTATACGATTTCACATACGTCTTGACGCAAAATACTCTTGATTTTACGACACAGTTGCATGTCTTCCTGCAATGTGGGTCCGTTCCAGCCCGGTATTAGAACAGTGGGAGTGCATTCATCGGTGAAGCATCAGGTAGGCTACTTTCGGATTATTTATAAAGTTTGACTTTTTTTCAATTTCCTTGTGACTTTAATGTTTTTACAAAGTAAAAGTGAAAAAATGTATAAAATCATAATGTGATTGCATAGTTAAGTGCATGTCCCCGAGTGGCGCAGCGTTCTAATGCACTGCCTCTAAGTGCTAGAGGCGTCACTACAGACCCTGGCTGTAATCACAATTTCCGTGATCGGGAGTCCCGTAGGGCGGCGCACAATTGTCCCAGCGTCGTCCGGGTTAGGGGAGGGTTTGGCCGGGGTAGGCCTCATTGTAAAATAAGAATTTGTTCTTAACTGACTTGTCTAGTTAAATAAAGGTTAAATAAAGACACATTTCAAAAAAAATAAGCATGAAGATCATACTTACAATGCAGAGGGCATGCCATCACAGTTCACCAACACACATGTTCACTTTCTAATGTCACTCTTTCTAAGCATTTATTAGACTCCCTATCAGTATTTATTTAGGCAGAGGAGATCATGGGGTTGTGTTTTGCGCTGATTGTTCTGTTTATTGAATGGATACTGTTGTCAAGGTTACAGGCATTGCCCCGGAACTCGACCCCACAGTTTCTCTAATCTGACTGGAATGCGTTTAGAGTTTTGATTCTAGCTGATTCGTTACATGTATTGTAAAACAATCCACAGGGAGCAACACTTTTCATGGAGCTGGTTTGGGCAATACCCAAGCACTTGCATGTTAATGGGAAGGAATGTGGGTGTTTTAGCATCAAAATGTATTAATGTGAAGGCCTGGTTTTGAGTGCAGTTTATTACCTCATCAGTGTACAGTGTTCACAAAGTTGCCAAGATAATGTGGAGTAGATATCTGTTAAACAACTTCCTTCCCTTCAATAATGTATTCGACATTATCTGACCAGGTTTCATTATATCAATATAATGTTCAAAAATATACAGCATTTTGTCACCAAATGGAGAACTTGGGCAATGGGAACTTTGATTTATAGTTAGGGTTTGAGGGTAGAGACCAACAGTGAGGGGCTTTGTGGGCCTCCGCTTGTCTCTACAGCTCTTTCAAAGAACTGCTTCGAATGGACAGAGTGAGGGAGGCACTGCCATTGTGCTGAGATGGGGAAGCAGTGTGTGTGTGTGTGTGTGTGTGTGTGTGTGTGTTTCCTCCTCTTCCCTCCCACCATCACCTACAGAAAACAAAACAAAATAAGACATGCCTTTTCCTCTCACCTATTAAACCTGGAGTCTTGTACTCATTTGTCAGAGTTTCAGCTAACACATAATCCATGAAAGTGATGAAAATTCCAATAAACAGAAGTTCTCTCTCACAAGATCAGAGTGTGATATCACTAATACCAAGAGGAGCTAGAGGTAATTAAGGCTACTTTTATAACCATTTCAAGACAGATATGAAATCTGATATGAGATTGCTAATGGCTTCCTACCTGCCGAGGGAGCTGTGGGTAAAAGAGGAAGTGCAACAGAGGGCAGACATACTGTACAACAGACTGGAAAGATCGTCTAGAGCTGATAGCCTGCCACGGTGTGCAAAAACAAATAGAAAGTATTAGCAGAATTGTCTGGGGAAGAGTTCTGTGTTGGAAATTAAATGAGCACCCGCCTAAAGGAAATTATCAGCAGGCATTGTTTTGCTGAGGACACGTATCCAAATGTACATCTTTCAAGACCAATGTGGTCTTCAACACCAATTGAAGTGAGAGTTGAAGGAATTGGAACACATAGGTCTAAGACATATTAACCATCATGTCCACTCTCCACCACTGAACCACTTGGCAAAAGGTTATTATTTGAATAGCGTATCAAATGATCTGTTTCTTCATGAGGTTTGATAAGTTACTAATTGAAACATGGTTGTCAATCTTTTATTCCCTTGAAATAAAGGGCAATTCCACAGTAGCGGAATTAAAATGTATGCCAAACAAAAACCATTGATTTATGCACTACTTTTGAAAAAAATTCACAGAAATGTTACACAAAAACACATTTACTGGAAGAACTGTGCAAATACAAAGTTTGCAATGTCGGTAAAATCTTCCTCCAGTTTTTTAGGTGACCACATTTTCCAAGAACTTTGTTAAATATCTGCTCCTAATTAAGAGATTAAGATTCAAAGATGTCTGCAGAAAAAAATGTGGGTGTCAGCTATGACATGAAACCTTGAGTTAGAAAGAAATCTCTTATGGTTATTCAACTACACTAAGTGAAGAAGATTTACACCGGTAACATAGTTCTGGTAACGGAATTGCATAATTATGGATATGAATGTCATTCCTTTCATGGTGAT
Organism: Oncorhynchus nerka; assembly: GCF_034236695.1. NCBI lineage: Eukaryota > Metazoa > Chordata > Actinopteri > Salmoniformes > Salmonidae > Oncorhynchus > Oncorhynchus nerka. The sequence goes on along the minus strand of NC_088419.1, from coordinate 52,827,453 downwards.
GTACCCTAAATGGATACATAAAGGTATTTGGGTATTTTTCTACACACTGGCTATTATTTATTGAGCTCCACAACCAAGACTGGACTAAACCTGAACCAATCATAGATGTTCATGTTTCACAGGTTTACACATCAAAGTCCAGCAGAGTAGAGCTCAGTACAGTGCAATAGAGTTCACTACAGTACATTAGTGTACTCGAGTCTAGTGTGCTCTACTGTGTACTGAACCATACTCTACTTCTCTGTACTGTTCTGTACTGAACTGAACTTCGGACCGGACCAAATCTGAACCAATCATGAACGTCTATGTTTGGGCCAGGTGAATGCCGGTCCAGACGTCTGTGGACAATGAAACAAGGCTTGTCCGAAAAGGACCGAAAAACAACGTCTGTGGGCATTCAATTCAAGGCCAGGGCGGACTGACAAAATTTCTACTTCTTTTCAACGTCCATGGACTTCCGGTGTCGGTCGTTGCTCAGTGGGTGAGGATGCTTGTTTTGGTAAATGGAAAGAGCGGGGAGAGGTGTCATTAATTGGAGAGAGAGAGAAAAGAGAGAGAGAGGGAGGGGTTGTCCAGACTTTTCACACTCTTGCTTTGACCACCAGATGACAGAAAGAGAAAGAAAATAGTTATGAGCTGAACATAACATTATGTCAGTGGAAGGGAGGAAGGACAGTAGCAGGTGACCCAACTGTGGTTTGTGACTACTGGGAATTCCCATTGTAGCCAATTTAATTGCAGAAATTTTGTTACCGTTTCTTGGAAATTCTGTAACCAATTTGGTAACATACAGTGCCTTGCGAAAGTATTCGGCCCCCTTGAACTTTGCGACCTTTTGCCACATTTCAGGCTTCAAACATAAAGATATAAAACTGTATTTTTTGTGAAGAATCAACAACAAGTGGGACACAATCATGAAGTGGAACGACATTTATTGGATATTTCAAACTTTTTTAACAAATCAAAAACTGAAAAATTGGGCGTGCAAAATTATTCCGCCCCCTTAAGTTAATACTTTGTAGCGCCACCTTTTGCTGCGATTACAGTTGTAAGTCGCTTGGGGTATGTCTCTATCAGTTTTGCACATCGAGAGACTGACATTTTTTCCCATTCCTCCTTGCAAAACAGCTCGAGCTCAGTGAGGTTGGATGGAGAGCATTTGTGAACAGCAGTTTTCAGTTCTTTCCACAGATTCTCAATTGGATTCAGGTCTGGACTTTGACTTGGCCATTCTAACACCTGGATATGTTTATTTTTGAACCATTCCATTGTAGATTTTGCTTTATGTTTTGGATCATTGTCTTGTTGGAAGACAAATCTCCGTCCCAGTCTCAGGTCTTTTGCAGACTCCATCAGGTTTTCTTCCAGAATGGTCCTGTATTTGGCTCCATCCATCTTCCCATCAATTTGAACCATCTTCCCTGTCCCTGCTGAAGAAAAGCAGGCCCAAACCATGATGCTGCCACCACCATGTTTGACAGTGGGGATGGTGTGTTCAGGGTGATGAGCTGTGTTGCTTTTACACCAAACATAACGTTTTGCATTGTTGCCAAAAACTTCAATTTTGGTTTCATCTGACCAGAGCACCTTCTTCCACATGTTTGGTGTGTCTCCCAGGTGGCTTGTGGCAAACTTTAAACAACACTTTTTATGGATATCTTTAAGAAATGGCTTTCTTCTTGCCACTCTTCCATAAAGGCCAGATTTGTGCAATATACGACTGATTGTTGTCCTATGGACAGAGTCTCCCACCTCAGCTGTAGATCTCTGCAGTTCATCCAGAGTGATCATGGGCCTCTTGGCTGCATCTCTGATCAGTCTTCTCCTTGTATGAGCTGAAAGTTTAGAGGGACGGCCAGGTCTTGGTAGATTTGCAGTGGTCTGATACTCCTTCCATTTCAATATTATCGCTTGCACAGTGCTCCTTGGGATGTTTAAAGCTTGGGAAATATTTTTGTATCCAAATCCGGCTTTAAACTTCTTCACAACAGTATCTCGGACCTGCCTGGTGTGTTCCTTGTTCTTCATGATGCTCTCTGCGCTTTTAACGGACCTCTGAGACTATCACAGTACAGGTACATTTATACGGAGACTTGATTACACACAGGTGGATTGTATTTATCATCATTAGTCATATAGTTCAACATTGGATCATTCAGAGATCCTCACTGAACTTCTGGAGAGAGTTTGCTGCACTGAAAGTAAAGGGGCTGAATAATTTTGCACGCCCAATTTTTCAGTTTTTGATTTGTTAAAAAAGTTTGAAATATCCAATAAATGTCGTTCCACTTCATGATTGTGTCCCACTTGTTGTTGATTCTTCACAAAAAAATACAGTTTTATATATTTATGTTTGAAGCCTGAAATGTGGCAAAAGGTCGCAAAGTTCAAGGGGGCCGAATACTTTCGCAAGGCACTGTATGTCTCTGAAGAACCAGTTACTAGCCCCGGCCCGATAGCTTTTCTGAACACTGTGTCACCTGCTCGCTCTAGCGTAGTAGTGACTACCGAACAGCACTCTGACTCACCTACTGCTGCTCTTTTGACCCTATGATCACTCGGCTCCACAGCTGATGCCCCCTGGACTGTTTCAATAACATCTCCATTTACCCGTTGTTGTCTTAGCTCTCCTGATCAACACCTGTGATTGCTTTATGCCTCTCTCTAATGTCAATATGCCTTGTCTACTGCTGTCTTGGCTAGTTTTTACTGTTTTATTTCACCGTAGAGCCTTCAGTCCCGCTCAAAATGCCTTAGATAGCTCTTTTGTCCCACCCCACACACATGCGGAGACCTCACCTGGCTTAACTTGTCCCTCTAGAGACGAAACCTCTCTCATCATCATTCAACGCCTAGGTTTACCTCCACTATACTCACATCCTACCATACCCTTGTCTGTACATTATGCCTTGAATCTATTCAACCACGCCCAGAAATCTGCTCCTTTCATTCTCTGTCCCCAACGCACTAGACGACCAGTTCTTATAGCCTTTAGCCGTACCCTTATCCTACTCCTCTTCGGTACCTCTGGTGATGTAGAGGTTAACCCAGGCCCTGTAGCCCCTAGATCCCCTCCTATTCTCCAGGCGCTATCATTTGTTGACTTCTGTAACCGTAAAAGCCTTGGTTTCATGCATGTTAACATCTGAAGCCTCCTCCCTAAGTTTGTTTTATTCACTACTTTAGAACACTCCGCCAACCCTGATGTCCTAGCCGTGTCTGAATCCTGGCTTAGGAAGGCCACCAAAAATTCTGAATTTTCCATCCCCAACTACAACATTTTCCGCCAAGATAAAACTGCCAAAGGGGGTGGAGTTGCAATCTACTACAGAGATAGCCTGCAGAGTTCTTCCATGCTATCCAGGTCTGTGCCCAAATAGTTAGAGCTTCTACTTGAAAACATCTGCCTTTCTAGTAATGAGTCTCTCACTGTTGCCGCTTGTTATAGACCCCCCTCAGCCCCCAGCTGTGCCCTAGACACCATATGTAAATTAATTTCCCCCCATTTATCTTCAGAGTTTGTACTGTTAGGTGACCTAAACTGGGATATGCTTAACACCCCGGCCGTCCTACAATCTAAGCTAGATGCCCTCAATCTCACACAAACTATCAAGGAACCTACCAGCAACAACCCTAAATCCGTAAACATGGGCACCCTCATAGATATCATCCTGATCAACCTGCCCTTTAAATACACCTCTGCTCTCTTTAAATAGGATCTCAGCGATCATTGCCTCATTGCCTGCGTCCGAAATGGGTCCGCGGTCAAACGACCACCCCTCATCACTGTCAAACTCTCCCTAAAACACTTCAGCGAGCAGGCCTTTCTAATCGACCTGGCCCGGGTATCCTGGAAGGATATTGACCTCATTCCGTCAGTAAAGGATGCCTGGTTATTATTTAAAAGTGCTTTCCTCACCACTGAAATAAGCAAGCCCCATAAAAAATTAAAAATAAACGAAAAACAGATATAGCCCTTGGTTCACTCCAGACCTGACTGCCCTTGAACAGCACAAAAACATCCTGTGGCATACTGCATTAGCATCGAGTAGCCCCCGTGATATGCAACTTTTCAGGGAAGTTAGGAACCAATATACACAGGCAGTTAGGAAAGCAAAGGCTAGCTTTTTCAAACAGAAATGTGCATCCTGTAGCACAAACTCCAAAAAGATCTGGGACACTGTAAAGTCCATGGAGAATAAGAGCACCTCCTCCCAGCTGCCCACTGCACTGAGGCTAGGAAACACTGTCACCACCGATAAATCTACGATAATCGATAATTTCAATAAGCATTTTTCTACGGCTGGCCATGCTTTCCACCTGGCTACCCCTAACCCGGTCAACAGCTCTGCACCCCCCACAGCTACTTTCCCAAGCCTCCCCATTTCTCCTCCACCCAAATCCAGATAGCTGATGTTATGAAAGAGCTGCAAAATCTGGACCCCTACATATCAGCTGGGCTAGACAATCTGGACCCTCTCTTTCTAAAATTATCCGCCGCAATTGTTGCAACCCCTATTACTAGCCTGTTCAACCTCTCTTTGTATTGTCTGAGGTCCATAAAGATTGGAAAGCTGCCGCGGTCATCCCCCTCTTCAAAGGGGATGACACTCTAGACCCAAACTGTTACAGACCCATATCTATACTACTCTGCCTTTCTAAAGTCTTCGAAAGCCAAGTTAACAAACAGATCACCGACCATTTCGAATCCCACCGTACCTTCTCCGCTATGCAATATGGTTTCCGAGCTGGTCATGGGTGAACCTCAGCCATGCTCAACGTCCTGAACGATATCATAGCCACAATCGATAAAAGACAATACAATGCAGCCGTATTCATCGACCTGGCCAAGGCTTTCAACTCTGTAAATCACCACATTCTTATCGGCAGTCTCAACAGCCTTGGTGTCTGAAATTACTGCCTCGACTGGTTCACCAACTACTTCTCAGATAGAGTTCAGTGTGTCAAATCGGTGGGCCTGTTGTCCAGACCTATGGCAGTCTCTATGGGGGTGCCACAGGGTTCAATTCTTGGGCTGACTCTTTTCTCTGTATACATCAATGATGCCGCTCTTGCTGCTGGTGATTCTTTGGCTATGCCGGATTAAGTGATATGACATGCTATTCTATAAAATCCTTTCTCTGTAATTAATATTACCTGATTAAGCTAATCATGTAAATGTAATTAACTAGAAAGTCAGAGCACCACAAAATAATATTTATAGAGCAGTTATCTTCCAAATAAACTCTTAAAGACCTAGTAATATTTTACATCAATAGCAGTCAACATTAATCGTCACCTTATTTCAGTCTCATCTGAAAGTTGTAAATTCTTGGTTATCTTCACAAACCCTGGCTAACAAGTTGAATCAGCAATACAAAAGTGGGTTTAATTATTTATTTACTAAATACCTAACTAATCACACAGAATTACATATACACAGAATGAATCATACATTCATTACACATTTCGTCATAAAGGAAATCGTCCCTAGCGGGCGGAACAGATATGACAGCTGGCTACCCAAAGAAAAGGGTTTGAGTGAAAGAGCGGACGGACTGAGGAACAAAGGGAGAAGCGATGTCTCTATTATAAATATAGTATCTTATGCATTCCAAATTACCGCCCATTTGGAAAAGGAAAATGCAATAAATATTTACTCTGAGCTGCGCTTCGGTAGGTTGGGGGTAGATGAAAAGCTGTGTCCTTTGAAGAATGTCTCTGCTGGTAAATTGAATACGTTGTAGTAACGTCATTGTGTGGTAGACGGGATACGCTGTCTGTTCATTCCTAGCCCACGTTTGCAGCTGCTGTTGCTAACTCAACGGCTAGGAGGTATCACTTCTGTAGTGAATAAGAGTTCAAAGTTCATACCATTCGCAACCAAAGCTCACGCTGAGATTGGCTTCGTTCTGTAGTTATTATCTGAACCATTTTGACATCGGACCGTCGTCCTCACATCCTCGGAACAGGAGGTTACATTTTCTTCAAGGCTTTATATATTGGAGTGAGAAGGGTGTGTTTGAAAAGTTTTATAACCCATGTCTCTTCACAGGGGCGGGCCACTGATTGAGCAAATCTCTCATTTGGAAGCTAAAATTACATTTAATCTCTTCACCAATCATTTTATATTCAAACATTTAAATTGAACAACAATTCCATGTGAATCCGATTACTACAATGTGTAGACTTTCCACTGTAGAGTTTATGTCATCCTATCATTGATGAGAATGTCTCAGATGACAATCGAACTGACATCATATTCATTAAGTACCACTGCATATGTTCAATTGGTCGGATTACCAGAATATAGTTCATTTCCCCCCACCTTCTGATGTTCCCAGAGTCTCTATGTTAACCAAAGGATTATCAATTATCATGTCACATCAGTAAGGTAGAGAGAGAAAAAAGGGGGGAGAGGTATTTATGACTGTCATAAACCTACCCCCAGGCCAACGTCATGACAACACCATTCTGTATACATCTGGCCCTTCTTTGGACGAGCTTCAATGCCATACAACACTCCTTCCGTGGCCTCCAACTGCTCTTAAATGCAAGCAAAACTAAATGCATACTCTTCAACCGATCGCTGCCCACACCCGTCCGCCCGTCTAGCATCACTACTCTGGATGGTTCTGACTACAAATACCTAGGTGTCTGGTTAGACTGTAAACTCTCCTTCCAGACTCACATTAATTAAAACAAAATGTAGACTCTTAGCTTTCATTTGACACCCACTTTGACATGCTCATATGAACTTCACATGTTGGTGCTCATGGGTCCTTCTACATGGAAATGAAGTTAATTCAAACATGTTTTATTTTATTCCATTTTGTTGTTACTTTGTTTCCAGTATGGCACCAGAATAATTGGTTTTATTTCAAAGAGTATAACCCTAACCCTAAAGTTGATTAATTAAATATATTTTATAATATAAATGAAAGAAAATGACTTATCCAAGGGCTTGCCAGTGATTCTTCCTTGCCATTTGTAAAGGGCCAAAAAGAGTCCGTCGGCGGACATTGTGCGTGGCAAAATGGGCTCACTGAACCCTGGAAATGGGATTTGCAGCATGCCCGGATCTCTCTCTTTCTCCCTCTGCCCATTCCAACACTGCCTGCCACGCCAGCCTACACCCAGACGTTTCCAGGGAAACTCAGCCAGGCCAGCATCTGAAAACAATTTGGTTCTTAATGAGAATTTACTTCACACATGCGGTGTGGGAAAATGGGGGGAGACGACGACGGAAGGAGGATTGGGGGGGGGGGGGGACGACGACGGAAGGAGGATTGGAGTTCTGCTCCTTGGACACTCAACATTGAATGCCCTGTTTATGTACAGTATTTTAACAAATTAAGCTGATGGCTTAATTGAAGCCTATTTTTCTATTGAGAGTAGGTCTTTTGATGCATCTCAGCTCACATCCTCTGAAATTCCTATTTATCTTTTCCTAATGAAGTACATTAGATGTATTGATATTTTCCTTATGAAGTACATTAGATCTATTGATAATTTCCTAATGAAGTATATTCAATCTATTGATATTTTCCTTATGAAGTATATTCGATCTATTGATATTTCCTTTAAGAAGTACATTAGATCTATTGATATTTTCCTTATGAAGTATATTAGATCTATTGATATTTTCCTTATGAAGTACATTAGATCTATTGATCGTTTCCTTATGAAGTATATTAGATATATTCCTTTGTCTCCCCATATAATTGTACCTGAAAAGTTTTTGATTACAAAATGGGTAGATGATATGATAAACTTTTGAAGTGTGACACTTCTCCCTTTCTCAATATAATATTGGGTATCTAGGCTTATCAAACTGTCAGCTCTCTGTAACTCACCTAATATTGCACATGTATGTCTCTCTGATTAACCCTTTAAGAGGAAAACAGCCAGACTTAATCTCTGGGACACTCCTCCCCAAACTTTAAATTGCAGCCCAATTAATGGCAGTGGTTGTTGTTTTAGTGGCTGATTATGTAATGGCATTCTGTGCTCCTCTGTGAGGTGATTAAGCTTGCCATGGGGAGGAGTGCCAGCTTCCACTGGCGACTCTCTTTGTCCCCTGGTCCCTTTTCTCTTCCATTTTGTTTGAGTCCAGTCAGCCAGTAGCAAATTGTCCCTGCAGCAAGGGGCAATACGGTTGGACGGTACTGTGGTGAGTGTCCTCCTCCCACACACAAACTAACTATTTCCCAGTCCTGAGCTCCTTGGTTAAATGAACTTTAACCCAGCATAGAGGGGGGCTTTCAGAGTAAAGAAGCAACTTGTATTGTATGCCAAAAATAATGGTAGGCAGGGGGGATGGGGAAAGATGTATAGAGTAAGGTAGTGTGGACTCAAAGAGAGTGGGGGACATGTAGGTGTTTGAATGTAGGTGTTTGAATGTAGCAAATTTTTAAAATGTCATTGAAATAAGTTCCCTATCTTACTGTATTTTACCATGTTAATATAATATATGCCACTTGGTAGATGCTTTTATCCAAAGCCACTTACAATTAAATGATTGCATACATTTCTATGTGATCCTGTTGCTCAGCAACTCACTGCCTTCCGGAAGACAAATAATACATACGAAACGCTCCAATCTGGTTTTAGACCCAATCATACTGCTGAGACTGCACTCGTGAAGGTGGTAAATTACCTTTTAAAGGCTTCAGACCAAGGCTCTGCATCTGTCCTCGTGGTCCTAGACCTTAGTGCCACCTTTGACACCATCGGTCACCGCATTCTTTTGGAGAGATTGGAAAGCCTAATTGGTCTACACGGACAAGTTCTTGCCTGGTTTAAATCTTATCTGTCAGAAAGATATCAGTTAGTCTCTGTGGATGGTGTGTCCTATGACAAATAAATTGTAAATATCGGTGTTCCTCAAGGTTCTGTTGTAGGACCACTATTGCTTTCACTATATATTCTACGTCTTGGTGATGTCATTCGGACACACAATGTCAACTTTCACTGCAATGCTGACGGCACACAGCTGTATATTTCGATGAAACATAGTGAAGCTCTGAAATTGCCTACCCTGGAAGTCTGTGTTTCAGACATAAGGAAGTGGATGGCGGCAAATGTTTTACTTTTAAACTCGGACAAAATAGAGATGCTAGTAGTTCTAGGTCCCAAGAAACAAAGAGATCTGCTGTTTGATCTGACAATTCATCTTGATGGTTGTACAGTCGTCTCAAATCAAACTGTGAAGGACCTCGGCGTTACTCTGGACCCTGATCTCTCTTTTGACGAACATATCAAGACTGTTTCAAGGACAGCTTTTTTCCATCTTCGTAACATTGCCAAAATCTGAATTTGTTTGTGCAAAAATTATGCAGAAGCTAATCCATGCTTTTGTCACTTCTAGATCAGACTGCTGTAATGCTCTACTCTCCGGCTACCCGGATAAACCATGAAATAGACTTCAGTTAGTACTAAATACTGCTGCTAGAATTATCATATAACTCCAGTGCTAGCCTCTCAACACTGGTATCCTGTGAAGGCTGATTTCAAGGTTTTACTGCTAACTTACAACACATAACATGGACTTGCTTCTATCTATCTCTCTGATTTGGTCCTGCCGTACATACCTACACGTACGCTACGGTCACAAGATGCAGGCATCCTTATTGTCCCTTGAATTCCTAAGCAAATAGCTGGAGGCAGGGCTTTCTCCTATAGAGCTCAATTTTTATGGAATGGTTTGCCTATCCATAGGAGATACGCAGACTTGGTCTCAACCTTTAAGTCTTTACTGAAGACTCATCACTTCAGTAGGTCCTATGATTGAGTGTAGTCTGGCTCAGGAATGCGAAGGTGAATGGCAAGGCACTGGAGTGATGATCTGCCCTTGCTATGTCTGCCTGGCTGGCTCCCATCTCTCCAATGGGATTATCTGCCTCTGACTCTATTACTGGGGCTGAGTGCTCTTCCATACTGTCCGTAGGAGGAGTGTGTCACATTACGCAAGGCTTTAAAAAAAAATACTACTTGACTTGAGTGAGTTGAGCCACTGACATGTTCTTTCTGTTCCGTTCTGTGCCCCCTTTGGCTTGTGCGGTGGAAGAGATCTTCATGGGCTATACTCAGACATGTCTCAGGGTAGTAAGTTGGTGGCCTGTTGGTGTGGGGTTTGTGCTTTGGCAAAGTAGGTGGGGTTATATCCTGCCTGGTTGGCCCTGTCCAGGTGTATCGTCGGACAGGGCCACAGTGTCCCCCGACCACCCCCGTCTCAGCCTCCAGTATCTATGCTGCAATAGTCTATGTGCCGGGGGGCTAGGGTCAGTCTATCCTATCTGGTGAAATTCTCCTATCTTCTCTGGTGTCCTGTGTGTACTTAAGTATTTTCTCTTTCTTTCTCTCTTTCTCTCTCTCAACTTGAGCCCTAGGACCATGCCTCAGGACTACTTGACCTGTTGACTCCTGGCTGTCCCCAGTCCACCTGGTCGTGCTGCTGATCCAGTTTCTGCTGTTTTGCCTGTGGCCATTGAACCCTGACATGTTCACCCTCTACAACCACCCTCTACAACCACCCCATCAAGGTGCCACCAGCTACATGTGTAGTGCAGTATAACAAAATTAGTATTAGTATAACCAAATTTTGCGGTGCGACTGAGAGCATAACACAGTACACATACTGAACGCAACCCATATAAACAGCAGCACCCACAACAAATAGAGTAATAAAGAGTTAAATCCACTTAAATAAATAAACAGCGGACTGGCTGCCTTGTGTTCCTATGCTCCAATCTGGGCATGAAGTGATTTGTTTCATTCACTGGCTGCAGTCAGACCTCTCCCACGGCTTACAGTGGGGAAGTCACCAGTCCCCTATATCAGGTTGTTGTTGCTGACTGTGAACCAGACATGTCAGGGGAATTGTCAAGAATGTCTTTTTTTGGAACTGGTCTGTTTCCATAGCCCCCGATGCCCTCAACAACCCCCAAGGCTCACACAGTGGAGAGGTGGTATTGTACGATTGGAATTAGTGTAGAAGAAGAGCACAGTTGACGTTTGTCACTGGAGCCATGTAGACAACATTTTTGTCTCGGACTTCACAATATGTATTATTAATTAGTCTGACGTGTATGGGGAATTCAACTGAGTGAAGCATGAGATTATTTCTCCCAATTGCGTCACACTGACTGAACTGACAAGCAAGATTATCGTGGCAGGATAGTCATGTTTCAGCGGACACGTAATTGTTGGACTTGGAAAGGTCCTTACACACATATCATAACAACAACACATATCCTAACGACGGATAAAACCAACGTACAAACAATGGAAGGTCAATGTGAGAGCTGACATATCTGTTCACTATGTGGATGACTAACAGGAGAAAACAACTCTGCGATTGCAACCCTGACACTACGAGAAGAATTCAATTTGTTTTCAGAAATGGGATGCACAGGCGAGAATGGCTCATTTCCTGGTGACATCCAGGCTTCCTGTCACTAGTGTGTCCTCAGCAACCCAAAGCGATACACACATCCTTCCTAAAAAATGTTCAGCCAGTAACCGAAAGTTGCTGGTTCGAATACCTGAGCTGACAAGGTGAAAGTCTACCCATGTGCCCTTGAACAAGGCACTTTACCCCGAATTTGTTCCAAGGGCATCGTGCTACTATGACTGACCCTGTAAAACAACATATTTCACTGTACCTATCCCATGTATTACACACCGACCCAGAAAAGTTGAAGAAAAGTTGCAATTGTGAAATGTAACATCCGAAATAGGACTTTTGGTAACAGTCGGATGTTCTTTGGGCAAAAAGATGAAGGATAGAGGAGAATAAAGTGCAGGAAGGTGAATATGACAGAGGTAGCTAAGGTCATAACTTCACTGTAGCTTTACTCAATGTGCTGTTGAATAATAGCATCCAATCATACATCCCTTAGTAGGGTTTTTAAATGTTATGACCAGATGTTTCTAGACCTGGATCTCCTGAAAACAAAAGGACAACTCTACAGTATGGGGCATTTGGAAATGTTTTCGAGGCCACACAAAATTCCCAACTGCAGAAGTATATGAGGAGTAAAAGAAACGTGGAAATGTAAAACCAAGTTTTAAAAGCTTCAACTAGCCAACGTTGTGCAAACCTTGCAGTGACAAAAAGCATCTAGTTAATCTGGCCCTATATGGTAAATGAGCCAGTATGGTTGTGCTGGAGCAGAGCAGAGGCCCCAGTGTGTAGGTGCAACCCAGTAGAATGGCCATCTTCTTCTCTGGAGGTATTCTTAGCATTCACTGGAGCACTCATTACAAATGCAAAGCCCCAGTGTTCAAGACCATGGGGCTTGAATGAGCCCCCTTTGTGCAGTAATTGGAGATCGTTCTGTTGAGGCTAACAAAGAAGTGCTGGTCCTCCTCTTCTCTTTCCCACTATCTCCTTCCCTTCATCTCTCGTCACTACTGTCATTCTCATTACGCTCTCCACACTCTTTTCCTGACAGTCGTGTAACTTGTTGCATAAATACTGTACAGTATAAGCAAACTTTGAGCACAAACGTCTAGGATTGACTTGTGTTTTTATGGAAAATCCTCTTAGAAAGTCCATTGTTTCCTTTGAGCACTTGTGAACCTGTTTCTCTAGCTGCCAAATACAGCAGGTACAGTGCCTTCTGAAGTATTCACACCCCGAGGGCTGGATTAATGCAGGGGTTTACCGAAGCTGAAGCACCTGGGCCCAGGCCCATGGGGGGCCCAAGAGCCAGCAAAAAAATAAATAAGGAAATGTACTGTACAAGTTAAGAGTTTGGACACGCCTACTCATTCAAGGGTTTTTCTTTATTATTTACTATTTTCTACATTGTAGAATAATAGTTTAGACATCCAAATTATGAAATAACACGTATGGAATCATGTAGTAACCAAAAAACGGTTAAACAAATCAACATATATTTGAGATTCTTCACAGTAGCCACCCTTTGCCTTGATGACAGCTTTGCAAACTCTTGGCATTCTCTCAACCAGCTTCATGAATAATGTTTTTCCAATAGTCTTGAAGGAGTTCCCACATATGCTGAGCACTTTTTGGCTGCTTTTCCTTCACTCTGCGGTCCAACTCATCCCAAACCGTCTCAATTGGGTTGAGGTCGGGTGATTTTGGAGCCCAGGTCATCTGATGCAGCACTCCATCACTCTCCTTCTTCGTCAATAGCCTTTACACAGCCTGGAGGTGTGTTTTGGGTCATTGGCCTGTTGAAAAACAAATGATAGTCCCACAAGCGCAAACCAGATGGGATGGCATATCACTGCAGAATGCTGTTGTAGCCATGCTGGTTAAGTGTGCCTTGAATTCTAAATAAATCACTGACAGTGACAACAGCAAAGCACCCCCACACCATCCCACCTCCTCCATGCTTCACGGTGGGAACCACACATGCGGAGATCCTCCGTTCACCTGCTCTGCATCTCACAAAGGACAGATTCCACCAGTCTAATGTCAATTGCTGGTGTTTATTGGCCCAAGTAAGTCTCTTATTATTATTGGTGTCCTTTAGGCCTGATTCACGCATTCTCCTCTGAACAGTTGATGTTAAGATGGGTCTGTTACTTGAACTCTGTGAAGCATTTATTTGGGCTGCAATCTCAGGTGCAGTTAACTCTAATGAACTTATCCTCTGCAGCAGAGATAACTTTGGGTCTTCCTTTCCTGTGGCGGTCCTCATGACAGCCAATTTCATCATAGTGCTTGATATTTTTTGCGACTGCACTTGAAGAAACTTTCAAAGTTCTTGAAATTTTCCAGATTGACTGACCTTTATTTCATAAAGTAATGATGGACTGTCGTTGCTATTTGCTTATTTGAGCTGTTCTTGCCATAATATGGACTTGGTCTTTTACCAAAAAGGGATATCTTCTGTATACCGCTATCTTGTCACAAGACAACTGGTTAGCTCGAACGCATTAAGAAGGAAAGAAATTCAGAAAATGTACTTTTAACAAGGCACAACTGTTAATTGAAATGCATATGTATTATTTCATAGTTGTATGTCTTCACTATTATTCTACAAAGTAGAACATAGTAAAAATAAAGGAAAACCTTTGAATGAGTAGGTGTGTCCAAACTTTTGACTGGAAACTGTATATATTTTATTTTTTAATGAACACTGCCAACCACAGGAAGATTCAGAAAACCGCTCTCAATGAGTGTAGACAGCCTGCTGCTACCGCTCCGCTAATCTTCAGATGGGGGGGAGGAGGAAGGGAACACACGTGGGTAACTGGGGGCCCTGCCTTGATTGTGTAACTGATTCATTAAAAATAATAAATACATGTTACTGGTAAATTGTGTGAGTCAGGGGCTGGGCCCAAGTTTTTATTTAACATTTCTATCCAACCACAAGAGCCGTTCTCTATTTTTTTTAAACAAAGCCCCGGGTCCTATAATTTCTTAATCCGGCCCTGCACACCAATCAATAAATCAATCAATCAATCAATCAATCAATCAAAAATGTATTTATAAAGCCCTTCTTACATCAGCTGATGTCACAAAGTGCTGTACAGAAACCCAGCCTATAACCCCAAACAGCAAGCAATGCAGGTGTAGAAGCACAGTGGCTATGAAAAACTCCCCAGAAATGCCAGAACCTAGGAAGAAACCTAGAGAGGAACCAGGCTATGAGGGGTGGCCAGTCCTCTTCTGGCTGTGCTGGGTAGAGATTATAACAGAACATGGCCAAGATGTTCAAATGTTCATAGATGACCAGCAGTGTCAAATAATAATAATCACAGTGGTTGTAGAGGCTGCAACAACCTCAGGAGTAATTGTCAGTTGGCTTTTTATAGCTGACCATTCAGAGAATCTCTACCGCTCTACCGCTCCTGCTGTCTCTAGAGAGTTGAAAACAGCAGGTCTGGGACAGGTTGCACATCTGGTGAACAGGTCAGGGTTCCATAGCCGCAGGCAGAACAGTTGAAACTGGAGCAGCAGCACGACCAGGTGGACTGGGGACAGCAAGGAGTCATCAGGCCAGGTAGTCCTGAGGCATGGTCCTAGGGCTCAGGTCTTCCGAGAGAGAGAGAGAGAGAGAGAAAGAAAGAAAGAAAGAAAGAAAAAGAAAGAAAGAAAGAAAGGAAGGAAGGAAGAAAGAAAGAAAAAGAGAGAATTAGAGAGAGCATACTTAAATTCACACAGGACACTGGATAAGACAGGAGAAATACTCCAGATATAACAGACTGACCCCAGCCCCCCGACACAAACTATTGCAGCATAAATACTGGAGGCTGAGACAGGAGGGGTTGGGAGACACTGTGACCCCGTCCGACGATACCCCCGGACAGGGCCAAACAGGCAGGATATAACCCCACCTATTTTCCCAAAGCACAGCCCCCACACCACTAGAGGGAAGTCTCTAACCACCAACCTACCATCCTGAGACAAGGCCGAGATAGCCCACGAAGATCTCCCCCACGGCACAAAACAAGAGGGGGTGCCAGCCCGGACAGGAAGATCACGTCAGTGACTCAACCCACTCAAGTGACGCACCCCTCCTAGGGATGGCATGGAAGAGCACCAGTAAGCCAGTGACTCAGCCCCTGTAATAGGGTCAGAGGCAGAGAATTCCAGTGGAGAGAGGGGAACCAGCCAGGCAGAAAAAGCAAGGGCAGTTTGTTTCTCCAGTGCCTTTCCATTCACCTTCACACTCCTGGGCCAGACTACACTCAATCATAGGACCTACTGAAGAGATGAGTCTTCAATAAAGACTTAAAGGTTGAGACCGAGTCTGCGTCTCTCACATGGATAGGCAGACCATTCCATACAAATGGAGCTCTATAGGAGAAAGCCCTCCCTCCAACTGTTTGCTTAGAAATTCTAGGGACAATAAGGAGACCTGCGTCTTGTGACCGTAGCGTACGTGTAGGTATGTACGGCAGGACCAAATCAGAGAGATAGGTAGGAGCAAGCCCATGTAATGCTTTGTAGGTTAGCAATAAAACCTTGAAATCAGCCCTAGCCTTAACAGGAAGCCAATGTTGAGAGGCTAGCACTGGAGTAATGTGATCAAATTTTTTGTTTCTAGTCAAGATTCTAGCAGCAGTGTTTAGCACTAACTGAAGTTAATTTATTGCTTTATTCAGGTAGCCGGAAAGTAGAGCATTGCAGTAGTCTGACCTAGAAGTGACAATAGCATGGATACATTTTTCTGCATCATTTTTGGACAGAACGTTCCTGATTATTGCAATGTTATGTACTGTTGAAGTCGGAAGTTTACATACACTTAGGTCAGAGTCATTAAAACACGTTTTTCAACCACTCCACAAATTTCTTGTTAACAAACTATAGTTTTGGCAAGTCGGTGCATGACACAAGTCATTTTTCCAACAATTGTTTACAGACAGATTATTTCACTTATAATTCACTGTATCACAATTCCAGTGGGTCAGAAGTTTACATACACTAAGTTGACTGTGCCCAAACAGCTTCCAGCTTCCCAAAATTCCAGAAAATGATGTTATGGCTTTAGAAGCTTCTGATAGGCTAATTGACATCATTGAGTCAATTGGACGTGTACCTGTGGATGTATTTCAAGGCCTACCTTCAAACTCAGTGCCTCTTTGCTTGACATCATGGGGAAATCAGCCAAGATCTCAGACTTTTTATTTTAGACCTCCACAAGTCTGGTTCATCTTTGGGAGCAATTTCCAAACGCCTGAAGGTACCACGTTCATCTGTACAAACAATAGTACGCAAGTATAAACACCATGGACCACGCAGCCGTCATCCGCTCAGGAAGGAGACGTAGTATGTCTCCTAGAGATGAACGTACTTTGGTGCAAGAAGTGCAAATCAATCCCAGCAAAGGACCTTGTGAAGATGCTGGAGGAAACAGGTACAAAAGTATCTGTATCCACAGTTAAACGAGTCCTATATCGACATAACCTGAAAGGCCGCTCAGCATGGAAGAAGCCACTGCTCAAAAACCGCCACAAAAAAAGCCAGACTATGGTTTGCAACTGCACATGTGGACAAAGATCGTCCTTTGGGGAAAAATGTCCTCTGGACTGATGAAACAAAAATAGAACTGTTTGGCCATAATGACCATTATTATGTTTGGAGGAAAAAGGGGGAGGCTTGCATGCCGAAGAACACCATCCCAACCGTGAAGCACGGGGGTGGCAGCATCATGTTGTGGGGGTGCTTTGCTGCAGGAGGGACTGGTGCACTTCACAAAATAGATGGCATCATGAGGAAGTAAAATTATGTGGATATATTGAAGCAACATCTCAAGACATCAGTCAGGAAGTTAAAGCTTGGTCGCAAATGGGTCTTCCAAATGGACAATGACCCCAAGCATACTTCCAACGTTGTGGCAAAATGGCTTAAGGACAACAAAGTCAAGATATTGGAGTGGCCATCACAAAGCCCTGACCTCAATCCTATGAAAAATTTGTGGACAGAACTGAAAAAGCGTGTGCGAGCAAGGAT
Source organism: Oncorhynchus nerka (assembly GCF_034236695.1). NCBI lineage: Eukaryota > Metazoa > Chordata > Actinopteri > Salmoniformes > Salmonidae > Oncorhynchus > Oncorhynchus nerka. Next base: position 52,810,016 of record NC_088419.1, on the reverse strand, counting down.
CCTACAATCCTCACTCAGTTACACCATCTCTGTCAGGAGGAATGGGCCAAAATTCACCCAATTTATTGTGGGAAGTTTGTAGAAGGCTACCCGAAACATTTGACCCAAGTTAAACAATTTAAAGGCAATGCTACCAAATACTAATTGAGTGCATGTAAACTTCTGACCCACTGGGAATGTGATGAAAGAAATAAAAGCTTAAATAAATCACTCTCTCTACTATTATTCTGACATTTCACATTCTTAAAATAAAGTGATGATCCTACCTGACCTAAAACAGGGAATATTTACTAGGATTAAATGTCAGGAATTGTTAAAAACTGAGTTTAAATGTATTTGGCTAAGGTGTATGTAAACTTCCGACTTCAACTGTAGATGGAAAAAAGCTGTCCTTGAAACAGTCTTAATATGTTCATCAAAAGAGAAGAGATCAGGGTCCAGAGTAATGCCGAGGTCCTTTACAGTTTTATTTGAGACGAATGTACAACCATCAAGATTCAACAGCAGATCTCTTTGTTTCTTGGGACCTAGAACTAGCATCTCTATTTTGTCCGAGTTTAAAAGTAGAGCATTTGCCGCCATCCACTTCCTTATGTCTGAAACACAGGCTTCCAGGGTAGGACATTTTGGGGCTTCACCATGTTTCATCGAAATGTACAGCTGTGTATCGTCTGCATAGCAGTGAAAGTTAACATTATGTTTCCCAATGACATCACTAAGAGGTAAAATATATAGTGAAAACAATAGTGGTCCTAAAACGAAGCCTTGAGGAACACCGAAATTTACAGTTGATTTGTCAGAGAACAAACCATCCACAGAGACAAACTGATATCTTTCCGATAGATAAGATCTAAACCATGCCAGAACTTGTCCGTGTACACCAATTTGGGTTTCCAATCTCTCAAAAAGAATGTGGTGATTGATGGTATCAAAAGCAGCGCTAAGGTCTAGGAGCACGAGGATAGATGCAGACCCTAGGTCTGACGCCATTAAAAAGTAATTTACCACCTTCACAAGTGTAGTCTCAGTGCTATGATGGGGTCTAAAACCAGACTGAAGCGTTTCTTGTACATTGTTTGTCTTCAGGAAGGCAACAGCTTTTTCTACAATTTGTTTGAGGAATGGGAGACTCAATATAGGCCGATAGTTTTTTATAGTTTCTGGGTCACGGCTTACCTTTTTCAAGAGAGGCTTTATTACTGCCACTTTAAGTGAGTTTGGTACACATCCAGGGGATAGAGAGCTGTTTATTATGTTCAACATAGGAGGACCAATCGCAGGAAGCAGCTCTTTCAGTAGTTTAGTTGGAATAGGTTCCAGTATGCAGCTTGAAGGTTTAGAGGCCATGATTATTTTCATCAATGTGTCAAGAGATATAGTATTAAAAAACTTGAGTGTCTCCCTTGATCCTAGGTCCTGGCAGAGTTGTGCAGACTCAGGACAACTGAGCTTTGGAGGAATACGCAGATTTAAAGAGGAGTCCGTAATTTGCTTTCTAATGATCATGATCTTTTCCTCAAAGAAGTTCATGAATTTATCACTGCTGAAGTGAAAGCTATCCTCTCTTGGCGAATGCTGCTGTTCGTATTTTCCTCAATTAAGTTGGAAAAATAGGATGGTCAAGCAGAAGTGAGGGCTCTTCGATACTGCACGGTACTGTCTTTCCAAGCTTTCCAAGCTAGTCGGGAGGCTTCCAGTTTGGTGTAGCACCATTTCCGTCCCAATTTTCTGGAAGCTTCCTTCAGAGATCGGTTATTTTCTGTATACCAGGGAGCTAGTTTCTTATGACAAATGTTTTTAGTTTTTAGGGGTGCGACTGCATCTACGGTATTGCCCAAGGTTAAATTGAGTTCCTCAGTTAGGTGGTTAACTGATTTTTGTACTCTGACGTCCTTGGGTAGGGGGAGGGAGTCTGGAAGGGCATCTAGGAATCTTTGGGTTGTCCGAGAATTTATAGCACAGCTTTTGATGATCCTTGGTTGGGGTCTGAGCAGATTATTTCTTGCGATTGCAAACGTAATAAAATGGTGGTCCGATAGTCCATGATTATGCAGAAAAACATTAAGATCCACAACATTTATTCCACGGAACAAAACTAGGTCCAGAGTATGACTGTGGCAGTGAGGTCTGGAGACATGTTGGACAAAACCCACTGAGTCGATGATGGCTCCGAAAGCCTTTTGGAGTGTGTCTGTGGACTTTTCCATGTAAATATTAAAGTCTCCAAAAATGTGTGACTCCAAGGTCCAATAGGAATTCAGGGAACTCAGTGAGGAACGCTGTATATGGCCCAGGAGGCCGGTAAACAGTAGCAATAAAAAGTGACTGAGTAGGCTGCATAGATTTCATGACTAGAAGCTCAAAAGACGAAAATGTCTGGTTTTTTTGTAAATTGAAATCTGCTATCTTAAATGTTCCAAACATTATTAATTAATGAAAAATAAAACAATATATATTTTGATTAGATAAGTATTCAACCCCCTGTCACGCTCGTCGTAGTGAATAGACCAAGGCGCAGCGTGAGTAGAGTTCCACATATTTTTAATAAACCGATACTCAGCAAAACAAAACAAACAAGCACATATGAAACATGAAGCTGCTGGTGCACACAGGCAACTATCCGTAGACAAGATCCCACAAACATAAAAGGGAAATGGCTACCTAAATATGATCCCCAATCAGAGACAACGATAAACAGCTGTCTCTGATTGGGAACCATATCAGGCCAACATAGACATACAAAAAACCCTAGATGACCCACCCTAGACACTATCACGCCCCAACCAACACAGAGAAAAAACAGCTTACTATGGTCAGGGCGTGACACCCCCTGACTCAATATATTTTAGAATCCCATTTGGCAGCAATTAAAGACCTTCGCAAATTGAACAATATTTTCCCATTATTCTTGAGAAAAAGTTTATTTCAAGTTGGTAGTTGATTGTTCCTAGACAGCAATTTTATTGCTGTAGATGTTCCGAATGATTTAAGTCAAAACTGAGGAACATTCAATGTTGTCTTGGTAAGTAACTCCAGTGTATATTTCGCCTTGCGTTTTAGGTTATTGTCCTGCTGAAAGGTGAATTAATCTCCCATTGTCTGGTGGAAAGCAAACTGAACCAGGTTTTCCTCTAGGATTTTGCCTGTACTTAGCTCCATTTGTTTATTTTTTTAAGCTGAAAAAAAAACCTAATCTTAAATGATTACAAGAATACCCATAACATGATGCAACCACCACTATGCTTGAAAATATGGAGAGTTGTCCCCAGTAATATGTTGTATTGGATTTGCCTTTCGGTTATTGACAAAATGCTCTTACCCACTAGGCTACCTGTAATGTGTTGTATTGGATTTGCCCCAAACATTACACTTTGTATTCAGGACAAACAGTTAATTGCTTTGCCACATTTTTTGCAGCATTACTTTAGTGCCTTATTGCAAACAGGATGCATGTTTTGGAATATTTTTTATTCTGTACAGTTAGTATTGTGGCGTAACCACAATGTTGTTGATCCATCCAGAAGTCTGTTATCACAGCCATTAAACTCCGTAACTGGTTTAAAGTCACCATTGGCCACATGGCCAATCCCTGAGCGGTTTCCTTCCTCTCCAGGCAACTGCGTTCGGAAGGACACCTGTATCTTTGTCGTGACTGGGTGTATTGAGACACCATCCAAAGGGTATTGTAATTAATAACTTCACCATGCTCAAAGGGATATTCAGTGTCTTCTTTTTGTATTTTTACCCTTGTATTTTATCTGGAAAATCTCCCTGGCCTTTGTTGTTGAATCTGTGTTAGAAATTCACTGCTCGACTGAGGGACATAACAGATAATTGTATGTGTGGGGTACAAAGATGAGGTAGTCCTTCAAAAATCATGTTAAACACTATTATTGCACACAGAGTGAGTCCATGCAACTTATTATGTTACTTGTTAAGCTAATGTTTTGTCCTGAACGTATTTAGGCTTGCCATAACAAAGGGGTTGAATACTTATTGACTTGATATTTCAGCCCTTCATTATTAATTTTTTTTTTTTTTTAATTCCCTTTAACATTATTGGGAATTATTGGGCCAGTGCCAAAAAAATCTCAATGTAATAAATAAAATATTTAACACAACAAAATGTGGAAAAAGTCAAGGGGCGTGAATTCTTTCTGAAGGCACTGTCCATGGAACTCTCTGCCACCCCAGGTAACTCAAGGTAGCAATAAAACCAGATAAAAAACCAGATAAAAGAACGCGTCGGGGACTGTGAGGAGACAGACATTTTTATATATTTTGTATTGTATTGTGTATTGTATTATGTAGTGTTATGTATATTATGTATTTCTTGTTGTTTTGTTCCCTGTTTGGACCCAATATTTTTTTTTTGCATACATAGTTAGCCCATTATCTGACTTGTTAAGCACATTTCTTCTCCTGTAGTTATTTAGGCTTGCCATAACAAAGGCTTGCCATACTTATTAATTCAAGACATTTCAGCTTTTTGTTTTTTTTATTCATTTGTACAAATTTCTAAAAACTTAATTCCACTTTGAAATGGTGGGGTATTGCGTGTTGATCAGTCACAAAATCAAAATGTTATACATTTTAAATTCAGGCTGTAACACAACAAAATATTGGACAAGTCAAGGGGTGTGAATACTTTCTGAAGCACAACATTTTTGAGGATCAAAAATAGCCTTCTTCTGTTACAGCTAGACAAAACAACAAGAGAATCCAAAAGTTCCTGTCCAATATTTGGTCGAGTTCTTTTCCCATCTCCATACATAGTGCAAACCTAATCTGGAAGAGATGGATTCTAGTTGTCTCAGCTGACATTGTTTCCAGGTCCTGCCTGAGCCGGAAGGTGGAAAAATCTAGAATCCACTTTCCAAGCAGAAGATTATGTGGGAGATCAAGAGATAAAATTTGATCGTAAAAGACAGTGGGATATCTAAAATGAGGTAGTAATTGTTTAGCAATTCTATATATTTGGGTTAAGCAAGAGGCAAGATATCTGTATACCAAGGTGCACTAATAAGGTTGTCATTGTATCAACTGAAAGGGTATTTGGAGACATTTTTGAGTATTATATTTCCAAGAGGTAACATACTGTAGAGCAGCAGAGGTCATAGCATTGAACCCAGAGCAACGCTTGGGTATTTTGCAAAATGATTTGTCATCTGTCATCTAGCCAAATGTACAAATTGATTCCGGTCTGGTAGATAGGATTAAGGGGACAGAAAGATAGTGGAGGTGAAAAAAACGTTTTGTTGTAAAGACCTAGGGGGAAACAACGTTCAGATAGAAATCCATTTTTTTCATTGACAGAACAAGCATGATCTGATCAGTTAAGAATTCTTTCCGATGTGTGAGACATACCGTTAAGTGTCATTTCACAGTGTTGCCATTCTATTAAACATGCCATGTTGTAGAGTGCCTGCTAATGGAGAATGGCGGTGATACAGGCGACAATACGCTTGCGCACGTTCTCCGTTGTTCTCTTCTCATTCTCACACAAAACACAAGGTCCAGCTGTGAAAACAGTCATTGTACAAATTTCTATTGGAAAAAGAGCAGAAATACTGTACTCCAACTAGTAACAGCTTTGTGCCCCTCAAAGTGCAGGACACACCATATGAAAGGGCAGTTGTTGTTATTGTTCAATAAGTTTTTTTTTTTTGCTCTCATCCTGAAGACACCTCAGCTGGTCGACAGCTCTTGCATTGTTCTCACCCGGGCTGAAAAGAACTTGAAGACCATAAACATCTCCCCGGTTTATGAATGTGACATTTGAGGCCTTGTTGAAAGAAATACAATGCAACACTCTTACAATGGAACCCCCCGCCTCTCATAAAAAAGAAATTGGCTGTATTTACATACTGTTATTATTACCCTACTGTCAATCACCGCCATACACAATATACACTTTAACGTCTGACTCAGTCTGAAAGGTTAGTCTCACCGGGCACCTGTTTCCCAGGAAAGCCAAGGCCAGCTGTCGACATAGCTCAGGCTGTACTCTGCTTACACTTTGTGTGTGTGTGTGTGTGTGTGTGTGTGTGTGTGTGTGTGTGTGTGTGTGTGTGTGTGTGTGTGTGTGTGTGTGTGTGTGTGTGTGTGTGTGTGTATATCTATTCTAAAAAATATTCTGTAAGAAATATTGTGAAATGTATAACCTACTTTACCACTAAAGATTCAATATTTACTACTAAAGATTCGACAAAACTTAAAATTAGAGATATACCTTGCCTTCGGAAAGTATTCAGACCCCTTGACTTTTTCCACATTTTGTTTTGTTACAGCCTTATTCAAAAATGGATTGAATTAGAACCTTCCAGAAGAACAACCATTTTTGCAGCACTCCACCAATCAGGCCTTAATGGTAGAGTGGGCAGATGTAAGCCACTCCTCAGTAAAAGGCACATGAAAGCCTGCTTTTAGTTTTCCAAAAGTCACCTAAAGACTCTCAGACCATGAGAAACAGGATTCTCTGGTCTGATGAAACCAAGATTGAACTATTTGGTCTGAATGCCAAGTATCACGTCTGTAGGAAACCGGGCACCATCCCTACCGCGAAGTATTGTGGTGGAAACGTCATGGGAGACTAGGATTGAGGCAAAGATGAACGGAGCAAAGTACAGAGAGATCCTTGATGAAAACCAGCTCCAGAGCGCTCAGGACTTCAGACTGGGGTGAAGGTTCACCTTCCAACAGGACAACAACCCTAAGCAGACAGCCAAGACAATGCAGGAGTGCCGGACTTTAACCCAATCTAATATCTCTGGGGAGACCTGTAAATAGTTGTGCTGCAATGCTCCCCTCCAACCTGACAGAAATTGAGAGGATCTGCAGAGAAGAATGAGAGAAACTCCCAAAATACAGGTGTGCCAAGCTTGAAGCGTCATACCCAAGAAGATTCAAAGCTGTAATCACTGCCAATGGTGCTTCAACAAAGTACTGACTAAAGGGTCTGAATACTTATGTAAATGTATTTTTTTTTGTTACATTTTTTTTGTAGGAAACTAGCAAAAATGTCTAAATACTCAGTGGCGACCCGTCATTCAGGGCCTGTTTTGAGCTCCAAATTTTTTGCCCCAAAAATGTAATATAGTATATATATTTCTAAATTTTTTGGGGGGTGGGGGGAGGTTTCTCATGCCCCTTGGGTGCTGCCATAGAGTTATATTAGAAGTGCCCATCCAAGAAAGCTCAAGGTCATTGGCCACAGATAAAGGGAAGTCAAATCAAGTTATATCTACAGTAGCTTTGATTAGACTGATCATGTCAACATAATACTTTCAAAATCTTAGCTTGCAGTCATCATAATGTATCAAGTCGACAATCTACTGGCAAATCCTTTTTAATCCTTGTCATATGAAGAAAAACAATGAAGAGAAATTATAGATCAAATGTGTCGGTGCTCATTGGCCATAAACATTACACAACAAGTTGGAAATTGCAAATTCAACAATGAGTGCTTTGGAAGGAATCAGTGGATAACTGCAAGCATTGCAAAGCCATCACTAGCCTGCTATTCAGTGGAGTGGTTGTGTGGGCCAAAGTCTGGGTTTAAGGGTCTCTTTTCCAATCTTAAAATGATAAACATTCAACATTGACCATGCTGTCAATCCAGAATGATTTCTGCCGCACTCAAAACAACTGTTAACTTGGAACTGGGAAATCTGACTTCAGTGAGTTCAAGACAACTGGGAATTCGGGAAAAAATGAGCTCCGACTAGGAAAATACGTTATAAACGGTCATAAAACTTGGAATTGTAGGTTGGAAACTTGGGCCTCTTTCTGAAGCTACGACCTGAAGATCACTGACGTCATCATGATTCAACCTTGTTTTTTTCTGAGTTCCCAGTTGGCTTGAAAGCACCATAAATCCAGAGAATGCCAGACATTGATGGCAAGGTTTGATCACAAAATTTGCCCACGAAGGACTGCCGCACCACCTTCCTGTTCAAGTGTGGATAGCACAACAAGGTGAGTCCAAAAATGTATTGTATGCTGCTGCATAAATTATGTAATATGCCAGGGAGCTATGTATACTGTAGCTAAGAAAGTACTACTAAGTGTATGTTGTGTAGTAAGCTGTTAGTAGCACATCTGCCTCACCCTAATAATTTTCTATTTTCCCTTCTTAATTTTGCCTACTGTTCTGACTTGGTGGTGCACATGTGGCCTATAACCTGTTTTAGAGAAATGTAATCAGCGAATATTGTAAGCGCTTTTATTGTCTACTTATATGCCCCCTTTATTTATCGTACAGTTCTGACTTGGTGTACAGGGAGAACACTGTAAGAACGGCACATGTTCTGAATTCCGTCGCTGTACATTTCAAAAGTGCTGAACAAATAGTTATATTGACTACATCTGTCCTAGCTCACTCATTAATGTCTTAATCTAAATTACGGATTACCTCTTATGAGGGGCGGCAGGGTAGCCTAGTGGTTAGAGCGTTGGACTAGTAACCGGAAGATTGCAAGTTCAAACCCCCGAGCTGACAAGGTACAAATCTGTCGTTCTGCCCCTGAACAGGCAGTTAACCCACTGTTCCTAGGCTGTCATTGAAAATAAGAATTTGTTCTTAACTGACTTGCCTAGTTAAATAAAGGTAAAAAAAAATGTAAATTACGCTGAATGAACTGTTTCGCAGCTAGACAAGGAATTGGTTGATAGCCAGGTGAAGCAGTGCTAAGGTGTTGGGACACCTTTATGTAGGCCCTAACATTTTGTGGGCACTGGCTTTCACCGTTATAGTGCAATGAATGTATTGTTTAGTGTTGTGTTGTGTAGTGGCTTTGCTGGCATGCTCCGAATTAAAAAAAAAAAGTGTTTGCCCCATCAAGATGTACATGCTAAAATCACCAATGTAAATACTTTCCGAATGCACTGTATATCTACGTCAACATGACAAAATTGATAGCCTAAGTTTTTTTCACTCTGCATTTATCTTTGTTTGTAAAAGCACGATATTGTGAAGGAACATTTTATGTTTGTGCTTTTCTAATAACCAATTCAACTGGGTTCATGCAAGTGACTGATTGAGCGTTCCTGGGAGGAATCCTCACTATCAGTATAAGCAATTTGGCAGTACGGCCAGAACATTGTTTTGAGAACTGAAAGGGGTGTCTCAGTTTCAAGCCTTGTGAGGTTTTGGTCGGTCACATGCATGAACCAAACGTTAATAACGAAATAATGATGAATAATGAATAAGCTAAATCATGTGAATATAACTTGTCTGTGTAAGCAGTATATAAGAGAACTAACGGGACTGACCCGGCAGAGCTCCTGACAGACGTGTACTACTTGGTGCATTAAGTTTGTTGAAACCTCTCCAGCTTGCTGATAATAAAGAATGATTCATTTAACATTGACTTCAGGTGTCTCTGGTGGTAATTTCCACAACAATATAGCGATGAAAAAACAGTTCCCTCCACCCCATGTAATATGTACTAATTATGGAGTTATTTGTTCATGTATGAAAACATGGGATTCCCTTTGACACATGCCGCTGGCAGTGTCTGGGCCCTCTGGTTGGTTACTGTAATGTGAGTTGAAGTTGTCATGACAGCAGTGGCTTCTGCTTCACTGACCCCCCCCCCCCTAAATACAGCTGATTCCTGTCTCATTATTGGAGAGCAACAATGACCACATACAAAAGAAATCATTCAAATCATTCTCAGTTCAGAAGACATAAAATGGAGGGTTGAGCTTCAGTATTTCTGTTTCCCCGTGTTGCCATTGACCTTTTCCCAACCTCCTTTAGAATGTCTTGTCAATAAACATTTTAGTTAGCTTATTACTTGTTATAGTTCTGTTTAGTAGGGCAGCAAAGGAGAAACATGTTAGGTCTGGATTTATCAGGATTAGCCATCTCTATGTTTGTTTTGAAAACTCTTGTTCTTTGCCTTCTGTGGTAGTGAAGGGGTTTAAGACCTTACCCAGACATCTTTATTGGGTACGATACACCCATAACAGCGGGATAACAGAGTACAGTACACCCAAGCATGATAACAGTTAGACAACAAAAAAACACAGCAGCTCAAAGTCACTCACAAACTCTAGTTAGGAGTAGACCACAAGCTCAGATCTAGGATCAGGATACCCATACCTCCGATTATAACATTAATCACCAGGAATTAAAAATCGAAAATGACTTTAGATCAGCTCTTGTGGCACGTTGTACGCTCAATACATTCAGTGTTTCTTATTATGCCTGGAGGCCACTGGGTGAGAGTGTGGGTCAATAACAAATTAATTCACCCCCAACGATTATTATCGTATCACAATGTTGAATCAACACACATTAACATGTCACAGACAGCGAGAGAGAGAGAGAGAGACAGGGCAGAGGGCATACTGACGTCTTATTCGATGACTGACATGCACCGGACTGGGTGACGCCAAAGGGGTTCTCCCTCTATTTGTGGTCTGACTTTGCAGTAAGAAGATTACCACTCAAGATCAACCAAAGAGATACGGTAGGTAAGGAGAGACTAGTTGGCATCCAGCGCTATAATGCAGGCTATAGCTTGGCAGCCTCACACAGTCTTGAGTCGACTCAGGGTTGATATGGGGTTTGATAGTAGGGACCCAGAAATGAGGCCAGAAGACTCCAGGTATGTACAGCCTGGGTCCTAATGTTGAACCTCTTCATATGACAGACACATCTTTTTTTTTTAAATGACATTGTTTCACACTCCTATTTCACATCTCTGAATATGTCTCTGGCTGTAGACAGCATTCCTTATGCCAGTTTCAAACACTGTTGGAGAGGAGGATTTTTTTAAACAAAATCCCCTTTGCCTATTCTGTCCGGAGGGAATAACACAAGGAATTTTAGCTACAGGATGGGAGAGAGCAATGACCTCTGACTCCTGAGTTGTGACCCCTGTTATCTGATCTCTCATGTAACGCTGGCTGGCCACCCATCACACCGAGAGGCCTGGACACCAAAGGTTGTTCTCAGGAACCCTTGGCCTGGTTACACTTGTAACTTGTTCTGCACTGTTTGTGGACTTGGTGTTGGTCCTAGTTCTTATTGATATGGGCCACTGGCACTGCACTACAACTGAGAGGCCGTACTGGATGAGAATATTCAAAGAGCATTGACACATCTGAATATGTGAAGAATACTGTTTGAATTGAATAGTGTGTGTGTGTAGCATAGAGCAACGTGAAAGACAGTAATGTGTTTTATCCACACAGTTATGAATGTCATACACAACTGGTTATTAGTATGTTAATAATATTAATGGGACATTAGAGGGTGGAAATTTCAGACAGATATCATCACTCATGTATCAGCTCCTATTGCACTGTCATCATACATTAAGTAGATAAGCAAAAAGGCTTGGATCCATTTCCTGTTCTTTGATTGACCACTATTTATTGACCCCTGCACTACATTACAGACGGAGGATCTTATTAATTTGTTTACCTTGTCGCTGGAGAACGTGTAGTTTATTTATGATTTAAAAAGGCTTCTGGGGGACTCCCAAGTGGCGCAGTGGTCTAAGGCACCGCATCTCAGTGCTAGCTGTGCCACTAGAGATTCTGGGTTCGCGACCGGGAGGCCCATGGGGCGGTGCACAATTGGCCCAGCGTCGTCCGGGTTAGGGGAGGGTTTGGCCGGCAGGGATATCCTTGTCTCATCACGCACTAGCAACTCCTGTGGCGGGCCGGGCGCAGTGCTTGCTGACACGGTCGCCAGGTGTACGGTGTTTCCTCCGACACATTGGTGCAGCTGGCTTCTGGGTTGGATGAGCATCGTGTCAAAAAGCAGTGCGGCTTGGTTGGGTTGTGTTTTGGGGGGCGCATGGCTCTCAACCTTCTCCTCTCCCGAGTCCGTACGGGAGTTGCATCGATGAGACAAGACTGTAACTACTACCAATTGGACACCACGAAATTGGGGAGAAAAAAGGGGTGTTAAAAATACTACAACAAAAAAAAGGCTTCTCAAGGCTTGATTATCCCTTACGAAAAATGTATCAACCCCTACAAAAATATTTATGAATTATAATCCACATGATTATTCACATTTCCTGTTGCTGCAGGATTATTTTCCTGCTGTAGCAAACTGACTCAAATGATGATCCTCCTGTACATTTCCCTCTACATCCCAAATCTGTGGATATCTACATTACCAAGTGTGAAACCTGGAAAAGCCTGTTAATTATAGCAAATATCCATGGTGCTTAAAACGCCCCTCTCTTTGAATTCAGTTGTCCAACAGATTCCCTCTGCTGATAGACTTTCTTGTTGCTCTATTGTCACCTGGAACACAGTGTCCTTACAAGAGGTTGTTCAGCTCCCTGCCTCCCTCTCACACAAACACAAACAGGTTTGTATTGGCAATTAGTGTGATGGTATGGTATACTATGCATGTATTGTATGCACCTTTATCACAAAACATGTATTACTCACACACACACAAGGTGTTACACCATCAACAAAGTGAATTCAACTATATATTGTTCAATGTTTGCTTACAACAAGAGCCAAACAACAACATATCGTAAGAATTGCAATAAGATCTCTTCCGCTTACTATAATGAGTTGAGTCCACATCCCGTGATTGTTTCCCCTTGTAACATTGGTCCACTGTATACTTCTAATGGGTGGTCTGTTTGGGTCAGTGGGGTTTGTTAATAGCAAGTTATTATTAGAAGGGCACCTATTGGTAGATTGGTTTTAAAAAAAAGCAGACATTGAATATCCCTTTGAGCATGGTAAAGTTATTAATTACACTTTGGATGGTGTATCAGTACACCCAGTCACTACAAAGATACAGGAGTCCTTCCGAACTCAGTTGCAAGAGAGGAAGGAAACCGCTCAGGGATTTCACCATGAGGCCAATGGTGACTTTAAATCAGTTACAGAGTTTAGTGGGTGTGATATAGTAGGTGAAAACTGAGAGTGGATCAACAGCAATGTAATTACAACGCAATGCTGACCTAATTGACAGAATGAAAAGACAGAAGTCTGTACCAAGAAGGGTGCGACAAACAAAAAAATATCCCTTCAGCAGTAGTCCTGTGGGCGAAAACACCTCACTGATGAGATCAAATCAAATCAAATCAAATTTTATTTGTCACATACACATGGTTAGCAGATGTTAATGCGATTGTAGCGAAATGCTTGTGCTTCTAGTTCCGACAATGCAGTGATAACCAACAAGTAATCTAACTAACAATTCCAAAACTACTGTCTTATACACAGTGTAAGGGGATAAGGAATATGTACATAAGGATATATGAATGAGTGATGGTACAGAGCAGCATACAGTAGATGGTATCGAGTACAGTATATACATATGAGATGAGTATGTAGACAAAGTAAACAAAGTGGCATAGTTAAAGTGGCTAGTGACATAAGAATGCAGTCGATGATCTAGAGTACAGTATATACATATGCATATGAGATGAATAATGTAGGGTAAGTAACATTATATAAGGTAGCATTGTTTAAAGTGGCTAGTGATATATTTACATCATTTCCCATCAATTCCCATTATTAAAGTGGCTGGAGTTGGGTCAGTGTCAATGACAGTGTGTTGGCAGCAGCCACTCAATGTTAGTGATTGCTGTTTAACAGTCTGATGGCCTTGAGATAGAAGCTGTTTTTCAGTCTCTCGGTCCCAGCTTTGATGCACCTGTACTGACCTCGCCTTCTGGATGATAGCGGGGTGAACAGGCAGTGGTTCGGGTGGTTGATGTCCTTGATGATCTTTATGGCCTTCCTGTAACATCGGGTGGTGTAGGTGTCCTGGAGGGCAGGTAGTTTGCCCCGGTGATGCGTTGTGCAGACCTCACTACCCTCTGGAGAGCCTTACGGTTGAGGGCGGAGCAGTTGCCGTACCAGGCGGTGATACAGCCCGCCAGGATGCTCTCGATTGTGCATCTGTAGAAGTTTGTGAGTGCTTTTGGTGACAAGCCGAATTTCTTCAGCCTCCTGAGGTTGAAGAGGCGCTGCTGCGCCTTCTTCACGACGCTGTCAGTGTGAGTGGACCAATTCAGTTTGTCTGTGATGTGTATGCCGAGGAACTTAAAACTTGCTACCCTCTCCACTACTGATCCATCGATGTGGATAGGGGGTGTTCCCTCTGCTGTTTCCTGAAGTCCACAATCATCTCTTTAGTTTTGTTGACGTTGAGTGTGAGGTTATTTTCCTGACACCACACTCCGAGGGCCCTCACCTCCTCCCTGTAGGCCGTCTCGTCGTTGTTGGTAATCAAGCCTACCACTGTTGTGTCGTCCGCAAACTTGATGATTGAGTTGGAGGCGTGCATGGCCACGCAGTCGTGGGTGAACAGGGAGTACAGGAGAGGGCTCAGAACGCACCCTTGTGGGGCCCCCGTGTTGAGGATCAGCGGGGAGGAGATGTTGTTGCCTACCCTCACCACCTGTGGGCGGCCCGTCAGGAAGTCCAGTACCCAGTTGCACAGGGCGGGGTCGAGACCCAGGGTCTCGAGCTTGATGACGAGCTTGGAGGGTACTATGGTATTGAATGCCGAGCTGTAGTCGATGAACAGCATTCTCACATAGGTATTCCTCTTGTCCAGGTGGGTTAGGGCAGTGTGCAGTGTGGTTGAGATTGCATCGTCTGTGGACCTATTTGGGCGGTAAGCAAATTGGAGTGGGTCTAGGGTGTCAGGTAGGGTGGCGGTGATATGGTCCTTGACTAGTCTCTCAAAGCACTTCATGATGACGGAAGTGAGTGCTACGGGCGGTAGTCGTTTAGCTCAGTTACCTTAGCTTTCTTGGGAACAGGAACAATGGTGGCCCTCTTGAAGCATGTGGGAACAGCAGACTGGTATAGGGATTGATTGAATATGTCCGTAAACACACCGGCCAGCTGGTCTGCGCATGCTCTGAGGGCGCGGCTGGGGATGCCGTCTGGGCCTGCAGCCTTGCGAGGGTTAACACGTTTAAATGTCTTACTCACCTCGGCTGCAGTGAAGGAGAGACCGCATGTTTTCGTTGCAGGCCGTGTCAGTGGCACTGTATTGTCCTCAAAGCGGGCAAAAAAGTGATTTAGTCTGCCTGGGAGCAAGACATCCTGGTCCGTGACTGGGCTGGGTTTCTTCTTGTAGTCCGTGATTGACTGTAGACCCTGCCACATGCCTCTTGTGTCTGAGCCATTGAATTGAGATTCCACCTTGTCTCTGTACTGACGCTTAGCTTGTTTAATAGCCTTGCGGAGGGAATAGCTGCATTGTTTATATTCGGACATCTTACCAGACACCTTGCCCTGATTAAAAGCAGTGGTTCGCGCTTTCAGTTTCACGCGAATGCTGCCATCAATCCACGGTTTCTGGTTTGGGAATGTTTTTATCGTTGCTATGGGAACGACATCTTCGACGCACGTTCTAATGAACTCGCACACCGAATCAGCGTATTCGTCAATATTTCCATCTGACGCAATACGAAACATGTCCCAGTCCACGTGATGGAAGCAGTCTTGGAGTGTGGAGTCAGCTTGGTCTGACCAGCGTTGGACAGACCTCAGCGTGGGAGCCTCTTGTTTTAGTTTCTGCCTGTAGGCAGGGATCAGCAAAATGGAGTCGTGGTCAGCTTTTCCGAAAGGGGGGGGCGGGGCAGGGCCTTATATGCGTTGCGGAAGTTAGAGTAACAATGATCCAAGGTTTTACCACCCCTGGTTGCGCAATCGATATGCTGGTAAAATTTAGGGAGTCTTGTTTTCAGATTAGCTTTGTTAAAATCCCCAGCTACAATGAATGCAGCCTCCGGATAAATGGTTTCCAGTTTGCAAAGAGTTAAATAAAGTTCGTTCAGAGCCATCGATGTGTCTGCTTGGGGGGGGGGGTATATACGGCTGTGATTATAATCGAGGAGAATTCTCTTGGAAGATAATGCGGTCTACATTTGATTGTGAGGAATTCTAAATCAGGTGAACAGAAGGATTTGAGTTCCTGTATGTTTCCTTCATCACACCATGTCTCGTTAGTCATGAGGCATACGCCCCCGCCACTCTTCTTACCAGAAAGATGTTTGTTTCTGTCGGCGCGATGCGTGGAGAAACCCGTTGGCTGCACCGCCTCGGATAGCGTCTTCCCAGTAAGCCATGTTTCTGTGAAGCAGAGAACGTTGCAGTCTCTGATGTACCTCTGGAATGCTACCCTTGCTCGGATTTCGTCAACCTTGTTGTCAATAGACTGGACATTGGCAAGAAGAATGCTGGGGAGTGGTGCGCGATGTGCCCTTTTTCGGAGTCTGACCAGAACACCGCCTCGTTTCCCTCTTTTTCGGAGTCGTTTCCTTGGGTCGCTGCATGCGATCCATTGCGTTGTCCTGTTTGTAAGGCAGCGGAAAACATATTCTTGGTCGTACTGATGGTGAGTTGGCGCTGATCTTATATTCAGTAGTTCTTCTCGACTGTATGTAATGAAACCTAAGATGACCTGGGGTACTAATGTAAGAAATAACACGTAAAAAAACAAAAAACTGCATAGTTTCCTAGGAACGCGAAGCGAGGCGGCCATCTCAGTCGGCGCCGGAAGATTCCACGTGTGAAGGTGAGATTCACATGTGGGTCGACATATGAAATTTAAGTACAACGTGAAAACAGCTATTTCTCGTGGGGAAAAGCGATTTCACATGTGAAACTACATATTTGTAAAGGCGAGCACACCTGTCTGATATATAGGTTAAGGAAACATGTTGTACTTTGGTATCCAGCTTAATTATAGTACTTGGGTCAATCATTTGGTCATACAGTATCTCCCCTTATAATCTGGAAGTGGAAGTTGACTAGAAAAATACATATTTCATTTTTTTTTTAAAATCATGTTGATACAGTATCTTGTATGTTTGTGGGGTGGATGTTCGCTCTGAATTGGAGCATGTGCTTTAAATCAAACTCCACTCAGCCATTCATGACGTATAATTCTTAGGTTCCCTTCAGTAAGCACTCTTCAACTTTTCTATGACCTCATGAACACATAACTATAGTCACTCTCTCCACAAGAGTTATTATGTTTTACAAGGTCAGACTTTGAAGTAATGTGGCATATGAAGAGTCAGTAGCTATTCCCAAACTACAATTTTCCCAAAGGGACGTTTATGACATCAGAGGAAGTGAGGGAGATGAGGAAGCAGTCTAAATGCTTTCCTCTGCTCCCTTGGTAGCTCGGCGCAATATCCACCTCTACACCCCTCCTCTCCCACTCCCAGACTCCAGAGAACTCGACTACCTTCATCTTTCTATTCAACGGACCCCCCCCCCCCCCCCCCAGGAGGCCACAGGATGTAACGAGTCTGTCATAGTTAGAGGAGCACTGTAAAAAAAAACTTTTTTTTCATTGGTTTGATTTCTACAGTCAAGTTTAACTGACTCATTCTACTGCCACTCTATTCTGTCACTTAACTTTAGGGATCCAGGCATTGTCATAATGCTGACATAGTAGCTATATAACGCTTGCCGTAACTATTAATGACGAGCATTGACATAACAGTGAAAATGATGCAACCGTTCATATCTACTACTACAACCAAGAAGACTCCCCTCAGACATAGACGCTTTCACATAAGCGCTTATTGTAAATGGTTGGAATGGGGTAACCGAAAGTTACGTTGACCCACTGTTCCCTGTGCACCGTGAATGTTAATTAAGGCTGTCCTCTGCACCTCTCTGATTTAGAGGGGTTGGGTTCAATTCGGGAAGACACATTTCATTTGAATGCATTCAGTTGTACAACTGACTAGGAATCCCTCCCTTTCTCATAGACTGAGTGCTCATTTAACAGATTACACAGTCCAACGCTGGGACTTCAACTTCTTCTGTGGGTGTGCTCCCAACCCATCCAAAGGCCCGCTTCAATTAGACACAAGCCCATTTACATTCCTCTGACATGCTTAGCTGAACCCTTTTATCAACCCTTCCCTGAATACCCCTCTTCCCTCTGTGAGCCCCCTAAACCCCACCCCACCACTTCAACACCCCTCCTCCCTGCAACAAGCCCTCCATGGGTCAGGGTCCTAACAGCACTGTTCTATTTTTCTCTAGCTCTTGTTCAGTTTCATTCCCGCTTGAGACAGTTAGCAGTAATTATAGCCCCAGTGGCAGTTGGTTCTGACATTCCTACAGGGAATATTCAAATGGATTTCTTTTGTGAGAGCAGTCCAAGCATTGTGCTGTCTGGTGTCCTTTGGCCTGCTGATCATGTTAAATTGGTTTAATCTCTCATTGAAAGGTCCACCATATCACATCTTCATCAAACATATACCCAAATGTTTTCAATACGTGAGGAGTAGAGCACCTGAGTTATATTGTATTGCAGGACGGCACTCAGTGTGAAGTCAAAGATGGAGGTGATCTAAGACGTTGTAGCAACATTAGCCATATTATTTCGCCTTTCAAGATCTTTCTGTATTTTTTTCAGTTATGAGAGCTGAAATAAAATGTCAAGGAAGATATGTTTTTTAGTTATTTTGTTGTACTGTGGAGCGCATGCCTGAAATGTGGCTCTTTGCCAGGTTGCAATGACGTGCACTTGATTCCATTTGCACATTGATAATAACAGACTGACTTAATTTAAATGCATAATGAATTGCAACGCCTTTGCCAAGAGCTGGTAGCCTGAGATAAAGGAATAATTGGAGTAATTACAGTTTGGAAAATGCCATACTCAGTGTGTGCTTATAAAGAAGGCTGGTTTCAACTGAACTATGCTGTCCCAAATTCTAAATGACATACTACACATGATTTATGCTCTCAAGGTTTATTTGAACAGTGAATTATTGCTGGGAGGAGTCTGGACAATGTCTAGTTTAGCCTTTTATGGCTAAAGATTGTGCTGCTGCCAACAATGGAACCGATGGGGCTATGGCTTGTGCAGTTGACAGTATAAAACATGAATAACATGGGGGATAGTACACATCCTTGTGGCACACCTGTGTTTACAGATTACGATGTAAGCACACTCCACTAGGTGTTTGTTTACTGAGAGCATTAACTGGGCCTTACATTGTCAACCTTCAAGTGTATCCTTATAATGTCTGACTTCCTAGAGATGGTAACACTTTATTTGGATTGGCCACATGTAGATGCTCTACAGACTATCAGTAACATTTCAACTAACTATCTATTAGCCCTAACCCTTAACTTAACTCTTACCCTAACCCTAGCCCTAACCTTAACCAAACCCTTATTTTAAAACGAACCCTAACCGTAACTTTAGCAAGCAGTTGCTTATCAAGAGATAGTTTGTTGATAGTATGAAAATCTTGACTATCTCAATAAAGTGTGACCCTAGAGATCAAGGTGTCCATTGTGTACCATTTGGCTGGTTGGCCTGGTCTTCTTTGAAAGCACAGTATCTCATCAACTGGAAGACTGTGAGACATGAGGACAAAGCTGAATGATGGACACACTAGCTCTGTTTCCGAGTCGAGTTTATCACTTGGCAGAGAGTGAGCTGGATCTCCCTGTGGTCCAACTCTCCACGGTAATACAGGAAGTCCCCTGGAAGGGGACCCGGACATCTTTCCATCAGCACAGCAGAGAGTAGAGATTGGCCCAATCACTACATTGTCTTCTCCCTCATGGGGTAAGAGACTTTTCTTTGTCTTCGCAAAACTGGCAAGCTACATTTATTTATACTTTTTTTGTTACAAAAAACATGAAAAAAAATCATGTTTCCTTTCTGTTTCACTTGATTGAGTGCTCCTCCATATTAATTAATATATTGAGCTGGGGGATGGGAGAGGGATGTAATAGTTTAAATTGGGACGAGACACACCTTTTATGAGCATGCCTTTTACTTCCCAGCAGGGAGAACTCAGCGGGCTGGCCCTGGTGTTTTCAAACATCCCTTTTGTTCCAGGTGCCAGCTGGTACTTCCCCCGAATGACCCCACTTTCCTTTGCGCATCCATACAGGCGTAGACAGTACTGTCTGGTCTCTTGCCAGACACAAACATTTCTCACTTCATTTTCCTGGAACAATCGGCCCCATTTCAATTCACACCTGAGCCAAGGTAAACAGACACAACAAAGTGAGGGATCTTCCACGTAATGTTACGTAATAAGGGACATTTACTGTGAAGGATCATGGCATGGGATATGCCCTGTTGAGGTACAGAGGACCCCTGTCTCTGTTGCCTTGAGCTCCATATCACGATAGAGGAACTACTCAGTGAATAACCCATGGAGGTTTATCAAGAAAGAAAGTCATTCCGATAAAGTGTACCGACTAAAAACCCTGAACTACATCCTGAGAGAGTCAAAGGTGATGTCAAAAATAATAATAATCACCATGGTCATTGTAACAATAGCAATGTGTCATAGTCATATTTGTCTGAGAGGTTGGGTGTGCCGTCCCATGGCTTCCCCCTGGCTGCCTCACCTTTTATGGAAGGTTCCCAGCCATTCTAGGGCTCAGGCTCAGGGATATGTCTGCGTTGTGACCTCACTTCCTCTCTGACTAAGCCCTGTGTCACACACACACATCCTGGGTCAAGTCTTGTGGCCGGTCAGTTCGAGCCAGGTCATTGTTTAGGGGCGTCGTGCCTCTAGCATGGACAGTGTGTACCAACAGATCCCAGGTCAGGAAACAGGGCTGGAAAATAAGACAAAGAACAGTCAAAACTTTGGCATGACATACTGGTGGACTGTCCCTGCCATTTGCTTGTGCTACAGGCATTTTACAAGTTAATGGCGAGCTAATTCCAGAAAATAGCTTACGGTTGTGAGTGTGACGAAATCAATGCAGGGCATTCCTCCGGAGAATTTTAGAACTTGGATACTATCTTGTTGGCCTAATGTTATGTGCTAATTTGACTTTGTTGTTCTTCATATTACCATCTCTGGTAACCACACACTATATCAAATAAAATCAAAGTTTATTTGTCCCATGCACAGGATACAGAAGGTGTAAACGGTGAAATATAGTAGTGAAATCGTTACTTGATGAGTGGAGTCTATTGTTTAGACATGTAGCTAGCTAACTGAACAATGAATCACAATCCCAACTCATAATGTGACTAATGGCTCTGAGATACGCAATGGCTCTGAGATACACATAATATTACTACCCAGATCACGTTAGCTAGCTAGCTAACAGTACGCTTTCACTTGCAATGAAAACTAATTTCTGACTAAATTAGAAATGTATAATATCTGAAAATGTAGCTAGCTAGACTCTCTTACCCATACACATGGATGAACGCTTCTCCCTCTCTGTCACGGATGCCATGGTTGCCCTTGGTTTGAAGATGTAATCCAGAGACAAGTGTTTTTTCAACAGCCTTCTGTGTGTTCTCTTTTCGACTCCCTCCGCATATTTGCATTCAAACGACTGAATTTTCTTCATCTCCTTAGCTATCATACTCTGCTTCCATCAGGCATTCCACTGATTTCAAACCTCGGTCCTCCAGAAAGTGGAGAGCTTTAGCAACACATTTGCAACACATTAGCAACACAGTTCATCATGATATCTTTCAAAAAGCTGCATTAGATAAGGATGAACTACACAGCTCATGTTATTTGCAGAAGCGTGCTACATGGCAGACCAATTCGAACACATCTATCGGCATGTCCAGCCCAACTTGTTCTCAACTGGCCTACCTGGTTAAATAAAGATGAAATAAAAAATAAAATAAAAAATCCATTATTTCAGCCAATCATGGCTAGCAGGAAGGTTCCTGACTTTTTCCGTGGCAAAACCAACTAGGCTCGTAATTTAACAATATGTATTCGTATTTACTGATGTCATACACGTTTGTTATTAAGGTACATGAAAGTTAACATGTTCCATAAGGCATTTCTGCCCAAAAACGCATGTTGACCAAAAAAACGTTTTACGTTCAAATGTTACTCCTGTGATGTAGTGATGAGCACCATACGCCTAGTTTCTTGAAACGAGTCACATTTTTAACCTTTCTGTTGACAGCAAAAAGAAACAGTACTGGGGTACTTTGTTTTCTTATGCAAAACTGTATAAACATGAGTACAATGTTTATATATGCAGCAACATCTCCATTTTAGATGTGATAGCAGGGGACCTGCCTGCCAGCAGGGAATTTGTTCCTTCATTAACAACATCCAGTGTGGCTGTCCCAGAATGAATTGGTCTGGAAAGGCAGGCTTTTGTTTGCCACTGACCAATCATTTTAGCTCAAGAACCTTCAGTAATACTTGACCTCTTAGGATCATCATCTGTCAATGGTGTTTTGAAATTTCAAAGACACAGAGACCTATTGAAAGTCATTTTTGGATGTACAAACAAATAGCCAGACATGGACTTACAATGTGATGTTTGCTGCAAGCTTGGCCTGTTAGCTAGTGGGTAAGCTCAAGTTGGTTTAGGACTGAACTAAATGTCCATGGTGCATTTTTACATGGCAGTGCAGGGAGAGAGACCAAGACTCATGACCTGTCCAAATCCCATTTCCTGTTTGACTGAAAGACTCTGAAAAATAGAGAAAAGATGAGGAGAAAGAGGAAACTTGTGAAGGGGGCGTTACTCCAACAAAAGACTCTTTCCTCAGAGTGCAGTTCACCCTTTTCAGGGCTTGGCATAGTTTACTCCGCACCATGGCGACAAGCTGAAGAACTAGCAGTGTCAATGCGCCTGTGTCCTGGTTCCCTCAAGAAAACCTCCACTGGGGGAAGTGAATTTCCCAAAGTTACTGTAACGTTAGGCTCATCGGAAAGAGACACAATGTGACGCGACAGACATCCTAATTATGTGTTAGGTGGAAGAGTGGACAGTTCTTCGCTCCTGCTATAAGAGCTCAAACTTGACAGAGGGCTTCACAAAATAGAGCCTCTCACTTGATTCCAAACCAATGCTTTCTGACAGAGTAGATCCTAAGTGAAGGACCCAACTGGCCAAAATGTCCAATCAGAGTGATAGTGGGAGTTGCACAGTTCTATATAAGTTACAGTTAGGGATGGGGATGTCCTTCCACAGTTTGCATTTCTAATATCAGTTTTTTTTAAAGCCATGCCAAAAGAAGCATGGGTTTGGATCTCACTGACACCATGTTATGTTATTAGCTATATGGATGAGGCAAGTTAGCATGACGATAATATGGCAATGATACAGTTCATGCATTTGTGTCTTTGAACTTGACCAATATAGGAATAACCCTTTACAGGACAATGCCTATTTGACCTTTGCCTGAAATAATAATCTATCCAGTCAGGACAGAATCCAGTGTACAGCAGCCATTAGCCTTTCTGAATATCATTATCCATATCTACGACACAGTTAAAAAGAAGAGTATACTGTTTGCCATGTCAGAACCGCAGAAATGAACGAGCAAAAACAATTTACTGAGTAAATCTCTCTATTTTTTTAATCAACTGTTAGAGTACTCGACCAATTCAGCGTATGACCAAACAGTGGTGTTACCATGAAAGAATTAAGACTACACAAGTGGGGTGAGCAAACGAGGTCTACACGTGGCACCTAATGTACGCACGAAACCGTTTGCTTTGTTGTGACTGCATATTACAATGCACACATTAACATTTCCTATTTTACTCTAATGCCAGAGAAACCAATCAAAACGGAAACATGCCTTTAATTCCTGCAGAGATTATTACTAGGAAAGATTTTTCTGCTTGAATTCTTCCACTGAAGCTGATGATATTAGGATCTTCCATGACTGAATTGAACACCAGTTTGATAACAGAAGACTAGTGACTTCTCTGTAGCTTGTTCTCACTTCTCCCCTTCCCCACAACTCTTTCTGGCCACAATGATAAGAGCCTGATATCTCCTTTACATAACATTGTTCAAGATCTGTGTGTTTGGGCCAAGTGTGTGTGTTTTTGTTTTTTTGTCCTGTGTTTAAAACATAAAGCACTCTTTTGTCTGAGAAATCTGAAAAGCCCCTCTAATATACGAGGGCTGGCCGAACGGCTTATGCTGAGCTGGATCCCGCCGTGCTCAGATTTGCCCCCCGACAACAAAGGGAATCCGAACAGCTTTCTGGACAATGGTCTCCATGGAGATTTTTGCTCTCTTGTCCAGCAACAGATTATGTAGATGACTCACACAACTACGACACGTTGTCACGGAGCCAATGGTTCCAATATTCCACGCACGGTCAGTCCTGGCATGTCCCGAACAGTCTCCCATCTCAGAGACCTTAATGTTAACCCAGAGCATTAGGCTACTTCTCAAGGCTTCCCACAATTCTGACTTTAATGAAAAGTAGGTTTATGCTGTAACCTTATTCACAGTGAGCACCATGACAACTGAAATAACGTAACTGAAATAACCTGCCGCCCATGCCCTCAAATGATCTTAAAAATACAAAACCCTAACAACACCTAACGAATAGTGACAATTTTACACCATCTCCATTCCGAGTCCTGCATTTGATGATGAATCCCTCCTTTTGGGAATATAGCTCCCATGATTTATTTGTCAATAAAAGGGGAAAAGACCGAACCCACTGGGTACACACTGGCCGAATCAAGGTTGTTTCCACGTCATTTCAATGAAATTACAATGAACCAACGTGGGATAGACATTGAATAAACGTCTGTGGCCAGTGGGAAGCATCAACAATTTCACTTCAGGGGGTTGAGAGACATTCCAGGGACTTCACAGCTAGCCATGTGGAGATGATTACTGGTAAGGGATTTAAAGCCAATTGAAGTGCAGAGCATGTAGAACACATTGTTCCTTGCAGTCTCACCCAATATGGTTGACTTGGCATCTCATGGGCACCTCTACTGATCATCAATCAATCAATCAATCAATCAAATGTATTTATAACGCCCTTTTTTACATCAGCTGATGTCACAAAGTGCTGTACAGAAACCCAGCCTAAAACCCCAAACAGCAAGCAATGCAGGTGTAGAAGCACAGTGGCTAGGAAAAACTCCCTAGAATCATGAAAGATCCAGAACACATCATCCCGTTGCATGATGTGTCCTGAGAGCTTAACACTGGCTTTCTTAAATGGCAAGAATCTCTCTACCATGTTCTGTAGGCCTACCTCTGTTTGGGAAATAAATCAAATTGCAACATTATCATCTAAGATTCAATAATTCAATGCATTGTAATGACCATCCTAAAGTGTTTAAACCTGACAAGGTTGTATTTTTGGTCTGCTTTTTGATGACAGTGCTCCTTTCTGTATGTGGTCAAGATGTCAATAAAGAGTCCCAAGCTGTGTTTTGGGTGGGGTTGATTGGCGCTATCTATACTGACTGTGAGAACCGGATGGAGGAAGGAGAAAAGTCACTTTTTTAAGGCTTCGGAGGGAAAAGGCAAGGATGTGGTGATTGTTATCTTTCATGAAATGTTGTTCTTCCCCTCCCTTTAAGACTTATATTTGACTGGTTGAACTGGTGGAACTCTGGGGCTTGTTTGTTGATCTTAGAAACAAGATTTGAGATAAGTGGTGGATGGGTGGATAATCAGAATTGGAACTCACGTTTATGCTCGTGGTTGGTCAGGGACATTGAAATCCTGCTAAAAGACATTGAAGAGTAAGCTGTTCAGTTTTTTTTCTTCTATGTCCAACGATGCCATCCATACTACTTGTGCTTGTCAGTGCGTCTTATGTGTGAGTAATAGACATCTAGATATAGGACATACTTTGTTGCGGATGTATGTTTCCATTTAACACTTAGGCCTACCTAAAGTAACATGAAACCCTAGGAGGCCTTGTAAAAACCATAGTAAATTAATTTTGCTTTCTGTACTCTCATTCATTGAGCATTTCCTAAGATCATATTCCTCTGGAATGCTTTATGAGAGCAGTTTAACACGGTAAGTACACCCACAGGTATTTTACGACCTATGACTTGAAGGGGTTTCAAAAAAACACCTACGCTACTCCCCACCTTAAAACCACCCCATTTTCTACCTCACGTCTAGGTAAAAACTTGTTTGAGGGAAAGCAATAAGAATGGTTGTGGGTTTCCTCTCCACTTTCTTTTCCACTCTTGCTTTTCTTTTAAAGGGGTTTCCTTTTCTACACTGACACTACACTGGCACCCGGCAAGGTCAACAGAACAGCAGTCATGTTACCAAACAGACTAAATTGATGTTGGTGTGTTCCGTAATGTAGTAGGCTACTGGGAAATCATTTGCTGCACTTAACCTGTCCTGCAGCGCCATGTCTCTTTCTTGTATGTATTTGCTTTCTTTTAACAGATGATTTGCACTCAATACTTAATTCGCTGTCCAGACCAATGGCTACAGTGTAATGCTAAACTACAACATAAACCTAGAGTTAGTACCGCCTATTGAGTTGAGTTGCCTATGCGCTCTCGTTGCCTTCGCCGTCATTCTCCAGGCCGTGTCAGGGTATGCTATGCTCAGACGTGACCTCTGAACATGTGACTTTGACTTACAATCTCTGTAGCCTATCATTTTTTGATATCCTGTGAAAAATATACTCCACAAACAATTAATCCATTTAAGTATGGGTATTTGTATTTGCATGGGTACATACTGTATATCAAACATATTCTTGTATGGAGTGGGGGGGGGGGGTGTATTCTACAAAATATGATCAACCCATAGACATTCAAGGCTTTTCTCAATCCAATGATTGTGTTGGTGTGACTGTACGGTTGTGGAGCTACATATTGGATGCAGATTCTGTTGGTGTTGCGCCTAGAGAAGGACCGAGGCAATGATTGGGAGTCCCGTAGGGCGGCTCACAATTGGCCCAGCGTCGTCCGGGTTTGGCCGGAGTAGGCCGTCATTGTGAAATAAGAATTTGCTCTTAACTCACTTGCCTAGTTAAATAAGGGTTCAATAAAAACAATGGTGAACCAACCAGATGCAACAGAATGAAGAGATGGCAAAAAGAAAGTGGAATGGGTTGGTGGTGAGATGCCAAATTCAGCTGGCACAAGGGTGTGTGGAATGTCACTGTTGAAGTATCATGATGGATCAATTGGAGCACGATGGAGCATTTCCAGTACTAGTGAGTAATCGGAGCCCTCTTCCTCATGGGGCCAATGCAGGGGCATGTATTCATGGATGCCATGGGAAGTCAGGCTTGCCCCCCCCCCAAAAAAAATTACCAAGATAACTATTAAAAAACATTACATCATTTTCCCTTCAATTCGCAAGAGGCTGAATGTATCTCACAGGAGAAAGCCTCTGAGCGAACGAAACAGCGCCCCCTATGTCTCTCTACGTGTAGGCCATCTATCTGATGCTGTTTGGTCCAAACGAGTATTACATTGTTGCCGCCCCTAGCACTGAACGCAAGGGAAGCCAGCGAGCATTTGGCCTCCCTTGATTAAAATAAAAAGTATGAAACATTGGCGTTGAGCTAAACTGAGCGAGCTCAACTGTGAATGGTCCTGGAGCAAAAAGTGTCAAGGGAAGCCAGCTTGGATTTTGGCATCACTCCTATCAAATCGCACTGAGAGCATATGTCATTGACAGAGACAACTTGAATTGTTGCATCTTGTTATGTTGTTGTCCTCCGGTGGCTAGCTAACTGGCTAGCTAAAATTCTCCCTTTCCTAAATTAGCCATGGACGGAGATAGGGATTTGGGTTTTACTTCATTCTTTGTACTGGCCAATGATTATAATGGCGATTCTGATCCAACCATTAACTCATACATTGTTGCGCCCCTGGCCTGAAAAGATGGATGTTAAATATGTAACTAGATGTAGAAAGCTAATATTAACTAGCTAACGTTGCCCATGAATGGAAGTTAGGCTAGTGAGCAAGCATTTTAGCCAGGTAGCCTAGGACAACAAAAATAAAAGCATGTACTGTATGACAGGGTGATAGACTGTTTCCTCAACATGAAAAAGAGGAGGATGGGATTGGCGTTTCTCTACAAGTAGGGTGAGTCAATGTGTTTTTCTATTTGCACGAATGCGCACAAACACATGCACGCACACAGAAATCAGAACCATGGACAGCCACATCATATTTAGCTTACGTTGATTGGACTAAATTGTTTTTGGTATCTTTTAGTTGTGACTGTGTTAGACTAAACAGAGGTTGATGATGTTGAAGTTGAAATTGTGCTGGAATAGTGGAGGCAGCTCCTGTTTTCTTTGCGACTTGCGGTAACTCTCTCTGGCTCTACGTCAATAGTTGTTTAGTGATCCAAAAATGTTGGAAATATGAACTTGCTTGATCATGCATGTAACTGTCTGTTTGTTATGTGCAATATGCTATCTGGACTTCACCAGACAGAGGTGGCTATCCAGTTTTGTGATAAAACAAATATGTGGAGGAATTTATTCTGCCACTGTTTCTTCTTATTGTCTCGGCCTTCAGGTCTATATATCACGATTGCCAAACAACGCAATTATCACAACACATTGGTTGTAATATGTAGGGGCTTGGTTTTACTGGTGATTTTACCCATGCACCACTGCTGGGTCACTTCATCTCCTTTACCTCTCTCCTCTGAGAGTCATGAAACAAAGTCTGTGGAGCTCATAAAAGCACAAACCACCGTTTCTTAATTCCCTTTTTCCTTTCTTCTTCTCGCCCCTCCATGTATTTTTCTGCATGGCTACTCTCCCACTGACCGCTCGGACATTGGAGGGGAGGGGGTAACTAGTCTAAGATTCCAGCTGCTTTGGTTCACATTCGCAACAATGCGAGTCATCAACTGTCCCTGACCGTCTGAGTACACAAAGTAGGATCTGTTAATGAAAGACGACACTTGTCGTTGAAAGTCAGGTGCTATGTTCTCACATTATATAGCGACGCCATGCAACCCAGTGAATTCTATCTGGTTTCATACGTTTTCAAAACCCATTTTGTAAAGAAATGTGTCAAGTACAGCAACAATGTGTACTGTAGCAAATTGTTATAGTGAAATTATTAGCATATAAAGTCCAGAGATCTTATCTGGATGGGCCTTCTATGTGCCCATTTGCTTGAGATTCATACTGATGTTCGCCTCAATTACGCCACGTCGGGAGCAACCACTATAGGAGGAAAAGTGGGCTGAGTCCTGTCGTGGACGAATTCCGTCTAAGTAAAGGGGATCAAAAAATAAACAAAGAAAGAGCAATGGCAGTGGAGCTTCCCAAAATGAAAGACCCTGTGTCTCTCTGCAAGCAGGCTTTTGATCTCACTTAGTTTGATGGTCCGGAGAGCTGACAGCGATGGTGCCAACGCTCGCTCACAGACGACCAACTGGAGCATGGATATAGATATTCTCCCCCGTCAAAGAATGCACCAAAGAGAACTCTTGAAGGAAGGGTTTCCTTAGTTAGTTTTCCATGTTTTTCTTTTTCCTTTCAGTCATTTCCCTCACTCTATGCGCTCTATTTCACACACAGACACAAACACGTAAGGATTTAAAGGAAAAAAAGATATATAATTACAAGAAATCACGAGAAAATATTATGACGTGATTGAATAGTTCTATGAATACAATCAATATTTGGTGAAAGGAACCTTTGCATGACAGATATACTGTACACACAGATATACTGTACATACACTCAGAAGAGGGTATGGATATGCCATGTTTCCTTACTGCCCCACCCCCTGAGGGAAGAGGGCTGGGCGGAGCTGAAAACCTGAAGAGACAGAGGGAGCAGCACATGTGATTAATGGGCAGAAGAAATGGGGCACTGGGGATGGAGCTGGGAGCAGAGACGATGGAGGAGGGCGGTTACTCATGCACATATAGCTTGGGGGTGGGGGGTGGGGTGGGGGGGGGGGTGTAATGTGCACAGCTGGTGCATTCCCAGAGATGAAAACAAAAGGATTTCTAATAACACAATTGAATAATTATATTATTGGTATCCTTATGGTTGTATATGTATTATTACTACCACAATTGCTGCTGGCTATGCCAACACTTAAAGTAATAGTACGCAATAATAGGTGTCATACTAAGTAGTCATCTCTGTGTTCACTGCATCCATTAGAATATCTAAATTCATGTTAGTAAGCATACTAAATCAACTGCACCACATCTTCAATACAGATGTTTGTATTTTTTGCCAGGCTATTCTGTTCTTCCTATTGATTTGAATAAAATGTATTCACATTTTATCTATCGACTACTAACTCATAGCTTATTACTCTGCAATTACCATTCTACAATGGATTTTCTTAGTACATACATGATAATTCCAGCGGCTGAATGGCTGAGCTATGCACTTTTGAATGACAGCAATTGACTCAGAAATGAGCCAAGGCCATCCCTCACCGCCAAAAGGTTTGCATTGTCCAAAACAGAATTTAAGTTTACAAACAAAACAGACCTACTAAAGTGATGATGATCATGATGATGATGATTTTAGTTGGTTTAGGTTGTACCAGTTGCCTAGCATTTATGATTATTATTATGATGGACAAATATTCTCATTATTATCACTGTCTTTATTATTTAAAGATTGTAAATCTACAAATGATTTGAAATATTAATTGAAAAAACATTATTTTAAGGCACATATATTTGTGTTCTGCACCACATCAAGCGCTATGATGAAACTTGCTCCCATGTAGACTGCCACAGCAAAGGAAGACGCTGAATTACCTCTGCAGCAGAGGATAAGTTTATTAGAGTTACCAGCCTCAGTCCAAATAAATGCTTCACAGAGTTCAAGTAACAGACACATCTCAACATCAACTGTTCAGAGGAGACTGTGTGAATCAGGGCTTCATGGTTGAATTGCTGCAAATAAATCCCTACTAAAGGACACCAATAATAAGAAGAGACTTGCTTGGGACAAGAAACACGAGAAATTGACATTAGACTTGTGGAAATCTGTCCTATTCTGATGAGTCCAAATGTGAGATTTTTGATTTCAACCTCCGTGTCTTTGTGAGACACATAGTAGGTGAACGGATGATCTCCGCATGTGTGGTTCCCATCGTGAAGCATGGAGGAGGAGGTGTGATGCTATGGGGGTACTTTGCTGGTGACACTGCCAGTAATTGATTTAGAATTCAAGGCACACTTAACCAGCATGGCTACCACAGCATTCTGCAGCGATACGCCATCCCATTTGGTTTGCGCTTAGTCAGACTATCATTTGTTTTTCAACAGGACAATGACCCAACACACCTCCAGGCTGTATAAGGGCTATTTGGAGTGCTGCATCAGATGACCTGGCCACAATCACCAGACCTCAACCCATTTGAGATGGTTTGGGATGAGTTGGACAACAGAGTAAGGGAAAGCAGCCAACAAGTGCTCAGCACTGGGAACTCCTTCAAGACTGTTGGAAAAGCATTCCAGGTGAAGCTGGTTGAGAGAATGCCAAGAGCGTGCAAAGCTGTCATCAAGGCAAAGGGTGGCTACTTTGAAGAATCTAAAATCTAAAATATATTTTAACACTTTTTTTTGGTTACTCCCTGATTCAGTCTGTGTTCTTTCATTGTTTTGATGTCTTCACTATTATTGTACAATGTAAAAAAAAAAAGGTACAAATAAAGAGAAACCTTTGAAAGAGTAGGTCAAATATCAACAATGGACTAATGAAACAAATACCAAATATAGTTTTTGGGTGGAGTCTTCCTTTTATGGGGAAGGGGGGTATAAACTGACAAAAAGATTTGCTTTTACTCAGCCTCTCTTGCGCACGGTGCTCATTCCATGAAATCACGCAGCAAACACACAGAACTCAGCCGCTGGAAAATATAAAAAAGTTTCTGATTCGAGGATTTGTGCGAATATAGGTTGATACTTGGAATATTCTCATTGATGACCACTATTATGGTAAGGAAACATTTGCTTAATTTCTAGACTAGATTTTATTAATGTACATGGCCGAATTAGTTTTGGCGTCTGGTCATCAATAAGAATGCAAATCAAAGTTGTGCATTTAAGTTCATTTAAGTTAATAATAATCATATCTTAAAAACAGAAGGAATCGAAAAAAATACGTTTGAACAAAATAACGTGAGTTTCAAGCGCATTTCAAGTTCATGTTGAGAGATTCCGTTACATAGTTATTGCAATTTTTTTTCTGAAGTTTATGGATTTTTTTTTAAACGTTGAAAAAAACATTGAATAAGTGCATAGCTTCCCAATGCGACCCCCCCCCCCCCCCCCCCCGTCTTATGCTTAGCACAGTTCAAAATAGCCTATCATGATGATCATTTAGCTCACGCATCAGTGCGATGCTTTTCCATCTTGTGGAATTCAGCATACAGTCCAGAATCAGTTACCATACTAAATATCATATCCACAAAGAATCGGCCAGGTTTACCGACTTTTCTGTTCGTTTGCTTTTATTTGATCACATATTTCTACAAGACAATGTACCCTAATTTACTATTGGACAAAATAATTGCCTCTGTCTCCCATTCCATTCTGTCTCCCATTCAAGGACTTTTGTTCTGTATTTGTATTTTATGCTGAATTAGTCTACTGAATCGTCAGTCCTCATTTCACATAAAATTGAAGGAGTATTAAATAGTATTTTATTTTATACGTTTTATTTTATTTTTTATGACTGTTCTAAATCGGTGTTTTCCCTATTTTTTTTTAAAGGTGTTTCATGATGGAGTCCAAGATCATACTCAGAACATCCTGTGGCAATAAGGATTATTTGATTTCGTGTCTGCAATGACAACCTATCAAGTGCTAAGGAATACCATTGCCAGCTGTGCCTTG
This sequence comes from Oncorhynchus nerka, assembly GCF_034236695.1. Classification (NCBI taxonomy): domain Eukaryota; kingdom Metazoa; phylum Chordata; class Actinopteri; order Salmoniformes; family Salmonidae; genus Oncorhynchus; species Oncorhynchus nerka. Next base: position 52,777,454 of record NC_088419.1, on the reverse strand, counting down.
GCCTGCCATCGCCCCTCAGTGGACTAAGTGGTGGACTACAGAATTTATAGGATTTAAATTCAAATCAGTGCCATGGGTGACTCAATGTATTCCGACTTAATAGCCAGACACTACAACTTCACAGGGAAGCTCCGGAAAGTGGAGCAGGATTCCAGACTCAAAGCGGACTCTGTGGTTTTCATCATTGTATGTTGCTTCATTATCCTTGAGAATGTCTTGGTCCTGCTTACCATTTGGAGGACCAAGAAGTTCCACAAGCCCATGTACTACTTTATTGGGAACTTAGCCCTATCAGACTTGCTGGCTGGTGTGGTGTACACTGCCAACATCCTGCTGTCAGGTGCCAACACATACAAACTGACCCCCACACAGTGGTTCTTCCGGGAGGGGAGTATGTTTGTGGCCCTGGCAGCCTCAGTCTTCAGCCTGCTGGCCATCGCCATCGAGCGCCACCTCACCATGCTGAAGATGAAGTTGCACAACAATGGCAACACGTGCCGTGTCTTCATGCTCATCAGCACCGTGTGGCTGATTGCAGCCATCTTGGGCGGCCTGCCCATCATGGGCTGGAACTGCATCCAGAGCATGCCCAGCTGCTCCACCGTACTGCCGCTCTACCACAAGACCTACATCCTGTTCTGCACCACCGTCTTCAGTGTCATCCTCATGGCCATCGTGGTCCTGTACGCGCGCATCTACGCCCTGGTGCGCACCCGCAGCCGCAAGCTGGTGTTCCGCAAGGTCTCCAACGGCCGCGGCGGGGGTAGCGCTAGCAGTAAGAGCTCGGAGAAGTCCATGGCCCTGCTGAAGACCGTGATCATCGTGCTGAGCTGTTTCATTGCCTGCTGGGCTCCACTCTTCATCCTCCTGTTGCTGGACGTGGCCTGCGACATCCGCATGTGTGCCATCCTGTACAAAGCCGAGTGGTTCCTGGCCCTGGCCGTGCTCAACTCGGCAATGAACCCCCTCATCTACACGCTCACCAGCAACGAGATGCGCCGCGCCTTCCTAAAAACGCTCATGTGCTGCAGTGTCTGCACCCGGCCCTCTGGCAAGTTCTCTCGGCCCATCATGGGTGCAGAGTTCAGCCGAAGCAAGTCGGACAACTCGTCCCACCCCAATAAGGACGAGCCAGAGTACTCGCCAAGGGAGACCGTCGTATCCTCTGGGAATATCACCTCCTCTTCTTAAAGGGCCTTGTGGACTGTTGTGAGAAAATTAGCTCCACTGCTTAGGGAACGTGGATGTGTGTATATATGTTTTTGCGCAGTGTGCATGTGTGTGTGTGTGTACATTATGTATATATGTGTATAAGTAGAGTGTGAGTGTTTGTATGTGGTTTTGTTGCACTGTGGTTGTGTCTATGTACAGTGTGTAAGTTGCCTCTTTAGTTTCCATTTGTTTGATCATTTTTCGAAGGGTCTGTCTTTGATGCATGAGAAGAAACTCATCAGAAAAAAAGGGCTAAACTGGAAGAAAGTGAATATCTCTGGCCATCCAGTAGCCCATGCTAGAGAGTAGAACTGAAAGAGTGTTACAGTTTGTGTCCTTCCCCCCCCCCCCCCCCCACACACGTTGAGGACGGCCAGCACTGAACTGAATATTTTCATATTCAAAAGACAATGTCACGGGGAAGCACTTACAGTGCAGCACCCAACGTGTAAACCTGACTTCTCAGTATTGAGTTCAACCATGTTCTTTTTACAGATTGAGAAGAAGCCATTTTAGTCAAAGGTATTTTTTATGTATTGAGTACAGCACTTGTTGTAAAAAGGCTCATTAAAAACCATCAACCAATTATAGGTGTTTACTGATTCTCTAAGGTGTTGATGGAAGTGTGACAATAGTTAGCAGCGTTAATTGTTCTTATTGAAACGTTTAAGAAATACAATTAATGAAGCTCTCGTGTTTCTTCGACTTAACTCTGAAGGCTAGTACAATGTAAATTCTACCCCTTGATTAAGAATGTGTTTTGTACTTGTAATTTGTTTTATTTCACTCTTATTCGATACAAGTTGTCTTTGTAGCGATGCAATGTAGTTGCAATAATAATTTATATTCTGGTTGATGTGTGACAAAGGTCATCTTTCTTTTTCCAGTTATGATTTCTTTTTACCTGCCTTAATAAAGGAGGATTCCTTTTAGATTTTGTAGATACTGTGGCTCCAGCCATTCAACATTTTGCATATTTGCCTGTTCCTCGGTTTCCACTCTCTTGTGAAAACCAGCATGCCCCAATATTAGGGAAGGACACGAGGTCGAAAAACCCCCACAAGAGATTGACATATAAGGATAAACTCAATAGCAGTCGTCCATTGTTGAAAGCACCGCCCCCAATAATGACATTTTTCATAAAGGAAGAAGTGATTATAGACCTTACTGTGGGCACACACATCATCAATAGCTCACTGGAATAGTTCGGTGAAACCGCCTCTGGTTTGTTCAGTTAGTAAATATGTGTTATTTAGAACCGTAAAACACCCACGGACAAGTTACAAAAGCGCTTGTCAGTTGTCAAGTAATCAGTTTGCCAAACTTCCATGTGACCCCAAGTCATATTTTGCACGTGTTTTTGTTGCAATGTTTTGGTTAGCTCTTAATAAATATTGGAAATAAAAAAGGTTATTGTTGTCTTCTCTTAATGCACACTGAGACCTGGTATGGTAGGCCCAGTACAGAATGTTGTGACATTAAAGCAAAATTATTATTTTTTTTTTACCAAGGAAGTTGTCATTTTGTGACAGAAATAAGTTCTGCCACCTAAAGATGGGGGACAGTAGTGAGAATTGGATAAATATCTATTAATAATAGGATAATCCTCTAAAGCAAGTAGTTTGGGGGACAGGTCCACCACCGAAGGAAACTTACCCAGCTGTTTCAGCAGAACAGGAGATGAGGGCAGAGGGTTATCTCGTCCCCAGCTGGCTCTCGGTCAAACCGATAAACTGGCAAGTAATAACAAAAATGAAGTTGAACAAAAACTATCAAAACCAACACAAGGACCTCTGATGACATGTTCGATTTAGAATACTAGTATTGAATACTGTTGCTGTCTGGTGTTCCATTCAACATTTGTCCAGATATGTGGTGTAAAGTGCTTGAGTAAAAAATACTTAAAAGTACTACTTAATTAAGTCGTTTTTTGGGGTATCTGTACTTGACTATTTATATTTTTGACAACTTTTTCCTTCACTACACTCCCAAAGAAAATAATGTAGTTGTTACTCCATACATTTTCCCTGACACCTAAAAGTACTCGTTACATTTTGAATGCTTAGCAGGATAAGAAAATGGTCCAATTCACGCACTTATCAAGAGAACATCCCTGGTCATCCCTGGTCATTCCTCTGATCTGGTGGACTCACTGAACACAAATGCTTAAATTGTACATTTGTTGGAGTGGGCCCCTGGCTATATGTACATTTAAAAAACAAGAAAATGGTGCAATCTGGCTTGCTTAATATAAGGAATTTGAAATGATTTATACTTTTACTTTTCATACTTAAGTATATTTTAGCAATTACCTTTACTTGTAAGTATATTTAAAACCAAATACTTTTAGACTTTTACTCAAGTAGTATTTGACTAGGTGACTTTCACTTTTACTTGAGTCATTTTCTATAAAGCTATCCTTACTTTTACTCAAGTATGACAATTGGGTACTTTTTCCATCACTGGTTTAGAAGCAGGGTTGAATGTTGCTCCTTCAATTTGATACAGTCTAACCTAGGCTATACTGCACCAAACAGGAAACATTTGATTAATTTTCCTGTTAAGAAATGAGCTTTTGCTCCAAAGTTCAACAATGAATATATTTTACACATACTCTGGGTCTTTGGAGTTGACCAGGAAACATGTATTGTTTCATCGTGCTGTAATAGAGAGTAGTGTACCAGTCATGGGTACACTACTCTAAATCATAGCTGACCCCTCCCATGTAGGCTACTTCATTCTGAATACCAGCTTCTTCCCTCAGGTAGACTCTATCCGCTCCCAGAGGGCAAGCTGAACAGATTAAGCCCTCTCATTTTTTGGGGTAATCTTGGGGGCACACCTATTTAAACTTTAGTCTAAGACTATGAGTGGCACTCAAGTCTAGTTCTGATTTACAATAATTAAGATACTTAGCGCCCCCTATGGCTATCTGCTGTTATTGCTTCATAAAGCAGATTCATTGACCGTTTTTGGGACCAAATGTTCATTTCTTTTTCTGTATATTTAATTCTGTATGTAACAGGTGTAACACATGACGAGATCCTCCCACTAGGCATACCACATCATTTCAATGTGGACATTTAAATGGCATTTCAACCTTTACTCACCCACTGAAAAAGACAGCCAGAAGTTTGTTGAATTTCCAATGTTTTATCATTGTGCCTTCAACCATCTAAAAGCACAACCGAATTCCAATGGAAATGTTAGATTTTTGGTGTAGATGGTTGTGTTACTCATTTTAAGGGCGAATAAATACTGTTACATTACTTTAAGTTAGCCTTAACTTTAGGCTATTTACTGTATTACAAAAGTAATATTGAATCGGTTGATTACTCAACATTAACAGAGACGTGAATCTAACATACACATTTTTAATTTGTAGAATTCAAGCCAGACTAAAGATTCTGTACACACATTTAAAGGTAATTTCCGATTGAGCCGACATATGCAGCGTTTACTGTAAATGCAGTCTCTGCTAAAGAGGAACATTGCCTTTAAATTTCAATCACAATGTAAAGCTGAACTTCTGCAATGCAGATTGAATAAGAGCCCCAAGTCATTGTCACAGATGGAACTATACAAGCAGAAGATCTCCTTCAAATGTTGATATTTAATTGAGTTGACAAGAAAACAATTCAATATCCAGTTTGTCTACACATGAATAATTGATATGTTGGACTCACATCTCCATCTCAACCCAAAATCTAAGTTGAAGGGCTACTCAGGGATTTTGGCAAGGAGGCCCTTCATCTACTTCCCCAGTGTCAGGTGAACTCGTGGATATCATTTTTATGTCTCTGCGTTCAGTTTGAAGGAAGTTGCTAATTAGCGCTAGTGCAATTTCTAACTAGCGTTAGTGCAATAACTAGATGTCTATGGGTTTCAGCTAGCATGCTAGCTGATGCTCATAGACTGCAATGACTGGAAGCAAATTCCCATGAATGCTAGCAGATACCCATAGACTTCCAGTCATTGTGCTAACACCAGTTAGCATTGACTCAGGAAACTACCTCTAACTTCCTGCATACTGGACACAGAGTCATGAAAGTGGTATCCATGAGTTCATCTGACTCTGGGGAAGTAGGTAAAGGGCTTCATTGCCAGAATCCTGAAGTATCCCTTTAAAGAATAGTGCTATAAATAAAGTTTGATTTGATTTGATTCTTCATCTTAGATTTTTGGTTGAGATGGAGACATAAATCCAACATATTAATGATAGGCGAGTAGAATAAATGTGAAATCAACAAAAGCGTCAAACCCTAGGCCTACGGTGCCTTCAGAAAATTTTCCCACCCCTTGACTTTTTCCACATTTTGTTGTGTTATAGCCTGAATTTAAAATTATGTTTTTAGAAATGTTTACAAATTAATGTAAAAAATGAAAAGCTAAAATGTCTTGAGTCAATGGCAATCCTAAATAAGTTCAGGAGTAGAAATGTGCTTAATAAGTTTCATGGGCTCACATGAAACTTAGCAGTGTTTAACATTATTTTTGAATGACTACCTCATCTCTGTCTCCACACATACAATACAATTATCTATAAGGTCCCTCGGTGGAGCAGTGAATTTCAAACACAAATTAAACAACAAAGGCCAGGGAGGTTTTCCAATGCTTCACAAAGGGCACCTATTGGTAGATCGGTAAAAAAACAGTCATTGAATATCCCTTTGAGGATGGTGAAGTTATTAACCAAACTTTGGATGGTGTATCAATACACCCAGTCACTACAAAGATACAGACGTCCTCCCTAACTCAGTTGCCGGAGAGTAAGGAAACCACACTTTCACTCACACACTTTCACCATGAGGCCACTGGTGACTTTAAAACAGAGTTTAATGGCTGTGATAGAAAACTGATGATGGATCAACAATACTGTAGTTACTTCATAATACTAACCTAAATGACAGAGTGAAAAGAAGGAAGCCTGTACAGAATACAAATATTCCAAAACATGCATCCTGTTTGTAACAAGGTACTAAAGTAAAATTGCAAAAACATGTGGCAAAGAAATGAACTTTATGTCCTGAATACAAAACGTTGTGTTGGATTTGCCCCAAACATAAGACCTCACTGAGTACAACTCTTCATATTTTTAAGCATGGTAGTGGCTGCATCATCTTATGGGTATGCTTGTCATCGGCATGGAGTAGGGAGTTTTTTTTAAACATAAAAATAAACAGAATAGAGCTAAGCACAGGCAAAATCCTAGAAGAAAATCTGGCTTGACAAACTATGACTAGAAAAGTGAAAAGTGAGGGAAACGATCTCAGAGAAATTGAAGATGGACCACAGGAAGATAGAGGTGGAGTGCGCCCACAGGACTGGAAAACCAACTACCGGCCCAGGTGATAGGCCCAGAACGATACTCGTCATGTTCCTGAGATTCAAGGACAAGGTGGGTATTCTGGAAAGAGCCAAAAACACGAGAGGGACATATATCTTCCTCAACGAGAACTATCCTGAAGCTGTGCGCCAGAAGAGGAAAGAACTGATCCCAGCCATGAATGCTGCCAGAGCTCGTGGGGACATTGCTTACATCCGCTAAGACAGACTCATTGTCCACCCTCCTTCCCAGAAGCCTGGAGGGGATGAGAGAGCCAAGCCTATGGGTTTGTTGCTTCAACCCCGCAAAACACACACACACACCAATTGATTAATGGACTGCTGAATGTAGATTTTTTTCTCTTGCTTTTTTGATATTGTTTATCTCTGATAAGCTACCCAGGAAAGGGCTAAAACTAGCCCATATTAATATGTGTAGCCTTAGAAATAAGGTTAATGAAATCAATACCTTACTAACATCAGATAACATTCATATATTAGCCCTTTCAGAGACTCGCCTAGATAATTCATTTGACGATACTGCACTAGCAATACAAGGATATAACATCTATAGAAGATACAGAAATGCTTATGGGGGAGGTGTTGCTGTATATATTCCGAGCCAAATCCCTGTAATGGGACCAATCCTCCATCATTTGTTTCAAGTGTATTAGTCTATAAATAAATCTCTTTGCCAAAATTCGTCATCTCTCCCATGTCTTATTCGACTAGTATGTTTATTGCTTGCCTACATTTTACTCCCTCCTCTATGCTTAATATAACACACATACATGAATTATTAATTTCGGTTTCCTATCCTGACGTGAAGTTTGTTCTATAGAAAGTATTTGACTCTGATGTGTGCCACAAAAAGTATTTGACTCTAGTGACAAAATTAAGGAAATTAGAAGGGGGGTGGATTTCGACAAGGCCATTTCCTTGCCTGCTGAACCCCCCCCCCCCTTCTATCTTGGGACTGCAAGGCCTGGTACTTTTACAAATAATTTTGGTAGCTCATGTTGACCAGTAGTGTGTGCCACAGAAAGTATTTGACTCCAGCCACAAAATTAAGGGAATTAGAAGGGGAGGAGAATTAATGGCATGGCAAGAAAGTGGCCTTGCCGAAATCCTCCTGTTTTATCCGGTGTCCTTTGTGAATTTAAGTATACTCCCTCTAATTCTCTCTCTCCTTTTCTCTTTCTATCTCTCTCTCTTTGTATCTCTCTCTTTCTCTCTTTCTCTCGGAGGACCTGAGCCTAGGACCATGCCTCAGCACTACCTGGCCTGATTTCTCCTTGCTGTCCCCAGTCCACCTGGTCGTGCTGCTGCTACAATTTCAGCTGTTCTGCCAGCAGCTATGAAACCCTGACCTGTTCACCAGACGTGCTACCTCGTCCCGGACCTGCTGTTTTCGACTCTCTCTCTCTACCACAACTGCTCTCTCCAACTCTAAGTGATCGGCTATGAAAAGCCAACTGACATTAACTCCTGAACGTGCTGACCTGTTGCACCCTCTACAACCACTGTGATTATTATTATCTGACCCTGCTGGTCATCTATGACCTTTTGAACATCTTGGCCATGTACTGTTATAATCTCCACCCGGCACAGCCAGAAGAGGACTGGCCACCCCTCAGAGCCTGGTTCCTCTCTAGGTTTCTTCCTAGGTTCCGGCCTTTCTAGGGAGTTTTTCCTAGCCACTGTGCTTCTACATCTGCATTGCTTGCTGTTTGGGGTTTTAAGCTGGGTTTCTGTACAGCACTTTGTGACATCGGCTGATGTAAAAAAAAGGGCTTTATAAATACATTTGATTGATTGATTATCATGTCACCAGAATAAAACCCTCAAAATGTATTGGAAATGAGCATCAAGATCATCACCTTGCACTTTCACCACCCAGTGAAGTTCATCATAATTACATTTACATTTACATTTAAGTCATTTAGCAGACGCTCTTATCCAGAGCGACTTACAAATTGGTGCGTTCACCTTAAGACATCCAGTGGAACAGCCACTTTACAATAGTGCATCTAAATATTTTAAGGGGGGGGGGGTGGGTGAGAAGGATTACTTTATCCTATCCTAGGTATTCCTGAAAGAGGTGGGGTTTCAGGTGTCTCCGGAAGGTGGTGATTGACTCCGCTGTCCTGGCGTCGTGAGGGAGTTTGTTCCACCATTGGGAGGCCAGAGCAGCGAACAGTTTTGACTGGGCTGCGCGGGAACTGTACTTCCTCAGTGGTAGGGAGGCGAGCAGGCCAGAGGTGGATGAACGCAGTGGATGAATTTCATCTGTAGCCTAATAAACTGCATGATTGCCTGACGAGTCGTATTGGGAAGATCACACACTCATAACGCCAAATTTACTTCGATATGATTGTTATATCAGTATATGCTCACAAAAGCGTTTCCACCAACATTTCTTTAATAATTAATTTTACCAACACAAAAAGATCCCACCATGTCTAGCCTACTTTGTTTTGTTGACATTTGAAAAGTTTACTGAAACATTTTCTGTTTCCATCAGGACATTACATGTACTTTACTTGCAAAAAAAGGTTGAATGGAAACCTGGTTAGTGAGACAGAAGCGTATACTATACTAAATTAAAATAATTATTTGAACAAAAATGTGCAGAAAGTGTGGTTTCAATTTTTTTTAAAATCTAAATAGTGTGCCACCACTGGCATTCGACCCCATACCTCACGTGATCAAATGAAACTGACTTCATTGTAGCGATGGGCATTCTGGCTCTTTTCAGTGAGCTGTTTGGCTCAGCTCACCAAAAAGAGCCAGCTCTTTTGGCTCCCAAACGGCACTTTAAAAAAAAAAGTTTGGGGATTTTTTCAAGTTAAACAGTTTGCAATAGTTTGACTATGATTGGTGTTCAAACAATTCTAATTAAATTATTGAATGAAATCATATTCTATCTTAACCACAATGTATTTAAAAATGCATTGGTTTGTTATGAAAAAGAATGCTATTAAACATTTGCATTTAAAGTATCACTTTTTAATGTATATTAACAAAGTGCGTATTAATCTAACCATTCAAAACTAATACAATCTGAACAGCATAATAGAATATTGCACCATATCAAAGAAAAATTCATAACAATGTGCAAAACTGCAGCATCCCACTTAAAACATGAAACTGGTCCCTCTTTTCTCTCTCTTCTTTATTGCCATGTTATAACCAGCAGCACACAGCAGTGCTGACCATATTTTGCCTTTATGAGAGATTTGCATTCAGAAATGCAAGCTGCCTCACTTTCGAGTGGCTGATGCGTTTTCTTCTCTCAGTAATTATTTGTCCCGTTTTTGAGAAGATCCTCTCAAAGGGAACGGATGTGGCCACTATGCAGAGTCTCCCTGTCATGCCTTTAGTAAGCCGTGGGTAGACAGAGGCCTTGTTCCTCCGCCAGCTCAGAGGATCTGCTCCTCCGAATAGGATCGGACCTCCATTATGGCATCTGCTGAGGGATTCCTTTGTCCTGCATCCCCAGTTGTTCTCTTGTCAAACAGCATCCAAACAGCAGACGTTTGTGGCACTACTGCTGGTGCTTCTGCTCCATCTGATCCCTCTTCTTCCTGTTGACCTGGTGCCTGAGCCAGCTGACTGCTGGGGCTGTCCCTCCCTGCTGCTGAGGTTATTCTTTGAAGAGCCTCATCAATCGCTCTGGCATCACTGAAGGTTAACTTCTTAAACCTGGGGTCAAGTGCAGCGGTTTCGGATAGCACGTGATTATATTCCATTCTGTGGAACTTTCTGTCCATTGATGCACATAGGATGTCCGTCGACTCTGTCACCTGTCCTGTGGTTACATTTGCTTCTCTCTGGCGGCTGGCTGTGATTCGCTGCAGACCCTTACACAGGAGTATCATTTTTGAGACTGTCACATAGCTGAAAAGAAAGAACAGTAATTTATTAGTTCAGGTTCATGTTTTGTCTACTGATACTACATTCTGATCTACTGCTCATATACATATAAAATACTGGATTAAATAATGATGTAGTAATAACTGCTTGCTCTACCTCTCTCCACTGATCTCCACATTGACCTGCTCAAAGGGTTCCAGGACTCTGCACACCTCCTCCACCACCTCCCATTCCTCTTGGGTCAGAGCATCAACAGGTGCATTGTCAATGGCCAGGATAGAGATGATGGCATCCTTTGACTCAAGAAACCGCTTCAACATATAAAATGTTGAGTTCTACCTTTTAGTGCAGTCTTGTTTAGGCCTCAGCTCAGGCATCCCCATCTGGCGTTGTGTAGACTTTAGTTTTTCAGCACCTACTGTGCTCCTGTGGAAATATTCCACAGCTGCTTTCACTTTGTCCACAGTGGGCTTCATCACCTTCAGAGCATCTCTTACAATCAGGTTGATTGTGTGGGCAAGACATGGACGATGGGTCCATTTGAACATTTTCATGGCTTTGGTTATGTTAGCTGCATTGTCACTAACACAACAGACCACTTTTCCATCTACTTGCCATTCTCTGGCCACTCTCAACAGCTCCTCTGCCAAGTTCTCTGAGGTGTGTCTGTCGCTGAACTCAAAGCAGTCCAGGAGACAGCTAGACATCGAAAAATCTTCAATGAAGTGACATGTAACCGGCATGGGTTTGAACCTGGGTCCTCTGTCTCACCAACACAAGTGACTGCCCGCGAGACAACATGCAAAACATTTGAGCTATACAAAATGTATCAACTGAACTCCCTCAGCAACAATCCAAGCTTCCTGTGGAGTGAGGTATGGCACGTTCCTAACTCTGTTACACTGTGCTGACATGCTTTCCTTTGCACTGCAGGCGGCATGGTAGTCACAAGGTCAACGTGGAGTGGTAAGACAGCAATGCCATATTCTGCTTGAGGACTGAATGTTTCACCATGTTCTAACAAACAACCCCCTTTACAGATAAAAGTAACATGGATCAATGTGAATTCATCTGACATTCTGGAGGGAGATTCATTGGGAGTTCTGTGTGGAATTGCCATTGACTACACTGTTGTCTTTATAGAGGTAGGAAAAAGTTGCTGCAAACCAATGGTTACACATATGAGTTCCTCATGTCCTCACAAGAGCTGCTGGGAGAGAGCCCTGCAGGGACACGGACAACCTTGAGGTGTGACTATGAGGCTGCCTGTATACAAGGACAAATGTACAGTGGTGGTTTGAGGGGAGGTGCCTATTATGTCTACTATGGTTATATTCATCCTGGTTTATAGGGACCACTATTTTCAATCTTAAGTTGCTTAAATTATGCCAATTATGCCTACAGGGGCCCCCTCAAAAGGGTGCGTGCTTAGCCCCCTCCTGTACTCCCTGTTCACCCACGACTGAGTGGCCGTGCACGACTCCAAAACCATTGAGATTGCTGACAACACAACGGTGGTAGGCCTGATTACCGATGAGGATGAGACAGCTTATAGGGAGGAGGTCAGAGACCTGGCGGTGTGGTGCCAGGACAACAACTTCTCCCTCAACGTCAGCAAGACAAAGGAGCTGTTCGTAGACTACAGGAAACGGATGGACGAGTATACCCCCATTTACGGGGCTGTAGTAGAGCAGGCAGAGGATTTCAAGTTCCTCGTCCACATCACTAAGGATCTATCATGGCCCACTCACACCAACACAGTCGTGAAGAGGGCACAACAATACCTCTTTCCAAGCAGTTTCCATACCAAACGGTGATGTAGTTTCAAACCAAACGGTGATGCAGTTTCCCTCGGCTCACCTGCATCTACTGCTGCAAGTCCTTCAACCAGAAGGGCAGCCTGGACCGCCACATGCGGCTGCACATGGGCATCACACCTTTCGTTTGTCGCATCTGCGGCAAGAAGTACACCCGGAGATGTACTGTTTAAGTTCTCAGGCTGAGAATTGTCTGCACCTGCTGATAGTCACACAGCCTCAAGGCGGAGATAGTAGAGTGAGAAACCACAGCCTAGACATGTTTTTATAATTTTAGATAATTTGTATCTAATTCAATGCAATAATGTTACGGTATGATCGACGGTAGGTTGTTCACACCACTAGTATAAAGAGCGTTGTCTCCTGTTTCGTCACACAGATCTTTACTATAGACTACTGAGGTATTCTGTATGTGAATCTCTGTCTGTAATTGCATTTTATTTTCTAAAGAGTTTTATACCAAGGTTCCTGTGTCTGTGTCATCTATCAGGAAGACTGATTGTTAAAGGAAACTTACATCACCCCATGCAAAGGACCACCCAACATCTGGCGAGCTTGCCAGGAGAGAGTGACTACTGCGTCTGGATGATCTTGTACCCAATGTGCAGCGCATCAAATTATAAGGTAAGCAGACGCCTGTTAAACCAGAAGTCTGAAATTAGAAAAAGCACTGTGTGGTTGATGACTCTTTCCAGTATGTAAGCGGCACCTCACTCATGGGGTAGATTTTTTTTTATTTCACCTTTATTTAACCAGGTAAGCAAGTTGAGAACAAGTTCTCATTTACAATTGCGACCTGGCCAAGATAAAGCAAAGCAGTTCGACACATACAACGACACAGAGTTACACATGGAGTAAAACAAACATACAGTCAATAATACAGTAAAAAAAACAAGTCTATATACAATGTGAGCAAATTAGGTGAGAAGGGAGGTAAAGGCAAAAAAGGCCATGGTGGCAAAGTAAATACAATATAGCAAGTAAAACACTGGAATGGTAGTTTTGCAATGGAAGAATGTGCAAAGTAGAAATAAAAATAATGGGGTGCAAAGGAGCAAAATAAATAAATAAATTAAATACAGTTGGGAAAGAGGTAGTTGTTTGGGCTAAATTATAGGTGGGCTATGTACAGGTGCAGTAATCTGTAAGATGCTCTGACAGTTGGTGCTTAAAGCTAGTGAGGGAGATAAGTGTTTCCAATTTAAGAGATTTTTGTAGTTCGTTCCAGTCATTGGCAGCAGAGAACTGGAAGGAGAGGCGGCCAAAGACAGAATTGGTTTTGGGGGTGACTAGAGAGATATACCTGCTGGAGCGTGTGCTACAGGTGGGAGATGCTATGGTGACCAGCGAGCTGAGATAAGGGGGTACTTTACCTAGCAGGGTCTTGTAGATGACATGGAGCCAGTGGGTTTGGCGACGAGTATGAAGCGAGGGCCAGCCAACGAGAGCGTACAGGTCGCAATGGTGGGTAGTATATGGGGCTTTGGTGACAAAACGGATAGCACTGTGATAGACTGCATCCAATTTGTTGAGTAGGGTATTGGAGGCTATTTTGTAAATGACATCGCCAAAGTCGAGGATTGGTAGGATGGTCAATTTTACAAGGGTATGTTTGGCAGCATGAGTGAAGGATGCTTTGTTGCGAAATAGGAAGCCAATTCTAGATTTAACTTTGGATTGGAGATGTTTGATATGGGTCTGGAAGGAGAGTTTACAGTCTAACCAGACACCTAAGTATTTGTAGTTGTCCACGTATTCTAAGTCAGAGCCGTCCAGAGTAGTGATGTTGGACAGGCGGGTAGGTGCAGGTAGCGATCGGTTGAAGAGCATGCATTTAGTTTTACTTGTATTTAAGAGCAATTGGAGGCCACGGAAGGAGAGTTGTATGGCATTGAAGCTTGCCTGGAGGGTTGTTAACACAGTGTCCAAAGAAGGGCCGGAAGTATACAGAATGGTGTCGTCTGCGTAGAGGTGGATCAGAGACTCACCAGCAGCAAGAGCGACCTCATTGATGTATACAGAGAAGAGAGTCGGTCAAGAATTGAACCCTGTGGCACCCCCATAGAGACTGCCAGAGGTCCGGACAGCAGACCCTCCGATTTGACACACTGAACTCTATCAGAGAAGTAGTTGGTGAACCAGGCGAGGCAATCATTTGAGAAACCAAGGCTGTCGAGTCTGCCGATGAGGATGTGGTGGTTGACAGAGTCGAAAGCCTTGGCCAGATCAATGAATACGGCTGCACAGTAATGTTTCTTATCGATGGCGGTTAAGATATCGTTTAGGACCTTGAGCGTGGCTGAGGTGCACCCATGACCAGCTCTGAAACCAGATTGCATAGCAGAGAAGGTATGGTGAGATTCGAAATGGTCGGTAATCTGTTTGTTGACTTGGCTTTCGAAGACCTTAGAAAGGCATGGTAGGATAGATATAGGTCTGTAGCAGTTTGGGTCAAGAGTGTCCCCCTTTGAAGAGGGGGATGACCGCAGCTGCTTTCAATCTTTGGGAATCTCAGATGACACGAAAGAGAGGTTGAACAGGCTAGTAATAGGGGTGGCAACAATTTCGGCAGATAATTTTAGAAAGAAAGGGTCCAGATTGTCTAGCCCGGCTGATTTGTAGGGGTCCAGATTTTTCAGCTCTTTCAGAACTTCAGCTGAATGGATTTGGGAGAAGGAGAAATGGGGAAGGCTTGGGCGAGTTGCTGTTGGGGGTGCAGTGCTGTTGACCGGGGTAGGAGTTGCCAGGTGGAAAGCATGGCCAGCCGTAGAAAAATGCTTATTGAAATTCTCAATTATGGTGGATTTATCAGTGGTGACAGTGTTTCCTATCTTCAGTGCAGTGGGCAGCTGGGAGGAGGTGTTCTTATTCTCCATGGACTTTACAGTGTCCCAGAACTTTTTAGAGTTAGTGTTGCAGGAAGCAAATTTCTGCTTGAAAAAGCTAGCCTTGGCTTTTCTAACTGCCTGTGTATAACGGTTTCTAGCTTCCCTGAACAGCTGCATATCACGGGGGCTGTTCGATGCTAATGCAGAACGCCATAGGATGTTTTTGTGTTGGTTAAGGGCAGTCAGGTCTGGGGAGAACCAAGGGCTATATCTGTTCCTGGTTCTAATTTTCTTGAATGGGGCATGTTTATTTAAGATTGTTAGGAAGGCATTTAAAAAAAATATCCAGGCATCCTCTACTGACGGGATGAGATCAATATCCTTCCAGGACACCCCGGCCAGGTCGATTAGAAAGGCCTGCTCGCTGAAGTGTTTCAGGGAGCGTTTTACAGTGATGAGTGGAGGTCGTTTGACCGCTGATAATTACAGGATCAGTCGATACCTAAATGTATGTACAAACCCGTAATAGGATGTATATGTGATAAATGACACAGAATCCCAGGTGTAATAGTTAGAAATTCCTGAGGGTCTAATGGAACCTTGTGTCAGGAACTTGGTTATAGATTAGGATGAACCAAGTCAGTACTGAGGTACTGGGTGACAAGTGATTGAAAGTGTTATATGCACATGGTGTTCTTACCTGAGGGAAGACACTGGTTTTATGTATGGTGTTCTTACCTGAGGGAAGACACTGGTTTTATGTATGGTGTTCTTACCTGAGGGAAGACACTGGTTTTATGTATGGTGTTCTTACCTGAGGGAAGACACTGGTTTTATGTATGGTGTTCTTACCTGAGGCAAGACACTGGTTTTATGTATGGTGTTCTTACCTGAGGGAAGACACTGGTTTTATGTATGGTGTTCTTACCTGAGGGAAGACACTGGTTTTATGTATGGTGTTCTTACCTGAGGGAAGACACTGGTTTTATGTATGGTGTTCTTACCTGAGGGAAGACACTGGTTTTATGTATGGTGTTCTTACCTGAGGGAAGACACTGGTTTTATGTATGGTGTTCTTACCTGAGGGAAAACACTGGTTTTATGTATGGTGTTCTTACCTGAGGGAAGACACTGGTTTTATGTATGGTGTTCTTACCTGAGGGAAGACACTGGTTTTATGTATGGTGTTCTTACCTGAGGGAAGACACTGGTTTTATGTATGGTGTTCTTACCTGAGGGAAGCTATTGGTTTTGTTTTGATATATGTATAATTGGTGTGATTATAGATTTGGTGTGGAACAATTGTTGTATGAGTTGAGTGTATTTGATAACAGTAAATGGACATATGCTAGTCAATATCAAGAATTTCTATGTACTGAAAAAAATCTAGACTGGTATAGACAACAAATCTTTAAGACAATACAAGAAGGGATAAATTTGCGAATTGCATATTGGGAAAGAATTGCATATTGGGAAAGACAGTTGTGAGTTTACTCTTCCATTACATCCACAAGAGAGGAGAGAGGGAGACCCCTGTACTGAAGTTAAAATACAATTGAAGCCAATTGTGGTTATTTACCACACATATGTGGAACCATTTACAGTAGTGTGGTTAGTGAATAAATGTAGTGAAACTAAAGAAGAAGAGGGGTTAGAGGAAATAGAACTGCGTTCGGTATATCATCCTATCTTGGGTTCTACTACCCGTATACGGGGATAGAACTGGGTTTTTCTACAGTACCATACAGATAAGTCACTCAGTCCACATTACATAGAACCTGATTAAAACAAAATCACGGGGCACCATGACAGATTCAACCAAAGGCAGTGCAGAGACAGTGGATCCCACACCAATGAAGGGTGAGCCTGACCTCTGACACTGGCCTGACTGATGCTGACTTGGAGCTTTTCGTTGACGGTTCTGCCTATATGGATCAAACGACAGGGAAGAAACTTGCAGGGTTTGGTATAGTGACAATTGATAGAACCACTCACATACAACAACCATTACCAGATACTTTCTCAGCTCAACAGGCTGAACTTTTGACACTAACCACTGCCTGTAAAATGGGAGAAGGGAAAAGGGTTACAATTTTTTCTGATTCTGCTTATGCAATAGGGATTTGTCTCTCCTTTGTCTGGAGGAGTAGGGGTTTTCACAATGCTTGTGTAATTCCTATTCATAATAGAACTATGGTTTCAGATCATTTGGAGGCTATGGTGCTGCCCTCTGCTTTGGCTATTGTGAAGGTTGCTGCTCACACTGGGGGGGAAATGTTGTGAGTATGGGTAACGCCATGGCAGATGAGGCTGCTAAATTGGCTGCCTCCAAGTGTCATAGCCACTCCATGTTCTTCTCTGCTACTGTTGGGAAAGACACTGATGATTTGGCATCTTAACAGGCTTTGGATGCTGGTTCTCATTTGGTATGGCAACAGCAGGGTCATTTCCCTACGCCAAGAGGACCATTTGTCCATCTTGACATGGATTTTATAGATCTTGCAGAAAGAAAAGAAAGGAAAAGGTACTGTTTAGTCCCTATTGACAGGTTCACCAAGGTGGGTGGAGGCCTTTCCCACAACACACTGTGAAGCTAAGACAGTAGCAAAGCTACCAGTGAGGGAGATTATACCTAGATTTGGTGTTCCTAGGGTTTATCTGCAGACAATGGTACCCACTTCACTTGTGATGTAGTGAAGCTGGTAGCCATAATGATGGGAGTGGACCAGAAATTTGTGTCCATCTACCACCCCCAGAGTAATGGGGTTACCGAGAGAGCTAACCAATCCATTAAACAAGGGTTAGCTAAGGCATGCCACTCCACCAAGAAATCTTGGTTGGATTGTTTACCAATGGTGTTAATGAAAATGTGCAGCTATGTTAATAAAGACCTGGGGTGTACACCAAATTCAATTTTGACAGGATATCCATGAATGTTTCCGCACACAGACCCATGACTGACAGACATATAGACCTCACTCTAGCTGAAGGAGTACATGAAAGAGCTAAGTACTATTGTCAGATCTCTCCACTCTCACACTAGGAAAGCTCAGGAGGAGGTACCAGGTGAGGCCCCCGACTATCTGCCTGTGGAGGTTGGACACGGGGTCAAAATCCGGGTCCACAAGAGAAAAAGGAACCAACCAAGATGGATGGGGCCATTCAAGGTAACCATGGCAACACCAACCGCAGTCAGAGTTCAGGAAAGGTCTGACTGGCCCACCTGCCAGAAGGTGTTCACCCCACAGGAGACGATGGAGCCAGACACAGCCTAAAATAAGAGGCAGAAGCAGATGTGAGTCGAGACCAACGACTTGAAAAAGATAAAGGGCAAGACCAAAGCCATGAAGAACCAAGTGTTTTACATGATCAGCAAGTTTATGTTGAAAACCCTTGGGGGGTATAAGAGAGGGAAGACAACAACATGTGGTTGTTGGTGGTTGACTGTGTTGGCTCTATCCACACTACTTGTTTGTGTGGGTGATGCCGTACCTGTCAACACGTGGGTAAAGTTTGGTCGAGACTTAGGTAGAAAAGTGTCCCCAAACGGGACTGTGGTGTTAATGTTGTCTAAACCCAAATCCATGAGAGAGTTGTTTGGTTCAATGAGTAGACCAATGGCAGAGACAGATCAGGCCTGTGGAATGTTGTATTTTATGAGGAGGGCAAAATAAAAGCAGAGCCAGCATAATGGTTCACTGGGAAATTTGGAAATGTTATGTTCCAGATTTGAATGGGTATCTTATCATTTGTAGTTCCTGTGTTGATAGGATTTTGCTGTGTTTTGATTTTTTGTTGTCTTGGTAAATGGGCAGTGAAGAAGACCATGCCTGGTTTAACAGTATTGGCTTTACCTGCCTCATATGATGAACACTATGAATCCACTGGTGTTGACCATAACTATGACCCTCTCGCTTGCTCAACTGACCCAGAGGATTATTACTATACTACCTATATGTGAATGGTTCCAGATGTCTAACGTCGATTTCTGTACATGGTTATATGAGACTAGGTAGTCTCAAAGGGGGGAATTTTGGGGGTTACCTTGGGGGTCAGGTGTGAGGCTACACCAATGCCATGATTACTGCATACTGTATATGTGATAACCTTTGTATGCTTGCAATGCGCAATGATGGAAAATTGAGATGTACTGCTTTAGTTCTGAGAATTGTCTGCACCTGCTGATAGTCACGCAGCCTCAAGGCGGAGATAGTAGAGTGAGAAACCACAGTCTAGACATGTCTTTCTCATTTGACATACTTTGTATCTAATCTCTGTCTGCAATTGCATTTTATTACTAAAGAGTTTTATACCAAGGTTCCTGTGTCTGTGTCGTCTATCTGGAAGACTGATTGTTAAGGGAAACGCACATCACCCCATGCAAAGGACCACTCAACAGTTCCATTTACTGCGCAGTACTTTAATGCCACTACTGCAGACAGCCAATGCCTCTCAGTCTGGGACAGGAAAGGAAAATGATTGCTGAGGCCATCAACAGCAGCAGTATTTCCAATCAGATTTGTACATACCTTAACTGTTGGGTTGTTTGTCAAGTAAAGTGGCATAAAAAGTTATACTGTGGAAAATTATATTTAGTATACCAATTAAAAAGACAAACAAACAAAGGACATGTTGGATTTTTTGTTTGATCTGTGGAGTAGTTTGAAAGTGTGTACTTAATGAAGGTGGTGGAGAGTTTCAGTCTTCTATGCTGACTCCTGAAGTCCAGAGAGCACATCAGACTGAAAAGGCAATCGAGGGCAACATTAATATAAAAGACATGGATGGGGAAGCAGATGGTGAGGGGAAAGAAAGAGCAGTGTTTTAAATTACATTTACACCCAAGAAACCAATTTTTCTGCCCGTAGTTGCATGATTATGAACTATAAACTAAATGCCATAAATTCTTCCTTAGAGGATTATTTGTCTGCCCCCCCCCCCCATTTTTATTATATCAGAAAGTCAAGTTATGAAAGTGATCTTTTCAACATCCTCAACTTTCAATCAATCAACTTACAAACTAACAAGCAAGAAGAGATAGTCTACTGCACTTTTTTTCTCATTTTTGCTACTATAAGTAAATAAATACATCAGGAACTACAAGCACCATAAACATCTGTTTGACTTCAAAGTAATGCATTCTGGGAACAGATGTTATTTTATCGAGCGTCTTCTCTGTTCTCTGAGGGCTTGTCAATGAGAAGAGAACACCAATTCCCATCATGCAAATTAACTTTTTCCCTCGAAATTGTCCCGTCTGCCGTATCACGAAATGGGAAAATGAGAGCTGCGAAAGGAGTAACCAGGCAGATGAAATTGAACATAAGTTAACGTGCACATAGACACATTATATATGGAACAGTACCGCAGTTGTATTACGACGGTTCGTTATGACATAGAAGTTGTACGGTGTTCTTTCTTTCTTCGTTTTTGTTGTTAGCTACATGGACGTTGAACTAGCTGGCTAACGTTAGCCACCTCCCTGTCGCGAGCAACGCCGGGGTGGATATCTTCGTTTAGGCTTCGGCTCATCACCGTACTGCAGTATGTTACAGGGGCTAAAAAGAGGGCCAGGGCTCGGTTATAGAATTTGAGCGTTACCGCTGTGCAAAAACAGCGTCGGTTCAAACCATTGGTCAAAAATGCACAACCCTTTGCAAGCTATAATTAATTCCATATTCTATGCAAGTTAGCCAGCCAGCTTAGTCAGTAGTTAATATGATTGTGCAGTACATAAATTAATTGCAAGTAACGTTTCAGTGCCCGTGGTACAGTGCTGCCGTTGTATTCCCGAAAAGGTAAGAAAAGTTGTCCTGTTTTGCTAAGTAAGCAAAGTTTCTTGGTTAGGTTATCAAACAGTTAATCTCCAAGATATCTGTCCACTAGTTTCCAACTTGGGGATCATACAAGGCAGCATGGAGCGAGGAGACACCATGGAGCGAGGAGACACCATGGAGCGAGGAGACACCATGGAGCGAGCTGGCAGCATCCAACTGGACATCCCTGACTTCAGCAACTCTGTGCTGTCCCACCTGAACCAGCTGCGTATGCAGGGGCGGCTGTGCGACATTGTGGTGAACGTGCAGGGCCAGAGCTTCCGTGCTCACAAGGTGGTGCTGGCTGCCAGTTCCCCTTACTTCCGAGACCACATGTCGCTGAGCCAGATGAGCACCGTATCCCTGTCAGTCATCCGCAATCCCTCTGTGTTCGAGCAGCTCCTCTCCTTCTGCTACACCGGGAGGCTGTGCATGCAGCTGGCGGACATCATCAGCTACCTGACAGCTGCCAGCTTCCTGCAGATGCAGCACATCATCGACCGCTGCACCCAGATCCTGGAGGGCATCCATCTGAAGATCAGCCTGGCGGATGTGGAGGAGGAACTGGGGGCTGGAGTGAGGCACAGGGGGGCTGGGAGCTTGGAGGCCAGAAGAGGAGGAGGGGGGTTAGGGACATCAGGGGGCTCGCGCTCCCTTAGCCCGCGCCACAGCAGCCCCAGGGTTCTGGGCCTTCGAGGAAGCAGTGCTGGAGGGGCCTTGGATATCCGGGAGGTGGGAAGCCCAGCGGGGGAGTCCATGAGCCCCCAGATGGTGGAGCACAGCGGGCTGGGCCCAGAGGGGCTGGCTAGGGGGGTGGTAGTGGGCAGCAGGCTGGGGAAGGAGCCCATACTGCGCATCAATCGGGCTGGCCAGTGGTACGTGGAGGCCGAGTCAGAGAGAGGGAGTGGTGGTGAAGAGGTGGAGTCAGTGCGGGTGGTGGACGGGTTGAGGATAAAGACTGAGAGGTTGGAGGAGTGGATGGGGGCCGATACCCAGGAGGAAGGGAGCGGGGCGGAGGAGGGAGCAGCCATGATGATCGACACGTCCGGGCACAGCTCATTGGTGCAGGAGGGTTTTGTCACGGGGGCCAAAAGCTCTCAGCCCTCCAGCAGCTTCAGTGAGACAGAGAGGTGGGTACAAGTTCCAGGGAAGCAGGCCCTTCATGGTTTCATCTATGCCTTTATATAAAGGGAGAGTGTGCATGCAAGTTTTGAACTGCAGTCAAATTCAGTACGAAGTACCTCAGAAAAGCACTTTGGGTAACATTTAAAGTTGAGTGAAAATTCAATACAAAGTAGCCTACTATATGTATTACTAATGGAAGATGGAGTGCTAAGGTAAATGGCAAGGTGGAGCTACTCACCGAACTGAGGTTTACGGATCCAGTATCTCTATCCTGTTAGGTTTAGTCCTACTGGCAGTGTGGTGGTGATGGCCGAGAGACAGAGAGCCAAAAGTGAGTCACCCAGCAGAGCGGACAACCAGCGCCACACCAGCTCACAGGTATGTGTCACCCTCATCGACTGGTATTCTACCGTGGTGGTCAGCACTATGCATTCCCAAAGTCCACCATACATCGCTAGTCCTGTGGTTTGTTTGCCAGGGGGAGGAGCAGGCCGTGTTCGACATGGGTGGTTACGAGGAGTACCTGCGTGAGCAGGTGGGTGACCGCTGGTTCCGCTACAACCCTCGGCTCACCTGCATCTACTGCTGCAAGTCCTTCAACCAGAAGGGCAGCCTGGACCGCCACATGCGGCTGCACATGGGCATCACACCTTTCGTTTGTCGCATCTGCGGCAAGAAGTACACCCGCAAGGACCAGCTGGAGTACCACATTCGCAAGCACACAGGAAACAAGCCCTTCCATTGCCACGTCTGCGGCAAAAGCTTCCCCTTCCAGGCCATCCTCAACCAGCACTTCCGCAAGAACCACCCGGGCTGCGCCCCTCAGGAGGTGGCCCACAGTGCCTCCCCAGAGACCACCACCGTCTCCTCACGGGGGGGCCAGAACGAGGAGGAGTCGCCCAGCCAGGAGGAGCCAGAGGGGGGTAGCAATGGAGGAGGGGCCTCTTTTGGAGAGGGTGCCCAGGCCTCGGTCTCCACCACTGGGCCTGATTGACTCAGTGGACCATGGAGGGAGATGGTTGGGGTATGGGAGAACAGGGTATTAGTTTTTTTTTTGGGGGGGGGGGGGGCAGGCAGGCAGGCAGGCAGGAAATTAAGCTGTCATTTTGTGCTCTCCTGCCAGGCGAAGGAAAATATATATATCTTGAAGTTGCTTCAAAGGAAAGGATGAAAAGGGAGTAGGTGATTTCAGAGGGTTTCAAGTCCATCCAGGGTGTTATTTTTATAAGCATTTTTCAAATCCCTTCAACTAAACAGCAGGGACGGGAGTTCCAGAATGATGCAAAAGAGTAGTTTGATAGGGCACTTTGTATTATATAGTTATTTATAAGTGATATGTCCGCTTTAGACCACATCTACCTTCATAACACAAACTGAACAGATAAATCGAACACATGAAGAAATGCCACACTCTAATAACTTCATACAACACTGAATGCCCATAGTTTTTATTTGACTGTCTATTTTCCCATGTTACAGTTTTATACTTTTGTATTACCGGTTTACAGGTTCAGAATGCAGAGAAATAACAGGCTGAACTGGTCACAGTTTGGTCATATTGTATTAATATTGCCAAAACACTGTGCCAGTATAATAACTACATATATACATACTCTCCATTTTTTTTCCTTTTGCCTTGAGACAATCTTGAGCAGTTGGGGGTCAATATGATAGATAATCAGACTCTTCATATATGCTCATTTTAAGTGCCAGAATGGCTTTAAAAAAAATGCAATTGCACATGAATAGTAGACATGGCCCAGTGAACAAAAAAAACGGTTAATTTGGTAGTAATAAGTGCAATGATGAAAATAACACAACCTTCTTGACAGATGTCAAGAAGACCGAAGGGTCAACATGGCTAAATGCTTTCGAAAGTGTAACATTATTTAATCAGTACAACAATTTTACAGATGTATTGTGAAAGAGGACTCTTGATCCATCTGTAATTTGCCGGTTAAAACCTCATATCTCTACATTCTTCAACTAGCTGCTGAATGCATACTTATATACAGGAATGCAAAACACAGGAAACTCAATGGTCTTCAACCTCCGATAAGCTACAATAAAACTCAGTTACCTCTCACACATCACTACGCAATACAGGTCTGCTCAAAGCAGATTGGTCGATACACTCAGCAGAATTTACCGTATGTAAAATTGTTTTCTCATTTTTCTATGTTGTAGTTAACGTTAACTACTTTTTTTAATGATTTTTTTTAAAGTGACAAGATTTTTTCTCCCGCATAGATCTCATGTCTTTCGGAACATTTTTGTATCTAGCTCTGACAATGTATCTGGAGGACGTAGAGACGAGACGAGATTGTAATGGGGGACACTCGTATACCTATCGGGGGAGTCCTAAGGAGGAGCAGGATGGGAGACTAATAAGACCTTGCGGCTGTACTGTAGTACCACCCAAGAGAAAGCAGGAGGTCACTGACTGCCAGGGATGGCCTGTCACCAGAGGATAGACACGCAGCCTGCGTGCTTGCTACAGTAGAATGTGCTCCTTTGGCAATCCGTAAGGGGCATCCTGGCAACCAATGGAATTGAGAGGATAAGCCAAGGAACTTATTCCCCCCCCTCGCATGGAGGCCAACATTACTATGCCAAGCACTTAAAGGAGGGGTTTGAAAGGATAGCATTTAAGAATTATGTAAAAGGTATATATCGCATATGCATATTTAAACACATTTGTTGCTATATAAGAGTAAAGAGAACCTAAACTTGCTAAGATTTTGAACGCAGATATAATGGTAGCATAGTGGATTGGCTGTTCTTTCTCTCCCCCCTTTTTTTTGTTTTACAGAGCTGTGAATCATTTGTGGTTGTGACGGGAGTTTTTATGAATGGGTGTATGCAAGTGAAAAACAGCTACTGATTTGTCCACTGGTTATTTCTTATCCGGATTGAGAATGCATTACACATCACCACAGTACACCTCAGTCTAGATTCGTCAGACAAAAACAGGTCAACATTTGTTACAACAAATATCAGGTATTTTTGTTTACTGTTTTTAAGTTTACTCTCTTTGTAAGTTACGTTTAATATTATGGAGTTTAAAAACATGCTTGGGCTAACTGCAGTGATATCTTACAGCAAGCTTTATTTAGCAAGTGTGCAAAGCTTAAATATACATGTTTTAATAAAATGAATAAAATATTTTATTGTGTAAATGAATATGCCATTATGGCAGTAGCAATGCAGCTATTATTTTACGTCGAAACTAGGGATGCACAAATGTGGAAATGAAACCGGTTGCTTAGGGCCCAAGCCGTTAGTTTTTAGGAACTATGTTGGGGTCTCAACTTACAGTTTTGAAATTTAGTTGAGCATCAGCAGTTTTTTTCTCTTATGTCAGTCAATTATTGAGCGTGCACGAAGGGCACATGCCCAGGGGCCTCCCATTGATTTTGCCAGTCACTCTCCCTCAGATATCATATTAACGTGGCGTAAGTCATGGCAAAATCTGTAGAATTGCAGGAAATATGGTGTAAAAAGGAAGAAGGAAATCTCCACCCGATGGCAAAATGAGTGGAATAGCGTTGAAATGAAATAAAATCGCAAGTTTTCTCTGCACCATGGCAAAATGTGTAGAATTGCAGGAAATATGGTGTAAAAAGGAAGAAGGAAATCTCCACCCGATGACAAAATGAGTGGAATAGCGTTGAAATTAAATTAAATCGCAGTCTAATCTCTGCACCATGGCAAAATGTGTAGAATTGTACAAACTTGCTTTAAACTGCAATATTTTCTCTGCGCCCAATGGCAAAAATGAAAATGTATTGCGGGAAATTCACCCAAAACATATATTTTTTCTCTACGCCATCAAGAGGGGTCCACTAAAATATTTTTCTCCTGTGAGGTGGGGGGGGCCTCCCAACAAAATGTTGCTTTAGGCCCCCAAAAGGCTAGGGGGAAATCTTGGTCAGTAACCAATATCCTTTTGTCCATGATGACTGATATCATTTCTGTATCAGCCATCATGGGAAAAATGGTATTACAGAAATTGTGTCAACAACTAGCTATTTATCAAAAAGCCTTTTTCATAATTGATAAAATACCATTTTTTGTAAAGGTCCAATATAGTTTCACCTAGAGAACACCAATCCCCGGGTGTTGGGAGTTGTACAAGGTGAACAGTGCACCGTGTCATTTTATTTTAGCTCAGATTTAACACCATATAATATTGGTACAGAATATTGTTTTTTTCAGCCATATTTGTCCTACACTGATGTGAAGTCAGATATGTTTCAATTAGGGATGCATGATATAAGTATTTTAATACTCAATATTATGCTTGCAGCATGAAGATTCTTAACAATGAGATGGCTTCAGCTAACATTTTTTTTTAAATGTGTCACGCTCACAGATCATGCCTCTAAGCCAGTGGTCACCAACCTTGGTCCTGGAGAGCTACAAGGTGTGCCGACTTCGAATTAAAACATTCCCGTGCGTACATAGCATTCCAAAGTAGAACTAAAGCGGAATCATTTGAATTGACAGTTGATTTTCAGATACATTAGATTTCAATCATTTTAGAGATTACATTACATTTACAAACATTGATGCCGGAAAACCTGGAATCCAGATAGGAAAGTGTTCCTGCATTATGTGTTTTAAAAAACGATTTGATTTTTAAACAATTACTATATGAAAAAAGAACCAAACTCAATGTTTGGTTTTACAAGATTTTTTCCCCAGCAGGTACCAGGTTTGCCGGATTTCAATTTAGTTTGAATAGTACTCCCAGGCCTTTTTGGGGATTCGACCAAGATTGATTGTCATGCTGTTTTCTTTGTCTATTGCTTATAATTCAAATGGCTTTTGTTACCTTTTTAATAAGCTTTAACTGTGCAGAGGACATGTGTATTTGCAGTGTAAATATGATTATTGAACCCTTGTATATGTATTGTTACTGCTGAATGTGGATCAATGACAGGAACAAGCCATCTCGTGTAGCCTCTCCAGTTTCAGCAAACAGATCTATGTCGTCTCCACTTACCTCGGTATGTCGTGTGAAGAAGATTCTTACTAAGCTGGTGCGAGGGTGTCAATAATGCATATATAGTTGATTTAAGTACTGCTCTGGAAAGTTCTGTTTTGACCCATCTATCCAACTGTGAAAAACAACATCTAGCTAAAAATGTTAAGATGTCAAAATCAGGAATCCAAACATTTCAGTTACTTGAATGAGTTGTCAAGCTGAGGCCCTATTTAGCATCAATGCATGCCATCTTTGTCATAGGTTTTCAATGCCAAACTTGGGAAAGTTTCTTTATCAATATATTTGCTCCAAAACATGCCAAATAATGTTATTAGGTGACATTTAATATGACATTTAATATATTCTACATTTGGTGCTATTATGTCTTGGTCTTGCTGATCCATTGTCTTGATTCATTGATTCATTTTTTTTTTTTATTATTATTATTTTTTTTTTTTACAATTGTCTTGTGTGAAATGTCTATACACAAATGCATACATGCAGTAGATCCAATATGATTTTGACTGCAAAATGCTTACTCCAACTAATTATTAGGCTATGTAATTAATTGGCAAAAATATTTAATACTTAAGGCAAAATATTATTTGACGTAAAAAATATATTCATAAACAAAGAATATCTCAAAGGAAATGGAATATATTAAATGACAATATTTTACATTTTCACTGTCAAGAAATGTACAAAACCAGCTGTGGTCTTGCAAGATCTTGCAGGTTATATGTGAAGTTCCCTTTTTATTTTATTTTTTGCATGGTCCTGTTCCTGAAAAAGAAAAATGTCTTGATTATACTGTAAAGGGTAATGCTTTGGGTTGGTGGTATGAAGGGGGTTTGGTTTATCGCTTGGGGTCATTTGCAAGGCCAAAGGTTGATTTGTTAATTGCTTTTGATAATGTGAAAAAGGGTTACTTCACAATAACCACTATATCATTTTCATTATTAAAGTACATTCTCTTCAAAGGAAATAAAGCACTTTAAGTGTTACTGTGATTGGCTGGTTTTATTTTTAGTAAGGTCAGATTTAGCAGTTTGCGTACATGTGACAGGATGAGTACATGTGTGAATGGATGTGTACCTGTATGTAGAGGTCGACCGATTATGATTTTTCAACGCCGATACCGATTATTGGAGGACAAAAAAAGCCGATACCGATTAATCGAACAATTTTTAAAAACGTATTTGTAATAATGACAATTACAACAATACTGAATGAACACTTATTTTAACTTAAAATAATACATCAATAAAATCAATTTAGCATCAAATAAATAATGAAACATGTTCAATTTGGTTAAAATAATGCAAAAACAAAGTGTTGGAGAAGAAAGTAAAAGTGCAATATGTAAGAAAGCTAAGGTTTAAGTTCCTTGCTCAGAACATGAGAACATATGAAAGCTGGTTGTTCCTTTTAACATGAGTCTTCAATATTCCCAGGTAAGAAGTTTCAGGTTGCAGTTATTATAGGAATTATAGGACAATTTATCTCTATACCATTTGTATTTCATATACCTTTGACTATTGGATGTTCTTATAGGCACTTTAGTATTGCCAGTGTAACAGTATAGCTTCCGTCCCTCTCCTCGCTCCTACCTGGGCTCGAACCAGGAACACATCGACAACAGCCACCCTAGAAGCAGCGTTACCCATGCAGAGCAAGGGGAACAACTACTCCAAGTCTCAGAGCGAGTGACGTTTGAAACGCTATTAGCGCGCATCCCGCTAACTTGCTAGCCATTTCACATCACATCGTTACACCAGCCTAATCTCGGGAGTTGATAGGCTTGAATTCATAAACAGCAGAGCTGCTGGCAAAATGCACGAAAGTGCTGTTTGAATGAATGCTTATGAGCCTGGTGCCCACCATCGCTCAGTCAGACTGCTCTATCAAATCATAGACTTAACACACAGAAATACGAGCCTTAGTTCATTAATATGGTCGAATCTGGAAACTATCATCTCGAAAACAAAACATTTTTTCTTCCAGTGAAATACGGAACCGTTCCGTATTTTATCTAACAGGTGGCATCCATCTGCCTAAATATTCCTGTTACATTGCACAACCTCCAATGTTATGTCATAATTACGTAAGATTCTGGCAAATTAGTTCGCAATGAGCCAGGCGGCCTAAACTGTTGCATATACCCTGACTCTATGTGCAATGAACGCAAGTGAAGTGACACAATTTCACCTGGTTAATATTGCCTGCTAAACTGGATTTCTTTTAGCTAAATATATACTTCTGTGTATTGATTTTAAGAAAGGCATTGGTGTTTATGGTTAGGTACACGTTGGAGCAACGACAGTCCTTTTTCGCGAATGCGCACTGCAGCGCAGGACACGCTAGATAAACTAGTAATATCATTAACCATGTGTAGTTATAACTAGTGATTATGATTGATTAAGTTTAATGCTAGCTAGCAACTTACCTTGGCTTCTTACTGCATTCGCGTAACAGGCAGGCTCCTCGTGAGGCAGGTGGTTAGAGCGTTGGACTAGTTAACCGTAAGGTTGCAAGATTGAATCCCTGTGCTGACAAGGTAAAAATCTGTCGTTCTGTCCCTGAACAAGGCAGTTAACCCACCGTTCCTAAGCCATCATTGAAAATAAGAATGTGTTCTTTACTGACTTGCCTAGTTAAGTAAAGGTGTAAAAAAAAAAGAAATTTGCGTCCAAAATTACCGATTTCCGATTGTTATGAACACTTGAAATCGGCCCTAATTAATCGGCCATTCCGATTAATCGGTCGACCTCTACCTGTATGTATACCTTTTGAGTGTTTGTTTAAAAGTGTCATTTTAAGGACGGTCCTTTCACCAATCTACAGATACTTAATCAATTACTCATTTGACAGATTTACATTAAAAAAAGTACTCACTAAAAAAAAAGTGGTCCACTGTCCATCCGATTTGGTTTATTTTACATTGATACAGAGATCAGAAATTGGCTGTTACATGACATGAATGACAAATCCGAGGTTGGTGTGTGTGTGATCAGGGGTCACAGGGGTCAGCCACCCGGCCGGTGAACACCATGGTGTTGATGGTGGACTCTCGGATGAGCAGGAGGAAGGGCCGGTTGGCCATAAACACCTCCTGGTTTAAGTTGATGGAGCGGCCGATGGCCACCACAGCTGTGGCAGCAACCACCTCACTGCCTTCCTCATTCACCTGCAACATTTGTTTATTTGTTAAAAATAGTTTTGAAAGTTCATGATCATTGATTTAATGAAGTTAAACAACTATATTTTATGCTTGTTAATTGTTCAATTAGGCCTAGTGCCCAACCTGATGCACATTTGATCTGTTAGCAAGTCGTTTTTCCCCCAGCTACTTTAAGTAATGATCCTAATGGATTTCATATGATTCTTATGGATCCTGTACATACCTCTATGAATGCTTTATGGAATGCATCTGAAATGTACAGATTATTTGCCTCGTCTTCCAGGATGCCTGAGAGGCTGGCGTCCCTGGGGCTGAAGAGGTCCTCGAGCCCCATGGCCTGAAGTTGCTCCTTCAGACTGAAGCTGTCTTCGATGCGGAAGCGTGGCAGATGCACCGACACCGCGGTCTCCCTCATGTTATCCAGCCAGCCAGTCAGCTTCTTCAAGTCCAGGTTCTCCTCCACCTTACAACAACAGCAGATGTTCAGTGTGATTGGTGGTATGGAGGATGAGTTGAAATTATCTAAATGTGTCATGAATAGCAAATTACTAAAACATGAATAACCTTGGGAGTACAATATAATTGTCAGTGAACAGTAACTGACGACAGTAGGCACCCGGGACCCACCTCAGACAAGGGTGTTCCTTTCAGTGGTAGGATCAGCACCATGGTGATGCCCTCTCCGCGGTACGGCAGCTCCAGCAGCTGCACCTTATCTTCAGTGAACCTGCCGTAGCGAAACTTGGTCTCCTGGTACATCATGGACACTGGGCATGTCTTGGACTTACTCACGTAGAAGTCGGCCTTGAAGACTTTGTCTTTGTCGAATTGGCTTTTCCACTGACCCTGTGAGAGACAGCAAAAAACAAGGCGACAGTTGAATGAAAGGCAATGGGTTCCTGGGTGGTGGCCAAAATGAGACTTGTTTTGACCTGTCCATCCATAGGCAATGCAGAACACAAAATGTGTGAGAAAAATATACTCAACACACCTTGAAATAGATGGTGTTGACCAGGACCAGCACAGTGTTGGAGTTCAGTGATCCCTCCGGCAAAGTGTTCTGAATCCTTTTTTCCGTCTTGTTTGAGATCCAATCGTTGATGGTCACCCGGGACAGCTCTGGCTTCTCCTAAAAGACCCATGTTCACAGAATTGCACTTCTACCATGTCACATGCCTTGAACTACTTTGGTAACACTGGAATTGAATTACTCAACACTTTGCAGTAACTTCAGATAAATAACATGTAGTAATACCTCAGTACATCTAATTCAGTTGTTCCCACCTCTGGTCCTTGACTACCCCCAACAGTACACATTTTTATTGTACCCCTGGACATGCACACTTGATTCAACTTGTCAACTAATCATCAGGCCCTCAATGAGTTGAATCAGATTTGTCTGAGGCAACAACAACAATGTGTGTTGTTGGGGGTACTCGAGGACTGGAGTTAGGAACCACTTCTCTAATTGATTACTTAACTCTGGTCCATAATAGTGACTTAATTAACTCTTGTACACACAGTAATTGTTATTAAAGAGTGCAATTTGTGATGTGTGAAAAGGTCAAATTAAGCAGTAGGCTATGAAAAATGTAAGAGGGAATGACCTTGAAATTGAGTGGCATGAGTTTGGCGCCATACACCAGCTCACTGATATTCTGGTAATTCTCACTGAATGCCAGAGACTTTTCTCCGAAAAGACGGTTGGCTGAGATCAGCTCTGTCGTCTTGTCTTTCTTGCGGTACAGGCGACAGTTTAGCTTGGCGAAGAAGAAATGCACTTGGTCCGACGTCTTCTCTTTGATCGTGTCAAACTCAAACACCTGAATTGAGATTGAGACAGAGGTCAGACATTGGGAGGCCTGAGCTGTTATTGGTTGTGGCTATGAATAATTAAATAAAAATCACTGAAGAAGAGAAAGACAGACTGAGTCAACATATTAACTGACATCAAACCCACATTTCTAAGTTCCTCCTGCCTAATGTGTATGAAACAAATGCTGAGTGGGTCATGCATGTAATTGTAAATGTATAGTAACAGTCTCAATCTTGATGGTTTTATACACGGAGTGTAGGAACACTTGCTCTTTCCATGACATAGACTGACCAGGTGAAAGCTATGATCCCTTATTGAGGTCACTTGTTAAATCCACTTCAATCAGTGGAGGGAGGAGACGGATTTTTAAGCCTTGAGACATGGATTTTATGTGTGCCATTCAGAGGCTGAATGGGCAAGACAAAATATTTAAGTGCCTTTGAACGGGGTATGGCAGTAGGTGCCGGGCACACAGGTTTGAGTGTGTCAAGAACTGCAACACTGCTGAGTTTTTCACACAACAGTTTCCCATTTGTATTATGAATGGTCGACCACTCAAAGCACATCCAGCCAAAAGGGGGTGCAACAAAATATTAGGAAGGTGTTCTTAATGTTTCGTATTTTGGCCTTTTAATGCGGGTTACCAAGACCATTTAAAGAGCGACTGCCCCTAAAAACCAACTTCTCATTTTGAAAGCGGACTATGTGGCAATGATATGAGTCACACATTTATTCTAGTGTCCACAAAGTATAAAAAGGAGAATTTTGTCATAAAGTCGGTCTAGTCCAAAACAGAGTTGCGAGATGATAGGAAAAATCATTGTCATGGAATGAAGGGTACCTTAACAGTTTTCCTTGGGTTGGGTTTATTTCAATCCCGCCCACAGCTGGAAGCACCCAAATAATCATCCATTTGGAGTGCAGCTGCACACGACCCGATCGTAATGCCCATGGTAAATTTGTACACAATATTTTAAAAGGTCAATAGCTCCAAATGTCAATGACTTACAAACCTCAAATCAACTATATATATTGTCAAAATTCATATACAAATATTGAAAGTATTTAATGAGACAACTAAAAGATGTGCAACATGAAAAAATTGTCTCATTTACATTGTGTAATTTATTGATGGTCCCTAACTAGCCCCAGAGATGTGTTTGACATCGGATAGCCTATTTTTCCACGGTCGCACACCAGCCGGCTGAAGCTAATTGGCTAGCACTACCTAGCCTAGGCAACTTCAAGACACTAGACCTGGTTCGACTATTTCAAGTTATCTAAAAGGGTGACTGACTAACTGTAGTGTTTTGGCAGAAGTGAATGTACAAAAGCTTGCCACGTGCGAACACACGAGACACCAACATTTCGCTTCAGACCTCTTACGTTCATAATCTGTTTGAGCGTGTTGTTGCAGGCGCCTAGTTTGGTCATGGCGAAGGCTGTGGATATGCTGATAGGGGACATGAAGATGTTGGCCTCGCTGGGTTTACCCTGGGATAGCTGCTTGAACAGGGACAAGGCGAAGCGACTGTTCGCCTTGGACAGCTCCCACACCCGGGGATTGGTGTTCTCAGGGACTTTCTCTGGTTTAGCATCCGCTGTCAAGGCTTCATCCTCGGGGCTGCGGTAGACACACTTGGGCTCCAGGGGCACGTCTTTGGGCTTGACATGGCAGAAGTCTTTGAACGCCTGGGAGGTTGATAGCAAGGCGAGGAGCAGCCCCAGAATCCACACAAACTCGGACAACCTCATCCTGAGGGAGAGAGAGGGGTCTGGGTCAGGTTATATGAGGCTTATTCAATCCCTTTGGTCATTGGTCACAGGCTAATTTAGACTTGGGAAACCAGCTGTCTCTGGCCAACTGATGGCATGTAAGGATCAATGAAGCACCGGGGGAAGGGGAAACTAGCAGACACTGCAGCTCACAAGGACTAGCGTTGGTATAGGCTGCAGTATGGTACTGTATACACATCTATTGTTTTAAGCTACCTTGACATACTGGTACAAACCAGAGGAGGCTTCTTCAGGGAGGAGAGGGATGTCCTCATTTTTTTAGGATGTCCTACATTAAGCCAAACCATTGGCTTAACTAGAACATATTCAAAATAACTTTCAACCTACCTCCCTTACTTTTTTAAGTCACCAGATGCCACTACAGCACACATTCTAACCAACATAACACCACTCAAAGTAACTTCCAAAGTTCAACTGTCTCTTTGCGTAGTGGGAGGTCGTTGTAATGTAGGGAAACACAAAAAATAACAAAGCACACCGGGGCTATCTCAATGGGGAAATTCATAATTTTAAAGAGTTTCCACTCAGTTTGCTCTCCGAATACGTGATATTTGAATAAAGCTTAGGGTATGTTATGTTATCACCTTATTAGAAGCACCTTTTTTTCTTTAAAGTAGTTAGTCGTTTTATTCAGCACCTGTAAAAAAAAACATTGGATGCAAGTAAAACCTCTACTTTAATGGAATTCATAACTCAAGAGTGGCCATCTAAGTATGCACAGTGGGGTCCAAAATGATTGACACCCTTGATTAATATAAGCAATAAAATAATTTAAATACTTAGCTATATTGTATGCTAACATTTTTGAAATTGTATTATTTTATACTAATACTGTACATGCTAACCTCTCGTTATTGGTAATCTGTAACTTTCTCACTCATTATTCATGAGTCATTCAGGATGATACTTAATCATGGTAGCATCCACATTTTTATAAACATATTCTATTCTTATTTACAATTAAAGTGACTGCACAATGAAAATACATTATTTACCATTTCTTTTGGGCACAAAATAATCAGAAACACAACCAAAATGAACTGCAAATGCATCCAACAAGTTTGTAGAGTCACAAGCTTGATGTAGTCATTGCGTGCTAGGAATATGGGACCAAATACAAAACCTTTGACTACTTCATATGAACCTTTAGGGGTGTCAATTTTGACCCCTAGCTTTTAGAGAAAGAAAAGTATTACTTGTGACACACAATCTTTCCCGGCGCAATTGTATCAGTATGAAATAATTTGCCAATTATTTTAGGATAGAACATAGCTCAATATTTGAATGATGTAATAGTCATTATTGATCATCTTTATCAAGGGTGTCAATAACTTTGAATCCCACCGGATATGAAAGGAATTAAAATAGCAACTAGGAACCACACAATGCTAAAAGAAAATATTATGTTTTAAGTGCGAAGACTTACAATAGAACAACCATTTCTGTTGAGAAGCTTTGAATTTACCCGTCTGTTTATTCAACGAGCCATTGACAAATACCTGTTGCTAAATACGTGCCATCTTTGAACATAGCATCGCCTCTTTCAACCAAACTAAACCCTATGTAACAATATTATGAATTGACAATGCCTTACCTGAGGTCTATTTTCCTTGTAAATGACTGTGTGTGTGGAACCTAAGTATCGGCGGCGAGTTGAGCTCATGAGTCCCTCATTAGGGGTCAGTGTCCTGTAGCGCAAGTGGGGGGCTGGAGAAAGGAAGATTTACTCAGCTCAAACTTTGAAGTTTTGACTTTGAAGTATTGATCGATTCAGTTGAGTTGGTCCCACATGTTGATTGATCCAATGTTCTAAACACTTCTTTAAAAGTATTTGTTTATATGAAATAATACAATAACGCATCATGCCAATACACAGAGAATGGTCACAGTGAAGAATAAATAAGTACAGGCTCATTTGTACAATTGTACAGAAATACCACATACATGGTGCAATATTGATAATGAGAAGGATTTTTATTGATTTATTTCACCTTCATTTAACCAGGTAGGCCAGTTGAGAACGAGTTCTCATTTACAACTGCGACCTGGCCAAGAAAAAGCAAAGCAGTGCGACAAAAAACAACACAGTTACACATGGAATAAACAAAAGTACAGTCAATAACACAATAGAAAAATATATATACAGCGTGTGCAAATGGAGTAAGGAGGTAAGGCAATAAATAGGCCAATAGTAGCGAAGTAATTACAATCTAGCAAATTAACACCGGGGTGATAGATGTGCAGATGATGATGTGCAAGAAGAAATACTGGTGTGCAAAAAAAGTTAATAAAACAATATGGGGATGAGGTAGGTAGTTGGATGGGCTATTTACAGATGGGCTGTGTACAGCTGCAGCGATCAGTAAGCTGCTCAGATAGATGTACTAACTTTAAGCATCAGCTAAGAGAAAGATGTTGCTCTACATCACATTAACAGCTGTCTGCATTGTTATTTTTAGATCAGCTTTAATATTGCAGATTGTAGCTTCCATCAATGTAATTGTCTGCATCATTTCCAATCTCCCATTAAAAACATTGTAAATACACAGTACCAGTCAAAAGTTTGGACACCTACTCATTCAAGGGTTTTTCTTTATTTTTTTTTACTATTTTCTACATTGCAGAATAATAGCGAACATATCAAAACTATGAAATAACATGTATGGAATCATGTAGGAACCAAAAAGTGTTAAACAAATGAAAATATATTTTAGATTTGAGATTCTTCTTTGCACACTCTTGGCATTCTCTCAACCAGCTTCACCTGGAATGCTTTTCCAACTGTCTTGAAGGATTTCCCACATATGCTGAGCACTTGTTGGCTGCTTTTCCTTCACTCTGCGGTCTGACTCATCCCAAACCATCTTAATTTGGTTGAGGTCAGGGGATTGTGGAGGCCAGGGCATCTGATGCAGCACTCCATCACTCTCCTTCTTGGTAAAATAGCCCTTACACAGCCTGGAGG
Organism: Oncorhynchus nerka; assembly: GCF_034236695.1. Lineage (NCBI taxonomy): Eukaryota > Metazoa > Chordata > Actinopteri > Salmoniformes > Salmonidae > Oncorhynchus > Oncorhynchus nerka. Next base: position 52,740,706 of record NC_088419.1, on the reverse strand, counting down.
TGGGTTTAGGGTCATTGTCCTGTTGAAAAACAAATGATAGTCCCACTAAGCCCAAACCAGATGGCTTGGCGTATCTCTGCAGAATGCTGTTGTAGCCATGCTGGTTAAGTGTACCTTGAATTCTAAATAAATCACTGACAGTGTCACCAGCAAAGCACCCCCACACCATAACACCTCCTCCATGCTTTACGGTGGGAAATAAACAGGCGGAGATAATCCATTCACCCACACCGCATCTCACAAAGACACGGCGGTTGGATCCAAAAATCTCAAATTTGGACACCAGACCAAATGACACATTTTCACCGGTCTAATGTCCATTGCTCGTGTTTCTTGGCACAAGCAAGTCTCTTCTTATTATTGGTGTATTTTAGTAGTGGCTTCTTTGCAGCAAATCGACCATGAAGGCCTGATTCACACAGTCTCCTCTGAACAGTTGATGTTGAGATGTGTCTATTAAAATCTGTGTAGCATTTATTTGGGCTGCAATTTCTGAGGCTGGTAACTCTAATGAACTTAACTTATGCAGCAGAGGTAACTCTGGGTCTTCCATTCCAGTGGCGGTCCTCATGAGAGTCAGTTTCTTCACAGAGCTTGATGTTTTTTTGTGACTGCAATTGAAGAACCTTTCAAAGTTCTTGAAATGTTCCATATTGACTGACCTACATGTCTTAAAGTAATTATGTCATTTCTGACTGTCATTTCTCTTTGCTTATTTGAGCTGTTCTTGCCATAATATGGACTTGGTCTTTCACCAAATAGGGCTTACTTCTGTGTAACACACCTAACTTGTCACAACTCAACTGATTGGCCCAAACGCGTTAAGAAGGAAATAAATTCCACAAATTAACTTTTAAGAAGGCACACCTGTTAATTGAAATGCATTCCAAGTGACTACCTCATGAAGCTGGTTGAGAGAATGCCAAGATGGCCTTGATGACCGCTTTGCACAAAGAATCTCAAATATAAATTACATTTTGATTTAACACTTTTTTGGTTACTACATGATTCCATATGTGTTATTTTGATGTCTTCATTATTCTGCAATGTAGAAAATAGTAAAAAATAAAGAAAACCCCTTGAATGAATAGGTGTTCTTAAACTGTTGACCGGTAGTGTATGTAAACAAGATATTTTTACATTTAATACATTTGCAAAAATGTATAAAAACCTGTTTTCGCTTTCATTATGGGGTATTGTGTGTAGACTGATGATATTTTATTTAATCAATTTTAGAGTAAGGCTGTAACGTAACAAAATGTGGAAAAAGGGGTCTGTATACTTTCCCGAATGCACTGTATATATACATTTTACGGACACAATGTATTCTACAATAGTCGTCTTTCCTTATTTAATTTTTTTCATCCTTCAACTACCCTCAACCCCTCCCATCTACAGTTGCAAGACAAAGTATGTGAACCCTTTGGAATTACCTGGATTTGTGCATAAATTGGTCATAAGATTTGATCGGATCTTCATGTAAGTCAAAACAATACAGTCTGCTTAAACTAATAACACACACAATTATACGTTTTCATGTATTCATTGAACACACTGTGTAAATATTCACAGTGTAGGGTGGGGAAAGTATGTGAACCCTTGGATTTAATAACTGGTTGACCCTCCTTTGGCAGCAATAACCTCAACCAAACGTTTTATGTAGTTGCGGATCAGAACAGCACAATGGTCAGGAGGAATTTTGGACCATTCCTCTTTACAAAACTGTTTCAGTTCAGCAATATTCTTGGAATGTCAGGTGTGAACCGCTCTCGAGGTCATGTCATAGCATCTCAATCGGATTGAGGCCAGGACTCTTTACTGGGCAGCTTTAACCAACACCTCCAATCTCGTCTCATTGATTGGACTCCAGGTTAGCTGACTCCTGACTCCAATAAGCTTTTGGAGAAGTGATTAGCCTCGGGGTTCACATACTTTTTCCAACCTACATTGTGAATGTTTAAATTCTGTATTCAACATAGACAAGAAAAATACAATAATGTGTGTTATTAGTTCAAGACTGTGTTTGTCTTTTGTTGTGACTTAGATCCGATCACATTTTATGCAGAAATCCAGGTAATTCTCTGAAGACTGTACAGTTTCTATTTGACATTTTTTTAACTGTGCTGTTTCACAAAAGTTCTGAACCTACTGTATATACATTTTACGGACACAGTACATTTGACATTAGTTATCTTGTTTTTTTTAGTCCCACCCTTCAGCTCCAGTCAACCCGTCTTATCTCTTAACACCAGTTTTGATTTCCATTTGCCATATTTTTCAGCTATGATGTTTCACAAAAATTCGGAACTTTTCTATTCTCATAGTTTCTACAGATTGTCAATTAAAGATAAAAAAAGTTGCTAAAATATTAGATTATTACTTTTCAAATCACCCAGCACTGCTATCTGCAGAGTTAGCTCCATGTGAATGTTGTAATTCTTCAGCCATTCCTGAACCTGCAACCAAAAACCAGCTACAGATTCCGCCTCTCACAGTTGAAGTGTACCTATGATAAGAATTACAGACCTCTACATGCTTTGTAAGTAGGAAAACCTGCAAAATAGGCAGTGTATCAAATACTTGTTCTCCCCACTGTATGTATGGGACATATTGGTTGCAAGAATTTTGTATAATAATTTTAATTGAAAAATTCTAAGTTTTGAATACGGTGTCGTTTTGTGTATCAGTTCATAAACCATCTGCCATGGAATCGTTACAATTGTCTTTAACCAATTTTGGTCTTTACAGTTTTTGCCGATTGCTTACACACTGGAAGTGAATGCTTTGACAAAAGCATCAAAACCTTAACTTTTGTAACCATGCCGTAAACAAAAAGGCACCAAAAGTACAAACACATTTTCTGCTTTGCACTTTGTTTGCAATTAAGCAAAACACTGTTTCTTACATTCGACACTTCGTTCAAGAATGAAATATCTTGCAAACATTGGGAAAACATGAAAAACATACCTGAAATTGGCAACACCCACACACAAAAACACTTATACTGTAATTGAACACCAATTAGTCTGAGCCTTAGCAGTACACATAGACCTCAGGTAAGCCCACCTCTTTGGTGAGATCTTTGCAAACAGAGGCAGTGAGAGCGAGAGGAAGAGAGCAATAGCCGGAGACATATTTCCGGAGACATTAGGGCCACTTTGGCGGACCATGTCATAAATCACAGCCTGACGATGAGGGAGGCTGGGCAGAGTCCAGCCCAAACTGAGTTGCTACACGGTAGCATCCAGAATACGGACATTTAGACTGGAGAACAGGTATGTCTTCAACTTTCTACACTAGACTGTACATATGTAATTGTTGCACATCATTCTGCATCACAGTACAATACAATGTAGTCCTACAATATTAGGTCTATGATCCTCAGTGAACAAAAAAACATATATTGTGCTGTGAAGTACATGCAATATAGTTTTGATGTTAGTATGTAAAAAAATAACCTAACCAATGATTGCATATTCTTGTATTTTCTACAGAACTGCCAGACGACCTCATGTGGGTGAACGGCAACATCTGTTCACCCATGAACAGGAACTGGCCATTGTCAATCTAGTGTTGGCGAACAACACCATCCGCCTACATCAACTACGAGGGTAAATCATTACCGATCCCACAACATTCCATAATATCAAGCGTGTCAGTATGTCGACACTGTCGCATCTTGGGTCAACACCAACTTACGATGAAGCAGCTGTACAGGGTTCCATTTGAGAGGAACCGTTTCATTTTGACATAGAAGTGAGATGTTAATGTCCAAGTGTTGCTTCTTATTTGGCTTGTGTGTAGAGTTAACACAATGAGACAAATTCCACAACAAGTGTGTAAGCAATCGCAAAAAACGAATGCAGGGCCAACAGACAAGTTCCTTACGGTTTCCCCCTCCCACTTGCCTCTTCCATGTTTGCGGTAATGCTGCCCATTAGTTGTGTGTTTGTAGAAATACAAATGACAGCTAAAAAAAAAGCATCAGTTTCACAATATTATTTAATTACAGTCCCTGCCAGTAAAGAATCACTGTTGCACATAAGTTACATTTACTTCAAACTTCCAGTTAGTTTACCCCCCCCCAAAGCAATTGTATTATACAAAAATGCAATCCAATTTTCACACAGTGAACTCTTTAACAAAAGAGAAATGGTATAACAGCTACATCCACATTGGAAAAATATTCTAAACATTCCTTAAGGGAGTAGAATATAAAAACAAACATTGTCTTCATCATGTTGAAGTTAAACATGTACCTTCACTTAATTAAGCAAATTCTTACAAGACAACTTGGGTCGTAGTAATCAAAAGCAATTACATTTCCCAAAGCTATTACATGTCCCAATTACAGTTCCCAAACCAATGAGTGTGTTCAGCGTGAACAAGAGAAAAAGAAAAAGAAAAGCGGTCTCTCCCATTGGGACATGGCCGCTCACATGGAAATCAACTCCCAATAATACCCATTGCCTGTCAGTGTGTGAGGTGTTACAATGTGGGTTTATGGTACATTTCATATCCACTTAAAAGTTAAGTGATCCTGTGCTACTTGTTTGCAGCGGTGGCAACAATTAAGCAGAGGTGGGCCACCGCTTTGTAATGAATATAGGGGGAACACTGATAGGATTTGCTAATAAGGACAACTAAATCCAAAGAAGTAGTTCATTCCGCAGTATTTAGTAAAAACTCAGTAAATAACTGAAGACATTTCCTGGACAAGAAAGTAACATTCTTGGAAAATAATTAAGTTACTTGTGTTGTCTTGGTGTATGACTATCCTACTATCAAAATGTTACTGCGTTTACCCAATACGAGTCAATCATCACACACACACACACTTAATTTAAATTAGGAAGCATAAAATAAAAAAAAGACTACCGGGATCTTCTCTCCACAACTTCAAAAAAACGGACAACCTTCTAGAAAGGTTGGAAAAATAAAAGCCCCTTGGAAACGGCAGATGTCTTTCCTCTAATCAAACACAGACCAGACAATGCTACGACAGCCCAAAATATTTTCTTGTTTGGATGAAAGACACAAAATGGCTATGTAAACAAACAGGTGAGTTTCCCGGTATCAATGGATCTTAAATATTAACTTGCGTTGCAGTTTGACAAGTGTAGATTCTGGCACTGAACTCCTTTGTCTCAAAGGATAAGCGGTTCCTGGGCTCTGCATTGGCAATCAGCTGATTGACTCATCTTTGCACAGCTGATATGTAGAGACCATTTAATATAAATGCTGACTCTTGAAGGAGTTTAATTCACAGCGGGAAGTTGATGTACTGTATAGACAAGCCTGTAGGTTTGCATCTTAAACTTTGAAATAGTCAACCTGCTGGAAAGCTGGTCACATTTCTTAAAGCCTCAATCAGTGGCGCTCAACAATAGAACGACTGAGAACAGACAGTATTCAAAAGATAGCAGTGAAGGTATGGAGTGAAGAGAATTCCCATTCAGACACATTAAAAGGATACATTTTCCCACCAATTTGTTTTTCGAAAGAAGCGAATACGTACATTTATAAGGACATATTTAAACATACATGTTTAAGTTTTAATATTATATTAATTTGCACTGGTGCAAAATGTTCACCTTTTTTCAAACACTTAAATATGAAAAAATCATTGAGCAACAGACAGGGCTTTGAACCACAGTAGTTAACTTAAGAGGTAATTCACTTTCCCAGTGCGGGCAATGGCAGTTCCTTCTGGTTAATACCTCGGATCGAAAGCAGTTCTTAGAAACCACAGCATGTTAAATGGACAAACTCCACCACTTTTCTACCTCATTTTCATTATCTCCAGCACAATACCATTGTCAACATATGTGTAAATGGTGCATTTCTACATTTTATTTTTTAAAGTTACATTCTACCCGAATGACATCAAAAGATACATTCTAAAAAGTGATTTTCAAACACTATGCGAGTTGAGGTGACACAGGGACCATGAAAATATCCTCCCTTGGGCTATAAACTCATTGCCGGTTTTAAAAATGAATGTTTATTTTGTTGTTGTAAAAAAAAAAAAAAAACTTTTAATCCTGCTCTGATGTCCAAGAGAAGCATTTTTAAAGGACCTTTGTCATTTTAACCACAGGTCATAGAAACGTGCTGTTTACACAATGTAGATACTGGTTTGGTAATGATCAATGAGGTAAAAAAAAAAAAAAAAAGTGGCGGAATTGCCCTTTAAGAAGTAGCCTAACCCATGAAGCATGGCAATATAACAAACCATTACATTCTTTTGAACCTTCCACAAATTCTGTCTCTACAATGCATTACAGCAAGGGTTTTGTATCCAATCTTTACGATTGTTCAAATGTCAATAGCGCTTTCCCAAGAAATAGTAACACCAAAAATCAACAATAGTATAATGTTACATAGCGATTATACATTAAAAAAAAGGTCCCACCAAAATTGGTGTTTTTAAGATGTCTCGAGAGACCAGTTTATATTGGTCTACAAAATAGTAACAAACACATCAAATAAAAGAGGTGAATAACTGAATAAATGTACAAAGAACGTACATTATTAGTCCAATTCCTCAATAGGGAGTCAAGGCATGGTAAAGATGTACGTTGACCCACGTTCAGAGTGATCCCACAAGTTGGTAAATTAGCATCCCCTAGCGGCTAACACACCGACAACTCTCAACCAGGTCCTCAGAGGACTTCTGTAAAAAGGTGTCTGCACACCTCCAAGACAAAAAAGTGTGCATTATTAATCCACATTCAGAGAGCAATCACTCAGCCTTTTATGAGGAGACATGTTGCCTTGATGATGACGCTGATGGGAGGAACATACAGCATGTCCAAATACATCAAGCCGTCTGATACAACCGTACGTCCAAATGCAATTGGAAGGATTGTTGGAGTTGAATTTTACTCAATGGTTTGACAGATATTTGTAAGCACTGCTCTTCAGATAACAGAAGTGACGCTCCTGGCATTAATGCAGGCTTAGTGGTACCAGTGTATTCTTGGTACGTCTCAGGGCTGTCAAAGCCACAGAGGTCAAACAGGTCAGTGTGATTTAGACCCAACTAAGCACATACATGATCAGTGTTTCCCCTGTGATTTTTTTTGCGCAGTTGTGCCAAAGTTGGGAGGGGGAGGCGATGGTATGGGACGGTCTCCGACCAAATGTTGAGGCCGTCCTCTTGGTCACAGAGATAAAAAATAATAAAAAGGTATGTTTTAATGCAAATTTCCTGCAATTCTACACATTTTGCCATGGCTTATGCCGTATTAAATTAACATAGGGGAAACACTGCATGATACATATATAATAGTCTTGTGATTACGCCAATGGTTGTCACTGACCACAATTTCCCCAGACATTTAAATATTTGTGTCTGTAGTTCTGTTCAGCCCCCAAACTACAGGTGCACATTTTCCACAATGATACATACTTTCTATTTTCCTATGAACTTCTATAACTACTACAACCACCACCACAATGGCTCTACACTACAACACAATTCATTTCCCACTATGACAATAGTTTGAAGTCACATTCGTGCCAAAAACCCAATGATACAGAGGTGACTAAAGCGAGATAACGTAGTCATTGATAACAAACATGCTTGATGCCATGCCAACTTATCATAATGATTCACAAAGGGATTGTGTCATCATATCCTTGAAAATCTGTTTTAATTTATAAAAAATACGATGAGGTATGAAGGGACCATTGGTTATGGTTAGCATGAAGAGTAACGCAAACCGCATTGAGTAATCTACATTATGGTCTGATTAACAGTCATTTTCCATAATATTGCTAGCTAGAATGCTAACAAACAAATCTAATGCTCTGAAATTAGTACAGAAAACGGTTAAACGAGTGAATGCTCAAAAATATCGCAACCATTGAGGTCCAATGAATATTTCAATGTCATGTGCACAGAACGTCTATAAGAGAAATGGACTGAAGTCAATGTCATTGTCTGGCTTTGCAAAAAGCCAACACAGTATAGGTTGTGCACATACAGTGTAAGCTGTTTCACATCTCAAATAAAAACCTCAAAGTGAGATGTAACTAAAAACATGTATAACATACTTAAATATTTCCATGAAGACAAAGACTTGATTAAAACAAGTGACTATTCCAGTCGTTGGATATCTTGTGAATTCAAATGGAATAGCCCAGCCATCATTTCACAATGAAACTTGAATACATTCTGTGAATTCATTTTTACCTAGAAGGCAAGCAAACTTGTTGTTCTTAATTTCATAGTCTGCGTGTATTTGACAGTAACATTATCCGCATGACATTTATTTATTGTTAAGTTTCATTTTTTAGGGATACATAAGCAGTGAATACCATTCAGTACCAGGTAGTTAACTAAAGATGTTGACTTACTTGAAATAAATGCAATAACTGGTTAGTACTATTTAATATTTCTACTGACGAAATAGGATTGTAGGAGAGGTGTAACCGACAACACAAAAAGGTGATTGCTAGTGTCAAACGTGACTGCACTATTCCAAATAGTTAAATATTTCGAAATATCAATTCAAATTGCAACATCAATGCAAGGGGTGCATCATAATGCACATTATCCAACTGCAAAACTTACTGCACTTTGAATTCGTTCATATTTAGAAAAAAACAACACTTATTTGGCAGCGACAAAATGTCACTTTGTCTCCTCCCACCCTGCTGAGGTGGTTCTGCGGTTGTTGATCCAGTGATACGAACTGCTTAGCTACCTCTAGCTCTGCCATAGCCCAGTTCAGTGGCCTGTCCCCACCTACGCACTGACCCCCCCCCATCCAGAAATGATTAACCCCTCCAGGAAAATAACAGAAAACCTTTCACTAGAGCAACTTCTTGGAAGTTAAAATAAAAACGACACAAATGTCCGCTGCGGTTGGTGAAAAAGGTGATCAGAGTGGAGTTGAGGAACTGAAATAGGAATTTGCCTTTCCTGTCATTCACCGTGTTATGGGTATGTGATATAGCATACCGTGACACATTGGTGGAGGTGAACCTCCACCCAATTATATATATTTTTTAACTAGGAAGTATACAGTAGATTGATGAATAAAAACAGTGGCTGTTTTAACCCTGCTCTGTACATGATCAACTCTATTATGGCCTTAGGGAGCAGCCATGGCTATCTTCGACTACACATTCTTAAAACAGAATGCGGGTTGTAAGTTTTACCTTTCAATGTTATATCCATCCTCAGGATGAAAATACATATGAATAAATACATATCCTCAGTACAAACAATCCTTAAAGCTATGAAAGTGCAAAAAATACGCTTTGTAGATCAATGTCTCAAATTCTAGCCATGGTTAATGTCTGGCTTCATTCCTCTGTTTCTTTTTACTCCATCTTCCCATCTCTGGCCACCCAATCAACAGCAGACGAATGCTTGACACGTGACTCCCTCCCACCCAATCCCTCGCTGCATTTAAATTACCCCCCAAAAAGAAAAGGAAAACTGCTTGAATGCCAAGCCTAAATGTACACTGAGTATACCAAACATTAGGAACAGCTTCCTGATATTGAGTTGCAACCGGTTAAGCCCTCAGAACACCTTCAATTTGTCCGGGGACGGACTCTACAAGGTGTCGAAAGCGTTCCACAGGGATGCTGACCCATGTCGACTCCAATGCTTCCCACAGTTGTGTCAAGTTGGCTGGATGTCCTTTGGGTGTTGGACCATTCTTGATACACACGGGAAAATGTTGAGAGTGAAAAACCCAGCAGAGGTGCAGTTTTTTGACACAAACCGGTGCGCCTGGCACCTACCATACCCCGTTCAAAGGCACATCATTTGTTTTGCCCATTCACCCTCTGAATGCCACACATAAACAATCCATGTCTCAATTGTCTCAAGGCTTAAAAACCCTCATTTAACCTGTCTCCTCCCCTTCAGCTAAATTGATTGAAGTGGATTTAGGAAGTGACATCAATAAGGGATCATGGCTTGTCATGATCATGTCATGGAAAGAGCAGGTGTTCTTAATGTTTGTGTACTCAGCGCATATCCTTTTCCCTGTTTCACATCAGCCTCATCCCAAAGCATGGATGGCAGAGGCTGTAGTAAATCTCCTTTTCCAGAGTCTGAAGGTGGTTGTGGTGGTGAGGGGGGGGGTACCAAAAGAGGTCCAAGCCACTGAACTAACAAAGGGACGCCTTTGTCTCGTCTAGTTTGTTACAGTTTCAACAAAATCTCAATACTTCCCAGTTGAAAAGTGATAATTCAATATCTTCAATATGTAGCGTCTTGGCTTTATAAAACTTATTCACAGCCAGTTGTCAACAAGTATTGTTTCTATGAAATGGAGAGCTTTTGACCAGATGTGAAAGTGCTCCTTCAACAGAGCACCAAGTATGAAATCCTCAAGTGGCAAAAGAGTGAAACTTAACGAAACGCTCTACATGTTTTGTCTGCGAATAACATTGCAACTCAGCTACAAGAACTTACAATTAATTCCAAATAGAAAGTCTGCATTTTAGAACTTGTATATACGCTAAGCACGAAGATTGTTGTTAGGGATGCTACTAAAAATGTAGCACATTGTGAAGCTAACGACAGATGTTATGTCAATGCGATTATGGGGGCCTTGTCTATTTGAAACCAAGGAACTGGCCTCGTCTTTATATTCTTCTTCTAATCAGTATTGGGTTCACGGAGCATAAATCTCAAAACCCTTGGTTTCCAAGGCAGTGAGAGATTGTATATGACAAAACATTCATCCACAGAATAACAAAAATTAACAAATGAAAAAAATATCAAATTCACGGCAGATACTGCTTAGTTGTAGACAAACTAAAGTTGCGAGTGTGCAATTTGTGTTGTATCAAATGAAGCGCCGTTGTCTATGCAGGCACTACGTCCACATTTGCATATCAGTGGCTTTTTCAGTTACTTAAGATATTAATAGCCCTTATATCCCAAATCCCTGTAAGAAACCTAGAACGGTCTCTCACCATTGTAAGCGAGGAGAGAGACTGCGCCTCTCTCCACATGTTTTGTGATGGGAGTTAAAATGCTCTTAGTGGCTTCAACCAGATCTTGCAAATGTGGATTTAGTTAGGGCAGTTTGGAGGACCTGGTTGTGTGTTCCCCTCTAAATGTTGGAAAGGTTTAAGCGTTCAGAGGATGAGGGGTTCCCCAAGGCTCTGTGTGCGACACTGACTGGTTGGTTGTAGCAGTGGTTGTAGTACCAGACTCCAGTTGTGTGGCTAGGAACACGGGTGGACCGCGATGTTCTCCTGTCGGTCAGTTCCCCCGATGGTGGGGAGGTCTGAGGACAGGCTGAGGGACGAGGTATTGCTGGTCAGGCAGGACAAAATGCTGCCGGCCGCACTGCCATCCAGCAGAACACAACTGGAACCGTTATAGCCCTCACTGCAGGGAATAAAAGGTCAGAGAGAGACAACATTATGAACAAAACATTTTGTATTATTGTACAGTATCAGTCAAACGTTTGGACACACCTACTCATTCAAAAGGTTTTAATTTATTTGTTACTATTTTCTACATTGTAGAATAATAGCGAAGACATCAAAATCATGAAATAACACATATGGAATCATGTAGTAACCAAAAGGTGTGTTAATCAAATCTAAATATTTTCTATAATAAAGAAAACCCCTTGAATGAGTAGGCTAAAACCTTTGACTGGTAGTGTCTGTGCAGCAAAGCTCCCCAACCTGACAGAGCTTGAGAGAATCTGCAGAGAAGAATGGGAGACCTAACTTAACAAAATGAGCAGGGGAAAAAAATCAAGGGGTCTGAATACTTTCTGAATGCACTGTATACTTCCATTCATTTTTGGTAACAGGGACCTTCAGACGAGTCTTGTGGGAGTCCTAGAGCAAAACAACCGACATGTTCTGTACGTGTAGCCCAAATTGTTTCCGACGCTACAGACAGAAGTTGGCAGACCGGCAGAGAACACCATCGTGTTTGTGAGAGAGTCTCACCTTTCCACAGATTGGTCATAATAGTTTCTAGGCCAAACCGTTCAGATGCTACAGACGTAGTTGTGAGAAGACAGACTTTTGGGATGTCTCATGGTCCGACAGACTCTGCCACCTTTCACTGCAGATGCGGAAGTGCGACATTGGCGGATGCGATGGATTGAGACACATCCAAAGCAAAAAACTGGTTCTAGCTTAAACTGACGGATTTTGATGGGGAATTTTTGATTTATTATGCTAAGTAGATTTTAGTTGGGCCCCGGAAATCAACTCTAGGGGGTTAAGGGAGATTTATGGGGCACACTAAACGGTTCCTTATGGCACAGCAGTTGAAATAAATGACTACTAGTCTCCCAATGTGCGGTTTACCTGAGAACCAACGAGTGCTCCTCTCTCTGCATTTTGTTCTCAGTGGGCTTCAGCTTGTATGCCCCGCTCCCATCATGAGACACATGGTTCTCCTGCAAGGGGACAATGGCACCACTGTCAGTTCACCACAATAGTGACTGGGAGACTGGAAGCTTGTATGTTTTGGAGTCTACATCAATATGGTCTTGGTAGAAAAGCTTTCAGGCTGCACCTGTTCGGCGCGCTTGTGTTTCACTCTTTGTCTTATAAGTGGGATAGCAGTAGGTGACATTAGCCCAGGGCTCGTTCTGCCCTGCTCCTGTTCGCAAAGCCTTTTTTAGAGATCAAAGCAGGCTGTGTGTCTCCCTCTCCTGCTTCAGTCTGTCGCTCTTTCTATCTACATTTGGCAATTTCTGTGCCCCCTTCTCTCTCTCTCACCAGGGCTATCTGGCGGGTCCTCTTGCCAATCTCCCTCTCCACATGGTGGAGCTCCAGGCTCAGCTGTTGGCTGGAGACGCTCCCCGACGACCACTCCCCCGGGCTGGGTTGGGCTGCCTGGGCAGTCTGCTTGTTGATCTGCCGATTGACCTGCTGGAGCTCCATCGTCAGCTGCTCCCTCTCCTGGACTGGCCTTTCACTGAGGTGGGCCTGAGGGGGCTGGGTGTACGGGGCAACACCCCACCCTGCACCGTTCCCATAGGGGTAGTCTGCTGTGGTGGACAACAAGAGCAGGTCAGACTCTGACAAAATGGAGTAAACAGAGCAAAAACCCTAAAAGGTGTGTATGTGTTCTCCCTGTACCTGTTGCAGCGGTGTGTTTGGGGCTGTTGGTCCCCTGTGGGGGGGTCACGGCCTGCCCTGGCCCGGCCATCTGGTAACCCGTCTTGGGGGTGCGGGAGATCACCCCGAAGCGCGACACAGTGGGCAGGGAGCCGAAGGGGATGATAGGGTCGTCGTCTCTGGCCTCGGCCGACCTGCGCTGGCCCTCCGCACCTTTCCCCTCAGTGTTCTACAACACCCAGAGTTATTATGGTACCATTATAAGATGTACAGACCCACTCCACTGAAACTAGGAAAACTGTAGTTAAAAGACTTTTGTGAGCTTAACCGTGTTCTGAATAAGTCACAGCACTTCTTCTATAAGTGACCTTTGATCAGTCAACAAGGACAACCAATAGAATAGTAAATGCAAGATAACCATCTTGTCCAACAACAAAAATGAAAGATGACATTTTGGTCTATTACAAGCTTTTGGAAACTGTTTTGAGCTTGGTCGAGCTTTAGATATTCAGATTTGGAACTTTATTAAGTGGTCAAGCTTTACACCAACAGAACATAGAATGATTGATTGATGACTCACCATCCTCTCCATGGTGTCTTTAGACTTCCCCTCCTTGCTGCCAATGTAGGAGCCAATGGTGTCACATGACCAAGGAGAGTACTGGCTAGCGTAGTCTGGCTCACGGTACTTTGCAAACACTTGGGAGTTCTCCATGTACTGCTGTTGCTGACACACACAAACACACATTATTATTAGCTAACTCTTCCTTTAAGTGACTAACTGCTGCGGTAGTACGTGGGGCGAGATGCCACTGCGTACTACCATAGAAACACTAGACGAGTGTAGCCTCTTACCTCCTGTGTGTAGTTGGACTCGTAGGTGTGTGGCAGCGTGGGCGAGGGGGCAAAGGGTGGGGGAGTGACCTGCTTCCTGTCCTCCAACTGGGCCATGATCTCCTGGCGTCGGCGGTGCAGGTAGTCCAGAGTGGGAGGGGCTGGGGCCGACTGTAATCCTCCTGTACAACAGGACATGTGGACACCTTTACTGTAGTGCACTTTTTGCAGCTTTGGAAAAACATTTTTTTGCAGTGGATTTATCCTGGACAGTCTTATGAGGATTTTGACCGGTCAATGTTTTTAATTTGCTGTTTTATACTCTTGTGAATTCAATGGTTTTTACTAGATTACTTGTAGTTGTTCATGTTGTCTGTCTGTAATTTTTTTGTAATAACTTGGTGCTGCCTATCTTGGCCAGGGCGCTCTTGAAAAAGAGATTTTAATCTCAATGAGCCCTTTCCTGGTTAAATAAAAAGTAAAACATTATACATTCTTGACACTTCCCGATATGTAAAATATATAAATGTGTTGTTATTACGCACGCAAGACTGTATGCTAAATGGCATATCTTGTGATAATCGGCTGAGTAATGTCACTACTCAATCTGGATAACGCTGATGACTAAACTCCTAAAAGGTAATTGCATAGGTGTTTAGAGTTATGGATATTGTGATTTAGAAAGAGCCTAGTACTGCAGACGTGTGCCTACCCGTGTGGAGTAGGGCCTCATGTGGGAGCCAGCGGGCTGGTAACCCTCGGGAGGGTATCTTTCTCTGGAGGCCTCGTCCGCAGGCATGGAGGAGAGTTCCTCCCGGTGGGGATAGGTTTGTGGAGGTGGCGGCGGGTAGGAGGGGTGTCGACGGCCGTCGTAATGAGGGGGAGGTGGGTAACCATGGGGGTTGGCGTTGGAGAAGTGGGGACCCGAGGGCTGTGGGGGAGGGGGACACTCATGCTCCTGTGGGTAGGTGCCGGGGTAGGGGGACTCCGGGTAGGCAGGCATGGCCAGGTCGTTAGGGGGAGGGAGGTTCCGAACGTAGCGGGGCTGGGGAAGGTACTGGGAGGACTGGTAGGGGTAGGGGGGGTTACCTGAGAGGACATAGAAGAGCGTGGCAACAGGATTGGTATTAGATAAGCACAATAGAACCACACTGGGAGATTTACAAGACTAATTGCTCCCAGAGAGAAACACTTCCTTTCGTCAGCAGACGCGTCATAAGCTTGAGATACATAGGAAATCACGGGAAAAAGAGTGGTCTGTTCTGCCTTACCTGGGGGGTACTGGGTGGACTCGTACTGCATGGCTGATGGTGGTGCCCTGGGCTCAGGGGGGTAGAAATGTTCACCCTGCTGTGAGGGGTACATGGGGGGCCCCCTGGGCACTGGCTTATGCATGGCCAGGTGGTCCACTGCCATCCTGGGGTGGGCCATGGACCGATTGGGCACGGGATCCAGTCTGGAAAAGACAGAGAATTTCAGTGTGTGTGTGAGTACGTGTAACAGACGCTGTGTGTGTCCATCTACTCACAAGTCAGGGGGAGAGCCGGGGGCACTGTGGCTTCCCTGGGACTGGGGCTTCCGCATAATGGGCTCATAAGAGGGGTCGGCCCCGCGGGAGATGAGCTGGGGCAGGGCGGAGCCTGTGACTGATGCCACCATGCCATTGGTCAGGCCCTTGTGGGCCAGCCCCTCCATCATCCCCACCTCCTCGGGCAATAGGCCCACCTCGTTGAGCTGCGTCAAGGATAGGCTGAGGGGCCGTCGGGCGGCCAGACGCTTGTTCATCTTACGATACCTTCAGAAAGGAGGAGAAATACATGGTTAGTGAAAGAGGTTGACATGATTGTTGTCACACTATCAGAGCAGATCTGTGCAATGAACAGTCAACGTCTCATTGACATCAAAACATAAAACAAAACATTAACTGTTAAGTAAAGTTGGGAATATGCCCAACGATCCCCATTGGGAGTGGCTCACGGTGGAATACTCACTTCTCTAGCTCGTCCTGAGAGTGGGCGAAGGTGCAGCTGGCTCCTCGAGGACAGCCCCCCTTCTGCTTCATGTCCCGACACATGTACGTTTTGTATTTACTGTGCTGGGGAGGCTGGGGAGGAGCCACCACAAGGGCATGTTAATAATGGAAAATACAAAAGGTGTTATTACTGTTAAGATCACGAACCAGCAGACAGTCATTGACTGATATTATTAGCTTTAACAAGTATCAATCAAGATTCAAACATTGGTCATATGCATTAGGCACCAAACAGAAGGAAAAGAACCTGACAAACAGGAAGGGACTACCTGGGCTTGTCTAATAAGAAAAACACTCCTTACATTTTATGTCGCAAAACATTTTCAGTTGCGTTGCCCTAATGAACACGACCCTGGGATTATCAATAATTTCAGCCCTATTCCACTGATATGCTTTGGGGGGATTGAGTATCTAGAATCAGACCTGTTGCGTGTCGCTCCCCTTCTTGCTGTGGTTCTGGATGAAGTCCACCAGGCCGTGCACCACCGTTTTCACCGCCACCAAGCCCGTGTCCAGCAGCTCCCACGTGGGGGGAGGGGAGTCTAAGATGGAGGACAAGACAGGGTATTTTTTGGGGTCAAATGCAGTATACTTGGAAGAGCACTGGGGACCCGATCTAATAGGCCCTGTGAAAGTGATGGCGACTTGCTTGCACGGCAGTGTCGCTTACAATTTTTTTTTAAACGCATACAATTTGGATTCCTTTTACTGATACATAACTTTTAAAGTGAGCGCGGTGAGGGCTTTTCACACTGCCGAGCCAAGCCAAACAAAACTGTACTGAGTGGACATTGTGTACAGACAACATCTGGGCCACCACAGTTTGGTACGGGTAGGAACGGTAGTTTGAAAAGGGTATTGATGTACTGTGAATGGACCAACCTGGGCTGGGGTCGATGTTGGCAAGCAGCTCCAGGTGTGGTCGCAGACGGTTCAGGTTGGCTGGGTCGCCTGTCCTCTGCAGGGCGATGGTCAGCTCCTGAACGCTCTGAGCAAACGACGCTGGCGTCTGCAACTGACACACACACACACAAAATCTCTGTTCAAATACACAGCAACACCACTAGGGCTCACATTTAAGTTACATCAAAATACACACACACCTCCAACATACCTTGTCGATGATGGACTGCATGTGGGACTTGTGCGACTGGTCCCCATAGAGCAGAGAGGACCACTGGTCAGGGGCGATGCGGAGGCCACCCTCCATGGCGATCTGGACAATCTGGGAGTCATGTTCGCGCCGCAGTGCCTCGTATGTCCGGAACTCCTCCTTCAGCTGCATCAGGGACGAGTCCTCGTCTCGCTTGGTCACCTGAAGACACAAGGTGACAGACAGGACATCACGGTTGTGTTCATTAGGCACCAATATGAAGAACATGCACTGAAAGGGATTTTTTTATTTTTCGGTTTCAGTTGTGTGCCCTAAAGCAGTAGGCCCTGTAGAGGAGCTGCACCACATGGCCTATGTTGGTCTTAGAACCGTGTTTAGGTGTATGTTTGTAGGTAGTCAGACCTACCTTAAAGCAGGAGGCCCTGTAGAGGAGCTGCACCACGTGGCCTATGCTGGTCTTAGAGGCCTGGGGGAAGCGTGGCTCTAACCTTTGGACCACAAACAGCACCAAGACCTTCCTGGACAGAGCGGAGCCGTCCTCTAGAGCCAACAGCACCAGCTTCAGAGCCTCCTCCTGCATCGCTACAACAACACATGCATAATATTTTCACATGCTTCCGATAGCATTCATTTTCTCAGTTGTTCAGGGCGGATGTAATTGAAACATTTGTCATTTGGGCCGTGTGTGTATGTGTATGAGTGGCTTGCTCGCTATTTTGCCCGCCTGTGCTTGCGCTTCTGTCCGTTTGTATGTTACCTGGGCCGAGGAATTGGCAGCCTCTTGCTCTGACTGCAGCCCACAGGTTGGAGGAGAGCTGCTGTGGGTTCTGGTGCTGCAGAATGAGCTCAGTGACGGTGCGCTCCCCTAGAGACCTGGCCGCCCGCGTGGCCCTCACCCGGCCCTCCTCCTCCACCAGCTGACAGTGCACCAGGGTCACCAGCTTCCTCTGCATGGGCCGGCTCAGAGAGCTTTGTGCACCGCTGGTGCTCAACCCTACACCCGGAGAGAGAAGATGAGGGGTGGAGTGTGAGAGAAGGCTGGGGTTGTATCCATAGCAACAGTAAGGGAGGAGTTGTGAAACAAGTAAATACACAAGGATCAAAGCAAATGGATAAGGATGAGAGGAAAGTGTGAGGCTGTTTATACCGTATGCCAAGCTATTCCCGAAATACAGTGCTGTGAAAAATAATTCTCTATTTTTGCATATTTAAAAAAAAATTTTATACTGAATGCAATCAGATCTTCAACCAAAACCTACTATTAGATAAAGGGAACAAATAACAATTATATACTTATTTGATAAACAAAAGCAATGCAACACCCAATTCCCCTGTGTGAACAAGTAACTGCCCCCTTCCACTCAATAACTGGCTGTGCCACCTTTAGCTGCAATGACCCCAACCAAACGCTTCCTGTAGTTGTTAATCAGGCTCTCGCGTCTCTTCCATGCAGAACTGCTTTAACTCAGCGACATTTGTGGGTTTTCAAGCATGAACTGCTCGTTTCAAGTCCTGCCACAACATCTCAATTGGGATTAGGTCTGGACTTTGACGAGGCGGTTCTGCATGCAAGAGTGGGCCTTAATTTTTCCACAGCGATGTGAGAGACTTTTTTATTTAACCAGGTAGGCAAGTTGAGAACAAGTTCTCATTTACAACTGCGACCTGGCCAAGATAAAGCAAAGCAGTGCGACAAAAAACAACACAGTTACACATGGAATAAACAAAAGTACAGTCAATAACACAATAGAAAAATCTATATACAGCGTGTGCAAATGGAGTAAGGAGGTTGAGAACAAGTTCTCATTTACAATTGTGACCTGGCCAAGATAAAGCAAAGCAGTTCGACACATACAACAACACAGAGTTACACATGGAGTAAAACAAACGCACAGTAGAAAAACAAGTCTATATACAATGTGAGCAAGTGAGGTGAGATAAGGGAGGTAAAGGCAAAAAAAAGGCCATGGTGGCAAAGTAAATACAATATAGCAAGTAAAACACTGGAATGGTTGATTTGCAGTGGAAGAATGTGCAAAGTAGAAATAGAAATAATGGGGTGCAAAGGAGCAACATAAGTAAGTAAATAAATACAGTAGGGAAAGAGGTAGTTGTTTGGGCTAAATTATAGATGGGCTATGTACAGGTGCAGACTGATCAACAACTACTGGAAATATTTGGTTGCAGTCATTGTAGATACATGTGGCATAACCAGTTAGTGTAACGGGGGAAATGACTTTTTCCACACAGGGGGATTGGGTGTTGCATAACTTTGTTAATTAAATAAATTAAACAAGTATCCACTGTTATTTGTAAACTCAGGTTCCCTTTATCGAATGTTAGGTTTTGGTTGAAGATCTGATAGTATTAAAAGCATGCAAAAATAGAGAATCAGAAAGGAGGCAAATACTTCTTCATAGGCACTGAAGACTAGTGCACTAGAATAGAATGTGGATTGTCATGATACAAAGGGGGAGTGTGTGAATCTGATGCTATTAAATATGATATGTTGAGAAATTAATGCAGGGTGAATAGAAGCTTTTCCCATAATTAATGAGCCATGGTTGTGACGGTGAGCAGGATGAGGTGGTGTCTGACTGACCTCTGCTGTTGCTCAGTGGTTTCAGGTACAGAGCCAGCTCCTCCACACAATCACTGGCTTCCTCATAGTGGGCTATGTCCTCTGGCCCCGTCAGCAAGGTGGTAGGCTGCCGTTTGGGCACCTGGGGAGACAAAACAGACACACCATGGTCACAACACACACGTTTAAATATAGTTTCCATTTCCATTGTGTGTGTGTGTGTGTGTGAGAGAGACACTGCATATAAACGGACTGAATTTAAGGGAGAAAAAAAATGATACACTATATTAATGTTTTGATTAATAAAAGTGTACAACCATTCCAATGGGTGTATCCTAGTAGGCAGTAGGGAAAAAATCATCTGATCAACCACTTGGTAGATGCAAGGTGGAGCATGTCTTGTCACAGGGCAAACCACACCAGTAATGGTGGTGCAGGGGCCAGACGTGATGAAAGAAAAATCTAAATGGAGGATAGATGGTGTGATGGGGCCAAACGCTCCTTCGGACCATTAAACAGTCCGGAAGAGAAGCACTGTCCTGCACACTTGCCTTCACAAACATCTGACACGTGATCGAAAGAAGAGTCTCTTGCAACTTGATACACAAGTGCAAATTACCACTGTCAAAAGAGTGGAGCGATGGATGGAGGAATAGGGAGACCTTCAACTAGAGGTCGACCGATTCATCTGCATTTTTGGATGCCGATTGCGGCCGATTACATTGCACTCCACGAGGAGACTGCTTGGCAGGATGACCACCTGTTACGCGAGTGCAGCAAGGAGCCAAGTTAGGTTGCTAGCTAGCATAAAACGTATCTTATAAAAATGATCAATCTTACCATAATCACTAGTTAACTACACATGGTTGATGATATTACTAGTTTAACTAGCTTGTCCTGCGTTGCAAATAATCAATGTGGTGCCTGTTAATTTATCATCGAATCACAGCCTACTTTGCCAAACGGGGGATGATTTAACAAAAGCACATTCGAGAAGAAAGCACAATCGTGGCACGAATGTACCTAACCATAAACATCCATGCCTTTCTTAAAATCAATACACAGAAGTATATTTTTTTCAACCTGCATATTTAGTTAAAAGAAATTCATGTTAGCAGGCAATATTAACTAGGGAAATTGTGTCACTTCTCTTGCGTTCATTGCACACAGAGTCAGGGTCTATGCAACAGTTTGAGCCGCCTGGCTCGTTGTGAACTAATTTGCCAGAATTGTACATAATTATGACATAACATTGAAGGTTGTGCAATGTAACAGCAATATTTAGACTTAGGGTTGCCACCCGTTCGATAAAATACGGAACGGTTCTGTATTTCACTGAAAGAATAAACATTTTGTTTTCGAAATGACAGTTTCCAGATTTGACTTTATTAATGACCAAAGGCTCGTATTTCTGTATTTATTATATTATAATTACCTCTAGTTTCAACCTGGTCTCAAGAGTATTTTGTATTATTCTGTACGTAAATCCGATACATTCCATTTAGTATGATATGTTACATTTCGAATGGTATGTATTCATTTGTATGCCCATCACCAATTTCAAATATGTTAAATTACAAATCGTATGATATGTTACAAATTTGCAATAAGTATGATATGTTATGAATTCTAGCTCGTCGAATAGCATTAGCTTGCTTGTTAACGTTAGCTAGGGTAGTGGTTAGGGTTAAGTTTAGGAGTTTTGTTAAAGGATTAAGGTTAGGGTTCGGTGAAGGGTAAGCTAAAAGGGTTAACTTCTTATGGCTGCGATCAACATCCGGGGAAATCAACATCGGGATCAACACCCGGGGAAATTTCAGAGCGACAAACTAAAAATACAACGTCGTAACATTAAATATTCTTGAAAATTCAAGTGTCTTACATCCTTCAAAAGATTAGAATCTTGGTAATCAAACTGCGTTTTCTGATTTAAAATAACTATTAGAGAACAAATGCCATGCTTTTGTTTGAGAAGAGCGATCAACAACAAAACTTTTTCTGCCATGACAGTTTTGACACATTCACATCTGAAGGTAAAATTATGACTTACATTCTGATATCTTGCTCTTATTTCTCATCCTAAGCGTCCCAGTGATCAAATGAAGTGCCGTTTTCTTTGATAAAATCAATTTTTATAGCCTAACATGAAACATTTTGTAAACCGCTTGTGTCGTGAATTCCATCTCTATCAACTTTTGACGAAGCATTCGACGTAATTACACACAGTAAACAATCGTTTATCTAGTCATGGTTGGTTTCATTGCAATCCTCTGGATGTTTGCAACACAGCCAAACTTGATTGTTTTTGCGAGGCGTATTGACTGAAATTAACCGATTTGAAGACAACAACCAATGACCTTATTGCGCACCAATAATATTAGCGTAGTTTCGTTGATTGACTGTATTTCTGCACAATGACTACTGATCTTCTTGAAATCTAGCTTGGTAGATAGCCAATGAGCTGAGGTAAACACCAGTATGTGATGGTTATGGGTTGAACCACCATCCCTTGTTTGTAAACGCACGCGTAACGAACTTCATTCGCCATTGGCGATCAGACTTGTTGCAGTCACACTCGTTACGCACAGCAGTATTTTGGAAAGTAGTATTTTGGAAGGTGTTTTTTCGACAATTTCATTGAAGACATCATGGCGAATAAATCAGGAAAACCGAAGTCCAAGTAGACAGATTTGCACCAGATTACAGAAGAAATTGATCGAGAAAGTGAGACAGATTTGTTGTTTGAAGAATCTTTGAGTGAGCATAGTTATGATTCAAACACTGTGGAGATGTTTCTGCAAGGAGAGGACATAATTATGGACTGGTAAGTGCTAATGCCGTTGTTTGAGATTTAAATAATTTGATTTTTTTGTGCAAAAATATTATTATTATTTATGCATTTATTTTTTGCAATTTATAGAAATATAATCAGTAATTAAATGTGTAAAGTACACCTTGGCTATACATGGTGTGTGTGTATGTGTATGACCCATAACCTGTGTTTGTTTGTGTGTGTATATATGCATGTGTGTGTGTGTATATATATATATATATATATATATATATATATATATATATATATATATTCCATGTCAGATATATGATATATGAATTAGCCATTGGGTGCTGTTGGGGGAGGGCAGGCCCACAACAATGGCAGGAATTGAATGGAACAGCACTTCACCTTAGTGACTGTTCCCTCTGCTCTATACAATACATATGTTTATTTTACATGATGATAAAAGGCTCATACATAACAAATATTTTTTCAGTGTTTTCTTTCACAGTGATAGCGACTCCGACTGGGAGCCCCTGGTGCCAAGGTGCCCACCCCCCACAGAAGCGGGTTCATCCAGCCCGACCCCTGCTGTCTCCGGCTCCACACCTACCCCCGCCCGGCCATCTAGAGGTGTGAAGACACTAACACAGAAGCGGAGGAAGGGGAGTGTGGAACCTGCTGGCAGAGAGGTAGAGGGGCAATGGCACTCTGTGCTGGAGGAGGATGTGGAGCCACGTCCTCCAAATATTCAGACCAAAAAGGCCACCAGGACCTCAGCTGGACATGACCTCGAAATACAGCCCCATGCAACTTTTTTTCACCCCAGCAGTTGTTGATTCGCTGGTGTGCAATACAAACAAGTATGGGGCTAGGAAGCAAGCAGGCAAGAAAGAGGCATGGAAGCCCATTTCCATGTCAGACCTTTTCTGCTACCTTTCACTCACATGGGGCTGGTGAAGTTAAAACCCCTAAAGGATTACTGGAAAACATCCCCACTCTATCAATTGCCTTTCCCCCCCACTGTGATATCCTCTAAAAGGTTTCTAAATATCTCACGGGCACTTCACATCAGTGACCTAGAACTTGATGAGGAGAATGACAGGAGGAGAGGCACCGTAAGGTTTGACAGGCTCTGCAAAGTCAAACCTCTCTACCCCAGCATGGTTGAGGCCTGCAAGATCCATTTTCAGCCCACCCAGAACTTGTCCATAGATGAGAGGATGGTAGCCTCAAAGGCCAGAATTGGCCTAAAACAATACATGCGTAACAAACCAACAAAATGGGGTTACAAGCTGTTTGTTTTGGCTGAAAATGTGCATACACATGCAATTTCTTTGTTTATGAGGGGAAAAGCAGTTTTGCGACCGGTAAGGGACTCAGTTACGATTCCGTGATGGAGTTATTGGATTTTCAACTGCTGGGGAAGGGCTACAAACTATTTGTGGACAACTTTTACACAAGCCCTACCCTGTTTGCAGACCTGAGGAAGCTGGAGGTGTGGGCTTGTGGCACCATTAGGACCAACAGAGTGGGCTTTCCGAAGACAAAGGTAAATGACATGAGGGCTGAGCGGGGTACCATGCGATGGATCCGTGAAGATGGCCTGCTGTTTGTGAAGTGGATGGACACCAGAGAGGTGGTGATGTGCTCCACTATCCACAAGTCCTTCAGTGGCGATCACCCTCAGGCGTGTGAAGGACACTACTGGGGCATGGACCACCAAAAATGTCCCCATTCCTGCAGCTATCAAGGACTACAACAAGAGCATGGGAGGTGTAGACCTATCAGACACACTGATAGGGTACTACAATGTTCTCCATAAGACAAAGAAATGGTACAAGACATTGTTTCACCATTTCATTGACATTGCTGTGGTGAATTCCTTCATCCTGCAGAAGGACATGGCAAAGAGCTGTGGACAGCCCCCCGTATCACAGCTAGCCTTTCAGGGAGCTGCTCATCCAGGATCTTGCTGGCTATAGCACGAAGTCCACTACATCACATTCTGCCCCTCTACCTCTGCCCCCTCTACCTCTGCCTCCAGTGGTGTTCATATGCCAAAGTTCATAACTGCAGGCATGAATGTGCCTCAGGGCCAAAAGGGCACAGCATGGAGGAGTCGTTGTTTTCTGTGTCGCATGAAGTCCCCCATCACCTGCACCACTTGTTCAGTTTGCCTCTGCTTTACAGCAGAAAGAGACTGCTATGGGACATGGCACCAGCAGCAAAATATTGTGTAGAGAACTGAGGGTCTTCCAAAGGGTCAACCCTCGTTTAAATTTCTTTTTTTTAAAACATTTTTATAAAAACATTTGTGTGTTAGAATTGCCTTTTGATATGTTCTATATAGTTATTTGCACTGTTGTATATAGTTATATCATTTCACCAATTCGGCCACTTGGGTACATTTGGGCAACTTGTGTGGGACACCTGGGTGACTTCATGCTAAATGTCATGTAGCTCACCCATTCCTGAAGTTATCAGTCTGAAACTTTGCACAACTACACTTGCCCTCTTGTGTTATCCATCAAAATTATCCCCAGCATCCTATCTGACTGTGTGGCTATTCTAGTACATGTGAAAGATGATGCTACAACAACAAAACAGAAAACGTATGCTCTTTCTTTCTATTTTCTTCTATCAGATCTATTGTTATATTCTCTTACATTCAATTAACATTTCCACAAACTTCAGAATGTTTCCATTCAAATGATACCAAGAATATGCATATCCTTGCCTCTGGGGCTGAGCTACAGGCAGTTAGATTAGGGTGTCTCCAGGCGGAAATTGAGAACAAGGGATGCAGCCATAAGAAGATAAGGACAACAAAGTCAAGGCATTGGAGCGGCCATCACAAAGCCCTGACCTCAGTCCTATAGAAAATTTGTGGGCAGAACTGAAAAAGCGTGTGCGAGCAAGGAGGCCTACAAACCTGACTCAGTTACACCAGCTCTGTCAGGAGGAATGAGCCAAAATTCACACAACATATTGTGGGGAGCTTGGGGAAGGCTACCCGAAACATTTGACCCAAGTTAAATAATTTAAAGGCTATGCTACCAAATACTCATTGAGTTCATGTACATTTCTGACCCACTGGGAATGTGATGAAAGAAATAAAAGCTGAATGAAACATTTCACATTCTTAAAATAAAGTGGTCATCCTAACTGACCTAAAACAGGGAATATCTACTAGGATTAAATGTCAGGAATTGTGAAAAACTGTGTTGAAATGTATTTGGCTAAGGTGAATGTAAACTTCTGACTTCAACTCTGTGTGGAATTATTTATTGATTCAGAATGGCCCTCCCAAAAAACAACATCCGTAGCTTGCTCTTGAATAGCAAATAGAGGGTACGTGCGGTGAAATTTACGAATATGCCTGGTAGGCTACACCGGTTGTAAAGCGGATTAATGTGCTTAAATTTAAGAACTGAGCAATCAATAGCTGCACGAGACCTCTTTTAAACTGTGGCCAGTAAAACTGGTTTCTAACGCGATTGTGCAATGACTGGGCTTGTAAGAACACGTTTCACTAGGCTCTGTAGGCGTTGGGCTCTCCAACTCTGTCCCAGGAGTTCTAGGCCTATAGGCTATGCTTAGAGTTATTTGGACACTTTAGTTGGGATACGAACCGTATCAAAACATCTAGGCGTATGGGCTAGGCTACGTGATGCATTCAACTATTTAAACAGCACACTCTGTTTCTTACCACACACTGGGCATCAATTATAATATTCTCACCCATCAGACCATTCTCAATTTAATCTAGTCTATAAAATATACTAAATATTATGTGTGAAATTAGTTTTGATTTAGAACGGGCCATTACCATGCACCTGTCAGAACAGGGGCAGGGGGAAAAAAAGACATGTAATCTGTATGCACTTGAATAGCGAATGGAGAATGCTTTTCTCGCGGGTTGTTTTCATGCCAGCCAGGTAGGCTACTCCAGTTGTAAGCAATGTGCTTAGTATTAGGAAAGTTTAAAAATAAATATAGTAGGCGTAGCCAATAGAAAGCTGATGGAATCTTCTTTTTAATAGAGGCCATCAAATTTGTTTTATCACACAATTGCATCACATTACCTATAGAAATGTTGTGCAACATGGGCTTATAGGAACACTTATTTCATTCCATGCATCAACCTGCTATGAGGAGTTGGCTCTCGTTTTACAACAGGTGATCCTATCCCGCTGAAACGCAATGCCAGGGCTCTCATGGAGTGTTTGATTTGATCGCATTTGCATTGCTGTCAGAGTGATAAGAGGGACAATAGAGTGCTGAGTACCAGGCCATTAGTGACCGTCAGTTAGCAAGTTTGGTCAGCTACTAATGATGGTCATGACTCGGGACTTGCCAGTGTGGCACACACCCACCCTTTCCCTCTCTCCCGCTCCCTTTCCTCAATCCATCAGACCTCTGATGTTTGGCAGCTGTAAGAGTAGTGCCGAGGGAGCAAATGAGTATCAGTGTTTGCTGAGTCATTGGGTTTGCCAAGGAAGAGGAACTCTGACACACACACACGTGCGTCATCCCTCCCAACATGACATGCAGGTCTCCACCAAGCACTCCCAGCTGCAGGAAAGTTCTAGATCATAATTTCAGCAAACCCTTAACCAGCCGCAGTTGCTGGCTGTGCCTGCTCCCATTTTGAAATCCAAAAGCCCCCTTTCTATTTATAGATATCTATTAATGTGTACACATTGTGTAGGCCTACTTTTAGTGAATTCATTCATATCCCATGAGTACAAAGAGCAGGATCTGGACTGAGGACTGTGGAGAGTAGCAAAGGCAAGGAGTTGGCAGTAAGGCAGTGTTTTCTGTGTTACATAACATCTGTCACATACTACCTCTGCCAAAGCTACTTGGGCCATAATAACACAGTATTTTTCCTTGTCACATGGAGATAGTATGCTGAGTGCCTTCAACACAGGGCAAACCAGCACTTCATTTAAACATCCTATGGGAACTATTATCAACCGATGAGGAAGTGAAGCCAACTAGCATGGTGGTTGATTTATGAAACATGGTGGCACACCCTTTTAACAGAGGTTACGTTTTTTTTTTTAGCTACATCTCTTTTTGAAAAGTAACTGGACCCCAAACAAACAGCCTTCGAACTGGAGCTCAAAGGTTTGCTTTCAGTTTCTCTGCAAACAAGTGCAGTTTCATGCAGACACACACTCCCATTCTAAAAGGCTAAATTTGCGTTAAAAGGGGAAGGGGTAAAACTTTTTCCAGTTAACTGCTGAGGGTGTATTTGTTTTAGTTGAAGGGTAATACTTTTCTTCCTGTGTATTTGTTTTAGTTGAAGGGTAATACTTTTTAGCGTGTCTTTGGGTCAGTGTGTGTGTGTGTGTGCGCACGACACGTACAAAAGTGCTCTCTTTCAGTCGACATCTCACTATTGGATACGCCCCTTGTGTCCTATTTGCAGAAACCTTATTCAACCACTCCTAATAGGCCAATCAGAACTTTGTAGGCGTGAACCCCGCATATCTATATAGCATCCGCAATACTCACGCAACCCGACTTCAACTGTATATTAGTAGGCCGTGTGTAAAGACAAGATTAAATTAAGAATATATTACCAAGTGCTTGTCAAATTGTGAATGAGAGACTGATGAACTGTGTGCAGCATGCACAAGAAACAGAGCAGAGTGCATGCCTTTCATGGAACTTTAAAAAAAATCATCATTAGTCGCATCATGTAGCCTTAGTTTCTATTTCTTATACATTCTTAGAGCCTAAGGTTTGTATCACAACTAAAGTTGCATGAATAACTCTAAATTAAGCATATGGGAGGACATGTTTCAAATGATCACTTTGTTAACTGCTCAACACAGAATAGCCGCATGTGCGCATTACTTTGGAAATCGTGGGGGGGACTTTCCATTTTATTCAGCTATGTTCAATTATATTCTTCTTACTATAAAAACAGATAAAATAATGCCACAGGAATTATAAGCAAATATTGTCTGTTAAATTAACTAGTGCAGCCCAAAGCCATATGGCATAGCCAGATCAGGGCCTAACTTAAGGACGACTCAGAATTTGCTATTCGGTTCTTCTAAAATAGGCTACATTTTCTTTACATCATAATGTTTCTTTAGACCTGCCTAACATAAATAATGGCTTTATTGTGATGGTGTAGGCTATATGAAATGGATTCATTATACTTTTTAGAATGTAAAATGTTCCAAAAGGTCCGCATCAGTGGCTTGTAGGCTGTGCTGGGAAGCGCTTAATTAAAATAAACACGTTTAGCATTTAACGGTCAATTACCATGAGACCGGCAGTTTTTTTTACATGACAATTCCCGGATGATCAATCGTCATGACAGCTACAGCCATAAGCACGATAACTGAAAACTAGAGGAAACTCTGACCACAACATCGGTGGGCTGATATCTAAAAATCTGAATGGCTGTCACACAGTGTGCTGAGTCCCGGCCACGCGCTACGGCATCCTGCTTCAGGATCCATGTTAGCCTCCCACCTTTCATGTGTGCACTCTCTCCTTGCCCTTCCTTCTCAATTGTGGTCTCTCTGGCCATCTCACCTTCTCAGAGGTTCATCTTTGTGACATTATGACTAACAGTAGTCCTTCCTGTATCCCTTCGAATGCGTCACAGTAGCTAAATAAAACAACCGCTGGGGACAGTAAACATCTCATGACAGTTGGGGCGGTAGGGTAGCCTAGTGGTTAGAGCGTTGGACTAGTAACCGGAAGGTTGCAAGTTCAAATCCCCGAGCTGACAAGGTACAAATCTGTCGTTCTGCCCCTGAACAGGCAGTTAACCCACTGTTCCTAGGCCGTCATTGAAAATAAGAATTTGTTCTTAACTGACTTGCCTAGTTAAATAAAGGTAAAATAAAATAAAAACAGCTATTGTCCCTCATGTGCAACATTGGTTGAGTTATGAAAACACAGCCACATGTTTTTTTTGCCTAACCAGCAGCAAGCTAGTATCATATTTCTGATAAAATCTCACAAATATGATACAGTGGTATTGTAATGAGCAGTGGGGATTCAATGACTGTTTGTGCATGACGGATATTGATACATCAAACAGATATCATCATGCAGAAACTGATAGATAGCATGTGACAGATAATACCTTTTTGTGGCCCTGAAAGGCAAACTGATAAATGGTTTTGACAATGTTCGGCTTCAATTTGTACAGGAAAAAAAACTGACAGTGCATTCGGAAAGTATTCAAACCCCTTGACTTTTTCCACATTTTGTTACATTATAGCCTTATTCTGAAATAGGTATTTTTTCTCTCTTTTTTTTTTTTTAAATCCTCAAATCTACACACAATAGCCCATAATGGAAAAAGCCAAAACAGGTTTTTAGAAACTTTGGCCAAAACCCCCCAGAAATACCTCATTTACATAAGTATTCAAATCCTTTGCTATGAGACTCGAAATTGAGCTCAGGTGCATCCTGGTACCATTGATCATTCTTGAGCTGTTTCGACAAGTTGATTAGAGTCCACCTGTGGTAAATACAATTGATTGGACATGATTTGCAAAGGCACACACATCTATACAAAAGGGCCCAAAGTTGACTGTGCATGGCAAAACAAAAACCAAGCCATGAGGTCAAAGGAATTGTCTGTAGAGCTCAAGAGACAGGATTGTGACGAGGCACAGATCTGGGCAAAGGTAACAAAACATTTCTGCAGCATTGAAGGTACCCAAAAACATAGTGGCCTCCACCTTGCTTAAATGGAAGAAGTTTGGAACGACTAAGACTCTTTCTAGAGCTGGCGGCCAGGCCAAACTGAGCAATCGGGGGAGAAGGGCCTTGGTCAAGGAGGTTACCAAAAACCAGATGGTCACTGACAGAGCTCCAGAGTTATCTGTGGGGATGGGAGGACCTTCCAGAAGGACAACCATCTCTGCAGCACTCCATCATCCAGACCTTTATGGTAGAATGGGCAGACGGAAGCTACTCCTCAGTAAATGGCACATTACAGCCCGCTAGGAGTTTGCCAAAAGGCACCTAAAGGACTCTCAGACCATGAGAAACAAGATTCTCTGGTCTGATGAAACCAAGATTGAACTCTTTGGCCTGAATGGCAAGCGTCACGTCTGGAGGAAACCTGGCACCAACCCTACGGGGAAGCATGGTGGTGGCAGCATCATGCTGTGGGGATGTTTTTCAGCGGCAGAGACTGGGAGACCAGTCAGGATCGATGCAAAGATGAAAGGAGCAAAGCACAGAGAGATCCTTGATGAAAATCTGCTCCAGAGCGCTCAGGACCTGACTGGGGCGAAGGTTCACCTTCCAACAGGACAACAACCCTAAGCACACAGCAAAGACGACGCAGGAGTGGCTTTGGGACAAGTCTCTAAATGTCCTTAAGTTTCCCCAGCTAGAGGCCGGACTTGAACCCAATCTAATATCTCTGGAGAGACCTGAAAATAGCTGTGCAGCGATGCTCCCTATCCAACCTGCCAGAGCTTTTGAGGATCTTCAGGGAAGAATGTGAGAAACTCCCCGAATACAGGTGTGCCAAGACTCAAGTCTCTAATGGCTGCCAAAGCTGCTTCAATGTACTGAGTAAAGGGTCTGAATACTTAAGTAAATGTTATATCAGTTCAGTTTTTGCAAAAAAAAATATGAAAACCTGTTTTTGCTTTGTCATTATGGGGTATTGTGTGTAGATTGATGAGGGGAAAAAAACTATTTAATACATTTTAGAATAAGGCTGTAATGTAACAAAATGTGGAAAAAGTCAAGGTCTGAATACTTTCCGAATGCACTGTAGCTCTCCCACAAGACTCAAAATATGAACCCTTTAAGACTTAGGTACAACAGCCAGAATAAGATAAAGACAAGTGAAAGTTATTTTGTCTCTAAATGTAATGGGAAAATTGCATTGACTGGCAGAATAAATCTGTCCCAATCCAGAATCGGGTAAACTGCTACTACACAAGATAAATGAAAGAACACCAATTTCCCAAACCAGATATTTTGTTTGTCAGTCATCACCAGTCCATGTATGAGCATAAACAATTGAGTACCGTTCCCACTCTACATTAACATAACCTACATTCACCTCATCAAGTGATACAAACTGTCATTAGGAGAATAGGGGAGAGAATAAGGGGGGCAATTGTCCCCACATTTGCATTGGACCTATCCCAACAGTAACAATATTCATAATCTTATGATTCGTGACATTGAGTGAGTACCTAGCCTAGCATCTCATCTGAGTAGCACCTACCTAGCCTGTCTCACCTGATTAGTACCCGAGTTGTACCTGCCTAGCATCTCATCTAAGTAGCACATACCTAGCCTAGATTATGTCTCACCTGTCCTCCCACCAGCTGCAGTAGGGCAGTGTTGACAGGCAGCAGCTCGATGTCGGAAGCGATGGCCGTCTGGTCGAAGGGGCAGGCCTTGCGGTGCAGCTTGTTCAGGCACATCTTGCAGACGGTGTGTCCACAGCCCAGGCTGATGGGCTTGCGGACGCTCTCCTCGAACAGCTGGGTGCAGATGGGACACAGCAGGAATTCCGTCCATTGCGGCGCTTGTACAGGCATTGTAACCCACAGAGGTCACTAGGGGAAGCACAATGGCTTCGACAAAACACCTTCCCTTTCAAATAAAAAGGTAGATCCTTCAGTGCGTTGCCACGTAGGGTGCGTTTTCTTTTCGAAAACAAAGTGACGCAAAAGATGTGACAAATTCCACTGGAATCAAAAACTCTTCTGACCATCAATTTTCTTCTAAATGTTCAGACATCATGAACATTCAGTACGTGGTATGACCTGAAAAGACAAAGAACAGTCAACTGCATTCACCAAACCCAAAGAGCAAACAGATTAATCCCGTGGGAAGAAAAAACATCCAAATTTGCTTTAACTACCTAACTATGCTATGGCCAGATAAAAGCAGCAAGGGTGCAGCAGATTCACCTGTCTGCCCTTTCAGTAAAGGACAAAACCAGCAGGACGTCAATGAGACTCCCCTGTTGTCTTCACTGAGGTCTGGGAGCGTTGGGATATCCCCCAGCAGCAGTCGTGTTCACTAAATGCCAGCAGGCTGATGAGTTACTTAGTGGCTATTTTAAGACCCTTCCTCTGTCCAATAAAAAGCGCTCATCTGAAAACAGGAAGTTTGGGGCTTCAATGGGGAGAGACTGCTTCTTGTTGCTGTGTACGAACAGGTTACCGTAAGTGAATAGCCACATTTCAGCTGCAAAAGTGAAACCCTGGGCTAGATGTTATACCATTATTGATGCGTAACGAGTGGAAAGAAGCATAATTTCGACTGTCTCATCACATACCAAAGGGAGTTTCACATGATTAATATTAGGCAAACCGTATGCAACGTGAGCATGACTATCAGGAAACAACCAAATGGTTCACTCCAATAAATCATTGTCTTTATGTAATCACGTGGCGACTATGATTCACTTCACAAGCATGTCTGAGCCTGTAGACAAAAAAAACACTTCTGTTGCTATGTTGCTGTGACCCATTAGTGCGTATCAACTCTTCTTTTCCATTAGAAATTATTTGAATATCAAGATAGATGCCAATACAAAAGTCTGCTGTGTAAACCTTTCTTATACAAGCAGTGCTCTCAAACACACCGAAACAAGACAACCCAACCAACAACAAAAAAAAGACTCACCACAAGAAGTATGGATGATATGATGGAACTGCATCTGTTGCAACATGAGTGGACAGACAGAGAGGCTAATCACTTCTTAGTTTGTTGCGGATTTCCAGAGTATAAGATAGTCTACTCCATGATGCTGGTACTGGTTAGCTAGTCTGCAGAGATAGAAACACTATGCGCCTAGTGTTGCCACTTTCTCACCTGACATGTGAAAACAATGAGGAAGAGGTTCTCAGTTGATTTATGCTCCTGGAAACAAAAACAAACCTAACAAAGTAGTAATTCGAATTTGCAAAATCGTATCCTTGTATCTGATTCAAGATGGACGTGTGTAACATTCAAATTATATATTTTGTTCACATATGTGCCCGTGCCACCACCGGCCCGTCACTAAGGCATAATTTGGTCTTGTGGCCAGTGTCAAAAAAGTCACAACCGACGTCTTCGACCTGAACAAGGATTTCACAGGATGAAAATAGCCAGAGGGGTGTACTCAGTGGGTGAGTTACCAATCAGAGTAGGGCTGTGGCGAATGTAGCAACATACGCCACATGAAATAGGAGCAGGAAACACTCTCACAGTGTTGCAATCTCTGGGTTGGTGCCCTCCCTTGGGTTGTGCCGTGGCGGAGATCTTTGTGGGCTATACTCGGCCTTGTCTCAGGGTGGTAAGTTGGTGGTTGAAGATATCCCTCTAGTGGTGTGGGGGCTGTGCTTTGGCAAAGCGGGTGGGGTTATATCCTTCCTGTTTGGCCCGGTCCGGTAGGTGTCATCGGATGGGGCCACAGTGTCTCCTGACCCTCCTGTCTCAGCCTCCAGTAGTTTATGTGTTGGGGGGCTAGGGTCAGTTTGTTATATCTGGAGTACTTCTCCTGTCCTATCCGGTGTCCTGTGTGAATTTAAGTATGCTCTCTCTAATTCTCTCTTTCTTTCTCTCTCTCTCGGAGGACCTGAGCCCTAGGACCATGCCTCAGGACTACCGGGCATGATGACTCCTTGCTGTGCCCAGTCCACCTAGTCGTGCTGCTGCTCCAGTTTCAACTGTTCTGCCTGTGATTATTATTATTTGACCATGCGGGTCAATTATGAACATCTTGGCCATGTTCTGTTATAATCTCCACCCGGCACAGCCAGAAGACTGGCCACCCCACATAGCCTGGTTCCTCTCTAGGTGTCGGCCTTTCTAGGGAGTTTTTCCTTTCCACCATGCTTCTACACCTGCATTGCTTGCTGTTTGGGGTTTTAGGCTGGGTTTCTGTACAGCACTTTGAGATATCAGCTGATGTACGAAGGGCTATATAAATAAATTTGATTTGAATGGCCCAGGATATGAGTGTGTGTTAAGCCTGGGAATTGGCTGTAACAGGTGACAATGGAACAACAGGGGCTTTTCCTCAGTCAGTGTTTGACAGACAGCGGGAAAGTACCCTCTTATAAATTCAACTATATACTAATCTACACCAAGAAGATAAATATTCCTATGCGTTTCTGGGAAGGCTGATCGACATTGCGGTCACTGCCTGGGACTGCTCTGGTTCCACTCAAAATGCAGTAGCAGAAGGCCATCTGTCATTTCCTTTAATGCTTCTGGACAAAACAAAATGGTGTAATAGGTAGGCTATGTCTGCATGTGATCTAACAACACAAGACCTAATAGATAAGTGAATGCAGTGCAGCCTTGTCCATAAACTACAACTACTTGAAATAGGGCAATTGAGGGAAAGGGGATACCTAGTCAGTTGCACAACTGAATCCATTCAACCGAAATGTGTCTTCTGCATTTAACCCAACCTGAATCAGAGAGGTGTGGGGGGGGCTGGCTTAAATCGACATCATCGGCGCACAGGGAGCAATTGTTGTTGGGGGTCAACTGCCATGCTCAAGTGCCAAACGGCAGATTTGTCCAACTTTCCGGCTTAGGGATTCAAAACAGTGACCTTTCGGTTACTGGCCCAACGCTCTTAACCGCTCGGCTACCTGCCGCCCTTCCGAGGTCAACTTCCACACAAATCTTCCATTGACATCAATAGTTAGGTTTCCATCCTATATGCAACAGATTATCATGCAAATATATGCACGTTTCCCCACAAGAAGTTTGTTTCCACCAAGCTGACTTGCTGCGGATACAAGGCTGTGTGTGATGACGTAAAGTTAGTACACATTAAAAAACAAATTCAATGCGTTTCTATAGCATTTTTCACTATATTGATGGTTGTCACACAAACTGTTGCAATAAATGGCAATCTTGTCCAGTCTGGTTTTCACGTATGCCCTCTAGACAACAGTTTGCTGATAAAGTGGACACTGGATAGGTTAGGTTATATGATGAGTTGGAAAAGAGCAAGATCATGTGTATTTGTTAATTGGCAGCTAAGCACTGATCATCATGTTACTAGCATACAAATTAACACCCTGGATATTTATTGGAAAAGAGCATCAAGCTCATCACCGTGCACTTTCACCACCCTGTGAAGTTCATTATTATTTGTAGCATCTGTAGCCTAATAAACTGGGCATGCTTTTTCAAGTCGTAGTGGGAGGGCCACACAACATAGCACTGCGTGACTGCAAATTTACCTCAACATGGTTATTCTATCAACAATTGCGCAGAAAATCGCTTCCACCGCAATTTGTCACATAATTCAGTTTACCGACACAAAAAGATCCCACCATGTCGAACGAACAAATTGTCTGTCAACATTTATAAAATTGCATCGGCACTTCCTGATTCCATCACCATGAGCGTGATTCTTTTGTTGTCGTTGTTGGTATGACTTTACTCACATAATAATTGGACATTGGAAATATGGTTACTGTAAGACAAGGCACAATATAGTTTGAATTACATGGAACTCAAATCAGAGATTTGAGGTCTACGCTTTCATCTTTCACCCTCATCGCAGACTGATGCGACACATCCTGCAGTGACTTCTAGCCTAGACAGAATACAGCCTCTGTCTTAGCTATGACTCCTTCACCAAAGTGAGGTTACAATTACATGACTAAATTTACACCCAACTCCCCCTGACCGTCTGGCTATTATAGCCTGGCCTACATACTGTGTGGTTACATTTCACACAGTATTTAGGCCAGACCCTTTTACTCACATCTAACTTACGCAATTGTGCATGTTCCAAATGCCATATAAATCATGATGTGACACTCACAGATTAATGTTCACTAGCTATCCTAATTGCTGGTCCCTTTATAACGTTCCCTTTATAGCCTATTTCAACTAGACAGGAACTAGTGATTTGCTATCTGGCTAACTGTATTCTATCAGTCCCAAACAAAGTCAAGTAAGGCCTAGGCCTAAATCATAGTGGAAACTGTGGCCACTGCAGACATACAGTCATGATGAGGATGCAGATGCAAACACTCACAGCTACCAAAACATTTTTTTTACCATGACTCATAATAGCTAACAATAAGGAACTGCATATAGTCTTACACAACCACTACTCACAGGCCTATTAATTACCCTACACTAAATCAATTCAATCCAGACCAGTATCTGTGATGCATTTTACAATTTTATCATCAAAGCCACCATTTTTCCTGAATATGTAAAAAGCACTATAAGTAACAAGTAGTTGCATTTTTGTTTTGTTTCACTGTTCACTCTTGTTATGCTGTTGGATATTTGAATACTACAACCTGGGAACTCAGTTTGAATAGCATGGGCACTTCCTCTGTTTTCCACTTTCACAGCAGTAAGATCAAATGTTGTTAAGTTGTTAGGCCTCTGAAAATGTATTAGTTAAAAGCATTTAAACATAGCAAGCAAATATATCACTACGGTGCAATGGAAACAATGCAAGAGTAGCTAGCTAGCTACTGAGTTACTTCAAATTAGGCTAGTTAACGTTACTAGCTAGCTAAAAAAGGTACCCATCGCAACATTTGGCAAAAGCCCATATAACCTATCTATTTGACTAGTTAGAACGCTGTGTCTATCTAGCCCGTTCGATCTAGTTAGCTTTAGCAGAAATACTAGCTACAGAGAACTTGCTATAAGGGTAAGGTAGTAATGCAAATTCAGTGGACACATGTAAACGTTAGCTAGGATAGCTAACTAACGTAGCTAAGTTACGAGCAAGCTAACGTTAACGTATTGACACGGCCAACCAGTCAAGTAGCTAGCTAGTAATCACAATTACAAATTAATATTTTTTAATCTACTTCATGCACCTAAGGTCCTCAATAAACCATGAACAATATCTAGCTCGACAGCTAGATTGGACGGCTAGCCCGGTTAATTAGCTAACGTTAGCTTAGCTGCTAGCATAGCTAGACGTAAATTTGCCGCAAAAATAAAACATGTCGAACATAAACCTTAGCTAGCCAACGTTAGCTGTTTATAGCTAATGTAGTCCCGCCGGCAGAATATACTTACAATTTCCGATAAAATGCCATCAATCTTCAGCTGTTTCTATAATAATATTGTTGTATTTCCTCGGTGTAGCTGGAGCCTGGCAGTAACGAGCAAGCGAGTTACTATCTTTTAGGTAGGGTGTGTGTCAGACAGCACCCAGAACAGTAAGGAAAGGTGCAAGACCTGAGAAAAAAAATTGTAACACATAGGCAGGTTACTATAACACAATTTCTAAAAGGAAAAGGTTGCAAATTTGCTTTACTGTAATTTACATAATAAAAACATTTGCACATGCATATCACTTTTGTTGTACAGAATATTTTGCTGGAAATTGCACTGATTGGTTATTGAAAGAGCCATGCATAGTCCATCCCAGCCTCCACAAAGCATATCACTTGTTGAACAGAATATTTTGCTGGAAGGTGAACTGATTGGTTATTGAACGAGCCATGTATAGTCCATCCCAGCCTCCACAAAGCATAGTCATATGACTGTTAGACTGCACTGTTACATGCTCAAAGTTTTTAAAATGTATCAAATACAATGATTTTACTGTTTAACCAATTGGAGAGAACTTGCTTTGTGCATAGGCCTACCCTGTTTATGTTGACCATCTGCAGCACACACAACAGCTACTGTTATTTTATTGTTGCTCCTTAATTACTTGTTATTTTTCTATTTTTTAGTTATTTTATTTTAGTAAATACTTTCGTAACACTTTTTTTCTTAAAACTGCATTGTTGGTTAAGGGCTTGTAAGTAGGCATTTCACTGTAAGGTCTGTTGTTTTCGGGCATGTGACAATTACAATTTTATCTGATTTGACAACTGGGAGGAATGTCATTCAAGACATCAAACAACTGCCTCAAGACTAATTGCAGTGTTGACCATAAAGATAGATAGAGGACTCATCTTTATATCTGTGCCATATAGCATCTGTGACAGCATGGGCAGCACCATTGAGGCTACAACCCATAGGAGCCCCAACTAGTGGACTACATTGAATACTTTAAAATCCGGGTTAGGGAGGGTTTGGCAAGGGTAGGCTGTCGTTGTAAATAAGAATTTGTTCCTAAATTACTGACTTGCCCAGTCAAAATATTTTTTTTTCAATATACACAGTGCATTCGGAACGTATTCAGACCCCTTGACTTTTTACACATTGTTACTTTAACCTTATTCTTCAATGGATGAATTTTTTTTTTTTGCCTCAATCTACACACAATACCCCGTAACGACAAAGCAAAAACAGTTTTTTCATTTATTTTCGCAACAAAAAAACAAGAACAAATGAACACATTTGCATAAGTATTGAGACGATTTTCTCAGTACTTTTTTGAAGCACCTTTTTGCGAGTCATTACAGACTTGAGTCTTTCTTGGGTATGACGCTACAGTGTTGGCACACCCATATTTTGGGGAGTTTCTCCCATTCTTCTCTGCAGATCCTGTCAAGCTCTGTCAAGTTGGATGGGGAGCATCGCTGCACAGCTATTTTCTCCAGAGATGTTAGATCGGGTTCAAGTCCGGGCTCTGGCTGGGCCACTCAAGGGACATTCAGAGACTTGTCCCGAAGCCACTTCTGTGTGGTCTTGGCTGTGTGCTTAAGGTCGTTGTCCTGTTTGGAGGTGAACTCTCCCAGCCCCTGCCACTGAAAAACATTGATTTGACCATGCCTCACTGTAGGGATGGTGCCAGGTTTTGTCCAGAGACGTGACGCTTGGCATTCAGGCCAAAGAGTTCAATCTTGGTTTCATCAGACCAGAGAATCTTGTTTCTCATGGTATGAGAGTCCTTTAGGTGCCTTTTGGCTAATGCCAAGCGGGCTGTCATGTGCCTTTTACGGAGGGGTAGCTTCCGTCTGGCCAGTCTACCCATAAAGGCTTAATTGGTGGAATGCTGCAGAGATGGTTGTCCTTCTGGAAGGTTCTCCCATCTCCACAGAGGAACTCTGGAGCTCTGTCAGAGGGACCATCGGGTTCTTGGTCACCTCCCTGACCAAGGTCCTTCTCCCACGATTGCTCAGTTTGGATGGACGGCAACTCTTGGAAGAGTTTTGGTGGTTCCATACTTCTTCCATTTAAGAATGGAGGCCACTGTGTTCTTGGGTACCTTCAATGCTGCAGAAATGTTTTGTTACCCTTCCCCAGATCTGTGCCTCGTCATAATCCTGTGGGACCTGATGTAGACATGTGTGTGCCTTTCCAAATCATGTCCAATCAATCGAATTTACCACAGGTGGACTCCAATCAAGTTGTAGAAACATCTCAAGGATGATCAATCATGCACCTGAGCTCAATTTCGATTCTCATAGCAAAGGGTCTGAATACTTCTGTAAATAAGGTATTTCTGGAGTTTTTCTCGCTTTGTCTTTATGGGGTGTTGTGTGTAGTTTGATGAGGAAAATGTGTTTTCAATCCATTTTAGAATAAGGCTGTAACGTAACAAAATGTGGAAAAAGTCAAGGGGTCTGAAACATTCCGAATGCACTGTGTATATATATATACAGTACCAGTCAAAGGATTCTACATTGTAGAATAATAATGAAGACATCAAAACTAGGAAATAACACATATGGAATCATGTAATAAACAAAAAATTGTTAAACAAATCAAAATATAATTTATATTTGAGATTCTTCAAAGTAGCCACCCTTTGTTTTTCCTAGCCACCGTGCTTCTACACCTGCATTGCTTGCTGTTTGGGGTTTTAGGCTGGGTTTCTGTACAGCACTTTGAGATATCAGCTGATGTACGAAGGGCTATATAAATACATTTGATTTGATTTGATTTGCCTTGATGACAGCTTTGCACACTCAAGGCATTCTCTCAACCAGCTTCATGAGGTTGTCACCTGGAATGCATTTCAATCAACAGGTGTGCCTTGTTAAAAGTTCATTTGTGGAATTTCTTTCCTATTTAATGCGTTTGAGCCAATCTGTTGTGTTGTGACATGGTAGGGTTGGTATACAGAAGACAGCCCTATTTGGTAAAAGACCAAGTCCATGTTATGTCAAGAACAGCTCAAACAAGCAAAGAGAAATGACAGTCCATCATTACTTTAAGACATGAAGGTCAGTCAATCCAGAACATTTCAAGAACTTTGAATGTTTCTTCAAGTGCAGGCACAAAAACCATCAAGCACCATGATGAAACCTGCTCTCATGAGGATCGCCATAGGAAAGGAAGACCCAGAGTTACCTCTGCTGCAGAGGACAAGTTCATGAGAGTTACCAGCCTCAGAAATCGCAGCCCAAAAAAATGCTTCACAGAGTTCAAGTGACAGACACATCTCAACATCAACTGTTCAGAGGAGACTGCGTGATGTAAAATTCTGAGTATGTGTAAATGTACTTGGTGATTAAAGGTGATTCTGATATCCTCAACAACACTTCCCTTTCAATTTTACTGAAAGAGGTGTGATTGGCAATACGGTTTGACAGTAGGTCCAGTTCTATGTTGAATGAATAACTAGATTTACAAAATGATTAGAAAAATAAATGTGAATAGTGATTAGGGAAATTGTCCGCTAAGTTTTGGAATTAAATACAGCTACCAAGACTTGAGGCTTCTCGGGGCTCCGCATCCACCTGGTGCGTGAGGTCACATATTTGTGAATAACTGGTCTGTGGAGCTACTGAAATAACAAGAGTAGATAAGAGAGAATAACTTTACAACCGTTAACTCAAAAGAAGAGCCTGTCAAGCTGTTTATAATGATGGATAGATACTGCCTATTGTCATAAAACATCTAATCAAATGGCTACCCAGACTATTTTCATCCCCCCCCTCCCCATTCTACGCTGCTGCTATCCTCTGTTATTATCTATGCATAGTCACTTTACAGTTTTTGTCAATCGTTTTGTCTCAATTCTCGATTGAGAATACTTTTTTCAAAACAACAACTTCAATCTCTGAAAATGTTGTTTTTTGTTCACACCAGATTTGAATTTCTTATTCATTTAAGCAAATTGCGTGTTTTGGCACGTGTGCAAAAGAGTAAGTACAATTGTCTACAATTTACACAATATCTACATGCACATGACTTTCTGACCAAAAGTGATGAGTTGATTCTCAGTGAAATGATCATACTCTTCACAACTTCTAACCATTCCTTTCATCGTGTGAGCCGTCACATGCAAAATGATCCATTCAATTATCAAAATCAGTCAGACATACATGTATATGACATATATATCTATGACATGGAATGGTTGTGATGTCTGCTAAATTGGCAAATGACCTGCCAGGTGACATAGTAATGAAATAGGAATCACAATCTTACCAATCAACCAATCAAGTTTGGAAGCATACATACGGAGCTTGCCCACAGCACAGTCACTACAATTTTTTTCAACATGGAGGAACATCACAACCCTGAACAGCAGCTACATGCTTGTGGAATAGAAATAAGAACATGTGTAAGGAAGCGTGGTGGTGGTATTAGGGGAAGACACAATAGAGGAAGAGGCAGAAGGCAAAGAATAAGAGTCCCTGATGAAATCAGAGCCACAATTGTGGACCATGTCATAAACCACGGTCTTACGATGGAAGAGGGATG
This sequence comes from Oncorhynchus nerka, assembly GCF_034236695.1. NCBI lineage: Eukaryota > Metazoa > Chordata > Actinopteri > Salmoniformes > Salmonidae > Oncorhynchus > Oncorhynchus nerka. Next base: position 52,698,720 of record NC_088419.1, on the reverse strand, counting down.
GTCGGAGAGTACAGCCTAATGTAAACAGGTCCACAGTGTCATAAACCACGGTCTTACGGTGGAAGAGGGATGGTCGGAGTGTACAGCCTAATGTAAACAGGTCCACAGTGTCATAAACCACGGTCTTACGGTGGAAGAGGGATGGTCGGAGAGTACAGCCTAATGTAAACAGGTCCACAGTGTCATAAACCACGGTCTTACGATGGAAGAGGGATGGTCGGAGAGTACAGCCTAATGTAAACAGGTCCACAGTGTCATAAACCACGGTCTTACGGTGGAAGAGGGATGGTCGGAGAGTACAGCTTAATGTAAACAGGTCCACAGTGTCATAAACCACGGTCTTACGATGGAAGAGGGATGGTCGGAGAGTACAGCCTAATGTAAACAGGTCCACAGTGTCATAAACCACGGTCTTACGGTGGAAGAGGGATGGTCGTCGAGAGTACAGCCTAATGAGAGTACAGCCTAATGTAAACAGGTCCACAGTGTCATAAACCACGGTCTTACGGTGGAAGAGGGATGGTCGGAGAGTACAGCCTAATGTAAACAGGTCCACAGTGTCATAAACCACGGTCTTACGGTGGAAGAGGGATGGTCGGAGAGTACAGCCTAATGTAAACAGGTCCACAGTGTCATAAACCACGGTCTTACGGTGGAAGAGGGATGGTCGGAGAGTACAGCCTAATGTAAACAGGTCCACAGTGTCATAAACCACGGTCTTACGGTGGAAGAGGGATGGTCGGAGAGTACAGCCTAATGTAAACAGGTCCACAGTGTCATAAACCACGGTCTTACGGTGGAAGAGGGATGGTCGGAGAGTACAGCCTAATGTAAACAGGTCCACAGTGTCATAAACCACGGTCTTACGGTGGAAGAGGGATGGTCGGAGAGTAAAGCCTAATGTAAACAGGTCCACAGTGTCATAAACCACGGTCTTACGGTGGAAGAGGGATGGTCGGAGAGTACAGCCTAATGTAAACAGGTCCACAGTGTCATAAACCACGGTCTTACGATGGAAGAGGGATGGTCGGAGAGTACAGCCTAATGTAAACAGGTCCACAGTGTCATAAACCACGGTCTTACGGTGGAAGAGGGATGGTCGGAGAGTACAGCCTAATGTAAACAGGTCCACAGTGTCATAAACCACGGTCTTACGATGGAAGAGGGATGGTCGGAGAGTACAGCCTAATGTAAACAGGTCCACAGTGTCATAAACCACGGTCTTACGGTGGAAGAGGGATGGTCGGAGAGTACAGCCTAATGTAAACAGGTCCACAGTGTCATAAACCACGTCTTACGGTGGAAGAGGGATGGTCGGAGAAAACAGCCTAATGTAAACAGGTCCACAGTGTCATAAACCACGGTCTTACGGTGGAAGAGGGATGGTCGGAGAGTACAGCCTAATGTAAACAGGTCCACAGTGTCATAAACCACGGTCTTACGGTGGAAGAGGGATGGTCGGAGAGTACAGCCTAATGTAAACAGGTCCACAGTGTCATAAACCACGGTCTTACGGTGGAAGAGGGATGGTCGGAGAGTACAGCCTAATGTAAACAGGTCCACAGTGTCATAAACCACGGTCTTACGGTGGAAGAGGGATGGTCGGAGAGTACAGCCTAATGTAAACAGGTCCACAGTGTCATAAACCACGGTCTTACGGTGGAAGAGGGATGGTCGGAGAGTACAGCCTAATGTAAACAGGTCCACAGTGTCATAAACCACGGTCTTACGGTGGAAGAGGGATGGTCGGAGAGTACAGCCTAATGTAAACAGGTCCACAGTGTCATAAACCACGGTCTTACGGTGGAAGAGGGATGGTCGGAGAGTACAGCCTAATGTAAACAGGTCCACAGTGTCATAAACCACGGTCTTACGGTGGAAGAGGGATGGTCGGAGAGTACAGCCTAATGTAAACAGGTCCACAGTGTCATAAACCACGGTCTTACGGTGGAAGAGGGATGGTCGGAGAGTACAGCCTAGGGATGGTCGGAGAGTACAGCCTAATGTAAACAGGTCCACAGTGTCATAAACCACGGTCTTACGGTGGAAGAGGGATGGTCGGAGAGTACAGCCTAATGTAAACAGGTCCACAGTGTCATAAACCACGGTCTTACGGTGGAAGAGGGATGGTCGGAGAGTACAGCCTAATGTAAACAGGTCCACAGTGTCATAAACCACGGTCTTACGGTGGAAGAGGGATGGTCGGAGAGTACAGCCTAATGTAAACAGGTCCACAGTGTCATAAACCACGGTCTTACGGAGGAAGAGGGATGGTCGGAGAGTACAGCCTAATGTAAACAGGTCCACAGTGTCATAAACCACGGTCTTACGGTGGAAGAGGGATGGTCGGAGAGTACAGCCTAATGTAAACAGGTCCACAGTGTCATAAACCACGGTCTTACGATGGAAGAGGGATGGTCGGAGAGTACAGCCTAATGTAAACAGGTCCACAGTGTCATAAACCACGGTCTTACGGTGGAAGAGGGATGGTCGGAGAGTACAGCCTAATGTAAACAGGTCCACAGTGTCATAAACCACGGTCTTACGGTGGAAGAGGGATGGTCGGAGAGTACAGCCTAATGTAAACAGGTCCACAGTGTCATAAACCACGGTCTTACGGTGGAAGAGGGATGGTCGGAGAGTACAGCCTAATGTAAACAGGTCCACAGTGTCATAAACCACGGTCTTACGGTGGAAGAGGGATGGTCGGAGAGTACAGCCTAATGTAAACAGGTCCACAGTGTCATAAACCACGGTCTTACGGTGGAAGAGGGATGGTCGGAGAGTACAGCCTAATGTAAACAGGTCCACAGTGTCATAAACCACGGTCTTACGGTGGAAGAGGGATGGTCGGAGAGTACAGCCTAATGTAAACAGGTCCACAGTGTCATAAACCACGGTCTTACGGTGGAAGAGGGATGGTCGGAGAGTACAGCCTAATGTAAACAGGTCCACAGTGTCATAAACCACGGTCTTACGGTGGAAGAGGGATGGTCGGAGAGTACAGCCTAATGTAAACAGGTCCACAGTGTCATAAACCAAGGTCTTACGATGGAAGAGGGATGGTCGGAGAGTACAGCCTAATGTAAACAGGTCCACAGTGTCATAAACCACGGTCTTACGGTGGAAGAGGGATGGTCGGAGAGTACAGCCTAATGTAAACAGGTCCACAGTGTCATAAACCACGGTCTTACGGTGGAAGAGGGATGGTCGGAGAGTACAGCCTAATGTAAACAGGTCCACAGTGTCATAAACCACGGTCTTACGGTGGAAGAGGGATGGTCGGAGAGTACAGCCTAATGTAAACAGGTCCACAGCGTCATCAATTGTGCAAACATTCCGCAGGGAAAACAGGTAAACGTACTTTAATTTTGTTACAGCATTTCATTCACAACAATACGTCAACTATTGTAAAGGTAAATGCAAGTCTGAAAATGACAACGTACCGAAAGATATGTATGCGGAATATACAGTAATAGAGTAATACAGTAATACAGCACAATTTGAATACAATGTACTATCTGCAACATGGTCTATTTGTGAATTCTACATGTCATATATAGGACTGCACAACGACCTCATGCTGGGGGCAGAGCAGCACTATTCAGCCATCAGCAAGATCAAGACATTTGCAACATGGTCATAGCCAACAATTCCATCAGGCTAAGAGAGATCCAAAGTGCAATCATAAGTGACAACAATATTTTCACAAATATAAATTCTGTCAGCATTTCCACTGTAGACAGAGTGAAGGTGCCATTTGAAAGGAATAGTGACAGAGTGAAGGGGCTGCTTTACCAGTATGTCCAGGTAAACCATTGGTGTGTTTACTGTACTTCAATGATGCCTGTATATACTTCTTGAAGTTGTAGATACCCATAAGAACACAAAACATTTCTACTTTACTAAACTGTCTGATTCTAGAATAGGCTATGTCAAACTAACTTTATATTTTGTTTCTGTGTTACTATATAGAGAATAATGGAGCTGGAAGGACATGAAATGTTCCACATTCTTTTTTTTTGTGCGGAAGAGACTGGGTTCAATCTGGCCAAATTGCAGGAGACGTGGCCACAATCTCATTGGACGCCGAGCCACAATTGGCACACCGGGCCAACGTGGGGGCAATATTACAATGTGTGCTGCCATTTCTGAAAATGCTGTGAGCACACATATAACACCCAATTTCTCCTGGCCTTCCTAAATACACTTTACAGAGACCTAACACCAGAACACGAAAGAGGTTTAGTTAGACCAGATTTGCCAAATCATGTAACTGTGTGGGATAATGTAAGCTTCCACCAAACCAACATTGTTGGGGAATGGTTTGCTGCGCTTGAAAGGAAAACAATGGACTTCCTTCCACCATCCTCCCCATTCCTGAATCGGAAAGAATCGTTTTTTTCAGCATGGAGGTGGAAAGTATATGGCGTGGTCCACAAGATCAGATGTCTCTGTTAGATGCCATGAATGCTGCTTGTGAGGACATCACAGGCGATCATTGCAGGGGATGGTTGTTGTGATGTCCCATAAAACAGTTGTGACAATTGCACTTAGAGTTTAGTTAAGACTGTTTAAAAAAATGAGCCAAAGCGATTGAGAAACTGTAACACTACCTACATGTACATATTACCTCAATACCTTGACACCGGTGCACATTGACTCTTCACCGGTACACCCGGTACTTTCATCACATACTTTTTGGGGGTATTTTCTTAAAACTGCATTGTTGGTTAAGGGCTTGTAAGTAAGCATTTCACTGTAAGGTCAACACCTGTTGTATTCGTCGCATGTGACATAAAATGATATTTGACTTGTCATGCATGCGTTCCTTGAAAGCGTAAAAACCAACCGGTGGCTAAACGGGATCTTCTGACAAATTCAGGAATCCAATTCCCATTTAGGTCTCGTTAGCTCCTTGATGGCTGCTTTTTTTCTTTACTCCCTGAGATATAGAGGAACAATACATTTCAATATTGTAAACAGAATGACACTGTGTGATAATCTGGTAGGCCTAACACTAGGTATTGCCATCTGGGTCTCCAATTCCTCAGCAAGTTCTCTTGCTTCTTGAAGGCCATCCAGCTCGGATGATGCTCTGTTCTCTGAAGCCATTGTCTCCACTTCATGAAAGGTACATTTTTTTTTTTTAAATACACAAAATCTAAACATAATATGCAGCACTGCATAAGCATACATTGAGGGAAATAACATTAAAAAACTGATGTATCAATCCCCAATAAGTGGAGTTTGTGTACGATCTTTATAGAAAATAATGTTTTCACTTCCATGGCGGCAGTAGGTATGTGGTCAGTTGAAACATACAGACAGACAGAGAGAGACACAGACAGACAGACAGACAGACAGACAGACAGACAGACAGACAGACAGACAGACAGACAGACAGACAGACAGACAGACAGACAGACAGACAGACAGACATATAGACAGACAGACAGACAGACAGCCAGACAGACAGACAGACAGATAGATAGATAGATTGATAAATCTGTAAATGCAATGTGCAAAATCAAATTGAAAGTGACGTTTTTTGTTTTCCAACTACCCAATCAAGAATTTTCTTTTTTCAATTTCCATTTCCATTTTCTAAGTGTATGCAAATTGCTTCTTGGATGTGTGAACCACGAGAGCAACACCACACCCCAGTATTAGGACATTCTATCCATGTCCGACTCTCTGTACATTGATTTTAGACTAGTGTAACTAGTGCTTCGGTGACCACGTGCATGTGATGAGTAACATTATCTAGTGTTGAGTAACTTTGCCTGAAAAGAGAAAAATGTAATTGCCTATGTTGCTTAGCAGGCTAAAATGTTATTCTGGTGTGCAGGACACCAGATAAGAACCCCATGTGTAAAAATAGTCTCAAATCAAGGCATAGAGAGTGTGATATGACTATGATGTAACACTGCATGTTGGTGTTTTTTTTCTTCAAGTTCACGCCTCCAGGAAATCATTTGCATATACTTTGAAAATGGAAATGAAAAGCGAAAATAGAAAATGCTAAATTGGGCAGTTGGAAAATTAAAGCAGTCACTTTCCATAACACTTTACACATTGCATTGACCATTTTCTGTCAACCATTTGCCATGTTCTGTTTACCATTTATCATTTTCATTTAGAATTTCCATTTACCGTTTCCAATTTTCAATCAGCCATTTTGGATTTAATTTGAACAATTCAATTTCATTGTGGCATGAATCATGGATTTATTTTATCAACGTTTTATCTGTGTTTTTTGTAGAACCATCTGCAACTGGACAGACATTTATACACTACATGACCAATAGTATGCGGACAGCTGCTCGTCGAACATCTCATTCCAAAATCATGGGCATTAATATGGACATGGTCCCCCCTTTGCTGCTAAAACAGCCTCCACTATTCTGGGAAGGCTTTGCACTAGATGTTGGAACATTGCTGCAGGGACTTGCTTCCATTCAGCCCCAATATCATTAGTGAGGTCAGGCACTGATGTTGGGCGATTGGGCTTTGCTCTCAGTCGCCATTCAAATTCATCCCAAAGGTGTTCAATTGGGTTGAGGTCAGGGCTCTGTGCAGGCCAGTCAAGTTCTTTCATTCCGATCTCGACAAACCATTTCTGTATGGACTTTGTTTTGTGCTGGGGGCATTGTCATGCCTTCCCCAAACTGTTACCACAAAGTTGGAATCACAGAATCATCTAGAATGTCATTGTATGCTGTAGAGTTAAGATTTCTCTTCGCTGGAACTAAGGGGCCTAGCCCAAACCATGAAAAAGAGCCCCAGTTCATTAGTTCTCCTCCACCAAACTTTACAGTTGGCACTATGCATTGGGGCAGGTAGCTTACACCTGGCATCTGCCGAACCCAGATTTATCCTTTGGAGTGCCAGATGATGAAGCCTAATTCATCACTCCAGAGAACGTGTTTCCACTGCTCCAGGGTCCAATGGTGGTGAGCTTTACACCACTCCAGCTGACGCTTGGCATTGCTCATGGTGATCTTAAGCTTGTGTGTGGCTGCTCGGCCATGGAAACCCATTTCATGAAGCTCCCAATGAACAGTTCTTGTGCTGACGTTTGGAACTTGGTAGTCAGTGTTGCAACCGAGAACAGACGATTTTTACATGCTTCAGCACTTGGCGGTCCCGTTCTAGGAGCTGCCTAAATAGTACCACCTACTGGTAAATGAGGGGTTGTGCATTACAGTGAGAACACTTCTACCATCCGAATGCCAAATGTATGGAAGCATTAAAGAACCTCTTACTAAGGAAACAAGCAAACTGACAAATCCCAATGGATTTCGACAATACATTTCATTTGTCATTTTGAGTTCCCTTTACATCAGTTGCCGTGGTCCTTTAGAAGAGTTTCGGCAGCTGTCGAAGTCTACTTAGGTCCAAGAAATTTCCCATCGACCCTTCTGGTTGAGGACACTCCCTCTGCATTTCTCCTAAAGATGGCCGCCATTTGGCGCCATTCTCTTTCTCCAGACTGTGTTTGGTGCCGCGGGCCAAAAGCTGCATTTTAGGACGCAAGTCTCTGAGTAGCTGACTTTGAGAGTCTGCATGCAGCGCCTGGGGGTTGACAGGGTCGGAGTGGGGCAACTCGTTGGTGATGTTCTTCAGAACCCTCACTCTTTGCCCTTCTTGTTCCTGTTGAACATGGAACTGTACAGTGTATCCCATCTCCGATTGCTCCTCCTCACTCCCGCTCCCCTCCTCTATCAGCCCGTACCTCTTCATGTACTTGCGGGTGGCAAAGGACATGTTGTTCGGAGACAGAATACTGCTCAGTCCCATGGCGCTCTTCTCCGTTGGGGGGTTCTCTGAGAGCAGTGTGCAGGGGCTGAGCCTGGGAAGGGCCTTGGGGGGCTGTTGCCCTCCACCTACAGAGAGCCTGGAGAGCTGCTGGTCGCTCAGGTATCGGAGGGCGATGGCGTTGGCCTCCAGGCTGAGATCCACGCTGCCGCCCCACATGCTGGTCGCCGTCGACTCTGGGAGGGTCAGTCTGCTGATGACCGCCTCCGGGTTGATGCCGGCCAGGGTACTGGGGAGAAGGAAACAGGAGCTGTATTTACAATCAAAGCTACAGGAACACCTTCTGCATAAGGGAATGATGTCGAACTTACATGAGAATGAGCCAGAAAGTATGAGAATCGGCCATCGTAATAGCCCCTATTGTAATGTTAGAATGGCTGTAACCATAATCAAGGATGGAAAAAGTACCCAATTGTCATACTTGAGTAAAAGATACCTAAATAGAAAATGACAAGTAAAAGTCACCCAGTAAAATACTACTTGAGTAAAAGTTGAAGTACTTAGTTGTAAATATACTTAAGTATCAAAAGTAAATGTAATTGCTAAAATATAATTATCAAAAGTAAAAAAATTATTTCAAATTCCTTACATTAGGCAAACCAGATGGTGCCATTTTCTTGTTTAACATTTCTTTATTTACAGAAAGCCAGGAGCACACTCCAACACTCAGACATCATTTACAAACGAAGCAGGTGTTTAGTGAGCCGCCAGGGATTTTCTCTCGATAATTGGACCATTTTCCTGTCCTGCCAAGCATTCAAAATGTAACGATGTAGCGTAAAAAATTAATTATTTTCTTTAGGAATGCAAACTGGACAGTTTTATCTCAATCTTCATTCAAAGACTCAATCATGGACACTCTCACTGACAGTTGTGGCTACTTTGTGTGATGTATTGTTTTCTCTACCGTCTTGCCCTTTGTGCTGTTGTCTGTGCCCAATAATGTTTGTACCATGTTGTGCTGCAGCCATGCGTTGCTACCATGCTGTGTGTTGCTACCACACTTCTACCATCCAAATGCCTACTTTGATGTAACCTGCTTACCACTGAAAAGAAGCTGTGTTCTTTTCAGCCGACCTATCATAACAACGCATTTAGACATTGATCAGCTTCAATACTCATTTGCGTAGACTACCTAAATAACATTGAATAGTTGACTGTAAGTCTTACACAAGCTGTATGTGAAAGTAAATTCATAGTGAGGTTGGTTTGATGAAGGCTATATAAACATCTGATTTGCCCGACAAAGGACACCATAATTTAAACGTGTAGCTAGGTATACTATCGTTCATCCATGGTTGACTGGATCGTTGGAAGTTTAGAAATAGTTACCATTAGTCTTATAAATAGGATGCTAAATCCATTATATTAATAATACACTTTTATCTTTGGATATTGTCTTGTATATGAAGGTTATCTGATTTCAAATGTAATCTACAAGTTATTAATATGTTGGATTCACATCTGCATCTCAACCAAAAACCTAAGTTGAAGAATAGGACTAAATCAAATCAAACTTTACTTAAAGTGCATTTAAAGTTTGATTTGATTTAGTCCTATTCTTTAACTTGGATTTTTGTTTGAGATGGAGCTGTGAATCCAACCTATCAATAATCTATTTGTAAACAAACTGCTTGGATAGTATATCTACTCAATTTTACGAATAACATAAATCCAAACGTTAAAAAGTTTATTATTAACTAAATGAATTTGGCATCCTAATTATACGGCTAGTGGTAACTACTTCTAAACTACCAAAGATCCAATCAACCATGCATCATGTTGAAATGATGGTGTCCTTTGGGCAAATCAGATGTCAATGTAGCCTACATAAACCCAACCTTACTTTGAATTTACTTTCACATACAGCTTGTTCAAGAACAGTTAGAGGAGTTACTTTCAACTAGGCAATGTTTCGGTAGTCTACCCAACTGAGTATGGAAGTTGAGTAATGTCTAAATGTTGACATGACAGCTCAGCTGAATGAAGCACAGCTTGTTTCCAGATGTAGGTATCTGGATGGTAGACTTGTTATGGCTGAAGTATATATATATATATGTACCGTGGCTTAGAAAAGTATTCAGACCCCTAGTGTTTTTCCACATTTTGTTACGTTACAGCCACACAATACCCCATAATGACAAAGCGAAAACAGGATTATAGAAATGTTTGCAAATGTATTACAAATAAAAAACATGAATACCTTATCTACATAAGTATTTGGAACCATTGCTATGAGACTCAAAATTGAGTCCAGGTGCAGCCTATTTCCATTGATAATCCTTGAGATGTTTCTACAGCTTGAATTGGAGTCCGTCTGTGGTAAATTCAATTGATTGGACATGTTTTGGAAAGGCACACACTTCTATATAAGGTCCCACAGTTGACAGTGCATGTCAGCGCAAAACCCAAGCCATAGAGATGATCTGGTCTGATGAAACCAAGACTGAACTCTTTGGCCTGAATGTCAAGTGTCATGTCTGAAGGAAACCTGGCACCATTCCTACGGTGAAGCACGGTGGTGGCAGCATCATGCTGTGTGGATATTTCCCACAATTCTACTTGGAATTTCAACATATACATAGTTGATTATGTTGAAATTTGATTGATGTAACAACCTGTGAGCAGTGATGGAATAATTACCCAATTGTCATACTTGAGTAAAAGTATAGATACCTTAATAGAAAGTTACTCAAGTAAAGTTACCCAGTAAAATACTACTTGAATAAAAGTCTAAAAGTATTTGGTTCAAAATGTACTTAAGTATCAAAAGTAAATGTAATTGCTAAAATATACTTAAGTATCAAAGTAAAAGTATGAATAATTTAAAATTCCTTCTATTAAGCAAAGCAGGCGGCACCATTTTCTTGTTTTTAAAATGTATCAATAGCCAGGGGCGCACTCCAACACTCAGACATCATTTACAAAAGATACATTTGTATTCAGTGAGTCCACCAGATCAGAGGCAGAAGGGTTGACCATGTGTTGTCTCGATAAGTGTGTGAATTGGACTCTTTTCCTGTCCTGCTAAGCATTCAAAATGTAACGAGTACTTTTGGGTGCCAGTTAAAATGTATGGAGTAAAAGGTACATTATTTTTTTTAGGAATGTAGCGAAGTAAAAGTTGTCAAAAATATAAATAGTAAAGTAAAGTACAGATACCCCAAAAAGATATTTAAGTAGTACTTTAAAGTATTTTTTCTTAAGTACTTTACACCACTGCATGTTAGTCAGGTTAAATCAATGTAATTAAGTGAAGTTTTATCCTAACTTTAAAGTTTTACAAAGCTGGTTGAAATGAGATGAAAACAGTACCGGTTGATGATTTTAAAAAATCCAATGTATTTTCTGTATTTCCACAATATGCTGACAAATTCCGTTTTTTTTAAAGTGTCCCGGAGTTGAGAATATTAGCAAGAGGAGAATTCTTTGATTAGAACTTAATGTCAACATATAATTCTAATTCTTATCATATCGATGTCACAAAGGTTAAATGATTTGGAATGTTTACCGTTACCGTGCAAACCTGTTTGTTAGCTCCAATTCTACATTTATTAATGTAAAATTCTCATTATCCTTTTTGAAAATGAAGAAGGCAATTAAAAAATGGTTTCGAGGTTGGTGTTTTTTTTGCTTTGTGTGCTGCTGTAGCACCAACGAGACCAAAACCAGGACAAGAAATGGAAGAAAACAACGAAAGAACAAAGAGACTGAATTTATTGAATTGACAGACCTTGGGAAAAACACTTCAGTCAATGGATCATGCAAACGATCTGGCACAACAAAGAAGGAAGCACCTGAAACATTGAAAAATGACACTCCAACATCAACAAGCAGCAAGATCTCAAATAATACCTTGAACAAAGAGTCACCTGGTCACCTTTCTGTTGAGGACTGTAAGGCCCAGCCTTTTTACCCAACCAACCATTCTCCGCAAAAGGAGAACCCACTTATTCTCCAGTCAGGTCCATTGCTAGATTGCACAGCTGATCATTGGCCATACTTCCCTCCAAACCTCCTGCCCCCACCACCCCTGGAGCAAAAAACAACCATGACTGAGATCTTTGGAGATCTCGCTCTGCTCCAGCCTGGTCAGTCCATGGGAGATGCCTGGAACACTTCAGACGTTAGGTAAATATCATTACAGCTAATACTGCATCATGGTACTTGTATGTTCTTTTCATTTAATGACCCAACAGAATTCAATAGTTCTGATTTCCCTTGATGACTAGAAGCAAGGTCCCATACTGTACAATGACAGAAGAGTTAGCTACAGCACATAGTTTGGAACCAAACCAGGAACAGGGTGTTATGTCATGTTGTGTGTATCCTATAGAGCGGAAGAACCTCGTTGTCTGGAGGTTGTGAAAAACCTGACAGGCCTGTGGGGCAGCAGTGTGCAACGCCAGCCTCATCCGACGTCACCAGCCAATCACCTCAGCCCCGCCCTGAGCCAGTATCTGGACTCCACCACCACACCGATGATCTTTGACCTCCAGAAACTGGGCCTGACCTCTGATCTCATGGAGGTGCCTGAGGAGATGCTGTTTATGGAGGTGTGGGACCTCGGTGAGGGCGCAGGGGACCAGCGCTATAAGGCCAAGTGGGAAATTACCGGGACCAACGGAATTGTGCTAGACGAGGGCACCTGGCTGCAGAACGATGACAACTGGTGAAACCACACATGAAAGACTATCCTGTTGGGTGAACAATTATCTTCATCTTACGATTCATAAGTGTGTAAATACATTAAAAGACTATTCTTGCATTCCTTCTCTTCTTTAATCCCTCCAACCTGCATTACTAAATGGAAGAGCAAAACGTAGATCTGGTAAGCAGACGTGATGAGAAAGAAATGTGATGGGTGCAGGTGTAGGATGACTATATCTGAGCTATACTCTTACTCTGTGCCGACATGCTTTTAGCATGTGATTAACCACATTTTCCATTGAGCTCAGGATAGTCCATTCCCCCCACAACATATTTATCCAGGAGCCCATCTCCAGCACAGATTAGCAACATTTCACAATTGAAATCACTAGTATTTGTCTGTTTATTCTAGATATGCCTGATGTGTGACATGGCAGATTTTTTGAAGAGCGGTGAGGCGAGGTTAACAGGGGACGTCTATGTCAGAGGGGTGTGAAATGACTTGAGGGATAGAAGTCTGGGTTGGGGAGGGACAGTAGAGGGCTAACTAAATAGAACACTAAAATGTAAATTCACAAAAGAAAGAAAACCATCTGTAGAAAAAGTACAAAACTTATATGAATCAGGTACATATTTATTGAGGCAATTTTAAATAGAAAGTTCAAGTTGAGACACTTGAAATAATGCTCAAGGCATTTCATGTACAAACACAAGAAAAACAATATAGCATGAAGGAAACTTAGATATTTACAACATAAAAAAGGAAAAGGAAAAAAATTTGGCATGAATTTAGTCTGTTTTACCATGTAGTCAGACTTTGAAAAAATCCCAACATTAAACAAAATAAATAGGTACACATCAATTACCAGGAGATTGGGTATAGTGGTTATCAATAAACGGCCAAAACATAAATTAAATAGCTTCAACTAATGGTTCAAACAATTGGCATCCATTGCATGTTGAAAATCAAAAGCCCTTTAAATTCAAATAGAGAAAATGACCTGGCTGCCACCATTGAAGAGCTAAATCATAACACTACACCCAAGTGGTAGTAGTAGAAGGACAAGATTTTTGCTCATAAGACCAAGAGCACTGTCGTGATTCGCTAACAGTTTCTGTACATCAGTGGTCACAAACAAATGTATACATTACAATGAGCACCATGAAGATTAAAATAGAGGCATTAAAAAAATGAAATGTGTAAACAAAAATGTATGGAAGCATTAAAAAACCTCTTACTAAGGAAACAAAATGGAAATCCCAATGGATTTCGACAATACATTTCATTTGTCATTTTGAGTTCCCTTTACATTAGTTGCCGTGGTCCTTTAGAAGAGTTTCGGCAGCTGTCGAAGTCTACTTAGGTCCAAGAAATTTCCCATCGACCCTTCTGGTTGAGGACACTTCCTCTGCATTTCTCCTAAAGATGGCCGCCATTTGGCGCCATTCTCTTTCTCCAGACTGTGTTTGGCGCCGCGGGCCAAAAGCTGCATTTTAGGACGCAAGTCTCTGAGTAGCTGACTTTGAGTCTGCATGCAGCGCCTGGGGGATGACAGGGTCAGAGTGGGGCAACTCGTTGGTGATGTTCTTCAGAACCCTCACTCTTTGCCCTTCTTGTTCCTGTTGAACATGGAACTGTACAGTGTATCCCATCTCCGATTGCTCCTCCTCACTCCCGCTCCCCTCCTCTATCAGCCCGTACCTCTTCATGTACTTGCGGGTGGCAAAGGACATGTTGTTCGGAGACAGAATACTGCTCAGTCCCATGGCGCTCTTCTCCGTTGGGGGGTTCTCTGAGAGCAGTGTGCAGGGGCTGAGCCTGGGAAGGGCCTTGGGGGGCTGTTGCCCTCCCCCTACAGAGAGCCTGGAGAGCTGCTGGTCGCTCAGGTATCGGAGGGCGATGGCGTTGGCCTCCAGGCTGAGATCCACGCTGCCGCCCCCACATGCTGGTCGCCGTCGACTCTGGGAGGGTCAGTCTGCTGATGACCGCCTCCGGGTTGATGCCGGCCAGGGTACTGGGGAGAAGGAAACAGGAGCTGCATTTACAATCAAAGCTACAGGAACACCTTCTGCATAAGGGAATGATGTCGAACTTACATGAGAATGAGCCAGAAAGTATGAGAATCGGCCATTGTAATAGCCCCTAATGTAATGTTAGAATGGCTGTAACCATAATCAAGGATGGAAAAAGTACCCAATTGTCATACTTGAGTAAAAGATACCTAAATAGAAAATGACAAGTAAAAGTCACCCAGTAAAATACTACTTGAGTAAAAGTTGAAGTACTTAGTTGTAAATATACTTAAGTATCAAAAGTAAATGTAATTGCTAAAATATAATTGTCAAAAGTTAAAAAATATTTCAAATTCCTTACATTAGGCAAACCAGACTGTGCCATTTTCTTGTTTAACATTTTTTTATTTATTGAAAGCCAGGAGCACACTCCAACACTCAGACATCATTTACAAACGAAGCAGGTGTTTAGTGAGCCGCCAGGGATTTTCTCTCGATAATTGGACCATTTTCCTGTCCTGCCAAGCATTCAAAATGTAACGATGTAGCGTAAAAAATTAATTATTTTCTTTAGGAATGCAAACTGGACAGTTTTATCTCAATCTTCATTCAAAGACTCAATCATGGACACTCTCACTGACAGTTGTGGCTACTTTGTGTGATGTATTGTTTTCTCTACCGTCTTGCCCTTTGTGCTGTTGTCTGTGCCCAATAATGTTTGTACCATGTTGTGCTGCAGCCATGCGTTGCTACCATGCTGTGTGTTGCTACCACACTTCTACCATCCAAATGCCTACTTTGATGTAACCTGCTTACCACTGAAAAGAAGCTGTGTTCTTTTCAGCCGACCTATCATAACAACGCATTTAGACATTGATCAGCTTCAATACTCATTTGCGTAGACTACCTAAATAACATTGAATAGTTGACTGTAAGTCTTACACAAGCTGTATGTGAAAGTAAATTCATAGTGAGGTTGGTTTGATGAAGGCTATATAAACATCTGATTTGCCCGACAAACCTTCATCCATGGTTGACTGGATCGTTGGAAGTTTAGAAATAGTTACCATTAGTCTAATAAATAGGATGCTAAATCCATTATATTAATAATACACTTTTATCTTTGGATATTGTCTTGTATATGAAGGTTATCTGATTTCAAATGTAATCTACAAGTTATTAATATGTTGGATTCACATCTGCATCTCAACCAAAAATCTAAGTTGAAGAATAGGACTAAATCAAATCAAACTTTACTTAAAGTGCATTTAAAGTTTGATTTGATTTGGTCCTATTCTTTAACTTGTTGAGGACGTGGTACCGAAGTGGGGACCACAATCAGCAGAAATGCTCAAGAGCGCCACCATAGAGGTTGATAAACCTCAAACTTTCATTACAATTGACATACAATATACTGAATTACAGCTACACTCGTTGTGAATATATCCACCGAGTCAGATTTGTAAAATGCTTTTCGGGGAAAGCATGAGAAGCTATTATCTGATACCATGCACCCTCAAAATACTGTACCGTCACCTAAAACGACAGATTTTGCGTTAGCCGTCGCAAACGAAAACGCTGAAATAAAATATAAAACATTCATTACCTTTGACGAGCTTCTTTCTTGGCACTCCTAGATGTCCCATAAACATCATTTAGGGTCTTTTTTCGATTAAATCGGTCCATATATAGCCTAGATATCGAGCTACGAATACGTTGCGAGTAAAGAAAAAAATTAGCATTTCATAACGTAACGTCATTTTTTAAAATTCAAAAAGTCGACGATAAACTTTCACAAAACATTTCGAAATACTTTTGTAATGCAACTTTATGTATTAGTACACGTTAATAAGCGATAAAATTCCTCAGGAGGCGATGTGAAATGTTTAGCTTGTCCGTGGAGAAAAAGATGTCTTGAAATGGTCGAACCAAAATCTGGGCGGGGACAGTAGGAAAGGAGTTCCCTTGTTTCGGTTAGACCAAGAATCAATTGCGAAACAAATGACGTGACTCTAGACAACCTGTGGAAGCTGTAGCCAATGAAAACTCGGCTCTATTTAATTCGGTTCGCTTTGAACAATTGCCTGTAGTCGCGGAAGGATATATTTTTCCATTTTCAGTGAACAGATTTTCATGCACTTTTCGATGAAACGCACGTTCTGTAAATGCCACAGCCGTGATTCTGAGTGTTTTCTATCCACACATACTAATCATATGCATATACTATATTCCTGGCATGAATAGCAGGGCGCTGAAATGTTGCGCGATTTTTAACAAAAAGCTGCGAAAATTCGCAACATCCTTAATTAACTTGGATTTTTGTTTGAGATGGAGCTGTGAATCCAACCTATCAATAATCTATTTGTAAACAGACTGCTTGGATAGTATATCTACTCAATTTTATGAATAACATAAATCCAAACGTTAAAGTTTATTATTAACAAAAGGAATTTGGCATCCTAATTATACGGCTAGTGGTAACTACTTCTAAACTACCAAAGATCCAATCAACCATGCATCATGTTGAAATGATGGTGTACTTTGGGCAAATCAGATGTTAATGTAGCCTACATAAACCCAACCTTACTTTGAATTTACTTTCACATACAGCTTGTACAAGAACAGTTAGAGGAGTTACTTTCAACTAGGCAATGTTTCGGTAGTCTACCCAAATGAGTATGGAAGTTGAGTAATGTCTAAATGTTGACATGACAGCTCAGCTGAATGAAGCACAGCTTGTTTCCAGATGTAGGCATCTGGATGGTAGACTTGTTATGGCTGAAGTATATATATATATGTACCGTGGCTTAGAAAAGTATTCAGACCCCTAGTGTCTTTCCACATTTTGTTACGTTACAGCCACACAATACCCCATAATGACAAAGCGAAAACAGGATTTTAGAAATGTTTGCAAATGTATTACAAATAAAAAACAAGAATACCTTATCTACAAAAATTTAGTCCAGGTGCAGCCTATTTCCATTGATAATCCTTGAGATGTTTCTACAACTTGAATTGGAGTCCACCTGTGGTAAATTCAGTTGATTGGACATGTTTTGGAAAGGCACACACTTCTATATAAGGTCCCACAGTTGACAGTGCATGTCAGCGCAAAAAACCAAGCCATAGAGATTATCTGGTCTGATGAAACCAAGACTGAACTCTTTGGCCTGAATGTCAAGTGTCATGTCTGGAGGAAACCTGGCACCATTCCTACGGTGAAGCACGGTGGTGGCATCATCATGCTGTGTGGATATTTCCCACAATTCTATTTGGAATTTCAACATATACATAGTTGATTATGTTGAAATTTGATTGATGTAACAACCTGTGAGCAGTGATGGAATAAGTACCCAATTGTCATACTTGAGTAAAAGTATAGATACCTTAATATAAAGTTACTCAAGTAAAGTCACCCAGTAAAATACTACTTGAATAAAAGTCTAAAAGTATTTGGTTCAAAATGTACTTAAGTATCAAAAAAGTAAATGTAATTGCTAAAATATACTTAAGTATCAAAGTAAAAGTATGAATCGTTTAAAATTCCTTCTATTAAGCAAAGCAGGCAGCACCATTTTCTTGTTTTTAAAATGTATCAATAGCCAGGGGCGCACTCCAACACTCAGACATCGTTTAAAAAGATACATTTGTATTCAGTGAGTCCGCCAGATCAGAGGGAGAAGGGATGACCATGTGCTGTCTCGATAAGTGTGTGAATTGGACTCTTTTCCTGTCCTGCTAAGCATTCAAAATGTAACGAGTAGTTTTGGGTGCCAGTTAAAATGTATGGAGTAAAATGTACATTATTTTTTTTAGGAATGTAGCGAAGTAAAAGTTGTCAAAAATATAAATAGTAAAGTACAGATACCCCAAAAAGATATTTAAGTAGTACTTTAAAGTATTTTTTCTTAAGTACTTTACACCACTGCATGTTAGTCAGGTTAAATCAATGTAATTAAGTTAAGTTTTATCCTAACTTCAAAGTTTTACAAAGCTGGTTGAAATGAGATGAAAACAGTACCGGTTGATGATTTAAAAAAAATCCAATGTATTTTCTGTATTTCCACAATATGCTGACAAATTATGTTTTTTTAAAGTGTCCCGGAGTATTAGAGGCATTTCCAGAGACCAAAAACTGAACAGATAACATTTTTGATTTGCAGGAAGGGGAATTGCATTGAATCAAATGATTAATTTACAATTCTTTAACACCATTAAGCGAGGGGTGCCCTAGTGATGTTGATTATGTCATGATGTCAGATGTGGGGTATCACCTTTGGGGTCTGAATTCAGTGGTACAATATTCAAACAAAAACTGCAAGAGGAGAATTCTTTGATTAGAACTTAATGTCAACATATAATTCTAATTCTTATCATATCGATGTCACAAAGGTTAAATGATTTGGAATGTTTACCGTTACCGTGCAAACATGTTTGTTAGCTCCAATTCTACATTTTTTAATGTAAAATTCTCATTATCCTTTTTGAAAATGAAGAAGGCAATTAAAAAATGGTTTCGAGGTTGGTGTTTTTTTTGCTTTGTGTGCTGCTGTAGCACCAACGAGACCAAAACCAGGACAAGAAATGGAAGAAAACAACGAAAGAACAAAGAGACTGAATTTATTGAATTGACAGACCTTGGGAAAAACACTTCAGTCAATGGATCATGCGAACGATCTGGCACAACAAAGAAGGAAGCACCTGAAACATTGAAAAATGACACTCCAACATCAACAAGCAGCAAGATCTCAAATAATACCTTGAACAAAGAGTCACCTGGTCACCTTTCTGTTGAGGACTGTAAGGCCCAGCCTTTTTACCCAACCAACCATTCTCCGCAAAAGGAGAACACACTTATTCTCCAGTCTGGTCCATTGCTAGATTGCACAGCTGATCATTGGCCATACTTCCCTCCAAACCTCCTGCCCCCACCACCCCTGGAGCAAAAAACAACCATGACCGAGATCTTTGGAGATCTCGCTCTGCTCCAGCCTGGTCAGTCCATGGGAGATGCCTGGAACACTTCAGACATTAGGTAAATATCATTACAGCTAATACTGCATCATGGTACTTGTATGATCTTTTCATTTAATGACCCAACAGAATTCAATAGTTCTGATTTCCCTTGATGACTAGAAGCAAGGTCCCATACTGTACAATGATTGAAGAGTTAGCTACAGCACATAGTTTGGAACCAAACCAGGAACAGGGTGTTATGTCATGTTGTGTGTATCCTATAGAGCGGAAGAACCTCGTTGTCTGGAGGTTGTGAAAAACCTGACAGGCCTGTGGGGCAGCAGTGTGCAATGCCAGCCTCATCAGACGTCACCAGCCAATCACCTCAGCCCCGCCCTGAGCCAGTATCTGGACTCCACCACCACACCGATGATCTTTGACCTCCAGAAACTGGGCCTGACCTCTGATCTCATGGAGGTGCCTGAGGAGATGCTGTTTATGGAGGTGTGGGACCTCGGTGAGGGCGCAGGGGACCAGCGCTATAAGGCCAAGTGGGAAATTACCGGGACCAACGGCATTGTGCTAGACGAGGGCACCTGGCTGCAGAACGATGACAACTGGTGAAACCACACATGAAAGACTATCCTGTTGGGTGAACAATTATCTTCATCTTACGATTCATAAGTGTGTAAATACATTAAAAGACTATTCTTACATTCCTTCTCTTCTTTAATCCCTCCAACCTGCATTACTAAATGGAAGAGCAAAACATAGATCTGGTAAGCAGATGTGATGAGAAAGAAATGTGATGGGTGCAGGTGTAGGATGACTATATCTGAGCTATACTCTTACTCTGTGCCGACATGCTTTTAGCATGTGATTAACCACATTTTCCATTGAGCTCAGGATAGTCCATTCCCCCCACAACATATTTATCCAGGAGCCCAGCTCCAGCACAGATTAGCAACATTTCACAATTGAAATCACTAGTATTTGTCTGTTTATTCTAGATAAGCCTGATGTGTGACATGGCAGATTTTTTGAAGAGCGGTGAGGCGAGGTTAACAGGGGACGTCTATGTCAGAGGGGTGTGAAATGACTTCAGGGATAGAAGTCTGGGTTGGGGAGGGACAGTAGAGGGCTAACTAAATAGAACACTAAAATGTAAATTCACAAAAGAAAGAAAACCATCTGTAGAAAAAGTACAAAACTTATGAATCAGGTACATATTTATTGAGGCAATTTTAAATAGAAAGTTCAAGTTGAGACACTTGAAATAATGCTCAAGGCATTTCATGTACAAACACAAGAAAAACAATATAGCATGAAGGAAACTTAGATATTTACAACATAAAAAAGAAAGGAAAAAAATTTGGCATGAATTTAGTCTGTTTCGCCATGTAGTCAGACTTTGAAAAAAGCCCAACATTGACTAAATAAATAGGTACACATCAATTACCAGGAGACTGGGTATAGTGGTTATAAATAAACGGCCAAAACGTAAATTAAATAGCTTCAAATGGTTCAAACAATTGGCATCCATTGCATGTTGAAAATCAAAAGCCCTTTAAATTCAAATAGAGAAAATGACCTGGCTGCCACCATTGAAGAGCTAAATCATAACACTACACCCAAGTGGTAGTAGTAGAAGGAAAAGAATTTTGCTCATAAGACCAAGAGCACTGTCGTGATTCGCTAACAGTCTCTGTACATCAGTGGTCACAAACAAATGTATACATTACAATGAGCACCATGAAGATTAAAATAGAGGCATTAAAAAAATGAAATGTGTAAACAAAACTGTATGGAAGCATTAAAAAACCTCTTACTAAGGAAACAAAATGGAAATCCCAATGGATTTCGACAATACATTTCATTTGTCATTTTGAGTTCCCTTTACATTAGTTGCCGTGGTCCTTTAGAAGAGTTTCGGCAACTGTCGAAGTCTACTTAGGTCCAAGAAATTTCCCATCGACCCTTCTGGTTGAGGACACTTCCTCTGCATTTCTCCTAAAGATGGCCGCCATTTGGCGCCATTCTCTTTCTCCAGACTGTGTTTGGCGCCGCGGGCCAAAAGCTGCATTTTAGGACGCAAGTCTCTGAGTAGCTGACTTTGAGTCTGCATGCAGCGCCTGGGGGATGACAGGGTCAGAGTGGGGCAACTCGTTGGTGATGTTCTTCAGAACCCTCACTCTTTGCCCTTCTTGTTCCTGTTGAACATGGAACTGTACAGTGTATCCCATCTCCGATTGCTCCTCCTCACTCCCGCTCCCCTCCTCTATCAGCCCGTACCTCTTCATGTACTTGCGGGTGGCAAAGGACATGTTGTTCGGAGACAGAATACTGCTCAGTCCCATGGCGCTCTTCTCCGTTGGGGGGTTCTCTGAGAGCAGTGTGCAGGGGCTGAGCCTGGGAAGGGCCTTGGGGGGCTGTTGCCCTCCCCCTACAGAGAGCCTGGAGAGCTGCTGGTCGCTCAGGTATCGGAGGGCGATGGCGTTGGCCTCCAGGCTGAGATCCACGCTGCCGCCCCACATGCTGGTCGCCGTCGACTCTGGGAGGGTCAGTCTGCTGATGACCGCCTCCGGGTTGATGCCGGCCAGGGTACTGGGGAGAAGGAAACAGGAGCTGCATTTACAATCAAAGCTACAGGAACACCTTCTGCATAAGGGAATGATGTCGAACTTACATGAGAATGAGCCAGAAAGTATGAGAATCGGCCATTGTAATAGCCCCTAATGTAATGTTAGAATGGCTGTAACCATAATCAAGGATGGAAAAAGTACCCAATTGTCATACTTGAGTAAAAGATACCTAAATAGAAAATGACAAGTAAAAGTCACCCAGTAAAATACTACTTGAGTAAAAGTTGAAGTACTTAGTTGTAAATATACTTAAGTATCAAAAGTAAATGTAATTGCTAAAATATAATTGTCAAAAGTTAAAAAATATTTCAAATTCCTTACATTAGGCAAACCAGACTGTGCCATTTTCTTGTTTAACATTTTTTTATTTATTGAAAGCCAGGAGCACACTCCAACACTCAGACATCATTTACAAACGAAGCAGGTGTTTAGTGAGCCGCCAGGGATTTTCTCTCGATAATTGGACCATTTTCCTGTCCTGCCAAGCATTCAAAATGTAACGATGTAGCGTAAAAAATTAATTATTTTCTTTAGGAATGCAAACTGGACAGTTTTATCTCAATCTTCATTCAAAGACTCAATCATGGACACTCTCACTGACAGTTGTGGCTACTTTGTGTGATGTATTGTTTTCTCTACCGTCTTGCCCTTTGTGCTGTTGTCTGTGCCCAATAATGTTTGTACCATGTTGTGCTGCAGCCATGCGTTGCTACCATGCTGTGTGTTGCTACCACACTTCTACCATCCAAATGCCTACTTTGATGTAACCTGCTTACCACTGAAAAGAAGCTGTGTTCTTTTCAGCCGACCTATCATAACAACGCATTTAGACATTGATCAGCTTCAATACTCATTTGCGTAGACTACCTAAATAACATTGAATAGTTGACTGTAAGTCTTACACAAGCTGTATGTGAAAGTAAATTCATAGTGAGGTTGGTTTGATGAAGGCTATATAAACATCTGATTTGCCCGACAAACCTTCATCCATGGTTGACTGGATCGTTGGAAGTTTAGAAATAGTTACCATTAGTCTAATAAATAGGATGCTAAATCCATTATATTAATAATACACTTTTATCTTTGGATATTGTCTTGTATATGAAGGTTATCTGATTTCAAATGTAATCTACAAGTTATTAATATGTTGGATTCACATCTGCATCTCAACCAAAAATCTAAGTTGAAGAATAGGACTAAATCAAATCAAACTTTACTTAAAGTGCATTTAAAGTTTGATTTGATTTGGTCCTATTCTTTAACTTGTTGAGGACGTGGTACCGAAGTGGGGACCACAATCAGCAGAAATGCTCAAGAGCGCCACCATAGAGGTTGATAAACCTCAAACTTTCATTACAATTGACATACAATATACTGAATTACAGCTACACTCGTTGTGAATATATCCACCGAGTCAGATTTGTAAAATGCTTTTCGGGGAAAGCATGAGAAGCTATTATCTGATACCATGCACCCTCAAAATACTGTACCGTCACCTAAAACGACAGATTTTGCGTTAGCCGTCGCAAACGAAAACGCTGAAATAAAATATAAAACATTCATTACCTTTGACGAGCTTCTTTCTTGGCACTCCTAGATGTCCCATAAACATCATTTAGGGTCTTTTTTCGATTAAATCGGTCCATATATAGCCTAGATATCGAGCTACGAATACGTTGCGAGTAAAGAAAAAAATTAGCATTTCATAACGTAACGTCATTTTTTAAAATTCAAAAAGTCGACGATAAACTTTCACAAAACATTTCGAAATACTTTTGTAATGCAACTTTATGTATTAGTACACGTTAATAAGCGATAAAATTCCTCAGGAGGCGATGTGAAATGTTTAGCTTGTCCGTGGAGAAAAAGATGTCTTGAAATGGTCGAACCAAAATCTGGGCGGGGACAGTAGGAAAGGAGTTCCCTTGTTTCGGTTAGACCAAGAATCAATTGCGAAACAAATGACGTGACTCTAGACAACCTGTGGAAGCTGTAGCCAATGAAAACTCGGCTCTATTTAATTCGGTTCGCTTTGAACAATTGCCTGTAGTCGCGGAAGGATATATTTTTCCATTTTCAGTGAACAGATTTTCATGCACTTTTCGATGAAACGCACGTTCTGTAAATGCCACAGCCGTGATTCTGAGTGTTTTCTATCCACACATACTAATCATATGCATATACTATATTCCTGGCATGAATAGCAGGGCGCTGAAATGTTGCGCGATTTTTAACAAAAAGCTGCGAAAATTCGCAACATCCTTAATTAACTTGGATTTTTGTTTGAGATGGAGCTGTGAATCCAACCTATCAATAATCTATTTGTAAACAGACTGCTTGGATAGTATATCTACTCAATTTTATGAATAACATAAATCCAAACGTTAAAGTTTATTATTAACAAAAGGAATTTGGCATCCTAATTATACGGCTAGTGGTAACTACTTCTAAACTACCAAAGATCCAATCAACCATGCATCATGTTGAAATGATGGTGTACTTTGGGCAAATCAGATGTTAATGTAGCCTACATAAACCCAACCTTACTTTGAATTTACTTTCACATACAGCTTGTACAAGAACAGTTAGAGGAGTTACTTTCAACTAGGCAATGTTTCGGTAGTCTACCCAAATGAGTATGGAAGTTGAGTAATGTCTAAATGTTGACATGACAGCTCAGCTGAATGAAGCACAGCTTGTTTCCAGATGTAGGCATCTGGATGGTAGACTTGTTATGGCTGAAGTATATATATATATGTACCGTGGCTTAGAAAAGTATTCAGACCCCTAGTGTCTTTCCACATTTTGTTACGTTACAGCCACACAATACCCCATAATGACAAAGCGAAAACAGGATTTTAGAAATGTTTGCAAATGTATTACAAATAAAAACAAGAATACCTTATCTACAAAAATTTAGTCCAGGTGCAGCCTATTTCCATTGATAATCCTTGAGATGTTTCTACAACTTGAATTGGAGTCCACCTGTGGTAAATTCAGTTGATTGGACATGTTTTGGAAAGGCACACACTTCTATATAAGGTCCCACAGTTGACAGTGCATGTCAGCGCAAAAAACCAAGCCATAGAGATTATCTGGTCTGATGAAACCAAGACTGAACTCTTTGGCCTGAATGTCAAGTGTCATGTCTGGAGGAAACCTGGCACCATTCCTACGGTGAAGCACGGTGGTGGCATCATCATGCTGTGTGGATATTTCCCACAATTCTATTTGGAATTTCAACATATACATAGTTGATTATGTTGAAATTTGATTGATGTAACAACCTGTGAGCAGTGATGGAATAAGTACCCAATTGTCATACTTGAGTAAAAGTATAGATACCTTAATATAAAGTTACTCAAGTAAAGTCACCCAGTAAAATACTACTTGAATAAAAGTCTAAAAGTATTTGGTTCAAAATGTACTTAAGTATCAAAAGTAAATGTAATTGCTAAAATATACTTAAGTATCAAAGTAAAAGTATGAATCGTTTAAAATTCCTTCTATTAAGCAAAGCAGGCAGCACCATTTTCTTGTTTTTAAAATGTATCAATAGCCAGGGGCGCACTCCAACACTCAGACATCGTTTACAAAAGATACATTTGTATTCAGTGAGTCCGCCAGATCAGAGGGAGAAGGGATGACCATGTGCTGTCTCGATAAGTGTGTGAATTGGACTCTTTTCCTGTCCTGCTAAGCATTCAAAATGTAACGAGTAGTTTTGGGTGCCAGTTAAAATGTATGGAGTAAAATGTACATTATTTTTTTTAGGAATGTAGCGAAGTAAAAGTTGTCAAAAATATAAATAGTAAAGTACAGATACCCCAAAAAGATATTTAAGTAGTACTTTAAAGTATTTTTTCTTAAGTACTTTACACCACTGCATGTTAGTCAGGTTAAATCAATGTAATTAAGTTAAGTTTTATCCTAACTTCAAAGTTTTACAAAGCTGGTTGAAATGAGATGAAAACAGTACCGGTTGATGATTTAAAAAAAATCCAATGTATTTTCTGTATTTCCACAATATGCTGACAAATTATGTTTTTTTAAAGTGTCCCGGAGTATTAGAGGCATTTCCAGAGACCAAAAACTGAACAGATAACATTTTTGATTTGCAGGAAGGGGAATTGCATTGAATCAAATGATTAATTTACAATTCTTTAACACCATTAAGCGAGGGGTGCCCTAGTGATGTTGATTATGTCATGATGTCAGATGTGGGGTATCACCTTTGGGGTCTGAATTCAGTGGTACAATATTCAAACAAAACTGCAAGAGGAGAATTCTTTGATTAGAACTTAATGTCAACATATAATTCTAATTCTTATCATATCGATGTCACAAAGGTTAAATGATTTGGAATGTTTACCGCTACCGTGCAAACATGTTTGTTAGCTCCAATTCTACATTTTTTAATGTAAAATTCTCATTATCCTTTTGAAAATGAAGAAGGCAATTAAAAAATGGTTTCGAGGTTGGTGTTTTTTTGCTTTGTGTGCTGCTGTAGCACCAACGAGACCAAAACCAGGACAAGAAATGGAAGAAAACAACGAAAGAACAAAGAGACTGAATTTATTGAATTGACAGACCTTGGGAAAACACTTCAGTCAATGGATCATGCGAACGATCTGGCACAACAAAGAAGGAAGCACCTGAAACATTGAAAAATGACACTCCAACATCAACAAGCAGCAAGATCTCAAATAATACCTTGAACAAAGAGTCACCTGGTCACCTTTCTGTTGAGGACTGTAAGGCCCAGCCTTTTACCCAACCAACCATTCTCCGCAAAAAGGAGAACACACTTATTCTCCAGTCTGGTCCATTGCTAGATTGCACAGCTGATCATTGGCCATACTTCCTCCAAACCTCCTGCCCCCACCACCCCTGGAGCAAAAATGTAACCATGACCGAGATCTTTGGAGATCTCGCTCTGCTCCAGCCTGGTCAGTCCATGGGAGATGCCTGGAACACTTCAGACATTAGGTAAATATCATTACAGCTAATACTGCATCATGGTACTTGTATGATCTTTTCATTTAATGACCCAACAGAATTCAATAGTTCTGATTTCCCTTGATGACTAGAAGCAAGGTCCCATACTGTACAATGATTGAAGAGTTAGCTACAGCACATAGTTTGGAACCAAACCAGGAACAGGGTGTTATGTCATGTTGTGTGTATCCTATAGAGCGGAAGAACCTCGTTGTCTGGAGGTTGTGAAAAACCTGACAGGCCTGTGGGGCAGCAGTGTGCAATGCCAGCCTCATCAGACGTCACCAGCCAATCACCTCAGCCCCGCCCTGAGCCAGTATCTGGACTCCACCACCACACCGATGATCTTTGACCTCCAGAAACTGGGCCTGACCTCTGATCTCATGGAGGTGCCTGAGGAGATGCTGTTTATGGAGGTGTGGGACCTCGGTGAGGGCGCAGGGGACCAGCGCTATAAGGCCAAGTGGGAAATTACCGGGACCAACGGCATTGTGCTAGACGAGGGCACCTGGCTGCAGAACGATGACAACTGGTGAAACCACACATGAAAGACTATCCTGTTGGGTGAACAATTATCTTCATCTTACGATTCATAAGTGTGTAAATACATTAAAAGACTATTCTTACATTCCTTCTCTTCTTTAATCCCTCCAACCTGCATTACTAAATGGAAGAGCAAAACATAGATCTGGTAAGCAGATGTGATGAGAAAGAAATGTGATGGGTGCAGGTGTAGGATGACTATATCTGAGCTATACTCTTACTCTGTGCCGACATGCTTTTAGCATGTGATTAACCACATTTTCCATTGAGCTCAGGATAGTCCATTCCCCCCACAACATATTTATCCAGGAGCCCAGCTCCAGCACAGATTAGCAACATTTCACAATTGAAATCACTAGTATTTGTCTGTTTATTCTAGATAAGCCTGATGTGTGACATGGCAGATTTTTTGAAGAGCGGTGAGGCGAGGTTAACAGGGGACGTCTATGTCAGAGGGGTGTGAAATGACTTCAGGGATAGAAGTCTGGGTTGGGGAGGGACAGTAGAGGGCTAACTAAATAGAACACTAAAATGTAAATTCACAAAAGAAAGAAAACCATCTGTAGAAAAAGTACAAAACTTATGAATCAGGTACATATTTATTGAGGCAATTTTAAATAGAAAGTTCAAGTTGAGACACTTGAAATAATGCTCAAGGCATTTCATGTACAAACACAAGAAAAACAATATAGCATGAAGGAAACTTAGATATTTACAACATAAAAAAGAAAGGAAAAAAATTTGGCATGAATTTAGTCTGTTTTACCATGTAGTCAGACTTTGAAAAAGTCCCAACATTGACTAAATAAATAGGTACACATCAATTACCAGGAGACTGGGTATAGTGGTTATAAATAAACGGCCAAAACGTAAATTAAATAGCTTCAAATGGTTCAAACAATTGGCATCCATTGCATGTTGAAAATCAAAAGCCCTTTAAATTCAAATAGAGAAAATGACCTGGCTGCCACCATTGAAGAGCTAAATCATAACACTACACCCAAGTGGTAGTAGTAGAAGGAAAAGAATTTTGCTCATAAGACCAAGAGCACTGTCGTGATTCGCTAACAGTCTCTGTACATCAGTGGTCACAAACAAATGTATACATTACAATGAGCACCATGAAGATTAAAATAGAGGCATTAAAAAAATGAAATGTGTAAACAAAACTGTATGGAAGCATTAAAAAACCTCTTACTAAGGAAACAAAATGGAAATCCCAATGGATTTCGACAATACATTTCATTTGTCATTTTGAGTTCCCTTTACATTAGTTGCCGTGGTCCTTTAGAAGAGTTTCGGCAACTGTCGAAGTCTACTTAGGTCCAAGAAATTTCCCATCGACCCTTCTGGTTGAGGACACTCCCTCTGCATTTCTCCTAAAGATGGCTGCCATTTGGCGCCATTTTCTTTCTCCAGACTGTGTTTGGCGCCGCGGGCCAAAAGCTGCATTTTAGGACGCAAGTCTCTGAGTAGCTGACTTTGAGAGTCTGCATGCAGTGCCTGGGGGTTGACAGGGTCGGAGTGGGGCAACTCGTTGGTGATGTTCTTCAGAACCCTCACTCTTTGCCCTTCTTGTTCCTGTTGAACATGGAACTGTACAGTGTATCCCATCTCCGATTGCTCCTCCTCACTCCCGCTCCCCTCCTCTATCAGCCCGTACCTCTTCATGTACTTGCGGGTGGCAAAGGACATGTTGTTCGGAGACAGAATACTGCTCAGTCCCATGGCGCTCTTCTCCGTTGGGGGGTTCTCTGAGAGCAGTGTGCAGGGGCTGAGCCTGGGAAGGGCCTTGCGGGGCTGTTGCCCTCCCCCTACAGAGAGCCTGGAGAGCTGCTGGTCGCTCAGGTATCGGAGGGCGATGGCGTTGGCCTCCAGGCTGAGATCCACGCTGCCGCCCCACATGCTGGTCGCCGTCGACTCTGGGAGGGTCAGTCTGCTGATGACCGCCTCCGGGTTGATGCCGGCCAGGGTACTGGGGAGAAGGAAACGGGAGCTGCATTTACAATCAAAGCTACAGGAACACCTTCTGCATAAGGGAATGATGTCGAACTTACATGAGAATGAGCCAGAAAGTATGAGAATCGGCCATTGTAATAGCCCCTATTGTAATGTTAGAATGGCTGTAACCATAATCAAGGATGGAAAAAGTACCCAATTGTCATACTTGAGTAAAAGATACCTAAATAGAAAATGACAAGTAAAAGTCACCCAGTAAAATACTACTTGAGTAAAAGTTGAAGTACTTAGTTGTAAATATACTTAAGTATCAAAAGTAAATGTAATTGCTAAAATATAATTATCAAAAGTAAAACATTATTTCAAATTCCTTACATTAGGCAAACCAGATGGTGCCATTTTCTTGTTTAACATTTTTATTTATTTATTTACAGAAAGCCAGGAGCACACTCCAACACTCATCATTTACAAACGAAGCAGGTGTTTAGTGAGCCGCCAGATTAGAGGCAGGGATAACCAGGGATAACCAGGGATTTTCTCTCGATAATTGGACCATTTTCCTGTCCTGCCAAGCATTCAAAATGTAACAATGTAGCGTAAAAAATAAATGATTGTCTTTAGGAATGCAAACTGGACAGTTTTATCTCAATCTTCATTCAAAAACTCAATCATGACACTCTCACTGACAGTTGTGGCTACTTTGTGTGATGTATTGTTTTCTCTACCGTCTTGCCCTTTGTGCTGTTGTCTGTGCCCAATAATGTTTGTACCATGTTGTGCTGTGTTGTCATATTCTTCTGCCTTGCCATGTTGTCGTCTTAGGTCTGTCTCTATGTAGTGTTGTGGAGTCTCTGGTCGTGTCCTATACTTTATTATTTTATTCATTTTTAATCCCAGCTCCCGTCCCCGCAGGAGGCCTTTTGGCAGGTCGTCATTGTAAATAAGAATGTTCTTAACTGGCCTAGTTAAATAAAATAAATTAGTGAAGTTAAAGTTGCCAAAAAATATATACACCAAAAAACAACTTAAGTAGTATTTTAAAGTATTTTTTACTTAAGTACTTTACACCACTGATAATAACAGGTCCATGTTCCGTGACTGAAACTTCCTTCCCAGTCCTACTGCTAGGTGGCACTATTGTTACACCATAAGACTACTACATCTATGACCTATGTGCAAAGATAGTCAAGTTAACCTGAAACGTCAAGGCAAACATACCTGGCACTCTCGACAGAGCTGCGCCTGGTCTTTCCCCCGGGGTCAGCAGAGTCCAGGTCCACGTTGACCCCTAGCTGCTGCAGCTGGCGCAGCGTGGCGTGGAGCACCTGGTCCCTTCCTTTTGGCTGCTCCCCTCCTTTGGGCTCCGGCCTCCGGGAGCTGACGGGAACAGGGCTAGGGGACGACTGCTGGGACTGACAGTGGGACACTTGTCTAGGGGACAAGCTGTGGCTCTCCCGCCGTGGGTACGAGGTCCTTTGGTCTTCTTCCTCGTCGACCTCCTCGTTCACTGATCCCTGGAGGCGGCTGTTCACTTGGCCCTGTGGAAGGATGAAGAACGTCAGATCTTTATTGGTAAAAGCGCCTCTCGTTAAAAGCGACAGATCGTCAAAAAAGGGATCTCACAGGACGGAGGCTGGCCACATAACATGTTGGATTAAGCGTTTCACTGCAATACTAGATTCTGTTGAAACATTCCCCAAAATAAAGCATACCAGAATGAAAGACTGCAAATACAAACACGGACTAATCACTTGGGGCCGTGCTCATAAGTGTTTCATGGAGAAAGAGCCTATAACTCTTACCAGTAGATCCTGATAAAACCGCTGATCGTCCATCGCCCTGGACTCCTCACTCTTGGTGTCGTCTCTCTGTGGAGACTGGGACTGGTAGTACATGCTGGCACTCTCCCCCAACACTGGACTCTGGAAAGAACAGTCTCCAAATGCTGACTGAGTCCTGGAGGAAATGCACAATAAACACAATGCGGTTCATACTCCGGTAAAAATAAATTCACTGAAATGGCCACGAGGTGGCACCAGTGTTCAGATGGTGAGCCGTCACAGTTGGTGGGATCCCAATTCTGATGCCAGTTGTGAGGGCTCACCCTATCGTGGATATTTTCACATCGCCCATGTTCTTCGTGGCTGGGTTTCAGATTGAAACTCTATTCCTTTCAATCATTAAAGCCTCATTCTTGTGAAATGAAGGGAGTAAAAATGGTGTCAACTCCTCTTTCAGAGTTCTTGGTGGTGAACTACAACCATTACTTTCTTGCATTCTTCCAGTCAATTCAAATTGAGGGCTGGGCCAATGTAAAAAAAAAAAAAAAAACAAGCGCTCAGTTTGAAATGCAGCCAAACCGTTTGCTTACCTCAGGTGCGTTGACTGATTGGCTGGTGAGCCTGGCACCCGTCCCTCCCGGACCCCGCTCTCTTCTTCCGAGCCACCTATGTGCCTGCTGTGGGTAAGGTTGGCACTGCCAGAGCTCCGACTAGAGGAGGCCCTGCTGCCATCAGGAGCGCCAGGCCCTCTGTGCCACTCTGGCCGTGGGCACTCCTCGTCATCGCGAGCGGGGGCATCGACTGGGACGCCCAGAACAGACTGGCACCTGAAGAGGAGGGAAGAGATGAAGTTAGTCGACTAAGGGTGTGTTCGTAAATTCACTCTGGCTATCTCGTCCAATTTCAGAGCACTCTCGTCTGAGTGTGCCAAAGGGCAGAATAATGCATTTACGAACACGCAACACCGGCTCAATATTACCAGTGTCAGTAAATGTTGGTAAAAAACAAACAAGCGTAATTCAATTGTTGCCAGCAGCAGTTAGTCACTAACGCTCTAGATAACCAGCTCTGCTAGGGCAAGTAAAACGGATAGACTTGAGTTTCTCTCATTTGTGTCTGGAAGTAGCTAGCCAACATTAGCCAGTTAGCTTGGGTGCCGTTGTGAGGAACGCTTGGATCAACCCTACTCCTCGGCCAGAGCGTCCAGTGGGTGCACCGAACGCAAAACACTGAATTTACGAACGCCCAGAACGCACACCAAGTGAATTTACAAACACACCCTATATGGTATAGTAAACAAACAAAAAAACTCCAAAACAGTTACACAACAAAATAGTAATCATAGGTGTATTGATACTGGGTAGTTCAAATTCACTTTTTCTATTCAGGAGACTTGGAGAGAAAAGAAAAGGCCATGTTCTCAGCAGAAATTAACCATAAGTGAGAAATACGAATTTCACAGTGTTTCTGGAGACTAGAGCGTCACACAGTCTCGCAAAAACGAGTGGCAGACGTAGTATTGCATCAAAATGCAGTGGATAGACAAACTATGACTATCCACCATGTATAAGCAGTGATGAATGACTCTAGTACCTGTGCCGACAGCGATGCTAACACTTCTCTTGGTCTGTTGTCCAGGGGAGGTCTGTGTCTGGATGACTGCCTGCTCAGTGGATGGAGATGAGCTCCCCCTTTTCCCTTGGGCCTCAAGTAGCTTCTGGATCTGAAATCAACAGGTTAAGAAAGATTGAGAACCCCTGTTCTAAAGCTTTAAGATTGTGTCATTTGATACAGTGTCCGATATCCACAATGACACCGTGGAGAACCTGACCTGGGCCTGCAATAACTTGAGCTGCCGGTCTTGGTCCACCAGGATTCTATAGGCGTCAGAGGCTAGGAGGTTCATAGGCCCGTCCAGGGGAGAGAGAGAGGGGGTTGCCTGGGCCTGGCAACACTGGTTCTGACAGGCGGGGGCTTGAAGCTCCAAGCGGCCCCTGGGAGAGCAGGGCCCCTGAGAGGGGAAGTGGTGTGTGGTGGGGGGGCCACCGGTGAGGCACATTGGGCTGTAGTGAAGGTTTGTTTGGCGAGAGGTGGGGGGGTTACTTTCAGAGTTGGAGCAGAAGTGCCCACCCGGGGTCCCTGAGGCCCTCTGCCAGTGGTTGGGGTGGTACAAGGGGGTATGGTCATGTTGTTGGAAGGAGCAGCACCCGCAAGGCTGGTTCAAGTTGGGATTGGGGGTGCTGTGGAAGTGCTTGGGATGGACTGGGGGCTGTTGGTGAGTGGGCATGAGGGCTGGGGTTGGGGGGGGACCGGGGCTGTGCCTGGGGATGGGTTGTGTCGAGTTTCCGACAGGGGAGGCCCCTCTGTGAGAGGGGCGACCTGGGGTTTGGTGGAACTGCCTGGCCTGATGGACTGATCCGTTAGGAGAGGAGCCAGTCTTTGGAGAGGAGGAGGATGAAGTAGAGGCAGACGACCTCTTCCCAAACTGCGGAGGGGCTGATTTCCTGCTGGAGGAGGGGGGCCAGAGTGGTGGTGGTTGCTGCCCGGGGGTGAGGGAAGCTCTTCTGCTGCCTTTGCCCTGGGAGGCCATGGCAGGGGTCAGGGGCCTTCTAATGGGAGGGGGGCCCCCGAGGATGGTGGGACCCTGGTCTGGGGGTCTGCCAGCCCAGGGGTGGAGCTGGTGGGAGGGAGGGGCACTTCCTCTGTGCTGCAGAGCTGGGAGGGGAGGATGAGGGCGACCCATGGTCTTTCCATCCAGGAAACTGCCGTCCATCACTAGAGAGAGCTCCGGCACAGAGGGGTGGACCTGCTTGGTCTGAAACAAAAAGGTATAACATTTACAACAAACCCTAAAGTATAAATAGACTATGCTTCAAATGACAAATAGAGCAACCTCCTCTGGTTACAGCATAGATACAGCATTCCAAAGAGGGAAAGGAAGAAAAATAAGGAGACAGACACCAAGAGAGAGAGAGAGAGCACTGACCTGCTGGGTGAGAGGGTGTGGGTTTGGGGAGGGCCTGGGGGAGAGGTCCTCATCCTCCACTCCAGAGTCATGGTCGCTGATTGACAGCCTGTCCTGCGGAGAGGCTGCCACTGACGCAGGGCTGAGGGAGAGAAGAGGACAGACACCGTCAAACACTGGTGAGCCCATTGTCTAATCTAACACACAGCATTTCCTGTGAAGTCATAAAATCCTGTTAGAGGATCGCTCTCATGAGTTTAGTTAGTAGTTAATAACAAAAGACTAATGATTGTCACCCAACACACAGACAAAAAGCCACCACACACACTGAGACGGCATCGAGTCCCAATCCACTGCTCCAGTCGAGGTAATATTGTTACAGGAGATGCTTGAGAGAAGAGCTTGTATACCTTGTTAAGGAGACACGGGACACCAGTTCCCTGAAGAACTCAGCCTCACGGTTCTGGGTCTCGGCACTGAGCTCAAACTTCAGAGTACGGCCCTCGGACATCTCTACATTCTGCACAGACAAGGAACAAAAGAAAATCAAGTCTCATTTTGACGTGGATTTTTCACCTTGTATAAATTATGTAATCGCCATCCTTAACACCTGCCAGCTTAACCCGGAAGCCAGCTGCACCAACGTGTCTGAGGAAACATCGTTCAACTGGCGACAGCCTGCAGGCACCACTCAGGAGGTCCATAAATTACTATTGTTGTAATAGTGGGTAAAGGCCACTAGAGGGCTTGTCATACTACCAAGCGGAGCCAAAACAAGCTGAACTGCACCGACCTCCTTATGCATCGACAATAGTTGTTGGAACCATGTTGGTAAGCTCGATGTGAAAGGGAAATGTCCGAGCATGGTTCAAGTTGGAGCGATAGAGTGAGTCAGGCATAAGTGTGCCTACCTGGTAGAGAGTGAGTGACTCGGTGCTGGTGAGCAGTTGAAAGGTCATGTCCTGCTGCTGCCCACTGCAAGGCTGAACCTGGTAGAACTCTGGCTCCCTGTGGGTCAGTGAGTACAGCACCACAAGGAACGCACCGCCCTCAGACATCACCCTGGAACACAACAATAAATCAGGAGTGTGTTCATTAAAACATTTTGAAGCGAGAAGGTTGCCCAACTGAACCAATAAGAATACTGATTGATGTATTCCATTGAAGTGCAACGGTGTGAAAATGTTGTGTAACGTTGCAGATAGAAATCTCATGAATAGAGCTGTCTGACAAATCCCTATTCTACACATGTACTGTGCATTCGGAAAGTATTCAGACCCCTTGACTTTTCCCACATTTTGTTACGTTATTCTGAAATTGATTACATTGATGGGGGGGGGACAATATACACACACAATATCCGATAACGACAAAGAAAAAGCAAGTTTAGAATTGTTTGCAAATGTATACAAATCACATTTACATAAGTATTCAGCTCCTTTACATAATACCTTACTGAAGACCCTTTGGCAGAGATTACAGCCTCGAGTATTCTTGGGTATGACACTACAAGCTTGGCACACTTGTATTTGGGGAGTTTTTCCCATTCTTCTCTGAAGATCCTCTCAAGCTGTTCGGTTGGATGGGGAGCATTGCTGCACAGCTGTTTTCAGGTCTCTCCAGAGGTGTTTGATCGGGTTCAAGTCCGGGCTCTGGCTGGACCATTGACGGACATTCAGAGACTTGTCCCAAAGCCACTCCTGCGTGATCTTGGCTGTGTGCTTAGGGTCGTTGTCCTGTTGGAAAGTGAACCTTCACCCCAGTCGGAGGACCTGAGCGCTCTGGAGCAGGTTTTCATCCAGGATCTTTCTGTAGTTTGCTCCGTTCATCTTTCCCCTCAATCCTGACTAGTCTCCCAGTCCCTGCCGCTGAAAAACATCTCCACAGCATGATGATGCTGCCACCATGCTTTACCATACGGATGGGGTCAGGTTTCCTCCAGCTGTGACGCTTGGCATTCAGGCCAAAGAGCTCAATCTTGGTTTCATCAGACCAGAGAATCTGGTTTCTCTCAGTCAGAGTAATTTAGGTGCCTTTAGGCAAACTCCAAGCAGGCGGTCATGTGCCTTTTACTGAGGAGTGGCTTCCGTCTGTACACTACCATAAAGGCCTGATTGGTAGAGTGCTGCAGAAATGTTTGTCCTTCTAGAAGGTTCTCCCATCTTCACAGAGGAACTCGGGAGCTCTTTCAGAGTGACTATAGGGTTCTTGGTCACCTCCCTGACCAAGGCCCTTCTCTCCCGATCGCTCAATTTTGCCGGGCATCCAGCTCTAGGAAGAGTCTTGTGCCTCAACACAATCCTGTCTCGGAGATCTACGGACAATTCCTTGGATAAGATATCCATTATTTATTTGTAATAAATTTGTCATTATGGGGAATTGTGTATAGATTGATGAGTAAAGAAAATTATATAATCCATTTTAGAATAATAACAAAACGTGGAAAATGTCAAGGGGTCTGAAAACTTCGACTGCACTGTACAGCTAAAGCTAACCTTCATGAATAAGCACCGATGGACTAAATATATTTCATGATTTGGTAAAAAAACAAACATCTTAAGCATAGAAACCATAATTCATAAACGTTTATAATAATTTAGAAACACTTGAAATAATTTATGCTTATTCATGAACGTTATTACAAAGTGCCTAGCCTGCAGGCCCACATCAGTTGTGCTTCAACCAACGTCTGTGTTCGTTGCTGTATGTCTGGGATAACAACCATAAAACAGTTGGCTACAGCACAGAGTATGGAGCCAGACTACCTTCAGCCAAGTGAGAAATGACAGTCAGAGTGCTACTTGCAATATGTGAACAGATGGGCATCCCACTCACTTGTCATGGAGGGAGGAGCTGAACAGGTACCTCAGACACCACGCCCACACCTGGGGGTTGTAGATGTGGGTGACCCCACTCAACCATCTGCCACAGACAACACCACAAGCACGTCAACCAAACTGTACACTACTGCTAATGAGGTGGCACACAGACACACACACGCCCCCCAACAGCTTGAGTACTATAAGGAAGGATAAATCCTTTTGTGGATCAGATTATCTCCAATGAATGGAGTCCCCCCAAGCCCGCACATCCAAAATAATAACATATGTTGGCCAAAAAATATGTCAATGGAGGGCATTCTCACACTCCGACCAGTGGAAGAGTGTAGGCCTTCGGGTCAGACTCCAGTAGTAGCAACAGTTTCCGGGTTTGATCCATGGTCAGAAAGCTGAACAAAATGTAGACCAGAGGCATTAATTAATAACAGAGCGATAAAATAAATGATTGGCATGACTTGTTTACAATGTTATGGCCTTAATCCTTACCCTTGTTTGCGGCTGGCGCTGCTGTGTAGCGGCTGGGTGAGGCTGGCCGTGCTGCTCAGGTTCCTGGCCAAGGCGGTGGGGATGATGGGCACAGGCCGGACGGGCACAGCGTCCAGCGTGTTGCCGGGGGCGGTGGCGGCCCAGCGCAGGCAGAAGCCCAGGCTGTCACCTTGTTGGAAGCAGCTGAGGTGGGCTCGTAGGGCCAGCAGCTTAGACAGGTCCAGGGACTCCCGGCTGCTGCAGCAGTGCTGGAGCATCTGAACAGGTAGGGTGGGAGGGAGGATGGCGACATGGTTTAGGGCTGTTTAAGTTGAGCACATATTCCACGGTCGCAGTTCCAGGGCACTGGATTAAAGGTTTCCCCTGGTGGCACTGGTGCCACTAACCTTTTCAGTTATATTGGTGGCACCAGCCCATGATTTGGTCGCATAAAAAAATATATATATATATATTTTGGTGGCACCACGGAATAGGAAAATGAGTAGTGATCTTATAAAGTCATACACAATGCTTTATTAAAAAGTGTAATAGATTACTGAGATGTTAGAAGTAATAACTTATTTATTGAATACAATGTCCAAACAGGAACGCACGATTCAAGGTATTTTGATATGCAACCTAATCCAGTGATTGTCAACCAAATTCATGTCAATTAGGTTAATATTGTTATACTTTACTGTCAAAATAGGGCTACAGAATATTATTTTTTGTTCAATAGAGGCGAATTTGCCTTCATCTTTATGTGCACTAATATTAAATACAGGCCTAATTAAATTCATGCCAATTCACCAGCTGCGGAAGTGGGACCTCAAAACACATTAGCTAGTTAGCTCATTTTAAAGTGGGTCGTTCGAGCCCTGAATACTGATATGAGCCATATATCACGGGTATGACGCAAAACTTGTTCTAATTACTAGGGCTGACCCCATTTAGTCGAATGGTCGATTGTTTGGTCGATAGGCTGTTTTTCGACAAAGATTTCTTTAGCCGAGCATTTAGCTAAAAAATAGAATCATGGTGTACAAGACACCGGTCTGATTCGCACATGGGGATGGCACAGTCCATCACTAAAACATGTGCCACTGAAATTGTACATGGTTATACTACATACGAACACTAATCAAAATGATATTTTATAACAAATGCACTTTCTCCCGCGTTGGATAGTGGTCTCTGTCCACAGTTCCGAAACATCAGTGCATTGCTGAATTGCCGCTTTTTCCTAGACCATGTTGCTATGTGCATAATAGCAAAGTTACCCAGCATATTGGTGTTGAGAACAATGTGGCAGAGGCAGCAGTGGAGTTAGGAGATGAGAAAACGGCTCTTGCTTTAATTGTCTAAGAATAGCAAGGAGAGAGGAAACCAACTTAAATACACCGAACAAAAATATAAAAACGCAACATGTAAAGGGTTGGGCCCATGTTTCATGAGCTGAAATAAAAGATCCCAGAAATTGTCCATCTATTCCTCGTAGGGTAAGTTGAATACCCCTGCACTGGAGTATCTTTTCAATAGAATGGATCATCTGTGGAATAATGCACTTCACAGTTGGACCAAAACATGGCTTTATCTGCCCAAAAAAATAGGTTGTTTTGATTGAGGTGACCAGGTAGAAAGTGCAGCTTGCACCAATTTGACCAATTAAAAGCTAAACGTGACTAAATGGTCAGTCTGGAGCCCTGGGTTCAGTAATAAGCAACACCTGTTGCTGACAGGTTGCAATAACTGCCAACTTAGGAGTAGAGGGAGTATGCTCCTTCTGTTATCCAGGCAACAGAAGAGGTGGGCCATCTCGTTAGGCAGTTAAGAGGGTGGGTTGAACTTAACCTACAGTTGGGACCAATGTAAATTCCAGTTAGAAAACACAGCATTGTAAGAAAATACGGTAACTAGTGGTTAGAGCGTTGGGCCAGTAACCGAAAGGTTGCTAGATTGAATCCCCGAGCTGACAAGGTACAAATCTGTCGTTCTGCCCCTGAACAAGGCAGTTAACCCACTAGGCTGTCATTGTAAATAAGAATTTTGTTCTTAACTGACTTGCCTAGTTAAATAAAGGTTAAAGTTTTTTTTAAGTGTATGGTTATTGCTCGTATTCTGGTAAGCATAACCTTAATTTCATAACATCCTCATAAAACCAACTTCTTCATCATACTATTCACACAATACATAGTTGCACAGTGTTATATGAGTGATAAGAAGACATTTACTTTCAGTGCAGACATTAACATATTCATGTTACCTTAAAAGAGATGTGGAAGACTTCTGCCGAGTGAACCATGGTGTCTGTAGCAGAGAGCCCCTGTGTTTCCAGCACACAGGGCACCAGGACGTCCCCGGGCATCAGGGCAGTGGGCACCTTTCCAGAGGAGCCAGGCTGCCCCCGGCCTGGGTCGAACCGGTCCAGTGTCAAAGTCACACCCTCTTCATCTTGGAGAAAGAGTGGAGAGAACAGAGGGGCAGTTTAAATATAAGATAGTCAAACTTAAAGAGTACTTACTTAGCAAGCATATCCAAGCAATCATTATCATGAGTAGAAAATAATTATTTTCCATCTAAAAATGTGTTTGCTCTTTTCTCTCTCTCATTTTTTCAATATTTGTCATGAAAAAAATAATACTTCTCACCAGAATCCACAGCAATAGTCCCCAGCAAGTAACAGCTGAACTCAGGCTTGTTACTCTGTCGAGCATGGCGGTGGGCCAAGCGAAGAGTTTTCTCCACAAGAAGTAGCCGGGGATTTCTGTTCAATAGAAAACAGGTTTTCAAGTAGTGAAGGCAGAACATGACCAAATAACAATCACAGGTTGTGTTTCAATAGTCTCCCTCGTATCCTTTCTTTCAACTGAACTGATTGGAGAGAATTAAGCAGATGAAAGCAAGCCTGACATAGTGCTTACATCCGGCCAAGATTTCTCAAATCAGTACAGGCTGGAGATGAGAAAGCCACTGTTTACTACTGTGCTGCATCCTAAGTAGTCACTGTCAAAGAGAACCCAGTAGACTACCTGTAATAGGAGAGGTGGAGGCTAACCACATCCCCATTAGGTGTGGGGTCCCATAGAGCTACTTTGGATTTGGGGAAGGTGAGGGCAGCAAGCGCATTCTCTGGTGACCTGTGGTATGGTTAACAATGTCAAATACTGTCAGACAAACTTTCCAGTGGGACATGTAATTGTATTGGAATTATTAGGAAATAAATGAGAAATGTACCAGGTTTGATATATGCAAAGGAAACATGTACATACCTTGTTGCCATCTTCAGATTATCTGGTTTGTAAACATTGTCCAAGACGTGAGATGGCAAGCCTTTCAAATTCACCTGAACACTCGTCTGTGGACAGGAAAGGGGTTGTTCTGTCAACAAGAACTGGCTATGACTCTGAGACACTTTGACATCGTTATGTCAAGGCCAAACACCGGGTAAAATCTAAATGTGTGCATGACACCATGCACATTTTCAAGCAATTAACTGACACCAAAATACTAGCTGGCAACGTAACATTAGCTAGCTACTGCAGTTAGCTAGTTAAAAGGACTTTAGCCACCTGGCAAGTTTAGTAAATGGCACAGCTAGCTAACGTTGCTTTAACTACCTAGCTAACGTTAGCTCAAACACCCCGTTACCTATGTCAGTCCAATTTGTGACCATAGCACATACAGTAATATTATTCACCAAACGTAGCCAGTTAACGAACTAGCGATCTTATGGGTTGGCGTACCACCGAGTCGTGATGGCTGTCTGAAATGTTCGGAGAACTGTCTTCAAGCCGCTGTCCTTCAACTAAGACTTCCTCGGCGACAACATCAAAGCAGTCATATCCGCGGTAAATCCACACTTTCTCGGTCTTGTTTCGTTATTATTATTTTTTTTAACTTCACCTGGCAGCGACCTAGCGTCGCATCGAATGAATCCCTTTCCGCATTGCTAGCTAAACGCAGAACACAAACGTCCTTTGCGATAAATCAAACGTAATTGATTATGGCGCTGTTTCCAGGTTCCAATGGCGGGGCATGAAATCCAGCCAATAGAAAGCTCCGTTTCATGGCTGCCATGGCTCCAATCAGAGGAGCTGACAATATCACCCGCTCAGCCCATCCAGTCCTTTTATCGTAATGGCGATGCAGTACACGAGTCTTGTTGAGGTCGCAAAGAATATGAAATAGCGATAATGCTATATGCTACACCGTACATCAAGTCTTGCAACGATGAGTTACGTTTTTGATACTGACAGCCATTTGAATTAAACAAAAACAAAAACACAAGGGGGCGCAATTATACCAGGTTATACAGTAATACACACAGGCATTTTGCTATGCCACAAACATCCCATCTTTATTGACAGAAGCACGGCAGGCAAACAAAATTACTATGCCACATCAAATCAACCACAAACATCAGTATCATTTTCAAACCTAATCTTTCACACAATACTTTTAATTTGTAGATTAGTACCAGTCAGAGAAGGGCTTTTCCAACATGACCATCATTCTCAGATCAAATCAAATCAAATTTTATTTGTCACATACACATGGTTAGCAGATGTTAGTGCGAGTGTAGCGAAATGCTTGTGCTTCTAGTTCCGACAATGCAGTAATAACCAACAAGTAATCTAGCTAACAATTCCAAAACTACTACCTTATAGACACAAGTGTAAGGGGATAAAGAATATGTACATAAAGATATATGAATGAGTGATGGTACAGAGCGGCATAGGCAAGATACAGTAGATGATATTGAGTGCAGTATATACATATGAGATGAGTCTGTAAACAAAGTGGCATAGTTAAAGTGGCTAGTGATACATGTATTACATAAGGATGCAGTAGATGATACAGTATATACGTATACATATGAGATGAATAATGTAGGGTATGAAAACATTATATTAGGTAGCATTGTTTAAAGTGACTAGTGATATATTTTACATCATTTCCCATCAATTCCCATTATTAAAGTGGCTGGAGTTGAGTCAGTGTGTTGGCAGCAGCCACTCAATGTTAGTGGTGGCTGTTTAGCAGTCTGATGGCCTTGAGATAGAAGCTGTTTTTCAGTCTCTCAGTCCCAGCTTTGATGCACCTGTACTGACCTCGCCTTCTGGATGATAGCGGGGTGAACAGGCAGTGGCTCGGGTGGTTGCTGTCCTTGATGATCTTTATGGCCTTCCTGTGACATCGGGTGGTGTAGGTGTCCTGGAGGGCAGGTAGTTTGCCCCCGGTGATGCGTTGTGCAAACCTCACTACCCTCTGGAGAGCCTTACGGTTGTGGGCGGAGCAGTTGCCGTACCAGGCGGTGATACAGCCCGACAGGATGCTCTCGATTGTGCATCTGTAGAAGTTTGTGAGTGCTTTTGGTGACAAGCCGAATTTCTTCAGCCTCCTGAGGTTGAAGAGGCGCTGCTGCGCCTTCTTCACGATGCTGTCTGTGTGGGTGGACCAATGTCTGTGTGGGTGGACCAATTGGTGGACCAATTCAGTTTGTCTGTGATGTCACAGTGATGCTCCATCCCGCTTGAAGGGTTGTCATGATGGTATTCAGGAAAGAGCCATGTAATATTGACTTTGCACAAGAGCTTGGTCTGACAGAATTTAGGCTATTACAGAATTGGCCGTAAGTAATCCTGCTCCCCTGTACACCCAAACATCAGCTGGAATCAGCAAGGGGTTTGACATGACAGCATCACACATTTGACTCAGTAGAACTCATTTTGACCCTGATAGAAATAATCTCTAGTCCGTCCATGCCTCATTCACTCATGCTGGCTGAGACCAATGGGTTCCAGGTTGAAGTGATTGCAACAGCGTCTAGCCAATGGCTGGCCGTCATGGATTCATTTTGCCCTAATCCATTTCAGTTCAGAGGAGATTAACAATCCAAACCAATTGTTGATATGCAGAGAGAGACTGTGTGACAGAGAGCGGGGGACAGGAAGGAGTTCTGTGAGGAATTTCACATGTGAAGATGATTGAGGTACCCCATTCTGTTTAGTGAGATATATGGGGAATTTAGACAGTCATGGAGCCTGAGGATTTGAACCTGCATCTCATCAGGGAAATCAGCACACTGAAGAAATGCATAAATAGGTAACTTCTCACTTTTTCACATTATTAACTGGATGTACAGTATGTATTGCCTCATCCTTTTTTATAACTATTTTATATTTCACTTTGATATTTTTGTCTAGAATTTGGCCTAAATTGCTCAGTGAGTATAAAGAGTATAGTTGATGATTGTTGGGATCCAGAACACCTGTTGTCATCAATGTGTAATGAAAAAGTAAGGATTTGAGAGGTCAGGTTTGTAACAATGTAAGGGGATCCTAGATCTGTGCTCAGGGTCAATCACTTCTTCAGTCTTGATGAAAAGCTCCGATATCAGAGCATCCTCGACTGTCTACTCCCATAGGCATTTTAAGGCTGTCAGATGCATACAGTTATGTCTGGCTAGCAAGGCACTGCAAGGCACTGCAATTCTGCTTTTCCTTGAAACCCCCACAATCTGAAAAGCAGTGTTTCAACATGAAAGCTTCAGACACCGTCGACTACTTTTTCTCTGGCTAAACTGGACTATTTCTCCAGCCCACTGGCAGAAATGAGCTCATAGTCTTGCATTACTCAGAGAACCCTGTCAACTCAGGAAACACAGGCATAAACTGTTGCTTTAAAAAAAATACTGAGATAGTCGCCATTACACTACCAGTCCGGTACTCAGACTGACAGTGTGTAAACAAACACCAGACACATATGTTGGCTTTATCCCAAGGTGGAGATTCGTCTTTGGGCCATACTTACAGTACTTATGAGGCATAGACATAGCCCTGGGCCAATTCATGGTGGTCCTAGATGTGTATGTTACAAATGGGAGTTACAGCACAATAGAGGTCTTGTTCAAAAGGAGGAAGGGGTGGATTGAGCAAA
The DNA here is from genome assembly GCF_034236695.1 of Oncorhynchus nerka. NCBI lineage: Eukaryota > Metazoa > Chordata > Actinopteri > Salmoniformes > Salmonidae > Oncorhynchus > Oncorhynchus nerka. Next base: position 52,654,148 of record NC_088419.1, on the reverse strand, counting down.
TCACATTTCAGCTCTGAAAATAGGGTAACTTATTTGGGGGGGAAGGAGAGACATTTTTCATACGGCTGTGAGTTTGTGATTACATTCCTCAGTTTCTGAGCTTGACTTTCTCAGGTCTGGGTACTTGGATCTAGCTTGGCTGACGCGACCCACTTGACCGCTCAGCGAGGGCAGAGCTGTGACTCACTGATCTGGACAGGAGGTTGTTTGTTAATACAACATTCGATTAGAAATTGAGCAGACTCATTGATTGGTTCTCTCAAATGTTTTTTTTGGGGGGAGGGTTAACACTTCTTGTTGTTTTGATTTGAAAATCCAACAGCTGTAATGGATGTGTGTGGATGTGCCTGTGAGTGTTTGAGCAGTGGAGGCTGCTGAGGGGAGGACAGCTCATAATAATGGCTGAAATGGAGTGTAATGGCTGGAATGGAGTGAATGGAATGGTATCAACCAACGCATCGTAAATACAACATAAAAACAGTCTTTCCAGACTCTGAAGTCAGGAGGACTTCCAGTTAGACTAACTTGGATCTAGCAGTGTATGAAGTTAAATATCTTCCCCAATGTTTCCGATTATTATGGCCCTGTTTCAAAACAGGCCTGGGAGACCTTGGGGATTCAAAAATTCCCCCTGAAAGAAAAATAAACATGAGAACGCAATTATTATCTAGTGAACCTTTTTGCACGTTAAAAGATATCTTTAAATGTCAAAGTATTCCTTTATTATTTTTTCATCTGACAATCAGTAACATATAAGGTGGAGGGCAGAGAGTGACGAATCAACCGAGTCCAAATCGAGGATCAACAAAGAAAATTCCTGAGCCAGCTGGAATATGAGCCTGGAGACTCGTGCATTTCCTCTGCTCTCTGCATTTAAGATTCCTTTGCTACCTTTCTTTTTCTCTCTCTCTCGCTCTCTCTCTCAAATTCAAGGGTAAAGTTACTAGACTCCACCCACAGTGGGCGGAGTTTCAGCCCCTCCACCAATAGAGCTACCCTTGTGTTGCGTTTAAGAATTTTTGTGTCCAATCCTCTACCAGCTGCTCAAGACTGTCTCCTGAAGCAACCCTGAGGTTTCCACACATGTGGATCACCTTTTACAGTCAGTTGCTGCCCACTGCCTGCTGTAGATGTTTTATCAGAGGAAGGAGGGGAGAGGAACTGGATACTTGGCAGCAGGGACTGTTGAGGGGAGGAGAAGGTTGGTGAAACTCCCAGATTTGTGTACTTAAAGGGAGAGTGAGTGCTCAGTAGAGACGAGACCCACACTTGAACTGCCCCAACACAGCTGGAGAAAGACAGAGAGGGAGGGAGGGAGGGAAGGGGAAGGTTGTTTCAAAATAGAAGGCGTCGCTGAAATAACAGTGAGAAAATTTTGGGCTGAGCTTTCACAGATTTTAGGATGGCATTTGGGAGAGGAGGCCAGAGCAGGCAGAGCTACCTCAGTCTCTGAACACCAATGGAGGGAGAGAGGTAAGAACTTTTTCCTCTTCACACTCTCAGGGACTATTCTCTCTCTTACCTAAACAAAGGAAGAAACCAACTATAATTATTTCAATGACAATTGGAACTTAAGCATTCAATGTAATTTATTGATCATGGCATCTGGGGTGTCATCTATTGTCCGAATTCAAATACAGGCAGGAGAGGCCAAAATCTATTACATCCTTTGTGGCCACCATATTTGCATGTGAATTAGAAACCTAGTAGCATTTCAGTAGAGGTGAGGTCGGCAGAGGAAATTCAGATAAATTACCGTATTCTAAAACAGCTCCTTATAGAACAAACCCAGTCTCGCAGAAGCAATTGGTTTCCTTCTCCCCTTAGTCTCACATGTTGACCTTGTTGCATTGCGGTTCAGTGACTGCAGGCATTTCAACACAAGCTCAGAGGTTGTGAAGTGCAAAGTTGGTGTGGAAGTGTAGCCTTATAACCTCTAACATGCTCTCTGCGTCCCTTAGTCACTCCCTGGAATTTGGAGACAGCAGCTGCATTCCTGACTGAATCTGTGATGATTAAAACCCTACGGCGTAGTATCCATTTCATGAAGTGTCTCTGAGTGCTGATCTAGGATCAAGCCCCCCCGTCCGTCCGTCCGTCCGTCCGTCCGTGTAATATTATTAATTATGATCAAAAGGTGAAAACTGATTCTAGATCAGCACTCGTACTCTGAGGCAATATGTGAATATGGGCTTTGGTCTTTCTTGATAGGCAGTAGAGAGTTGAAGGGGTTTAAGACCGGTCTGACAAGACACCTTTAATAAGTTACTATTTTTAAAGACTTTCAACACAATCCCAATCAAAGCTGTGTGTGACTTTTTATGTCAGGTTCCAGTTAATCAAGTGCATGAGGGCATTTCCATGTAAAAAGCCCCATGAGCATTTACATGTGAAGTTTGTGGGGCACAACAAATTTGGTGTCAAATATAGTCTATCATTTTTTTTTTTTTCACTTCTTCGGGGTCGGTGTCCTGTCAACGGGACGGTTGAGCTAACGTAGGCTAATGCGATTAGCATGAGGTTGTATGTAACAAGAATGTTTCCCAGGACATGGACATATCTGATATTGTCAGAAAGCTTAAATTCTTGTTATTCTAACCGCACTGTCAAATGTACAGTAGTGATTACAGTGAAAGAATACCATGCCATTGTTTGAGGAGAGTGCACCATTTTGAACATGAGTTATTAATAAAGTTATTGATAAACAAATTAGGCACATTTGGGCAGTCTTGATACAACATTTTGAACATAAATGCAATGGTTCATTGGATCAGTCTAAAACTTTGCACATACACTCCTGCCATCTGGTGGATACAATCTAAATTGCACCTGGGCTGGAATTATACGTTATGGCCTTTCTCTTGCATTTCAAAGATGATGGTACAAAAAAATACAAACGAACGGTTGTTTTTTCTTTGTATTATCTTTTACCAGATCTATTGTGTTATATTCTCCTACAGTCCTTTCACATTTCCACAAACTTCAAAGGGTTTCCATTCAAATGGTACCAAGAATATGCATGTCCTTGTTTCAGGGCCTGAGCTACAGGCAGATAGATTGGGGTATGTCATTTTAGGCGAAAATTGAAAAAAAGGGCGGGATCCCTAAGAGGTTTTAAGGCTTACTGTATATATATTTCCCAACCATTTTCCATCCAAAAAAATAGGAAAAAGCAGAGGCCTTGATTTCTGGTCAAACAGATGGAAAAGGGGTCTTAATCATCAAGCATAAAACGTCTTAAAAGGTATTATAAATACATAAAAACACAATCATGTTGAAGCAGACCCCTGCCAACTGATATCAACACTTATATTTAGTTTTGCAGAAATTATTGGCCTTCTGTATAGTTTTAAAGGGGCAATCAGCTGTTGCTAGGTCTTTCTTTGTACCCATTGATTCTTGAAGAATATAACTTATAAATGCCTCATGAGCTTAGTTCAACATTTGTACCCCAGCAGAACCCCAAATATAAGCTTTTTTTACTCCAAAACATGTAAACAAACACTATACCCTCTAAACATGGTTAAAACTATCATTTTGATATCATGGGTGGTCCGTCCTTACATTAATGGCTCTGTTTTTGAATTTGAGAGTGGTTGCATTTCTCCAGTCCCATCCCTCAGCTTTGTTCAGAAACAGAGGCTGGTACAACGCTTTGTTATGGTTTCTACTGCTGATTGCCGCTTTAAGAAATATTACTGCAGATATATACAGAAATGATAAAAATCCTGTCTAGCACCTTTAAGATATATATACGTGTATCACCTTTTACAGTCAATTGCAGCTTTAATAAATAATATCTAGTGTCTTGTTATTCTGTTACCAAAAAACTACATATCTTTAAAGGCACTACACCTAGAATTTCTCCCCTACGTGGAAGCTAGATGAATTGCAACAGCACTAGGCTGCATTCAAAACAAATTTCCCGTTCCCCTGCATCCTTTTTCCTCGTAACATGACGAAGACTCGAGCTTGAGCCTTTTACTTTCGGTTGAGGTCGACCAGCTTCAAACCGCTTGAAAAAAACTATATTTTTTGTTGTTGAAAATATGTTTCACATCGATTTAGATGGTACAATGATATCCTACACTTTTCAGTGTTTGTTTTCTCACATAAACTGAAATTGAGCCAACAGTGTAGAATTTCAGCAGCCATGAAATGACAGAGCCACTTCTACATTGGCTGCTTGACCCAATTTCCAGTAGATAACACAGCCACAAAGTCAAAACAGCTTTTCACATTTTGAACACAGATGCGACTCTGGCGGGAGAAATCAAGAGGTTAATATCACAGCCAAACACAACACTGGTGGGTAAGTAATATTGTGAAACACTATCATTCCAATATTACTGGAGATATATTATGGACATTTTCTGATATTACAATACAAAAATTCAATGTGTAGCACCTTGAACATATTTTTGAATTTCTCTCCATCATGAGGAGGGAGTATAATCAAAGTTCACAGAAGTAACAATTAAAGGTAGACCAACCAAGTTGTTATATTGTTATTAATAACAATTTGGTTTATGATTTATTAAGTGATTCAAATGTGTCATTCTGTTAAATCGGTAACAGAAGGACCCCAAAAAAATCTGTAACAGACTGACTGCAACTCAATTTGCTACAATGGGAATTTATAGTATTCACAAACCACAGTTGGGTCTCCCGCTACTGTCCTCCCTCCCTTCCACTGGCATAATGTTACGTTCAACTCATAACTGTTTTCTTTCTCTTTCTGTCGTCTGGTGGTTAAAGCAAGAGTGTTTAAACAGTCTGGACAAACCCTCCCTCTCTCTCCCTGTCTCTCTTCTCTCGCTCTCCAGTTAGTATCACCTCTCCCGGCTCTTACTGACACCTACCCATGAGCCCCCTCTCTTTCCATTTCCTGTAACCAGCCCTCTCACCCACTGAGCACCAACCGACACCGGATATCCATGGATGTTGAAATTTGGTCAGTCCAAATCTGAACCAATCATAGACGTCTGTTTCACAAGTTTGGACAGCACCGTACAGTAGAGCATGGTACATTAGAGTTAAGTACAGTGGAGCACACTAGAGTAGAGTATAGTATAATTTACTGTATTGTACTGTACTGTACTCTATTGTACTGTACTAAACTATACTATACTGTGCTGTACTGTACTGTACAGAGTTGTATGGTTTGTATAACTTTGCAATCAATGGTTTTTGTTTGGCATACTTTTGTGAAAAATCAGAGTCAGCATCGATCTGTTACCGTGGAATTGCCTATAACAAATATTTTCCTGGTGGTGTTGTACTGTGCCTTATGGTATCCTACATTATAGCCTTGTGGCATTGTGTAGGGTCCTTCTGTCAAGCTTCCCTAATTCTTCCATTTCCCTTGATGACTCTCTCGCTCTCTCTCTCTCTCTCTCTCTCTACACCCTATTAGATTAAATTAAATGGGTAAATAATAGTGAGTGTGGTTAAGAATGGGGATGTTTGTGAGTACTTGACAGTTGAGGCTTGTGGGTGGTGTTAACTTGGCAGGGAGCCTTCCTTACTAAGCACACACTAATTTAAATCAAATGACTTTCTCTGCAAAGCCCCTCACGAGGAAACCTTTTACATCTGTGTAAACCTCCTTCACCTGGTTTCTCAGTCATAGGGGCAACACAAAACTCCAAAAGTTTTTTTGACTCTGTTCTCCAGTGTTTTGGATTTGAAATGATAGTAAAGCTTGTGACTGCAAACTTGTTGGATGCATTTTGTTGTTTGCTTTGGTTGTTTCAGATTATGTTGTGCCCAATAGTAATTAATGGTAAGTAATCTATTGTGTCGTTTTGGAGTCACTTTTATTGTAAATAAGAAAAGAAGATGTTTCTAAACGCTTCTACATTAATGTGGATGCTACCATGATTACGGATAGTCCTGAATAAATCGGGAATAATGATGAGTGAGAAAGTTACAGATGCACAAACAGACAGAAAATGCAAGTTTGTAGCCAAAAGCTTGATGTAATCATTGTGTGCTAGGAATATAAACTTTTGACTACTTCAATACACATACTGTATAAGTGAATTTGTCCCAGTACTTATGGTCCCCTAAAATGGGCGGACTATGTACAAAAAGTGCTGTAATTTCTAAATTGTTGGATGAAAATACCCTCAAATTAAAACTGACAGTCTGCACATTAACCTCGTAGTAATTCAATCAAATCAATCAAATGTATTTATAAAGCCCTTTTTTTTTTACATCAACCGATGTCACAAAGTGCTGTACAGAAACCCAGCTTAAAACCCCAAACAGCAAGCAATGCAGATGTAGAAGCACGGTAGCCAGTCTTCTTCTGGCTGTGCCGGGTGGAGATTATAATAGTACATGTCCAAGATGTTCAAATGTTTATAGATGACCAGCAGGGTCAGATAATAATAATCACAGTGGTTGTAGAGGGTGCAACAGGTCAGCACCTCAGGAGTAAATGTCAGTTGGCCTTTCATAGCCGATCATTCAGAGTATCTCTACCACTCCTGCTGTCTCTAGAGAGTTGAAAACAGCAGGTCTGGGACAGGTAGCACGTCCGGTGAACAGGTCAGGGTTCCATAGCCGCAGGCAGAACGTTTGAAACTGGAGCAGCAGCACAACCAGGTGGACTGGGGACAGCAAGGTCAGGCCAGGTAGTCCTGAGGCATGGTCCTAGGGCTCAGGTCCTCCGAGAGAAAGAAAGAAAGAGAAAAAAAGGGAGAGAGAGTTAGAGATAGCACATGTAAATTCACACGGGACACCTGATAAGACAGGAGAAATATTCCAGATATAACAGACTGACCTGACCCTAGCCCACCGACACAAATTATTGCAGCATAAATACTGGAGGCTGAGACAGGAGGAGTAATTGTATCATTTCACAACCAAAGTGCTGGAGTACAGAGCAAAAACAACAAAATATATATATATCTTGTCAGGTAACAGAACTGTGTTTTTCTCTAATGTGAGCACACTGTCTCGTGAGCTGTCAGTGTTTGCAGGCTACCTGCGTCTTGAGAAGCACGGTACTGTTAGGGTTTGTTTGGTGAACCTGGGTTGAATTTCATGATGTCACCTTGCTAACAGTAATAAACACTCCTGTGGACTGAATGCCTAAAAACTGTACACTGAGTGCACAAAACATTATGAACCCCTGCTCTTTCCATGACATAGACCAAGTGTCCAACTCATTCCACGCAGGGCTGAGTGTCTGTGGGTTTTCGTTCCTACCTTGTTCTTGATTGATTAATTAAGGACACTAATTAGTAAGGAACTCCCTTGACCTTCTTGTCTGAGGCTGAATTGAAAGGAAAAAACAAAAACCAGCAGACACTAGACCTGTTACGTTCGTTTTAAGATGAATGAGACCAAAGCGCAGCGTGGAAACTCCGACAAAACAACAAAATACAAAACCGAACGTAAAGTTCTGCAGGGCTAGACAGCAACTATGCAAAAACAATATCCCACAATCAAACGTAGGAAAAAGGGCTGCCTAAGTATGATCCCCAAACAGAGACAATGATAGACAGATTGGGAACCATACCCGGCCAACAAAGAAATAGAAAAACTAGAATGCCCACCCAAATCACACCTCGACCTAACCAAATAGAGGAATAAAAAGACTCTCTAAGGTCAGGGCGTGACAGTACCCCCCCAATGGTGCGGACTCCGGCCGCAAAACCTGACTCCATTGGGGAGGGTCCGAGTGGACATCTAGCCTCGGTGGCGGCTCCGGTTCGGATGTACACCCCGCTCCGCTCGCTGATCCCTCTGCTTCCGTGGAACCGGACCGTGGATCATCGCCGGAAGAACCAGACCATGGATCGTTGTGGATTCCGGACCGTAGATCGTCGTCGCTGGAGTCTCCAGGCAGGGGACAGTCGCTGGAGACTCCGGACTGGGGACCGTCGCTGGAGTCTCCGGACTGGGGACCGTCGCTGGAGGCTCCGGAGTGGGGACCGTCGCTGGAGGCTCCCGGACTGGGGACCGTCGCTGGAGGCACCGGACTGTGGACCCTCGCAGGAGGCTCCGGACCGTCGCTGGAGGCTCCGGACTGGGGACCGTCGCTGCAGGCTCCGGACCGTCGCTCGAGGCTCCGGACTGGGGACCGTCGCTGAAGGCTCCGGACTGGGGACCGTCGCTGGAGGCGCCAGACTGGGGACCGTCGCTGGAGGCTCTGGACTGGGGACTCTCGCAGGAGGCTCCGGACTGGGGACCCTCGCAGGAGGCTCCGGACTGGGGACCCTTGCAGGACGCTCTGGACTGGGGACAGTCGCTGGAGGCGGCAGACTGGGGACCGTCGCTGGAGGCTCCAGGCCTTGAATCGTCTCTGGAGGCTCCGGACCTTGGATCGTCACTGGAGGCTCCGGGCCAAGGATCGCCACTGGAGGCTTCGGGCCATGGATTGCCGCTGGAGGCTTCAGGCCATGGACCACCACTGGAGGCTTCGGGCCATGGATCATCACTGGAGGCTTCGGGCCATGGATCATCACTGGAGGCTGCGTGCGTAGAGCTGGCACAGGACGCACCGGGCTGGAGAAACGCACTGGAGGCCTGGTGCGTGGAGCTGGCACAGGGCTTACCAGACTGGGAAGACGCACAGGAGACCAGGTGCGTGGAGCTGGCACAGGATATACTGGGCCGTGGAGACCCGCCCTGGCTGGATGCTCACCCTAGCCCGGCAACTGCGGGGCGCTGGCACAGGACGCACTGGGCTGTGAAGGCGCACCGGAGACACAATGCACAGAGCCAGTGCAGGATATCCTGGGCCGAAGAGACGCACCGGAGACCAGGAGCGCTGAACCGGCACAATCCTTCATGGCTGAACAGGCACAATCCGTCCTCACTCTAGCACGGCAAATGCGGGGAGACAGCAACTATGCAAAAACAATATCCCACAATCAAAGGTGGGAAAAAGGGCTGCCTAAGTATGATCCCCAATCGGAGACAACGATAGACAGATTGGGAACCATACCCGGACAACAAAGAAATAGAAAAACTTGAATGCCCACCCAAATCACACCCCGACCTAACCAAATAGAGAAATGAAAAGGCTCTCTAAGGTCAGCGCGTGACAAGACCCATCCACGGAATGTGTTTGACACCCCTGACATAGACTGACCAGGTGAATCCACGTGAACGCTATGATCCTTTATTGATGTCATTTGTTAAATCAGTGAGGATGAAGGGGAGGAAACAGGTTAAAGAAGGATTATTGAGACAATTAATACATGGATTGTGTATGTGTGCGATTCAGAGGGTAAATGGGCAAGACAATAGATTTAAGTGCCTTTGAACGGGGTATTGGTAGTAGGTGCCAGGCACACCGGTTTGTGCCAAGAACTGCAACGCTGCTGTGTTTGTCACACTCAACAGCTTCCCCTGTGTATCAAGAATGATCCACTACTCAATAACTCAATATTAGGAAGGTGTTCTTAATGTTTTGTACACTCAGTGTATGGTTACAGAGAAAGGTAGCTGAATATGGGTATGGTGAGTAGCAAGTAATTTATGGGCCCGGAAAATTTGACATGCCTCTCAGTCCCTTTTTTCATTGGGTAAACTAACCCGAGTTGTTATAAAAAGCTAACACAGCAACGGACACTGTATTTATCAGAACCCATGAGGATGATGTCAGAACACAAGGATGAAATGTTCTGTACAAGTGGCCCCAGCCATTGAGGCCCTCATACTGTTGAAAAATCCTGCCTAGTGTTTTATCAAATATTACTGCAGAATAATTTTTTTTTTTTTATGTAGTGGTTGCAACACCGTTGACCTCTACCCAGTAATAATAGGATTGAGATGTTTGTTGATGTGTATCTAATTCTGTTTGGCTTTGAGTTAGAGTTAGAGGTCTCCTGTGGATTTGAGGCTGCATAGTAAGTGAGGAAAAACAAGCTGTGAATGCCAATAGAGAACACTCCTCGAGTTGAGAGAACATTTGTCAATCTCTTTTGGAAAGGGGTACTGTAAAACATTTTTTTCCCCCTCAGTTCTCTATAGCTTTGAGTGCCACATAATTTATCTCAATACGACACAGTACCCTATTTGATTTATCTTTTCACAAAAAACTTTCCACAGTTTCTGGGATGGCGGTCACAATTCACACTGTTCATGTTGTCTAGGTGGTAGTTATCCTTTGCTCTCAGTCTGTTTTGTGACATCCTTTATTGGTTGCTGGGGGACCTCTTTAAAGATGCTAGCTAGCCTTTGTGCCGCCATTGTTTTTACCCCTTTGCGACAAAAGTGGGCTCCTCAACGTGAATATCAGAGAGGGTTGCCAAAGTAATTAGCTGCCAGGCAATGTTGCTGCCCACCATGTTACTTAACAGAAAGGCCCGGTCTGTCTTAAACCTCTAACAAACCTTGTACAAATACAGGAAAAAGACAAGTCCTTTGTGGCGATCTCCTTTTTATTGAGGGACAAGTAAGTTTCCTCTCAGGGTGTATGCCTTTTTGGATTCTAACTTGATTTAACATTTATTTGTCATATGAAAGTACAGATATGATTTTGAAAGGCATTTAGAAAAACTGCCATTTCATGCATCCTTAAAATTACAATTATTGTTCATGAACTATTTATTTGCTCGCTAAAGCAACCGCTATATTCTTAGTCCCTCTTTTAAGTCAGCAAAAAAAATGACACCAAAATCCCTTGTATCTCTTCTCTTGTCTCCTTCACAGCTCTGACGCTCCCCTGACGGTGTGATGTGGCCATGGAGAAAGTAGCCATGGCAGACTCCTTTCTCCCCATGCCCTGTGTGCCACAGAGAGCCAAGCCCCAGACCCTGCAACCTGGCATGGAAGACCAACCCTCCTCCAGCCCCAGCCCGGAGCCTGCCACCTCAACTCCTACCCCCACCGCGCCCTCCCCTTGCCCCCTTAGCCAGCTCCTGTTCCAGCAGCAGCCCGGGCCCCCGGGCTCAGCTGTGTCGGCCCTGCAGTCCAAGGTCAAGGCCCTGTCTGAACGCAACAAGGCTGCAGGGAGGGAGGCTTTCAAGGCAGGCATGGATAAGAAGGCCTTTCCTGTGTCCTCTTCCCTATTTGGTCCTGTCCTGGTGAGCTGGGGCTCAAGTAGTAGCGACGAAGATGCAGAGTCCCAGGGTTCCACGCTCCACCCAGTGGTGCCAGACAGCCTGATGGAGGGGTGGGGACGGGTGGGTTGGACTTCAGCCTGCTTGTGCTCCCACATGAACAGGGCGAGGGCTCCAGCCTGGAGAACCTGTCTGATGTTAACGCCAACTCTAGTCCCCTGGCGGATAATGTTAGCGCTTCTAATGCGGCTAAACCCTGCGTCTCTCCCAAGGGGTTCTGGAAGGCCACCAGGCCCGAAACGCTACTGCTGAACGGAGACGCGCCTCCGGTCCCAGACAGGTCTTTGGCCGGGGCCCCTGGGGGCCAGCAGAGGAAAGCCAGGGCCTACGGCGGGGTGGGCAGGGAGCTGCTACGCCGTGACAGCCTGGAGGGTCTGAGGCGGTGTATGGGCGAACTGGGTCCCCAGGGGCCAATGGGGGGCCTGTGGAGGGCTGACAGCCTGGAGAGTCTGTGCAGCAGTGGGAGTGCCATGTCTCTAGCAGAGAGAGTGGAGATGAATCGGGGCGTCCTCAAGCAGATGCTGAACAAGAGCCAGGGACCAGAGCCAGTGAGCCTCAGCCCTCTGCTCTCTGAAGCCTCGGCCCCCTGCTCTCTGGAGAGGGAGCAGAGGGCCGAGGAGGTGACCCAGTGCAATGGGAGAGGTACAGTAAAGAACTAAAAGTGTGAGAAAAACTTGTCAATAATCAACTGACTGGCTTTCTTGATGTCTATAGTATTCTCTCTGGTATGCAATCTGGTTTCCACTCAGGTTATGGATGTGTCACTGCAACCTTAAAGGTCCTAAATGATGTCACCATTGCCCTTGATTCTAAGCAATGTTGTTCTGCTATTTATATTGACTTGTTGGTAGGCTTCATTGTATGTAAGAATTTGTTCTTAAACTGACTTGCCTACGCCACCCACTAGACCTAAAACCATGGATTATTTTAGCGAATGTGTGAGCGGTGGTGCAGCTCGGGGTTAGGGTGATAACCGTAGTAAAATCACAGCGTGTAGACCCCTTAAATCCTCAATGATGTAAAGGGGTTTACCTGAGAAGGACCTGTTCTACTATTAGAGAAGAGTACATTTCCCCAACACTCAGTTCACATTCAACACATAGCTCATGGTCAAGGTGTGTGACGAGTTGGGAAAAAAACGTCAACATAATGTGAGGACGTAAAAAGAAAAATGACAACGGAAAGTAGAGAGAAAATCTTGAGAGGAAAAAGAGGGTAGGGAGGTAATAGGCTATTTCTGACTGCTGGCCAGATGTTTAATGAATGTAATGCCTGTCTAATTGCAACTGTCTCACAAACAGAAGTTGTCTTCCGCCTGTGGGTTGCTCTGTCCCTCACTCTCATGGCCTCAAACATCCACAATGCTAAAGGAATCATGCTTTATATAAACAAAGGGAAAGTAAACAAATAGTTCAACTTAATACGGTTCTTCCATATTTCTTGCTCATGATTTTTTATTGTAGTTTCCAGAGAAATAAGGAAATCAACGCCATTTCAATACTGGAGGGAAATTATACTTATGTCTGCCTGGTTACAGTGTCTATTTATGTCCCTATAGGTTCCATTGCGCTGAATGACAGTGACTGGGATTCAGGAATCTCCCTCCAAGACAGCGAGCACAGCCAAAGGTACAGTAGAAACTCCTGGAGAGCTACTGGGTATTTCAGCCTTTTGCTCCAGCCCTGCTTTAAAACACCTGATTATTGTGTTAGAGTAAAGCTGGAACTGGGTTTACCAGCTGCGCCTCTACAGTATAGCTTAAATATGAATGTATCACAAACAAATGTCATTTGGGTACCCAAACCCCCAACCTAAATACTGCCGCTCTAATACATCTAGAAGATACCGCAGATGCTTTCACGACACCAGCAAACAAACACCAATGACTCTACCGCTTTGCTCTTGTATCTCTCCGCGTTAGAGCCCCAAGCTGCAATTAGTGACAGGGACACAGTGTTTATAACAGCTGTTACTAAAAGCTCCACCCTCCTCACCAAAGAGGATTATGATCATATCTCTCTTCTCTGTACCCAGTCACAGACTCAACACAGGAGAAAGGCTTTCCGGTGAGGCACCTAGTATTTGAAACACACTCATTTGTTTTCCCATTGAGTGCCTGTTAAGCAGGTGTCGTGTTGAAATTGAATGGGCAGCTGTGTGGTTAAAGCTCTGAGCACTGTGGGTAATTGTGTTTTTGGTGGTTGGGAAAATGTAAACCCGCTCACAGATAGGTCTACTGCTTCACAGTCCCTCGTTCCCGCATTCACAAATACACACACATAAACACAAGCAAAGGCAAACAAGATAATAGCTTATGAAAAGATACACTCTCTCACGCACATACACACACACACACACACAAAAGCTCATTGATTCACACACACCCCTTGTCAGCCTAATTAGTAGTGACTGCCTGCTCGGCCTAATCCCCTTCTCTATGAGCGTCTCTCCCGCACAGGCGCTGACGTGTGCCTCTCTACCATCTCTCCTCCTCCTCCCCCTAACCTGCCTGTGTGTGTGTGTGTGTGTGTGTGTGCGGCCCGACAGGGCCTTTGTGTCCAGCGAGGACCTGCCGCTGAGTCCGCGCCATGAGCAGGCCAAGCGGCTCCTGGAGAGAGCCCGTATGAAGGCCCGTTCCTTCCCACTCAAGGCCGACCACACCATCCTACCGGTCCAGAGGGACAACCCGTAAGTCTGCTGCTCCGCCAGTGGGTGTGTTTATGTGTGTGGGTTTGAGGGTCGTCGGTGTGTGTGCGTGTCTGTTGACCAGCAGAGCTTAGCTGTAGCAGACACCTGTAGCATCATAGCCAACCAAACGAGGCCAAAGAAGAAAGCGGTTTTTCGTTATTTTCTCTCTCCTTTTCTTCCCTTCTGTTCGGTGGGGCCCAGCAGGGCCTGTGAATCTCTGTGGGCTTTTGTGCCGGAGCAACCGGGACGGCTGTCTTGTGTTTGGCCGGTTAAAGTGTGCTGCGGCTCTCTCGCGGTCTGTCTACTGACCGTGTTAAGCGTAGCAAGCTGCGACAGGTGGTAGTGATATGACACATAGTGGATTTACTGCTTTAAATGTAGCATGTTCTATTTGCAGTGCCCTCTATTCCTTTTTAAATGCCGATATGTCACATATCTATTATGGGTCACACTTTAGTTACACAGATGCTACATTATGTAGTACTCTGTATGTAATATTTACATTTATCTAACTAGTAACTACACAATAACTATACGATATGTAGTTGCCGTTTCCATGTACAGCTGGGTAAGTAGTTCTAGCAAAAGTAGCTATAGAGCATGTGTATGTCATTAGCCAACTTAACGTAAGCATTGGCCTATATCTCAAATAGTAGTTTTCGGAAAACTATAGTAGTAATTATGGTGTGATACAGTTAAAATAGTAGTAAACGTCAAAATATAAATAGACACTTTTACATTGCTCTAATTTCAAGGCTTTTTAATTAAGTGTATAATAATAATAATAATAATGGTTTAGGGCAGGCACGGGCGGATTCAGCTGGGAGCTGATTTGTTGTTGTTGTTGTTGTTAAGCAGATGGTCGGGGAGCCGGAACATACAGTACCAGTCAAAAGTTTGGACACCTCTTTATTTGGACTATTTTCTACATTTTAGAATAATACATGATTCCTTATGTGTTATTTGATAGTTTTGATGTCCTCACTATTATTCTACAATGTAGAAAATAGTAAAAAATAAAGAAATCCCTTGAATGAGATGGCGTGTCCAAACTTTTGACTGGTACTGTAGTTATAAATCATTTGTACACTGCAAATTGACTGCAAGAAGCCCAAACATATATATAGTATTTGTCAAAAACAGAATAATTTCAAGCCTTGAGTACATCTATTTATGCGTGGGAACAGATTGGTAACAGATTTCCTAAATTAAAATCACTTACAGCTGATTTGCTGGTGATTCTACAGTCTTATATCCAACAAAGCAAATGATATAAAATAAATTCTAAAAGGAAAATGAGGGGGTGCACATACATTTAACCACGGGCAGAATTTGGCCCACGGGCCACCTATTGGGGAATTGGTTTAGGGCATTGGGTTATCTAGGTTGCTATGTCAGGTTCTCTCTCTCTCTCCTCTCTCTTCTATCCTCTCTTCTATCCTCTCTCTCTCTCTCGCTCTCTCGCTCTCTCGCGCTCTCTCTCTCTCTCTCTCTCTCTCTCTCTCATACGTCTATTTTCACAACACACATTATGCAATCCAGCTGGAATTATACACCTCCCCAATCTCAATCCTAATATCATGGTCCGGGAGCAGTGATTACTGATTACCTCAGCACATTCACTCTGACCAAGGCAGGATGTTCCCTCATACAGCTGTCAATCACCAGACAGCATCAACATTCGCTCCAGATTAGAATGATTGGATGGGACTTTTTGGATACCGACCAACCAATAGGTGATATGACAGAAATGATGTAATAATGCCTCCCCCCCCTTCAATGACAGCCAACTATTATCAAAATCCTTCCAATTGGAAGTGATTTGGATTGATGTGATTGCGGTGCCATAAGTTGCCTTGTTTATTCATTGGATAAGAACAATTCATTTGGTGTTTCTGTGTTGGGTCTGATTTAATTTGGAAATATCTCTGGTTTGGAGGGAGCTTCCTAGTTGTGATTTGACGCTTGGTAAGACTGATTCCCTCTAATGCTTCGCTACACATCTTCCAGCTGTTACCCTCAGCCCCCCCACCCCCCACCCCCCACACACACACACACACACACACACACACACACACACACACACACACACACACACACACACACACACACCAACCACACAATCCCAGGGGTAGATACCCAGTGTGTGAGGAGTCCATACAAGGAAAGCACAGTACAATACTCCCATCAGCTCCCCAGAGGAATCTTAGCCAGCCATGCAGTATCTTGTTCCCCACCATCCAACAGTGTGGGCTCACAACTGTCAATCACTTTATTTCCATGGTCATTTTTCCAAATGCATTTCTCATTTACGTTTATAGATGAAGTTGTATATGAACAATCGCGTAAATAAATACACTCTCTCTTGGATACGACTTAAGATAGCTGTCCATTATTGTGGTAACAGAGGCTATGTGATTGGATACAGACAGAGAGGACGTCCATACTGGGGATGACCTTCCCCTTAACGAGAGTTGGGAATGTAGCGGCTGGGACAGACAGGGGCCAGAACATAGATAAGAATCCCACAGGCATCCAACCAATCCTCTGTGTTAGGAGGAAAAATGCTGAATGCTTCTTTAAGGGGTTTCACTTTTTTTCGGGTTAGGGTATGTGTTTGTGTGTTACCTTACCACAGTGGTGCCAGTGTGTGTTTGTGTGTCCTTCTGGATGTGTGTGTGTGTGTGCATCCATCCACAGGGAGCAGCTGTCGACGGCTGGAGCTTCCTTGCACCGGGCTCTGCTGGCGGGGAAGGACAGCCAGTCGGTGTCATCGGCGACGGTTCCTGCAGTTACCTCGTTCTCGGGAAACCTCAGTGACTCCTCCAGCAGCGACTCGGCCTGTGGCCCCCGCCGACGTCCCGGCCAATCACCGACGCGGGTCCGCTTCGAGGACGAGTCGGAGAAAGACGCGGAGGTGCGCTACTTGGAGAGGCTCCGCCAGAGAAGGAGGGCGGGTGAGAGGGCCCAGGGTCTTCTTATATCCAAGCCCAATCTCTCTTCCTATGTCAATGGGCGGAGGGACACTGATCCAGGAACTGGAACAGTGATCGAGCGAGGGCACAAGAAGGCCCACAGGGCACAGGAAGGCCAATTAAACAGTGGCAGCCATTTCAAATCTGTGGTGGCACAAGAGGAGGCGCTTAACAGGCAGTGCAACTCGTGCGGGACGTTCCTTGAAGGAGGGGTCCTGAACCCAGGCCTCCATCCGAACCTTTCACCCCTGAACCTGAACCTCCATCAGAACCCTTCACCCCCAATAGGGCAGAACTACCCGGTGAACAGAGAGGGGGAGGAGAAGGTGCTGATGCCTTGCTGGGTGGCTCCCAGCGAGCCCAGCCGGACAGTTCGTACCGAGCTGATCAAGGAGACATACATTGGGAAGGTAACCCCTGGCGATGTGGCAGATAGCGAAGGGATGGGCCTCGGCTCGGCGGGAGAGACGGACAGCAGCAGTGGTGGTGGTGGAGGTGGTGGTGGGAGTGTTCGAGTGTCGACAATGAAGGTGAAGAGGAGGAGTAGGAGAGGTGAGCTTTTGGGCACCAATGGGCAAGGAGCACCCATCACGATGACACCAACGCCACCAGCACACAGGCCCAATCACAGCTTGGCGCCGATGAGCTCAACCAATGGTATTGTGGTGGTGCCACCCAACCCGTACCCCATTGAGCAACCAGAGTCAAAGGTGGTGGGTTTTCCCACTCACTCCCCTGCGCCCCCAGATGAACCCACAAACATTCCCCAGTGCCTCAAGGGCACCCCCTTTCCCCCTTCCCCAACGCCCATCAAATCAGCTCTGAAATCGGGACCCAAGAGCCGACCCAATGGCCAGCGAGTGGTCAAACTCATGCCTTCACCACAGTACCGCCTTTTGCCCCAGAACTCCTTGGAGGACCAAGGGAGAGGGGCAGCACCTAGCCCCCAGAACAAGCACTCTGTCGGCGCAAACTTCGTGGAGTATGGTTCCTCTTTGGGGCTGACTTCCAGCACCGACACAATGATGCCCTGTATCAGGCCTGCCTCCCTGCTGAAGACCTCCCCATCGCCAGCTAGGACAGCAGTAGAGAAGATGGGGGACCCTGCGTCACCAGGTCAGCTTCAAATACACACGCACACAGACACACCTAACACTAATTCTACCCTTCACCCTAAATCCCTTAGAAATAACGTTTATCCTTGTGGAGACTATAACAAAATGTCCCCAGTTGGTCAACATTTTTGGTTTACCTGAAGTCCCCACAAGTATAGTTAAACAAGTCCATTGCAATGTACAAACACACACACACACACACACACACACACTATAAAGTAGAGAGCTCTCGTAAAACCGGATATAGAAAGATGGCAACAACCACGAAACAGCGTATGCAAACTTGAGTAGATTACGTTGAAAACAATGGGCGTCCATCTTGGATGCTGTCTCTAGTTAAATTATAAATAATAATATCTATTGCATTTAGCAGATGCTTTTGTCTAAAGCGATTTACAGTCATGCCTGAATGATGGTGGTGCCGGGAATCGAACCAACAACTCTGGCGGGGCAAGCGCCATGCTCTACCAACTTAGTCATACAGGCATAGTTCATATCTTTTTTTTAACCGTAATTTAACTAGAAAAGTCAGTTAAAGAACTAATTCTTATTTACGATGACGGCCTACCTCGGCCAAACCCGGATGACGCTGGGCCAATTGTCCGCCGCCCTTTGGGACTCCAAATCACGGCAGGTTGTGATGCAGCCTGGAATTGAACCAGGGTCTGTAGTGACGCCTCTAGCACTGAGATGCAGTGCCTTAGACCACTGTACCACTCGGGAGCCCTAATATACTGTACCTTTATATACTGCACCTCAGTGTGTGGGACAGCGGATTGGTGAGAACGACATGGGTTGCTAATATTCACAGCTCATCTGAATGGCAGAAGTCAAAGGTGACTGCATGATCTACATATCAATGGGCGGTGATGGTAAATGCCTTGTTGAGAGCAAAGGAGGCGAATTCCAATGCAGTCGATTTATTCACTACCGTCAGACAACCTTTAAGAACAGTTGTTTCCACGAGTTCATCTGACTCTGGGGAGGTATATAAAGGGCCTCTGTGCCAAAATCTCAAAGTATTCCTTTAAAAATAAAGATTAGACCTGAACTGTACCTGACTACTGACACAGACTCTGATCACAGTCACCATTGACTCAAATAGTCTAAACAGTATAAGGTACGGGCATCTCAGAGGAAAATTACATTAAAAAAAAAATTATACAATTGAATATGTTTTCAGTCTTACTCTAGTTCCCTAGTGGCCATTGGTAAATGCACGGCCTCATGGGTAATTAAGTCCATGCTGCTTGTGTCAGTGATGTGTCAGCGTGCATCCATACGTGTGTGTGTGTGTGTGTGTGTGTGCTGCACCCAGGTCCCAGCAGGGATTTTGCAGTCAGCACATACACACATCCCCTAGCCCCAGCCCTGTAATCCCACCGAGGCCTGTTCGCCCCGTTTCCACCGGCTGGATGATTGGATATGTGAAGCATCTGATTGTTCCCACTGTGGCCTCTGTCTCTCTCACTCTCCCTGTCTCTGTTTATGTCTCTCTCTTTGTCTCTCTGTCTTTCTCTGACGCTTCCTCCCCTCCTGTCTCTAATTCTCTCTCTGTCTCTATGAATGAGAAATACTCAACATCCCCCCCCCCCCCCCCAAAAAAAATATATATGTAGCTAGAAATTCATGTTTCACAAACAACATTCTAGAAAAATGTATAATATCACATGCAAATGCCTCAGTCCTAACAAGGCTCTAACTGATCCGCAGGCCGCATTCGGTCTTCCTTGAGGTCTGGAGGGCTGCACTTAAAATGCATTATATTTTCTCGATGTCAATTATATAGTGCTCTATCCATCGCTTTTGGAATTTCTGATGCTCCCTGACTGTCAGCTTTCCTTTCGCTGACTGTAAGCAAATGACAGAGTGGAAAAACTAGAAATGTACACTGACTATGCCAAGCATTAGGAACACCTTCATAATGTTGAAGTCTCTTCACTCTCTCCTCTAGAAGTGGAGCAGCATCATCCAGGGATGGGAGAGCTCTGTCCTGAAGGAACCAGCATCATTACCCCGCCCCCGTACCGCTCTGGGGGTGATGTACGGGTCAGGGGACCAATGAGAGCAGAGCATCAAAGGGAGGACAGCCCTAGTCCAACTCAGTGAGTATTGGTACCTCTCTCCACCACACTCTTATGCTTAGTTCTGAACTGACCCGAAGCCTGTATGACTAGGTTCTTCATGTAGATCGTAAAGGATTGCCTTGCCCTCTGGTAGGCTTGGTGGAATTCTTTGAGCATTATTTCTCCCATCTTTAGTTCTTTCAGATCAAGGTTAAATCGAGAGTTCGGAGCTGGGCTAGAACTCATAGCTGAGTCACTAATATCACTGTTTGTATATGGCAGAATTTGGCATGAAAGCACTTCAGGCCTGCTCATCACAGTACCTTGACTAGTGGAGTTACTGTAGACGTGTTAGGCTGGAACAAAGCACACTCTTAAGAGTTGCCCACACCTGCCCTAGGTGAAGGTTTGACCCAAAATGAACATCTGTCCCTCTCCCTAATACCTTTCCGAGAGAGACGTTAAAGAAAGTTAGTTTTAGATTCCCCAGATTATGTTCCATTTTACCATTTTACCAAGCTATCATCTAATTTGGAGCTCTGCCTGCCTGCCAGCCTGTCTGTCTGCCAGCCTGCCTGCCTGCCAGCCTGCCAGCCTTAGCCCATAGCCATTATTAGTCTTCCACAGACTGTTTTTATAGAAACTAGGTCAAACAAGGTGGTTTTAGAGTGGTGGTGCAGACATAAATAGAGCACTTCCTCAGTTGAAGCCTTTTTTAAAAACTCAACACTGACCTCCTCTGACCAAATAGTAGTAAGTGAATGGATACACATTGCTCATAAATGGCTCCTGTGTCAGAGGCGTTAAGAATGAGTTCTTTCCATTTTCCTGAATGATTTGATTCGGACAGAATTTCTAAAAGGTTTTTCCAATCAAATTAAATTAAGTATTTCTAATGGAAAAGTATCACGGAAATGAACCAAGCTTTGACCTAACCAGAGTGCTTTGATGATGTCCAGGTTGCACCTTTCTTTTGTTTACGGACTCACTGCGGGTGTGAATTTTCTGGAACCCTCTTGCCAATAGCTAAAGGGCTAAAGGTTCTGCGCATGTTCTGAGATTCTCTACTTTACGCACAGTCTCTGCTCTATTCGTTCAGCTACCCAGAGAACAGGCTACAGTATTTTGGTGATGAATGGAGAATGGTGCTCATTCCAATGTCTGCAAGATCACATAATGATAGTATTCTACATAACAGAACTGAATATAATAGCATGGTATAAGGTTAATGTAAGGCAAACACCGCCTCATTTCTTATGAGATTTTAGGATGATTGTGCAAATGGTCACATTTTTTCATCAAAACACTGGTAGGCTACAGTTTGTCAACACCCTCTGCTCTAAAATTCACTCACTGTACATAATTCAAAACGACACTACATCACTTAGAAGATCTACAGTGGGTATAGAAAGTCACCGCCCCCTTTCAAAACGTTCACCTTTTTGTTTCTTTACAACCTGAAATGAAAACGCATGGAATTAGACCATTCCAGCTTTATTTACACAGAGTAACCCACAATATCCTTGTGAGATTATTATTATTTTATTTTTTTAAAGCTCTGAAACTGAATTACAAGTAAAACAGTAAAATACCGTATTTGGATAAGTGAACACCACGCCTTAGAATTGCAAACCTTCTGAGATATAACCAACCACCTTCCAGTTCACAAATCAAGCTAATTGGCTTCCATCTGTGATCAATTGTCGTGACTTTGATTGGTTCAGAATAAAAGCAGTCGTTCATCAAGGACTCCACTATTTAGTACTGCAATTCAAAGCAAATAGTCCACTATGGAAAGATGTGGAAAGGCACCAAGTCAGGGGATGGATATAAAAAGATTTCAAAGGCTTTGTCTATCCCTCGGCGCACAGTTAATACCATTATTAAGAAGTGGTTAAGTCGTATGGCACCACCCAGACCCTGCATAGATCAGGCCGTCCCTCCAAGCTGGACGATCGGGAAAGGAAGAGACTGATCAGAGAAGCTACCAAGAAGCCAATGACGACTTTGAAGGAGCTTCAAGCCTTTATGGCAAAGACTGGTCAATGTGTGCGACCACAATATCACAAGCGGTCCACAAATCTGGCTTCTATGGGAGGGTGGCAAGGGGGGGAAAAAAGCACTTCCCACCCAAAGAACATCATGCCCACAGTAAAGCCCGGCAGTGGCAGCATTCTGTTGTGGGGGGGTTTCTCTGTAGCAGGGACTGGAGCACTTATCAGGATAGAAGGGAAAATGGACAGTGTAAAGTTCCGACTGATTCTTGAGGAGAACCTGCAGCCCTCTGCCAGGAAGTTGAAACCGGGAAGATGGTTCACGTTTCAACATGACAACGGCCCAAAGCAACTGTACAGTGGCTGAAAGACAAGAAGGTTAATGTCTTTGAGTGGCCTAGTCAGAGCCCCGACCTAAATCCCATCGAGAATCTGTGGAATGACTTGAAGAGTGCAGTCCATGAGCGGTCACCAAGCAATTTGACTGAGCTTGAAGAATTCTGCAAGGAAGAATGGGCAAATATTGCACAGTCTAGGTGTGCAAAGTTCGTAGAGAAGTATTCAAAGAGACTCATGGCTGTAATTCAAGCAAAGGGTGGTTCCACCGATTATTAACTCAGGGTGTTCACTTATCCAGAGGGTATTTTACTGTTTTAATTGTAGTTAATTTTCAGACACTTTTTTTTTTCTTCTTCAGTTTGAAATTGTGGTTTACTCTGTAAATAAATATATTCCCATGAAACTGATTGAGAACGGTTAACATGCAGATGCTGCATGGATGTTTCACCGGTAAAACTTGAATTGACTGTAAGAACTGAATTTACTTTCACGATTGACAGTGAGGGTGACCACATGTCTGTAAAACGTGTCCGTAGAGGGAAAGAAACATGTGCAGAATGTGATATGGACCTTTAGCTCTGGGGAAGATGGTTCCAGGGGAAGGGATGGGGCCGGAACAGGGTGGTTGCATTCAGATCCACAGCCTCTGCCCTTTTTTTTTTTTTTTTTTTTGTGGCGTTGCTCATCTCTCTTTCTTTCTTTTCACAGGAGGGTAAGGGTGGAGACAGAGCAGCGGGAGGGCAGATCCAAGCTCTCTCTGCGTCGTTTCTTCTCCGCCATCGGCCTAAATGGAGTGGGGAAGCTGGGTAAAGGGCGCTCCAGTAGCATGGAGCAGCTTAGCTTCCAGCCCCGTGGCCTCCCCCCGGCCTCTCCTGGCCCCACCTCCAACCCCGATCCCAGCCTCGGCACCCCCAAGTGCCCAGACCCCAGCCAGCTGAGGAAAGCACCTTCGCTCCAATCCCTACGCATGGTGACAGAATACCTTCCTTTGTCATGTCAAACGTATCTTTTGAATTATAGGGAATTCTATGGATTTGAACCATGCTTGTAGTCAGAGTGCCACTTTGTCTGTCAAACTCTGCTTAATCTATAACAATATTGAGAGTTTAGTTGACTGGAACATGATGAATAGAAAAGTGTGTAATAGATGTATAAATATATGATTTCACACATAACTATGCTATAAAGAGTATATTTGGTAACATTATGCTTTATGAAGAAATCTAAATGCACCAATATTGTGGAAGCTGACAGGGTTACTGTCATGTTAATTTCTCACCACCAGGGGTCACCCTTTATGCAGCTGAGGAAATCGTCATCAGTCCAGAATTTACAGTCGTCAAAGAAGAAAGATCGCTCCAGTGCGTACACACCTGGAGACCAACCCAGCAGCCCTGCTCTCAGGTACAACATAAACAGACATGCACACACACAACATTAGAGCTATGGCATCAGCAACATACACATAGGCAACTGTTACAGTAATGTAAGGTCATCTAACATCCAACTATCTGTCACGGTTTAAAACTTGCACACTGATTTAATATTATGAATGAAGTCAACGTCGATCCTTCCTGATAGGAGATTACAATGCTGGCATGTGCTCAAGTCTCCGTTGATCTCATATCTATGGTATGCATGGACGGCTGCCGTATGTGTTGTGTAACGGAATAGTTTCCATTTACTGGGTCTGAGGGGGTGTCCGGAGTGGAGAGATAAAAATAGAGTGAATGTGGTGGTGCTGCCAACAACAACAAGAAAGACATGGAACCCAGTAGACTATCGCAACATCACATCATTATGGACTTGGAAAGGTGGGAGCAGGGGTGAAATTGAACACTGACTGTTCGGGTGATGTTGTTGACACTGCCTGTGCGTGCGTGCGTGCGTGCATGTGTATGTCTACGTGAGTGCACCGGTAGCTGATCCAGGAGAGACCAGAGACGAGGACATTCCAGCCTCAGCCTTGCGCTTCGATAGCCGTCCTCGAGAGGCAGTCAGAAACCTGATCGGCTAGGGACATGACAGCCTTGCTATATATGGACCGAGCTACGTGGCTCTCTGGGAAGTGGGCTGGGGAGGAGCTTCTGCCATAAAGACCTTAATGTAGGGAGCAGACCCCCCCCCACCCCCCCCAATACAATGACTTCATTATGTACATTATAAAACGGGAAATGGCACGAGGCAGCACACTTTTCTTTGTCTCTCCATTGACCTTCATTGCTTATTACTGAAATAAAATAGCATTTTCTATAGGATGACATAATGTGGAAATGCGTCAGTATACCTTGTTTGAAACCCTAATGGCCATACTGAGCGGGATTCATCTATACAACGACATTACATGCGCACATCCAGTGGTATTACAGAGGTGGTATTAGGTCAAATAAATCTTAATGAAGATCTAAGGGTCGACCTATTATTCAGGACACCACCTGGGAGCGTAGATGTCCATTCTCCAAACTCAGCATGGCGACGTCTGAGCCTGTGTCAAAGACTGCAATGTTTGGATTTTGTGGTAATGAATGAATATTTATTGCATGCTACAAATGGTGCCCCATATGTGTCACTGCAACTCTGCTGTACTGTCTTTCCAGTAGGGGATTTCAGAGGGCTCTGAGTGTGGAGGATGTGGGCTGCCCTAGCGGGGTGCGCTCTGTGGGGAGGGTGGCCCAAGCCTTCCCTGATGGGACCCTTCTGCTGGAGCTTAGCAGACCCCCCGACGGCCCATTCGGCTTCCTCATCTCCCGGGGCAAAGGACGACCAGACTCTGGTACATAAGGACAGGAGAGCTTGGCTTTGCCTGGCCTGACCTCAGATCTGTTTGTGCTGTTACCAACTCCTATGGTCATTGTCTCGCCATTGGTCTGGACCAGGCTAGGCCATGAACAGAAACAGTTTGGTAACAGGCTAGGATTTGCCCTGTTGTTTTGGTTGTCTTTTCTAATGTCATGTTCTGTAATCATGTGCTGTTTATTAGAATGTCCCCCTTCTGTGTGCTCAAGGTGTTGTTCATCTTCTTACTTCTCTCCTGTCCTGCAGTTGAATGTATGTTTAGTGTTGTACTCCTTTGCTGTTTGTGTGTTAGTAATGTGTGTGTGTGTGTGTGTGTGTGTGAGGTCATGTTTTCCTCTCCTGTGTCCTAAGGTTGTATTTTATATTAGCCGTGTGTGTGTGTGTGTGTGCTCCTCCCCTATGATCCTACCGGTGTAAATGTGTGTAACCAGTAAGGTGTATGTGTTGGTAGTGATACTCCTCTCCTGTGGTATCACTATTGCCTGTCCGTGTGTTATAAATAAGGTGTGAAAATGTGTGTGTGGCCTTACCAGCAACACGCTCCTGTACTTTATCCTGTCTGTCTTGTAGGTGTGTACGTCGAGGAGATGGGCGACAGCAGCACAGAGAAGCTGTATGCGGGGCTGTTGGGAGTGGGAGACGAGCTGCTGGAGGTGAACGGCGAGAAAGTGGCTGGTCTCAGTCTGGACCTGGTGACTTGCCTAATGACCCAGGACAACATAGCCTCTATCCGCGTGCTCCGACACAGGAGACTCCCCCCTCCTCGCTAGGCAACCTGCGGACCGCCGGTTACAGTGGAGACACCATGGAAACCGGCAATGTCATGGCAACCACAGACGCCATGGCAACCATCAACGCCACAGAAACCACAAACCCCATGGAAACCTGGGGTGTTGGGGGTATGACAGAGGGACAGTGTGTGTGATCGGCTTTATGACTGTGGCTATTTCTATGCCTGCTTGCTTTGACAGCAGTAATAATGTCTTCTCTCTAAATAGAGCATTATTCTTCTAAAGACACATCAAGATGTTTGACACGATTTGCTTTCCTATATGGGTCACATGGAGTTGCTATAAGAGCAGTAGCTGTCTCATGTCCTGTTATGTTTCCTGTTGTTTTTTTCCCTTGAGTTCTTTGGCATCAGGTGCTCCTTACCATACCTCTTTTTAAAACACAGCAGTACATTACAGGTAATGCACAAAGGTTTCAGCAGCTCACACATCAATAATACAATCTGGTTGGAGATCCTCTGTTAAATACCTCATAACAATCTCCTACAGTATTGTTCCATGCATCTTTATGCAATTAAATCATGTTTTTATTGGTTTAGTCAGAAACCAGATCTGGATTTGTGTGGGTTTGCAACAGAGATGACATGAAGCATCTCAAAAGTGATACCATTTAAACAAACCTAGCAGTTTTGTAGTCTCTTCGAGTCCAAGATGCTATTTTTGCCTAGCCAGCCTTGTGGAGTGAATGGAACTATGGGACATAATCCTAACTGAAAAAGAAGACTTGAGTTTTTCAGTCTTGGACTAATAATAAACGTACGTCTTGGATATGAACTGAAGCACTATGGAGATGAAGTACTCTGGATAGCACAGAGTAGACGAAGTCTGCCAAGAAATGAAGGAGTCGATGTCTTGAGTTCGGAAGTCTAGTCAAGAATAAGTCACATTTCTCTATAGTATCTTCCAATGGTGTGTCCTGTTTACTGCAATAGTTACAAGGAACTAGCCAGGGTGCCAGTCTAGTTGTGCTTTAACCAGCTTGTCTTTGACCATGTTTGTGTTGTTGAATGCAGAAAAAGTCAGGCACGCAGGCTAAAAAGGTATGACTTACTCCAAAGAATGGGATGAGAATAAGGTGTCACAACTATCTACATTTGGTCAATTGTCTCAGTAATAACGAACTTGAAAATGACAGCGTTTCAAAACCCAACACGCATGGCCTCAAACGTACATTTTGTTTGTCTTCCTCGGCCCTAGTGGATCAACAACACTGTCCATGCCGTCTTGATTGTACCGAAGGATCATCCACTTTCCTCTCTGCTTGTGTGCGTTTGCCAAACAAAGTAGAATCAATATTTGTTTACATTTGACCATATAAATGCGCAGTACCCAAATAGGATTTAAGTTCTATCAATCAGAAGGTCACGGCTGTGACTGAAAAGCATCCACTTTTATCAGGAGCCTGGTCCCAGATCTGTTAATACCGTCTTGCCAACTCATACGGTCATTGTCACGCCTGATCTGGGACCAGGCTATCTTATCATCAGTCCTTTTTTTTTTTTTAGGTCATTCCTGGTTGGTTTTCAGACACCCTGCTGTTGTCAGTCAGGGTTCTGAATTTAGGATTTGTCCGTCAATGGACAAAGACCTTTCCAATGCTGCTGATAGTTTTTTGTTTGTTAATGTCATTACAAGAATGCATTGTACACAAAGCAATAACTGCCAAAGTATTTGGTTGATTGTCTAAAGAAAGACATTGTCAAACCATTGGGTTGTAAACGATGAGACAGTAGATCCGAGAAGTTGATGATGAGAATACAGACAGACCCATTCGGGAAAATGTGTAGTGAATTATTTGGACCTTTCAACAGCAAACACGTGGTACTAGAGGTCATTACACGCGTGTGACCGTGACGATAGGAAAGCATCGACATTTGAGGAGTCATTCCACATCCTTCATCAGTATTAAAGTGTGCACAGAACAGAGACTTTTCACTGTCATTCAATATATGTATTTTCTTATTTATTTATATCTATGGTTCAAATAAAAGAATGTGAACTACCCGCGTTCTTTCATGCCTTGAATCAGAACATACAATCACTTCTCATTTAATATTTCCCTATTCAAATTACACACAATCTGATATATCAGCATGGTCTGACATGAAGTGTCCTCCTCGATGTAAATGACATCAGCTTCAGTTCAAGAACAAGCAGCATTTTTATTTTTTACCTTTATTTATTAACTAGGCAAGTCAGTTAAGAACAAATTCTCATTTACAATGACGGCCTACACCATCCAAACCCGGATGACGCTGGCCCAATTGTGCACTGCCCTATGGGCCTCCCAATCATGGCCGGTTGTGCAACAGCCTGGATTTGAACCAGGGTGTCTGTAGTGACACCTCTTGTGCTGAGATGCAGTGCCTTGGACTGCTGTGCCACTCGGAGCATCTTCACAGCATCTACAAAGCTCATGACTGTTTAGATCACACGACCATATAGGTTTCGCAATGGGGTCATCTTTCACCGCTTGAGTCAGTGGCCTCTTTGCCTTTTAGAAAGAGAGGTGAAAGAGGGATGAATGGAGGAAGAGGAGACAGGTGTGTACAGTAGCCAGGGCTTCATGTGGTCTGAAGAAAGGTGTTAGAGTGGTCAATACCTTGCCCCCAAAATCCCTCTGATAACATGGAGTTAATATATCACCACCACCACTCACACCCTGTCAGACCTCTAACCGTCAAGTAGAATATATATATATACAATATATGACCTAAAGTATGTGGACACCTGCTCGTCAAACATCTCGTTCCAAAATAATTTGCTTCTCTAACAGCCTCCACTCTTCTGGGACGGCTTTCCACTAGATGTTGGAACATTGCTGCGGGGACTTGATTCCATTCAGCCACAAGAGCATTCGTGAGGTAAAGTACTGATTTTGGATGATTAGGCGCGGCTTGCAGTCAGCGTTCCAATTCATCCCAAAGGTGTTCGATGGGGTTGAGGTCAGGGCTCTGTGCAGGCCACTCAAGTTCTTCCACGCCGATCTCGACAAACCATTTCTGTATGGACCTTGCTTTGTGCACGCGGGCATTGTCATACTGAAACAGGAAAGGGCCTTCCCTAAACTGTTGCCACAAAGTTGGAAACACAGAATTGTCTAGAATGTTGTATGCTATTGTGTTAAGATTTCCCTTCACTGGAACTAAGGGGCCTAGTCCAAACCATGAAAAACAGCCCAAGATCATTAGTCCTCCTCCACCAAACTGTACAGTTGGCACTATGCATTTGGGCAGGTAGCATTCTTCTGGCATCCGTTGGACTGCCAGATGGTGAAGTGTGATTCATTACTCCAGAGATTTCAGGGCAGAAATGTAATTAACTAACTTGTTGGAAAGGTGGTATCCTATGACGGTGCCACGTTGAAAGTAGCTGAGCTCTTCAGTAAAGCCACTCTACTGCCAGTGTTTGTCTATGGAGATTGCATGGCGGTGCGCTCTAAATTATACACCTATCAGCAACGGGTGTGGCTGAAATAGCCGAATCCACTCATTTGAAAGGGTGTCCACATACTTCTGTATATACAGTGTAAATAGAATGCTGACTTATTGTGACTCATTGGATTTGTCCATTTAGAATTCAGCAAAGGAAACAACTCGACTGCCTCTCTCTTGTATGTCAATATTCACAATGTCCGAGCCCCCAGCCTGCTTTGCAAAGCTACTGACACCAGCTGTCTAGAGGGGCTGGGTGAAACCCCTCCTCCTTCTCCTCTCTATGGGAGCGTGTGCTCAGCTGGCCCCTATCTCCATCTTTTGGGGAACAAGACAGAGGAGCAGGGATCCTGCACCATGCACCTGCGCTCCACCAAGTACACCAACCCTCTCCAGTCTTTTGGACACCCCCTACCTGTGTGCTCCTACCAGAATTGGGACCAAGTAACAATTTTTCGAGTCACAAGCAAGTCTCAAGTCACAAGGTCCAAGTCTCAAGTCACAAGGTGCGAGTCTCAAGTAACAAGGTTCGAGTCTCAAGTAACAAGGTTCGAGTCTCAAGTCACAAGGTTCAAGTCGACTCCAAAGTAGAACGGGTCTAGTCTTGAGTCAAGTCCAAGTCGTGCATTCTTAGAGCAAGTCAAGTCAATAAAATAAAAAAATCTATACATAAAATGACTTGTTCAACTACAAATCGAGACCTTGGGACTAGAAGGTTCTATCTGACATTTTAGTCAAAAATGAGTTAGTCACATGTATCTTTAGATGGTTCTTCATATGTCTGTAAAGTACTATTTTTGAAAAAGTACATTTTAAGTTAAAAAATTGAACAACTATAAAGTTCTATCTGCATAAACCCATTTGAACTTGGCACTATAAGGTTCTATCTGTAATCCAATCACAAGCCTGAACAAATACAGACGGCCCAATCAGAACACGTCTTTGCCATCTCCCTCTAAGTATGGTCTAGGCTAGTCTAGCCAGCAATAATGGCAGGCAAGCCACAA
This sequence comes from Oncorhynchus nerka, assembly GCF_034236695.1. Lineage (NCBI taxonomy): Eukaryota > Metazoa > Chordata > Actinopteri > Salmoniformes > Salmonidae > Oncorhynchus > Oncorhynchus nerka. The sequence goes on along the minus strand of NC_088419.1, from coordinate 52,623,859 downwards.
CAAAAAACACTGTCAGAAATCTTAAAGTAAATGATGTCACATCGTTGTTCAGTGATGACATGACCATAATGACCATCATCCATTTCTTAATGTATTTGATCATGTGTTCTGACTCTATTTTGGTAAAATAGTGTTATTCTATCATGTATGTATTCAAATAACTACAGTCGTCTTAAAAACTGAACATGTCTAATTGAGAAGAGCCAAATAAAACCCTATGACTGAACCTAGATTGACATTTCAGAGCCATACGGTTCTATCTGCAATTGCACCCCCTTAAAAAACGAATTTACAAATGTCTCAAGATTGGAAGCACAGGTACCTTTAAGCTGAGGACCTTAATGGGTTATGAACAAACAATTCACTACAAAACAGTTCTGAGATCTGGGATGTGAAAACTAATGTTCTATATCTCAGAACTATGCTTAGTGCAGATAGAGCCTTATAGTCTCAAGGTCCCAAAATCTGAAATATATTTATTGAGACTACCAGACAGACCCTTTCATTATTTTGTCTACCACACATGTTGATTATGTAATAATTTATTTTGACAACAAATTCCAAATGCAAGCTTCATAACTCCATTATCAACTTCCAAAAGACCAGTAAGCCTATGCTAGTAATTGTTGCGTGAAGCCCCATTGCTGGTGAGCATGCAAAATAAACAGTTTCTTATTCTTGATCACCAAACTATTTTTGCATACAGTGCTTTCGGAAAGTATTCAGACCCTTTGACCTTTTCCACATTTTGTTACGTTAGTCTTATTTTTAAAATAGATTACATCTTTTTTTTCCTTAATCAATCTACACACCATTCCCCATGATGACAAAGAAAAATAGGTTTTTAGACTTTTTTTGCCCATTTAAAAAATAAATAAATAATAGAAATACCTTATTTACCTAAGTATTCAGACTCGAAATTGAGCTCAGGTGCATCCGTGATGTTTCGACAACTTGATTGGAGTCCACCTGTGGTAAATTCAATTGATTGGACATGATTTGGAAAGGCACGCACCTGTCTATATAAGGTCCCACAGTGGACGGTGCAGTGCAGAGCAAAAACCAAGCCGTGAGGTCGAAGGAATTGTCCGTAGAACGCCGAGACAAGATGAGTCCTGAGCAGATTGCCACACTGAATGTTATATTGATAATATTAACGTAGGTATGCTACTCTGTTTTTGCCAGGCAAAACAGGAGAAAATTAAACAAGTGCTTTTTGATCACGAATCTGGACACGTGCGCACGTCTTTGCGCGCCAATGCTGATGACAGTAGGCCTATGTCAGTAACCTGATCGAATAAACAAAAGTATAAATATAAAATACAGATGGTAGGCTATATCTAGCCAATTTAAAATATGCATTACTTGTTTTTTTTCGCTAATTGAGAAGAGTTGAGGTTTTTTTTAAATGTATTTTTTTCCCATTCAGTTTGACACTCATGACCCACCCAAAACTTTCTCACTGCACTACTGTAGGTAAACTGACCTGTTTTGATTGACAGTTTGCTGGTCCAATCAAAGGCCGAGAGTGCGTTTTACTAGCTAATCTGTTGTCCAGTGGCAAAATGTTACAATATCTGGCAAGATAGATGACTTCAATTGTCTCAAGTCTAAATTGAGTCCAAGGCAGTCTCAAGTAGTTTTATTTTCTATCAAGTCATCAAATTTGTGACTCTGGTCCACACCTCTGGCTCCTACTATACAAACACAACACATGTTCACATAGCCAGGGACATATGAATGCACACACACACATTCAGCAATTTCCCTCTTTTTATATGGAGATTTGCACATCATATTAGTGACTTCTAAACATCCCCTCATAGCAGTCTCGATCCCTTCCTGGATCCTATGAAGCTCCTGCCCTTAGTGGTACATGGGGGTGTAAACATCACAATGTCAGGAGGAAAAACATGTAGTCAGCGTTATATTATACTTGTCTGGCTTCATGAAAACCATTGTCTTTCCAAAAGATACTGAGTGTTGTATTCAGGGTTGAGGGCTGTGTTTGTGTAGGGTACCCAGGTGTAGATGACTAATCATTTCCTCTCCGGACAAAGGAAAAACAGGGAGGGAGGGGAAACATGAGAGGAAAGGGCCATCTGTCATTTGACCTGAGTTCAACCACTGCTCAGTGGTGTTCAACGAGAAGCTCTCTGTTGGCTGTCTGAATCAATAGACAACGTCTCAAACTGCCACTGCCAGCCGACAGCTGGCCCCACTGACATTAACCCCAGCTCTCATTTTCCTCTTACAACCATAACATACCTCCTATTCAACCAAGATATCCCATGAAAATATGGAGACACTTGGAGTAGAAGGGTTGTGATCGGGACACCATCGTATATCTAGAAATCAGGATTTGATTCATCAGGAAGAATCACATTCCTGAGTAGGAACAAGGTCAGATAATGTATTATCCTGCTAAATGGTTAAGATCAGGTAAGGTTATTCTGATTCTAGATCTGTGACTAGTACCAATTTCTATCTTGAGCTAGGCCTATATACCCTTAAAAAAAAAGTCAAATCAAGCAAATTGATCACATTTTATTGGAATAAGCTGAAACAGAGTGAATCTTTGCAGCATCCTTTTATTTTCAGGACTCTTCAGCTACATATGCTCAGCCATGATGACATGGAGGTCAAGGGGAACAGTTCAAGGGTAAAAAGTATTTTCACACACTCCAGGAGCATGAACAGTTTCACACAAACAAAAACACACCATGACTTACAATGCCATGGACTGTACCCATTCTCCACAAACAACTTGTCCACCTGTCACCCATCACTGTCACCAGTGACTTGGTTGCGCAATAAGTACAGTATTTAATGCTAAAGGTACTTTGTATCGTAATACAGCATTGCAAAAGGATTCGCAAAGTTTACACACACTTTGTTTTTGTGACACAAACAAGTGATTTTGAGATGGTACATAATTGTCTAGGTCACCATCATGCTTCAAATTGTCCAAAATCTGAAATAAATGCAAATATTGTAAACTCCAAGTCAAACTCTTCCTACCAGACAAAACACTTCCGATAAGTGAAAAAATGAAAACATTTAAGTAAACTGAGAAACAAATTGTTAAAATGTTTTCTACCTCTAATGAAATACTGTATTTCTCGTACAGTGAACGTGTAGTGTTAACTCATAAAAGACAAACCATACACATACAATATATTTTTCTAAGACCTTTGAAAGGAGTGTTTTCAGAACTTTTGAGACTCAGGTTGCGTTTACACAGGCAGTCCAGTTAAGATTTTTTGCTCTACCAATTGGTCTTTGACCACTCACATTAGATCCTTTTCCAAAAATCATCTGATCAGTCAAGACCGAGTCGTGAAAAACGATCAGAATTAGAATGCCATAGAGAAAACCTTGATCACTAGTGTCCATTATATTTCATACAGTAGTACAATCACAATACCCTTATTCCTCTTATGTATGGTTTTACTGTCTTGATTTCCCATAAAGACTTCAGGGTTTGTGGATTGATATGACATTCACCCTAAAATAGTGAATTAATGTATTATGTTCACATTAAGTCCTCAAACGAGTGGAGACCTATTGAATCAAAGTCTGTAACCAGGTTTCTACAATAATTAACATAACACCAGTCTGTTTGGCCATTTTTCCACTCCTGTCATGCTAAACATACATCTTTGGCATACAAGGAGTACAAGGAGTGGAACATTAGCTAAACAGACTGGTAACCAGGCTAACACAACAGTATCATTCTCCTTGAACTGTATAGGAACACACTGAAAACAGAAGAAAAAAACATGCCTGCATATTCAGTCAACCCTTGACTTACGACTCATCCTGGAACTCTGGTTACCGTTTTGAAATTTAATTTCAAGGTAGGGGGCAGGAACTGGGAAGCGAGACCAAAATGAACCATTCTAGACCCAGCATAACATACATACAGTATCAGCCTAAGGCACTGGCTATGCAGAGCACAGCAACTACCAGGGCCATATTCATTACGCAACAAACAGAAAACTGACTTAAACAGGGACTACCATGAACATCTCCAATAAGAAACACAATTTTTTTGCAAAATGTTTTGCTACGGTGTGCCCTAATGAATATAGCCCAGGTGTGACTCAGTCAGTCCCTTCCCCTTATTCCAACATCATGTTCCTGTAACACTGATAAACCTTAACACTAATTCCTGGCAGGGGGAAAGCAGGTCAGGCTTCTCAATTAGCATTTCATTTGAACACTTAACACTTTGCTATAAGGGTCTTGTAAAAACTGCATAACACATTCAAAAACAAATGCATGATGCTTAGTAGCTTAGATAAACAACTTAAGGTCTGTTGACACTAGCTTGCCAATTGAATTGTACCACATATTTATGAAGTGCCTGGGGGCGTATCATATACTGATTATAAGCATGTTATGAAGTCTTTAGAAGGGCTGAAACACTGGCTGAAAGACACCAGACATATGAAGACATGCACACAAAGGACATCTTGAGGAAAACTTTTTCACACAAAATTAGGAGTGCTCACATTGAGACATTAAAATCAAGCTTGAGCCCGGTTCGAGATACAAAAGTATATGGTTTTGCTCCTTTCCATTCTGTATTGCAGGAAGTGACTTGATTTCACAGGCGGGTGTTAAACACCTGTTGATAGTGTATAAGCAAATACCAAAAATACATTAAGTACAAAATGAAAGAACATAAATGAATTAAAAACAATAACATTAAGTTCATCCATTTTAGTGTGGTTAGTGATAAGTCTACCCGCTTAGCAATATATATCATTTTCCTTGTTACGTCAGTGTTTTGTTTTAACTATGACCAACTACGATTATATATATATAAAGTTTAATATACTTGTATAAACCTGTTACACAGTCAGTGCACGACAAAACAAAATATATTTTTAAAAACTATGACATGGTAGCCGTAGGGGTTTTCAGTGAGAAACGACAGACAAGGCCCTGTAAATACACTAATGATTAGTCTTCTTCATACATAATATTCGGAATATTAACACTAAAATGCCACAAGGAGTTTGAACTACCCTGGTTTACCTCAAACAGGTTTCTGTAAAACATTTTCAGGATTAGTATTCACATCCTACCTAAAATTGCGCATGCACAGAAACTAAATCTTTCACGCCAAGGGAGGTTTAAGTTGAATGCAGGTATCTGAAACGACGATTGAGAACGTTGCTTGAGAGGAAACTGCAGCAGCCACAGAAGCATCACTGTATATACAGCGTATGAAGTAAAAAGGGGGTCGGAGTTAGATAGCCATCTCCCTATGTCAATGGAAACCTTGGATGTTTCCCCAACACCATGTAAAGTCCATCCCTATGGTCAAACGGAGACAGGGGTGAGGGGGGGTCAGTGGGAGTGTGTCGTGGTGGACGGTCTGGTCATCACAGGATGAAGAAGAGAATGACGACCACAAACAGAATGGCCAGTAGAATACCAATAGCACACCACTGTCGCCGGTCTGCAAGAGAAAGAGAGAAAAACAGAGCGAGCAGAAAAGAATGCGGGTGAACTGTATCAAACAATGTGAGGAGCAATTGACCTTTTTCTTGCTTTCAGACATGTTCAGACATGAGAGGTCCAACTACTAGGAATTCATGTTCTATGGAGAATACCATGTCTTTCGACCTGAAATATTCAACTTCAAAGTTGCAACTTGAAGATTGCAAAGAAAACTAGCAAAAAGCAGCAGGAAAAAAATAATACAATAAAGTACAAATATAAAACCCTAAGCGCAGGTAGCGCTAGTGGGGCGGAAGGTAGCCTAGTGGTTAGTGCGTTGGGCCAGTAACCGAAAGGTTGCTAGATCAAATCCCTGAGCTAACAAGGGAAAAATCTGTCGTTCTGCCCTTGAACAAGGCAGTTCCTAGGCTGTCATTGTAAATAAGAATTTGTTCTTAACCGACTTGCCTAGTTAAAGGTTAAATAAAAAAAAATATTACATTGTCTAGGGCAGTGTTTCCCAATTCCATGCCCTCGAGGACCCCCAACAGTACATATTTTTGTTGTGGCCCGGACAAGCACACCTAATTCTACTTGTCAACTAATCATCAAGCCCTTGACAAGTTGAATCAGGTGTTTTTGTCCAGGGCCACAACATGAATGTGTGCTGTTGGGGGTACTTGAGGACCGGAGTCTAGGGGCCAGGGAAAAGTACCGACTGGATATCCTGACATTTTAAAAAAATGACCCGATTTCATTTGACTCCTTGTCTCCTGAGTTCTTCCTGTTGGAAGCTTCCTGAAAAGGTTTCCTTATAAAGAGGTGCCACCATTTTTTGGAGGTGGGTGGGGTGGGGTCCTATCCTTCCTCTTCAGCTGCTGATCCTGGCTGACTCCAAGTTGTCTTGCACAGACATTCCCTTAAACAGGAAGCTAATGACTGGGCCTTCTCTCTCTCAATTCAAGCATATATCATCTTTAATGACCACCCATACATAAGTGGCCTGGCATATTAGGGAAACTCAAAAGACATCCACAACAATACTACACTTAAGTAACCTCTGTAATTCACAACTCCAAAAGTTGCAGACTTTGATAACTTGCATTAGTGGAGATGGTTCCTGAATTTTGAAGTGTATTTTTAACCAAGGTAGAAAGGTGGTGAATAAAGAGCCTATGCTGCGTTACTTACCAGTGGTCATGTTGGAGACCTTGGCCAGCTTCTTCATGACGTTGTCCAGTCTGGAGTGGGTACTTTCCATCTCATGGGAGAAGTCATCCAGCATACTACAAGAGAGAAGACATGGTGCTTTGTAGATACCAGGAAAGATATAAACCCGTATTGACAAAGTGTCTCAGAGTAGGAATGCTGATCTAGGATCAGGTACCCCTGTCCATATAATCTTATTCATTATCATCCACAAGTCTAAACTGAGCCTAAATCAGCACTCCTAGTCTGAGACGCTTGATACATATGGCACCTGATGATCTGTGTAGACCTGAAACTCTAATACTCATGTCATTGATTAATGTTGCTGTGGTTGTGGATCAGTGGATATTTACATACACTGTCTGTTCGTCCAACTCCATGCCAATCCTCTCAGACATGTTCTTCAGCACCCCGATGGACCCAGACACCAGCTCCAGCTGGTCATCCTGCTGCTCTGCCATGAGCTGACACACACACACACACACGTCAACGTCGCTGACTTATGTCACATTATTCATTTCACAAAGTATGTTGCAACTGATACAACTGTAAAAATATAAATACAATTATTCCTTCTCAAAATAATGTAAAATACGGCACCTAGTAAGTACAGCAATCAACAGGGGTGTGTACATAGGCATGAAACATTTTTATTAGCTATACCTGCTGCTGGGTTTGCTGCTCCTCGATGAACTGGGAGTTGGCCGTCTGTAGCTCTTGGTCCAAGCGGGTGTATTTGTCGAGTCCCGGTTGCCAGATTGGGCCTTGAGACCCACTGTCCCCTAACAGAGCCTGAGGGAGAAGTGGCGCAGCAATGATTACATAAGAGATCTGCTGAAGTATGTGGACATGGTCACTCAACTGAAATGGTGAGGAGGATCCTGCCGATACCAATTGCACTTACTCTCTGACAAACGCTAACGGAGGCTGTTTGCAGTGTCAATGATCAGATAAAGCAGTACGCAACCTGCTGATCTAAAACGTGCTACACGTTTGAGAAGTGCATTCCGTCAAACTGCATCATTACATGCAGAGTAACAAACAGTAAAAAAAATATATAGCTTCAGTAAGATCTTAGCCCAATAGTTACATAGAGCTACACACCTGTCTGTTTTTCTTGTCGGACATGGCTAAGGCTGTCGGACTGGACATGTGGTCTTTCATTTCCTGAAATGGAACACAGCATTGAGATTAAACACAGTATGTTCAATAACAGGATGTAATAATAAAGGCATGCACCAGCCATCATATCCAGATTGGCTGATCTCTAATTATTAGGGGTCCTAGCACTGAAGGTTCAGGATCCCTATTCTTTTTGATAGGGTTACTGCTGCTTCAAACTATATATGTGTAATGGCTACTGCAAGTTAAACTAGAATCCTTCCGGGCCTGTGTGCCTTAGGCCTGACTCACCTTAACAGTTTGTCTGGTGCTTGTGATGAAGCCTTTCCGTTTAGACAGCTCCACTGTGTCCAGATTGAACTTCTTAGGGTTCGATTCAACAATACTTGCATTTACTGTTAAGGAATAGCCTATTCAACAAAGACATGATAAATAATCTAATCGTTTTACTCTCTATGAAGATTAAACTACTTCACTTGCAGCATGCTGTACTCTTTAAAGTACTGTATTCTATTCACAGATGATAAAGCACGGTTCACAATGTTTTGATAAACCAGTATATATGCAAGTTAAACTAAGAGTTATTTTATGTTGAAAGGATATTGATGGTCTCATCGAGATCTTCCAGGTCCCAGTCGATGGACCGCAGACTGTTTCTCAACTCATTGGTGGTCCAATCCACCTCCTCCTTGGAAGCACCACTGGGATCCAGCAGCAGCTCGCTCCATCTATGGTACAGCTCTTGAGCAGTGTTCACCGCCTTCTGGACCTCACTGGAGATTTGTTGAATAGAAAAAGTCTATAATAAAAAGTACATCTACAGTATTGAGCTACCTAAAGCACATAGAAATGCAATACTAAGACAATGCAATACTAAGACGTAGCCCAATATTGGACTAAAGGAGCCTAACGTTATTCCTTATAGTCCAAGGACCTGACATGGTCTGTTTAGAAGCAAATTAGCTTGGGCAGACAAAATAGTCAAATACACCCATCTTTATTTTTTATTTAACCTTTATTTAACTAGGCAAGTCAGTTTTAAGAACAAATTCTTATTTACAATGACGGCCTATTCAGAATTGCGGTAAGGTTCTAGAAATATAAAGGCCTTTACTTTAATGTAACAAATGCAAAATATACAGTTACTATACACTGTTTTAACACAGTTGCAGCCGACAGTATTTTTCAATGACAACGTTAGTGGCGTCCATCTTCCGTTTACACACAGGTGTCCCGTTTACACACAGGAGACGCAGATAGCTATTTAGCACAGGTAGTAATATGTCTTCCGTAAAAACGTGGCGATATGGCCATGTGGGAACACTAACCTTAGGAAGGTGTGTATCAATTTAACCGTTTTATTTTATTATCACCGATATGAAAGATAAGGTCCTTATGCTTCCAAACCTGTAGCGCAATCGATCTGTTTTAATGTTAAGATCACGCGTCATGGCTCTTAACAAAATACAGTACTTACAGAACTAAACGTTTTCGTCCAATGACTTAAGTTAGCTAATTTGGCTACTGTATGTGTAATGTATTGGAACTGAGATTCATGATCAAGGCGGGATAGCTAAGCAGTAGCTGGCAAGACATTGAAGTTGACATAACGTTATTCACAAAGGCATATTAATATAATCACACATGCACTATTACATCAACCAATATATATATATTTTTTAAAAGTAAATTAGAATATTTGCCATAGCTTTCGATCTTATATTAATCATCTAACATTGTAACGTTAACTAGCTAACGTTACCTCAGTGAGTCGGGCAAGTTAAACGTTAGTTAAACGTGACAATAAACAACAAGCGCCACAAAAATGCAAATTGCTATCCATGCCTCTCGCCATTGTGACAGCTGGGTTGTGAAACACGAACGTAATTTGCTAACTGACTAAACAGATAGCTTTCTCGCTAGCAAGCTTAGCGAACTACAACAATTCCCCTTTGTTCCAAGCTAACGTTAGCCATCCTTGCTAAAGCCAGACTTGATGGCAAACTTGATACTAGTAACAAGCTGACGTTATCTGGTGAAGCCTTGGCTACTTACCCTTTGACGACGAAGAACGGATCTTCCATAGACATATTGCTAAATAATTTACTGCACTACTAATGTCTAAAACTCCTAAACACCTTCGAGAGACATGCCTGACTTGTTGACTGTCCAAAACGAAGAGCCCTGTGCTCTGTTTACATAGGCGTAAAAGCCATGTTTACATGCGGGCAATCCGACTGCAAGTGAGGGAGTTCTATTAAACCGAGCCGTGGTGCACCGGTCTATGGCCCGTGACGGGCAAAAGCGGCAAACGAGGAGCGCCATTCTCAAATAGAACAATCCTAGCTATGGCTTTAGTGGTAAGGCTAAATAAAGCAAAGCAACCAACCAACTGCAGACGAAAGTGGAGGAGTGAAGTCGGGGGAGTTGCATCAGCTACAGCCGAAAGTCAGACACTGATGTGGTTTTCCAACAGCAAGACTCAGTGCAACATGGCAGTGTTTCCATAGTTTGAAATGTCGAAATATTTTGTTTATCCAAACCCCATATCACACACCCACAAACTGTAAATATACAGTATGTGTGTACTAGCAATTGGCGAGAGAAAGACTCATATTACATTAATATATATTCATATATATATATATATATTCATATATATATTCATTTTTCCATAATGCATGCGATGGCCGCAGGTTGCAGCTGGTGAGGTACAACTACAGAAAATTGCAGTTGAAACTTCATGACCTTTAATCACATGGTTGTTGTAAAGTTCATGGACATGTAGGCGCAAATCGGACAACTTTTATCCCCATAATGCAATACACTTTGAAAGGCGATTTGACGAAATCTGCGCCACTTGGTCATGTTGTCAACAGTGCAGTATAGTGCATCATACAGAAACATACATCGCTTTTCCATTAAATACGTTTTCGAATTTTCTTTTGGAAGACAGATAAAGCGTTTTTATCAAAAGCAATCACCTTTACATGTGAAAACACTGAATCATGCTGATTATATTTTGTTTTTATTTAATTGTGTTTTATTTTGTATATGTTTTCCATTGCAAAATACTTTATTAATTAATTCGTCTCCCTCGCCTCAGTCACGTCTGTCCTTTTTAAATTTGTTTTATGTCAAAATATTTATATATATTTTTAGCCTCACTCAGCTCTCTCCTTTAAATTATTCCTAGTCATTACTCCACAGTTTAAAGGTAGACTCAGCATTATGACTTATATGCAGAAAGTCAACAACATGAGTAAATGTCCTCAACAACTATAGGCGTTCACATGCTTACCATCCGAAAACAGTTTTGAACAGTTTGTGCATATATTATGAGAGCATTTTGTGAAGTTTTTGTTAGTTTTGATAGGCAATATTAGACAATGTTATTTTGGCTGTTTGTGCATACAAAACATTTTCTAGAGGCAAGGCGAAGTTGGTAGTTGAAGTCTATGCCCCTTTGTCGGGGATTGGTCAACAGTAGGGATCCTTCAATGAAGTGTTTGTTGTCATTCAAGGAGAGATGAATAGTTTTCATGCATATTCATGCAAAGCTTCCATCAAGGCTTAAATACAACATATATTTTGATATGTTGAACGCTTTTTTGGTTGCTACATGATTCCATATGTGTTATTTCATTGTTTTGATGTCTTCACTATTATTCTACAATGTAGAAAATAGTACAAATAAAGAAAAATGTGTGTCCAAACTTTTGACTGGAACTGTACGTACGGTCACTGTGGGGCCAACGTCATCGATGCACTTATTGATGAAGCCAGTAACTGATCTGGTATACTCCTCAATGCAATCGGATGAGTCCCGGAACATATTCCAGTCTGTGATAGCAAAACAATCCTGTAGCTTAGCATCTGCATTATCTGACCACTTCCGTATTGAGTGAGCCACTGGTACTTCCTGTTTTAGTGTTTAGTTGTAAGCAGGAATAAGGAGGATAGAATTATGGTCAGATTTGCCAAATGGAGGGTGGGGGAGAGCTTTGTATGTGTCTCTGTGTGTGGGGTAAAGGTGGTCTATAGTTTTTCTTCCTCTTGTTTCACATGTAACATGCTGGTAGAAATGAGGCAAAACAGTTTCCCTGCATTAAAGTGTCCGGCCAATAGGAGCGCCGGCTCTGGATGAACATTTTCTTGTTTGCTTATGGCTTTATACAGCTCGTTGAGTGAGAGTTTCGTCTTAGTGCCAGCATCAGTTTGTGGTGGTAAATAGACAGCTACAAAAAATATAGATGAAAGCGCGCATGATAAATAGTGTGGTCTACAGCTTATCATGAGATACTCTACCTCAGGCTAGAAAAATCTTGAGACTTCCTTCATTTTTGATTTTGCGAATCAGCTGTTATTGACAAATAGACACAGACTGCCACCCCTTGTATTACCGGTGCACGGAAAAACCAGCCAACTGTATATTATCCATGTCGTCGTTCAGCCAAGAATCGGTGAAACATAAGATATTACAGTTTTTAATGTCTCGTTGTTAGTATGGTCTTGAACAAAACTCATCCAGTTTATTCTCCAATGATTGCACATTGGCCAATAGGACGGATGGCAGAGACGGGTTATTCTCACCTTGCCAACGAGTTCTCACAAGGAACCCGGACCTGTGTCCCCTGTATCTGCATCTTCTGTTCACGCGAATGATGGCGATTTGTGCCTTGTCGGGTATCTGGAGTAAATCCTTTGCGACTAACTCATTAAAGAAAATGTTTTCGTCCAGACTCATTAAAGAAAATGTTTTCGTCCAGTTCGAGGTGAGTAATCGCTGTTCTGATATCCAGAAGGTCTTTTCGGTCATAAGAGACAGTGGCAGAAACATTATGTACAAAATAAGTCACAAATAATGCAGAAAAAAACACACAAAATAACACTATTGGTTAGGATCCTGTACAATGGCAGCCATCTCTTCCGGTGCCATTATTGACCTTGCATGCTAATCACTACTCATTATAATTTATGGATCAGTCAATTTGCCCACTGCAGTAGCCGATCTACACGGTCTTAACAGGGTCCTTTATGTTCAATATTTGTGATAAATTAAAAAGCATTAATGCAAATAAACAATCCTCAATCAATTAGATAATTATTCAACCTGCGAGCGTTTGATGGTCAGCCAGGTCACATCCCTTTTTTATCGCATACATGGATTGGATTTTAGTTTAATCCAAGGACTACTTCAGGTTAAGAATTGGATTGTGTTTCTATGATATTATAAATATATTTTTGGATTGAATTGAACCCTATGAGCATAATACCATATGCCTATAATAGGGTATTTAAATATGTGATATATGGACCCACAAACTGTTTATCTTGTTACCAACAATTGAGGTAAGTGTTATAGGCATGTTTTTTTTAAATCACAAAAATCATGCAAATTATGACCCACACATGTCCAGACAATGACTTGACAAATCACATTTTATACTGAGCTATAGGCTCAAGAGACACTTATTTTCCATTAAGATTAGAGTACATTTCAACACACCCTCCCCCCACATAACTAATGCATACCCTAATGCTGCGTTCATAGCCAAGTGGGAAGAAGGTAATTACCCGTTCTGAAGTTGTAAATACCAGTTGGATGCATTCATGTGCTTTTAACTTGTTGAGAAATGTTGATTGGCTAATGGCTGCGTCAACCTAACTAAAAGTACACCTATCACGCTTGTAAACAAATTAGTCTTAAAATATATATATATTTATTGTTATAAATAATGTTTTGTTGTTGCCGAAAAAGGTAGTATTGAGGTATTTTCCAAGGGTTTGCACGTGGGAGAAGTTGGAGCTCAGAGATGATAGACGAATTTCCCACCAGTTGTAGGGGCGTTCGAGTGGATTATTCTCAGTCGTATGTGGTAATAGCACCTTCCCACTTGGTTATGAATGCAGCATAACAGTCTCCTGAAACGAAACACCACTACCCCTCCCCCTCCTAACTGTTCATTCACTAGAATTTGCCTTTGCCAGGACACGGCACAAAAGCATCATGTGACCTGGCTGAAAACAGTCAAGGCATTACATCAGCTCAGGAAGTCAGCAATCAAATAGAAAATATACCGTACTCTAAAAGGGGACACAGCATGGCAGCAGAAAAGAGCTGTATTTATGTATTAGTGTTGTTCTACCGAAAAGACTAGACTAACATTTTGGTTCGGGAGATAACAGTAAGGGGAAATCTAAACACATTTCTGATATTAAAAGTACGATTATCAGAAACATTTTGGACTAATGTAAAATAGCACAAATGAATGGATAAAATTGATTTAAAAAAAATCTAAAATAATCAAATAAGCTCATTCATAATGTGAAATCACATTAGAACCTACAATATAATAAGCTATAGCCTATGTCTTGGGTGTTATACTTTACAGTCAAGGCATTACATCAGCTCAGGAAGTCAGCAATCAAATAGAAAATATACCGTACTCTAAAAGGGGACACAGCATGGCAGCAGAAAAGAGCTGTATTTATGTATTAGTGTTGTTCTACCGAAAAGACTAGACTAACATTTTGGTTCGGGAGATAACAGTAAGGGGAAATCTAAACATTTCTGATATTAAAAGTATGATTATCAGAAACATTTTGGACTAATGTAAAATAGCACAAATAAATTGATAAAATGTATTTTTTTTTTAATCTAAAACTATCAAATAAGCTCATTCATAATGTGAAATCACATTAGAACCTACAATATAATAAGCTATAGCCTATGTCTTGGGTGTTATACTTTATTATGTGCACTTTTATATATATTTTTACAAGGCTATTTCCAACTGCTTAAAAATGCGTTTATCCCTTTAAAACACTCTCTCAGGTTTGTATTTAAATCTGATTTATATTTTTAGCGCACGCCCATTGGTCCATATGGATTTGGCGGGGCAGTATTCGTAGTGATTGTAAAGACGACACGTATTTTCATTGGCTGGCCTGGTTGTTACGTTAGGGTATAAAGCTGTGTTAAAAATAGATACAGCCCCATTCCTCTTAATGCTCAGCTGTTGATTGAAGCGAAAGGTGTAAGAATTTAATGAAAGCCTTTAATTTCTTCACCCATGCACCAATTTGATTCTGCTCAGGAGAACGATGAAACACATCTTGCATTCATCAAATGCCCGTTTCTAAAAAAAAATATATATATATATACATTTACGTCACTGTTGAATTCAGTGCGATTTGTAAGCGAATCGCGTGCAGTCGAAAAAAACTCGAATAGCCTACATTTACACCCGGGATTTTAGGATTACCTTTCTAACCAGTTGTTTCGACGTGGACTGAAGCACAATTAAGACCGTGGGTGCTTTTGCTTACCAAGCTAATAGTTTTTAATCATGGAGTTTAAAGTTGAGGCGCATCGGATTATGAGTATTTCACTTGGGAAGATTTATAATTCCCGAGTGCAACGTGGTGGTATCAAACTACACAAAAATCTACTGGTCTCCCTCGTTCTACGGAGTGCCCGGCAAGTATACCTGAGTGACTACTACGGCGGCATATGCCTGAGCGCCCAGCAAGCAAGAGAGTGGTGTGAGGGGGAGTACATGGCTTCTAAACAAGGCAAATTGGTCCCCGGTTCGACAGAGAGCCTGTCTGAATCGGACGAGCAAAGCGAAGTGGCGGTGGACAAGCAGGAGCCCAGAGATGTGGTTGAATCCCCGGCGGGACTCAACGTAGAAACTCAAGCGAGTGGTGATCAAGACAGCGCCGAAAATGGAGTTTCGGAATCAGGATGTAGCGACATCAAAACCCCGGAAGAGAGTCCGGAGGTTACTCAGACCTGTGAGGTCGCCAGTGTTACTGCCATCTCATCCAGCTGTATCAGTGCTCCCTCTCCGAGTGATCCAAAAGAGGAAACGGAGACGCCGACAGACTGCCAGACGGACAACAGTGAATCAGCGGAGAAACATTCGTACGAGCCCAAAGCTCCCCAGGTTTACACTAACAGGAAACGGACTGCCGATGACTTTGAACTCACAGACTCACCAACGAAAAGAACGAAACTAACTTCTACAAACGACGAGAATAAAGGGGAAACTGAAGAAATGGACACTAGCAATGTATCGAGTTTGATAACAATATTCGGTTCCAGTTTTTCTGGACTTCTGAGTAACAAAGAGGGAGAGCAGCCTGACTCCGAGGCAGAGGACAGTGACTCTGGGCAAATCTGTTGTGATCAAATGCTCAAAAACCTCAGCCCTTGGAGTACTGCAATTGTTGCTTTTTAAACTTTGAAACTGTGATTTTGATATCCTACTTGGGGGATTTTAATAGGGGTAGAACGGGAGGTTTCATCGACCTTTGCAGTTCTAACCCCCACGTGGTGGAACGTGGAAGACAGTAGTAAATTGGAATTCCCCAAAAGATCACAATGAAAGTAGGCCTACTGTTGTAGCTATTTACATGGAATTTCTGAAAGGATGTGAGCAAGGTGGCATTTAGACGAGTAATACTAATGTAACCAGTGGCTTATGACAGTTAACGCTGTAACCTGCTCCGACACAAGTCAGCTACAGTATTCCAAAAGCTGAGTATCATTTATTAAAATGTATCCTTAACAAGGGTAATATTACAGGACTGAATGTGACCGCTCAATGCTGACGTCTATCTGTCAGTCACTGTTTTCTAACGTCTTTGTTTTATAAAGACTTGTACATTTGTAATATTGTGCCTGTAAATCCTGTTTTCCCATGTCCTATTCTATGTATTTTGGTATCTGCCATGGATTATGATTGCGTGATGCTCACGTATTAAAGCATTTTGTTTAACAATTCACTTTTCTTTTGCTCTCCTTTTTTTCATTGGGTTGGTTTGTACATAATGCACTAAGTGCTGCGACGGTGTCACCTGGTAGAGGTGGTTGGCAGATGTGGTAGGTAGGATACCATTTGCACAGTAGCTAACTTCACAGCATAAATGCAATGCTAAATTAAAATATAGGTGTATGGTATGACACTTAGTAATTCTAATCATCACATCTTATGTTCTCCGTTAAAGGGATATTCTTTCTTCAAGCAAATACAATATGTTGCAACTTGTCGCCCCTACTAATCCTCAGTCAATTCAGGCTTGTTCCATTGTGCCTATTCTTACATCAATTATAGTGTTATGCTAAATGCTAATCTTGGCCTAATGTTTCTAAAGACCAGTACTTTTTTTTTTTTGACCTTGATAGAGCAGCTGTTGCTTTGCGTCATGTGGCTGTGTACAGAAGACGCCATGCCAGTGACAACCAGCATGTTTCTCTGGTCCAATCATTTTGCAACTTCCACCACAACTATTTATTGCTCAATGAGGAAAGACAACCTATTTATCAAGATAAGGAAATGTTTTCAGGAATTATTTCTAGCCCATTCACCATTCCAGATAGTCGGGAAACTTGTCAGGCCTCGAACCAGTTTCTTTTTCCTACTCTCTGAACCATTTTCATTGTGCTTACAGGCATGTCCACCATGCAGCCTCAGGTTTCTACTCTATCCTCTGCTATGTTGAAGCTAACCCTGGTTTGTACTGTTCAACATGTAGGCTAATGGGTAAACTACGAGCTGTGCTCCAATAACCTGGTGCTTTTAACCTAATGGACGTACGGGCTAATTATACATTTGGTAATTCTAGTGTCACCTGAACCATTCTCTTACCAACTTGAACTATCTAAACCATACCATTGTTTGTTCAACCTTAACACATATTTACACGTCTATGTCAGTGAGGTAACAAGCTCATTCATTTCACAGGGAAGCCCATGTCAAGAAACCAATCTACAGGAAAACGGTTTCCATAGACCCACTATAGGACTGTACACTTGGGGAAGTAAACATAGACTCCGTCTAAAAATGTGCAACATTGTGGGTATTAAAGGAGAACATCCTTCTATCCATGTAACATCTCAATGAGTACTGTTACTAAATGGTACTACATTTAAAAAAACAGGGTGTAGGCATGCAATTGATACTACATACATATGCTATGTATACAAAACATTAAGGACACCTGCTCTTTCCATGACATAGACTGAACAGGTGAATCCGGATGAAAGCTATGATCCCTTATTGATGTCACTTGTTAAATCCACTTCTGTCAGTGTAGACGAAGGGGAGTAGACAGGTTAAAAGAAGGATGTTTAAGTCTTGAGACAATTGAGATATGGATTGTGTCATGTGCCATTCAGAGGGCGAATAGGCAAGACAAAAGATTTAAGTGCCTTTGAACGGGGTATGGTAGTAAGTGCCAGGCGCACCGGTTCATGCCAAAAACTGCAACGCTGCTGGGTTTTTCACTCTCAACAGTATTCCGTGTGTATAAAGAATGGTCCACCTCCCAAAGGACATCCAGCCAACTTGACAGAACGCTTTCGACTCGTAGAGTCCATGACCTACAAATTGAGGCTGTTAGTGCAACTCAATGTTAGGAAGGCGTTCCTAATGTTAAGTATACTCAGTGTATACAACCCTAATGTAATTCCTTGGATGTCTTTGCACCATCCGAACATATTTCCAACACCAAATTGGTCCAATGCGGCTATGCAGGCAATGCAGCGTGGGCTTAAATGGGATTTAGCCTGCTGTGTCCTGCATGGCCACATGTCTTCACACGGTCACAGCTGGGTATTAATAGCCGGCGCTCCCTGGAGATGCAGCAGAAGGCGCGGCTAAAGCCGGCTGGATCCCGGCTAGGCAGGCTGACACATAGAATGTGGGTCACGACGGTCCCAGGACAAGCGCTCTCACCAGCAGAACACAAACAGAGAGAGAGAAAATGGAGGAGGAGAGCAGTGTACTTGAATCCTGGTTCCTGGGGATGTGCAGGATTTGATTAGAGCCAGTTGCTACTGTACCCCACCGGACTCAACTTATCATCAAGCCCTTGATCAGTTGAATCGGGTCTTATTGCAGGGTTGGAACGAAACCTTGCCCACCCTGTAGATCCCAATGGCTAGGTTTGAAGAACACTGGAGGGGAGCTTGTTTTATAATGTGTGGTCCTTTTTTTAAAGGCATACATTGGCTCGGTTATATTTGCTTAATAAGATGGTAGGAATTTATGGACCGGGTTAGGTATTATACGTATCACCTTATTCTCATGAAAAGTAGTGCAAGTGTATGCATGCTTGCATGCATGAGACAGACAGAGAGAGGGACGGGGAGAGTGACGGGGTTTAAAGGATCTCTACAGGTGTGGGAATGGTTTTATTGTCTGATCATGTTTTATGTTGCATGACTAATCTGCATGTGATGCAATTACTAAGCGCCCATCCTCTCTCCACTCCCAGTATTGAGACAGACGGAAGGCTGCACACATGAGAGTACAGTGCCTTCAGAAAGTATTCATACCCCTTGACTTATTCCACATTTGGTTGTGTTACAGCCTGATATCAAAATTGTTCAAATATATTGTTTGGTGAAAACATGCTTTTAGAAATGTGTGTACATTTATTGAAAATGAAATACAGAAATATCTAATTTACATAAGTATTCACACCCCTGAGTCAATACTTTGTAGAAGCACCTTTGGCAGCAATTTCAGCTGTTCGTCTTTCTGGGTACGTCTCTAAGAGCTTTCCACACCTAGATAGGGCAACATTTGCCCATTATTCTTTTCTAAATTCTTCAAGCTCGAGTTGGTTGTTGATCATTGCTAAACATTTTCAGGTCTTGCCATAGATTTTCAAGTAGATTTAAGTCAAAACTGTGACTCGGGCCACTCAGGACTCACTTCTTGGGAAGCAAGTCCAGTGTATTATTAGGCCTTGTGTTTTACATTATTGTCCTGCTGAAAGGTTAATTAATCTCCCACACTTTATATTCAGGACAAAAAATGTATTGCTTTGCCACATTTGTTGCAGTATTACTTTAGTGCTTTGTTGCAAACAGGATGCATGTTTTGGAATATGTTTTATTCTGTACAGGCTTCCTTCTTTTCACTCTGACATTTAGATTAGTATTGTGGAGTAACTACAATGTTGTTCATCCCTCCTCAGTTTTCTCCTATCACAGCCATTAAACTCTGTAACTGTTTTAAAGTCTCCATTGGCTTCATGGTGAAATCACTGCCCAGTTTTCTTCCTCTCTCACAACTGAGTAAGGGAGGACACCTGTATATTTGTAGTGACTGGGTGTATTGATACACCATCCAAAGGTTCATTAATAACTTCACCATGCTCAAAGGGATATTCAATGGCTTTTAGTTTTTTTGCTTCTATCTACAAATAGGTACCTTTCTTTGCGCTGCAATGGAAAACCTCCCTGGTCTTTGTGGTTTAATCTATGTTTGAAATTCAGTGCTTGACTGAGGGCCCTTACAGATAATTGCATGTGTGGGGTACAGAAATTAGGTCGTCATTCAAAAATCACGTTATCACTATTATTGCACACAGAGGGAATCCATGCAACTTATTATGTGACTTGTTAAGCACATTTGTACTCCTGAACTTATTTTTGTCTCGCCATAACAAAAGGGTTGAATACTCATTGACTCAAGACGTTTCAGCTTTTCATTTTGAATTCATTTGTAAAAATGTTGAAAAACATAATTCCACATTGACATCATGGGGTATTGTGTGTCGGTCAGTGACAACAACAAAAATATACATTTAATAAATGTTCAATTCAGGCTGTAACACAACAAAATGCAGAAATAAATCAAGGGATGTGAATACTTTCTGAAGGCCCTGTAGATGCCTGGCTCCTTCCGAGCTAAACGCATGCAGCTGTCCATTCCATCACCCTCCGAAACTGTTGGCCCCTCTTTCAGAATTCCAGATTCCTGGAAAAAAGACAGAGCTAGAGAAAGGGAGAGAGAGGAGAGAAGTGAGTTGCGAAACCATTTCCTGCTGAGCCACTGTGTGTGGGTGTGAGAAAGAAAGAGAGAATGGAATGTATAGGCTAAACACAAGGAATTTAAGGGAAATATTGGTTTGATTAAATGTACTCGTTGAGATACTAAGCTGAAGCCACAGTTGGCCCAATGCCAACACGCAGGCTCTGTGACCAAGCTTTTAGTGTGTAAGGGCCAGTGAAAAAGGACTGCACAAAGTGTACCCTCTACATTCTTACAATGAGAATAGCCAACATAATATTTATGAAAATATATGGTACTGTAATACCTCCTTTTACAAAAGCTTTGTACTGGAAATATACACATACTGTACATGAACAAACTAAGTATTTTAACTTCACTTTCGATATTGACTGCAAAGTAACCAAATATTTACAGGCTACAACATACAGGTAACTGCCAACATAAAGGAGACACCAACATAGTGTCTTAATAGGGTGTTGGAGCACCACAAGCCGACAGAACAGCTTCAGTGCGCCTTGGCATATCTTCTACGAGTGTCTGGAACTCTATTGGAGGGATGTGACACCATTCTTCCACGAAAAGTTCCATAATTTGGTGTTTTGTTCATGGTGGTGGAAAACACTGTCTCAGGCACCGCTCCTGAATCTCCCATAAGTGTTCATTAGGGTTGAGATCTAGTGGCTGAGACAAACACACACACTTCAAACCACCTTTGCTCCTTTGAGACCCCTCTTTCAAAGTCACAGATATCTCTTCTTCTAGCCAGGGTAATCAAAATAATGGGCAACTAGGCTTTTTCATACATAACCCAAAGAATGATGGGATGTCAATTGCATAATTAATTCAGGAACCACACCTGTGTGTAAGCGCCTGCTTCTATGTATTTTGTATCCCTCATTTACTCATGTTTCCTTGATGTTAGCACTTACCTGTAGATAAGCCATGCCATAAGAAGATAGATGGATTTTGACCAAGGTGTTTTGACCCCTGACATGTAAGATTAGAGGTCACTGTCCCTCTGTGGCCTACATCTCTCTAGTTCATCTGAAAGCTCTCCAGAGCAGCAGCCAAACAGCTCAATCACCACTCCTGAAACATGTCCAGACAAGTTATGCTACAATAACCCCTTTGTTACCAAGAAGTGAGGAAAGCCAACAAACTCTAGTCTAGATTCTCTCAACAAGATGAATATACAGTGGGGCAAAAAAGTATTTAGTCAGCCACCAATTGTGCAAGTTCTCCCACTTAAAAAGATGAGAGAGGCCTGTAATTTTCATCATAGGTACACTTCAACTATGACAGACAAAATGAGGAAAAAAATCCAGAAAATCACATTGTAGGATTTTTAATGAATTTATTTGCAAATTATGGGGGAAAATAAGTATTTGGTCACCTACAAACAAGCAAGATTTCTGGCTCTCACAGACCTGTAACTTCTTCTTTAAGAGGCTCCTCTGTCCTCCACTCGTTACCTGTATTAACGGCACCTGTTTGAACTTGTTATCAGTATAAAAGACACCTGTCCACAACCTCAAACAGTCACACTCCAAACTCCACTATGGCCAAGACCAAAGAGCTGTCAAAGGACACCAGAAACAAAATTGTAGACCTGCACCAGGCTGGGAAGACTGAATCTGCAATAGGTAAGCAGCTTGGTTTGAAGAAATCAACTATGGGTGCATTTATTAGGAAATTGAAGACATACAAGACCACTGATAATCTCCCTCGATCTGGGGCTCCACGGAAGATCTCACCCCGTGGGGTCAAAATGATCACAAGAACGGTGAGCAAAAATCCCAGAACCACATGGGGGGACCTAGTGAATGACCTGCAGAGAGCTGGGACCAAAGTAACAAAGCCTACCATCAGCAAGGGCATTGAAGATGAAACGTGGCTGGGTCTTTCAGCATGACAATGATCCCAAACACACCGCCCGGGCAACGAAGGAGTGGCTTCATAAGAACCATTTCAAGGTCCTGGAGTGGCCTAGCCAGTCTCCAGATCTCAACCCCATAGAAAATCTTTGGAGGGAGTTGAAAGTCCGTGTTGCCCAGCAACAGCCCCAAAACATCACTGCTCTAGAGGAGATCTGCATGGAGGAATGGGCCAAAATACCAGCAACAGTGTGTGAAAACCTTGTGAAGACTTACAGAAAACGTTTGACCTCTGTCATTGCCAACAAAGGATCAACTTTTGTTATTGACCAAATATTTATTTTCCACCATAATTTGCAAATAAATAAATTAAAAATCCTACAATGTGATTTTCTGGATTTTTTTTCTCATTTTGTCTGTCATAGTTGAAGTGTACCTATGATGAAAATTACAGGCCTCTCTCATCTTTTTAAGTGGGAGATCTTGCACAATTGGAGGCTGACTAAATACTTGTTTGCCCCACTGCATCTTCTTAATGAAGCCAAAACACAATAGGCCAATAATCTATTTATCAAGCTATCCATCTGACTATTTCAGCTTTGATGAATATTTGCAAATCTCTTTACTTGTTCACTATGTTTTCTACTTTAACTTTGTTTGACAGACAAAAAGTTCAGCTGACACTTGTGCAGCTTGTTCTAACAAACACCCTTGAGAATGAAAGCATGTGACTACTTAGCCTGAGGGGTTGACTACTAGATTGCGCACACACACACACACACACACACACACACACATGAACACACACACACACACACACACACACACACACACACACACACACACACACACACACACACACACACACACACACACACACACACACAGAGAGAGAAGGAGAATTCCCTTTCATTTTCAAAGCTCCTTGTTCAATTGAATCAGCACTGTGCGCTGGAATTGTCAAAGCTCTATTCTGAGAATGCTCTCCCACAAGCTGTCGAGTTATTGAAATACCAGCGATAAACCAGTTACACCACATACAATCGTGCCCTTATCTCCTGGCTCATTCAGATAGATCTGTGACAGCCTACTGAATGTGTCTATCATCTCACATTTCTTACCGACACAATCTCGGAAGGTAATTGACATTTCATACTTAGCACCACATATCCTTAAAATGCTGAAACAAATAAAATAGAGATTAGATTATTTTTTACATGTTTTACTTGGCATTAAAAGCCAAATAGTAAACAGACACAACTTAAAGCTAAAGTTTGCAGGTATACAACACAACCATGTCCAACCCCCTTTGGGCCATCACAAAAACAACTCTGCCATTCCTCCTTTTCTTATAAAAAGAGAGAAGGAGCCCCCTCAATTTGGCCCCTCCATTCATGGTTATGTGACCCCCGTTGGAGCCCAGACAAACTGAGGTCTTTGTTTATCTTGGGAACTGGTGGAGGACAGGAGGACAGGGTGGGGTGGGGGAGGGCAGTGGAAGGGGGATGTCAGAGTGGGGGTGGGGTAAAAAGGGGATCGGGGGAGGGGTATCCTGGGAAAAATGCCAGTGTGGGATCAATTCCAGGGTTGGGCTTCCTGAGAGGGAGGAAGAGGGAAAAAGGGAAAGAGAGAGGAGTAGGGGGAGGGGGTGTTGGTTGGCTGGCTGGCGGCAGGGTGAAATCTGATAGCTTCTAACAAGATAGAACCATCTCACGAATAGATACAACCAAATATGTGAGTGTTGTTTATATGTAAATACATACACTATTTATTCACACAGAAATGTATGCTGGAAACACCAATGTAGTGCATAAAAGGAAAGACAAAGAGTTCCTCATGAATGAACACACACACACACACACACACACACACACACACAGTCTAAATGTGTCTAAACCCTTATGAGACACACTCATTCATGGCCAGCCCTAAGTGCAGTGTATTGGCTGCATGTTCTGTTCTCTGTCTACAGTGGTCTCAAGTTTCCTGTTAAAGAGAAACTCCTCCAGTTTGTGTCTGGCCCCGCTCTCTCCACAAGCTCGGACTTGTTCAGAGAGGGAAAGGAAGAGAGAGGGGAAAGAGAGGGAAATAATAAAATGGAGGACATGACAGATGGGTACAAATGAAAGACAAGGAGATGCACCTGTTTCACATTTTCTTTTTTTTCTTTGGGGGGGTATGGATATGTGTGTAATCAGGTTAAGCATATATGTCCACATAGCACAAACTGGCAGGCCAGACAGACACGGCTCTCTGGGTTTACAGGGTTTGTCCCTCAAATAGAAACGACAACTGTTTGTCTTTGTTCTGACTCATTTACACACAATTTGCTCCCTAATTAACTTGACCACTGAAAAAAAAACAGAGAACAACCTTGTGTATGAATACATTTAGCTAATGCAAGTGCAGCATCACATGAAGTTTATCAACCACGAGTATAGCTACATACATCAGCAATGTAAACACTCAGACACACACACACACACACACACACACACACATATTACAAGACTTGGGTGGTTAAAAGATGAGAATGTTTCCCCTGTGGCTATACTATGTTGGAACTGGCTTTGGATGCTAGCGGAGAAAAGCTCCTTAATTGGTATTTAGTAATTACTTGGTTAAACCTCTTGTGTTTGATGTGGCTGTAGAGGACTGTCTAAGACTAGGGCAATCCCTCTCTGTGAAACTCCAATCCCCCGGATTGATTTCTAACCCTAAATATTGTTTTCTTTATATAGGAAATAAATCATATCTAAATATCATTTCCACACATAAAATTAACATGATTTAATATACATCAAAACCTCCATCCCTAAAACCCTGTGAATGTTTAGTTGGACATTGGAAGAACAGTTGTGGACATAAGAACGTATATAGGTCTTTATGCACCGCTTATAACTCTGTTATTTAAGAGCTGCTTCATTTACTGTTATGAAGCTGTTACCTATAGCCCCTATGACACGTGTGTCGCAGCATAATTATCCAAACAATCCATTACCGAAACAAGCGGTAGTGCAGTAGCCTTATCCAGTTAGCATCGATTGCTTCACACTGTTTGTGTACATTCTCTGTCACTCAGCATGGATCCCCTGTCGGATGACACAATTGACCTTTTGAATGAGAGGCAGAGGCCAGAGAGTGAGGGTCATTCTGGTAAAAAAAAGGGCAGACACCTATTCCCACAACTAGACCCCTATTCCCACAACTAGACCCCTATTCCCACAACTAGACCCCTATTTCCACAACTAAAGTACATGTAGTGTTTTTATTTGGGTAGTACTGCTACCCAAGACACAAGCTGCCAACAGGGGTCAAATGGGACACTTTGTTACTGTCTCGTGTCTCGCTACCATCGTTGCTAACGAGGAACAATAGCGACCTGTTTCCCGCGAGAGGATCCCGTCCGCTGTGTTAAAACAGAGGGGGAAGGAGTCAAGGTTGGCCCGGCTGTTTCTAACGTGGTCAATGAAGTGTTTAAGAGCCGGAGTGTTGCTAAGGAGACATAACAAGCCGCGAGCGGGGGGGAGGGAGTACGGCGTGGCCTAGTAACGAACGGCAGCAGCTGCCCTGACAACAAACACAGGTGGTCCCTTTCAAATGCTTTGCGTACCTCTCGATCTCTCACACATTCAGAAGTGTTTTTCTGTCTGCACAAATCACATGGAGTTTGACATCCCTCACATATACAGTAGAATATGCTACTGTTACAGTTATATTCCTTTCATTCATCTTCCAATTGCAAACACACACTCTCCATCTGTGGTTAAAAATGATTTGTTTTTTTCAAATAATGTTGACATATACATATTAGCTCAATATCTAACATTAAGTGAACGTCCAGTTTGCTGGAGCAGCCCACATTGTTTCTCAGCTTGAGATCCTCGAGCTTTGTCTCTCTTTGCCAAAACACAAAACCAAAACAGTGCTATGGCACTTAGCAACAGTGAGGTAATGCTTGTCCTGCCCTGCCTCTGGTCCTATGCCTCTGGTCCAGTGTGTTTGCTTGCATGCACTTGCGTATGTGTAATATGCAACCCTTGGGCCAAAACCATCCCGCAAGCGATCTCTTTAGCCCCTTCCAAAGATTTGTTATAAAAAAACTCAAATCATCAGGAAATCAGCTACAACAAAAAACAAATGTTGAAAATCTGTTCCTAACTACTCCCACAAATAATAAAAGAGACATATGTAATTAAGGTATAAAATGATTGTTATTTTCTTTTAAATACAACCTCTATCTGGGCTTAGTTGTGGTCTATTTGCAGTGTACCAATTATTATCAATATGTTCCGGACCCCCGACCATCCGTCCCGTAAAAAATCGTCCCGCAGCTGAATCTAGTTGCCTATCAATGCCATATGGAGATTAGTGAATATGACTGGAATACAGCTGTTAAATCATTTACACAACACTTCCTAAGATACAGCACTATCTGTACCTCCAAATCTCTAACTATTTACTCTAGTGAACTACTGCTATTGTTGTCCCTATCTACTGTGGTATTTGTCAAAACAGATTAGATGAGAGAGAGAGAGAGAGAGAGAGAGAGGGGATAGTCATGACATTCATTCAGTATGATGTATGTCGATAATCTATTGTCAAGGTTAAAGAACTATGGAGCAGCATTTCTCGACTGCTGGCTCCTACATTTAAATATAAACACACGCACGCATGCACGCACACACACACACACACACACACACACACACACACACACACACACACACACACACACACACACACACACACACACACACACACACACACACACACACACACACACACACACACACACACACACACACACACACACACACACATATACACACACTTAGTCTACCCTCATGGTGACCTAAAATGTATTTCCATTCAAAATCTTATTTCCCTAACTCCCTAACCTTAACCCTAAACCTAACCTTAACATGTAATCCTAACCCTAAACCTAAACCTAATTCTTAAACCTAACCACTAACCCCTAACCCTAATTCTACCCCCAACCAGAATCCTAACCTTAACCCTAAACTTAAACCTAATTCTTAACCCTAACCACTAACCCTAATTCTAACCCTAACCAGGATTCTAACCCTAACCCTAAACCTAACCCCTAAGCTTAAAATAGCCTTTTCCTTGTTTTACTATCCTTGTGGGGACTTTGGGGAACTTTAGGACCCCACAAGGATAAACGAACCACATATGCACACGCACTTATCTCAAGGGGCACCTGCTGGAGACGTTGACAACAAGTAACTCTAAACTGCACCACCCTGTTAACCGTCGTGTCCAAACTGTCATGAACACCACACTGTGATACGTGAGCTCTATACACGGGTGTGAGTGTGTGTATGTGTGTGTATATACAGTATGTGCAAGCTTTTCCACCCTCTCTCTTCCACTCCTTTCCTAGAAGGTATATAACTGCCCTATTTACTTGTTCACGCATGTGTGTGTGTGTGTGTGTGTGTGTGTGTGTGTGTGTGTGTGTGTGCGTGCGTGCGTGCGTGTGTGCGTATGTGTGTTT
This sequence comes from Oncorhynchus nerka, assembly GCF_034236695.1. NCBI lineage: Eukaryota > Metazoa > Chordata > Actinopteri > Salmoniformes > Salmonidae > Oncorhynchus > Oncorhynchus nerka. The sequence goes on along the minus strand of NC_088419.1, from coordinate 52,595,864 downwards.
GAACCATTGTTTCAGAAAGTATTCATACCCATTGAATTATTCCATATTTTGCTGCCTGAATTCAAAATGTATTATTTATTAAATATATATTTTTTCTCACCCATCTACCCACAATACCCCATATTGACAAATACAATACAGAAATATCTAATTTACATAAGTATTCACACACACCCCTGAGCCAATACATGTTAGAATCATATTTGGCAGCAATTACAGCTGTGAGTCTTTCTGGGTAAGTCTCTAAGAGCCTTACATACCTGGATTTTACAATATTTGGCCATTTATTTTTTATAAAATTCTTCAAGAGCTGTCAAATTGGTTGTTGATCATTGCTAGAAAACCATTTTCAGGACTTGCCATGGATTTTTAAGCAGATTTAAGTCAAAACTTAAACTCGGCCATTCAGGATCATTCATTGTCTTCTTGGTAAGCAACTCCAGTGTATATTTGGCCTTGTGTTTTAGGTTATTGTCCTGCTGAAAGTTGAATTAATGTCAGAGTGTCTGGTGGAAAGCAGTCTGAACCAGGTTTTCCTCTAGGATTTTGCCTGTGCTTAGCTCCATTCCATTTTTTAAATCCTGAAAATCTCCCTAGTCCTTGCTGACGACAAGCATACCCATAACATGATGCAGCCACCACTATGCTTGAAAATATGGAGAGTGGTTCTCAGTAATGTGTGGCATTGGATTTGCCTCGAACAAAACACTTTGTATTCATAAGTAAAAGTGAATTGCTTTGCCAAATGTTTTGCAGTATTACTTTATTGCCTTGTTGCCAACAGAATATATGGAATTATTCTGTACAGGCTTCCTTTTCACTCTGTCAATTAGGTTAGTATTGTGGAGTAACTGCAATATTGTTGATCCCTCCTCAGTTTTCTCCTATCACAGCCATTAAACTCGGTAACTGAAACTCGGTAAAGTCAACATTGGCCTAATGGTGAAATCCCTGAGCGTTTTCCTTCCTCTCCGACAACTGAGCCTTTATCTTTGTAGTGACTGGGTATATTGATACACAATCCAAAGTGTAATTAATAACTTCACCATGCTCAAAGGGATATTCAATGTCTGCTTTCTTTTAACCCATCTAACAATAGGTGCCCTTCTTTGCGAGGCACTTGAAAACCTCCCTGGTCTTTGTGGTTGAATCTGTGTTTGTAATTCACTGCTCGACTGAGGCACCTTACAGTCATTCCAAAATAATGTAAAACACTATTACTGCAACATATGTGACTTGTTAATTACTCCTGAACTTATTTAGGCTTGCCATAACAAAGGGGTTGAATACTTCTTGACAAAAGACATTTCAGCTTTTCATTTTTAATTCATTAGTAAAAATGTTGAAAAACATAATTCTACTTTGACATTATGGCAGCGTTTTCACCTTGGCGTGATCCTGGACAACACCCTGTCGTTCTCAACTAACATCAAGGCGGTGGCCCGTTCTTGTAGGTTCATGCTCTACAACATCCGCAGAGTACGACCCTGCCTCACACAGGAAGCAGCGCAGGTCCTAATCCAGGCACTTGTCATCTCCCGTCTGGATTACTGCAACTCGCTGTTGGCTGGGCTCCCTGCCTGTGCCATTAAACCCCTACAACTCATCCAGAACGCCGCAGCCCGTCTGGTGTTCAACCTTCCCAAGTTCTCTCACGTCACCCCGCTCCTCCACTCTCTCCACTGGCTTCCAGTTGAAGCTCGCATCCGCTACAAGACCATGGTGCTTGCCTACGGAGCTGTGAGGGGAACGGCACCTCAGTACCTCCAGGCTCTGATCAGGCCCTACACCCAAACAAGGGCACTGCGTTCATCCACCTCTGGCCTGCTCGCCTCCCTACCACTGAGGAAGTACAGTTCCCGCGCAGCCCAGTCAAAACTGTTCGCTGCTCTGGCCCCCCAATGGTGGAACAAACTCCCTCACGACGCCAGGACAGCGGAGTCAATCACCACCTTCCGGAGACACCTGAAACCCCACCTCTTTCAGGAATACCTAGGATAGGATAAAGTAATCCTTCTCACCCCCCTTAAAAGATTTAGATGCACTATTGTAAAGTGGCTGTTCCACTGGATGTCTTAAGGTGAACGCACCAATTTGTAAGTCGCTCTGGATAAGAGCGTCTGCTAAATGACTTAAATGTAAATGTAAATGTTTTCCAAACTCGGTCCTGGGGATCCCAAGGGGTGCATGTTTTTTTTTTTGCCCTAGCACTACACAGCTGATTCAAATAATCAACTAATCATTAAGCTTTGATTATTTGAATCAGCTTTGTAGTGCTAGGGCAAAAACCAAAACGTGCACCCCTTGGGGTCCCCAGGACCGAGTTTGGGAAACACTGCATTATCGGGTATTGTGTGTAGGCCAGTGACACAAAAAAAATCTAAATTTACTCAATTTTAAATTCCGGCTGTAAACACACAAAAAAAAGAAAAAAAAGTCAAGGGTTGTGAATAGTTTCTGAAGGCACTGTATCTTGTTCTGATTCCCACAGAGCTTGGAAGCGCCACCGGGTCAGTGCACTGTTCTAGACTCAGTTGAGACAGCCTGTCAGTCACAAACACACACATCCTGCCCCAGTGACCTCATAAGGAATGGCACGGTGTGTTTGTGTGTGTGCTCCAATCCCTGCCTCTCTCCCGCTCAAGATGCCAAGCTAACAGATGCTTAAGGAGACTATAGGATTTTGCAGGGAAGAAAAAGACTCAGACAGAGAGAGCTAGAGAGAGAGCGAGAGAGAGAGAGAGAGAGAGAGAGAGGGAATGGGGAATGGGGGAGGGACAAGGAAGGAGGAGTAATCCAAGCAGGAGCTAAATCCGAAATCTGCTCATAGTGATGGGATCTCAGACCACCAAGTGAGCCCAGATAGGAAGGCTTACATCAGAGATGCAACTCTCTGATCCAAAACAGACCAATCAACTGACTAACCCTTCCATGACCCAGCATACTACACTATAACGGAAAACTGTAATTTATACGGTAATTTTGGCTATTATCAATATCTAAAATACGCTGTTGTGTGTTGAAATCCACCCAACAAAATACGGTACTGTACCTTATCTTTGGAGCGCAAAATCTTTTGATCACTTGTGGGTGCATGCTGTTTCTGGCTCATTAACATATTTTGAGGGGTTCCTTGTAAGAGGCTATATTTGTTGCATCCATGAGTGAGAACGCTGTAACTATTTAACTCGTATGTGGTTATCGTGCCCTATCAATTTCAAATGTATAGGGGACAAATATAAGTGCCCCTATTTCACCTGATTGGAGTGGCAGCAAGTCTTAACCTTAAATGGTTGAGTACTTAGCCAAGTTGGCTCCCGAGTGGCGTAGCTGTCTAAGGCACTGCATCTCAGTTCTAGAGGCATCACTATAGACCCTGGTTCTATTCCAGGCTGTATTATAACAGTCTGTGATTGAGAGTGTCATGTTCTGGCCTTTGTTTAGTCTTTATTTAGTATGGTCAGGGCGTGAGTTGGGGTGGGCAGTCTATGTTTTGTGTTTCTATGTTTTTCTATTTCTGTGTTTGGCCAGATATGGTTCTCAATCAGAGGCAGCTGTTTATCGTTGTCCCTGATTGAGAACCATATTTAGGTAGCCTGGTTTTCACTGTTGTTTTGTGGGTGTTTGTTTCCGTGTCTGTCACCACACGGGACTGTTTCGGTTTGGTTTTCGTTCATGTTCACATTTATTGTTTTGTATTTCTTAGTGTTCAGTTTATGTTTTATAATAAACGATATGGAGACTTACCACGGTGTGTTTTGGTCCGATCCCTGCTACACCTCTTCAGACGAAGAGGAGGAGGGAGTCCCATAGGGCGGTGCACAAATGGCCCAGCGTTGTCTGGGTTAGAGTATTGCCGGGGCAGGCTTTGTCTGAAGAGGAGATCTGCCAGTTACAGAAACACCCACCAACAGAGGACCAAGCGGCGTGGTAATGGGCAGCAGCAACAGCGGCCGAAGACACAGGACTCATGGACTTGGGAGGAAATCCTAGACGGGAGAGGACCCTGGGCATAGCCAGGGGAATATCGCAGAGCTGGAGGCAGCGAAGGCAGAGAGAAGATGGTATGAGGAGGCAGCATGGCGGCGCGGTTGGAAGCCCGAGAGTCAGCCCCAAAAATGTATTGGGGGGGCACACAGGGAGTGTACAAAGGGAGTGTGGTGAAGCAAGGTAGGAGACCAGCACCAACTTCCTGTGCTTACCAGAGAGCGAGAGAGACTGGGCAGGCACCGTGTTATGCTGTGGAGTGCACAGTGTCCCCGGTGCGGGTGCATAGCCCGGTGCGGTACATTCCAGCTCCTCGTATCGACCGGGCTAGAGTGGGCATCGAGCCAGGTGCCATGAAGCCGGCTCTACGCATCTGGTCTCCAGTAAGTCTCCTTGGGCCGGCGTACATGGCACCAGCCTTACGCATGGTGTCCCCGGTTCGCCAGCACAGCCCAGTGCGGCCTATTCCACCTCGCCGCACTGGTCGGGCTACTGGGAGTATTCAACCAGGTAAGGTTGGGCAGGCTCGGTGCTCAAGAGCTCCAGTGCGCCTGCACGGTCCGGTCTATCCAGTGCCACCTCCACGCACCAGCCCTCCGGTGGCAGCCCCCCGCACCAGGCTGTCTCTCCGTCTTCTGCCTACAGGGACTTTCGCCTGTCCAGCGCTGCCAAAGCCTTCATCCTCTCCACCGCTGCCAGAGTCTCCCGTCTGTCCAGAGCTGCCAGAGTCTCCCGTCTGTCCAGAGCTGCCAGAGTCTCCCGTCTGTCCAGAGCTGCCAGAGTCTCCCGTCTGTCCAGAGCTGCCAGAGTCTCCCGTCTGTCCAGAGCTGCCAGAGTCTCGCGCCTTAGCCGCCACCGCGGACAGACGCCCACCCAGACCCTCCCCTATAGGTTCAGGTTTGGCGGCCGGAGTCCGCACCTTTGGGGGGGGGGGGGTGTACTGTCACGTTCTGACCTTTATTTCCTTTGTTTTGTCTTTATTTAGTATGGTCAGGGTGTGATTTGGGGTGGGCAGTCTATGTTTTGTGTTACTATGTTTTTATATTTCTGTTTTCTCAATCAGAGGCAGCTGTTTATCATTGTGCCTGATTGAGAACCATATTTAGGTAGCCTGGTTTTCACTGTTGGTTTGTGGGTGTTTGTTTCTGTGTCTGTCACCACACGGGACTGTTTCTTTTTGGTTTTCGTTCATGTTCACATTTATTGTTTTGTATTTCTTAGTGTTCAGTTTGTTTTATAATAAACGATATGGAGACTTACCACGCTGTGTTTTGGTCCGATCCCTGCTACACCTCTTCAGACTAAGAGGAGGAGGGAGTCCCATAGGGCGGTGCACAAATGGCCCAGCGTCGTCTGGGTTAGAGTATTGCTGGGGCAGGCTTTGTTCTTAACAAAACATTTTTCTTAACTGACTTGCCTTGTTAAATAAAGGTTGAATGAAAATAAAAGTCCCTTTGGTCTGTTTTGCCCTGTAGTCACTGCCACTTTGAAAGCCTTTGTTAATTCCTTTTTTTTAAAACTACTCCACAAATGTCTTAACAAACTATAGTTTTGGCAAGTTGGTTGGGACATCTACTTTGTGCATGACACAAGTAATTTTTCCAACAATTGTTTACAGACGGATTATTTCACTTATAATTCACTGTATCACAATTCCAGTGGGTGAGAAGTTTACATACACTAAGTTGACGGTGACTCTAAACAGCTTGGAAAATTCAAGAAAATTATGTCATGCCTTTAGAAGCTTCTGATAGGCTAACCGACATCATTTGAGTCAACTGGAGGTGTGGCTGTATTTCAAGGCCTATCTTCGAACTCAGTGCCTCTTTGCTTGACATCATGGGAAAATCAAAAGAAATCAGCCAAGTCCTCAGAAAAAGGATTGTAGACCTCCAAGTCTGGTTCGTCCTTGGGAGTAATTTTCAAACACCTGAAGGTACCACGTTCATCTGTACAAACAATAGTGCGCAAGTATAAACACCATGGGACCACGCAGCCGTCATAACGCTCAGGAAGGAGACACGTTCTGTCTCCTAGAGATGAACGTACTGAGGTGCGAAAAGTGCAAATCAATCCGAGAACAACAGCAAAGGACCTTGTGAAGATGCTGAAGGAAACCGGTACAAAGGTATCGATATTCACAGTTAAACGAGTCCTATATCAACATAACCTGAAAGGCCTCTCAGCAAGGAAGAAGCCGCTGCTCCCAAACCGCCACCAAAAAGCCAGACTACGGTTTGGAACTGCACATGGGGACAAAGATCGTAGTTTTTGGAGAAATGTCCTCTGGTCTGATGAAACAGAAATATAACTGTTTGGCCATAATGACCATCGTTATGTTTGGAGGAAAAAGGGGGAGGCTTGCAAGCCGAAGAACACAATCCCAACCGTGAAGCACAGGGGTGGCAGCATCATGTTGTGGGGTTGCTTTGCTGCAGGAGGGACTGGTGCTCTTCACAAAATAGATGGCTTCATGAGGAAGGAACATTATGTGGATATATATTGAAGCAAAATCTCAAGACATCAGTCAGGAAGTTAAAGCTTGGTTGAAAATGTGTCTTCCAAATGGACAATGACCCCAAGCATACTTCCAAAGTTGTGGCAAAATGGCTTAAGGACAACAAAGTCAAGGTATTGGAGTGGCCATCACAAAGCCCTGACCTCAATCCCATAGAAAATGTGTGGGCAGAACTGAAAAAGTGTGTGCGAGAAAGGAGGCCTACAAACCTGACTCAGTTACACCAGGTCTGTCAGGACGAATGGGCCAAACTTCACCCAGCTTATTGTGGGAAGCTTGTGGAAGGCTACCCGAAACGTTTGACCCAAGTTAAACAATTTAAAGGCAATGCTACAAAATACTAATTGAGTGTATGTAAACTTCTGACCCACTGGGAATGTAATGAAACTAATAAAAGCTCAAATAAATCATTCTCTCTACTATTATTCTGACATTTCACATTGTTAAAATAAAGTGGTCATCCTAAATGACCTAAGACAGGGAATTTTTACTTGGATTAAATGTCAGCAATTGTGAAAAACTGAGTTTAAATGTATTGGCTGTATGTCCTCAGGTGTATGTAAACTTCTGACTTCAACTGTATTTTACAGTAGATCTACAGCATTTTACTTGCCACGAGTTGCCTGTAAGCTACTTTCAAATTCACGGCAACCCCTTTACAATGTAGTGTTGCCCTCAGATATTAGCTCGTCGTGGTTCGTATAGCATTGCACTGTGACATTGCTTTCCTGAGACCTCACTTCCCACATACAAATGCCTGGGTTTTCTGGGTTCATGGCTATGTTGGGAGAGTGTAATATTGTGCTACACTACCATTAAGACCAGGGAATACAAAAGAACTGATTCAGTACGTAACATAACAAATGTTTTCACATTAATGTTATATGGGAATAAATCATCAATATTTTTGATTAGATACCACCAATCATCAAATATGAGCTGTGAAAAATTCTGTGTACTGTAGATGACATACTAACTCTGGATAGACAGGCAGACAGAAGCAAATTGGATATCTTGTGAGAAGAGGACACACTGTGAATAATAAAAGGTGGATCTTAGCATGAGGGAGAACAAAGGGGGATGGGGTGTGTTTGTGCGTGCGTAGGGTGACAGATGCCATCTCAGCATGACTTCAGTGAATCTGGGCAGACTGCGGGTGGGGGGGGGGGGTGGGGGGGGGGTGGACCGTGGCCCGATTTGACATCAACAGCCGAGTGTTGCCTGGATGCATGTGTGCATTCTGTTGTTTATGCATAATGCCAGTGGGTTGGAGCATCCGTGTAAGTCAGTGCAGACGTGAACGAGCTGGAGGAGTGTTTATCTGTGTTGTTTTAGTGTGTGTGTGCGTGATTATAGCACCTCCAGCAGTGTACATGCATGGTCACTCCTCCTTCGGTGTAGATGTCATCTTGAATTTGTCCAGGTCATTTAGTCTATGTTTGTGTGTGCATGTAAGCATCAGAAGCTTAGAGACAAGCAATTCTCTGGAGAATTGTCAAAGAGTGTTTGTCTGTGTTATTTTGGGGTTTGTCTGTGTGTGTTTGAATAGAGGGAGTCTCAGTTCATTAATAAAACAAATCCAGACTGTACACTCCAGGATCCATAAGCATAACTGATCTTAGTATACTGTACTATACCATTTCTTAGGAATTGTACTTGAATCTTAGTCCAGGCAGAAATGATTTGCTTTGTGAATGAATGTGGTTTATGTTGCTGCTAGCAAAGCCAAGGTACGTTGACTTCACCAGCAATCCTTGGCAGATGCATTTGCCAAACATCACCTCATTGATTTAGAAGTGACATCAAACCATTGTGTTATAGAGTATGTTAACTATGTTGAACTGTTACGAGAGGTGCAGAACAAGGCAATTCATTTGATATCCTGGTGTGTGTGTGTGTGTGTGTGTGTGTGTGTAATCCCCTGTTTCCTGGGGACACTGCTCCCCATTCATCATCCACAACATATCGGCCCCCTTCACCCTGGCAGGCCTCTCCCTCTCTCCTCCTCCGTCTCTCTCTTGTCCTCTCTCCCCCTCCTTCACTCAGTTGTAGGTCAGACATGAAGATCTAGGACATGCTGTCCTATATTGGCCAACGTTGAAGTTACATAACAATGACGAGAATGAGAGAATGTTATGGGACTCCTCCCTGGCTGTTACTCATGTAGATGTGGGTTGTTCACTTGACGATGGCGGTAACAGGGGGAAATGTTATTTATAAAGCACCTTTAATCCCTTAATGTTTCTGAGCTGGCTCAGATTGCTCGTTCATGTAATGGCTAGGAGTACTATGTAGCGTTGTGTCTTTGGCTATGTCGGATTAAGTGATATGACATGCTATTCTATAAAATAATTTCTCTGTAATTCATATTACCTGATTAAGCTAATCAGGTGAATGTAATTAACTAGAAAGTCGGGGCACCATGAAATAATGTTTATAGAGCTGTTGTCTTCCGAATAAACTCTTAAAGACCTAATGATCTTTTACATCAATAGCAATCAATATTTCATCGTCACTTGTTTAGTCACATCTGAAAATGGTAAATTCTTGGTTATCTTCACGAACCCTGGCTAACAAGTTGAATCAGCAATACAAAATTTGGTTTAATATTTATTTACTAAATACCTGAATAATCACACATAATTACATATACACAGAATGTATCATACATTGATAAATTATGTCATACAGGAAAACGTCCCTAGCGGACGGAACAGATATGACAGCTGGTTACACAAAGAAAGGGGGTGGGGTTTTGAATGAAAGAGCGGGAAGACTGAGGAACAACGGGAGAAGCTATGTCTATCGGGCCGTAGGAAGCTACTCTATCGTAAATACAGTATCTTATGCATTCTAAATTACCGCCCATTTGAAAAGGGAAAATGCAGTAAATATTTACTCTGAGCTGCGCTTCGATCGGTTGGTCATAGATGGGAGGCCGAGTTAACATTTGAAGAATGTCTGGTGGTAGGATGGATACTTGGTAGTACCATGGTCGTGTGGTAGACAGGTAGCCCACGTCTACAGTTGCTGCACTAACGCGACGGCCAAGGAGGTATCACTTCTTTGGTGAATTAGAGTTCAAAGTTCATACCAAGTTGCCATACTTTAAGCTCATGCTATATTCTGGCTGGTATAGTCGAAATTCATCCTTCCGGTGTGTAGGTCGTCACCTTCACATTGAAATTTGATGCCAATTTCGTTAGGTTCTTGATGAGGTTGGCTTAGTTCTGTAGGTGTTCTTTGTCCTTTCAACGTGGGGATGGTAAGTCCTCACGCCCTGGGAACAGAAAGTTACATTTTCGTGACAGGGCTTATATAGGATTGGGAGAGAGGGCCGTGTTTCATAGTTTACAACCACTGTCTGTTCACATGGGCGGGGCCACGGAGTTGGCAGAGTTTACTCTATGACAAACCGTTCTCTCATTAAGAAGCTAAATTACATTTAATCTTTTCACAAATAGTTTCATATTTAAACATTTAAATTGCACAACAATTCCATGTGAATCTGATAACTATAATGTGTACACTTTCCAAGATACAGTTTATGTCATCCTATCATTAGTAATAATGTCTCAGATGACAACTGATCTGGCATCATATTCTTTAAGTACCAACGCATATTTTCAGCTGGTTGGATTACCGAAATATGGTTCCTTTCCCCACCCTTTTGATGTTATAAGACTCTCTCTATGTTAACAAAGGACTTTCCAAGAGTCACTCTGTAGAGTAGGGAGAGAGAAAAGGGGAAAGGTATTCATGGGGATCATAAACCTCCCCCCATCAGGCCAGCGTCATGATAGTAGTAGAACTATTTATTGCCATGTACTGTACGTTGACCCTTATTCTGAAGAGATACTCCTGTCTGGACCATTGAATCCACAAACAGAGAGAACTGCACATGCAGCACTGTCTCTGATCCCATATCAGCATGGTTGTTATGATAAACACAGTGAGTGAGCTTTTGACACAGCATGGCAGGGTCAAGGAGACAGTTGCAGCATTAGAAAGGGGATTACATTTACATTTACATTTACATTTACATTTAAGTCATTTAGCAGACGCTCTTATCCAGAGCGACTTACAAATTGGTGCTTTCACCTTATGACATCCAGTGGAACAGCCACTTTACAATAGTGCATCTAGGTCTTTTAAGGGGGGGGGGGGAGAAGGATTACTTTATCCTATCCTAGGTATTCCTTAAAGAGGTGGGGTTTCAGGTGTCTCCGGAAGGTGGTGATTGACTCCGCTGTCCTGGCGTCGTGAGGGAGTTTGTTCCACCATTGGGGGGCCAGAGCAGCGAACAGTTTTGACTGGGCTGAGCGGGAACTGTACTTCCTCAGTGGTAGGGAGGCGAGCAGGCCAGAGGTGGATGAACGCAGTGCCCTTGTTTGGGTGTAGGGCCTGATCAGAGCCTGGAGGTACTGAGGTGCCGTTCCCCTCACAGCTCCGTAGGCAAGCACCATGGTCTTGTAGCGGATGCGAGCTTCAACTGGAAGCCAGTGGAGAGAGCGGAGGAGCGGGGTGACGTGAGAGAACTTGGGAAGGTTGAACACCAGACGGGCTGCGGCGTTCTGGATGAGTTGTAGGGGTTTAATGGCACAGGCAGGGAGCCCAGCCAACAGCGAGTTGCAGTAATCCAGACGGGAGATGACAAGTGCCTGGATTAGGACCTGCGCCGCTTCCTGTGTGAGGCAGGGTCGTACTCTGCGGATGTTGTAGAGCATGAACCTACAGGAACGGGCCACCGCCTTGATGTTATTTGAGAACGACAGGGTGTTGTCCAGGATCACGCCAAGGTTCTTAGCGCTCTGGGACGAGGACACAATGGAGTTGTCAACCGTGATGGCGAGATCATGGAACGGGCAGTCCTTCCCCGGGAGGAAGAGTAGCTCCGTCTTGCCGAGGTTCAGCTTGAGGTGATGATCCGTCATCCACACTGATATGTCTGCCAGACATGCAGAGATGCGATTCGCCACCTGGTCGTCAGAAGGGGGAAAGGAGAAGATTAATTGTGTGTCGTCTGCATAGCAATGATAGGAGAGACCATGTGAGGTTATGACAGAGCCAAGTGACTTGGTGTATAGCGAGAATAGGAGAGGGCCTAGAACAGAGCCCTGGGGGACACCAGTGGTGAGAGCACGTGGTGAGGAGACGGATTCTCGCCACGCCACCTGGTAGGAGCGACCTGTCAGGTAGGACGCAATCCAAGCGTGGGCCGCGCCGGAGATGCCCAACTCGGAGAGGGTGGAGAGGAGGATCTGATGGTTCACAGTATCGAAGGCAGCCGATAGGTCTAGAAGGATGAGAGCAGAGGAGAGAGAGTTAGCTTTAGCAGTGCGGAGCGCCTCCGTGATACAGAGAAGAGCAGTCTCAGTTGAATGACTAGTCTTGAAACCTGACTGATTTGGATCAAGAAGGTCATTCTGAGAGAGATAGCGGGAGAGCTGGCCAAGGACGGCACGTTCAAGAGTTTTGGAGAGAAAAGAAAGAAGGGATACTGGTCTGTAGTTGTTGACATCGGAGGGATCGAGTGTAGGTTTTTTCAGAAGGGGTGCAACTCTCGCTCTCTTGAAGACAGGAGGGACGTAGCCAGCGGTCAGGGATGAGTTGATGAGCGAGGTGAGGTAAGGGAGAAGGTCACCGGAGATGGTCTGGAGAAGAGAGGAGGGGATAGGGTCAAGCGGGCAGGTTGTTGGGCGGCCGGCCGTCACAAGACGCGAGATGTCATCTGGAGAGAGAGGGGAGAAAGAGGTCAGAGCACAGGGTAGGGCAGTGTGAGCAGAACCAGCGGTGTCGTTTGACTTAGCAAACGAGGATCGGATGTCGTCGACCTTCTTTTCAAAATGGTTGACGAAGTCATCTGCAGAGAGGGAGGAGGGGGGAGGGGGAGGAGGATTCAAGAGGGAGGAGAAGGTGGCAAAGAGCTTCCTAGGGTTAGAGGCAGATGCTTGGAATTTAGAGTGGTAGAAAGTGGCTTTAGCAGCAGAGACAGAGGAGGAAAATGTAGAGAGGAGGGAGTGAAAGGATGCCAGGTCCGCAGGGAGGCGAGTTTTCCTCCATTTCCGCTCGGCTGCCCGGAGCCCTGTTCTGTGAGCTCGCAATGAGTCGTCGAGCCACGGAGCGGGAGGGGAGGACCGAGCCGGCCTGGAGGATAGGGGACATAGAGAGTCAAAGGATGCAGAAAGGGAGGAGAGGAGGGTTGTGGAGGCAGAATCAGGAGATAGGTTGGAGAAGGTTTGAGCAGAGGGAAGAGATGATAGGATGGAAGAGGAGAGAGTAGCGGGGGAGAGAGAGCGAAGGTTGGGACGGCGCGATACCATCCGAGTAGGGGCAGTGTGGGAAGTGTTGGATGAGAGCGAGAGGGAAAAGGATACAAGGTAGTGGTCGGAGACTTGGAGGGGAGTTGCAATGAGGTTAGTGGAGGAACAGCATCTAGTAAAGATGAGGTCGAGCGTATTGCCTGCCTTGTGAGTAGGGGGAAGGTGAGAGGGTGAGGTCAAAAGAGGAGAGGAGTGGAAAGAAGGAGGCAGAGAGGAATGAGTCAAAGGTAGACGTGGGGAGGTTAAAGTCGCCCAGAACTGTGAGAGGTGAGCCGTCCTCAGGAAAGGAGCTTATCAAGGCATCAAGCTCATTGATGAACTCTCCGAGGGAACCTGGAGGGCGATAAATGATAAGGATGTTAAGCTTGAAAGGGCTAGTAACTGTGACAGCATGGAATTCAAAGGAGGCGATAGACAGATGGGTAAGGGGAGAAAGAGAGAATGACCACTTGGGAGAGATGAGGATCCCGGTGCCACCACCCCGCTGACCAGAAGCTCTCGGGGTGTGCGAGAGCACGTGGGCGGACGAAGAGAGAGCAGTAGGAGTAGCGGTGTTGTCTGTGGTGATCCATGTTTCCGTCAGAGCCAAGAAGTCGAGGGACTGGAGGGAGGCATAGGCTGAGATGAACTCTGCCTTGTTGGCCGCAGATCGGCAGTTCCAGAGGCTACCGGAGACCTGGAACTCCACGTGGGTCGTGCGCGCTGGGACCACCAGATTAGGTGGCCGCGGCCATGCGGTGTGGAGCGTTTGTATGGTCTGTGCAGAGAGGAGAGAACAGGGATAGACAGACACATAGTTGACAGGCTAGAGAAGAGGCTACGCTAATGCAGAGGAGATTGGAATGACAAGTGGACTACACGTCTCGAATGTTCAGAAAGTTAAGCTTACGTAGCAAGAATCTAATTGACTAAAATGATTAAAATGATACAGTACTGCTGGGGTAGGCTAGCTGCGTTGTTGACACTACCCTAATCAAGTCGTACCGTTGAGTGTGAAGTTTCTACAATGCTGCTTTTCGGGAGCTAGCTGGCTAACTAGCAGTGTTGGTTACGTTACGTTGCGTTAGGAGAACGACAATAGCTGGCTAGCTAACCTAGAAAATCGCTCTAGACTACACAATTATCTTTGAAACAAAGACGGCTATGTAGCTAGCTATGTAGCTAGCTACGATCAAACAAATCACACCGTTGGGACTGTAATGAAATGAAATGAAAATGTGATACTACCTGTGGAGCGAAGCGGAATGCGACCGGAATGCGAAAGTTCTATTCAGTAGACGTTGGCTGGCTATTGGCTAGCTAGGAGTGTCTCCTACGTTAAGGACGACAAAATAGCTGGCTAGCTAACCTCGGTGAATTAAGATAATCACTCTAAGACTACACACTCTAAACTACACAATTATCTTGGATACGAAGACAGCAAAGACAACTATGTAGCTAGCTAATACTACACTAATCAAGTCGTTCAGTTGAGTGTGATAGTTACTACAGTGCTACGGTAGACGGTGAACGTGTTGGGCAGATAGGAGACGACGAAATACGATAATTACGCAATTATCTTTGATACAACGACGACTATGTAGCTAGCTAAGAAGAAATTGCTAAGATTAGACAAATCAGACCGTTGTACTATAATGAAATGTAATGAAATGTAAATTCTAATGCGACTGTGTCTGACCCAGGAGAATCGCAGCTGCGTCGGCTCACTTCGTGCTGGGAGAGAATGGGAGACATGGTGAATGGTTATTTCTAGTATACTGGCAAAACATGGTCATAACACTGTCACAAGAATGACATCATCACTGTCCTAGCATGAAAAGACACTTTATAACAAAACAGTCATAACGTATGAAATAATGATATAATAAAAATAGTAATAATGTCTTTAATATCGTCATAAATAATCAGTATCTTGTAAGTGGCCAATGCAGGAATCAAACCCTTAACTCTAATGCATCATGCTACAATGAACTAATTCATTGGAACCATATTTAAACTTTCAATGTTAAAAGTGTTCAACTGTTTTGCTTTAATATATCATGACACTGTTACGGCTTGTCATTACTTTTTATGATTGGTATGAATGAAGATATTTAAACTGCTTACTTTGTGGAACAATACCAAAGGTGACAATGATTATCACATAGCTGGAGGGGGAAAACCTGTCACAGAGTTGTTTAACAAGGAAATGCCAAGGATGTTGACACAATCCATTGACATTTGTGTTTGTGTGTTTTGTCTAAGTGTATGTGTGTGTTTCGGTATCAAACAGGCTTAGCTGGCTGGTCTGGTATGACGCATAAGGAACACTAATGATTAAACTGTCTTGTCACACAAACTAAGGTGACATGACTCAGGCCATGAGGACAGACCGCCGGCATAAAGGAATCCTTATACTAGGTTCAGTTTGCTCCTAGCAGAACTTAGCTAGTAGAAGCAAAAATGTGTGCCTCGCATGCTCCCTTAAAAAGACATTAGCTTGAAAAACCATTTTTAAAAATTGCAATATTACTGTTTGTCCATCTTGAGACCCCGTAGCAACAACATATGGTAACACTTCCTCAAAATAGTCAGAATCAATCTGATAAATCAAGATACCATTCATTTTGGCATTTTTGCAGAGCTCTTAGTCGCAGACTTTTACATCGAACTAAGATATTTGGTGCAGCATTTCTCAAGTGAAAAAATGTGCATGAAAACTAGCCGTCTGTTGTTGAATGACAACAAACACTTTCTTGAAGAATCCCTACTGTCGACCAAACACTGATAAAGGTGCGTAGACTTCAGCTACCCAACTTCGACAAGTCTCAATAAAAGATGCTGTGTGCTCGAACAGCCGAAAAAATCCTGCCGAACACCAAAACGAACAAAAACTTTTTTTTGTCAAAATATATGCGAAAACTGTTTTGACTGGGAAGCATACAGTAAGCTTTAGCGTGTCCCCACCCTGCTTCAGAACCAGCTATCTCCTGTGTCATCTATGGGACACTTTGTGTTATGGGTTTGTTTAGGCAGAACTGGCAAATCAAATGTTATTTGTCACATGATTCTAAAACAACAGGTGCAGACTAATGTGCGGTCCAAACACTTAAAAGACACACCCTATCCCCTCAGTCCTCAAATAAAGTGGACACTCCTGATGACGTATCATGACGTGTGACAAGTATACACTTGCAGGGCAAGGGGCGAGGGAGGAATGGATGATTTTTAAATGGACCACCCTTGGCCGGAAATTAGTCACTCGTTCATGGGTGCTTTAAATGCGCTACAGTCAATTAGGAGTGCATGTCTACTTATATTAACTATATAATTATTAATATATGCCTACTGTATAATAGCTAGCAAATTAATTAGCCAACTAACTGCCTAGCTGGAACTTCTGAAGAAGGAAAATGTTTTGTTTATACAATTTTCAAAAGTTAACCAAACAAAAACATATGTACTTTTTACGTAGTAGCAAAATGTCTAACTTTTTTGCATTATTTTTTACTTACACTTGTATGTTGACTTCTAGGTTGATGTTGTTTAAATGTTTTTGCAGACTTTTCTTAGCGGATGTACAATCGTCGCGAATTAAATTATGGAGAGTTTCAGGGCCCGGAGTGAACATAATTGTACACTCGCAAAGCTGACTAAAAATGAGGGCTGAGGGGCTCACTTCACCACCACATCAATCTCTCATTTTCCTCTGTCTCTCTGTACCTCACACCACAGAACTTAATACATGCTTAATACATAGGCAGTTGACTATAATCACAGTGGTGGAGCACTGTCACGACTTCCGCCAAAGTCGGGTCCTCTCCTTGTTCGGGCGGCGCTCGATCCACTCATTTTCCATTTGTTTTGTCTAGTTTTTCCTCACACCTGTTTTCAATTCCCTCAATCATTTGTTGTGTATTTAACCCTCTGTTCCCCCCATGTCTTTGTGTTGGATTGTTTATTGTAAGTGCTTGTGTACGTGTTGTTTGGTGCGCAACGGGTTTTTGTACCCAATTATTCTTGTTATTTTTATTTATTTATTTATCCGTTATTTTACCAGGTAAGTTGACTGAGAACACATTCTCATTAGCAGCAACAACCTGGGGAATAGTTACAGGGGAGAGGAGGGGGATGAATGAGCCAATTGTAAACTGGGGATTATTAGGTGACCGTGATGGTTTGAGGGCCAGATTGGGAATTTAGCCAGGACACCGGGGTTAACACCCCTACTCTTACAATAAGTGCCATGGGATCTTTAATGACCGCAGAGAGTCAGGACACCCGTTTAACGTCTCATCCGAAAGACGGCACCCTACACAGGGCAGTGTTCCCAATCACTGCCCTGGGGCATTGGGATATTTTTTTAGACCAGAGGAAAGAGTGCCTCCTACTGGCCTTTTATGCCGTGGGTTTTGCTATTAAACTGCTCCGGCTATTACCAAGTTCTGCTGTCCTGCATCTAACTTCCCTGCCACCGATTTCGCACCCCTTACAAGCACGTTATGGTAGGAGGCACTCATTATTGGCACATTAGTTAATGAAGTCGGAAGATTACATACACCTTAGCCAAATACATTTACACTCAGGTTTTCACAATTCCTGGCGTTTAATCCTAGTAAAAATTCCCTGTTTTAGGGCAGATAGGATCATCACATTATTATTATATATACACTGTTCAAAAAAATAAAGGGAACACTAAAATAACACATCCTAGATCTGAATGAATGAAATATTTTTATTAAATACTTTTTTCTTTACATAGTTGAATGTGCTGACAACAAAATCACACAAAAATGATCAATGGAAATCAAATTTATCAACCCATGGAGCTCTGGATTTGGAGTCACACTCAAAATGAAAGTGGAAAACCACACTACAGGCTGATCCAACTTTGATGTAATGTCCTTAAAACAAGTCAAAATGAGGCTCAGTAGTGTGTGTGGCCTCCACGTGCCTGTATGACCTCCCTACAACGCCTGGGCATGCTCCTGATGAGGTGGCGGATGGTCTCCTGAGGGATCTCCTCCCAGACCTGGACTGAAGCATCCGCCAACTCCTGGACAGTCTGTGGTGCAAGGTGGCGTTGGTGGATGGAGCGAGACATGATGTCCCAGATGTGCTCAATTGGATTCAGGTCTGGGGAACGGGCGGGCCAGTCCATAGCATCAATGCCTTCCTCTTGCAGGAACTGCTGACACACTCCAGCCACATGAGGTCTAGCATTGTCTTCCATTAGGAGGAACCCAGGGCCAACCACACCAGCATATGGTCTCACAAGTGGTCTGAGGATCTCATCTCGGTACCTAATGGCAGTCAGGCTACCTCTGGAGAGCACATTGAGGGCTGTGCGGCCCCCCCAAAGAAATGCCACCCCACACCATGACTGACCCACCACCAAACCGGTCATGCTGGAGGATGTTGCAGGTGTTCTCTGGCAAATGCCAAACGTCCTGCACAGTGTTGGGCTGTAAGCACAACCCCCACCTGTGGACGTTGGGCCCTCATACCACCCTCATGGAGTGTGTTTCTGACCGTTTGAGCAGACACATGCACATTTGTGGCCTGCTGGAGGTCATTTTGCAGGGCTCTGGCAGTGCTCCTCCTGCTCCTCCTTGCACAAAGGCGGAGGTAGCGGTCCTGCTGCTGGGTTGTTGCCCTCCTACGGCCTCCTCCACATCTCCTGATGTACTGGCCTGTCTCCTGGTAGCGCTTCCATGCTCTGGACACTACGCTGACAGACACAGCAAACCTTCTTGTCACAGCTCGCATTGATGTTCCATCCTGGATGAGCTGCACTACCTGAGCCACTTGTGTGGGTTGTAGACTCCGTCTCATGCTACCACTAGAGTGAAAGCACCGCCAGCATTCAAAAGTGACCAAAACATCAGCCAGGAAGCATAGGAACTGAGAAGTGGTCTGTGGTCACCACCTGCAGAACCACTCCGTTATTGGGGGTGTCTTGCTAATTGCCTATAATTTCCACCTGTTGTCTATTCCATTTGCACAACAGCATGTGAAATTTATTGTCAATCAGTGTTGCTTCCTAAGCGGACAGTTTCATTTCACAGAAGTGTGATTGACTCGGAGTTACATTGTGATGTTTAAGTGTTCCCTTTATTTTTTTGAGCAGTGTATTTTTTACCCCTTTTTTCTCCCCAATTGGTAGTTACAGTCTTGTCTCATCGCTGCAACTCCCGTACGGACTCGGGAGAGGCGAAGGTTGAGAGCCATGCATCCTCCGAAACACAAACCAACCAAGCCGCACTGCTGCTTGACACAATGCCCATCCAACCCAGAAGCCAGCCGCACACCTCCAATTGACTCAAATGATGTCAATTTGCCTATCAGAAGCTCCTAAAGCCATGACATAATTTTCTGGAATTTTCAAAGCTGTTTAAAGGTACAGTCAACTTAGTGTATGTAAACTTCTGACCCTCTGGAATTGTGAGACAGTGAATTATAAGTGAAATAATCTGTCTGTAAACAATTGTTGAAATGTCCTAACTGACTTGCCAAAACTATAGTTTGTTGACAAGAAATTTGTGGAGTGGTTGAAAAAACTAGTTTTAATTACTCCAACCTAAGTGTATGTAAACTTCCGACTTCAACTGTAAATCACTTAAACAGTGTGATGTGAAATTCTGTGTTTAGTCGGACAGAAATACCATTGGGAGTGTTTAGCCTCGGTTGTTCGACACAACAGTGCGGCAAGGTGCTCATATGTTTCCTAAACAAACATGGCTAAATGGGGTCAGTGTCATGTGTTCAGGGCGCACACCCTCTTCATTGGTTTAGTGGTGTAGGTGAGCGGAGGTGTGGGGTTTGCATGCTGACTGATGCTAATATCATGGGTTTCTCTCAGCAGTCAAAGGGGTTTAGCAGGAAATCCAATTCTATTCATCCCCTGGACAATACGGTTGTATTACGGTTGCGTAAGGGTTTAATATGTCAGACCTAGTAATGTTGAATTTAGGGTTGCATAAGGTATCGCAATATTGTTCTCGAGACTTCACATGGGTGTTGTGCTTTTGTTAACATAACTGTGGTGAGTGTGTCTCTCTCTGCAAAAGAACATCTGCTAAATGATTAAATTATAATGTTACATCAGCATCTTTTTATAGACATGACGCACAGGCTTTAGTCAACCCTTGTTTTTTCTCTCCTCCTCTGAAGAGGTGATGCGTGGACGTAGGGGAGTGGGTGGATGAGAGGAGAGAGGGATGAAAAGAGGGGAGGCGTCTGTAGACGTGCGCTCTCTCCTTCCCTCTCCTGTTCTAGGAGGATGATTCATCATCGCCTACTCTCTCTCTCTCCCCATCTCTGTCTCTCTCTGTTTCTCTTCCCCTCCCTCCCCCTCCTCCCTGTCTCTCTCTCTCTCCATCGCTGTCACTCTATCTCTGTCTCTCTCTCTGTTTCTCTCCCCTCCCTGTCTCTCTCTCTGTTTCTCTCCCCCTCCCTGTTTCTCCCCCTCCCTGTTTCTCTCCCCTCCCTGTCTCTCTCTCTGTTTCTCTCCCCTCCCTGTTTCTCTCCCCCTCCCTGTCTCTCTCTCTGTTTCTCTCCCCCTCCCTGTTTCTCCCCCTCCCTGTTTCTCCCCCTCCTCCCTGTCTCTCTCTATCTCTGTTTCTCCCCCTCCTCCCTGTCTCTCTCTCCCCATCTCTGTCTCTCTCTCTCTCTCCCCCCCTCCCTGTTTCTCTCCCCCCCCTGTCTCCCCCTCCCCCTGTCTCTCTGTCTCTCTCTCATAACACTCTCTGTTACTCTCTTCTCTCTCCATTTCTCTCTCTCTCTCTGTGTTTCTCTCTCAGGGCACTGTCTGCTCCTCTCCTTTTGTGCTATAAATATCCTACAGCCCACACTGGATCTGGTGCGGGGATGCAGCCGTCCTCACCACTGAGCCGCTGTTACCTCGTGTGTGTGTGTGTGTGTATATGTGTGTGTGTATATGTGTGTGTGTGTGTGTGTGTGTGTGTGTGTGTGTGTGTGTGTGTGTGTGTGTGTGTGTGTGTGTGTGTGTGTGTGTGTGATCAGCGGTATTATAACATAGAGATTGACAGACATTCACAGACACAAGGCCAATTGAAATTCCCAGAGTTTAGCCATTGTGTTTACATAAACAGTGGCTTGAGGCAGGGGGAAGGGGGTGTTTGTGTCTGTGAGTGTGTGTGTGTGTACCTCAGGTGTGGAACTATGACCCTCCTGGCTCTCAGTCCCGTCGCCCTCAGGGGAGTATGTCTGAGCGGGGGGAGGGGTGGTGTGTGTGTCTGACTGAGGGTTCTGTGGGGAGATGGATGTGTAAGGAGTGTATTTTGACAGGCGTGGAGTTAGTTAGTCTTTCGGGGGGAAGTGCCATCATCTGTGTTCCACACTGTGACAAACATGGAGACACAGGCAACGGCGCCATGCTCACAACACACACATACACACACGTGCGCCCCACAACCCACAGACACGGAAACACAGAAAAAAACACACACTAATGACTAAAACACACACTAATGACACACAATGACAAACATACTCATGCATATCTGACACACACCCCCCTCCCACATACACTCACAGGGGATGTGTAACGACAGGCTGTGTTGGTACCTGGCAGTCAGACATGCTAATGTGATCCATGTCACAGATCATTCCCTCCATTAGTATGTAGAGGAACAGCTGTGCAGGGGAGTATTCGCTCACACACACTGGGATTACATGCTGTTTATGGCGTTATGAAAATGCAGACCGAACCATGCCGCTATGAAGTGGACACAAACAAACACACTTTGTGCATAGACACACTGTTCGTTCACTTCAAACCCATAGCACTTACTGGGACATTTGTGGCTTTGAACGTCATTAGCCAAGTGATTTTGTGTAAATCCTTTTAGCTTAATATTGATTAAAGATGAACATGTGTTTAGGAAGGATTCTATCACGGAAAGGCTAATATTAGCTGTCATGGAAATGCAAGACCCTATTATGCTGTGTTTGTGTATGTTAACATTCCCTGCTAATGTGGCTGCGTTTGAACAATAGAGACAGCCTGCTGGCAGGAGGTTGGCCCCTGTGCCCTGGGGGGCTGGTGTGTGTGTGTGGTTGTGTGTACTTTAGCATGTGTTTGTGTGTAACAGACTAGTGTGTGGGGGTTGGGGTCCATTCAAGGTCTTGAAAGGACAAGGGGGAGGAGTGTCCATACATTTGGGGAGGTGATGTGTGACAGTGTGTGTGCGTGTCCGTGTGTCTGTGCATGCATTCATGTTTGTGTGCGTGCATGCTTGTGTGTGTGTGTGTGTGTACACTTCATGTCTGTGCTTGCATGAGTGTTTGTCATACACAGGGCTTCAGGGGGTTGCCAAAGCTATTCCCTAAGGAATGTGTTGATCTCACCCATCCTCCACTCCTTCTACCTTCACACCCGACCCCCACCAGAGTTCCCAGGGTAGGGGTCCTCATCTGGGGGAGGGTCCTTTCAGATGGCCCCCTTTGTCTCCCAGTTTGTCACACCACCGGTCACCACTTGACTCCTTGATGAGTTTGACACTAGGAATAGTTAGGTTTGTGTGTTAAGATAAGATTCACTTGACAAACACTGATAGTCCATAGTCTTTCATTCATCACTGAGTACTTACTCACCTGAGTGGAGGCTTTGGGGTTTTAGGGTGATGTGTGACATTGTCTAGCAATTTGTTGTTTAAAGGGGCATTTTTACAATCTGTGTAATGAGTCGGATAAACAGTTGTAGAAAATGTATTGGCCACAAGTGTTTCTCTTTGCACTTGACATAACACATCAAATCCCTCCCACAATCGCAAAATACATGTTAAAAAACTGAACTGAGCTTGACAATAATACTGTATCATTGTTTACCAGTGATCGTTTCTTCAGCTTCATGTTGGGGAGGTGTGTATCGGTTGTATCTTAGGAGTAAACAGTGACGGATTTTACTTCATATCATTGACACAACATTCCCCTGTGAACCTCGGGGCTTTGCTGACAACATTTAAACAAAATTGAGGTGATTAGGATGATAACACGCTTCTTGAAGAACACACAGAGACACTGATGGATGCAGCGTCTAGGACATCCGTGGCGACACTTCCCCCATTCTCACCGACATGTACAGTAAATAGACACACACACACACACACACACACACACACACACACACACACACACACACACACACACACACACACACACACACACACACACACACACACACACACACACACACACACACACACACACACACACCTTTTATTTGCAGTGAACCTTGTGTGACCATCTACCCTTCTACCCCTGGTTGTCGTGCCGCATTCAACTGAAGGAGCGAGATGCTGCTTATAAACATGGCAAGGTGAACAGGGACAATAGTATGGTTAAAAAGTACAAATACGGCCTACACAGATCGATCAAGATGGCAAAATACATTATAGGAACTAAGTGGAGGCGCAATTTAACGGCTCGGACATGAGGCGTATGTTGCAGGGGATCCTAACGATCACGGATCACAAAAATAAAGCCAGCCATATCACGGACACCATCGCCGCACCTACTGGAGGAGCTAAACACCTTTTTCTCTCGCGTCGAGCACATCGACGACTCTGAGCGGCCGAGGAGAGGCCCTGAGGACCACGAGGGCTTACGGTCTCCACGGAGGACCGTGTGTAAGTCATTCAAATGTGTTAACACTCGCAAGGCTGGCCGCCCAAACGGTATCCCTAGCCGCGCCCTCAGAGCATGTGCAGACCAGCTGGCTGTTGTGTTTTTGGACATTTTCACTGTCTAGCTCAGGCTGCTATCCCGAACTGCTTCAAGATGTCCACTATCATCCTCGGGCCCAAGAAAGGGAAAGTAACTGAACTGAATGACTACCGACCTGTAGCGCTCACTTCCGTCATCATGAAGTGCTCCGAGAGTCTAGTCAACTCCTCCCTCCCTCCCCTCTCCAATTCACATACTGCCCTGACAGATCCACGGACGACACAATTGCACTACACACTGCCCTCACCCACCTGGACAAAAGGAATGCATATGTGAGAATGCTGTTCATCGACTACAGCTCGGCCTTCAACACCATAGTGCCCTCCAAGCTCATCACTAAGCTCGAACCCTGGGTCTGTACACCTCCCTATGCAACTGGGCACTGGACTTCCTGACGGGCCGCCACCCAGGTGGTGAAGGTAGACAACATTACATCCTCAACACTGATTCTCAACACGGCGTACTCAGTCCCCTCCTGTACTCTCTGTATACCCACGACTATGCCATCAATTTCGCTGATGACACAACATTAGTAGGCCTGATTACCAACGACGACGAGACGGCCTACAGGAAGGAGGCAGGCACTCTGAGGGTGTGGTGCCAGGTAAACAACCTTTCCCTCAATGTCAGAAAAACAAATGAGCCGATGGTGGACTTCAGGAGTAACCAAGGTTGGGCACGCCCCCATCCTCATCAACGGGGCCGCCGTGGAGATGGTCCAAAAACGTCAAGTTCCTCTCTGAGGAGCTGAAATGGTCAAACCACACAGACACCATGGTGAAGAAGGCACAGCAGCAACTCTGAAGAAATCTGGTCTGTCCCTGAGGGGTAGGGGGTCTTCACGGGTTTCAACAGACCCCAACTTCTGAGATCCGACACAGGACCCAAGCAGGTCCTAAATTCAGACTTTTGTCTCGGCTTTGGGTATGTGCAATTAAAATCGATTTATCGACTGGACACGATTGGACCTGTCCTCTGTTAATTGAGTGTTTGTGTGATGAGAACTGTGTAAAGCTTGTTATCTGTGTTAGCCAATTGCAACTCAATAAAAGTATAGATGATGTCCAGCTGAAACTGGTTCCATCTGCTCACCTCACGTGCGCCTGATGCGTAGAAGAGAGAGAGAGAGAGCGAGTAAAACGGGCCTTGACCTAGGCTACTGTTTATTACGAAGATGGAGTCATTTTTCATTGAAGTGAAATGAAAGTTAGAGAAGAAAAAGTATTGTGAAAAGATGCCGACAAGGGGAATGTATTCGGGGACAGGTTTTTACATTGTTGTGGACAAAGTTGGTGCGACCAAATGGACTGTGTGCAACTCACTATTCAGGTTTGATGCAATTTTATACCTTTCATTTATTTATGTTTATATTTATCATCAATTGTTTAGCCTATTATTATCATTATTGTAAATCACCATCATTATTGTTAGTAGTATTATTGTAGGCCTATTTAATAATCGAAACCAGTTCTTTAAATAGTTGTTTTCCTTCTTTTTGTTGGCTAATGAAGTTGTAACAGTCTTTAATTTTGTGCTCTGTATTTAGTTTAAGGTTAAAAGTAAGCCTGTTGTAAAATAAATAGCATTAGCCTATTGCTGTCATTTTGGGTAGGCAGGCCTATGGTAAGCAATGGGCTTTGTTAGCAGAGGTGTGGACTCGAGTCACGTGACTTGGACCCGAGTCACAAATATGATGACTCGACTTTGACACCAATGACTTGTGACTTGACTTGGACTTGAGACTCGACCTGACTTTTTATTTTATTTATTTTATTTTACTAGGCAAGTCAGTTAAGAACAAATTCTTATTTTCAATGACGGCCTAGGAACAGTGGGTTAACTGCCTGTTCAGGGGTAGAACGACAGATTTGTACCTTGTCAGCTCGGGGATTCGAACTTGCAACCTTTCGGTTACTAGTCCACCGCTCTAACCACTAGGCTACCCTGCCGCCCCAAACTTGCCGACTTGATACCCTCCCCAAGCCCAAATATTAATTTGGCTCACAGGCAAACAGGCAAGGGAATAAAACAAATATTGCTAGAACCTATATCTTGAATTCTAAATATCAGACATTTGAAAGCTCTAGTTTTCACCATCATAATTCCTCTGATGGCAGTAACTTTACAAGCACTAATTATGGTCAATTTAGACTGAGAATAGTATCTAGTTATGGTAATGGGAGAAATAAGTATAGTTAGAATTGTAACAGTTTAGCAGATTATAAAAAAAAGAAGATCCGTCTTTACATGGTCAAAGAAAAGGAATATAACATATACTGTTTACAGGAAACTCACTCTACATCCTTAGATGAAGTTGCGTGGAAAAAGGAATGAGGTGGTGAAATAAGTTTCTGTCATCGACAAAGGAACTTAAAAGGTGTGATGATATTAATTAACAAAAATGTCGATCTGAATGTGAAAATAGTCAGGAGTGATTCGCAAGGAAGGTGGATCCTTTTGAATATGAAAAGTGGACAAAAAAGAGATTTGGCTCATTAATCTATATGGCCCAAATCAGGATGATCCATACTTCTTCGAAAACATTTTTCCAATTTATTGAACTTATAGGCTACAAATGATCAAATCATTATGGTAGGAGACTATAACACAGTGTTAAGTACCTCAATGGACCGTAAAGGTCATCACTCTACAAACTATCATCACCGCGCCCTTAAGGAAATCACAAATAATATGGACACATTAGAAATAGTGGATATTTGGAGACTAAAAACATGGAGGAGACTTAATCAAGCTAGTTGTCTTGACTACTTTCTTGTCTCTTTCTCTCTTGCATCAAAGGTTTAAAAAGTTTTAATAGGAGACAGAATGCGATTGGATCATCATCTAATTGACATTCACATAACTCTTGTAGATTTTCCACGTGGACGGAGATATTGGACATTTGATCAAAGTTTACTGGAGGGCAACTTACTTTTAACTAAGACAAAATCTCTTAGAACTGAATTTTTCCAGCATAATATAGGTTCAGCAAATCCCCTTATTGTTTGGGATACCTTTAAATGTACCTTCAGAGGTCGTTCAATTCAATATTCATCAATAATAAAAAAGCAGTTTCTGGGTCAAGAGAAAAGACGAACAAGGGAAATCCATGAACTAATAGTACAGGTAGATGACAATAACAATTATACTACAGAAATACCAAATAAGTTAGAGGAAATACAAAAAGAACTTGAGGAACTTATTGAAGAACGATCTAATGTAATCTATTATAAAAATAAAGCAAACTGGATGGAATATGGAGAAAAACGCACAAAATTCTTCCTGAAACTTCAATACAGGAACGCTAACAAAGATAATTTGCAGAAACTGATTACTGAAGATGGAGTCAGCTATGATTCCAAATGATATTTTAAAAGAGGAAGCTGATTATTTTTAGGCAGATGTCTCACTGAATGAAGATTACGGTAAGGAATTAATTCCAAATTGAAAATTAACAAATGTACAGAAAGATCAGAGCGAAGGCCAAATTACAGTGGAAGAACTTTTTGAGTTTATTAAATCCTATCAGTCTGGAAAACCCCCAGAGCTTGATGGCATACCGGTAGAGGTATATCAAGCCTTTTTGATATACTAAAAGCTCCATTGTTAGATTGTTTTAACTACTCCTATATAAATAAACAAAGAATAAAAAGAAACATCCCTTTTTCAGGACCCTGTCTTTTAAAGGTAATTCGTAAAAATCCAAATAACTTCACAGATCTTCATCCTAAAGGGTTAAAACACTGTTTCCCATGCTTGTTCAATGAACCATAAACAATTAATGAACATGCACCTGTGGAACGGTCGTTAAGACACTAACAGGTTTCAGACGGTAGGCAATTAAGGTCACAGTTATGAAAACTTAAGACACTAAAGAGGCCTTCCTACTGACTCTGAAAAACACCAAAAGAAAGATGCCCAGGATCCCTGCTCATCTGCGTGAACGTGCCTTAGGCATGCTGCAAGGGGGCATGAGGACTGCAGATGTGACCAGGGCAATAAATTGTGATGTCCGTACTGTGAGGCCTAAAACAGCGCTACAGGGAGACAGGATGGACAGCTGATCATCCTCGCAGTGGCAGACCACGTGTAACAACACCTGCACAGGATCGGTACATCCGAACATCACACCTGCGGGACAGGTACAGGATAGCAACAACAAACTGCCCGAGTTACACCAGGAACGCACAATCCCTCCATCAGTGCTCAGACTGTCCGCAATAGGCTGTGAGAGCCTGGACTGAGGGCTTGTAGGCCTGTTGTAGTAAGGCAGGTCCTCACCAGACATCACCGGCAACAATGGGCACAAACCCACCGTCACTGGACCAGACAGGACTGGCAAAAAGTGCTCTTCACTGACGAGTCGCGGTTTTGTCTCACCAGGGGTGATGCTCGGATTCGCATTTATCATAAAGGAATGAGCATTACACCGAGGCCTGAACTCTGTAGTGGGATCGATTTGGAGGTGGAGGGTCCGTCATGGTCTGGGGCGGTGTGTCACAACCTCATTGGACTGAGCTTGTTGTCATTGCAGGCAATCTCAACGCTGTGGGTTACAGGGAAGACATCCTCCTCCCTCATGTGGTACCCTTCCTGCAGGCTCATCCTAACATGTCCCTCCAGCATGACAATGCCACCAGCCATACGGCTCGTTCTGTGCGTGATTTCCTGCAAGACAGGAATGTCAGCATTCTGCCATGGCTCCCATTGAGCACCGTCTGGGACCTGTTGGATACTGACTGTTACTTTTGATTTTGACCCCCCCTTTGTTCAAGGACACATTATTCAATTTCTGTTAGTCACATGTCTGTGGAACTTGTTCAGTTTATGTCTCAGTTGTTTAATCTTGTTATGTTCATACAAATATTTACACATGTAAAGTTTGAAAATAAATGCAGTTGACAGTGAGAGGACGTTTCTTTTTTTAGTAGTCTGTCAGGTACTCAGCAGGAAGGTCTGATTTCTCGATCATTAAAACAAGACCCAGATGGCAAATATAAAGACCCAGTCTATCTAAAAAACTGGAGGCCCCTTACACTTCAATGTGTGATGCAAAAATACTAGCAAAATGCATAGCACTCAGAATTAAAAGTGTTTTACCAGGTATTGTTCATCCTGATCACACAGGTTTTTTACATGGACGATACATTGGAGATAATATATGACAACAACTAGAAATAATAGAACATCATGAAATGTCTAAGAATCCAGGCCTGGTATTTATAGTGGATTTTGAAAAGGCATTTGATAAAGTAAGACTTTATTTTATCTATGAATGCCTGGACTTTTTCAATTTCAGTAATTCTCTTATAAAATGGGTAACAATAATGTATATCAACCCCAGGTGTAAAATAGTAAATAACAGCTACTTCTCAGAGAGTTTTGAATTGTCAAGAGGAGATAAACAAAGGTGTCCGCTGTCACCATATCTATTCGTTATGGCCATCGAAATGCCAGCTATTAGAATCAGATCCAATAAAAACATTAGAGGATTAGAAATCCAAGGCTTAAAAACAAAGGTGTCCATGTATGCTGAACTGCTCAAGTTTTATATTAATTCCGCAAGCTAGATCACTCCAATGTCTCATTGAAGATCTAGATAACTTTTCTGTACTCACTCGACTTAAACCTAATTACGATAAGTGTACAATATTAGTATTGGATCTTTAAAAAATACAACTTTTACATTACCCTGCAGTTTACCTATAAAATGGGCTGATGGTGAAGTAGACATACTTAGTATTCATATCACAAAATATATAAATAATTTCTCCACAATGAATTTCAATAGAAAACCATTGAGAGGTTCCTGTCTATTTATGGAAAAATTGCCCTGATTAACTCCTTAGTCATATCTCAGGTTACTCACTTATTTATGGAGCTGCCTACTGCTGATGATTCATTTTTCAAATCATATGAGCAAAAAATATTTTATATGGGATGCTAAACCAGACAAAATAAAATGTGCCTATTTATTTAATGAATATGAATTGGGTGGGTTGAGATTATTAAATATAAAAGCACTAAACCTCTCTCTAAAAGCTTCACTTATTCAAAAGTTTTATTTGAACCCTAAATGGTTCTCAAGTAGATTACTAAGACAAGCTCATCCATTATTTAAAAATGCCTTTTTGCCTTTGCGCAGATTGCCATGTCTCATTTTCGAATTAATTGAAAATTATACTTTTTTCAAAGTATCTCACTTTTTCTTACAAGCATTGGAGAGCTGGCTACAATTTCAATTTCATCCCCCTGAAAAGACAGAACAAATATTTCAACAAATATTATGGCTAAACTCAAATGTGCTGGTTGATAAAAATCTGTATTTATGGGAAAGATGTTTTAAACGGTATATTTTGTTCTTAAATGATATTGTAGAGATTTTTGATGTTCCGATTCCATGTTACAGGGTGTATGAGTTGATATATAAAACAACGCAAGATTCGAGACTTCGTGCTTTTCAGCTAAATTATTATATAGAATTCTTGCCACCCACAAAATGTTGAATATTTGAGGCATGAAATCGCCGAAGCTCTGCAGATTTTGTTGTGAAGATACAGAATCAATAGGCCATTTATTTTGGTATTGTCCTCAGGTAGCCTGTTTCTGGTCTCAGGTTCAGGAATGGCTGAAAATGCATAGCATTGATCTAAAATTGATCCTAGAAATAGTATTGTTAGGAGATCTGGAGAGACCGGGTCAGTCAGTTTCTAATATACTAATACTCTTAGTAAAATTATTTATCTTCAACTCGCAATCTGTGGATTCTATTCGATTAGATACAGTGCCTTGCGAAAGTATTCGGCCCCCTTGAACTTTGCGACCTTTTGCCACATTTCAGGCTTCAAACATAAAGATATAAAACTGTATTTTTTTGTGAAGAATCAACAACAAGTGGGACACCATCATGAAGTGGAACGACATTTATTGGATATTTCTAACTTTTTTAACAAATCAAAAACGGAAAAATTGGGCGTGCAAAATTATTCAGCCCCCTTAAGTTAATACACTGTAAATTGTACGTTAAACATCACAGCATAGCTGAAAGATATGCTGAGGGTTGGGATGTGGAATTGGAGACAAGTGGGAGTGGAGTTGCTATGCGGGAGATAGAATACTTATTTACCACCATAATTTGCAAATAAATTCATAAAAAATCCTACCATGTGATTTTCTGGATTTTCTTTTTTCATTTTGTCTGTCATAGTTGAAGTGTACCTATGATGAAAATTTTTAAGTGGGAGAACTTGCACAATTGGTGGCTGACTAAATACTTTTTTGCCCCACCGTAGCTATCTGGCTTAATTTCTAAACAAAATACTTTTGTTTTAGTGTGCCAGAGCGCAGAATAACTGATGCGTTTTTTAACGCTCAACACCCATTGAATATGTCTGGTGTTAGTAAACGTCGGAAACAAAGCGTAATTCAATTGTTGCCAGCAGCAAAGTTACAGTCACCAACACTCTGGATAACATGAAAAAAGCCTAACCAGCTCTGCTAGGGTGAGTAAAATGGTCAGAGTGGGGGGTTCTCTCATTATTTGCCTGGAAGTAGCTAGCCAGTTCGCTTGGGTGCTTGACTGTAGTTGTGAGGTCAGAGCTTTCGGAACAACCCTACTTATTGGCCAGAGCGTCCAGTGTGCGTTCTGAACGCGAAACTACAGATAGAACGATAGGGCGAGTAATGTTCAGTCAGATGTTTTTAATGACATCACAAAATGAAAAACAATTACATTAGTTTTCTACATTTCCCCACTGATCGTTCTCCACATTCTTTATGTTAGAATTATTGTTCCATTATCCACTTTTTGGACTTTAGAGTTTTGGATGGGCAAAAGTCTCTGAAGACAAAGGGACATTCCTTTAGCCAATACTGGAGGGTAGAGAGAGTCCTCTCCCGCTTAGTTTATGACCGGGTGTGGCGGTGTCAAAACCCTCACACCAGTTCCCTCCTCCCCTCTGCGGGTGAGAGAAGGTCAATTTTTGTCAGCTATTGCTGTGCTGATCTGACCCATTGTCATCCTCACAGGACAGTCAAAGACACTGGATTATGTTGGAAAGCCTTTCATTAAAGAACACACTCTGTGATCTGTTAGACAGGTAAGTCATTATCCACAATATAGCAAGGGTGTAAATCCATAACACTTACAGTACCAGTCAAAAGTTTGGACACACCTACTCATTCAAGGATTTTTCTTTATTTTTACTATTCTCTACACTGTAAGAATAATAGTGAAGACATAAACACTATGAAATAACACATATGGAAATCATGTCGTAAATAAAAAAGTGTTAAACAAATTAAAATATATTTTAGATTTTAGATTCTTCAAAGTAGCCACCCTTTGTCTTGATGACAACTTTGCACACTCTTGGCATTCTCTAAACCAGCTTCCCCTCTAATGCTTTTCCAACAGTCTTGAAGAAGTTCCCACATATGCTGAGCACTTGTTGGCTGCTTTTCCTTCACTAATCAATTACTCACTCTCCTTCACTCACTCACACCATCTCAATTGGGTTGAGGTCAGGTGATTGTCGAAGCCAGGTCATCTGATGCAGCACTCCATCACTCTCCTTCTTGGTCAAATAGCCCTTACACAGCCCGGAGGTGGGTTTAGGGTCATTGTCCTGTTGAAAAACAAATGATAGTTCCACTAAATGCAAACCAGATGGAATGGCATAGCGTTACAGATTGCTGTGGTAGCCATGTTGATAAAGTGTGCCTTGAATTCTAAATAAATCAGTGACTGTCACCAGCAAATCACCCCCACACCATCATAACTCTTCCTTCATGCTTCAGAGTGGGAACCACACTACCGGAGATCATCTGTTCAACTACTCTGCATCTCACAAAGACACAGATGTTGGAATCAAACATTTCAAATTTGGACTCATCAGAACAAAGGACAGATTTCCACCGGTCTAATGTCCATTGCTCTTGTTTCTTGGCCCAAGCAAGTCTCTTGTTATTATTGGTGTCTTTTAGTAGTGGTTTCTTTGCAGCAATTAGAGCATGAAGGCCTGATTCACTCAGTCTCCTCTGAACAGTTGATGTTGAGATGTGTCTGTTACTTGAACTCTGTGAAGCATTTATTTGGGTGCAGTTTCTGAGGCTGGAAACTCTAATGAACTTATCTTCTGCAGCAGAGGTAACTCTGGGTCTTCGTTTCCTGTGGCGGTCCTCATGAGAGCCAGTTTCATTACAGCACTTGATGGTTTTTATGACTACACTTGAAGAAACTTTCAAAGTTCTTAATGTTCCGTATTGACTGACCTTCATGTTTTAAAGTAATGATGTGCTGTCATTTCTCTTTGCTTATTTGAGCTGTTCTTGACATAATATGGACTTGGTCTTTTACCAAATAAGGCTATCTTCTGTATACCACCCCTACCTTGTCACGACACAACTGATTGGCTCAAACACATTAATAAGGAAAGAAATTCCACAAATGAACTTTTAACAAGGCACCCCTGTTAATTGAAATGCATTCCAGGTGACTACCTCATGAGGCTGGTTGAGAGAATGCCAAGAGTGTGCAAAACTGTCATCAAGGCAAAGGGTGGCTACTTTGAAGAGTCTAAACAACTATATATATATACTTTTTTTCCTAACAGTTTTTTGGTTACTACATGATTCCATATGTGTTATTTCATAGTTTTGATGTATTCATTATTATTCTACAATTAAGAAAATAGTAAAAATACAGAAAAACCCTGCAATGAGTAGATGTGTCCAAACTTTTGACTGGTCCTGTACGTTTTTCCAGCAGCAGACTATGATCGATAATGTCAAAAGCCGTACTGAAGTCTAACAAAACAGCCCCCACAATCTTTTTATCATCAATTTCTCTCAGCCAATCATCAGTCATTTGAGTAAGTGATGTGCTTCCCTATAAGCGTGCTGAAAGTCTGTTGTCAATTTATTTACTGTAAAATAGCATTGTATCTGGTCAAAGACAATTGAATATCCCTTTGAGCATGGTGAAGTTATTAAATACACTATGGATGGTATATCAATACACCCAGTCATTACAAAGACACAGGTGTCCTTCCTAACTCAGATGCTGGAGAGGAAGGAAACCGTGCAGGGATTTCACCATGAGGTCAATGGTGACATTAAAATAATTACAGAGTTTAATGGCTGTGATAGGAGAAAATGGATGATCGATCAACAACATTGTAGTTACTCTACAATACTATCCTAAGTGAAAGAAGGAAGCCTGTACAGAAAACATGCATCCGGTTTGCAACAAAGCACTAAAGCAATATTTTAAAAAATGTGGCAAAGCAATTAACTTTTTGTCCTGAACACAAAGTGTGTTGTTTGGGGCAAATCCAACATAACACATTACTGAATACCACTCTGCATATTTTCAAGCATAGTGGTGGCTGCATCATGTTAAGGGTATGCTTGTAATCGTTAAGGACTGGGCAGTTTTTCAGGATAAAAAAATAGACGGAACGGAGCTAAGCACAGGCAAAATCCTGGAGGAAAAGCAGCTTTAGTCTGCTTTCTACCAGACGCTGGGAGAGGAATTACCTTTCAGCAGAAAACCTTTAACACAAGGCCAAATCTACACTGGAGTGTCTTACCAAGAAGACAGTGTCCGAGTTACATTTTGACTTAAATCTACTTGAAAGTCTATGGCAAGACCTGAAAATGGTTGTCTTGCAATGATCAACAACCAATTTGACAGAGCTTGAAGAATTTTGAATATCATATGTTGCCAAATTCAGGTGTGGAAAGCTCTTAGGCAGCTGTAATCGCTGCCAAAGGTGATTATAACATGTATTGACTAATGATTTATATATACACTAGGTTCCTAATAGGGGACGCTGTGTTGAAGCCACCATGCCTCCATCTTGGCCCTCCCTCATGATTGTAAAAAATATTTTCAAAGCTATAGAAATGCATACATTGTCTACATTCGTGTTTGAAATGTGTATTCTAGAAGACACCTTAATGCATACTCATGGGGTTATACTAATCTAGTCAAGATATATTATATCAATATATATATATATATATATTTTTTTTTTTACAAATGTTGGAATTTTTCTTCCACATTCCAGAGTATTTTATGTAGATCGTTGACAAAAATGACAATAAAATAAATTGTAATCCCACTTTGTAACACAACAAAATGTGGAAAAAGTCAAAAGGTGTGAATACTTTCTGAAGGCACTGTAGATGTATTTTCATAATCGCGACCTACACAAAAGCTTCAAGATCCTCTGCGTGCACATCACTGAAGACCTGAAATGGTCCCTCCACATCGACACCGTGGTGAAGATGCAAAAAAGCCTCTTCAACCTCAGGAGGCTGACGGAAGTCTCACAAACTTCTACAGATGCACCATTGTCAACAGAGGGTGGTGCGGTCAGCTCAATGCATCACCAGGGGCGCATCTACATCATCAGGACATCTACAGCTACCCGAGCCACGGCCATTTCACCCCTACTACCATAGAGGCATTGAACACTGGTCACTAACAATTTGTTCTGAAATCGTTTCTGTAGTTAGATATGATAAGCATTCCTGCTTAAATTGAATTTGATCTCCGAAATTAAGCTAATCGATTACTCACTTTATATGTATTTACTGTATTCTCGACATAGCTCATCCTATATAACTACTGCTGTACATACCTTTTCCTACTTAAATATTGTCCATACTGTCTATACAAACCATGTACTTATATTCAAGGACTCTGACATTGCTCGTTCTAATGGATGTGGGGGGGGGGGGGTTATTTGTGCATTCGTATTGTACTGTTAGACACTTACTGCACTGCTGGAGCTAGAATTATTAGCATTTTACTACACCTACTTTAACATCTTCTACACTGTGTATGCAACAAATACACTTTAATTTGATATGTCCTCTCACATGCCCAGGGCCCACTTTGGGTCCCGACCCATTCATAGTTTAAGAAACCCTGCCTCTCCAGTCCAATCACATAAAGAGATGTCCTTTAGGGAGAGTAACGCTTCTCTAAAACAACAGAACAGCGGCATAAAAAGGAAATAGGATTAGCGGCAACATCTGATATCTTGCAAAATAAACAGAGCGCCATGCTTCATTGTGGAGGGAAAGTGGCAATTTGGAGCGTGGACAGGCATAACAACAACTGGTCCCATTCTTGTTTAGAAAGAAGAAACCATAAATGCATTGTCATGAGAGATTGAGTATGATAGAAAACCACTGGTGTGACAAGTGATTTTAGATGTTCAGTGGGGGCCTTCTATGTTATATTTTCTAATTTGTGTATTTAAACAACGGGTCAAAATTGACAAAAAAACCACTTCAATTTATGATCATCAAATCCAATGTATATTTCAGACAACTTGCATACACAGAGTAGTAGGCCACTGCTAGATGCCCCTGGCTGCCTGTTGGCTCTGTTGGAGGTGATAGAGAGCGAGGAAGAGGGGTGGGAATAACTGACCTGGTTTGAGTGGAAAGAACGTCCTCTGAGTGAAAACAACTTTCAGGGAGCTCAGCTTACTATCCAGCTAGTAGGTCAAACCTACAGTGGCATACCACAGTTTTTTTGGGTCTGAGCAAGCCCCCCCCAAACAACAAAAACATTTAGGGGGGAAAACAGCTAACTTCCTACAATTCTACACATTTTGCCATGGTGCAAAGAGAAAAGTGCAGTTTTATAGTGAATCTCATGCCATCACACACATTTTGCCATGAGGCTGAGAGAAAATGCTGCTGTTTTAAAGCGAATTTCTTGCAATTTTACACATATTGCCAAGGGGCAGAAAACAATTCTGCATTTCCATATATGGTACACAGTAAAAATAAGGCTGGCAGGAGAGGAGAAACAAAACCCAGAAACATGGTGCATATTGCCATCTAGTGGACTACAAATATTGAAAACTCAAAGTGTAAATAGTCTAAAATAGACTCAAACAGCGCATTAAAATAGTCTAAAATAGACTTATTTTATTGGATCAGTATAATCACAACCAAATCTTGGTCTGGTCAGGGTTAAAGAGCAGGAAAGGTGCATGCAACTGCCTGGTGGCTAAATTAGGTCACACTGGATGACAAATTTTCAGGTCAAGTGTACAGCTGTTTATAGGAGGGAGGGGGGCAATTTAACTGCAGCCCTCAATTCAAGCCCTCTGTTCCTCCAACAACACACACTGAGATGTTGAATACACAAGCCATTTGTAAACCTGGCAGGCTGGCACTTTGTGACCTACTATGCAGAAGGCATCCTGTGCTATAATCACATACAAGCCTTACTGTAGATAAAGCTGTAAAATGGACTTTGATGCTCCCAGCCTCTATCTGGGTCAAATTGACAATCTCCTGGAATCTATTTTTATGCCCAATTTTTTTTTTAACAGACTTGTAATAAGGGATTTAACAATTCCACGCCAGGCAGTTTATTACAGTTGGCAAACAATGTCGAGATGTGGAAAATAAACATTTGCACTTTATCATCTTAAATGTAAAGACTAATTTGGCAGAGGCACTATGCAGCCAATTTTGTTGGATTTGATCAACAGAATAAGTAAAAATGTGGATTATCAATGTTTTAATAGACTTGCTATAGGATTGTGGATTATAGGATTGCTTAGTGTCAATGGTTTTCCCACAACTCAACCATCTTGGGTTTTTGTCAGGTTCTGGTTCTCATAACTACACCACCTTACAGCAAAAACAGCACTGTGTGAACTAATCTTGGGTATTGAGCTTTTCAGATCTACTATAGAAATGAAAGCTAGCTAGACCCTTTGATGTATCAACATTCATCAGGGTACAGTATGGATTTTTAATCAGCTACATCATATGACTTATTACTCATTGGAGCATTCAACACAGAAGTGTTTTTTTGTTGTTGTTGTTTTTTTGTGGCCATCGATACAGGATAAGGTTTACATTTTAAAAAACTGCCCAACCTTTATCAGAAGACGACACCAAAAATAGCTGTGTTTGCTGTGTCGTTTAGAGGTTTTGTCCCATCTGGTCAGTGCAGTACATTTCAGACTCCTTCCAGAAGCTGAACACCCACACAAAGCCTGGGAGGTCTTAGTCTGTCGCAAGCCAGTCAAGCCTACGAGGGTTGGTTTCAGGGTAAAATGAAGGCAACTTGAACCAGAATAAAACAAATAGCTTTAACTTCTCACATGGAGAAGTGTTTTATTATTTGAGAATGGGGATGTTATCAGCAGTTACCAAAAATGTTTCATTCCTCGGCGAAAGACCAATACATACATTTTTCTGGACAGAGTCAAATGGAGAGAGAAAAAAATAAAAATCACTGACTGTACACACAAATTGCAGAAGTGGCCATAATGCACATCTAACTGGGAAACCGTGAGCTCCCCTTCCAGAACCCCATCATTTGGCCTCGTGAGGAAATAATAGCATATAAGAAACCCCATAAACAACATCCTGCGTTCCCTTGATTAGGTTCAAATTAACTGAACCAAGCCCAGACAGGGCTTTCCAATTCAAATTAAGAGGTAAAGTATGGACACATACTGGAGCCAAGTTGGAATGGTATTTAGTCATGTTTATGTAACTTTCCAATTCAAATGACCCAAATTAAAAGCAAAGTGTAACT
Source organism: Oncorhynchus nerka (assembly GCF_034236695.1). NCBI lineage: Eukaryota > Metazoa > Chordata > Actinopteri > Salmoniformes > Salmonidae > Oncorhynchus > Oncorhynchus nerka. Next base: position 52,557,721 of record NC_088419.1, on the reverse strand, counting down.
TTCAAAAAAATTAAAAAACAGGAACAAACTAAAATTTCCACTACAAAAATGTTAAATGGAAAGAGTAAAAAAAAAAAAAAAAGATGACGGGAAACAAGTTGACATTGAAAGGCAGTTTCAATCCAATAAAAACACAGGACTAGGTACAGCTTGCATACTCAATGATCAAAATTACAGTTGACAGAAGAGTATCTTCTAATCAACTGAATAATTTAAACCTTGAGGTTCCTATTACATTTCAGATATTAAAAGATGTCAGAGGGCATGATTGGGGTGTGTGTGTGCGCGTATATATTTATACACAAACAGTTTTTTTTTCTTCCAGTCCTCCCCCTTTGGTCACTCATTAAATAGCAATCTTTCCTCAAACCTATTCGAATCCAAAAAAATATCAAAATAAAGATGCACTGCCAGCACATGCCCACTTCCACATCTAGAAGGGCAAGCTTGATCTAATACTCTGATGTCTCAATTTAGCAAAGGACGCTTGTGTTAAAAATGACAGAATGGAAGTGTAGAAAGACTTGAGGGATTCCAGGCCCGGATCAGAACTACTGATCATGATAAAATGGCTACGTAAAATAGAGAAATTACAAGCAGGTAGGAATCAAACCATTAGACATGGCAGGATTTTGTATTGTCACCGTCAACCATGTATGTGACAGACACACAAAACCCACAAGAATTGGACAACAACCTTTCTGCAAACTTCAGAACCCCTCCCCGTGCCCAGCAAAAAACACAATGGCGTAGGTTATTTTAATGTCACAGCAAGAAGACACTACTTTTCTACTAGCGAAGAAATATTTAAGTGATAGTTAGCCTAGAAATGACATTATAAGAACCAAGGAGATATCCCCTTGCAAGAACAAATGTGTAGCCTTTCCAATCTCATTTAGTTCCCGCCCACTCCTCTATTATTGTAAGTATGGAAAACAAGTACCCCTTCACCCTTTTGGGTTTACTTGTGACCCCCCTTGCTGGTTTTGAAGGAAACCTGCAGTATCTTGTCTCCAAGCCGGTAACCGTTGAGGCTGGCAATGGCCATGGCCGCCTCCTCGTAGTTAGTCATGGTGACGAAGCCAAAGCCTTTGCATTTATTGGTGTTGAAGTCGCGGATGACCTTGACGTTGGTGACGGCTCCGAAGGGCCCGAACATCTGCCACAGGATGCCCTCGTCAGCGTCCTGGCCCAGGTTGTAGATGAAGATACACCAGCCGGCCGTGGAGTCCCCTTCAGCGCTGACCGTAGACATGCTACTCATGTGGTCTACACTCATCGGAGAGAACCTGCCAGGGGCACAGAACAACGGTTCTTCAAATACTACTCCATAGATGCCAGTTTAAAATATCCCAAAAACAAGGTGCAGGCCTGTTGACCAAGGAAATATAGAATATAAATCACTAACAAGTCAGGGGTCTAGGTTGACTGGGTTCTAGTCTCAACTCCCAGAGATCACAAAAATACCCTTGCTAACAACCGGGCACTGACATGCATTGTGTAGTGCAGTCGGCCACTCACCTGAATCTCTGGGCCTGGTGGTGTACCGGGCCCCCAAAGCGCCGACCCTGGTTGTGGTAGAGCTGGTTGATGACCTGGGAGTTCTTGGCCTGGTTGGGGTTGGCAGCAAACTTCACTGTGATGGGCTCCGAGGCCCCAGGGGGTTTCTGCCCATTCAGGTCTTTGATGGCATCCTCCGCCTCAGCCCGTTTGTCAAAGCGGATAAAAGCCACACCCCTGGACAGGCCTGAGAAGCAAGGGGAGAAAATGGAGAAGCCATTAATGGAATAGGCTACAGATGCCTAGAAATTGTTTTGCTCTAATAGTAGGATTTGGAGAGTGGAAAGTCCACTTGAGTGGCATCCCTTGTGCTCATTTAATTGAGTCAGACTGAATGAGAAATATTTGTGCAGTGCCTGCCTACCTGAGGCCTGATCGACCAAGACACGCGAGTTGATGATCTGGCCATAGCGTGTGAACATATCCTCCACGTCTTTCTGTGTCATGGTCTTGGGCAGCCCACTAATGTAAAGATTGGCATCCTTAATACCGTCAGAGCTCGGCCTGGCGAAGGACACCTGATGAGAAGACAACAGGTCAGTTTCCATTGTGCAATTTATAGGGAAAATATGTATTTAAAAAAAATAATGCTTTGGAATTCATTTGACAAAATTACAAACATTATATATATTTTTTTATCCGATTCAAAATCAAAACTCCCAAAATGTCTCGTAAACTTTAAAAGAAAAACAAAAGAACAAAAAAATATTAAAAGCCACAAAATTCTGTCAGTGCTGAGGGAGAATGCACATTGCCGAGCAGCTACTTAGTAAAATAAATATAATTTCTAAAAATGGGTCCATTTTGAAAAGTTAAGCTATAAAAATAAAATAAAAATAAATGTAATTGTGAAATGATGCAGGGCTTTGAGTCGGCACGTCACACTCAAGCGAAACTAACTCTGCAATAACCAGTAGTGTTAAACTAAAAACTAAAGTAGTCTAAACAAAATTAATAAGCTTCAGTATAAATATGTGCCAAAAATAAAACCATGTCAGGTTACCCACACAGGCCAACTGCTTCAAATCAAACTTTCCAAACCCAATAAATTATAGAACAAAAACATTTAAATATTACATGATTGTTTAAGTAGACATGTTACCCAAATACCTTTATATGCTTTTGCAAATAGACACTTTGCAGGAGGGCTCCCCCTCAACTGCCCAGGGACTACTTGAGAAACATATCACATCCATCAGTTGAAACATGAAAACACCTGATTGCACGTTACCTTGATAGTTTTAGACTGTAGTCTCAGCCCATTGAGGGTATTGATAGCCCTTTCTGCATCACTAGCGTTAACATAGTTAACAAATCCGTACCCTAAACTGTGGCCTGGAGAAAAAAAAAGGGGGGAAAAAAACAACAAAATAAAATAACAAAAGTTTGTCCATATTTACAGATTGGATACCAGTCTTCCCACAGGAGATATCAGCACAATGCATTTTGGCAAAAACATTTGCAAAGGAAAACATTTTCTGCGAAATATGACTCAAGAAAAAAAGACCCACATTGAAAGTGTAAATGAAAAAACATTTTTCAAATAGAAGGGAGTAACAGCCTTATATAATAACAATAGATTAAAGCTTTATTATTCTATCAAAATGATCCAGGGGTCACGTTAATGAGGATTCTGAAAAAGGTCAAACAGAAAAAATATATCTTGCTGCATTTTAGTAAACGCAGATCAAAAATGGTCAATTCTGCTCGGCTTCAGTCAGGGTTCGCGCAAAATCATTACAAATGTAAAAGGACTCATTTCGTGCGTCGGTTGCACTTCGCTCAGATTCAAAAAGGCACTCGCACATCTATGCCATCTTTGTTGCAGGTGCATAGTAAATGGAATAAGATGAGAAAAATGAAGAATCCTGCAGACTGATCTTGCTAGCATCACTGCTCTTTATTAAGCTTTACGTAACGGCCTCAAGGACTTCGTCAGAGCTTTTGGGGGCCTTGAGGCCGATACATAAAGCTTAATAAAAGCAGTGGTACTAGCAAGAGCAGTGTGCGTGTTTCTTATTTTTTCCCTCACCTCCACTCAGATAAAGTATCTTTGCTCATCATTGGATCACCAGACTCACTGATGTGTAGTGTACTTTTCTCCAGTACTTTCCTCCGGTGTAGTTTTTCTTCAGTAGTAGGTTAATATGCAAGACTAACTTCAAGTAAAACACTTGACTTACAATATAAAATGCAGGTGAAATGTTTCTTTTAAATGGTCTGCGTTGTGAAAATGCGACCCTTGATATCGAACACTTAATTTAAAAAAAACTTGAACGTCCTCTTTCCAATAAATATTCACACGTTACAATTTGAAACTAAATAAATCCCATTATAACTAGTCACCAAAGAAAGGGTATTTAATGCTTGGTTTTACAATATGGAGTTATCACCACATCTAATAACATAGAGCAGCCATAATGCCCAATGAATCAAGAAAACAACCGCAAAGACCATAAACAAAACTCCCCAAAGACCACCATTAAAAGAGATACTCAAATAACAAAAGTTTAAAGAACAGATGTAACAAGGTGTAATATATAGCACAGAAAAACAGGAGTTGAAAAAAATATAAATACTATCCCTGATCCCAACACTAAATCAGGTAGTCTGCAATTAAAATTTAAAAAAACAAAAAAACATTTTAGGAAACACGCAGGAGTTGCATACAAAGTAAAATACAATTACGGTAACCCACAAATACTGCATGGAATTTACAGAGTAGTAATCAAGAAAGAAAATATTGGTAAAGTCAAACAAAAATACTTGATGTCACATTCAACATCAGACTTTTGTAGTGGACTACATGTGCAGACAGACACAGAAGGTCGGGGCCATGTACCACCTTATGGAGAGTGATTCAAGTAAATTAACTGAGGTCAAAAGAAAAGGGTTTGGACTCACTCTGGTTTTTGTGATAGGGATTACCTGCCACTTTATCGCGGATGAGTTTGGCAGACTCCACCTCGCCGATGCTGCTGAAGAGACTCCGCAACTCGTCCTGGCTCATGTTTTGGGGCAGGTAATTGACGATAAGGTTGGTTTTGGCATCTTTAGGCTCATCTGCCATGTGTTCGTCGTAATCGTTATCATAAACTACTTGCTAAAATTTCACGAGAATGGGATGAGAGGAAGTGAGCCATTCTGAAGACAACTTCATCAAGGGTGAGAAACAGTAAACTAGATCCGATCATAGAGAATGCTGCCCATGTTCCAAAAGAATAAGACATGCAAAACAGAATACTTTCTCAAAATACAGCCAAAATCGGTGGACTTACCTTTATATTAATTGAACCCTTACTTCCATGCCGCTGTGACTCTCTGTTGTCACCCTGACAACTCTGTACCTCACACACCTGCAAAAGAAACACGGGTTAATTTACAATCCTTTGATGCAGACAACGGAGCACTTGACACCATTCCACTCCTTTTCCCAGTTCTTGTCCATTTCACAAGTCATAATACAATGCAGGCCAAAACTTCTACGCAACAGCACAATACATCCCAGTGGGCATACAACATGATAAAGACGTATTTTACTGGTTGAAATCAGGTTGGAACGTCTTATAACCAGATCACAACCAGATGAGTGTTTTTCAAGAAATCTTAATTTAGTTGATATTTGGTTCAAATCTGACCAGTTATCCACACTGAACAAACATATTAAAAGCAACATTTTTTTTTTTTTTTTACTGCGTTAGAGTTCATAAGGAAGTCAAGTCAAATAAATAAATTAGGCCCTAATCTATGGATTTCACATGACTGCCTCATGCAGCATGACATCGCTTTTGCATGGTTGATCAGGTTGTTGATTGTGGCTTGTGGAATGTTGTCCCACTACTCTTCAATGGCTGTATGAGGTTGCCGGAACACGCTGTCGTACACGTCGATCCAAAGCATTCCAAATATGCTCAATGGGTAACATGTCTGGTGAGTATGCAGGTCATGGAAAAACTGGGATAGTGTCAGCTTCCGGGAATTATGTGCAGATCCTTGCAACATGGGGCTGTGGCAACAACAACAAGCAGGACTCAAACACCCCACAGGGCAGACATCCCAATTATTTGCGAAAGGAAGCGACGCAGAGGACGAAGAGCCGGATGCCTCGTCCGGATCCGCAGAAGACAACTAGAAAAGCTGCCGTTAACGTCAATATTACTCGCCAACGTGCAATCATTGGACAATAAACTAGACGAGGTAAGATCACGAATATCCTACCAACGGGACATCAAAAACTAATATCCTATGCTTCACGGAATCGGGGCTGAATGACATGGATATTCAGCTAGCGGGATACACGCTGCACTGGCAGGATAGAACAGCACACTCCGGTAAGACGGGGGGGGCAGTCTGTTCATAATTGTAAACAGCTGGTGCACGTAATCTAAGGAAGTCTTTAGATTTTGCTTGCCTGAAGTAGAGTATATTGTGATAAACTGCAGGCCACACTACTTGCCTAGAGAGTTCTCAGCTATACTTTTCGTGGCTGTTTATTTACCACCACAGACAGATGCTGGCACTAAGACCGCACTCAGTCAGCTGAGTAAGGAAATAAGCAAACAGGAAACCACTCACCCAGAGGCGGCGCTCCTAGTGGCCGGAGACTTTAATGCAGGGAAACTTAAATCAGTTCTACCAAATCTCTAACATGTTAAATGTGCAACCAGAGGAAAAAATAATAATTCTAGATCACCTGTACTCCACACACAGAGATGCGTACAAAGCTCTCCCTCGCCCTCAATTTGGCAAATCTGACCATAATTCTATCATCCTGATTCCTGCTTACAAGCAAAAATTAAAGCAGGAAGCACCAGTGACTCGGTCTATAAAACAAATGGTCAGATGAAGCAGATGCTAAACTACAGGACTGTTTTGCTATCACAGACTGGAACATGTTCCGGGATTCTTCCGATGACATTGAGGAATACATCACATCAGTCACTGGCTTTATCAATAAGTGCATTGAGGACGTTGTCCCCACAGTGACTGTACGTACATACCCCAACCAGAAGCCATGGATTACAGGCAACATTCGCATTGAGCTAAAGGGTAGAGCTGCCGCTTTCAAGGTGCGGGACTCTAACACGGAACATTACAAGAAATCCCGCTATGCCCTGCGACGAACCATCAAATAGGCAAAGCGTCAATACAGGGTTAAGATTGAATCATACTACACCGGTTCCAACACTCGTCGGATGTGGCAGGGCTCGCAAACTATTACAGACTACAAAAGGGAAGCACAGCCGCGAGCTGCCCAGTGACACGAGCCTACCAGACGAGCCAAATCACTATGCTCGCTTTGAGGGAAGCAACACGGAGGCATGCATGAGAGCATCAGCTGTTCCGGACGACTGTGTGATCACGCTCTCCATAGCTGACGTGAGTAAGACCTTTAAAAAGGTCAACATACACAAGGCTGCGGGGCCAGACGGATTACCAGGACGTGTGCTCCGGCATCCGGGCATGTGCTGACCAACTGGCAGGTGTCTTCACTGACATTTTCACCCTCTCCCTGTCGGAGTCTGTAATACCAACATGCTTCAAGCAGACCACCATAGTCCCTGTGCCCAAGAACACAAAGGCAACCTGCCTAAATGACTACAGACCCGTAGCCATGAAGTGCTTTGAAAGGCTGGTAATGGCTCACATCAACACCATTATCCCAGAAACCCTAGACCTTCAATTTGCATGCCGCCCAAACAGATCCACAGATGATGCAATCTCTATTGCACTCCACACTGCCCTTTCCCACCTGGACAAAAGGAACACCTATATGAGAATGCTGTTCATTGACGACAGCTCAGCGGTCAACACCATAGTACCCTCAAAGCTCATCACCAATCTAAGGATCCTGGGACTAACCACCTCACTCTGCAACTGGATCCTGGACTTCCTGACAGGCCACCCCCAGGTGGTGAGGGTAGATAGCAACACATCTGCCACGCTGATCCTCAACACTGGAGCTCCCCAGGGACGCATGCTCAGTCCCCTCCTGTACTCCCTGTTCACCCACGACTGCATGACCAGGCACGACTCCAACACCATCATTAAGTTTGCTGACGACACAACAGTGGTAGGCCTGATCACCGACAAAGACGAGACAGCATATAAGGAGGAGGTCAGAGACCTGGCCGGGTGGTGCCAGAATAACAACCTATCCCGCAACGTAACCAAGACTTAGGAGATGATTGTGGACTACAGGAAAAGGAGCACCGAGCACGTCCCCATTCTCATCGACAGGGCTGTAGTGGAGCAGGTTGAGAGCTTCTAATTCCATGGTGTCCACATCACCAACAAACTAGAAAGGTCCAAACACACCAAGACAGTCGTGAAGAGGGCACGACAAAGCCTATTAGCCAGCTGAGTCCAAAGTTTATTCAGGAATGTCCGTTTCAAATCTCAGACTGATAAAGTTGTAATGTGCCGATTCTCTTCACTGCAGATCTGACCCATCACACCACTCTTCAAGAGGGCCACCACGCTCCAGTTCACCTTCTGTGCTCAGAGGTCCTTGATGAGGATCTACCCCACCCCGCCACTCTTAATCATTAATAAAATAAAACAATGGGACTTCATATACTCTGTACCAGTATTTCTATACGTGTAAAGCCTGTGGGTGAATTATTAAACAATTACTGTATGCAGATGTGCAATTTTGTTAAAACATTTGTTTTTGCCATTGCGTGATCTATTTTAAATGTAAGAATATACGTTTCAGATTCCAACTTTAATTGGTAACTTGGAAAATAAATAGAAATATAATGAACAATGTTTTCAATATCCAACTATCCTCCAAAATACTTTTTACAGTAGGTAATATACTGCAGTCAGGTGGTCATTACCAGGTTATGATAAGGTCTTAACTATGACCAGTAGGCTACATAATATAGGTGGTCAGAATGATGACCATTTGGTCAAATGAAAAGGTCACAATTATGACCAACTGGTTGTTTGGTTGGTCAGAAAAATGCATCATATTCTGGTCAGTAAAAAGACGTGAAGAAAAATGTGTCCCTTTTCAACCAGAATAAAACGTCTTTTCAACCTGGTTTTGCCCACTGGGATAGTTACAAAATAACTTTCAAAAACGTTTGATAGAGCCACTCACTTTGAGGTATCTGATGTGTCCCCTTCTGACTGCCATGTAGATGCTTCACAAATGCAGATGCTGAAATAAAAAAAAGTAACAGTTCGCTACAAATGAACATAAACAAGTCAGGCGGAGGGGGTCCTAGCTGAACCAGTATCTTGGCAAAGGAGAGGATGAATATGACGAGATCTACTTTCTGCCAAGAAAGCTACCCGTCAAGCACCGATAGAACAACGAGACATTTATAAATATGTTGAAATATCTGTGAAGAAACGTTTCCACTCACTACCAAATATGGTAGAGGAAGCCGACTAGTCGGTAGTGGGAGAAGATGGAATGAGATGGGGATTTTGGCCGACATTCACCAAATTCTCTCATCGATTAAACATTTACAGTTGAAGTCAGAAGTCTACATACACCTTAGCCAAATACATTTAAACTCAGTTTTTTTTTACAATTCCTGACATTTAATCCTAGTAAACATTCCCTGTTTTAGGTCAGTTAGGATCACCACTTCAGTTTAAGAATGTGAAATGTCAGAATAATAGTAGAGTGATTTACTTCAGCATTTCTTTCTTTCATCATATTCCCAGTGGGTCAGAAGTTTACATACACTCAATTAGTATTTGGTAGCATTGCCTTTCAATTGTTTAACTTGGGTCAAACATTTCCGATAGCCTTACCCAAGCTTCCCACAATACGTTGGGTGAATTTTGGCCAATTCCTCCTGACAGAGCTGGTGTAACTGAGTCAGGTTTGAAGGCTTCCTTGATCGCACACGCTTTTTCAGTTCTGCCCACAAATTTTACGGTCAGGGCTTTGTGATGGCCAACTCCAATACCTTCACTTTGTTGTCCTTAAGCCATTTTGCCACAACTTTGGAAGTATGCTTGTGGTCATTGTCCATTTGTGACCAAGCTTTTAACTTCCTGACTGATGTCTTATGTTGCTTCAATACACCTCCATAATTTTACTTCCTCATGATGCCATCTATTTTATGAAGTGCACCAGTCCCTCCTGCAGCAAAGCACCTCCACAACATGATGCTGCCACCCCCATGCTTCACGGTTGGGATGGTGTTCTTTGACTTGCAAGCCTCACCCCTTTTTCCTCCAAACATAGTGATGGTCATTATGGCCAAACGGTTCTTTGTCCACATGTGCAATTGCAAACCATTGTCTGGCTTTTTTGTGGCGGTTTTGGAGCAGTGGCTTCTTCCTTGCTGAGCGGCCTTTCAGTTTATGTCGATATAGGTTTCGTTTTACTGCGGATATAGATACTTTTGTACCCGTTTCCTCCAGCATCTTCACAAGGTCCTTTGCTGTTGATCTGGGATTGATTTGCACTTTTTACACCAAAATACATTCATCTCTTGGAGACAGAACATGTCTCCTTCCTGAGCAGTATGATGGCTGCATGGTGGTTATACTTGCGTACTATTGTTTGTACAGATGAACATGGTACTTTCAGATGTTTGGAAATTGCTCCCAAAGATGAACCAGACTTGTGGAGGTCTAAAAAAAAAAGTCTGAGGTCTTGGCTGATTTCCCCATGATGTCAAGCAAAGAGGCACTGAGTTTGAAGGTAGGCCTTGAAATACATCCACAGGTACACCTTCAATTGACTCAAATGATGTCAATTAGCATATCAGAAGCTTCTAAAGCCATGACATCATTTTCTGGAATTTTCCAAGCTGTTTATAGGCACAGTCAACTTAGTGTATGTAAACTTCCGACCCACTGGAATTGTGATACAGTGAATTATAAGTGTAGTAATCTGTCTGTAAACAATTGTTGGAAAAAACACTTGTGTTGTGCACAAAGTAGATGTCTATAATCTGTTTTGAACAGTGGACTAAGTTTTAAATTGCGTTGTTTAGGACGGCAAAGGCGAAATGAGTAATTGCAAATGCACACTTCAGAGTAGGCATTCCTTAATATAAATATGCAATACATGACTGTGCCAGATTGCAGAAAAACTGATGAATTTACAAATGCGCAACACCCGCTGAATACGACCAGTGTCAGCAAAAACATTTATTAAATTAAATTGTTGCCAAGCAGCACAGTTAGTCACCAACGATCTGAATAACCTGAAAACAGCCTAACCAGCGAGTAAAATGGTACGAGTGAAGTGTTCTCTCATTTTATGTCTGGAAATAGCTAGCAAGCTAGCCAACGTTAGCTTGGGTGCTTGACTATCATTGTAAGGTCAGAACCCTCGGGTCTACCCTACTCCTCGGCCAGAGCGTCCAGAACGCACTCTGGAAATCCAGGGGTACCGTCATAAATTCACTCTGGCTATCTACTCCAATTTCAGAGCACTCAGTGTGCCAGAGCGCAGAATAACGGATGAATTTACTAACGCTCAACACCCACTGAATATGGCCAGTGTCCGTAAACGTCGGCAAAAACGCGTAATTAAATTGTTGCCAGCAGCACAGTTACAGTCACCAACGATCTGGATAACATGGAAACATCTTTGCTAGGGCGAGTATAATGGTCAGCGGGGAACAATCTGGCAAGCTCTGAATTTAGTGTTGCCAGAATGTCCATTCGTAAATTCAGAGCGTTTCGCTCACGGAGCGGTCAGAGTGCACACTGGAGGCTCTGGCTGAGGAGTAGTGTTGAGTCGAGCATTCTGACCTCACAACGGCAGTCAAGTACACAAGTTAATGTTGGCTAGCTACTTCCAGACATAAAATGAGAGAACACTTCACTCTGACCATTTTACTCACCCTAGCAAAGCTGGTTAAACTGTGGACGTTTGCTGACACCGACATATTCAACGGGTGTTGAGCGTTTGTAAATTCGTCAGTTATTATGCGCTCTGACACTCAGATGAGAGTGCTCTACAATCGGAGTAGATAGCCAGAGTGACTTTATGAACACACCCCAGATTGGATTTACGACAAATAAATAAATAAACTGGCTGATGTGTTCCCATTAGAAACGACAGGCTGCGGTCTATCTTGGTTAAGTTATAAAAAATATGTGGTTCAAGCTATCCTTCACCAGCTCAAAATATTTCCGTTACTCACCAAATATGCCTGCAACTATTGTAATTTACTGTTACTCCCGGTATGTACTTCCAAAAAATTCGAAATAAAAATGCACAACAACCGATTTTTTTGTATGCATTGTTCTTGACTGGAAGAGGTTTTAAAAAACGATACATTTACATTTTTTTCTGTGGCTTGTACATTTTTATGTAGACCTTTTTTGGAAGTAGATATTGGGCGTAACTGCAGCAAATGTAGATCGTTGCAGGCAGGGCAGGCATATTTGGGAGCCAATGAGCTCCATCAAAGACGGGTTTATTGCTCTATTTGGCGCGATTTATGCTCAAATTGCATGTAGTAACGTCGTTAATTTGACTAACTAGCTAACGTTAGCCAGTACTGGCAGCTTTGGACCAGACGAGGACGAAACGGACTCACCAGTCAGATAACGTTTAAGACGTAAGGTTAGCTGACCATCTTTGGCAGTATGCAGTAGCTAACTAACACCAATGATGGTCGATAAATGAAAAATCGTCCACTCAGGCAGTTTACCATTGAAAAGTGTGTCTACGTAATGACCGGGGGTGGCTCACAGACACCAATCATGCGATAACTGCCTAGTCGACTTAAGTCATTGAAACCAGACTTAAAAAAAAAAAATTCGTTCCCCTATTATTCACCTCTGGCTAACACTATTAGCGAACTATCAATGCAAGTTTGGCATATGTTTATAACCCATATGTCTTGCATTAGTGAACACAGCAGACAATACGAGACGGTAGGAAGTAAATAGATTGCTATTTAGGTAACGTTAGTAAATAAAGGCATAGTAGCATTCGCTAGCTACTAACGTTACTAGGCCGGTTTGTCTGGACCGCATTGCACATACATAGTTAGTGAACGTTACCTACTTAACTTACTAGCTAGTTACATTGTGCACGAATGGGAAAGATAACTAGGTCACTAAATACATTGTCATTGGATTAACGTACCTGCTTTACCGCTACTCCTGTGATTAATAATAGGCCGAAAAACTGACCTGTACGCGGAAACCAATTTAGAAACAAATCTGCGGCGACCAAGCTAGCCAGCTATTTTTTCTTTCTCTTCCGTCCAACAAAAATTAAACACCGGTGGCGCTAACACGCGCAGTCGTGTGGTTGCAACACAGTCTCTCATTAACTATGTACAAATAAGCACAATGTTTTTTTATGTACTAATTAATAGAACACATTCATGTCGCATCTCGCTCACAACTGTAACACCGAAGACCTCTGATGTGCCACGCCCATTCTGCATTTCTTTAAACTTGATGCGAGTTTGTGTTATTAGTACAAATAAACATAACTGCTTATTTGGATGTAGCTAGCTATTTTACTGTTAGAACGCAAGGTTCGCCATCGGACAAGAATCGAGCCGTAATATAGCATTTTCTGTATTTCGACCCGTATAACTCTAAACTCTTAAACTCTAAACTTTGATTTCAACTAGTTACGCGGATTGGTTCACCTTGTAGACAAGTGATATTTATTCACTCTGGCCAACCGTATCTTGTATGCTAACGTTAGCTTTTTGGTTCAAAGTTAACGTTTGGGGCTTTTTAGCTAGCTACTCGCTGTTATTAATTATGTAAAAAGCCAATAATATCAATTGTTTAACACATGGAAATCATTGTTTTGTGAATTATTGAGTTATTTATTTCATGACTTAAAAGTGGCGGGCTGTGAGTGACGGACTGTGAAACTCAATCTCCCATGATTCCGTAGTACCGGAACTTACTATCATCATTTGTACCGGAACTGATAGTGTTGTGTTCGTTGTTATTACACTTCAGTGGTTGTGTGGAATACTTCACCCAACTTAAAATAAGACCATATACCATATAATAAACATAATAAACTATTTTAATTAGATATGTGATGGTGTACTGTAGCTAGTTTATTTATTGCCTGTATGTGTCCCATATAACTGATTCCATAGTTACACTGGTGTCTGCACATTTAAAACTGTAAACTAAGTCTCTTTTTGCTGCCTGTATATCAATTGTGCAAATGTGAATATACAAATATAGTTCATAAATAATAATACCAGGATTGCTCACACCTAATATTTGAGTGAATTAAAGCAGATCAATAACAAAACATTTGAGTGTTAACTGTGGAAGCTTTTGCTTTTACACAATATAATGAAATCCCACAATAAGAAAATTCACCTATCCCCACAATAACGAATCCTTTTCCTTGTTGACTTAATTTTTATTTGACCTTTAATGACCCAATAAGGGTTAAAACAAAAATGTAAAATGTGGTTGGGAAACCCTGCACTAAAGAAACTCCAAGAGAGATGCCAAGAGCGAGATCTCCCTTGCGGGATTTCTTAACAGACTTATCAAGGCTAGCGTCGTTCAACTGTCAGGCAGCATGACTACCTTGTTAGGACATTTCTAACTACTACTAAATGCTGTTGCAAAATACTAATGATTTTTTGCTGGCTCACTGGCTTTTATTTCAATGTGGTATTAAATACAAAGTAGTGATATAAAATGTTCAAATGCTCGGACCGATTGACTGTAACCTAAGCCTCTGTCTTGCAGGCATGAACTCTTAGGTATGTATTAAAAATAGATTCAAAATGTTATATCACTCCCAAAATAAGAGGAGCCACAGCTACGGTACATTAAAACCACATAGTCATGGACTTGTAATTGAATGATATATGTACAGTGCCATGCGAAAGTATTCGGCCCCCTGGAACTTTGCGACCTTTTGCCACATTTCATGCTTCAATCATAAATATATAAAACTGTATTTTTTTGTGAAGAATCAACAACAAGTGGGACACAATCATGAAGTGGAACGACATTTATTGGATATTTCAAACTTTTTTAACAAATCAAAAACTGAAAAATTGGGCGTGCAAAATTATTCAGCCCCCTTAAGTTAATACTTTGTAGCGCCACCTTTTGCTGCGATTACAGCTGTAAGTCGCTTGGGGTATGTCTCTATCAGTTTTGCACATCGAGAGACTGACATTTTTTCCCATTCCTCCTTGCAAAACAGCTCGAGCTCAGTGAGGTTGGATGGAGAGCATTTGTGAACAGCAGTTTTCAGTTCTTTCCACAGATTCTCGATTGGATTCAGGTCTGGACTTTGACTTGGCCATTCTAACACCTGGATATGTTTATTTTTGAACCATTCCATTGTAGATTTTGCTTTATGTTTTGGATCATTGTCTTGTTGGAAGACAAATCTCCGTCCCAGTCTCAGGTCTTTTGCAGACTCCATCAGGTTTTCTTCCAGAATGGTCCTGTATCTGGCTCCATCCATCTTCCCTGTCCCTGCTGAAGAAAAGCAGGCCCAAACCATGATGCTGCCACCACCATGTTTGACAGTGGGGATGATGTGTTCAGGGTGATGAGCTGTGTTGCTTTTACACCAAACATAACATTTTGCATTGTTGCCAAAAAGTTCAATTTTGGTTTCATCTGACCAGAGCACCTTCTTCCACATGTTTGGTGTGTCTCCCAGGTGACTTGTGGCAAACTTTAAACAACACTTTTTATGGATATCTTTAAGAAATGGCTTTCTTCTTGCCACTCTTCCATAAAGGCCAGATTTGTGCAATATACGACTGATTGTTGTCCTATGGACAGAGTCTCCCACCTCAGCTGTAGATCTCTGCAGTTCATCCAGAGTGATCATGGGCCTCTTGGCTGCATCTCTGATCAGTCTTCTCCTTGTATGAGCTGAAAGTTTAGAGGGATGGGCCAGGTCTTGGTAGATTTGCAGTGGTCTGATACTCCTTCCATTTCAATATTATCGCTTGCACAGTGCTCCTTGGGATGTTTAAAGCTTGGGAAATCTTTTTGTATCCAAATCCGGCTTTAAACTTCTTCACAACAGTATCTCGGACCTGCCTGGTGTGTTCCTTGTTCTTCATGATGCTCTCTGCGCTTTTAACGGACCTCTGAGACTATCACAGTGCAGGTGCATTTATACGGAGACTTGATTACACCCAGGTGGATTGTATTTATCATCATTAGTCATTTAGGTCAACATTGGATCATTCAGAGATCCTCACTGAACTTCTGGAGAGAGTTTGCTGCACTGAAAGTAAAGGGGCTGAATAATTTTGCACGCCCAATCTTTCAGTTTTTGATTTGTTAAAAAAGTTTGAAATATCCAATAAATGTCGTTCCACTTCATGATTGTGTCCCACTTGTTGTTGATTCTTCACAAAAAAATACAGTTTTATATCTTTATGTTTGAAGTCTGAAATGTGGCAAAAGGTCGCAAAGTTCAAGGGGGCCGAATACTTTCACAAGGCACTGTATCTAATATAATGACCTACAGTTTATATCATCATTTGAGTGGATTCCTATCTCGTCACCCAAAAAACTCAGTTATACTAATGCCTTTAAGTTACATTATATAAATAACACAATTTTTATTTAATAGTTTTCAGTACCAGTACCCATCCTCCTGCAGTACCCATGCTCTTGCACCTATCCCCACAAGATACAGGTACAGTATGCTAGAATGCCAAACATATGCCATGCCAAACTTTTAAAAAGTTAATACAGCCAAGCTATTCTTTTCATCAATTCTGTCATTACATTTTTATACTCCACAAGACTCCCTGATGCAGGACCTAGAGCAGGTGCTGGAGAGTTTCACAGGGCCAGATTGTATGTAACCTCAAAGGTGACTTGGGCAGAGAGGCAGACCTTGTGTGCACAAAAGTGGGGGGAAAAGAGAGTTTTATTGCCCCTTGTCCCCAAACGACCTTAATTCACCAGGATGATGAGGGGTCCCTTACCTTCCAGGAGCAAGGTGTGTGTTTATTTTTTAAGTGTTTCAATCCAATCTCTTAAATCTGATAGCACCTCCTTCGATACCCACTTTTACGTCATGCTGCACAATTTTCAAATCATAAGTATCTACAGTCCAAATACACTGCTCAAAAAAATAAAGGGAACACTAAAATAACACATCCTAGATCTGAATGAATGGAATATTCTTATTAAATACTTTTTTCTTTACATAGTTGAATGTGCTGACATCAAAATCACACAAAAATGATCAATGGAAATCAAATTTATCAACCCATGGAGGTCTGGATTTGGAGTCACACTCAAAATTAAAGTGGAAAACCACACTACAGGCTGATCCAACTTTGATGTAATGTCCTTAAAACAAGTCAAAATGAGGCTCAGTAGTGTGTGTGGCCTCCACGTGCCTGTATGACCTCCCTACAATGCCTGGGCATGCTCCTGATGAGGTGGCGGATGGTCAACTCCTGGACAGTCTGTGGTGCAACGTATCTAATGGTGGATGGAGCGAGACATGATGTCCCAGATGTGCTCAATTGGATTCAGGTCTGGAGAACGGGCGGGCCAGTCCATAGCATCAATGCCTTCCTCTTGCAGGAACTGCTGACACACTCCAGCCACATGAGGTCTAGCATTGTCTTGGAGGAACCCAGGGCCAACCGCACCAGCATATGGTCTCACAAGGGGTCTGAGGATCTCATCTCGGTATGTGACGTAGAAGTCCGTCACTGGCCGCGGGCAGCATTTGGTTCTTTAACGCACACACATATTCATCACTCCTCCCTGCGCCATTATACCATAAGTTAACAATGTGGGTCGACACACAAATTAACTTCTCTCTTGGTGCATGCATTTCACACTTGTCAAGGTTCATATTTGAGAGATACAATAATTATTATACTTATCAATGTTGTGGATGAGCGCTTTGTTTGTTTGTTCTGTTCCTCTCTCTCCATCTCTGTAGCTTCCGGGTATGCTGGAAAAGGACCCGAGCTAAGGGAATTGGGTTGGCTCTATAGTGCCTGTCCCAAATGGCTCATTAATGCATATGGGCATATTGAAAGATATTGTCAGTAGTGATGTAATGTTGTAAATGTTATGTTGTGATATTGTTTAAAACCGTGTTGCAATGTATATCCTTTAGTATGTTTAGTTCATGGAAAATGTAGGTTTGTATTGTTAATTGATTAATTAATTAGGGTTAATTGTTCTGAAGGGAGGGGCTAGCCCTACAAAAGGAGCCTCTCTTTCAGTTATGGAGAGGCAATTTTGGATTGAGCTGTGGATGGGGCGGCATTGGTTTTAAGCTGTCCCATAAGGTAGACGTTGATGGCAGTACTGTTGTTTTTTGTTCCGGAATCACTTGTAAATAAACACCTTTGCACAGAAGAACTTTTGCGGCTCAGCCATCTTTTTATTTTGATAGAGGTTAGGTTATCCAGTTTAGCCTTCTGGCCTACTCTACGTGACACGGTACCTAATGGCAGTCAGGCTACCTCTGGCGAGCACATGGAGGGCCCCCAAAGAAATGCCACCTCACACCATGACTGACCCACCGCCAAACCGGTCATGCTGGAGGATGTTGCAGGCAGCAGAACGTTCTCCACGGCGTCTCCAGACTCTGTCACGTCTGTCACGTGCTCAGTGTGAACCTGCTTTCATCTGTGAAGAGCACAGGGCGCCAGTGGCGAATTTGCCAATCTTGGTGTTCTCTGGCAAATGCCAAACGTCCTGCACGGTGTTGGGCTGTAAGCACAACCCCCACCTGTGGACGCCGGGCCCTCATACCACCCTCATGGAGTCTGTTTCTGACCGTTTGAGCAGACACATGCACATTTGTGGCCTGCTGGAGGTCATTTTGCAGGGCTCTGGCAGTGCTCCTCATTGCACCAAGGCGGAGGTAGCGGTCCTGCTGCTGGGTTGTTGCCCTCCTACGGCCTCCTCCACGTCTCCTGATGTACTGGCCTATCTCCTGGTAGTGCCTCCCTGCTCTGGACACTACGCTGACAGACACAGCAAACCTTCTTGCCACAGCTCGCATTGATGTATCATCCTGGATGAGCTGCACTATCTGAGCCACTTGTGTAGGTTGTAGACTCCGTCTCATGCTACCACTAGAGTGAAATTCACCGCCAGCATTCAAAAGTGACCAAAACATCAGCCAGGAAGCTGATGTGGTACCACCTGCAGAACCACTCCTTTATTGGGGGTGTCTTGCTAATTGCCTATAATTTCCACCTGTTGTCTATTCCATTTGCACAACAGCATGTGAAATGTATTGTTAATCAGTGTTGCTTCCTAAGTGGACAGTTTGATTTCACAGAAATGTGATTGACTTGGAGTTACATTGTGTTGTTTAAGTGTTCCCTTTATTTTTTTGAGCAGTGTAGTATATTTTCAAGGTTCTCAAGGCTCCAATATCGATATAACACTGTTTTTTATAAGCATTTACATACATACACTTGTTTTCTGCCATGAAGCTCTATACACCACTAGGAAATGTTATATTTTAACAAGCCATGTCTGGTCATGGAATCCCCCCCAAAATGTTGTTTTGTTTTTTGTAGCTCAGACATGTGGCTTGGCAAAAATATATTTGGGATGAATCAAACATATTTGTGAAATCTCATACCCCTGCTGGCTATGGGGTGCATTGTAGCACCCCCAAAGCTGCAATTTATCCAAACTTTAATGATTTGTAAGTCAAGAACAGATGAACATATCCAAACATTATTTGACATGAAGGTTTACTAAGGACCCTAAATTAAATTATGAGGCTCCAATATTTAAAACCTCTTAAACAAGGTTCTCTAGTGGCACAGCTAGCACTGCGATGCAGTGCCTTAGACCACTGAGCCACTCGGGAGGCCCATTCTTCCATTTGTGTTTATGGGTTACCTTTAGAGGAGTCCTGTGACACTTGTGGGGGTTGTAGAGAAAACAGAGAACACCATCGTGTTCGTGAGAGTCTCCCGTTTCCATAGAGTGGTCATAAAAGTTAGCATGGTCACAAACCGTTCGGACGCTACAGACGTGAGAAGACCGATTTCCGGGATGTCTCATGGTCAGATAAACATCGCTGTAGCATGGCCACCTTCCACCGCAGATGCAAAAGGCCGACATGTGGTGGATTGCGATGCAGCCCGTGAAAAAAACACAATATCTCTAGTTTAAACGGATACATTTTGATGGTGCGTCAATATACTCTTAATTAATGTGGTGTATCTTCAGCCATAATGTAAATCTAAAGATAGATTTCTCAGGTGCTTGGTTAAATGAACAGTTAGAAAACGGAAAAAAATCTGCAAACTAATGCTCCCCAAATGTGGTTTCCACAGTTACACAGAGTTTCATATTAATAAATTGACATTCTGATATCTATATATTTTTTAATAAGATGGGAACTACAGTAGGGTCTGGAATTATTGACACCCTTGATAAAGATGAGCAAAAATGACTGTACAAAATAAATAATTAAAATACTGAGCTATATGCTGTATGCTCAAAGAGATTTTGTTTAACAAGTATTACTTTTTTTCTCATTTACAATCAGTCTTGATATGTTACATTCCTTTCCATATCCTGTTTCTCTCGCTCCTAGACCCAACTATTATGCTCTCTTAAAGGTGTACTTCTATCCTGAACGTCATTGTAAATAATAGTTCAGTTTCATTTAATGTGTACGTACAGGACTAAAGTCTACATCCAAGACTAAAGTCTTCTCTATCTAGACTAAAAAGGGGCAGCTTTTTACCGTTTTTCGTTTCACCACTAGCTGCTAATGTAGCATTAGCATGTGTGATATTCTTGACAAGTAAGATATGTGTGTGAACATAGAGATGTGTTCTATTGAATTATATGATTGTGAGGTACTCTCTCTTCTCATTTCTTAAACCTCTACGGGATTGGTGTCCCCCCGGCGGGACGGTTGAGCTAAAGTGCGCTAATGTGGTTGGCATGACGTTGTAAGTAACAAGACAATTTCCCAGGACAGTTAGTTATGTACTTGAACATGTATCAATTGAACAAATCGACACATTTGGGCAGACTTGATACAACATTTTGAACAGTAATGCAATTGTTCATTGGATCAGTTTAAAACTTTGCACATACACTGCTGCCATCTAGTGGTCAAAATCTAAATTGTGCCACGACTCCTAAGTTTTATAATGACCTTTCTCTTGCATTTCAAAGATCATGGAACAAAAAATAAAATAAAAATGTTTTTCTATTGTATTGTGTTTTTTCTTTGTATGTTTTTTCTTTGTATTATCTTTTACCAGATCTAATGTGTTATATTTTCCTACATTAATTTCACATTTCCATAAACTTCAACGTGTTTGCTTTCAAATGGTATCAAGAATATGCATATCCTTGCTTCAGTTCCTGAGCTACAGGCAGTTAGATTTGGGTATGTCATTTTAGGCGAAAATGGAAAAAAAGGGTCTGATCTTTAAGAGGTTTTAACTGTCTCTCATGCAGGCTACAGCGTGAAGGCTACAATAAATAAAATATGAGTGAACTGAATGAAGGTTATAGACAGTATGAAAGTGGCTGATGTAACTTAAAGAAATCACTATGATGAATATAAGGAAAATGGTTTTCTAATACTATTTATGAGTATTTCTGTCACGTATACTCCCTCTCCGGCCTCTAGGTCATCAGGCTGCTGATTATCCCGCACACCTGTCACCATTGTCTCGCGCACCTGCGCCTCACCATTATCTTCCCTATATCTGTCACTCCCCTTGGTTCTTTCCTTAGGTGTTATTGGCTCTGTTTTCATGTCGGTGCGTTGTTTGTGTTTCGTGTTCATTGTTTCTTTTATTAAACCACTCACTCTCCGAACTTGCTTCCTGACTCTCAGCGCACTCGTTACAGAGTTTTTTTATTTTATGTGTCAGAGAAATGACATCTGGTCCGGGAACTGCTACAGGCTCTTATGCCTCAGCCGGATCGCCAGGCCCCCCTGCTTCACCCGGCTCGTCTGGTTTTCATGCCTTAGCCGGATCGCCAGGCTCCCCTGCCTCAACCGATCTGTCAAGTTACCGCGCCCCAGCTGACTCGACAGGTTCCCGTACCTCCGCTGGCGTGACAGGTTCTCACGCATCAGCAAGTGTGACCGGTCCGCTCCTGAGCCCCGGGCTGGAACTGCGCGTCAATGAGGGGGTACTGTCACGTATACTCCCTCTCCGGCCTCTAGGTCATCAGGCTGCTGATTATCCCGCACACCTGTCACCTGCACCTCATGACACTCAGCTGGACTCCATCACCTACTTCCCTATATCTGTCACTCCCCTTGGTTCTTTCCTCAGGTGTTATCAACTCTGTTTTCATATCGGTGCGTTGTTTGTGTTTTGTGTTCATTGTTTCTTTTATTTAAAAAAACAACAACACTCACTCCCTGAACTTGCATCCCGACTCTCAGCACAGTCGTTACAATTTCAACAATAACATAGCATCCAAT
The DNA here is from genome assembly GCF_034236695.1 of Oncorhynchus nerka. Classification (NCBI taxonomy): domain Eukaryota; kingdom Metazoa; phylum Chordata; class Actinopteri; order Salmoniformes; family Salmonidae; genus Oncorhynchus; species Oncorhynchus nerka. Next base: position 52,535,772 of record NC_088419.1, on the reverse strand, counting down.
GACACATGTCATGCTTGGATATTACACTTTAAATATATGTATGCATGTACAGTATACAAAAATACAAGTAATGTTCTTCTCTGTGTCCTGCTCAGTTTTTTTATTAATATATGGCTGCTGCCCTCTTATTACAAACGGACAGGATATGGTGGCTCAGAGCCTTGATAATCTTGTCCAGGCGAGGTTTGGGCATGGCTTGGCAGTGGAACCAATAATCATACCAGGCCCCAGACTGGCTCAGTGGGCAACAATACATTGCATCAGTATTGATCAGGTGGCTTCCAACGTGCTTGGATACATAGAGCTTGTAGTCCCGCAGAGGGCAGCGTTCTGGATCATCGGCCAGGCCGTACATCCGTACGGGCCACTGGTCTGGGAAATGAGTATTGTTCCACTCCAGGTATTCCAGTTTTCCCCCATCGCCTGACCCCAGGTGGGTCTCCGTGGTCATGTGGAAGTTAGAGATATGCCCGAGCCAGACTCCCTGAAGGTAGAACTTCCCAAAGGCTTTGAGATTGTTGAGCAGGACCAAGTTGAGCAGCCCGTCCGGTGTGGCTCTAGACAGGAACCTTGCATGCCTTAGTGTCGCCTCCTCTTCTCTCCTCAAGCTCTGGATCACCCGGATGGCTCTGTCCCACTCCCTCTGCTTCAAGTGCTGACAGCAGTTATTCAGTTCCCTAATGGTGTTCGTGAACTCATCTGACTTCCAGATACTGAAGCTGCACCATTGGTTCTGTAGATCACGATCCAGCATAAGGGGTTGTAAGGGTGTTCCTGCTCAGGAACTCCTCCCACACGTACTGGAAAAAGGGGACCAATAACCTGTCTAGGTCGGCGATAGAAAGGCTGCCTGGGCAATGGGCCCCTGGATGGTTTTGAGAGTTTAGTCGTGGGACAAAGCTCATGATATTGCCCAGGTTGGGATTCACTTTATTTGGTCCGCCTGAAGAAAACATAGACAAATAACAATCACACATTACATACCTTGCCCACATACCATTTATATTGAAAGTAATATTCATTGTGAGTAACTATAACCTACACAATTATAAACTCAGCAAAAAAAGGAATGTCCCTTTTTCAGGACCCTGTCTTTCAAAGATAATTCGTAAAAATCCAAATAACTTCACAGATATTCATTGTAAAGGGTTTAAACACTGTTTCCCTTGCTTGTTTAATGAACCATAAACAATTGATGAACACGCACCTGTGGAACGGTCGTTAAGACACTAACAGCTTACAGACGGTAGACAATTAAGGTCACAGTTATGAAAACTTAGGACACTAAAGAGGCCTTTCTTCTGACTCTGAAAAACACCAAAAGAAAGATGCCCAGGGTCCCTGCTCATCTGCGTGAACATGCCTTAGTCATGCTGCAAGGAGGCATGAGGACTGCAGATGTGGCCAGGGCAATAAATTGTGATGTCCGTACTGTGAGACATCTAAGACAGCGCAACAGGGAGACGGGACAGACAGCTAATCGTCCTCGCAGTGGCAGACCACGTGTAACAATACCTGCACAGGATTGGTACATCCGAACATCACACCTGCGGGAAAGGTACAGGATGGCAACAACACCTGCAAGAGTTACACCAGCAACGCACAATCCCTCCATCAGTGCTCAGACTGTCCGTAATAGGCTGAGAGAGGCTGAACTGAGGGCTTGTAGGCCTGTTGTAGTAAGGCAGGTCCTCACCAGACATCACCGGCAACAACGTCGCCTAAAGGCACAAACCCACCGTCGTTGGACTAGACAGGACTGGCAAAAAGTGCTCTTCACTGACGAGTCGCGGTTTTGTCTCACCAGGGGTGATGGTCGGATTCGCATTTATCGTCGAAGAAATGAGCGTTACACCGAGGCCTGTACTCTGGAGCGGGATCGATTTGGAGGTGGAGGGTCCATCATAGTCTGGAGCGGTGTGTCACAATATCATCGGACTGAGCTTGTTATCATTGCAGGCAATCTCAACGCTGTGCGTTACAGGGAAGACATCCTCCTCCCTCATGTGGTACCCTTCCTGCAGGCTCATCCTGGCATGACCCTCCAGCATGACAATGCCACCAGCCATACTGCTCGTTCTGTGCGTGATTTCCTGCAAGACAGGAATGTTAGTGTTCTGCCATGGTCAGTGAAGAGCCCGGATCTCAATCCCATTGAGCACATCTGGGACCTGTTGGATCGGAGGGTGAGGGCTAGGGCCAATCCCCCCAGAAATGTCCGGGAACTTGCAGGTGCCTTGGTGGAAGAGTGGGGTAACATCTCACAGCAAGAAGGGCAAATCTGGTGAAGTCTACGAGGAAGAGATTCACTGCAGTACTTAATACAGCTGGTGGCACACCAGATACTGACTGTTACTTTTGATTTTGTTCAGGGACACATTATTAAATTTCTGTTAGTCACATGTCTGTGGAACTTGTTCAGTTTATGTCTCAGTTATTGAATCTTGTTATGTTCATACAAATATTTACACATGTTAAGTTTGGAGAAAATAAACGCAGTTGACAGTAAGAGGACGTTTCTTTTTTTGCTGAGTTTACTATTACCATGTTATTTATAACCAATTTATTCTGTGCTGCACTGTGAAGTGCAACACACATACACATATAATTGCTGTAACCTCTGGACAAAGCAGGTGCAGAAGTAATTCTGCCCAATAATAATGTAGAAAATAATTTCTGCAGCAGATATAGTATGCTCACTTTTCTCTGCTAGTTTCTTGGGTATTGCCTTCACTTTGCATTTATCAGAAGCAGGGTGCACTGCGGCCGCACCAGACCTCTGGGATGTAGGAGGGAAGAGGACAGCACTACCGGAGCACTGCCTGTGGGGTTCACCCTTGCCCTGGAAAGGGGGCTTGGGTTTAGAAGGGGACGGGGCACCCTATCCACCTTTAGAGGTCGACCACTTCTTATCTTCTGGGGTCGCACTCAATGTCTGAAAGGGCAGAGTTCAGGAGACGGGTGATGTAAAGAATAGTCCATTAGGACTGCCCTCCTCTCAATGGTTTGACTCCTTGTTCTTATGCTCCTGCTCCACCCAAACTTCCATGTGGATATTGCCTTTGGGGTCCTCTTGAACAATCCTCCTAGAAAACAAAAGGTTGTTTCACCGCTCTCTGCTGCTTGGGCTTCCTGCCTTTGTTTCCAGTCAAGGCCTCTTCTGGCTTTCTCACTGGGGCATCTCCTCCTTCTCTTGACACACAGGTCACAAGGCTGCAGTGGCTAACGTCAGATTCATCCCCAGTTTCATTCATGATATTCCCTGTGAATGGTGCATAATCAATCTCCCCTTCCTCCTCCTCATCTGAGGATAGGCATTGTATCATTTCCCTCTGGCTCCTATGACCCACATCCTCCTCTCTTCCTCCTCAACTTTCACCTCTGTGGCAAGTGTGAATTCCCAATCGTAGCCATGGCCATCCTCACATCTCCAATTAATTGTGTGTGAGAGCTTGTGGGGACAGTGGGAGCCATGGCAGTGAGCCCAGGTGATTAATTTGCTCAAACGTTCAAGCATTGCACTTGCTTAGACATGGCAGATGGGCCATTTTAAAAATATAGTAAAAAAAAAAGACAAATGTAAGATTTGTGTGTCTGAAAACCAGTGACAGTTTTATAAACTATTTGAACTGGCCAAGTAGTCCTCTCAGGATCTGTTGGTTTTCAAAGTGTCCTCAGATAACTGGGAAAAATACACTGATTATACAAAAGATTAAGAACACCTGTTCTTTCCATGACACAGACTGACCAGGTGAATCCAGGTGAAAGCTATGATCCCTTATTGATGTCACTAATTAAATACACTTCAATCAGTGTAGATGAAAGGGGAAACAACTGTGGGAAGCATTGGAGACAACAAGGGCCAGCATCCCTGTAGAACCCTTTCGACAATCTTGTAGAGTCCATGGCCCGTCCTTTTGAGCTTGTTCTGAAGGCAAAAGGCGCAACTCAATATGAGGAAGGTGTTCCTAATGTTTGGTATACTCCGTGTACATTATAGCAGAGCAAAATTAACCTTAGTCTGAAAACTCAAACTAGTCTATAGTGTAGCTGTATAGAAGAGAAAATGTAGCCTAAATGCAAAATAGATCAGTGGAAAACACTTCAATTTCTCCTAATGCCCTTTACAATAGAGTGGTAATTCAAATCAATGACCAAACATATTCTCGCATTTAAAACACAATTCTAGCCTATGCAATGTTGAGCACGAGTCGGTGCACTTGCTTTTGAAACATCAACAAGCAATCATAGAACATTGTGACAACACTCTACGTTGAATGTCATTACATACAATCTGTCATTGGAATGAGAATGTTAGAACACTCAAATAAAACAGAAAAGTATGGAACGTTTTCACCACGCAACAATGCATCAGTTAACCACATGGTGTCGCTCACGCTTAGTGTATATAAAAAGAGCAGTCCACATGAACCTGAACATGAACCTGTCTCAAAATGAAGTCAATCGACATGACAAAAATGTGTGCCACTGCCATAATAATACACAACACTACCAAAGGTATGTGGACACCTGCTCGTCCAACATCTCATTCCAAAATCATGAGCATTATAAGGGAGTTGGTCCACCTTTGCTGCTATAACAGCCTCAACTCGTCTGAGAAGGCTTTCAAATAGATGTTGGAGCATTTCTGTGTGGACTTGCTTACATTCAGCCACAAGAGCATTAGTGAGGTCGGGCACTGATGTTGGGCAATTAGGCCTGGCTCGCAGTCGACGTTCCAATTTATCCCAAAGGTGTTTGATAGGGTTGAGGTCAGGGCTCTGTGCAGGCCAGTCAAGTTCTGCAATACGATCTCAACAAACTATTTCTCTATGGACCTCGCTTTGGGCACGGGGGCATTGTCATGCTGAAACAGGAAAGGGCCTTCCCCAAACTGTTACCACAAAGTTGGAGGCACAGAATCGTCAAGAATGTAATTTTATGTTGTAGTGTTAAGATTTCCCTTCACTGGAACTAAGGGGCCTAGCCCGAACCATGAAAAACAGCCCTAGACTATTATTCCTCCACCAAACCTTACAGTTGGCACTATCCTTTGGGGCAGGTAGCTTTCTTCTGGCATCCGCCAAACCCAGATTCATCAGTCGGGTATGGTGAAATGTGATTCATCACTCCAGAGAACGGGTTTCCACTGCTCCAGAGTCTAATGGTGGCGAGCTTTACACCACTCCAGCCGACACTTGGCATTGCGCATGGTGATATTAGGCTTGCTCCCAGGCGAACTGTTCTTGTGCTGATGTTGCTTCCAGAGGCAGTTTAGAACTCGGTAATGAGTGTTGCAACCGAGGACAGACGATTTTTACACGCTACGCGCTTCAGCGCTCGGCGGTCCCGTTCTGTGAGCTTGTGTGGCCTACCTCTTCGTAGCTGAGCAGTTGTTGCTCCTAGATGTTTCCACTTCACAATAACAGCACTTACAGTTACCTGGGGCCGCTCTAGCAGGGCAGAAATTTGACAAACTGACTTGTTGGAAAGGTGGCATCCTATGAAGGTGCCACTTTGAAAGTCACTGAGTTCTTCAGTAAGGCCATTCTACTGACAATGTTTGTGTATGGAGATTGCATGGCTATGTGCTCGATATTATACACCTGTCAGCAACGGGTGTGGCTGAAATAGCCGAATCGACTAATTTGAAGGGGTGTCCACATGCATTGTATATATTGTGTATAATAACCTGCACATGCTAAACATTTCAGATGGAATCAGCCATGATTTGGATGCAATGTAATTTCTCAAATTTACTGCAGCATATTTCCATAAAAAAAGATCAAGCCTAAAGCCTATGTTACTTGTATGTTACTTGAATGTGGACAGATTAAAACATTATCAAGAGTAATTTAATATCACAAAACTAATATAAATATGTGTTGAAATGCCATAAATATCCTTTATTTGTTGTACTCATCAGGTAGCCTAATAACAGCTGTCATGTAGGACTATAGGCCTATGTTGAACTATGTTTGTATTGGTTGGCTATAAATGGAAGCTACTATGATGTCTTAGTGTATTCTTACTCGTATGTATTATTTCAAACTATTAGGTAAGGGTACATTACCTATATACAAAATATTATTTAGAACTTTTAAGAATGAATACAGCCTAATTGTTCATATATTCCCCTTCAGTGCATGACTCCCAAGCCCAGAGAGACATACATACCTGTGGCCTAATGTATTTTGGCTGTGTAATGATGAGTGCTGTAGGCTAAGCCTAGAGAGACAATGGGCTTCAGTCTGGTCGATGTGGGCCCCATCAATTATTCATCTATGGGCAGGTGTGTCACCTGCACCCAAACAGAAAAGTAATTTCCTGAAAGGGAGCATGTGAGGTAATTATTTATGGTGTGTTACCTGATACAGAGTCCAGGAGCTTCAACTGCATATTTGCTCCATTCAGATTACGTTTATTTCATTCTCACAGTATTTGTTCAATGTGAATATACAGAGAGGCAAATCTGCTGTAGTGTAGCCTAGCCATTTTGCATCAAATTGCACTCAACCCATCTCCATATGTTGTCTTATTGTTTTTTTTTATGAAGGGTAGAGGAATTTTTGCTATTTTTTCAGGATGTTGCCATAGCAGTGAGGAGGAGTCTTGGGACCAGGTGGTACAGGAGGCTCGATCTCCCTCTGTCTCACTCCAGAAGCTTTCCCACATCAAAGGAGTCCCATAACCTTTGATGCCAGACAAGGTTGAAATTCGAACGACAGCAATCCGACAAGATAAGGGTCTGATTAGGCAGCTGTTACGGAACAGAGGGTATGCCACTGACACGGCAAAGAGAAGTAAGGGTTTCAATGTATACAATCTATTCCATACTGTTTTTGTCTTCCCAGTACATCTCCTATATTTGTCAAGGCCATGCTCACGGATTTAGGCCATCTTGTGAAACAATAATTTGTTTTACTGTGCCCATAGGCCCAAAGCTGAATCTGTTTCTTGGAAATCGTAGCAACGCATTTGGATAAATTGTAAAAAATGATCTGCATATTTGATAGCGTCTTTGCCCTTAATTTGTTCTTTAGACCAATGAAGAATAATGTATTGCCTATTTTCCTTTACAGTCGTCCACGAACTTACTGTGTTGGAAGCACAGGTTCAGCCATGCAATAACAGGATATGCCATTCTTTCAACATATATGTAGACAGTTGTATCACAAATTCATTCTGCATTAAAAAAAAAATGAAAATAACAATATTTAATTTGCGACTGACAATTGACCATTTACAATCAAAGTCCATGGCCAACTTCTTTAAGACCGCCCTTCTCTAACAACTCTCGTCTTGTCCTATCAGCACCCACTTCTCGTCTCAGACGCCCACAATTGTTCTGTTCTCCCCAATCGTTGGGTTTTACTAGGCTAATCACATTTCGCTTCTCTGTTCTCCGCCATTTTGTAAGGGTATAAGAAAAGTCAGCCAGGCTACAGACTTGTTGGTCTAACTTGGGTAGCTAGTTCCGTGTTGTGCAATGGACGGGTAAGTTCAAGGAATAAGTTATGCTCTCGAGAAAAGAGCAACAAACTAACATGCTTTATTAAATATATATTGTAACGAAAATGCGCTAGTTAACCTAGTATTGTGTTATTGTATTTTGGTTGCGATGGAAACACGGTAAAGCTTATTTGCTGTGCATCCGTGAGATACTCCGAGATGCTTAACGTCGTTAACGTTAGTTACCAACCAACATGGTTGCTTTGGCGTTGTAGTTAACACTATCAGGCTTCCTTTTTTTTGTTTTTGTCTAGACTAAATTGCTCTTTGGTTAATCTACACTAAGACTGACGCATTTTGAGTGGACTAGCTAGTTTTTCTGTGGTATGGATGCTAGCTTGGCTAAGGCACTAGTTCTAGCCACTGAAAATTGGAACCACCTGTGGTAGTACGGCGTTGGATTAGTGTGTGTGTTGCAAGAATGTTTGCCAGGATTTTATATTGTAGATGGTCCTATCTACCTACCGTATTGTCTAGCTTTGCTGACTGTTGAACTATACCTTTTTACTTAGTTTTAGAAGCATTTCCATGACGTTACTAACGTGGCTATCCAACCATGCTTGTTGTACACAAGTAATATCTCTGCTTGAAATTCAGATTAAACAGTGAAAATATAATATTATAGGCTTGTTGTTAACCCCACATTTCTTCCAGCCGTCTAGAGACTGATTTGTATCCTATGGGATCTACTTACGTCACTGAATTAGAGTAAGTTCTTATTTTCATATACATTTTTAAATGCAAGGTACCAGTTCATTAGTTGTGAATATCGGATAATAAACATGATTTTTAGACTCATTTTCATATCACCTAGATTTTTTGTTGTATGTTGGAATCAATTTTTACGTCTAATTCATGTAGCACTGTGAGATGCCCGTTGATGCTAAGTAACCTCCATAATGGTGGTGATCAGGTTTCTCAGCATGCAATGACTTGGTGTGAGAATTGAGGGAGTGATTTGAGCTGGTGCATTGTCTTGCTTATCCTCCCCCTTGCAGTCAATGTAGCCTTTATTTGTGTACTTTGTATCAAGTCTACTCTGAAAGTATATAATCCTAAAAGATGGAATTTAGTTTGATTTTTCAGTAGATTCCAAAGTGTAAAGGAAGCATTTAGCTTTTTTTTTTGTAGAAACCACAAGGAATTTGTCATGGCTGCAGATATTTGGCTTATGGGAGTTTGAGGGGCATATTTGCCACAAAAGACCGTTTTGCATATGTGTATTCCTTTTGTCCTAAAGAACGGCACATGTTACTGCTTTTTTTCAGCCACTGGTCAAATTATTTATATTGATCAGTGGTTGATCAATCTAATTGTAATTGAGAAAGGGTGGTAGATGGGGGGGGGGGGAGGCTTGAGAGAGCTTTTGGGCTGAGTTTCCTGGCTGTCTCACATGAGAAACAGGATGTGGAGGTTAATCTTCAACCGAGTGTCCGCCAAATACCACTCATTTTTCACGGGCAAAGCTGTGGGAAAGGGGAACTGTTTGCTCTTTCCACCTTTAACATTAGGGGTATCAAGGGAATTCTTTGCCTTAAATGCAATTTAGACAATTGGTCAAAGTTGTTTTTCTAATTGATCTTGGTAGAATGATACATTCTAACTTTTTACTTTCTAGCAATTCTTATTATGGACATTCAACATACAATTAGAAGTGGCGAGGCATTGGCAATCTCCCAAGTCTTGGTTTATTCTTAACACAAATATCTGTAACATATCTAGCACCCGACTTTACTGGTGGCAGTACCGCTCCAGATGTCCAATGCTATTGCGAATTCGGTTTATGAAACTTCACAATTGTATGTTCTGCATGGTTCCTTTGAGGGGCAGCGGGTAGCCTAGTGGTTAGAGCGTTGGGCCAGTAACCGAAAGGTTGCTAGATCGAATCCCCGAGCTGAGAAGGTAAAACGTTTGTCGTTCTGCCCCTGAACGTGGCAGTTAACCCACTGTTCCTAGGCTGTCATTGTAAATAAGAGTTTCTTCTTAACTGACTTTCCTAGTTAAATAAAGCTTAAATAAAAATGAGATGTCATTAGCTACTTTTCCATGAACTTGTCCAGGATTTTTTTGTCAACATTTAGAAGGATTGCATAGAAAATAAACATTGCGCCATTGCTTTTGTAGTATGGGTCCATGGAAACCTGCCTATTAACTTTAGTTCAGGCCTAAGTGCAAAGCACGTTTATTTTGGTAGTGTTTTGGAAGTGTTTGGTCTTAAGTTAGCTTTTTCTGAGGTAACATCCTGCTCTTATTTTGACGTAACTATTTTTTATTGTTGGCTAGGCAGCCCATATGGCAGTTTTGCTTCATGTTAAGGTTAGACACTTGGACAATAAAATGCACTTTAAAAAGTTGAGTAGCCTAATTGTACCAGTGACTGACTGTCTGCTTTCCAACTTTTCTGCATCTGATAAATAAACCTAGTTAGCTTGTCTCTACCTTTTGGGGTTTCTGGATCTTTTAACCTTAATTTGGGCATTTTAATTTTTCATCCTTACTGCTTCTAACATTCCTGTCTTCTCTTTTCTTCACAGCAGTGTCCACGATATAACAGTTGGTACAAAGGTAGGCACCCTCTTTTCTCCTTTCGCTTTTCCCCTGCTTCAACATGTCCAGAGGTGTTTGAGAAGGGCTTCAGATTATAATGACCTATGGATGTAGCCGTGTGTGGCTTTGACCAATTGTTGCTCAGGCTGCATTTGTTATTACGGCAGCCATGCAAACTATTTGCTCCATGAGAAATGAAAGCTTTCAAAGAAGCTATTATGTGAAGGCACACCTACAACCAGTTTGGATCTGGCAGTGGGAAATCCTGTTTGCTTAGGTTGCAAGTTTTTAATTGGCTTCAAGTCACCCAACAGGTTCCTTTTGTTAGCGTTTTTTCATGGTAGTTGACTGATTAAACCGTGTTGTGGAACTGTAGAGGAGGCATGCACCAAGTAAAGGATACAATTAAGTGGAAAGGCCTCCCTAATGTTTTCTTTCGTGACACTTGGCTACACTTTTATGGGGGCAAGCAAAAGTAAAACACTCTGCCTTGTCACTGGTAACCAGTTACCAAGCTTACATTTCTCAAACTGTTTTCATCCTGTGTGGCGAGAACATTGCTGTTGCTGTGGAAACAGTCGAGCCTAATTATTGGTTGGCTTTGGCATTGTGCCGGGAATGCTCTTGCTACATTCCAGTTTTCTGGCTCCTCCAAGCGCTAGTCTCGCTTAAGGACTTTTTGTCTCTTCACTGATACACCAGCACATGTCCCAGTAAGTGTTAGCCAATTGTAATGCTGTACCACTCATAGGCTGGTCCCATACTTCCCTTGAGTCCTTTCTCAAGAAAATGTCTACTTTTACCATCAAATGGACCCTGCAGTCTATTGGCCAGGGCTAGCTAACTTGAGCAAAAGCAGATGTTTCTAGATGGTGGAAATTTGAGGAATTTTATGCTCTACGCAGCAGATATGCAGTTAGTGCCGTCTAATTCCCCTGATGGATGTTGAGTGACTCCAGGATATGTGGTTTTGGGATGGTGAGCAAACACACGGAGCCGGTGTTCCTGACTCGGTGCGTGTTGCACGTCTATGCTCTACAGACTGTTACTGTCGCTTCCCAGCTTGGTCTTCAAAGGCCACCCCACAGTAACAGCATTCCTCGCATCTCTTTTTCGCAGAGATAATAGTCTGTGGTATGTACCTAGCCAAGGGGGACTCTTAGCACACAGCACAAAGACTGATTCTTATAGGTACCACGTGCAAATGAGAAGGCCATTTTGTTACACTCAAGCCAGCGCACATCGGTAACCTTAAGGTGGTGGTAATACATAGCCAGGTTATCTTCACAGGAAAAGGGAGCAGTTTGCTGGAATGCGGGTGTTTTTTTTCACTCCATTTTTCTAATTTCTTCTTGTGTTTCCTGTTCTCCCCCTGGGGTGTGTCATTACAAACTGCTGGCCTCAAAGAATGGCCTGTTGACTGTTTCAAAATGGTTGGGAGGATCTTGGGTGGAACTGTGTAATTTGGATCAGTACAAATTGTTGCCCCTTAACATTTAGATAGCAAAATTGTAACCAAGCGAGTGCAACATTTTTATTACTTAGATGTTATTGTGATATAAAAGGCCTATATTTTTGTAAGTGATAGTTATCCTGGAGAAGACTGCAGCTATTTTAGGCCAATGTAATAGTTATGTCAATGTTCTTGAAATGCACAATATGGAGGTGTAGTGAACAGGTTCAATCCTCAAATGTAATTTGTTTTTTTCTTCCATAGGCTTGGAAAACTGTTGAGCTATCTTTTTTAAAATTAAATATAGATTTTAAAGATGAGGAATAGGTCATTAAATGTAACGACTAGGCCTATTTACCTTGGCTGTGGAGATGGCCTCTCAATCTCATTCCTCAAAGTTGGGAGAGGGTGGTGGGGTGAATGGAACCAATTGACCACATGCAAATGTGTTTGCCACCATTTTCAACATGCATGTTTTTCCTCTGGCCTCTGTTTCCCCCACACAATCTGTTTAGGGAAAGGATGGTATGGGAAAGGGCTGGGTGGCCTGTGTTTGATCATGTCAGTCGCCATTTGAAAAAGCTTCTAGGTAGCCAGCATATAGGCTACGAAGTAGATTAAAACACACCCCAGCCGCGACTTAGTGGCTTTAAGGGGTTCAGATACACCATTAGTGTTTGCTGGCTGAGAGTACTAGCACTTCTGAACATAACTCGCCAAGTGCGCAACGATTTTTACATGGCATGAAACATTTCGTCAGTCCGATGTATACAGCAGGTGGTCCCTAAAACACAGCGCTGTGAACGATAGGGATACGAATGCTAGATCCAACTTCGGTGCAATGTGCATGAGCTTTAAGAGGCAGAGGATTGAATTGCCGTTCAATAATTTACATGTTGATAAGTGACAAGCTCTCACTTGGCCACCTCCAAGGCTCCCCTATTTTTATCGGAACTGGCCTTTTAAACTTGTTTTGCGAACATTTGTGTGTGGCAGGGTAATTGCCAGGAGAATTTTAAACCTGGCTGTGGGTCTGAAGAGAATCAGTCTTGTGTATTTAGGCTAAGAGTCACGGGTGTGGCTTAGCAGCGCACCTCACCTGGAGCCACAGTCTAGGGTTTCTATGGGGACGGAGTGACATTCAGTGCTGCCCTGGTAACGACCCCATTCTTGCGGTGCATTGTCTCCTGCTTGCCTACTCAGTCTTTTTCACCCCCACTGCTTTCCCTCTCCACACCTTTCTAATCTTTTAATTTAGGCCCTCTGAAAACTCCATTAGAAAACCACTCAGTTCATTAACATTGCTAACCAACTGAAAGCCTTGGCACAGCTTTTTAAAGCATTGCAGCTTAACTGAGTTTTCTAACAAGTCTTGTTCTATCGCATAGTTATTTTATAGGACATAATACTTAACGGGCTTAACTTTTGACAACTGAATACATATCAAGTGTTATCTCTTTAATCAATAAGTTATATATTTTTTAACCGAACAGTCTGGCCAATTAAGTAGAAAGTTCTCCTTACCCTTGTAAAAGCCATTTGAGTGTTAGTGGCAGACAATGCCTGCTCTGTGACTTGGCCTGCCAGTCCTGCTAAGCATTATTTTTTTATTTTTAGTCTGTAGCAGGACCAGGAACATGCTTTTTGCTACCAAACATCTTTTGCAGACCTTTACACACAATTTACACTCGCCCCCATACCCCTTACATATGGTTTTCATTGAGTCCCGCACCAGTGGAATTTGGAGGGGTTGGTGGGGAGAGGAGAGCACATTCTTTTGCCATCTCAGCACTGCGGAAGGCTGTTTAGCTGTGTACTCCTTGTGTTAACCAGAGCAAGCTTCCCGTCCACATTGTCGATTACATGAAAAGCGCTGGCTGGCTGGTGGTGAATCATTTCCTTGAGAGTTGTCTCTGTTTCCCCCTATTGTTGGTGTTATAGACTATAGAGGACAGATGGTGTTCAGCCTTGTTTTACACACGCTGTAAAGCATACTACCTCTGTTTTATAGGGTATTGTATGTTTGTTTATGGCTCTGTATTTGTTTAAATCAGGTTTTACTATGGTTTTTGCTTTTATCAGTATAGGCTCATAGTTCAAGGAAAATATAGTTGGGCTATGTAGGTGATATAAGAAACTTAAGTTTGTTTGAAGCAAAATTAGGTTGAGGCTTTTAGCTAATTTGAATTTTGGGGGATTGGTCCATCGACTATGGGGGGAGTGTGTGAGCAGGTCACCATTTGAGCCATCACCCCCTACCAGTACCCACCTGAGTGGTGCCAGACTGCAAAGTGATGTACTACCAGGCCCATGACTTGGGTTTCTGCTCCCCCGCCCTCTCATTCCTGCTGCTTGGCGACCCAGAAACCGAGTTGTTTTTTTCCTCCCCTCCCACTGAATTCTCGGGTTCCCTCCCTTAAACCTATGCCAATACGGATGACCCCAACATGCATACAAGCGCATGCATGCACATGAAATGCAAGAGCAGTGGGGGTTGGGATGGAGAGAGATTGGGTTGTGTCCATTTACACCCCCCCCCCTAGGCCATAGAGGACTTAACGAGGTTAGCAAGTCCGGTCATTGGATCCCTGTCAGTCTGCGTATGGTCTTATCTATGCGCATTCCTCTCGTCTTTCTTTGTCTGCTTCTTTTACTTGTAGCTCGCGGGCTGTAGACTCAGGTTCACTTAACTTTTCATGTTAGCTAAGCAGCTGACCTTCTCCTGTTCCCGTTGTCACAAGACAATGGGTCACCCGGTACCTTCATACAGGTCCACGGGAAAGGCTAGTAAAGGGACAGGCTAGTAGTCCATCTGTTTGTTTTGGCTGTGATGGGGGGGGGGCTGTGCCAAGATTTGTGATTGTCAATATTGTTCTTCCCATTATTTTGATAGGTCAAAGTGGCTGGTTTTACCTGTGGCTGTTACGAGTTTCTTTTTTTGGTCCCAATGCATACGCGACAAGACGTTCCTCCCGTTTCCATTGTAAACCATAGGTCTTACCTAAAAATAAAATGTGAGAAGTGTGCTATTCAGTCATTGGGCTGGTCATGTCTTTAAAATGATGCTGGTGGTGCAGTTCTGCGTTGGTCTCAATAGCATGTCCTTCTCCCTTTGCAGAGAGGATCAGACGAGCTATTCTCCTGCGTGGCAAACGGACCCTATATAATGACCAGCGCAGCAGGTCAGTGTTTAAACCTCCGTTTGTATTAATATCAACCAAGTAAACTTTTGAATACACTGAGCGACGTTTGAGCACCACCTCTTCCAATTCTGATCTACTTCGGCTGATTTATCAAAAGGGTGTACATCCCAACAGTAGGCTCTCTTGCTCCCTCTCCTCCACAGCCAATGGCAACGACAGCAAGAAGTTCAAAGGTGACATAAGGGGCCCGGGCATCCCGTCGCGTGTCATCCATGTGCGCAAGCTCCCCAACGACATCAACGAGGCCGAGGTCATCTCCCTGGGCCTGCCCTTTGGCAAAGTCACCAACCTGCTCATGCTCAAAGGAAAAAACCAGGTAAGTGGTCTCACATGACAACCCTAGCTCATTCGCTTTAGCAGGGTTGTCTTGCCCTCCACTCAGAGGGGAGGGGTGTATTAGTTACCATTTCATAAGCTAGTAGTAACCAACTGTTAACCAGAGTGGAGCAACTGTTGTAGTAGTAGAGTGAATGATATCCGTAGCTGGACTTGTGTTCTTATGGCATTCTCCTGTGTCCAGGCCTTCATAGAGATGAACACAGAGGATGCAGCTCAGACCATGGTCAGCTACTACTCCTCGGTGACGCCGGTCATCCGCAACCACCCCATCTTCATGCAGTACTCCAACCACAAGGAGCTCAAGACGGACAACTCCCCCAACCAAGTGGTGAGTCACTCTGCTGCAGCTACTTCCTTCTCAACCGTTGCATAACCCTTTATCTGTGCAGGCTTACTACTTCTGGAAGGCCATGTTTTCAACATTACTTGGACAAAGGAGCATGTCTACAAAACACATCAGCAAGGGATTTCAGCTGCCACCCTGAACCTTTCATAATTACTCTTCATTAATTTTGACTTTCATTTTGTAGTTTTCTCTAAGCAATTAGTGTGGTTGATGCTTAGAGCCAACATGAAGTGGGTTTCCTCCACAGCGGACTAGTTTGCTGTGGTAGTGTTCCACATTTTTTGTTTTTTATTTTGAATTGGCGTCATGCGCTCTCCTCTGTTTCCTGTATTGCTGGGTCAAAATGACTCATTTGGAAACATTCTGTTCTTGCCAGGGTTTGTGTGGTTGCACAAACAAACCACCAGTCTACTTGTCAGCTGACTTGAGCCAATCAGAATTAACCTAGATTCTGCTGTGTTGCTGAAAATGGAGCTGTCTGCATTCGACTGCTAATTTGTTCAACTTACACTCTGCGGAATAAAGTAGGTCTCAAGTTTACCTTTCCCTGAATATCTTGCAGGGGTTGGACCCGGTTCAGGGAACACAACTGAAAACCAGAAAATAGATTTTTTTCAAGGAACTGAAATGCTTCCTGGAACAAAAGTGATCCATAATGTTCCAGAACAGAAGCATTACTTTAAAAGCACGGGAACAGATTAATACTTTGCATCCCAGGCACACCAAAAACAATTGTCCCCCAACAAAGCGCATGTATGCGAAGTCCTCACTCAGACTTATTCCAGTGTCTACCTGCATGCTAAAAAATCTTTGCCAGTGCGTGTTTAGGCTACCCGCCCCTCCCCTGTCTGACACATAGGCTACTGCACTGACCTTACAAGCTTGATTCAGAAGATGGGGAGTGATTTTCTTTAATTAGCAAGAACAGGAACTTTTCCCAATGCTTGTCAAGGATACTATAGGCCTAGTGATCGGGTTTCACGTTGGATTTATTAACTAAGGTAAGATGTGTTTTTAGCTTACGTTGGTTGCCTAGTTGTCTCAAAGAACATTCAAAGTTACTCTATAGGAGCCGCTCCTTGTAGGTATAATTCTGTGGCTAAGATACCCAGCGCTTTGACTCCTCAACCCTCTCGCTCTCCCCACCTGCAAAATCTGTTGCATCTTGGGCCTTATTAAGCTACACTTGTCTGTTCGTCATGCAGGTAAACAACTAGCTTGCCTGCTCCATCCTCACTGATTGGTGAAGTAATTTAATGAGATAAAGGAAAAAATAATCGACTTCACATCTAAAAAATAATAATTTAAAAAAAAGTATAATATAACCCCCCAGAAGGAATGATATAAACCAGTACTTTTTGGGGGGGTTCGAACCGGTTCACAACTTTTTTTGCTGGTCAGAACAGTGGAATGAACGGGGGGGAAAATGGTGGTTGTGTTCAGACCCGACGTGATATGAAAATAATTTTGGTTCCAACTGATATCTTATGGTCTAGTGTGTACCATGCACCCTCCCAACAATACCCTCCCTTTTTCTAAACACTTTCCTGGGAGACCAATGGCGACCAATGGAAGCTCCAGCTGTCCACTCTACTCCCCCTTCAAATTACTCTACTCTGGTCTTATCTGCTAATAGGTCAATGAAGGTAACATAAACACTGCTGCAGTGTAGATGAACATTCCCAGATGTTTGGGTATTGCTGGTAGAAACTAGGTTTCCCCTCCATGTTGTTCCTCTGTGTTTTTCTTCCCACTAGGTGTTTTACTCTCAAACGGGCCCCAGAGTTTCCACTGTGTATACAAACATGTCACGGACAGAGTGGTCAGCAGCACCCTGGAATGTAATCTTTTACTTCCCAAAATAGTTATTTTTACCGGCATTTTCTTGTAAATGTCCATCAACTTTACCTGAGGCTGTTCAATAAGAACATTCGGAACATTGAAATGTATTGACTCTCTGTGGGAGTCAGGTCAGCTCTACCTGAGCGTTTGTAGATTCTCTTGCTTCTTGCCACTTCCATTGAACCATCTTCCTCTCTTCAGAGAGCCCAGGCGGCACTGCAGGCAGTGAACGCAGTCCAGGCAGGGGGCATGCCCATGGCAGGGGGCATGCCCATGGCAGGGGGCATGCCCATGGCAGGGGGCATGCCCATGGCAGGGGTGGATGCCTCAGGGGGCATGGGCGGGCACAGCCCTGTGCTGCGCGTTATAGTGGAGAACCTGTTCTACCCAGTCACCCTGGACGTGCTGCACCAGGTAAAACACACACCTTTCAATACAATAATGACTGTATAGTGGTCTGAGCTTGTATTCCCCCTGACCATGCCCTCCTTGCATGCAGATCTTCTCTAAGCTCGGCACAGTTCTGAAGATTATCACCTTTACCAAAAACAACCAGTTCCAGGCCCTGCTGCAGTACTCGGACGGTCTGACCGCACAGCACGCTAAACTGGTAAGTAGTGCCATCTACCTGTCACAATAATATACAGCAGTTCTTATTCCCCTCCCATTTTTCTTCATTGTGTTTAACTTTAATGTGTTCCAAGTGTAGAGTGTGGGGAAAAGAATAGTCTGAAAGATGAATGAGCAAATCCTTGGATGCAGTCTAATGTGAAGGTAACCTGCCAAAATGACTTAGGCCCCATAGCACTCACATCAGTAGCCATTTTGTGCTTTGAAAGGCTGTTCATGACTCAAATCAACAACACCATCCCAGAAACCCTAGACCTACTCCAATTTGCATACCGCCTCAACAGATCCACAGATGACGCAGTCTCAATCGCGATCCACACTGCCCTTTCCCACCTGGACAAAAGGAACACCTATGTGCGAATGCTGTTCATTGACGACAGCTCAGCATTCAACACCATAGTGCCCATGAAGCTCATCAATAAGCTAAGGACTCTGAGACTAAATGCCTCCCTCTGCAACTGGATCCTGGACTTGCTGACACGCCGCCCCCCCAGGTGGTAAGAGTAGGCAACAACACGTCTTCCACGCTGATCCTTAACATCGGTGCCCATCAGGGGTGTGTACTTAGTTCCCTCCCGTATTCCCTGTTCACTGCGTGGCCAAACAACTCCAACGCTATCATTAAGTTTGCTGACAACGATGAGACGGCCAATAGGGAGAGTTTGTCAGAGAACTGGCTGTGTGGTGCCAGGACAACAACCTCTCAATGGGAGCAAGACAAAGAAACTGATCGTGGACTACAGGTAAAGCTGGGCCAAACAGGCCCACATTAACGGGACTGTATTGGAGCGGGTCGAGTGTTTCAAGATCCTTGGTGTCCACATCACCAACGAACTATCATGGTCCAAACATACCAAGACAGTCAAGAGACTGATAAGATTTGGCTTGGGTCCCCAGATCCTCAGTTCTACAGCTGTACCATTACCCAGTCCTTCACTGGTGTCAAGCTTCCTGCCATCCAGGACCTATATACTAGGCGGTGCCCCCCCTCCTGGTTTTACACAGCTGCTACTCACTGATTATTAATGCCTAGTCACTTTACCCCTACCTACATGTACAAATTACCCCGGCTAACCTGTACCTCTGCACATTGACTTGGTACTCTATATATAAGCTTACCCACTCTATATTACCCACTCTATATAGCCTCATTTAATTGAGTTTTATTGTTTATTAAAACATTTTTACTTTAGTTTGTTTGTTTGTTAAATATTTTCTTAACTTCTTGAACTGCGTTGTTGGATAAGGGTTTGTCAGTAAGCATTTCACGGTAAGGCATACATACACCTGTTGTATTTGGCGCATGTGAGAAATCAGAATTGATTTAATGCTGAAACTGTTGCCCTGTGGTGAAGTCTTTAGATGGGCAGAACATCTACAATGCCTGCTGCACCCTCCGCATCAACTTCTCCAAGCTGACCAGCCTGAACGTGAAGTACAACAACGACAAAAGCCGCGACTACACGCGGCCTGACCTGCCCACGGGAGACAGCCAGCCCTCCATCGACCACCAGGCCATGGCTGCAGCCTTCGGTGAGTACTATGGTGAATACATTTTAAATTTACCTCCCTCCTTCGTCCCTTCTCATTTAGACATGATTGGACAGGTGGAAGCTATGCAGCTGAACCCGTACCCTTCACCTGTCCATTCATTTTCAACATGTAATAATATAATATTTTACAACAAACTAAAGGTAACTAATCAATTAACACTCCTCTATCCATGTGTGTTTCTCCAGGTGCTCCCGGGATCATCTCAGCCAACCCATACGCAGGAGCTCATGCCTTCCCCCCGGCATTCGCCATTCAGCAAGCTACAGGTGAGTCTGATCGTCCTCTTTCTGACACCTGCCTCTCTCCTGACCAACATTGATGGATTGTAGTTACACTGACATTTTTACTAACACTTTACACTTCAAGGGGGAAGCTGGCCTCATCCACTACCATTGAGTGGCAACACTACAACTTTTAAACTTTTGCGGACCTTGACCTATGAGCAGTCGTGCTCAGCGGCTTCCAGTCCGGCCTTTACTCTATCAACCCATTCACTGAGTTAAAAAATATAAATAAATAAAATAATATGTCTGCCTCCCGTTTGCTTCCCTCTGCAGGCCTGACGATGCACGGTGTCCCTGGAGGCCTGGCTCAACTGACCATGCCTGTGGCTGCAGCCGCGGCGGCTGCAGGCAGAATGGGCTTCCACCAACTCTCCGGTGGCCACTGTGTCATGCTGGTCAGCAACCTCAACCCAGAGGTTAGTCCTTCCTTGACTCCCTCTCGACCCATAGTGGCCCAGATGGGCTTAGTTGAGCTGTGAAGCCTCTGTGGACGTGGGTTTTTATTCCTGTTCCCTACCCTGCGCCCCAAAGTGTGCACTTGCTCACTCACCCCTAGAAGTTGCTTGTCGTAAGCATGGGCTACCTCGTGAGTTTTCACAATTTCTCGCACCAGTACATTTCTTGTAATTTCATGCAGGGGAGTGAATGAGAGCACACTTTGGGGAGAGAATTGGACTGCAGCACATATTCAAAGATGTCTGTTTCAGTTGGCCCACATGACACGCCAAGTAAATTGGGCTGTGTATTATATGCTGGCTCTCCGTGTAACAACATTGATGTTAATGTATCCACTTCTATTGAATGTTTTTCAGGCCTTTCCCTTTACCCACACACAAACAAACCTTGCGTTAAGTCATGCCTAGGTGATATAGAGCCCCCATTACTGTCAACTTCCTGCAATAATGCAATGCGTACAGTGTAGCAGCGCTCTTGAATTTTCCCTAGTGTTTTTCTTTACTACTGTTCTCCCCTGAAAGTGTTGTACCATCCCCGTTACCGAAGTTTCGCTAGCAGTAGATGCAAACACTTAGGATACACTAACTTCATGAATATTAATTTGTTTACTCATTCAATCACTATTATTCCAAATATTTGCAAGTTTTCATTCAAATTGAAGATTAGCTTTAGGTTATTTGCACCCTCATACATGGCTATATTATTTACCATACATCCAGTTGGACCTATATATTGTACGTTAACTGTGTGGAATTTCTGAACATTATATTCATCAACATAATTGTACCAGTCCCTCTTAATCTACTGAGCATGTTAAAACTTTCAATTATTGGACAGCTCATTCCGTAACCTCCGTACATGGAGTGCGATTTTTCATCAGATTTAGAGGAAATATTGCTTTTATACATTTAACATGGCATTCAGCTTAAGCCCAACAAATATTTCTAGAATCATTCATTTAAAGAATGTATCTCTTCAATAGTAATGGTGCACGTCAACACAGACAGAATTATAGAAGTATTGTCTCAGCCTCATGTGTATCATTCCTCCTAGTTTCATTGTTGGTTTGTAATCTTCACTCTGATTTTAAAGCACATTCTATACTGGATGGAACACTTCATATTTCTTTGTATACTGACCTTGTTTTTTACCTCCTTTTCTTGTTTCTCTCCCTCCCATTCCCCCTCCCCCTCTTTTTTGGTTTTAATACCTTCACCTGGAAACTTTTTTTTTTTGCCAAACTGACTGCACGCCCCATGAATTCCCTCTCCCACTTTCTTCTCTCAACCATGATACCACATTATCCATTGTGTACACATCACATTCATATACACACACACGTAAACATATCCATTTATCTTTGCTCATATCATGTTGTTACATATACCACCCCTCCACCACTGCCACATCTCCTCCCATTCTTTGCTCCTGTCCAATTTATTAACCCTCATGATCCAACCACCGTTTTTTTTGTTTTTGCCATTCCCCGTGGAACTGCCTCCGCTGTGGATGATATGTTGAACCTCCACTCTCCTGCCTCCGATCTTTTTCCTGTCCCTTCCTCCCTCCGCTGCCTTCCTCTGCTGTCTTATAAAGAGAGTTACGCCCCAATGCCTCTTTATTCTTTTCGGTATGTTATCATTAGCACCTTTTTTATTATTACTACTTGTTTGTTCTGTTTTCTTTTTCTTAACTAATTTGTTTCAGTTTTTTTGTAATTTTAGTTTTCAAATATTTTGCGTGTTGATTTGAGACACTTGGCAAAAAGTTGCAGCATTTTCATGGGGTTTCTGTCCACAGCTGTCTTTAAAGGGATACTGATTTGACTATTTATCAAACTGTTTTCTTTCTCTGAAAATGGTCTATAGTTATGCTTTTGAGTTTGATCATCAACTTAAGCCTACTTGGTCAAGAACACGTGGACCTTAAATTCACTTTTGGGCCAATGTCTCAATGCTGCAATTTTCGGTCCCACGCTATATGAATATTGCAGACTAGTCTTTTTAATACTATGGACCAATTTCATATCAAGAGAACTTATGAATAATTTCCAGATCACAGTTGAATATTCCTTTAAATATAGTGCAAATGACAAGAATATAAGAATCTTGTGGGAAGTTCAGTGAGATGCTGTAACTTTGCCACTGTACATTTAGATTTATCATCTGTCTATTGTCATAGTTTGCATGCTTGATTTTTGTCATCTTGCATGCCCTTTATGAACGCTGTATCAATTGCTTTTGGTTAATGGTCAAGACTCCCATTTGTGCAGAGTACATATGGCCAATTTTGCATTCCTTCTGATCCTTATTCTAAATTTCTGACTTGCAGTCTTTTTTTAACCATTAAGTGCCTTACTTTTCCTAAATGTTTTTTACCAATTTATCAGGGAGGTGCCCCTTTGTAGACGCAAAAGTAATATCCTCCTTGATAAACTACATAAATCCCTTATTTTACCTTTTCTGTCCAAGTATAGTGACATTAAGTTTCACAGCCTATTTCAATTCTTTGAATGTATTAAAACCGATGTACAAACGGTAGCCTACACTTAGATATTTTTTAAATGGGCTTTTATGGTGTAGTAGTCACAAGTACCTCTGAGATGGTAAATGACCAATTCCCACTAGTGGCCATGATGCAATATTGCAATGATCAGTGGCTTCAGTCACTCTTGCTAGAATGTATTTTGCCCCCCTTATAATTTAGATAAATGGAGGAGCATCTTGATTATGAACTGAAGTTATTCATATACACAAGCTTCCCTGTGGTGCGTAGATGGGTGTTAACCAAATCTTAAGTGCCCAAAGACATGGTTTTGATTGGATGGCTTGGTCTGGTTTAGAGTTAAATTGATTTTCAAATGGTTGTCTGCCCCCCCCCCCCCCCCCCCTTGAATCTGTGTGTGAAGGTGTATATGGTGACGTGATGAGAGTGAAGATCCTGTTCAACAAGAAGGAGAACGCTCTGATCCAGATGTCTGATGGGACTCAGGCGCAGCTAGGTAAGGCCCAGCTAAACTTTCCTGGGAAGGAATACCTCCAACTACCATCTAAGAACTTGTTCTAACTGAACAGCAATATGTAGGGAGTGATGTGCATCTGAGAATGATGCTAAAGGGATAAAAATAAATAACCTGAGGTTATTTAGCGATGGAAATATACCCAAACTTTGAATATAAGACTCACTGCTTAACCTCTGTTTTCAACAGCAATGAGCCACCTAAATGGCCAGAGGCTCCACGGGAAAGCGCTGCGTGTCACCCTGTCCAAACACACCAATGTCCAGCTGCCCCGCGAGGGCCATGAGGACCAGGGCCTGACAAAGGACTACAGCAACTCACCCCTGCACCGCTTTAAGAAGCCCGGCTCCAAGAACTACTCTAACATATTCCCTCCCTCAGCCACCCTGCACCTCTCAAACATCCCGTAAGTAGACTGGAGGAGTTTCTCCCTTGCAATGATTCCCCTGACCCTTTTGATATCTGCTAATCCTGAGGTACTGCTTTCGTGGTCCGAAAAGAATTCTACATGTATTGGTAAACTACTGCTAAAATCTTATCAAGTTTTACAATGTCTGTCTTTTTAGTCCCTCTGTGGTTGAGGATGACCTCAAGATGCTGTTTGCGAGCTCCGGTGCAATGGTCAAGGCCTTCAAGTTCTTCCAGTAAGTTGTCTTTTTCCCCTCTCAAACAGCCATTTTAAACTTTATTTATCTGCTCGCATGTGTGATGTCTTTAGGAAAGTCTGTATTTGAAAAGTATTTAGATCCCTTGACTTTTTCCACATTTTGTTACGTTACAGCCACACTCTAAAATAGCGTCATCAATCTGCACACAATACCGCATAATGACACAGCATAAGCATGTTTTAGAAGAAAAAAAATCGTTGTCCTGTTGGAAGGTGAACCTTTTTCCCAGTCTGATGTACTGAGTGCTCTGGAGCGGGTTTCCATCAAGGATCTCTGTACTTTGCTCTGTTCTTCTTTCCCTTGATCCTGACTAGTCTCCCAGTCCCTGTCGCTGTAAAACATCCCCACAGCATGAATTTGCTGCCACCACGCTTCACTGTAGGGATGGTGCCAGGTTTCCTCCAGACATGACGCTTGGCATTCAGGCCAAAGTTCAATCTTGGTTTCATCAGACCAGCGAATCTTGTTTCTCATGGTCAGTCCTTTAGGTGCCTTTTGACAAACTCCAAGAGGGCTGTCATGTGGTTTTTACTGAAGAGTGGCTTCCGTCCAGCCACTCTACCATAAAGGCCTGATTGGTGCTACAGAGATGGTTGTCCTTGTGGAAGATCTCCATCTTCACAGAGGAGCTCTGTCAGTGACCATCAGGTTCTTGGTCACTTCCCTGACCAAGGCCCTTCTCACCTGATTGCTCAGTTTGGCTGGGTGGCCAGCTCTAGGTAGTTTTGGTGGTTCCAAACTTCTTCCATTTAAGAATGATGGAGGCCACTGCGTTCTTGGACCTTCAATGATGCAGAAATATTTGAGTACCCTTCTCCAGATCTGTGCCTCAACACAATTTTGTCTCGGAGCTCTACGCACAATTCCTTCGACCTCCTATGCTTAGTTTCTGCTCTGACATGCACTGTCAACTGTAGGACCTTTATATAGACAGGTTTGCCATTACAAATCAAGTCCAATAAATACAAATTACCACAGGTGGACTCAGAGTTGAAGGATCTCAAGGATCAATGGAAACAGGATGCACCTGAGCTCAATTTTGAGTCTCATAGCAAAGGGTGTGAATACTTATGTAAATACGGCATTTGTTTCTATTTTGTTATAATTGTGCAAAAATGTCCAAACCTGTTCACTTTGTCATTATGGGGTGTGGAGCTTGAGGACATGTAAATAAAATTAAAATAAGGCTGTAATGCAACAAAATGTGGGGAAGGGAAAGGGTCTGAATCCTTGCCGAATGCACTGTATCTGACCGTGTGAGAAAGGAGTAGTTCACCCAAATAACAAATTACATTGGTTTCCCTACCCTGTAAGCAGTCTATGAACAAGGTATGCTAGCAGTCCACGCTTCGGTTTAGGTTCCCTGGCACCGTTTCCAAATTCAGAAATGTTAGAATGTGTGTCATGAATCTCATTCAAATCATTCGGCATCATGTACAAATCTAAAAGTATCTAAAATTGATTGAAGCTCAACAGAGGGTTGGTAATCCAGCCAACTTCTGGAAAGTGGTCAAAGCTTTGAAACAAAACTCCACCCCTTGGTTGCCCCAGCAGGTTATGACAGCCTCTTGTCCCATGCTAGACAAAATTGACATTTTATGGGGCTTTTAATAACCATTTTGCTTCAGCTGGCCACCTATTTGAAAGGATAGCCTTTGAAAATGCCTCATTCTGGAGTACTTTAGTCGACTCTGCATCATTCTGTACAATATTTTCTAACACTCGCATACTTTATTTTCCTTTCTACCATTTGTCTGATGTACTAAGTGCTTTTCTAAAGATTGTTTTAAAGTCCATAGGGTCTGATTCACTTAATCCTGTTTTTAATGCAGCTTTCTGCCCCACATATTTCAGAGCCTTTGCCCTATTTTTAATTTGTTTGGTCTTATCCTGAAGATCTGGAAAGCGGCACATGTCGTCCCCCAACATAAGATGAGATCCTTCTGACTTAGATGACTACTGTCCAATTTCCAAATAAATAATCCCTAGAAACTCACAGCTTCTCACTCTATTCTTAATGTGCACCAGTCTGGTTTTAGACCTGAACATGGCATAATTTTAGATCATACTTTTTTATTTTTGCTGCCTTTCAAGGTCTTCATGGTTGACCATCACATTATCATTTTAAAAGTTGACTGATATAGACCTGGATCAGGCTTCTTTCAAGTGGTTTGAAAATTCTGTCAGACGGAACACTTCCATTTCTGCTGGCGTTAAGTCTAGTTTTCTGGCTATTACTTAATGTGTACCGCAAGGGTTGGTATTGGGACCTGTTCTCTTTACTATTTATATAAATAATATTTGTCTCTGTTAAAGTGTAATATTAATTTGTATGCAGACGATTCTGTCATGTATGCAATCGCCCCAACAATCTGACTTTTTTGCCTTTAAAAACTTAATGTGTACTTAATATGTACTTAATGTGGGCAAGACTAAATGTTCTTGAATTCTGGCAAAACGTTTGCCGTGCTACATATTTATTGAATGGTTCCTCCATCGATTGGGTTCTGGACTATATATTTTGATTTAGTTTTAAACACTGAGCAAGGAAACTAAGATTTAAATTGGAATTTTTCCTAAATTAATCTCGCCTCTCCCTGAAAAGCAGATTGTACGGTCAATTTTCCTGCCAGTTCTGGACTAGGGTGACACCATTTACCAGAATGCAGCAGCTGCTACTCTGAAACCTTTTGAATGCCGTCTACCATAGCGCCCTTCGCTTTATCGCAGGTGACTGTTTTAATACTCGGCACTGCATCCTGTATCAAAAGGTTTGCTGGTCCTCATTAAAGTCCCGCTGTTCACTTAACTATTTTTGTTTACAAAGCTCTACTACGCTTGCCTGGCTACCCAAACTCCTTTCTCCGGCCAAACGCAATGCGCCTGGGTCGTAGTACCTCCCTGATTTCTTGAATAGAAATCCATTCTAGATCGTCTGACTGGTTCCAAAAATCAATGGGTTGGCCAGAGCCAGAACACACATGGGTAATGCAGCATTTGAAAATTTCTTTGGCTTTGGTACTCTGATTGGTTCGAGGTAATTCAAACGCTTTGTTTTGTACAACACCCCTCATTTTGACAGTACCACAAACAACTTCAATGATGGCAGTCTGACAAAGTGTGTTCAGAAAGTATTCTTACCCTTTAAACTTGTTCCACATTTGGTTACAACTTGAATTCAAAATGGACAGTGAAAACACATTTAAAGAAATACAGAAATATCTTGTTTACTTACATAAGTATGCACATGCCTGAGTCGATGCTTTCTAGAAGCACCTTTGGCAGCGATTACAGCTGAGTCTTTCTGGATATTGTGCAACATTATCCCATTTTATTTATTTTTTAATTCAAGAATTCTGTCAAATTAGTTGATCATTGCTAGACAACCATTTTCAGGTTTTGCTGTAGATTTAAGACAACTAACTTGACCACTCTTGGTAAGTGACTCTAGTGTAGATTTGGCATTGTTTTAGGTGATTGTCCTGCTGGAAGGTGAAATCTCAGTTTGGTGGAAAGCAAACCGAAGCAGGTTTTCCTCTAGGATTTTGCCTGTGTTTAGTTCATTGTTTTTAATTTTTATCCTGAAACACTCCCCAGTCCTTAACGATTACACATAACATGATGCAGCCACCTCTATGCTTGAACATATGGATAGTGGTACTCTAATGTGTATTGAATTTACCCTGACCATAATTGGTATCCAGGACAAAGTTAATTGCTTTGCCACATTTTTTGCAATATTACTTTAGTGCCTTGTTGTAAGCAGGATGCTTGTTTTGGAATAGTTTTTTATTCTGTACAGGCTTCCTTTCACTCAGTCAATTCAGTTAGTATTGTGGAGTAACTACAATGTTGAGCCATCCCTCAGTTTAATGGCTGTGATAGGAAAAAACTGTCGCTGTTTTAGTCTCCATTGGCTTAATGATATCCCTTAGCGGTTTCATTCCTCACCGGCAACTGAGTTAGGAAGGACGCTTGTATCCTTGTGACGGTGTATTGATACGCCATCCAAAATGTATTAACTTAATGCTCGAAGTCATATTCAATGTCTGCTTAAACAGATTTTTTTTTTACCCATCTACCTGTAGGTGCCCTTAGCGAGGCATTGGAAAACGACCCTGGTCTTTGTGGTTGAAATATGTTTGAAATTCACTGTTTGACTGAGGGTCCTTTTTAGATTGTTTGTGGGGTACAGAGGTGACGCAATCATTAGTCATGTTAACTATTATTGCACACAGTGAGACCATGCTTATGTGACTTAAGCACATTTTTACACCTGAACCTATTTAGGCTTGCCATAAGTGGTTGAATACTTATTGAAGACATTTTAGCTTTCAATTTTGTATTAATTTGTAAAAAAATAAATCCACTTTGACATTATGGGGTATTGTGTGTAGGCCAGTGACAAATCATGTTAATCTATTTTAAATGCAGGATGTAACAAAACATAATTGTGGGAAAAAATCCAAGGGTTTGAATACCTTAAGGCACTGTATGTAGCGAACGATAGAGCAGCGTAATTAAGTTTGAGTTGTCCGACTTGCCTAACAACCAATTTGGTAACTCATGTTAATGGAGGTTCCTCGGGTGTCCACCGACTTGGGTAATTCAACTTTAGTTTTAATGCATATCACTGCTGGAACAATTTACAAAACTCATTACAAGTGAATGTTCTGGTGCTGCTCTGGCAATTTTAGTGTTGAGGACCCAGTAGATGAGGAATGTAACATTTGTATTTTTTATTTTTTACATTGTATTGATTGTACTCTTTTCAAATTGAATTGATTTGTTGTATTACAGTGATCGGGGCACCCTTGAGAATGAGGCCCTGGTCTCAATGGGTTTCCCCTGAAAGAATAAATAAATGCTAATATTGGTCCTATGACTTGAATGAGATTTGTGCCATAAATGCTAAAACATTAGCACTGTGAAACAGTGCCAGTGAAACATAACTTAAACTAAGGCATGGATTGTTGCCACACCTTGTCCCATATACTGCAACAGGGTAAGGAAACCAAAATGTCATTTTGGATGAACTATCCCTTTGAATGTTTAATGAAAGGCATTATATCTGACCGTGTGCAATGTTTATTTTTTTAGGAAAGACCGCAAGATGGCCTTGGTCCAGATGAGCTCAGTTGAGGAGGCCATAGAGTCCCTCATCGAGTTCCACAATCACGACCTGGGTGAGAACCACCACCTGAGGGTCTCCTTCTCCAAATCTACCATCTGAGGGGTGCAGCCCAAAACACTACTGCTAATGGGTCGCCCACATCCCTTCACGGCCTCTACTATGTCAAGTTGTGGGGAAGCGACTCTTCAGTCGTGAAGTAGCATCCAACACAGCAATCACTTCCATCATTCCTAGTATATTTATATACGCATATCTACATATGTCGACCTATAAACCATATGGAAAAGAAACGTGAACACCCGATTTTACTGGGTAAAAAAAGAAAAGTTTTATATTTCTAGCATCTTGCCTTTGCGAGGTAAATGCATTCCTTGCTCTCTGTACCGACAGAAGTAGTTTACACTTGCCTGTCTAAGTCTGATTTAAGAGATTGGCGTAGCCTAAACTTCAGTCTTTTGGTCAATTCCATTTGCCCTTGGGTTCCAACACCACTAGGTTCTGAGGTACTTCTGTGATGCCTCATATCCTCTCTGCCTTCAGATGTTTTCTGTGCCTTATTCCAGAAGTCTTATGTCCTTCAATTTGATATGTTGGCATTTTACAGCCAAAACAAAATTTAGCTTATCTTCCCCTCCCCAATCCTTGCTTGCGAAGACCAGGTTTACAGCTGATATGGGTTTACCGTTTGTATAAAATGTATTACGTGGTTCATCCCCCCCCAATGTATTATGAAGGTTTTCTTTTTAGTCTTATTTTAAAAGTAAGAAGAGCTAGTTAGTTGAAGATTAAATCCACAACTCATTATCTAGCTTTTTTATTTTTTAAATATGTAAACCCCTTGTACCAGGGTTTGTGATTATTAGTCTTGTTTACTCTATGTCTAGATGTAGGTTTGCATTTTTTATGAAATTTATGCAATACGTTTTGTACAAATCCAGTATTGTACACATTGTTATTCCTATATACTGTTGGTTGTAGCTTATAGGTATTGGTCAGTGGTTGCCTTAACGACTGTGCCTTAGCAAAAGGTCTTACTAGAAATGTCTTTGTATGGCTTACAATGTCTTATGATTTTTGTCTTAATGGCTTGCCTCTCCTGATGCAGTGGCTGTCAATTTAGTATATTTATACAATTTTGTGATACACTACAGCATAAAACCAAATAAGGCCTTTTTGCAAGTTATTTTAGCGAACCTGTATACACAGCTTTATTCATAATGCACTGCCACAGAGTTGTGGTAGTCTGCCTGCCCATTATAGCACATTTTACAAGGCTCTTACGGGGATCAGACAGAAGCGGACTATTGTGACTCTGCTGCTGTGAATTATAAAATAAACTTAAGAATTGGAAGCTTCTCTCAGTTGCATGCCAAGATGAATGATGGTTATTTGATATTTACATGTGGGGTTAGTAACCTTTTATTGTACAGGGCTGTGACTTTACTTTAATGCAGTCATTGCTAACGGCAATACGGCACCCTCTTTCATGTAGTCTATGGACTGGACTTGTGGATCTGGACAACGTTCATCTTAAATTGAGATCCATTTTGCGTTTTTGGGGAAGTGCCTTTCGAATGAAGCCTTTTTTTGGTCTGTTTATACACATATGTTTACGTAATGAACGTATGTTCCTGCCTTAAGTGCCCTCGGGCTCATAGGAAATGCACACATCTGGCATAAATGTAAAGGTCTGCAGTGATTCTGGGCGCTTGCTACAGTGAAGGTGGACACTTTGTTGTAGATCACATTTTAAAAGGTAATTATCAGTCTTAATACTTGGACATTCCACATGTGCATCATTTTATATTGGCCAAATGTTGAGGTTCTTTTCTCACAATTGTCCATCAAGTTCCTTATTTTAAATTGGTGCAAAGCAATAGAATTTCAGGGTCATGTGAGGAACCACAGTGCTCAGACATTGTTCGATCACTAGTTTTCTTGAACACCAGTTTATTACATGCTAACCTATTCATAATTGGATTCTAGCAATGCAGAAGAATGACAATTTGTTTGTAGCTTACTCAAGATGTGACACTTGTCTCCATATCAATATGTAGCATGTATTGCTATTAAAGGTATTTTACTTGCTTTGCATACCCCAGGCCAGGAGTGGATTTCCCAATTATGCAAAATTGCACAGCATTTAAAGTCATTACAACCGCGATCACTTAACATTAAGATGGCAGGATTTCTTCAAGTGAGGTGATTGTCTGGGGGGTGAAAAGCGGTATATTCTTTTTTTTTTATGTACCACAAAGTAGGTATTCTGAAAAGATAGGCTTTATATCTATGAAACATGTATATTTTGATTACAATTAGCTTGGGACCTTTTCTCTTGGGCCCCTCAGTAAAGAAAACAAACATCACAATTAAATTGTTAGAAAACAAACAAAATGGGTCCCTTTTGGTCATTAGTGTTCCGTGTAGCTTAAACTTTTTAATTGTGCCTTCAATAAATATTTTCACTGCTTTCAATTTGTAATTTCCTTTTTTTGGGTTCTGCCATTTTTTTAGATTTGCCTCTTTGCTCATCAGTTAGTTTCCTTCCTTCTCCTGCAAACCATTGGATCTATATAGGCAACTTATTGTTTGAGCCAAATACTTAGGACAGTACACTATTGATTTGAAATGATAAAACGTGCATAAAAATACTTTAGAGTATAGCGCCCAAGCTTTTTGGTTTCCAACTACTCTTGGAAAGCGCTGTCGGGTGTGCGTCATACAGTTTTGGGGTTCACTGGTGGTCAAATTTTGTATTTTCGCATGAATTTCAATGAAATGTTGCATTGTATGCTAAGTACTGGCAATTTGGGGAGCAACTTCTAATAGAGTTGTGTAGTTGATTGCAAGTTGTATTTGATGTAATAGGGGCCCTGTGTTTTTCACTGACCAGGAAAAGGTGTGGCTATAACAACCCAGAGTTTTTCCTGGTTAGACAAACCGAACAAAAATAAACTCTACATGCAACGATTTCAAAGAGTTACAGCAGTTAATGGAAATGGTCAATTCCAATAAATGAATTAGGCCCATATCTATGGATTTCACATGACTGGGAATAAAGATATGCATCTGTTGCCCACAACAACAAAAAAGTAGGACTATGGGATCAGAACCAGTACGTATCTGGTGACCATTTACCTCATGCAGCGTGACTTCGCATTGTTGATCCGCTGTTGATTGTGGACTGTTGTCCCACTCCTCTTCCCTGCCTGTGCGAAGTTCCTGGATGTTGGCAGGAACTGGAACACGCTGTCATACACGTCGATCCAGAGCATCCCAAACATGCTCAATGGGGGACATGTCTGGTGAGTATGCAGGCCATGGAAGAACCGGGACATTTTCAGATAAAATAGTCATTAACGTCTACAGTGTATTTCTGATCAATTTGCTTTTCTTTCTAAAACAAGTTCATTGCTAAGTGACCCCAAACGTTTGAATGGTAGTGTGTGTATATATAAAAAAAATAACTTTATTAGTAGAAGGGATTTCTCCGTTTTAAAGCCACTTTTTGGTGAGCCTACAAAACCTATTAGATCATCTTGAAGTTCTGTGCTGATTGGATTTTATAGTTGAAATTATAAGCTATTTTATTACATGTCCCCAAACATGTCCCCAAACATTGTACACGAAGGTACCTCACAGTAAAATAGAGGTACAACCATAGAGGTATGTGTTCTATATCTATGCAAGTATATTTATGGGTAAGAATATGTATTAAGTATTTGTTCTTTCCGGACACGAACACCCGTGACCATAGAAATAGGAATTCATTGAGTCCGATATCAATGCCCGTGACACTGTACACGTCACTAACAGGAACTTGGCATTTCCTGGTTGTACTTATCGAAACCACTTATGCTTACAACAAAATGCTCATGTGAAGTTGCTGTTTTCTCCATTGAAACGACGACACGGTTTAATTATA
Source organism: Oncorhynchus nerka (assembly GCF_034236695.1). NCBI lineage: Eukaryota > Metazoa > Chordata > Actinopteri > Salmoniformes > Salmonidae > Oncorhynchus > Oncorhynchus nerka. The sequence goes on along the minus strand of NC_088419.1, from coordinate 52,502,860 downwards.
GTGTGCTAGTCCGTTTTTACAGTGTAAGGCGACAACGAAAATGACATTTCAAGGAGTCATGAGGATCCTTTTACCGACGTTGTGGGCTATTTCAACCTTCGCTGACGAAGAAACGAAGTCGCCAACAACAACAGGCATTACTGCTGCTGGCAACACCAAGCATGTCACGAATTCGAGTGCCAGTAACACGACGTCCAAGAACAATCATAGCAGCATTTTCAACTCCTTCGACGTTGATAGTTCAATGATACAACGGGCCTTGTACGTCCTTATTGGAGTCACCACCATTGGCGTGTTCTATTTCCTCGTGAGAGCTGTGCGGTGAGTAGAACAAGCTAATGATGTTGATGAAGACAGACCATTATCTATTGGTAGCAATCGTTGAGTCATTACATTTTTTTTTTCACTTGAGCTTTCAATGTCCGTGACTTTTAAAATTAATTACGTTATGTTTAGGCAGAAGAAAAGAACAACCTCTAAGAAGAAGTATGGGCTGTTGTCAAACTACGATGACAGTGTTGAGATGGCTGTGCTGGAGAGTGATGAGGAGGATGACACTGTATATGAGGCCAGGTCCCTGAGAAGGTGAGTGAGATCTAATGACAAGAAGGTGCATCATCCACTAGTGTTGCTCATCATATACAAATCCCAGTCTTTTGCAAGTTTACATTGTACATTTGTACAACACTGAGACTAGAGATTGCGAAAGTGCAAACTTGAAATACCTCAAACACAAGAACAGTAAGCCTACCTCAAATAACCTTAAAGGACAGTTGTTATTATATACCATCCATATTTAACATGTTATTGTGTGAATGTGCAGTGAATCAGTTTCACCTTTTAACCTCAGTGTCGTCATTGATCATTGGGCTCCTGAGTGGCGCAGCGGTTTAAGGCACTGCATCTCAGTGCTAGAGGTGTCACTACAGACCCTGGTTTGATTCCAGGCTGTATCACAACCAGCCGTGATTGGGCGTCCCATAGGGCGGCGCATAATTGGCCCAGCGTCGTCCGGGTTTAGCCGGAGTAGGCCGTCATTGTAAATAAGAATTTGTTCTTAATTGACTTGCCTAGTTAAATAAAGGTTAAATAAAATAAATGTATTTATTTAACTTCTTCTCTGTTTGTCTCTGTCTTGTATTTATCAGATGAATCTGGATCTTTTCAAATAACACACATTGGACTGGGGAAAGAATGGAGACATTCCTAAGGTGCATTTTTCAACTGTTATTAAGGCATCTTTTTCTCTTGCACCTGAAAAAAGAAAAACTGGCTTTCAAAATGACTGCTCTATCCTCCGGTGAACACTTATTTTGTCTAGCTGCCTGGGTATGAAAAAGACATGGTGTTTTTGGTGACCAAATAAACGTACCTTTTGATTCTAACTATGAAGAGGAGGAAATAGGATTTGTAACATAACAGGAGTCTAATGCCAAAGTTGCTTAAGTGAATGTGCGTGGGATAATTCTTCAAATCCCCCTGTGCCCACCTTGAACTGTGCATAACAAACAACGAAAGATCTCTTCTAATCATCAACACGGATCCTCAATTTCCCGGTCGATGTGGTGTTGCCAAGGTTTTGTTTCTTTGTCTCTTGACAATATTCTGTTGCCATGGCATCCTATATATTTTATGATGTCTACCTTGAATCATACCTGGACCATTAGAGTTAGGCTAGTAGCTAATAGCCTGATTAGTGAGTGCGCTTACAAACTACTGTAAACTAAGCTAGCCTACCAATATCCCCATGCCATTTTGTACTATGCACCCACACATGAATGTTGTACTGTCGCATATACCTGCTCTATTTGGTAAGCTAGACCTAATAAGTTTGTAATACTTTCAAGAAGTTAGTTGCTGAAAAAGCAAGACTTAAGCCAAAACTTTTGACAATCTTAGACAGTATGGAATGTGTCTGTAATTATCGCCCCATTTTTATGCAGGCTAATCAATATGCAATTCCACTGGAGATTGAAATATCCATCCCTTCCCCTCTGTTTTGGCTACTTGTAACTCTGTAGAAGAAGCACCTATAATAATTTGTTAGGCCTACTCATATCAGTTCAACTGTAATTTCAGGTTTTGGTTACCAGTAATTGCCCAATGCCCAACCCATTGTTTTCAAATCCAGCTAACTGTAAATTCTCATGTGTTCTGAGAACCTTTGCTTCTTTTTATTTTTCAAAAACAACACATTTCAGAGCTGGTTCTTTCTCCTAAATACATGGTTGCTCTTGACTGTAAAATCTCCTGTAATTTGTCCAGAGACAGTTTGCTGTTGCATTTACACAAGCTACTAAATGAACAAAGAAGGGTCCACACAATCTATTTATTTTTATATAGCTTTTTCCAACCTGCTTTGTCAAATTAAGGTTTTGAATTTATTGTGCTGTCTTAATTTTCCATACTATACTCAAGTTGCAGAAAGAGGATCCCTGCTTAAGTATTTGTCACTACTGTGCTTGCTTCATAGCAATTCCCAGGGGAAAATGAATACAATGTCACACATTGATTTATTAATTGAAACATCTTGGTTAATTGTGCCTCCATTTCCGAGAGGTAACTGCATTATAGGTTACGTTCCTGATAATCAGAAGAAACACACAGGCAAGAGATTTATCTTAAATGAGCATCAACCCCACTGAAAATCCTCCCAGGTGTCCCTCTGGATTTAGCCTTTTGGAAATGGATTGTAAACCTTCAAACAATGTCAATGTCTGTACTAGAAATAGATTCATATTTTCTAAGACTTTTAATGCCAGCTGGTCCTGAGCTCAAAACAACTGCCGAATCACTCCTTTCCCTCGTCATATGATTTGTTTCCCGAAGGTGGTTTTCTGTCTGCATTCCTTTGTCTGTGCAAATCTTGTATTTAATGGGAGCAAGGTCAGTCATATGATGAAGACCTCGGCGAACAAAGGCTCCAGTAAAACGTATATGCTTTGACTGGCTTTAACAAATATCGTGATTGTTTTCATGGTCCATTTCTTGCCTTCGTTTATGAACTGTATGTACGTTCTGATCAGGAATACCGTTCCTTTGTCTACTGTGGCCTGTGTGATAGAGAAGTCCCAGTCGTGTTTTGAATGAGGCCAAAGTGTATGTACTGTATCTGTGTGTGTATTCTCTGTTGATTTAATGACTAGTAGTGCTGTGTTGGTGCTGCAGGTCTGAGGCCTTCTGGTTGGTTGGTGGTGGGATCCTTAGGCTGTTACGGTGGGCTCTTTTCACATGTTGAAAAGGAAAAATAAATCAAAGTGAGACTTTGAGCAAGACTAGCTTGGTGTGAAGGTTCTAACTCTCTTTCCATTATCTTTGTCGTATGCCATTTGAGATTATAACAAACTGTATACACGACAGGATAGGAGGCAATGAAACTGCTGCAATTTAGGAGATGTATTGAATGCAGTGTCAATTAGACTCATTCACATAATATGGTGAATTCAAATGGTGTGGTCCCCAATTCTCCTTCACATGTCAGTTATTTAGTGTGTTCATTACAAAGAATTGCCACCAGGTGGTATCCTAACTCCACTGGAACTAGTGGAACTAGTTCCAGTTACAATACCTAAACTGCCAAGCTTCCGCTTTGCGCCAGCTCTGCTCAGACAGGCCTAGAAGTTAAGAATGTTACCACGTTCGTGTGTGTCATATGTTCTCTAATGGGGTATATTTTCTCTACTCCCATTAGTCCTCTCTGACCCATCATCATTATAGCAGTTCATCCTACTGCTCAGAAAATTCTCATCTGAATATCCAAAGCATCATTTGGCTGTTTTTATACAAGGATGTAATGATTATTACTTTCTTTACAGATATATTTTTAGGTAGGCACAAAATTGTTTTGGGAGGCAATCACACAAAATGTATTTTTAAATAATGTTTTAAGTTTTATCCTTACATCAGAACTTGAGGAAATAAGAGTATTGTTTCACTTACTTTCCCTTTAACTGTTTGAAGAAAGTTGTATGGCTGGTTCACAGGACAACAGATAATGGTGTTGTAAAGAGGCCAGGTATTACAAGTAGCCTAAGTGTAGGAGGAAATGGTGTGTGTAACAGCCAATATACCCTATATTCACAAATAGATAATCTCCCTCTCTCCTCCTTGTCAGTCCCTCTGTGTATCAGTTGGAGAGGAGTCGAGCAATGCCAGGTGCACCCAGTGTGTGTCATCCTGGCCTGGGCTGCATATGCTTTTCCAATTACCTCTGTTAAACTCCACTGTGACATCCTCGCTCGATGCAAACATCCGAGACCCGGGCCCGGCCCAGAAGAGGATTTGCATTGGGTAATTCCGGTTGACTCGTGTCAACGGCAATTTGCCGCACTCCAAAAAATGTGGAGAAGCGAGCCAACAAGGGGAACGAATGCCATTGAGTGGCACAGCTGGAGCTGCGAGAAATTGTCTCCAAGAAATTTCACTGGAAATCCAATGACTGAAGCATGAAAATCTGATATTTAAAAGGGAGCGGAAGGGAAGAAAGAAGAGCAAAGACAGAAATGAATTTATTCCAAATCCAACTGTGGGACCGTATGGCCTGGGCTGGATCCTCTCTGCATTTCAATGAAGAAGAGAAACCGACCAAGTGATGTTGATCATTCTTATTTTCTTTATCCTGCGTCATTCCGCACTCCATCTCCTTTCAGAATCTTCAGTGTCGGCTTTCTGCTTACTTTTCACCAGCCGGGGGGGGGATACATTGTGCTTTTGGATGCACTCCATACTGTGAGTTACTTCTGTAAGGCCCACTTCAGTCCCTCAGCTTTTGGCTGTAGCACACTGGCTAAGAGGGAACACTGTTCCTATCAGATTATGCTGAATCTTATACAATGTCTTACAGCCTACACTCATTGATTGTCCTGTTTTCTCCTCAAGAGGGGGTTGATAAGATAGAGAAAGACTTTTCCTAGAGCAGGGGTAACCACGGGCTGATTTTTGTCAGAGCGGATGTTTGCGGGGCTGGACACATAATTATAATTGTACACTGCAAATTGACCACAACTATGCCCAATAAGAGATTGTATTTTAAAATACCAATAATTACCATACCTTGATTGAGACATTACCATAATTTTTTAATCGAGTGAACACTTGGGAGCAGATTTCCCCCCCAAAAATGTCAAACTTTTTAGGGTGCCCCAAAAAATCACTTGCGTGCCAGCAATGGCATGCGGGCCGCTTGTTGCCGACCCGTCCTAGAGTGATTGGTGACATCCTGAGAACTAAAATATGTTACTGTATTTCTCATTCGTCCTATGATTATAGTATAGGTATGATTAGTCATTTCAATAATATTTCATCTGCTGTGAAAGGGAGTTTAGAAAACCTGTTTACAGAGTTAGGGATCGGGCCTACCTCTCGAGTTCTCAAACTGAAACCAGAAGCTTACTGTATCTATGGTACGTTTGGGGATAATGTCTGGCTGTATCCATTTATACAATATTGGCTCTGTTGAACTTGTGTGTGATATTCTGTCTTGCTACGGAAACTGTAGCAGAAAAAGCTTCAGTGAATTTCACAAGCAGTGTCGCCCCCAGTATCTTGTGTGGCTCCTACTGTGTGGCCCAAGGCACAGCTCTACCAGCTGGCACTGTGTGTGATGAGACTAGACGTGAGATGATAGTCCTTTCTCCACTCACTCGGAGGTCATTCCCAGCCACAGGAAAAGCCTCCTCAGAAGCAAGAGATGCAGAGGTAGAACTCGAGCACTCTCTCTTTCCTCTTCCTTTACTTTCTATTGAACCCTCCCTCTCTCCTTCTCCCCCCCCCCCCCATCTCCCTCCACTGTCTCCTGCCCACACACTCTCGCTCCCCATCTCGCTCCCCATCTTTCTCCCCTTTCCACACACTTTTTCAACTCAGAGGAGACGCTCGCTCCTGACCTTGCTCAATGCTTGAGTGGCTGGGCTGCTCCTGGCTGCTGGAGCGCTACTGGGAGACATAATAAACGGCGCCCTTTTCATCTCCGACACAAAGAACGGAGAGAAGAAGATTCCGGGGGCCTCAAAGGAAGTCTCCCGAACAAAGGAGACCTGAACTGAATAGATCTGCAAAGAGGAGAGTGGCAGGATGGGAGGTAGGGGAGGGGGAGCAAACTTTACTTCCATAAACACACACACTGACACACACACTCACAAAAGGGGGTAATGGTGATGATTGGCTATGTTAATTGTTTTGGTTGGTGGTATTTCGGGGTTTGTTCTCGAGGCTTATTCACACTGGGGTTGGCCGATAGAAGCACAGAGGCTAAACTTCAAAGGGTACAGCCTACAGTTCAGGGGCATCATTTATCCACCCAGTACTCCCCCTATAATGTTCCACGTGCAGTAAGCCATATTTGGTTCTTGGTGTGAGGATAGGGAAATCAACCCTTAATAATTGGATTGATTCATTGTAAAGGTGTAATGCTCACTCCCGGACCTGGTGGATATTGTGCAGCATCCGGGATGCCACGGTGGAGTTGAACACACTATCAATGGTTCTTTATTCATGGCACAGAGCGATTTGGTGTGGCACTTTAACTCCTGTTTTTTGTGGGGGCTGAGATTTAGGGCCTGCTAGCGACGGCTTGGGAATAACTGGAACCGGGATGTGTGAAGGACTAGAATCAGTTTGAATATCCACGGAGCCTGTATGCCTACCTGTATTTGCTCATGTCACGTTCTCTCCACAAAAGGAGTGACAGGAGGGGCGAGTGGGATCCTGAGCAAACTTCACTTCCATAAACACACACAAAATGGGGGGGGTGATTTATCTTTTTACCATATTGTTTTTCCACAGCACCCCACAAATAACACCACACACACACACACACAAAAGCCCACTATACAACACATTGCCCAAGGTGATTACCTTCAGAAAGTATTCAAACCCCTTGACCTTTTCCACATTTTGTTACATTAGTCTTACTCTAAGATTAAATTGTTTTGTTTTTTTCATCATTCTACACACAATACCCCATTTTAGAAATGTTTGCAAATGTATAAAAAAAAAATCACATTTTCATACCCTTTACTCAGTACTATGTTGAAGCACCTTTGACAGCACCTTTGACAGCGATTACAGCCTCCAGTCTTCTTGGGTCTGATGCTTCAAGCTTGGCACACCTGTATTTGGGGAGTTTCTTCCATTCTCTGCAGATCCTCTCAAGCTCTGTCAGGTTGGATGGGGAGCGTCGCCGCACAGCTGTTTTCAGGTCTCTCCAGAGATGTTTGATCGGTTTCAAGTCCGGTCTCTGGCTGGGCCACTCAAGGACATTCAGAGACTTGTCCCGAAGCCACTCCTGCATGGTCTTGGCTGTGTGCTTAGGGTCATTGTAATGTTGGAAGGGGAATTTTTGCCCAAGTCTAAGGTCCTAAGTGCTCTGGCGCAGGTTTTCATGAAGGATCTCTGTACTTTGCTCCATTCATCTTTCCCTCGACCCTGACTAGTCTCCCAGTCCCTGCTGCTGAAAAACATCCCCACAGCATGATGTCGCCACCACCATGCTTCACCGTAGGGATGATGCCAGGTTTCCTCCAGACGTGACGCTTGGTATTCAGGCCAAAGAGTTAAATCTGGGTTTCATCAGACTAGAGAATCTTGTTTCTCATGGTCCGAGAGTCCCTTAGGTGCCTTTTGGCAAACTTCAAGCGGCCTGCACTAGGAAGAGTCTTGGTGGTTTCAAACTTCTTCCATTTAAAGATGATGGAGGCCACTGTGTTCTTCAATGCTGCAGAATATTCAAGAGCTCTGAATACTTTCCAAATGCACTGTATGGTTTCCAAATGTTGTCAACCAATCTTCCAGTTTGTTATAGAGGGTGAATATTTTTAAATTGATGTCTATAAAATGTTTTTGCAATAATTAGAACTAGATTACAAAACTTTCTCTTGATCACCAATATATTAATTTCCCAAAAGAGATAATCGTGGAGATGGATGGATATAAATTCCTAGACAAAATGAAATGATAGCACATGCATTATCCCAAAATGGTGTCAGTTTATTACAGGACCACAGCATGTGTAATAGGGTTCCTTTGTGTATCTCCAACAGAGATGTGACATTTCTGGGTGTATTACATGCATTCTGGCAGGAGTGTAGTAAGTCCAATGAATTAACTTCAATTGCAGTATTTTGTCTTAGGTTGTGGGAGCAGGTGACCAATGGTTCTCCTCAATCTCTTCCTTTTAGATATGTTGTCAATTCTTTCCTTGTAGGTTCTGAACCGTCAGGTAGAGTTTCAATCAACCCTTGATCTAACTTGGCAATTCACTTATTTGGCGTAGCAGCTTCTTTCAGTATTTTTTCTGTGCTAGATGCTTTAGATTCATCCAGATTCTGTTGAAGAGATTGAATGACATTTCGGAGTTGTACGAACTTAAAGAAGTCTGCTTTGGAAAATCCCAATCTTTCTTGGAATTGAGTGAATGACAAGTTGCGATCCATCATAGTACACATGCTAAACATTCATGATGCCACCAGGACTTAAAGGTGCTGTCATTAAACATTGGAAATAAGGTGGGGTTATTCCAAGTAGGGGGGCCTGGCAATATTAGTTCATTCCACCTCGTGAATTGATGTACATTTAGCCAAATACGAATGGAATTGAGAATCACTGGAATGTCTGTATTTTTTCTTCAACTCCTTGGACCCGGGGTAGTGAATATATTTGAGATCTTAAGGTATTACATTGATTGCTTCGATTCTCCTCCATGCACAAGGTTAGGCATCTGTGCATTGTTTAAGTGAACGCAGTTGTGCAGCCCAGTAATACATCTCCATATGAGGTAGCCTAGTTCAAGACCTCCAGCTTTATAGCGTAGTGTAAAACAGACAATTAGAGTCTTGTGGTCTTTCCATTCCAAATAAAGAGAGTAGGCCATTTTTTACTTTAAAAAGTTGGATGGAATTTCAACTGTCAGGGCCTGGAATAAATACATCAACCTTGGTAATATATTAATTTTGATTATGTTCACCCTACCTAACATATAGATAGGGAGAGATCTCCATCTCTGAACATCAGATTCATTCTTATCTTAAATTAAAAATCATTGACTTCATATGCCTCCTCCAGAATGCATGGTATCAGAACACCCAGGTACTTTAAATGTGTCTGTCCATTTCCACTTAAATATACTTTCTAAGCCTGAAAGTGCTGATTAGAAATGAGAATTCTCCCAATTCACTTTGAATCCTCATACAGCACCATATGTGTTCAAAAGTATTAAAATAAATAACAATGTTCTATTTCAGATAAAGTCAAAGGTAATCTGCATGCAATGATATCACATGATATCCACCAATCTCGATGCTCCAGATTGAGCCATGAGTTCTAAGTATTGATGCAAGGGGTCCTGTTGCTAATGAAAATAAATAACTAAACAAAGAGCATCCCTGTCTTGTCCCTCTTGATTCAGAGATCTGTCCATTTGTTCATATAGATGCTTTTGGGGATTTGTACAATAGCTTAATCCAGGAAATAAATACCGTACCAAAACCAATACTTTTTTAAGACTGCCACCAAATATGCCCATTCCACCCTATCGAATGCTTTTTCAGAATCTATTGATACTGCCACTTGTGGAGCGTTCAAGTTCTTGGTATGGTGGATTATATTGAAAAAACGGCAGAGATTGTCTGAAGATGTCCTGTTCTGAGTGAATCAACTTTTGTATCACTGTTTCTATGCGAAAAGCCAATACCTCAGCAATGATTTTGTATTCCACATACAAGAGTGATACTGGGTGGAAGGATCCGCATGACAATGGATCCTTAAGTAACTGAACTGAATGGCTACCGACCTGTAGCACTCCAATCATCATGAAGTGCTTCGAGAGGCTAATCAAAGACCACATCACCTCATCCCTCCCCAATTTACCTACCGCCCTGACAGATCCATGGACAAAGCAATCGCCATTGCACTACACACTACCCTCACCCACCTGGACAAATGGAATGCATATGTGAGTATGCTGTTCATTGACTACAGCTCAGCCTTCAATACCATATTGCCCTCCAAGCTCACCAAAAAGGTCACGGCCCTGGGCCTGAGCTCCTCCCTATGCCACTTGGTCCTGGACTTCCTAACAGGCCGTGCCCAGGTGGTGAAGGTAGGCAACATTACCTCCTCCACACTGATCCTCAACACGGGGCCCCACAAGAATGTGTCCCCCTGTATACCAACTGCGTGGCCTCACACAATTCGATCTCAATCATCAAGTTAGCTGACGACATGACAGTAGTAGGCCTGATCACCAACAACAACGAGAAAGCCTACAGAGAGGAGGTAGGCACTCTTGATGGCATGGGGCCAGGTAAACAACCTCGCCCTCAACGTCGGCAAAACAAAGGAGCTGATTGTGGACTTCAGGAGGAACCAGTCTGGGCATGCCCCCATCCTCAACATCAGGGCTGGTGTGGAGACGGTCAAAAACTTCCTCGGCGTATCCCATTTCGGAGAAGCTGAAATGGTCAAACCACACGGACACCTTGGTGAAGAAGGCACGACAGTGACTCTTCAACCTCAGGAGGCTGAAGAAATTCGGCCTGTCCCCGAGGGCCCTCGGTGTTCTACAGGTGCTCCATCGAGAGAATATTGTCGGGCTGCATCACAGCCTGGTACGGCAACTCCACCGACACTAACTGCAAGGCTCTACAGAAGGTGATACGCTCAGCCAAACGCACCATTGGTTGCACACTGCCTGCCCTCCAGGACACCTGCAAGACCTCAAGGACCTCAGCCACCCGAGCCACGGCCTGTTCTCCCGCTTCCATCACTCAGACGCGGGCAGTATAGGAGCATTATGGAAAAATACTAGACTGGCCAATAGCTTCTAGCCCCAGACCATCAGGCTGCCGAATAGCCACCACCAGGCAGCTACCTACTCCCCCCATAAAAATGTAACAGTGTTACATTCACTTCTCTTGTTGACCTGCACTGTTGGAGCTCAGAGCTTAAGAATTTCACTGTACCTTGCAATTATATCTTCAAAACCTTGTGCATGTGATTACTAAACTAATCTAATCATTACCAGGAGATGGTTGACTTTAGGGATGGGCATTAGACATTTTTGGACTGTTTGAGTACTCTGTGTTTTTTTGTTTATTTTTTAGAACACAAGGCCTACACTGGAAGACAAAAATGTGCTCATTATCTATATGGTAACAGTGTGCATCGATGCATAATTTATCATAACCATTACAGATAACAAATCCTAATTGCTAAATTGCCCGATATATATTCAGTCAATAGAAAAACAAGTTCCATTTTAACATTAATTTATTGAAAGCGTAATATCAACTGGATATATTATATCGTGGAGCACAATCTTTAAAAAGGCAGTAACCTCAGCAGTGGCGCTTGCTTGTAGAAGCCTATGGCTGTGCAATGGCATAGCCTTGTTTTGTTCATTTAGCAGACCAGACACCTTTACTTTCCGAGCCCTTATTACAGTCAAGACACACCTGTTATATTGTAAAAGAAAAACATGATGTACTATAACAGACTAAAAATAGACAATCTGTCTTTTTGATATACAGATGTTTGATTTAGTTTATTCTTCCTGTTCTTTGGAATTTCCTAATTGGATGAAGAATTGCACATTGAACACAGCATGAGGATGAATTACGGCCACGACATCTGTTTGGTGAGTAAGCCTAGGCATGAAAATATGCCCTTTTGTCTTTATCAAACAAATGTTTTTGCATATAGCCTAGGCTAACCAATTCTAAATGTCACTAGCAGTTTGCAAATGACCCTAAGTGGGAAATAGACAGGACACAGTTATTCCAAAACCGCAGTGCTCATTGTTGGAACACAAATTTACTTACTTCAGTAAACCAGTCCATTTTGAATTTGTGATGAAAGTGTTGTCATTTGGCAAGGAATGTAGCTTCTGTATCCCATCAGTTAGATATGTTTTTGTAGGCATTTATTTATGTAGGTCTTAAGGGAGCTTGTGTGTGCAATCAGCGTATAGATGGAGCGATCAGAACGCAATTGAGTGAGTGAGACATGGATGAGAAAGGGAATTTAGGGAGAACTGTGTGATGTTTGGCTTGGTTTCTTTTTTGTTGTGCCCCGCAAATGCACATATACAAATGGAACACTAGAGTCAAAGCAAATTAACGTTGTCTTCAAGACAAAATGACTATCTGGTTAAAGATCGGGTTTTGACGTCCATTCGAGGACTTGATTACTCATGTCCATCCCTAGTTCACTATATCCTCCCTTGAACTTTTGTTTTTGGATTGATACAGTTTGTATCAATACAGTTTGTGATCAAATGTTTTAAAGACTGAGTTGATTTCAGAAGGATCCATTGTTATGCTACCGTCTGGGGGGGGTTGAATGTTGTGAATGGTACGTTCCTCTTCCTCTTAATTTCCAAGCAAGCATTTTCCCTGCACTTTCACCTCGCTCAACCTATTGTTGGTTGGATTTCATGGCAGCAATCTCTGCAGATCTGGTGTTTTGTTGTGTTATATTCAAAGCGTCAAAGTGTTCAACTGTTTATCTGAACTGTGTTTGCTTTCTGTCGTGGATTTTTTGTTCTACTATTTCTAATTATTTATAGGTCTGTCTTTTATTATGTGAAGAGTAAGACAATAATACAACCTCTCATATATGCTTTAAGAGCTTCCCAGATGACAGTTGGGCATACTTCCTCTACATTTATTTCCTAAAACATGTCTATCTGTGTGTTGAGATATGAGGTTAACTCCTGGGCCCGGTTGTATAAAACATCTTTAGTGTTTCCCTTAAGGAATAATTTTCCCTTACCGAAGGGAATTGTTTAAGGTGTTGCATAGAGCCCCTCAAATATTTCCTCAGGCAAATAGCACACATAAGGGGGTTTACAGTAGTTTGAAGGCATATATGTTAGAAAGAGTGTCTGGTTACCATGGAGACAGGCTGATTCACTGACTAGAGGTCTCCTCAAAAAGATCGCTTTCATTTTGCGAGAAAATAGGACAGGATAACCAAATTGCTTCAGAAGATAAATCATCACGTTTCTTATAGTTACTTTTTTTTCTCAACTTGTTTATATCACTTTCTAGTAAGTCAAGCTAGCTAACAGAGTACCTATAGCTACTAGCCAGCTAGCTTTGTAGCTAAGGATTGGGCACCTTCCATTTTTTTTTAGCTAAGTAGCTAGCAGGCTGGTTGATTTTTTTTCCTTTTGTAAATCTAGTAGATGAAAGCAACATTTACCTCCACAAATGCTGTTTACATTGATATCCATACTGAATGATGCTGTTAAGGGACCTCACCCTTACCTGTTTCACTTAATTTAAGGGGGAAATTCACCTTAAAATGTTTTGTGCAACTGACTTAAAGTTACGAAAACTTTAAGGGAAAAGATAAGGGGGAAATTAACTTAAGGTGTTTTATGCTTAAGGTGTTTTAAGCTTTAACATGAATGACAATAGGCTATGGTCCGTAATTATTATAGGAAGGTATTGACATTCATAAACAGTCAATTAAAGAAATGTTTACTATAAAAAAGTCCATTGTTGAATAAGAGTTGTGGAGGTGAGAGTAACGGGAGTATTATCTTTCAGTCAGATGTTGATCTCCACAGTTCACATAGACCCATCTCTTTGATTTTGTAGAGTCTGGTGGTATCCAGATTGTCATACCGTCATACCATTTCTGTACCATACCTGGGTATACAGTATTACCAATATTTAAAAAAAATCATAATTATATATATATATATATATATATATATATATATTCTTTTTTTGGGGGGGGAGCGCATAAAACAATTTAGGCAACAGTTGTAAGCAGTGGCGTAGCACGCACCCCCCCGCTGTATTCCAAAATACCCCGATATACAGTATAAATGGTATATCACCAAAGCCTAGTGGTTTAATACCTTAGACATGTTAGGAAGAGGATATAGTTTAGTTGATGACTTGTCTAGAGTTGCATCCCGCACACAATTAAAATCCCCTCCATATAACGTTCTAAGATGGAACACTCAAAAATAACTTATATATAAAATACATATATATACTATAGACTATATATATAGTCTTGACCAGACTTAAATGTGCTCTAGTCAACCATAAATGTCTAATTTGAAGTAAGGTGCATTATGAAGGAGAAAATACATAAAACATATTTATACTGTGTGATTATATGTATATATATATATATATATATTAGTTATTTTCAAGTGTTATATTAGTTATTTTCAAGTATTTTCAACTAAACTATATCCTCTTCCTAACATGTGTAAGGTATCAAACCACTAGTTTTGGGTGATATACCATTTATACTGTATACCGGGGTATACAGTGTAAATATATATAATACGACTGATGATTCCATTGGTAAATCCAAAATATAGTGTATGTGGACACCCCTTCAAATTAGCGGATTCAGCTATTTCAGCCACACCTGTTGCTGACAGGTGTATAAAATCGAGTACACAGCCATGCAATCTCCATAGACAAACATTGGCAGTAGAATGGGCCATACTGAAGAGCTCAGTGACTTTCAATGTGGCACCGTCATAGGATGCCACCTTTCCAGCAAATCTCCATGTGTCATTACAAAAAGAAACTGGAAACAGTTTGATATTCAAAGTTTTTTACATTATGTATCTAGCATTAAATGGAATAGAATGGAATTAATCCCTGATGTTGAACTAGCCTTTTCTTACTTCCACAACATATTCCAGGATGTATGCAATAGGCATGCCTCCTTTTTAAAAAATTCAGAATTAAGGGCAGAGAGAACCCTTGGTTTACTGATGAACTTACTAAAACATAAGGGAACGGAATGCTATGTGGGCTAAAGCAAGAGGGTCTGGTTCGGCGGATGATTGGATGGCTTTTAAACATCTTCGAAATATGGGTGTGGTTATGATCCGAAAATTGAAAACAGACCACTACCTGAAATCTACTTCGGATAATTTAAATAATCCCTCCAAATTTTGGCAATTAGTGAATGGTTTGGAGTGCAAAAAAGATACACAGCTTCCAAAACAATTGTTGGTAGACACACAGATTGTAACAGAGAACCTCCATTGTGAAGCCTTAAATCAGCATTTTCTAGATGCAGGAAGTTTATTTGAAAAGGTCAAAGGTATAATTGAGCCCCCTATGAATTTACCTGACACCCCTGTGCACTCCTTCACCAGGTTCTCCTTTTCATCCTTCTCTGTTTCAGAAGTGTGTAAAGCCCTGAAAGAAACTGATAGAAAAAATCCCCTGGCCCTGATGATCTAGACCCTAGTTTCCTACACCCAGCTGCAGGCATCCTTGCTCCCCCTTAGCATGTATTTTTAACCTTACGCTTGATGTTAAGGAAATCCCCAAGTTATGGAAATCTGCTTTTGTACTGCCTCTCCTGAAAGGTGGAGATCCTTCGCCACTTGACAAATATCGACCCATATCAACATTTGTCTGTACTGTCAAAGATACTGGAGTCCTAAGTTAGTAGGCAGCTGAAGGCCTACCTCCAAGAAAATAACATCTTAAATGGAATGCAATCAGGCTTTAGATCTGGCCACAGCACTGATTCAGCAACATTGAAGGTTTTAAATGACATCCACTGTGCTCTTGACAAGAAGTTACATTGTGTGTCTGTCTTTATTAATTTGTCAAAGCCATTTGACACTGTGGACCATGCTGTGTTAGTGCAAATGTTAAAATATTGTGGAATTACTGGTCATGGTCTAGATTGGTTTATAAATTACCTATCAAATTGTACACAATGTGTAATGGCGGATGGTTGAAAATCTGAGTCCATGGAGTTGTGCTCAGGTGTTCCGCAAGGGTCTTTTTTTGGCCCACTGTTGTTCATTGTGTATATCAACAACATTGGGGATCATATTGGAACAGCGGATGTTCATTTTTATGCAGATTATACTGTTCTTTTTTCAAGTGGTAGTAGTTTATCTTTAGCTTTTGAAAATGCCCAAAGAGCATTTAACATCATACAACAGAATCTGTATGATTCAAAGCTGGTTCTAAATTCAGGTAAAACAAAATGCCTGGTATTTTCAAATGCCAGGCATGTTACTAATCATGTCATTGCTACATTGGCTGGTCATACTATAGAGCAAGTCAAAGTGTACAAACATTTGGGTGTGTGGGTTGATGACAAGCTGAGCTTCACTGTTCATGTAGAGAACTTGATAAGGAAGCTCACGCTAAGAATAGGTTTTTATTACGGGCATAAGGGTTGTTAAGAGCACTTGATTCAGTGTATCATGCGTCCCTCAGGTTCATTACCAATCAAAAACATCTAACTCATTATTGTGATCTCTACTGCGCTGTTACCTGTCCGAATGCATAGTGCCAATTATAAAGTTAGGTGGAGGAGGAATAATGGTCTGGGGCTGTTTTTCCTGGTTCGGGCCCCTTTGTTCCAGTGAAGGGAAATCTTAACGCTGCAGAATACAATGACATTCTAGATGACTCTGTGCTTCCAACTTTGTGGCTACAGTTTGGGGAAGGCCCTTTCCTGTGTACAAAGCGAGGTCCATACAGAAATGGTTTGTTGAGATTGGTGTGAAAAAAAACTTGACTAGCCTGCACAGATCCCTGACCCCATCGAACACTTTTGGGATGAATTGGAACGCCGACTACGAGCCAGGCCTAATCGCCCCAACATCAGTACCCGACCTCACTAATGCTCTTGTGGTTGAATGGAAGCAAGTCCTCGCAACAATGTTCCAACATTGAGTGGAAAGCCTTCCCAGAAAAGTGGAGGCTATTATAGCAGCAAAGGGGGTACCAACTCCATACTAATGCCCATGATTTTGGAATGAGATGTTCGAAGAGCAGGTGTCCACATACTTCTGGTCATGTAGTGTATATTGCCCAAGTAGGACTAAATGAAACACATTATTTTTGAATGAGTCTTTTTTAACAATTTTATTATTATTTATACAAATATATGTGTGTGTATATATATATATATATATATATATATATATATATATATATATATATATATATTTATTATATTTATTTATATATATATATTTATTTATTTATTTGAGTTAGTACTGACCTCCACTGTCGGAGATTACACATACTATGTGTCCATCCTATGTGTAGTCAACTAGTATAATTTGTGTTTGAAGTAAATATAGTGATTATAATTAAGGAGCCCTGTCTAGGGCTGGTTCTACCTTCTAAGATAGATGAGACCCTTCTGAAGTATACATTCATTATTTGTCCTGACCAGCGTGATTGGCCTACTTCTTGTTTGTTTGTTTTTTTAAGCCAAAGGAAAGGAATAGGTTAGCTCTCTCAGGGTCATAACAAGAGGGGGAAAAAAATGAAAAAGTACTTGCCATCCCAGTGTTAATTGAGAATAAAATGAATTAGACTATTTAGCCATTAGGCATCATTATAATATATTAAGGAGAGAAATTCATTCAACTATCCATATAATTGTCCAATGAAATAAATGCAAACATTTGTAGGCCTATAACTACTGGAGTAGCCTACAGTTCTGTTGTACTGCATGCAACCACACGTGGGGCGCACTGGTCTTGACCCACCGGGGAGCAGAGCTGGCAGATCACTAAGAGCTGATGGTATAATGACTCTACTCTGGTCTGATTTTTCACAGTTTCAGAGCGCCCGCATTGAACACATTTTTCAATTCATATATAAATGTCCCTGTTGTAAAATGTCATTTACTTTTGCCAAAATTAAGGCATTTTAAAAAAGGAAGGAAGGAAGGAAGGGAAAGATAGCAACGGAAATAAAAGTACTGTGTGCTTACAATTTCAGCGTCTTAGGCAGTATGACATGAAGTGTTTGATCTCTCCCAGTCTTTTTATTTTATTTTATTTTTTTTACATTTAAATTATTTCCACCCACTCAGGCCTTTGTCTGCTTGGGAGCATCCAAACATAATTATCCAGATTATAGCGATCAACACGCTGTCTTGTTGACTCATCAGTTTGTTTCTTAAACAAATAGATCATGCCTATAGCCTACCAATTAATGGGTTGTCATTTAGGCTGCATAGCCATTAGTCATTAAAGCGTTATTAATTTAGACAGATCGACCTGGATGGTGCTGGGATTGTCTTTTCAATAGGTGTGTGAGTGAAGGCTTACCTTTCTCTTTTGTGCCTTTTGATGTGGTGGGGTGTAATAGTCCAGTGTCTCATCTGTCGTACATCGTCTGTTGAGAGGCTGTCCTGGTCTATACAGTTCATTCATTGCCATTTCCATCATGTCCAGGTTATCCAGGAATTGGGTTGCTTATTTTGCTGATTTTAGTGTGATGTCTCTTTCCTTCCGTTTGACCGGTAGTTGTGCAGGGTAAACCAAAGACAACGGAATCATTTTTCCCATAGCTTTTTCTGTATTCGGTCAAATGATCTGCCTTTCATGTAGAGGTCTCTGCGGTCTCGGCCCTCACACATCAAAGGTCCAACTCCTGACTTTTTGGCTTTGATGACCAGTCGTGGGAACTTAATCTTTGTCCCTATATTTAAGGAACTTTGCCCCTTAGTTTGCTGCTTGTGTCCCCTCTCGGGCCGCCTGTTCGGTGTGCTCCTTCAATTGTGGGAGCCCGTGTGATGCTCTCCTGGCCCAGTAGTTGTGGTATTACCTCCTCCAGGAATTCCTCCATTCCAGTTTATCCACAGCTCTCGGGGAAATTCATGAAACAAAGACTTGAATGGCGACTGAAGTCCTCCATCTCGTCTAATCTTTAAGTAAGCCCCGTAATGATGTATTTTTGTTCATCCAACGGTTTTCTGGAGCTTTTCTCATACGATTTTCTCCAGGGTTAACCCGGTTTTGGCCTCAGTCATATCAGTTTAGACTGTTTTGACAAAATCTGTTTCTCATTGCCACTGTGAATTTCTATTAGAAGTGTCTCTAAACTCACTTCAGTCGCCTCGTCAGCTACTTGGTCCATGGTCGCCTCGTCAGCTACTTGGTCCATGGTCGCCTCGTCAGCTACTTGGTCCATGGTCGCCTCGTCAGCTACTTGGTCCATGGTCGCCTCGTCAGCTACTTGGTCCATGGTCGCCTCGTCAGCTACTTGGTCCACGGTCGCCTCGTCAGCTACTTGGTCCACGTTCGCCTCGTCAGCTACTTGGTCCACGGTCGCCTCGTCAGCTACTTGGTCCATGGTCGCCTCGTCAGCTACTTGGTCCATGGTCGAGTCGTCAGCAACTTGGTCCATGGTCGCCTCGTCAGCTACTTGGTCCATGGTCGCCTCGTCAGCTACTTGGTCCATGGTCAAGTCGTCAGCAACTTGGTCCATGGTCGCCTCGTCAGCTACTTGGTCCATGGTCGCCTCGTCAGCTACTTGGTCCATGGTCGCCTCGTCAGCAACTTGGTCCATGGTCGCCTCGTCAGCAACTTGGTCCATGGTCGCCTTGTTTCACTGTGTTTATCGCTGTGTTTGTTTTTCTCTATTTCTCAATCTAGTATTTGCCATAACATGTAGTTGCCAACATAACGTTTCAGTTATTTCTTAACTTTACAGTCGAGTTCTTTCCTAATTAAGAGGCATATTTTTACTAAAGAAACGGAATGCCAAACGGATCACCTTTTACCTGACTACCTCATGGTCGCCATACCGGAAATCTTGTTTCAAGCTAGAGTTTTATTACTGATTTCTGTTGATGGTATTAGGCAGTTTGACCGTTTGCATTCGATGGAGATACACTATGGGTTTGTCTGATAAAACCACAGATGCTAAATGTCAAAAGGTATCGAGTTGGTCGGTATCCAGATTTTCATATCGTCATACCGTTCTTTGTTCATGCTGGGATTTACGGTATTACCGGCTTAGTACACAAGGGGGCACCAAAAACCTATTTTGTACCAGAAGTAATAGTGCATTTCCATGGAGGCTGATAGCTAAATATGCAAATGAAAATAAACAAATTGCATAGACAGGCAATTTAGCTCATAAAGTTATACATATATAGATGGGTAGGAGCTACCGAGTGTCATTTTTGTGATTTTGACATTAATAGGTGAATGTGAAAGAGAGACATTGTGCAAATGAACAAAGGAAGAACAGCACTCGCTCTCCAACAGCATGTGTACATGCTGTGTCTGTGTGGAGTCTGGAGTGCTTGGGCAATGGGCCTGCGTGCTCTGCTCAGAGAAGATGGGGGAGTAGGAGACGGGCGAGAACAGAGAGGAGAAAAATGCAAGGAAATTAAAAGATAGTAGTTGCAGCTGTACAGATAACTAATCCAAAGGGCATTGACTTCTCAAACACGGCAGAAAGCTAACACAGTATGATGTCCCGTCACCTTATTACATTTTCTTAGATAACTAGCAAGTTAAACTTAGGGGTCATTTTAACAAATAATTATTTGTTTTTCACACAGGAAAAAAATATAAAACACAAGCAATATCTGGCTGCGTTTTGTAAGTACGGATTTAAAATGCTTCTTATTGTAATTTCTGCACTTCTCCACTCGGATGAGAATTCGTGAATGGGCATTCTATCGGCAGACCGCCTATGACTGATATGTAGTTTTTTGATACTTAAAAATGTATGCGAGCCCAACCATGTGAAAATAATTATGTAATTAACAGCCAATGTTTATTTGTATTATTTAGGGATATGGCAGTCAATTGAAAAACATTCTAACAGTATTTCTGATTGTCTTCTCAACTCACCATCACATACTATTAATGTGGGTCAATTGCAAATGAGTCTGATCTTATCGTGCCACCACTGATGAGATGGGTGTGCTTGATACATGTCGCGCGTCAGAGCTTCTCAAAGTCAGGGGGCGTGATCGACAGGGCGCACCTCATCTCTGCTGTCACATCCAACCTGGATCGATATTTGGTTTTGTAGACGAGAGCACTGAATCTAGCTTCACACAGATATGTGCTGGCGAAGGGTACCATGTTTTTTTTACGGTGCTTTTTCAAGACAACTGGAAAAATAAGAGGTCAAATCAGGATGTCAGTGATCTTCAGGTTGGAAAGTCGGAGCTCTAGAAAGAGGTCCGAGTTCCTGAGTTGGAATTCCGAGTTGGATGACTGTTCAAAACAATTTTTCCCAGTCGGAGCTCATTCCCCCCCGAGTTCCCAGTTGTCTTGAATACAATGAAGTCGGAGATTTCCGGGTTCCCAGTTGTTTTGAATGCGGCATTTTTGCTCAGAGGGAGACGGCAGGACCCTTTTGAGTCAGGAACCATAACTCCTCCGATGTCACAAGACGGCTCGATCAGCTGTTCGATTACACTTACTGGCATGTAAACTGAGCCAGGATCATAGTCAAATGGTTAGGGAGGTATGTCCTAAAGTGCTCTTCCAAGCGCTGGAGGTGAGCAGTCGTCACTCATGTGGGACACTTACTGATGCTGTTTTCTGCTAAGGCTCACTTTTGAAAGACTCTTTCCAATATGAATTCTTTCCTCTGAATCCACTGATTTGGTCACTCATCTGTAGAATGATTTTGTATTTCCCCTGCATGCTTGCGTTCAGTTCGTTCAGTTTCCCAAATATGTCTTTTCATTACACAGAAAGTCAACCAATGCTTTTGAATTTTTTTTTAACTTCCATTGTGAATGACAACAGTTCCTCTCTCAATGTGAAACATCTTTCCAGCACTCCCCCTCGATAACCACCAGGCCTCGCTGTGAAAGAGAGCATTGTCGTGCTCTGATCCCACATCTCCACATAGTTTTGCGAACAGGCGTGCGCGCAGTGGATGTGGTTGGATGTAGTTTACAATGGAAGTTATCTGCTGCAGTACATCTTTGAGTTCTGTGCTCTCTTTTGCTGCCACTTTCCTTCTTTGTATCATACAATGAGTCCGTATGGCAGAGGGAGACACGTTCATAACTAGAGTGCAGTGGCCTGCCCGCTGTCCCGCCATAGATGGAGCCCCATCTGTGCAAAAGCCCACCACGGAATCTTTTTTTTTTTTTTAAATCAATTTAGTCATTCAGCAAACTGAACATCCTCAGTACCTTTTTATGCTCGGGAATTGTGAAACAGGAACCATTTGTTCTGGTGAATAACATCCTCCCGATATGTATAGCGGACATAAAGTAATGCAGGGCCATCTCGGGCCTCACAGCTAACGTCCATTTGGAGGGCATAAGCTTGGGAATTTTTGAGTCGTTCAGTCAGTTTCCTCTTGATTGCTAGCAATAGCGTTAATTATTTGTTTCAACAGTGTTATCTGACAAAGGTATTGATGTGAGTTTCTGTCCCTCCACACACATCGTTTTCACCCCATTTTCATTTCAGGTGACCCACATTGGGCCGTGAGCCCTATTTTGTGAACCGCTTCATTAGGAAATGTAGCTGGCTATATTCTTTCTATGATAAACATTCAAAATATGATAGCCATGCATCGTTTTTGCACTCCCGCTTTCTCCCGTTGTGCCTATTTACAAACAAACACGTGACTGGCTCAACTGTTCTGGGAAACTACGATAAGTTTCATAAAATAATGTGACAGGTGACCTGAAGAACACAATCTGTTTTATCTCCTAACTTATTGCACAAGTTGACTGCAGGTATTTACTTAAAAAGTAGCTACAAATATGAAAATGTATTGAAAAACCTCAAATAAATGGCTTCAACGGTATTGTGGCGCAGCGGTCTAAGGCACTGCATCTCAGTGCAGGAGGTGTCTCGCTACAGTCCCTGGTTTTTGAATCCAGGCTGTATCACATCCGGCCGTGATTGGGAGTCCCATAGGGCGGCGCACAATTTGGCCCAGCCTCGTCCGGGTTTGACCAGAGTAGGCCGTCATTGTAAATAAGAATTTGTTCTTAACTGACTTGCCTAGTTAAATAAAAGGTTACATATTGACGGTATTGAAAAACCATCCCGTGGCTATTTCCAAATACCCCGGTATGTGGTATACCACCCTAGCCTACCTTGTTCCCCCCCACACAGTACTGCCCCCTTAACTTGCCATGTTCAGGAGGCCAGACTTGATTCTTGGAGGATATGGAAGACAACCCTAATGAAAAGGAGTCGTGTTCCCAAAGCGTCACATGACTGTATAGGAATCCCACTACACGGAGTCCCTGACTATGCTACTGCAAAGGTTGAATAGCTATTTTAGTCTATGGATGTCTCAGTGGAATAGACACAGTCAAATAGTTCTTTATTGACTGACACAGGGCGTTCATGCACAGTTGTTACCCATCTCCACTGCTGTGGCAGTTGGCTACATAAAATAATTATACAAAATAATAGCAAATATTTTAGGTGGAAAAGTACACATTTCCTGACTCAAGCTATAATACTTTTGACAAAAATAACAAATTTGACCGTGCGCTGTCAATAAAACAATGAGTTTGTCCAATTTGCGGATTTGTGAATCATGCATTCACTGACAACGGAGCAGAGCAAGGCCTGCAAAACAGCAACATCACAAGTTACGTGAACCATTTTTGCAGCTGTTTCAGTTCTGCACTCCAGGGAGAGACGGGGAGAAGGAAAACACTGAACTAGTTTCAACGTATGGGACTTTCTGGATTTCAGGTAAGCTTCTCCTTTAATTCCACTTTCAATTAAGATTCTCCATCAAGCATGCTTTTTAGTCCAGGAGTAGACTCAATCAAGGTCTGGAAAACTGGTCCTCAAGGCGTAAATAAAATGCTGGTGAAAATGGAGCGTTGCCGTGAAAAGTCAGGTTGCGCATGTGTATCTCAAGTCCGGATTTGGCCGTCAGCCTCTCCACTGAAACCCCAGAGCCTGAACGCTGAGAGAACCTCAAAGCCCTCTAATCTAAACGAGTGACACTGTGAGGAGGGAAGGCGCTGGTCTTTAGAGAAGAGGACTGTGGAAGTTCATCACAGGCAAGGCCGACTAGATCAAAGACTACCGCCATGTACTCCTGCCCTTCAACTACAATGAGAATAATAAGAATCAAAGAAACAAGAAAGACAGGGCGGATAATAAAAAGAAGTGATGCATCTTGCCTTGAATTCAATCCCATGTAAATGAGATGGAGAGAATGGAGAGCCTTGTTGGATGGAGGAGAAGGGTCCATATCCGCTCCCCTCTATCATCCCCCCCCTTTCCTCCTCACAGTGATCAGTGGCTCGTCTCTCTTTCCCTCTCTCCCCACGGCGGGCCCGGTGACACGCCAGCGAACAAAGAGGGATTGTGGGAAAAGCGCCGGCATGCCAGCTTGGTCTCACATGGTAGTCAAGCACGGAACGTTCCACTTGAGTCATTTTTGGACATATTTTTTTTGCCTAATCCCCCCCCCCCCCCAAACACACACACACACACACACACACACACACATCTACACAGATATGCACACACACAGACACCCTTCAAGCGTCCTATTCCTCCACTCCGACCCTCCCTCCCCATCTAACAGTCCCGCCTGTCACCCCTCAGTGGCTCCCCCAAATTCCATGGTAAGGCTGACGGACAGTTCAGAGGAGAGGGGAGACACAGCCTCACTCAATAGTCCCTTTCAAGATGGTGATTAAAGATTTCTCCTTTTAGTAGCTCTTAGACGCTGCCATTTTCTTCCCTTGTTGCGAGGGGAACAAAAGCCTGTAGCCAGTATTTTGGGGGTTTGGGGCGCAGCCTACCTCCTCAGGACTCGAGATGAGATTGCAGGGGCTTCAGGGTGTGTTCTGCTAATACTCCTGACCTTTTTGTCCTCGGTCTCCGAAAAATGTGGGTCTGAATTCCCCCCCGACCCAAGCCTCATTCTGTAAGTCTGACCCGACTCAAAGGGAGTTAAACTCATTGTTTATTCACCCAGTGGACCTTTCACCTCCCCAACACGCCAGCATTAATCTATTTTAGAGGAATTCATAAGAGCTCCGCCATCTGGTTGATGCATGTGACAGGCTTTTGTCCGACCTTGGCTATTGAGCGTTTCTTTAGAGAGATACTTCTCATGAGAAACCCGCCTTTTGAGAATACAGTTGCAGTTTGACTGAGGGAACTTAGGCAGAGGTCAAATGTCAGCCGTGGTACTACATAGGATGACATGGATGTGAAATGTCGGCCTACCACTCACCTTCACAACTGTAGAGATACGACTGGGACGAGAGTGCTGCTAAATATTTGTCTCTGAAGTTTAAAAAGAAGTCAACACTTTGAACTCCTAACAACACAGCAACCACATTATAATTTTAAAGTAATGAAGAAAGGAGGGCTAGCGGCAAAATTGAAATAGAAAAGCGATATGAAAACGTTGACAGAATAATGGCCTTTGAGAGAGAAAAAAAACCCTGACAAATATTGCTAGTTCTGAGCTGTGTAGATTGCTTTGTCAGACGCCAAATGATCTACGAGGTCCTTCATTTTGAGGTGGTGCATTGTACAGCCAGCCGTACATCCCCAGAACAGCAAACAAAGCTGCACCATTAGAGGAACTGAGAGAAGTAGTATTAAGTAGTGAGAGTATAGGCCTTTGGTAAGTAATGACTACAAGGGACTCATTTACCCATGCATTTACCAATAAGTAGATTTTTCACCGGATTAGATTTGATCCTGTTGTGATTGCTACTCGTTTGTCTGAGACCGCACAATGCTTGGGAATGGAGGCGAGGGGAGGGAGAAAAGAGGGTTTCTTTAAATACCATTGCATATCATAGTCTTGGTATGAGGAGGGGGAGGCAAAAGTGGGAGAGAATGAGATTTCAGAGGTTACTCAGAGGATTCGGTCGCTGAGATGAGTGGAAGGAGAATAAAAAGAACAATTACATTTTTCCCCCATTTCCGTTTAATGAGGTGTATATTGCTTCTTGGGAGAGTAATGAATTAAAAAATGTAATTCTTTTCAAAATAAATCAGTGTGTTCCCCCACCGGTTCATTTTGTATTTTTTTCCTCCTCCCCCAGTCTTTGTATTGTATCATTTTATAATCAGTGTGTCAAGTGGCAAGACATAATAACATATAATTTCCTATTAAGCTTCATGAAAAAGCCATTTGTGTAGCGAGATGGAATGTTAGATCAGCCACTGTTCTTTTTGTGATCTTTTCAGAGTGTCATACCAGGTATAAATAGGCCATTCAGTCTCCCTTGCCAATTTTCCACAGGCCATTGTTCCAAGCAGACTTTCAATATCAGAGTGAAAATGTACACTCCCTTTAATAGTTGAAGCACAGTTTTGGGGAAAAAGTTTACTTTGAAGTGTCAGGAGTTGTCAGGGGACCCAGGTTTAATCTCTGCAGTGTCTCGAGGACTTTTTTGGTCTTGTGATTTCAGGTCAGTGTAAATTCCTCAAAGAGTGGGTCAACCAGACCATGGTGTTCACGTTGAAAGGACCACACAATTAGTATTTCAAAATCTGTAACCCTTGAATTGACCTGCGCTATGGATATCTTGAATCAAATCAAATGTATTTATAAAGTCCTTCTTACATCACCTGATATCTCAAAGTGCTGTACAGAAACCCAGCCTAAAACCCCAAACAGCAAGCGATGCAGGTGTAGAAGCACAGTGGAAAGGAACAACTCTCTAGAAAGGCCAGAACCTAGGAAGAAACCTAGAGAGGAACCAGACTATGAGGAGTGACCAGTCCTCTTCTGGCTGTGCCGGGTGGAGACTATAACAGAACATGGCCAAGATGTTCAAATGTTCATTAGATGACCAGCAGGGTCAAATAATAATAATCACAGTAGTTGTCGAGGGTGCAGCAAGTCAGCACCTCAGGAGTAAATGTCAGTTGGCTTTTCATAGCCAATCATTCAGAGTATCTCTACCGCTCCTGCTGTCTCTAGAGAGTTGAAAACAGCAGGTCTAGGACAGGTAGCACGTCCTGTGAACAGGTCAGGGTTCCATAGCCGCAGGCAGAACAGTTGAAACTGGAGCAGCAGCATGGCCAGGTGGACTGGGGACAGCAAGGAGTCATCAGGCCAGGTAGCCCTGAGGCATGGTCCTAGGGCTCAGGTCCTCCGAGAGAAAGAAAGAAAGAAAGAAAGAAAGAAAGAAAGAAAGAAAGAGAGAATTAGAGAGAGCATACTAAAATTCACACAGGACACCGTATAAGACAGGACAAATACTCCAGATATAACAGACTGACCCTAGCCCCCCGACACATAAACTACTGCAGCATAAATACTGGAGGCTGAGACAGGAGGGGTCGGGAGACACTGTGGCCCCATCCGACGATACCCCCGGACAGGGTCAAACAAGGAAGGATATAACCCCACCCACTTTGCCAAAGCACCGCCCCCACACCACTAGAGGGATATCTTCAACCACCAACTTACCATCCTGAGACAAGGCCGAGTATAGCCCACAAAGATCTCTGCCACGGCACAACCCAAGGGGGGGCGCCAACCCAGACAGGAAGATCACGTCAGTGACTCAACCCACTCAAGTGACGCACCCCTCCTAGGGACAGTATGGCAGAGCACCAGTAAGCCAGTGACTCAGCACCTGTAATAAGGTTAGAGGCAGAGAATCCTAGTGGAGAGAGGGGAACCAGCCAGGCAGAGACAGCAAGGGTGGTTCGTTGCTCCAGTGCCTTTCCGTTCACCTTCACACTCCTGGGCCAGACTACACCCAATCATATGACCCACTGAAGAGATGAGTCTTCTGTAAAGACCTAAAGGTTGAGACCGAGTCTGCGTCTCTCACATGGGTAGGCAGACCATTCCATAAAAATAGAGATCTATAGGAAAAAGCCCAGCCTCCAGCTGTTTGCTTAGAAATTCTAGGGACAGTTAGGAGGCCTGCACCTTGTGACCGTAGCATACATGTAGGTATGTACGGCAGAACCAAATCAGAAAGATAGGTAGGAGCAAGCCCATGTAATGCGTTGTACGTTAGCAGTAAAACCTTGAAATCAGCTCTTGCCTTAACAGGAAGCCAGTGTAGAGAGGCTAGCACTGGAGTAATATGATCACATTTTTTGGTTCTAGTCAAGATTCTAGCAGCCGTGTTTAGCACTAACTGAAGTTTATGTAGTGCTTTATCCGGGTAGCCGGAAAGTAGAGCATTGCAGTAGTCTAACCGAGAAGTGACAAAAGCATGGATTAATTTTTCTGCATCATTTTTGGACAGTAAGTTTCAGATTTTTGCAATGTTACGTAGATGGAAAAAAGCTGTCCTTGAAACAGTCTTGATATGTTCGTCAAAAGAGAGATCCGGATCCAGAGTAACGCCGAGGTCCTTCACAGTTTTATTTGAAACGACTGTACAACCATTAAGATTAATTGCCAGATTCAACAGAAGATCTCTTTGTTTCTTGGGAACTAGAACAATCATCTCTGTTTTGTCTAAAAGTAGAAAATGTGCAGCCATCCACTTCCTTATGTCTGAAACACAGGCTTCCAGCGAGAGCAATTTTGGGGCATCACCATGTTTCATCGAAGTGTACAGCTGTGTGTCATCCGCATAGCAGTGAAAGTTAACCTTATTTTACTGAATGACATCACCAAGAGGTAAAATATATAGTGAAAACAATAGTGGTCCTAAAACAGAACCTTGAGGACACCGAAATTTACAGTTGATTTGTCAGAGGACAAACCATCCACAGAGACAAACTGATATCTTTCCGACAGATAAGATCTAAACCAGGCCAGAACTTCTCCGTATAGACCAATGTGAGTTTCCAATCTCTCCAAAAGAATGAGGTGATCGATGGTATCAAAAGCAGCACTAAGGTCTAGGAGGACAGATGCAGAGCCTCGGTCTGACGCCATTAAAATGTAATTTACCACCTTCACAAGTGCAGTCTCAGTGCTATGATGGGGTCTAAAACCAGACTGAAAGCGTTTCGTATACATTGTTTGTCTTCAGGAAGGCAGTGAGTTGTTGCGCAACAGCTTTTTTTTTAAATTGAGAGGAATGGGAGATTCGATATAGGCCGATTTAGTTTTTTATATTTTCTCGGTCAAGGTTTGTCTTTTTCAAGAGAGGCTTTATTACTGCCACTTTTAGTGAGTTTGGTACACATCCGGTGGATAGAGAGCCGTTTATTATGTTCAACATAGGAGAGCCAAGCACAAGAAGCAGCTCTTTCAGTAGTTTAGTTGGAATAGGGTCCAGTATGCAGCTTGACGGTTTAGAGGCCATGATTATTTTCATCATTGTGTCAAGAGATATAGTACTAAAACACTTGAGTGTCTCCCTTGATCCTAGGTCCTGTCAGAGTCGTGCAGACTCAGGACAACTGAGCTTTGGAGGAATACGTAGATTTAAAGAGGAGTCGGTAATTAGCTTTCTAATGATCATGATCTTTTCCTCAAATTATCACTGCTGAAATGAAAGTCATCCTCTCTTGGGGAATCCTGCTTTTTAGTTATCAAAAATAAATGTTGTATTGTTCTTATTTTCCTCAATTAAGTTGGAAAAATAGGATGATCGAGCAGCAGTGAGGGCTCTTCGATACTGCACGGTACTGTCTTTCCAAGCTACTCGGAAGACTTCCAGTTTGGTGTGGCTCCATTTTCGTTTCAATGTTCTGGAAGCTTGCTTTAGAGCTCGGGTATTTTCTGTATACCAGGGAGCTAGTTTCTTATGACAAATGTTTTTTATTTTTAGGGGTGCGACTGCATCTAGGGTATTGCGCAAGGTTAAATTGAGTTCCTCAGTTAGGTGGTGAACTGATTTTTGTACTCTGATGTCCTTGGATAGACGGAGGGAGTCTGGAAGGGCATCTAGGAATCTTTGGGTTGTCCGATTAATTTATAACACGACTTTTGATGATCCTTGGTTGGGGTCTGAGCAGATTATTTGTTGCGATTGCAAACGTAATAAAATGGTGGTCCGATAGTCCAGGATTATGCGAAAAAACATTAAGATCCACAACATTTATTCCACGGAACAAAACTAGGTCCAGAGTATGACTGTGGCAGTGAGTGGGTCCGAAGACATGTTGGACAAAACCCACTGAGTCGATGATGGCTCCGAATGCCTTTTGGAGTGGGTCTGTGGACTTTTCCATGTGAATATTAAAGTCAGCAAAAATTAGAATATTATCTGCCATGACTACAAGGTCTGATAGGAATTCAGGGAACTCAGTGAGGAACGCTGTATATGGCCCAGGAGGCCTGTAAACATTTTGAGATGTGACGTATCACAATCTCTTTCAATAATGTCAGGAATGGAGGAGGTTTTTATGCCAGTGAGATTGCTAAGGTGAACACCGCCATGTTTAGTTTTGCCCAATCTAGTTTGAGGCACAGACACGGTCTCAACGGGGATAGCTGAGCTGACTACACTGACTGTGCTAGTGGCAGACTGCACTAAGCTGGCAGGCTGGCTAACAGCCTTCTGCCTGGCCTGCACCCTATCTAATTGTGGAGCTAGGGGAGTTATAACTCTGTCTATGTTCGTAGATAAGATGAGAGCACCCCTCCAGCTAGGATGGTCCTTGGTCCTGTTTGTGGGTGAGAGGGACAATTATTTACATATTCTATATTTTGGGAGGGGCAGAAAACAGTTTTCAACCTACGATTGAGTTGTGAGACTCTGCTGTAGAGCTCATCACTCCCCCTAACTGGGAGGGGGCCAGAGACAATTACTCGATGCCGACACATCTTTCTAGCCGATTTACACGCTGAAGCTATGTTGCACTTGGTGACCTCTGACTGTTTCATCCTAACGTCTTTGGTGTTGACGTGGATAACAATATCTCTATACACTTGCCAGTTTTAGCTATAGCCAGCACCATCTTCAGATTAGCTTTAACGTCGGTAGCCCTGCCCCCTGGTAAACAGTGTATGATCGCTGGATTATTCGTTTTAAATCTAATTCTGTGGGTAATGGAGTCACCAATGACTAGGGTTTTCAATTTGTGAGAGCTAATGGTGGGAGGCTCCCGTGTCTCAGACCCCGTAATGGGAGGAGTAGAAACCAGAAAAGGCTAGGCCTCTGACTCCGACTTGCTGCTTAATGGGGAGAACCGGCTGAAAGTTTGTCGGCTGAATGAGCAACACCGGTTGAGCATTCCTACAGCATTTCCCTCCAGAAGCCATGAGAAAGTTGTCCGGCAGCGGGGACTGTACGAGGGGATTTATACTACTATCTGTACTTACTGGTGGCACAGACGCTGTTTCATCCTTTCCTACACTGAAATTACCCTTGCCTAACGATTGCGTCTGAAGCTGGACTTGCAGCACAGCTATCCTCGCCGTAAGGCGATTATTCTCCTGTATATTATGAGTACAGCGACTGCAATTAGAAGGCATCATGTTAATGTCTCTACTTCGCTTCGGCTGGTGGAGGTCCTGACGAACCACGTCCAGATAAAGCGTCCTAAAAATATAAACGGTAATTAAAAAGTAAAAACTGTAAAGTTGTCAGTTAGCAAAGTAAGGTTGGCAACAAAACGCACAGCAGTACGTAAACAAGTCTGCCTTGAATATGTTTGCGAATGCATTCAGACTTTCCTATAAATCTTCTTATGGCTAGGGGTTCCGCTAGCGCCACCCCTCAACAATATTCCGCTGAAAAGGCAGTGCGCGAAATTCTTTTTTTTTTTAAATATGTAACTTTCACACATTAACAAGTGCAATACAACAAATGGAAGATACATTTCTTGTTAATCTACCCATCGTGTCCCATTTCAAAAGGCTTTACACCGAAAGCACAACATATGATTATGTTAGGTCAGAGCCAAGTCACAAAAACACACAGCCATTTTTCCAGCCAAAGAGAGGAGTCACAAAAAGCAGAAATATAGATAAGATTCATCACTAACCTTTGATTGTCTTCATCAGATGACACTCCTATGACATCATGTTACACAATACATGTATGTTTTGTTCGATAACGTGCATATTTATATCCAAAAATCTCAGTTTACATTGGCGCGTTACATTCAGTAATGTTTTGCTTCCAAAACTTCCGGTGATTTTGCAGAGAGCCTCATCAATTTACAGAAATACTCATAATAAACATTGATAAAAGATAAAAGTGTTATTCACAGAATTAAAGATTTCTCCTTAATGCAACCGCTGTGTCAGATTTTTAAAAAACTTTACGGAAAAAGCACAACATGCAATAATCTGAGTACAGCGCTTAGATGACAAAACAAGCCAAAGAGATTTCCGCCATGTTGGAGTCAACAGAAGTCAGAAATAGTATTATACATTTTCACTTACCTTTGATGATCTTCATCAGAATGCACTCCCAGGAATCCCAGTTCCACAATAAATGCTTGATTTGTTCGATAAAGTTCATCATTTATGACCAAATTCCTCCTTGTTGTTAGCGCGTTCAGCCCAGTAATCCAACTTCTGCCAGACCACTGACTCAAAGAGCCCTTATGAGCCCCTCAGTTACAGTAGAAGCCTCAAACAAGGTTCTAAAGACTGTTGACATCTAGTGGTAGCCTTAGGAAGTGCAATTTGACCCCATAGACACTGTTTTCAATAGGCCAAGCATTGAAAAACTACAAACCTCAGATATCCCACTTCCTGGTTGGATTTTTCTCAGGCTTTCGCCTGCCATGTGAGTTCTGTTATACTCACAGACATCATTCAAACAGTTTTAGAAACTTCAGAGTGTTTCCTATCCAACTCTACTAATAATATGCATTTATTAGCAACTGGGACTGAGTAGCAGGCAGTTTAC
The DNA here is from genome assembly GCF_034236695.1 of Oncorhynchus nerka. Classification (NCBI taxonomy): domain Eukaryota; kingdom Metazoa; phylum Chordata; class Actinopteri; order Salmoniformes; family Salmonidae; genus Oncorhynchus; species Oncorhynchus nerka. Next base: position 52,470,373 of record NC_088419.1, on the reverse strand, counting down.
TCTTCACGTTTGGATGAAAAGCGTGCCCAAATGCTGCCCCCTATCCCAAACAGGATAACAAGCTTGTGATATCCCTTCACTGGTACTAATCTGTAGACGTCTACAGTGGTAGTGAGATAAATGTCTTCATCCCTTCTTTTCACACTCGTTCCTTCACCCTCCTTTTACTGATAGCACTTCGTTTTTTGGCATGACCTTTCATAACAGCTATTATGTCACTGCTATGACAGTGTTATGCCAGGTACAGTTGAAGTTGGAAGATTACATACTCTTAGGTTGGAGTCATTAAAACTCGTTTTCAACCACTCCACAAATTTTGTGTTAACAAACTATAGTTTTGGCAAGTCGGTGAGAACATCTACGTTATGCATGACACAAGTCATTTTTCCAACAATTGTTTACAGACAGATTATTTCATATATAATTCACCGTATCACAATTCCAGTTGGTCAGAAGTTTACATACACTATGTTGACTGTGTCTTTAAATAGCTTGGAAAATTCCCGAAAATTATGTCATTGCTTCAGATGCTTCTGATAGGCTAATTCACATAATTTCAGTCAATTGGAGGTGTCCCTGTGGATGTATTTCAAGGCCTACCTTCAAACTCAGTGCCTCTTTGCTTGACATCATGGGGAAATCAAAAGAAATCAGCCAAGTCCTCAGAAAAAAAATGTAGACCTCCACAAGTCTGGTTCATCCTTGGGAGCAATTTCCAAACGCCCAAAGGTACCACGTTCATCTGTACAAACAATAGTACGCAAGTATAAACACCATGGGACCACACAGCTGTCATACCGCTCAGGAAGGAGACGCATTCTGTCTCGTAGAGATGAACGTACTTTGTGGTGAAAAGGGCAAATCAATCCCAGAACAACTGCATATGACCTTGTGAAGATGCTGGAGGAAACGGGTGCAAAATGATCTATATCCACAGTAAAACAAGTCCTATATCGACATAACCTGAAAGGCCGCTCAGCAAGGAAGAAGCCACTGCTCCAAAACCGCCATAAAAAAGCCAGACTACGGTTTGCAACTGCACATAGGGACAAAGATCATACTTTTTGGAGAAATGTCCTCTGCTCTGATGATACATAATGACCATTGTTATGTTTGGCGGAAAAAGGGGGAGGCTTGCACACCAAAGAACACCATCCCAACCGTGAAGCACGGGGGTGGCAGCATCATGTTGTGGGGGTGCTTTGCTACAGGAAGGACTGGTGCACTTCACAAAATAGATGGCATCATGAGGGAGGAAAATTATGTGGATATATTGAAGAAACATCTCAAGACATCCGTCAGGAAGTTATAGCTTGGTCGCAAATGGGTCTTCCAAATGGACAATGACCCCAAGCATACTTCCAAAGTTGTGGCAAAATGGCTTAAGGACAACAAAGTCAAGGTATTGTAGTGGCCAACACAAAGTCCTGACCTCAATCCTATAGAAAATCTGTGGGCACAACTGAAAAAGCGTGTGCGAGCAAGGAAGCCTACAAACCTGACTGAGTTACACCAGCTCTGTCAGGAGGAATGAGCCAAAATTCACCCAACATATTGTGGGAAGCTTGTGGAAGGCTACCCGAAATGTTTGACCCAAGTTAACAATTTAAAGGCTATGCTAACAAATACTTATTGAGTGTGTGTAACTTCTGACCCACTGGGAATGTGACGAAAGAAACAAAAGCTGAACTAAATCATTCCCTCTACTATTATGCTGACATTTCACATTCTTAAAATAAAGTGGTGATCCTAACTGACCTAAGACGGAATTGTGAAAAACTGAGTTTAAATGTATTTGGCTAAGGTGTATGTAAACTTCCGACTTCAACTGTAGATGACAGCAATCTGTCATCTACAGAATCATCTTCTCAAAGCAGAAACACAAATTAAGCCCTCTTAGGTGAAAACATCAAGCTCCTCCTGTTACGTTGAGGCCAAGATTGGGGTCAACTCCGAAACGGGGTACTCCTAATCGAAAGAGAAATCTGTATTTTCCCTGCTGAAGGATTGCAGTGCACTGCAGTTCCTCTGATAAGCTGTGAGAAGCATCTCAGGAAAGAAACAGAAACAGCATTGATGTGTTCACTTCTTCAGACAGGCAATTGACACTCACGTGGATGCGTGATGGCAGGCCATTCTATCTCACTGAATTCAGGTCGTGTGCAGAGTTAGATGCGGCCTCTCTGCAGCCAATCCCACAGCACTATCACACCTCTTTATACAGGTGAAACCAGAAAAAAACATTGGCTGCGTCACAAATATCACCTTATTCCCTATATGGATCGGTCTACAGAAGTGGTGCAAAATGGGGGTTGAATTTTTTAAAAATAAATTGTATTTCCTACTTCTCCCAGTCTTTCAGCACACATATCCAGTGGTGATTTTAGCATGCACATCTTGGTGGGGCAAACAAACAAAACAATTGGGGGGATCCATGCCAGCAAAGCCACAACACAACACAACAATAAATAATAAGTTAATTTAACAGTGACCAACGGTACCCACAAACTGTTAGGGCCTACATAAAGCTGTCTCAACAGCAGTCCCAACACCTTACCACTGCAAACTATGGCAGAAGGGGGACGACAAGCGGATAAGATGCAATCCGTAATTTCTATTAAGACATTAATGAGCGCGCTAGGATGGACTTAGTCAATATATTTGTTCAGCACTTTTGAAATGTACAGCAACAGTGTTCTCCCTGTACACCAAGTCAGAACCATGGGATAAATAAAGGGGGCAAATAAGCAGACAAAGAAAGGGCTTACATTATTTGATGATTACATTTCTCTAAAACAGGTTATAGGCTACATGTGCACCACCAAGTCAGAACAGTAGATGAAATTAAGTGGAGAAAATAGAACAAATTATTAGGGTGAGCTACATGGGCTACTAACAGCTTACTACATAATATACACTTAGTATTACTTTCATAGCTACAGTATACATGTCTCTCTGGCATATTACATAATTTATGCAGCAACATACAATACATTTTTAGACTCACCTTGTTGTGCTGTGCTCACTTGAACAGGAAGGTGTTGCGGCGGTCCTTTGTCAGCAGATTTTGTCATCAAACTTTGTCATCAAAGTCTGCCATTCTCTGGATTTATGGTGCTTTCAAGTCAACTGTGAACTCTGAAAAAAACAAGGTCGAATGATAACGTCAGTGATTTTGAGGTCGTAGCTCCTACAATTTCGAGTTCGATGACCGTTCAAAATGTATTTTCCCAGTCAGAGCTCATTTTTTTTTCCTGAGTTCCCAGTTGTCTTGAACTCACTGAAGTCAGATTTCCCAGTTCTGAGTTAACAGTTGTTTTGGGTGCGGCAGAAATCATGCTGGGTTGACAGCATGGCCAATGTTGAATGTTTATAATTTTAAGCTTGTAAAAGAGACCCTTAAACCGAGAATTGGGATCACACACTCACTCCACTGAAAAGGAGGCTAGTGATTGCTTTCCAATGCTTGCAGTTCGCCTTTGTTGTGTAATGTTTATGTCCAATGGCCGGTGAGCACCGATACGTTTTATCTATAATTTCTCTTAATTATTTTTCTTCATATGACAAGGATTAAAAAGGATTTTCAATTAGATTCATTATGATGACTGCTGGCTAAGATTTTGAAAGTATGATGTTGACATGATCAGTCCAATCAAAGCTACTGTAGATATAATGTGATTTGACGTAACTTTATCTCTGGCCATTGACCTTGAGCCTTCTTGGATGGGCACTTCTAATGTAACTATATGGCAGAACCCAAGGGGCTTGAATTTTCTAGCTCTACCCTTAGATTTGGCAGTGACTTAGTGTCCCCATGAGTGACAGAACACTGAGCCAATCACGGTGCAACTAGAGAACATTACCGACCCCAATGCTCCATATTTTCCGCTTGCTGCCCCACCACCACAGAAAGCACTGAGCTAGGCCGAAACATCTGCATTTTGGAGCTGCCTTACTCAAGAAAGCAAAAAGAGACCATGTTTGTATGGAAGCATGTTTGTTTGGAAACTCAATTATTTAGATTTTTTTTTACATTGTTTGCAAACGGATATGTGACACATATTAATGGCAAGATAGCATGCAAAACAAGAGGTAGTCACCTGGAATGCATTTCAATTAACAGGTGTACCTTGTTACAAGTTCATTTGTGGAAACGAAAGTCCATCATTACTTTAAGACATGAAGGTATGCCAATCTAGAAACTGTCAATAACCTTTTAAAAGTTTCTTCAAGTGCAGTCGCAAAAACCATCAAGCGCTATGATGAAACTGGCTCTTATGAGGACCGCCACAGGAAAGGAAGACCCAGAGTTAGCTCTGCTGCAGAGGATACATTCATTAGAGTTGCACCTGAGATTGCAGCCCAAATAAATTAGTTACGGAGTTCAAGTAAAATACACATCTCAACATCAACTGTTCAGAGACGACTGCGTGAATCAGGCCTTCATGGTTTAATTGCTGCAAAGAAACCACTACTAAAGGACACCAATAAGAAGAATAGACTTGGGCCAAGAAACATGAGCAATGGACATTAAACCGGTGGAAATCTGTCCTTTGGGTCTGATGAATCCAAATGTGAGATTTTTGGTTCCAATCTCTGTGTCTTTGTGAGATGCAGAGTATGTGAACGGATGATCTATGCATGTATGCTTCTCACCATGAAGCATGGAGGAGGAGGTGTGATGGTGTGGGGGTGTTTTGCTGGTGACACTGTCTGTGATTTATTTAGAATTCAAGGCACATTTAAACAGAATGTCTTCCACAGCCTTCTGCAGTGATACGCCATCCCATCTGGTTTGCGCTTAGTGGGACTATCATTTGTTTTTCAACAGAACAATGACCCAACACACCTCCAGGCTGTGTAAGGGCTATTTGACCAAGAAGGAGAGTGATGGAGTGCTGAATCAGATGACCTGGCCTCCACGTAAAAAGCAGCCAACAGGTGCTCAGCATATGTGGGATGTATCCTATATCTGCTGTTTCTATTACACGTCGCAATGTTTTTTTGTTTTTGCGAATACACCAACTCCTTCAAGACTGTTGGAAAAGCATTCCTCATGAAGCTGGTTTGAGAGAATGCCAAGAGTGTGCAAAGCTGTCATCAAGGCAAAGGGTTGCTACTTTGAAGAATCTAAAATCTAAAATCTATTTTGATTTGTTTAACACTTTTTGCTTACTACGTGATTCCATATGTGTTATTTCATAGTTTAAATGTCTTCACTATTATTCTACAATGTAGAAAATAGTACAAATAAAGAAAAACCCTTGAATGAGTAGGTGTATCCAAACCTTTGACTGGTACTGTATGTCAGACAATTTGTTTCTATTGCATATTTGAAATATTATCCTGAATTCCATACCACCCCACTAAATTTGTCACAGAACCATGCACAGACAGTATTGATAATTTTGATTAACCTTTTACTACAGATGAAGTTTAGAAATGTTATCTGCATACATTTACAAAATAGTAAAAAAATGATTGTAACCTGCTTTTCAAAACAGTTACAGTTACATTTAATTGAAATATAATCTCTATTGTTCTCTGTAAAATCTTCCATGTTGATTGTATGAATCTGAAACGTATTGATTGATTATTTGAATTACTCATATATTTATGTTAGATGTTTGAATTGTAACTTCATATTTATTGTGGCAAAATATCAGGCATTGCGGTAGTGACGTCATTGTTTCGGTTGTGACCTGTCGTATATATTCGGACTTACCTTATCGACTGGGGCACGTGATTTACGTAATTATAATAGTCTGTTTCTCTCGGCCTTTTCCCTGCTGCCTTGTGTTGTCTTTGAGTTGACCTCCATCTTGCTGTTGAGTACCTCTTGTCCCTCTGAGACAAATATTTTACTAATTTGACCTTTCCTCTTCCTTTCTTTTAGAATTCCGTTGCTGTCTGATGAAAACCTCTTATCCCCAAAACATAAACTTTTCAGGAAATTACTAAAATTACCACATTTTCCCATTTACGAACAATTCCGAAACTTTAGAATTTATTTTAATAAATGTTCTTTGATTCATGAAATGTTCAGAGTACGTTGAGGGGAGTTATTGCTTTCAGTAAATGTAAAACAAGTTAAAGTGAGCAAAATGGAGTTATGAGGTTTTCATCAGACATTGACAATTTATTTCCCTTTCCTTTTTCTTATATTCTTGATATCGTACAGGTCTGTTTTTTATCCTCTCTTTTTGTATTCTCTGTCTGATGTACTTTTCGACATGTTGGCGCCTTATGGATGTCCCTGTCCTTCAACAACTCTACAAATAATCCAAAGCATGAATAATGTATCTGTGTGTTTAATGTAGATAATTTTTTCAAATGGTTTTTTAAAAAAAATGTAAAGAAATATAGTGGACAAACAATCAAGTGTCAATCATAGAGATAGAGGACTCTTGATGGATATAACCTGTTTTAGTATGGACATTGCAATTGAGGGCTTCCACCATTTTAAAGTAGTCAAATTGATGGGGATTCCTTTGAGTTAATGATTATAGTTAAGTACAGACAGTCAAGTTGAGTAGACTATATATTTCAGTACATTACAGTAAAGTACAGTAGAGCACAGCAATGTACAGCAGAGTAGGCATTACCTTTGTTGGATGACATGAAAATAGAGCTCTTTGGCCACGCACACCAGTGGTGGGTTTGGCGTCAAAATGAGAATGCCTAAGCAGAAAATAACCCCATACCTACTGTAAAATATGGAGGTGGATCTTTGATGTTATGGGGCCACTTAGTTCCCACTGGTCCTGGGGCCCTTGTTAAGGTCAATGGCATCATGTACTGCCAGGAGGCTGTAACTTGGCCTCAAGTGAATCTTACAGCAAGACATTAACCCCAAGCACACATCAAAGCTCACAAAGAAATGGTTAATTGGACACAAAATCTAAATTTTGCAATGGCCATCTGTCTCTGGACATGAAACCCATTGAAAACCTGTGGTTTGAATTGAAGATTCTGTATGAAAGAATAGTCTAACATCCCTCACAATGTGTCCTCCAACTCATAAAACATTTTAGAAAAAGGCTTGGTGCCGTTCACCTCGCAAGGTATTGAAAACAGGGGTGTCAATCATAATTGACCCCTACCTTTTTGAGAATGTTTTAAAGATATTCTTTGTTGAATAAAATCATCTCTTTCTCTGAACAATTGTATTAGTATAAAATTATAGAATTTCCTCCCCAAAAATATTGCATACAATATATACAGCTATTTTGCCTATCTTTATCAAGTGTCAATAATTTCCCAGCAAAAGTATATTTCAGTCGCAAAATGATACGTTTATATATTTCTTGAAATATTCACTTCAATAGAAACAGGTGTGTAAACAATGACTGTACTATATAAATGTAACAATATGTTTGTTATTGCCTTGGAATGACTTGGAATACAGTATATCATGATGTAAATACATTTCCTACATTTGGAGACTTGGTGGGACAGCAATTTACACCACTTCTGTAGAATCACCCATATAGTGAACTTACTTTTGAGCCGAGGCCTATGTCCCCTGTTTAAAAGTAGTGCACTACATAGGGAATCGTGTGCCATTTGGGGCGCAAACCCCGGTGGGGTGAACCTCAAGGACCTCTCAGCCCTGGGAGGTAATTACCTGGCTGTCACTAAGGTGTCACTGAGGCCCCCGTGTCACATCACGATTGTAATTTCACCTCGAGCTCTTCGCCTTCGGAAAATGACGTCATGGCTACTTCACTCTGGACCCTAGGCTGGGTTCTCTCTCCCTGTCAGTCATGTGTACGAGCACGTACACACTCTCTAAATCTCCTTGTAATTTGGTCTAACCTGCTCTGCTGAAGAGTAACTCATGTATACAGTGATATCTGTATGTCTCTTTTTCTCCTATCTGTCTATCACACACACACACACACACACACACACACACACACACACACACACACACACACACACACTTTCTCTTGGTCTCTCTGGCTTTTATTCCTAATTCTGGGCACGCAGCCTAAGCCTCTCTAGCAGCCGCTGAGCCAGTCTGGCAGTGGCACCCTGAGAGCAGGCTTTCATGTGTGTGTCTTTCTATCCACTCCTACCCTCATCCATTGACTCCTACTACAGCCCACCTAATGCAGACCTCCCTGTCAACACAGATCATATACAATCGAGAGATGGATTTATTTGATTGACTGATTGACATCAATAGGGAGAGTGAGAGGGGGAGATCGTGGGAGAGATCCATTGGGAGAAAGTATGTAGGGCCTACTTTCCTTACTTCCTCTTGTTCTCAATATACCATGCTCATTTAAACCCATTCCATCATCCTCTGATTTATTGCTCAGGTTATTAGATCCTAGTATAGGCAATGTCTTTCTATATCACAAGGCAGGCTTCGCGGTAGACCCTTCTAACCCTCCTAATGAAGACGACATACTGTTTTACTGTGTTTGTCCATCTTATTGGCTTGTTCAGGGAAACAGGAGCCTCAGATTAGGCTACCTGTATTACTGGTCAAACTCTGTGATAAGGATAGGGAAGAGTGGGGTAAGTTGAGCCACCCTTGTTTTTAGGAAACCATACACAAAATGAATCATTTGACCTAATATTTAGGAAGAGGTCATAATTGCATGGCGTTTGAAGGAAGAAACCACTTGGAAAAAGTGGTAAGCAAGTTTGATCCAAAAAACTGATTTTCACCAAGTCAAATTAATTTATTGTGTTAGAGTTTTCATGACATTTGTGTCTTATATCTTATCTCCAAAGTAGATAATTTTAAGATTGTTCTATACATTAGTTGGGGGTCTCTATAAGCTTCAATTCGAGGTCCTTAACCTTGCATGAAAGTGCATCCTTGTAGCTGTGTGGGCTAATATAGTGAAAATGTTTGCCTTGGGGCAAGTTGAGCCATGTAAGTGTTTTCTTCCCAGGTGTGATGTGGCCTATGTTTATTTTATTTTTATTTTTATCACAAAGTATTTGTTAGGTGTTATGCCTGTTTTAAAAGATGCTTCAAATGATGAAAAGACACAAAGCGATTGTGATTGTGTTGAATTGTGTAAAGATAGACATGGTTTGAAAAAAGTAGAGGTAATATTTAATTCACTACAGAAATGTTTAGGGAGCTTAACTTACCATGTCCCGCGGCTCAACTCCCAGCATTCCCGGACTAGATCTTTTTTTTTTTGGGGGACAAGCTATACTTTCAAAACTCTTTACCCGAATTCTGATCATGTCCAGGTATAGACAACATCCTGACATATATGTAGATCTTTGTCAGAAAGAATACTGTATTTGTCTTGACAGAGTGATGCTGAATGTAAATAAAATAAAAATACAATTAAAAGGTCTCAACTTACCCCACTCTTCCCTACGTCTGTTCTGTGTGTGTTACCTGACAGCAGTGACATCAGGATATCATGGTTGTAATTAGGAATCAACCCAGGGCACCTCTCTGCGCAGATCCTGATTGAGGATGATGGCCTCCTGAGTGCTGACAGCTAGGTGGCTCGTTTGAATACTTAATTATCCCTTGTGGCGATGGTGGAGCACCGGTGGTGTAAAGAAAGATGGAGCTGCAGTGTCTCTCATTCTCAATCTCCCAATCCTTTACTCCTTATTCTATACACACACACACACACACACACATACATACATACATACATACATACATACATACATACATACATACATACATACATACATACATACATACATACATACATACATACATACATACATACATACATACATACATACATACATACATACATACATACATACATACATACATACAGGCAGAGCACACGCGTACACATTCTATACACACACCTACACACGCGATAACCATGAAACAGAAAGTGATGGGCAATGAGATAAACATGCTGCTTAGGAACACATTTCCATGGTCTTCTGTATCTCACTGTGGCGCCAAACTGAGCCAATTCTGCCTGTTCCCCAGTACACGACAGGCAATGTTTCCCTAATGTCGCCTTTCAAACAGTGGCGTGTGGGCGCATGCAGAGACCCTCTGACTCGGACGCCGGCCCTTAAAAGCCATCGCGATTATGGCAGGAACCCACACGGAGAGGCAAGGAGGTGTGGAAGTCACCTCTACTGACATTCACTCTCCTTCACCACAGGTAGTTTGATTATGTTATCATACTGGATCGCTGTAATCCTGGGAAATTGAAAGCTTGTTTGCTGTGCGTGAGTTCACATATGTATGTGTGCATCCATATAGATGGGGGGGATGTGTGTGTGTGCCAGGTTGTATGTGTGTTCATTTTGGCTTGTGAGCGCTTTCTGTGTGTGTGTGTGTGTATCTATGCATGTGTGTGTCTGTGTGAAGCAACCCTTTCATTTGGCCCCTCTCCCTTCTAATTGATTTGTACACAGGCGTGATGCTTATGAAAGCAGCCTGTCCTGCTGACTTCCCATATGGCGGTGTTTTCCTGCCCACGACTTTGTCAATATCAGAGACCTCTGCTCACTGCGGGTGCTCACTCTGGAAGCATCCCCATTGTCTGGGGGAAAGGCTATCCCACTGTCAGCCTGTATCTATCTGAACGTACCGTACGTTCTTCTCCTAAGACGCTTATGTTAGACTTTACCCAAGCCGCCACAGGAAGTATACTCTCAGTTCTACCTCGCGACGGGGTGAGACGGGGTGAGAAGGATGGATGTGTGTGGGTGTGCGTCCGTGGTTGAGGTATTCCCTGCCTAGGCTTGAAGGGTAGGCCGACTCAAAGCCTTCAAGACAAGTTGTAGACTACTGTGCTCAGCAAGCCATCTCTGAAAGACCTAGTTCCATACAGGAGGAATGGCAGTCTTTGGATCACAGGTGGTTTGACAATTTTTTTGGCATCAGGGTCACATGACGCAAACAAAGAAGTGTGGCAGTAACATGTCCCGGTGACAGATAATGTGACAGTACGGTATTTGATTTGACGTGTCATATCTCTTCATTGCTTGATCTTTTCTTACCAAAGACACCCAAGCCTTGGTAGATACGTTGTCAGGCTAGCAGGTCAGGAATGATCCGTTTAAATTGGTTTGTCATCATGGTAGCTCGAAAAGTACTTCTATTGTTCTCAATGGGGAAGTTACTCCAATCCCTTTCTCCCTTCAACCGATGTCATGGTATATAACTCGCCTCCTCTTCCTCTGACCCATGGCTGTCTGGCTGTTGACATCAGACGACTCAGGCTGAAAACGATTTAGACAAATGGCCGGTAGCAATGGTGGAGGGCACTGAATGGATTACTGCAGTCAGTAACTCCCTGACACGCCAACGTGTCCATTGACTGATGCCTCTCACAGAACTCTGAATGCGTCAGGCCTCGACGGTCCGTCTATCTATCCATCTTCCTCTACTGCTCTCCCTCAACACCTGTCAGTTGGGGAAAGCTGAGGGCGTATTGGCCAGTGTTGCTGCTCTGACATCCTTAAGGAAGATTGGCTTGTCTGAGTTGACCGAGCTGAACGCACTGACGGGGGAGGGGGGGGGGTGCTTCATCAACCAGAGCCATGTAGGAAGAAGGGGAAGCTCTGCGGTGTTCTGTGGAAAACGGTCTCCGTATCCGGGTGTCTACTATTTATTTATCTCCTCACTTTTAATGTATATACCCGGCTGATTGGTCGTGAGTTGACAGGTGATGAGGGAGAGTGAAGGCACCATCACTCAACTGCCGTGAGTGGATCTGTGAGAAAGAGTGAGACCGCACTGGCGTCTGCCTGAGGCTTCCGGATCACTGATTTGACCTCCGGTGAAATGAATGTACCCATGTATCTCAACATAACAATGGGCCTGCAGTTATTATGGCAAGTCGCTGCTATTTCGAAAACATTGACATCATCCGTATTAGGGGTGTGATTGTCTTAACAGACATATAAAGGTACTAGACATAATGGCACAAGACCCACTTGACAGGTAAACTGCTCTTGTTGAAACAAGTGGGCTCTCCAGGTCAGACAACTTATCTAAGAACTGTCTCATTGAACACTCAGCCGTACGGCATTCCTATTAGGAAGTCCCTCAGTTGTCAGACAAAGCTTGTCCAGTTAGTGGGTCTTCCTAATATTTGCATTTTGTGGACGATCTTATCCAGAGCGACTACATACATTTTCGTACTGGAATCAAACCCACAACCCTGGCGTTGCAAGCACCATTTTCTACCAACTGAGCCACACGGGATTGGATACTATACTTCCACCCATCCTTGCTCTGCTCTAGTTCAGGGTTTGTTGTGTCATGTAATTAACACGGAGACATCCCCTGTTTAATTACTGCTCCACCAACTTTCACAGTGGCTCAGATGAAGGAATCAGCATGACCAATTAAGAACGAACACAGCAGGCTGCACTGGTGCCAGATGAGGGAAATACAAACACTGAGCTGAGTTAGACTGTGTGGACTAGACTCAGATTGGAGTTTTTCTTATTCTATCATTGGGCTCACGAGTGGTGCAGTGGTCGAAGGCACTGCATCTCAGTGCAAGAGGTGTCACTGAAGTTCCTGGTTTGAATCCAGGCTGGATCACATCCGGCTGTGGTTGGGAGTCCAATAGGGCGGTGTACAATTGGCCTGGGGTAGGCTGTCATTGTAAATAAGAATGAGTTCTTAACTGACTTGCCTAGTTAAATAAAGGTTACATATTGACGGTATTGAAAAACCATCCCGTGGCTATTTCTAAATACCCCGGGTATGTGGTATTGTAATGGTCGTCGTCGGTGGAAGAAGGTGAGGACCAAGGTGCAGTGTGGTATGTGTCCATATTTATTAAATGAACATGGAAATAACAAAGAGAAACGACCGAAAACAGTTCTGGCTGGTGCAGACACACAACAGAAAACAGAAAACAAACACCCACGAAACACAATAGAAAACAGGCTACTTAAATATGGTTTTCAATCAGGGACAACGATTGACAGCTGCCTCTGATTGGCCTGGTATGGTTCTCAAACACAGAAATAGCAAATCATAGAAAAACTAACATAGACAACCCACCCAACTCACGCCCTGACCATACTAAAACAAAGACATAATAAAAGAACTAAGGTCAGAACGTGACAGGTATGCCACCCTAGCCTACCCTGTTCCCCCACACAGTACTGCCCCCTTAACTTACCATGTGCAGGGCGCCAGACTTGATTCTTGGAGGATATGGAAGTCAACCCTAATGAAAAGGAGTCGTGTTCCCAAAGCTTCACATGACTGTATAGGAATCCCACTACACTGAATCCCTGACTATGCTACTGCAAGGGTTCAATAACTAAAAAAATTAAAAATCACACTCTGCTTCAAGGGTAGAAATGGATGTGATTAGTTAAGTTTGGCCAAGAAATGTGATTGGTTAAGTTTAGGAAACTAATTAAAATTGGTTAAGGTTTGGGAATTCGAAACTCCACTGAGAAGACCTAGACAGAGTTAGTTTTTCAACCGTTTTCAATTTTGAATGGAAAGTCATCTGGCCCCATCTAATACCATGTCATGAAAATAACTACAGTAACATCTGGAAAGTTAACTTGATCAATGAGCTTCTAAATGGTTAATATGCACTCACAGGACAGTTTTATAGGTACACCCCCCCTTTCACGAAAATGGATCGCTCCTACAGACAGAGTCACGTGGCCATGGCTTGCTATATAAAGAAGGCAGCCAGCATCCAGTTACTGTTTGTTTGAATGTCATAATGGACAAAATGAGCGACTTCGAAGGTGCTATGATCGTCGGTGCCAGGCGCACTGGTTCCACAATCTCAGAAACGGCCACCCTCCTGGGCTTTTCATGCACGACAGTATTTAGTGTTTACGGAGAATGGTGCGACAAACGCATAACATTCAGTCAGCGGCACTCCGAAAGGTTGAAGGAGAATAGCAAGAATCGTGTGAGCCCGTGCAAGCTAACAGGCATGCCACAAACAGACAAATAATGTTGTCATCACCAACACTGGACAATTGAGGAGTGGAAAAACATTGCCTGGTCCCGTGCATCCCGGTTCCTATTGCGTCATGCTGATGGCAGAGTCAGGATTTGCCGTAAGCAGCATGTGTCCATGGACCTATCCTGCCTGGTACACAGGCTGGTGGTGGAGGTGTACTGGTGTGGGGAATGTTTTCCTGGCACACGTTAGGTCCCTTGATACCAATTGAGCAACGAACGTTTCCAACACCTTGTATAATCCATGCCGAAGAATTCCTGGTGTTCTGGAGGCAAATGGGGGTTCCGACCCATTATTAGATGGATGTACCTAATAAACTGTCCAGTAAGTGTATATCGACTTGGATGTCTCTTGGCATCCATCAAACCTTTATGTGAAAAGTACCCTAAAGTATGACAGTTTTGGCCATAGAATTAGGAATTTGAACACGCAACATAATAGGATCTCTATGGTTTTAGCACTCAAATCCATGCCTCTTCCTGGATCTGTTGTGCTGTCCTGTTCTAGTTCTGCTGTCTCGGTCATGTCATTGGGACTAGGGTAGGCTTCTCTCAGAAGTAGATAGCATTCAACAAAGATCATTGGTCTTCAGAGGGTAGTGCCAGAGATAGACCAACCATAAAACTGGAAAGGTTACATTCCACAGAGCTACTCACTTTATGTTTTAATTTATTTTTATTTCACCTTTTATTTAACCAGGAAGGCCAGTTGAAAACAAGTTCTCATTTACAACTGCGACCTGGCCAGGATAAAGCAAAGCAGGGTGACAAAAACAACAACCCAGAGTTACACATGGGATAAACAAACGTAGTCAATAACACAATAGAAAAATGTATATACAGTGTGTGATGATACGAAAGAGAGGTTGATGATGATACGAAAAAGAGGTTGAACAGGCTAGTAATAGGGGTTGCAACAATTGCGGTGGATAATTTTAGAAAGAGAGGGTCCAGATTGTCTAGTCCAGCTGATTTGTAGGGGTCCAGATTTTGCAGCTCTTTCAGAACATCAGCTATCTGATGGGGGGGGGGGGGCTTGGGTAGGTTGCCACGGGGGGTAAGAGCTGTTGGCTGGGCTATGGGTAACCAGGTGGAAAGCATGGCCGGCCGTAGAAAAATGCTTACTAAAATTCTCGATTATCGTAGATTTTTCGGTGGTGACAGTGTTTCCTAGCCTCAGTGCAGTGGGCAGCTGGGAGGAGGTGCTCTTATTCTCCATGGACTTTAGATATTTTTGGGGTTTGTGCTACAGGATGCAAATTTATGTTTGAAAAAGCTAGCCTTTGCTTTCCTAACTGACTGTGTATATTGGTTCCTGACTTCCCTGAAATGTTGCAAATCGCGGGGGCGATTCAATGCTAATGCAGTACGCCACAGGCTGTTTTTGTGCTGGTCAAGGGCAGTCAAGTCAGGAGTGAACCGCAGCTATATCTGTTCTTAGTTTTTGAATTTTTTGAATGGGGCATGCTTATTTAACTTGTTATGGCTGCAATCCCGATATCGGGATAAGTGTCATCAACAACCGCTGAATAGCATAGCGCTACATTCATTAAATATGACTAAAATATTTATATTCATGAAATCACAAGTGCAATATAGGAAAACACAGTTTAGCCTTTTGCTAATCCACCTGTCGTGTCAGATTTTGAAATTATGCTTTTCAGCGAAAGCAATCCAAGCGTTTGTGTAAGTTTATCGATTGCACGACAAAACATTAAGTACACTTAGCATCAGGAAGCTTGGTCACGAAAATCAGAAAAGCAATCAAATTAATCGTTTACCTTTGATGATCTTCGGATGTTTTCACTCACGAGATTCCCAGTTACACATCAAATGTTCCGTTTGTTCCATAAAGATTATTTTTATATCCAAAATACCTCAGTTTGTTTGTCACGTTATGTTCAGAAATCCACAGGAAAGGTTGTTTTTAAAATATATAATCAATAATATATCAACCGCAAAAAACAATGGCTGTCCAAACTCCTAAGGGGGGTCTATAACACTTGACGCGATGTTATCGTTCTGGCTCATTTTTCAAAATAAAAGCCTCAAACTATGTCTGAAGACTGACACCTTGAGGAAGCGATAGGAAAAGGAAGCTGGTTCATATCCCTTTAAGTCCAGCAAAGGGAGGCTATGGAACATGGAGTTTTCAAAATAGAAGCCACTAATTGTTTTGATTTTCCTCAGGGATTCGCCTGCAATATCAGTTCTGTTATACTCACAGACAATATTTTGACAGTTTTGGAAACTTTAGAGTGTTTTCTATCCAATACTTTCTAATAATATGCATGTATTGGCAACTGAGACTGAGGAGCTGGCCGTTTACAATGGGCACCTTTTCATCCAAGCTACTCAATACTGCCCCTGCAGCCATAAAAAGTCAAGATGGTGAGGAAAGCACTTTTATAGAACAACCAGGCATCCTCTGCTGACGGGATGAGATCAATATCCTTCCAGGAAACCCGGGCCATGTCGATTAGAAAGGCCTGCTCGCTGAAGTATTTTAGGGAGCGTTTGACAGTGATAAGGGGTGGTCGTTTGACTGCAGGCTCATTACAGATGCGTGCAATGAGGCAGTGATCGCTGAGATCCTGAAGACAGCAGAGGTGTATTTGGAGGGCAAGTTGGTCAAGATGATATCTATGAGGGTGCCCATGTTTATGGATTTAGGGTTGTAGCTGGTAGGTGCCTTGATAATTTGTGTGAGATTGAGGGTATCTAGCTTAGATTGTTGGACGGCCGGGGTTTTAAGCATATCCCAGTTTAGGTCACCTAACATTATGAACTCTGAGGGTAGGTGGGGGGCAATCAATTCACATATGGTGTCCAGGGCACAGCTGGGGCTAAGGGGGGTCTATAACTTATTTCTGGAAAGGTGGATTTTTAAAAGTTGAAGCCCGAACTGTTTGGGCACAGACCTGGATAGTAAGACAGAACTCTGCAGGCTCTCTCTGCAGTAGATTGTTGTAGCTGGGGATGGAGATTTCAGAATTTTTGGTAGCTTTCCTAAGCCAGGATTCAGACAAGGCCAGGACATCAGGGTTGGCTGAGTGTGCTAAAGCAGTGAATAAAATAATCTTAGGGAGGAGGCTTCTGATGTTAACATGCATGAAACCAAGGCTGTTATGGTTAACGAAGTCAACAAATTAGAGCGCCTGGGGAATAGGTGTAGAACTGGGGGCTACAGAGTCTGGTTAATACTCTACATCACCAGAGGAACAGAGGAGGAGTAGGATAAGGGTATGGCTAAAGGCTATAAGAACTGGTCGTCTAGTGCGTTGGGAACAGAGAATATAAGGAGCAGATTTCTGGGCGTGGTAGAATAGATTCAGGGCATAATGTACAGACAATGGTATGGTAGGATGTGAGTACAGTGGAGTTAAACCTAGGTGTTGAGTGACGATAAGAGAGGTTGTGTCTCTGGAGGCACTAGTTAAGCCAGGTGAAGTCTCCCCATGCGTGGGGGGTGGGACAAAAGAGCTATCTATGGCATGTTGAGCAGGACTGGGAGCTCTACAGTGAAATAAAATAATAATAACTAACCAAAACAGCAGTAGACAAGGCATATTGACATTAGAGATCAATCACGGGTGTTGGTCGGGAGAGCTAAGACAACAATGGGCAAATGGCGATGAATGGGCAGAGAGGTTCGAGGCTGGGGCCGACAGATAAACAAAATTAGGTACGGTGTTAATGAACAGACCAGCAGGCATCAGCTGTGTAGCCGAGTGATCATAGGGTCCAATGAGCAGCAATAGGTGAGTCAGGGAGCCGTTCGGTAGTCACTACTATGCTAGGCGAGCTGGAGACGTGGTGTTCAGAAAGCTAGCGGGCCGGGGGTAGCAGATGGGTCTTCGGCGACATCGCAACGGAAAAGCCTGTTGAAACCACATTGGACGATTACGTCGGCAGACCAGTCGTGATGGATCGGCGGGGCTCCGTGTCGACAATAAAGGGTCCAGACCAATTGGCAAAAGAGGTATTGTAGCCCAAGAATTAGCTGGTATACTCCGTCGGCTGGCTGGGAGATGGGCCTAGCTCGAGGCTAGCTCAAGGCTAACTGGTGCTTGCTTCGGGACAGAGGCGTTAGCCAACAGTAGCCACTCGGTTGCAGCTAGCTAGCTGCGATGATCCGGTGTAATGGTCCAGAGCTTGCGGCAGGAATCCGGTGATGTGGTGGAGAAAAACAGTCCGATATGCTCTGGGTTGATATCACACTGTGCAGACTGGCAGGTAATTGTCCGAGCTAAAGCTGGCTAGTGTCCGAGCTAAAAGGTGAAGACCGTTAGCAGTGGCAAACAGTGACTAGTAGCTTATAGCTAGTTTGCTGGCTAGCTTCTGATGGAGGTTCCAGTTATAAGGTATAAAAAAATTGCAGATCCATACCACATTGGGTGATGCGGGTTGCAGGAAAGTATGTTTAGTTCGTAGATGGAAAGTGAGATTAAAATATATTTAAAAAAAATGAAAAACGGACTATTTACAGACTAATAAGACAAACACACGTCTGACTGCTACGCCATCTTGGATTAAAGGCAAGATCTCCTGCTCTACAACTTTACTTAAGCTACATTCATAAACACATCAGTTGTTTGCAATGGAAGTAAATAACTGTACTCATTGCTTTCCCTGTACATGCACACATATTTCATAACAGCAAGGATATACCAGTATGTTTCTTAATTTGTTGTTGCATTTCTAATTCTGGTGTGCTTTGCACCTCAGGGCCATAGTGAAGTGTAAACATATCCACAGTCCATTCATTCATCAATACTGCCCGGTTATTCCTTAAAGAATGCATAAACTACCCAACTAGCATGATTAGATCCCAGTGACGTTGAATATGGCTCTCCCTGTACGTCTCAAGGGGAACTACTAGAGTCCTCAGCGAGGAATCTGCTCTCTATTCATCTTCCATCTCTCTGCCTGTGGTAGGCATTGTTCTTATTCTCCACAGCTGAGCTCAGCACAGCTCCAGGCCCCATCACATCAATTACGCACTGCAATATTGATCCTTTAGATTAAACTCAAAGGGGAAATATGTATACATGGAGAGGAATACCACAAGCGCGCAAACCAGTTCGGAGATGGAGGGTGGGCGAGGGGGGGGGGGGGGGGAACATGTATTGGCATACGTTGAGGTGTTTATTTATTTTGGATTGATTGGAGCAACTAAGTGTATAGTGTTAGGGAGAAGGGCTTGGAAGCTGTTGTTTCTTGTGGAAAGAGAGAGAGAGAAAAGACCAAGAGAGAGCGGACCCACCTGTGGAGTTGGCATCAGCCCAGTCATGCCCCTTGTGCACAGTGGGCACTTCTGGGTTGACCACAATCTGTGCCCTTTATGGCCTGACTCAGCCTATGACTGGGATGGAGCTGTGACTGGGATAGATAGAGCATTGTGAATTTTCAGCATGGCAATATCTACAAACCTCATCTACAGATACAGTATCTACTGTATACAATATGTGACGCTTGGAAATACTTTCTTGAAAAGTGGCTCCCAGATTGTTGTATCATTCAACTTCAACAACTGATTCTATGCATCAGCTCAATGAACTTGAGTTATATCTACAGAGGTGTGGTCAGTGAAGGTTGTTCAAACGTTACACGGAAAGGAAGATTTAACAATGTGAGCGAAATCTAGGCCCTTTTATCCAATGCCCCAATAACAGCAACACCGTTACACTCCTCTGCAACTAGCTTTAAAGGGTCCTCTATTCTACTATTAAAGTACGGCAACTCATCACCTAGTTGACCTGTTGAGTTTTCTTTGCCATGTCACAGCGGCTCCTTTCTCTCAGGTCTGCCTCAGGTGATGATTTAAAGAGAACGTTAAATGACTATGGCTAGTAATGGTATCTTGTGAAAAGACTTGACATGAGCCCTTGTCTCAATTGGGAACTGTTGTCTAACTCAGTGGTTCTCAATTCTTTCCTTGGGGACCCCCAGCTGTTCTAAAGCTAGCACAATTGATTCAACTTGTCAGTTAGCACAATAATAACACCTATGGAATTTTAACAATATAATATGGCTAATCAAACTAAGTGTATGGTTCTTCAAAAAGATTGTGGAAGGTTCTTTATAGAACGATAATTTTTCCATAAAGGTTCCATAAAGAACCATTAAAAAGCGTCCTACATAGCACCAAAAAGGGTTTTAACGATACCGGAACCCTTTTTGGTGCTATATAGAACCTTTATATTAAAGGTTATACCTTTATAATAAAGGTTCTTTATAGCACCATAAACGTTTGATTTAGAACCTTATGAGCATGGTTCTTTATAGAACCCTTCAAAAAAGGGTTTTATATAGCACCAAAAAAAAAAACCTTCTTTGGCACTATATAGAACCATTTGTTTTTAGTGTGTACCTCAGTACCCTGGAAAATGTTCCCTCCACATCACACGCAAACTGAGTTTCATGACATCTTTGGAGAAGTTGGAGTGATTTTTGGGAAACTTAGGCAGAAATGTTAAAAGGTCAGCAGGGAACATATTGGCTGAGAGCACAATGTAAAGTAATGCCTGGTGGACTTTAAATGCAAATGTATTTTCTTGTACCCCCCACCCCAAAAATATCAGCCCCTCGCTTTCCCTCAACTGTGCCAAGTACTTATGAACCAGTCTCTTCCCTCATATTTTGCAAAACACTAACAGTCTCACGTCACTCCACTCATTGTAGTGTAACCACAGACACAAGATGGCTGTCAAGACAGCTAATACAAATTGCTGTTGTCTATCTTAAAAGACTAAGGGGAAGGGGTCGGAAATGAATATTGTTTTGATGCGTTTGTCTTGTAGGCAACAATGAGTGGATGAGCAGTCACGCATGCTTTGACAAGTGGAGAAAAGTGTTTTACTCCAAACACAGCTAATTGTGCAGGCTTATGTTGACAGATGCATAGGTCCGGGCATTTGCATTCAACTGACAGTTCAGTGCTTTTGTCCTAAAAGGAATATTATGCAAAGGTATGGTTCAACGCTTCCCATCACAGGTGCCTTTTCCTGATGGTCAAATTCCTGACTTTCCCACTCCACCTGCCAGTTTGCATCCATCCTGTTGTTTATTTTACCAGAACCCCTCCTGTGTTGCGCTGATGGGTAATTGCGTTGGCATGTGAGACGTGAATAATTGCCAATTTTCCCCCGTTTTTTTCCCCCACCACTGACGGCTTCTCAACGCCACCTGCATTTTCCCTCATACTATGAATTAGACACATCTTGTTTTCAATTACCCTAATTGATTACACTTGTATGTTTTACAGTGAGTAGAAAGAGAGGTGCATTTCCATGTCCTAACCTGCGTTCCCCAAAAGTAGTGAAGATTGGCATTGCCACGATCATTTCTATCACAGAGTCCTCTACTCAAAGTTGAAGGGCTTTAGAACTACTTAAAATGGACGCCAGAGCTGCTTCCACCCATCCCACAGCACAATAGTGAACAGCCCAATTAAAGCTAGATGGATCCTCGAGTGACCACTCCATTATATCCAAGATGGTGTTCTGTTTGATTCCCCCAAGGAATCAAGGAATTCCCCCAAGGAAAAATATTAACAACATTCAAAAGCAGACCTCCTAAGCCCCTTCGTTCCCTGCCGCCCTTGTCGCCTTCTCCTTTTGTAAGAGGCGAAGGAGAAAAAGTCTCAATCGACTCAAGGGCTCCCTGGGCTGTAACCAATTTTTCCCCGATTCTAGTCAGTTGAGAAGGCAGACGAACTTGTGTTTCTCACGCTTGAGTTGCAGGGTTTGCGCAATTGGTGAAGCTGCAGGTAGAGAAGTGTATGGGGCGAATGCATGGGGGATGTCTGCCTGGGTCTGCCTGTAAATCCCAGATGAGCGGATCAGTAGCCGGCCACACAACCCAGGCAGTCCGAGCTCGGTGTCTCTCCATCAATACTCCTCCAGATAACAGCATCACTGTCAACAACCGCAGTAGTAACAAGACAGACTGAACAAATATACACTCTTCCTGCTCTCGTCTCATACCATAAGGCCTTAATCTGAAGGCTTGATAGATGGGATTGATTTGGAGCAGAACGTAAGGGAAGAACATGTATACAGCCCAAAGCAGGCTGACTGGTCTCATATGGGTTCAGGCCCTGCATTGTTTCGACACTAACAGCAAGGCAGGCCTGCAGTCTTAACACCAATCTTTTTGGCCCTGACAGACTAGGCTTCTGGTTTCCTTCCCAGGTCACGGAACTGGAGCCACTTCTCACCACTGTCAACAACATTAGCCGGCTCTTTAACACAGACAAACAGCACAAGGACTGTTTGGACCACAACTCCTCCTAGAACCAGATGTTTTGATCTGGTTTCTGAAACTGGCAAATACAGATGAGCATATGTAGCATGGTGCTGAAGTCACGCTCTTTGTCATCGACATGAATATCTAATTTGTGGCAAAATGTTAACCAACAAGTGTTGCTACATTGGGATAGATACTCGAATGGAGGATAGGTACTCGAATGTGCGCAAGAAAGCAAAGGTAACTGAAAGAAATGACTATCGCCACGTAGCACTCACTTCTGTCATCATGAAGTGCTTTGAGAGGCTAGTTAAGGATCATATCACTTCTACCTTACCTTACCTGACACACTAGACCCGCTTCACCTGACACCCTAGACACACAGAATGGCACTGACAGAGATGTTTTTTAGGTATTATTTCTTACATTGTTAGCCCAGGAAATCTCAAGTGTTATTACATACAGCCGGGAAAAACTACTGGATATAAAAGTGACGTCAGCTTACCAACATTACGACCCGGAATACGACTTTCCTGAAGCGGGTCCTTTGTTTCGGACCTCCCCCCTGGACATGGGATCTTATCCCAGAGGCCGACCCAAAATAAGGCGTAGCAGGAGAGGCAGACGGAGAGGCAGACGGAGCGGCCTACTGGTCAGACTTAGAAGGCGAGCACACCATCCACCGCTTACGAGCATATTACTCGCCAGTGTCCAATCTCTAACAACAAGATGGATGAAATTAGGGCACGAGTTGCCTTCCAGAGAGACATCCGAGATTGTAACATCAGAGATTGTCAGAGTTGATACAGCCACCCAGTTTCTTCACGCATCGCCTCGACAGAAACAAACAACTCTCTGGCAAGAAGAAGGACGGAGGTGTATGCCTTATGATTAACAACTCATGGTGTAATCATAACAACATACAGGAACTCAAGTCCTTTTGTTCACCTGACCTAGAATTCCTTACAATCAAATGCTGACCGCATTATCTGCCAAGAGACCTCTATTTGATTATAGAATGAACTAAATGACTATCGCCCTTGTTGCACTCACTTCTGTCATCATCAAGTGCTTTGAGAGACTAGTCAAGAATAATATCAACTCCATCCTACCTGATATCCTAGACCCACCCCAATTTGCTTGCCGCCCAAATAGGTCTACAGATGACGCAAACACCATCACACTGCCCTATCCCATCTGGACAAGAGGAATACCTATGTAAGAATGCTGTTCATTGACTACAGCTTAGCATTTAACACCATAGTACCCTCCAAGCATGTCATTAAGCTCGAGACCCTGGGGCTCGACCCCACTCTGTGCAACTGGGTCCTGGTCTTTGACAGGCCGCCCCCAGCTGGTGAGGGCAGGAAACAACATCACCATCACGCTGATCCTCAACACTGTGGCCCCACATGGGTGCGTTCTCAGTCCTCTCCTGTACTCCCTGTTCACCCATGACTGTGTGGCCATGCACGCCTCCAACTCAATCATCAAGTTTGCAGGCGACACTACAGTGGTAGGCTTGATTACCAACAACGACGAGATGGCCTTCAGGCAGGAGGTGAGGACCCTCGGAGTGTGGTGTCCGGAAAATAAACTCTCACTCAATGTCAACAAAACAAAGGAGATGATTGTGGACTTCAGAAAACAGCAGAGGGAGCATCCCCCCCATCCACATCGACAGGACAGTAGTGGAGAAGGTGGAAAGTTTTAAGTTCAAACTGGAATAGTCCACCCACACAGACAGCGTGGTGAAGAAGGCTCAACAACAGAAATTTGGCTTGTCACCTAAAACGCTCACAAAATTTTACAGATGCACAATTGAAGGTGTATTGTAGGGCTGTATCACCGCATGGTACAGCAACTGCTCTGCCCACAACTGCAAGGCTCTCCAGAGGGTGGTGCGGTCTGCTTAACGCATAACCGGGGCAAGCTACCTGCACTCCAGGACACCGACAGCACCCAATGTCATAGGAAGGCCAAAAATATCATCAAGGACATCAACCAGCCGAGCCACAGCCTGTTCACCCCTCTATCATCCAGAAGGCGAGGTCAGTACAGGGGCATCAAAGCTGGGACCAAGAGACTGAAAAACAACTTCTATCTCAAGGCTATCAGACTGCTAAATAGTACCACCCGGTTACTCAACTAAGCACCTTAGAGGTTGCTACCCTATATACATAGACATGGAATCACTGGCACATTTAATAATGGAACACCAGTCACTTTAATAATGTTTACATACTGCTTTACTCATCTCATATGAATATACTGTATTCTATTCTACTGTATTTAGTCAATACCACTCCGAAATTGCTCATCCTAATTTTGATATATTTCTTAATTCCATTCTTTTACATTTAGATGTGTGTATTGTTGTGAATTGTTTGATACTACTGTACTGTCGGAGCTAGGAACACAAGCATTTCGCCACCCGCAATATCATCTGCTAAATATGTGGATTTGACCAATGCAATTTAATTTGATTTAAATGGGTTTATAAGAAGCAATTAGCTCAGGTAAACTGAAGTATGATCATGTAATGAATGGTTTTCCTAATTGCAAACTTAAGACAGTTAAAACTTCTTAGGGCTGCAATCCCGTTAACGGGATGATATGACAACAACCAGTGAAAGTGCAGGGCGCCAAATTCAAAAGAACAAATCTCATTATTAAAATTCCTCAAACATACATGTATTTTATACCTTTTTAAAGTTAATCTTGTTAATCCTACCACAGCGTCCGATTTCAAATATGCTTTACAGCGAAAGCACCACAAACGATTATGTTAGGTCACCACCAAGCCACAGAATAAACACCAGCCATTTTCCAGCCAAAGATAGGAGTCACAAAACGCACAAATAGAGATAAAATTAATCACTAACATTTGAAGATCTTCATCAGATGACACTCATAGGACTTCATGTTACACAATACATGTATGTTTTGTTTGATAAAGTTCATATTTATATAAAAAAATCTGAGTTTACATTGGCGCGTTACGTTCAGTAGTTCCAAAATCATCCAGTGATTTTGCATAGCCACATCGATTCAATAGAAATACTCATCATAAATGTAGATGACAATACAAGTTATATGTTTGGAATTATAGATATACCTCTCCTTAATGCAACCGCTGTGTCAGATTTTAAAAAATGTTTACGGAAAAAGCATACCATGCAATAATCTGAGACGTTACTCACAAAAACTATACAATTAGCCGCCACGTTGGAGTCAACAGAAACCAGAAATGACATGATAAATATTCCCTTACCTTTGATGATCTTCATCAGAATGCACTCCAAGGAATCCCAGGTCCACAATAAATTATTGATTTGTTCGATAATGTCCATTATTTATGTCCAATTAGCTACTTTTGTTAGCGCATTTGGTATACATATCCAGACGCTCGTGCATTTCTTCGGACAAAAACGAATAAACATTTCAAACTAAGTACAGAATCAATCATTAGGATGTTTTTATCATAAATCTTCAATAATGTTCCAATCGGAGAATTCGGTTGGAACTTTTCTTGAGGAGGAATGGAACGCAAGTCGATATCATGTGGAATGCGCGTGACCAGGAAATGGCTCTCTGCCAGTAAGCTGACTCATTCAGCTCTTATTCAGTCCCACAACACAGTAGAATCCTCATTCAAGTTTCTAAAGACGGTTGACATCTAGTGGAAGCCCAAGGAAGTGCAACTTCATTCATATCCCAATGTAAATTCAATTGGGCCTGGTTTGAAAATCCACCAACCTCAGATTTATCACAAATTTATTCTCAGGTTTTTGCCTGCCATATGAGTTCTGTTATACTCACAGACATCATACAAACAGTTTTAGAAACGTCAGTGTTTTCTATCCAATACTACTACTACTACTAATAATAATAATAAGAATATGCATATATTAGCAACTGAGAATGAGGAGCAGGCCGTTTACTCTGGGCACCTCTGGGCACATTTCATCCAAGCTACTCAATAGTGCTTATGCAGCCATAAGAAGTTTTTAACCTCAATATGGGATGTGCATTCTCATGTATCTGGCTGTGTGAAATCATGGTTGGCTAGGCTGGCTTGGCTAATAGCTAATGTTAGCTGGCTGGCTAGCTTGCTGGCTAAGATAACTGCATATATAGTGCATTCGGAAAGTATTCAGACCCCTTCCCTTTTTCCACATTTTGTTGTGTTACAGCCTTATTCTAAAATGAATTAAATAAATGTTATCCTCATCAATCTACACACAATACCCCATAATGACGAAGCGAAAAGTGTTTTTGAAATTTGAGCAAATTTATTACAAATAAAAAACTGAAATATTTTATTTTCTAAAGTATTCAGAGTCTTTGCTATGAGACTCGAAATTGAGCTCAGGTGCATCCTACTGTCACGTGTGCTCCCTCTCCGATCTCTAGGTCACCAGGCTGCGCGTTATGGCGCACACCTGTCGCCATCGTTACGCGCATCAGCGCATAATGACACTCACCTGGACTCCATAACCTCCTTGATTACCTCAATTAATCAATCAATCAAATGTATTTATAAAGCCCTTCTTACATCAGCTGATGTCACAAAGTGCTTTACAGAAACCCAGCCTAAAACACCAAACAGCAAGCAATGCAGGTGTAGAAGCACGGAGCTAGGAAAAACTCCCTGTAAGGCCAGAACCTAGGAAGAAACCTAGAGAGGAACCAGGCTATGTGTGGTGGTCATTCCTCTTCTGGCTGTGTCGGGTGGAGATTATATCAGTACCTGGTCAAGATGTTGAAATGTTCATAAATGACCAGCAGGGTCAAATAATAATAATAATGACAGTGGTTGTCGAGGGTGCAACAGGTCAGCATCTCAAAAGTAAATGTCAGTTGGCTTTTCATAGCCGATCATTCAGAGTATCTCTACCGCTCCTGCTGTCTCTAGAGAGTTGAAAACAGCAGGTCTGGGACAGGTATCACGTCCGGTGAACAGGTCAGGGTTCCATAGCCGCAGGCAGAACAGTTGAAACTGGAGTAGCAGCAGGTGGACTGAGGACAGCAAGGAGTCATCAGGTAGGTAGAGAGAGCATACTTAAAATCACACAGGACACCGGATAAGACAGGAGAAATACTCCAGATATAACAGACTGACCCTAGCCCCCTGACACATATACTACTGCAGCATAAATATTGTAGGCTGAGACAGGAGGGGTCGGGAGACTTGCCCTATTTATGTCACTCCCTTTGGTTCCTTCCCCAGGCATTATTGTTTCTGTTTCAGTTTCCTGTCTGTGTGCTGTTCCTGTTTTGTATTATGTTTCGTTCATTTATTAAATTATTAACACCCTGAACTTGCTTCCTGACTCCAAGCGCGCACACATTACACCTGTTTCCATTGATCATCCTTGAGATGTTTCTACAACTTGATTGGAGTCCACCTGTGGTAAATCAAATTGGTTGGACATGATTTGGAAAGGCAGACACCAGTCTATATAAGGTTCCACGGTTGTTAGTGCATGTCAGAGCAAAAACCAGGCCATGTGGTCAAAGGAAATGTCCGCGGAGCTCCGAAACAGGATTGTGTCGAAGAACAGATCTGGGGAAGGGTACCAAAAAAATGTCTGCAGCATTGAAGGTTCCCAAGAACACAGTGGCCTCCATCATTCTTAAATTGTATAAGTTTTGAACCACCAAGACTCTTCCTAGAGCTGGCTTCCCAGCCAAACTGAGCAATCGAGTGAGAAGGGCCTTGGTCAGGGAGGTAACCAAGAACCCGAATGTCACTCTGACAGAGCCTCCAGAGTTACTTTGTGGAGATGGGAGGACCTTCCAGAAGGACAACAGTCTCTGCAGCACACCACCAATCAGGCCTTTATGGTAGAGTGGCCAGACAAAAGCCACTCCTCAGTAAAAGGCACATGACAAGATTTTGCCAAAAGGCACCTAAAGGACTCTCAGACCATGAGAATCAAGATTCTCTAATCTGATAAAACTAAGATTGAACTCTTTGGCCTGACTGCAAAGCGTCACTTCTGGAGGAAACCTGGCACCATCCCTTGAGTGAAGCATGGGGGTGGCAGCATCATGCTGTGGGATGTTTTTCAGCAGCAGGAACTTGGAGACAAGTTAATGATCGAGGGAAAGATGAATGGAGCAAAGTACAGAGATCCTTGATGAAAACCTGCTCCAGAGTGCTCAGGACATCAGACTGGGGCAAAGGTTCACCTTCTAAAAGGACAATAACCCTAAGCACACAGCCAAGACAATGCAGGAGAGGCTTTGGGACAAGTCTCTGAATGTCTTTGAGTACCCCAGCCAGAGCCCAAACTTGAACCTGATCGAACATCTCTGGAGAGACCTGAAAATAGCTGTGCAGTGAGGCTCCCCATCCAACCTGACAGAGTTTGAGGGTCTGCAGAGAAGAATGGGAGAAACTCCCCAAACACAGGTGTGCTGTGCTTGTAGCATCATACCCAAGAAGACTCAAGGCTGTAATCGCCAAATATGCTTCAACAAAGAGTGCGATTACTTGTGTGAATGTGATATTTAATTTTCTTTGCAGAACTTTTGCTTTGTCATTATTGGGTATTGTGTGTAGATTGATGATGGGGAAAAAACAATTTCATAAATAAGGCTGTAACTTAACAAAATCTGGAAAAAGTTGAGAAGTCTGAATACTTTCTGAATGCACTGTAGCTAACATTCTTTGATTATTTGGTTAGATGGCTTTATGTATTCCCAAAACTTTGGTTTACTTTAATGTAGCTGTAATCTAGGTGTTGATAGCAACTGGCTGACTCATTCAGTGCTAATGTAACGTTAGCAGGCTAGTAGGGCTAACGTTAGCAGGCTAGTAGGGCTAACGTTCGCAGGCAAGTAGGGCTAACGTTAGCAGGCTAGTAGGGCTAACGTTAGCAGGCTAGTGGGGCTAACGTTAGCAGGCAAGTGGGGCTAACGATAGCAGGCAAGTAGGGCTAACGTTAGCAGGCAAGTAGGGCTAACGTTAGCAGGCTAGTAGGGCTAACTTTAGCAGGCTAGTAGGGCTAACGTTAGCAGGCTAGTAGGGCTAACGTTAGCAGGCTAGTAGGGCTAACGTTAGCAGGCTAGTAAGGCTAACCTTAGCAGGCTAGTAAGGCTAACATTAGCAGGATTGTTGGCTGATTTTTTGATTTGTAACAATAAATGTATAAAGTATTTTCTTGTAAGTTGTCAAATGAAATTGAAACCAGTAGTCATGAGTGCAAATCAAAACAATTTGGTTTAATTTCAAGTTATTTTTGTTGGAGTTTACATTATAGGGAATAGGCTGGCTTGCCATGTCCTCCATATTACATCACATGCCCCCCAAAAATAATATCCGACATTCAAGCATTCTTCGGAATTCTGATGGGTTTTATGTAATAACTCCAAAAATAGAAAAGTGAGGTGTAACTTTGCATTGGGACTTTTGATGTGTGTACTAATGCAAATCCATATGTTACATGTGGTTACCTTTATGCTACCTACCCATTAAAGCTCCAAAGTAGTCAGTCCATTAGTTTGTCTATCTTCCACAACATAAAATCTATCTTTGTGAATGCATGAAATATGTATCAGAACTCACAGAGAGCTTTTTTCTGCACCCTCCCTTTCTCTACCCCTTGTTTTCTCTTTGCTCTGACATTGATGATCAAAAACCAGGAAGAATCCCTCTGCTTTGTAAATGGGATTTTCTTCTCCAATGAGCACATTTTATTCATTTTGTTTTGGAGCTGGGTGTGTGTGTATGTTTATGATGGCTGTCATTACGCGACACGGGAAGAGAGATGCTGAGCACAAAGAAACTTGACATTAAAAACCAGTACACTCAGCATGGGGACAAAACCCAGGTAGCACTTTGAATCGGAATAGAGACCCCACAATCAGAGTTGCTGTCAATTGCACAGTTTTTCCCCCCACTGCCGTTAGCCCTTGAACCTCGACCGCGGAATGTAATGACATCAATGCAGAACACAGCTTTAAACAATGTTCAGAAGCAGCCCCTGAGCCAGCAGGCCAGAGAATTGGGAACCTGAACCGTTTCACAATGTTAGTCAATGGCTTTCTTGCTCTTATTCTTTCTGTTGTTACCAGTTATAGGCACAGAGACTAGATATAGCTTTCAACTAGAAAGTCATTCTAGTTTCAGAACTGCATCCAAATAGCTTCCTTTCCTCATCATCTCCTTTTCATAATCACTGCATGAGAGACAGTTAGTAGAGAATCTTTATCTCAGCGGGGCCATTTGCTTTGCAGCAGGCTGTCAGATACACACAGACAATATTCAGACATGAATAGAGTACAAAGAATACATGTAGATGAGGAAGTTGTAGTTGACGTGGAGTTAATGAGGAAAGGAATGGAGCCATTTGAGATGAAGCTCTGAGGAAGGGGTTAATAATAGAGAGGTATCTGAGGCAGATCTCTGCTGCTCTGTGTGTCCTAAATAGCACCCGATTCCCTAGATAGTGCACTATACTTTTGACCAGAGCCCTATGGGCCCTGGTCAAAAGAAGTGCACTATGTTGGGAATAGGGTGCCATATGGGACATATTGTCTGTCTCTGCCTCCTATTTGCTCCGTCTGACTCGGCAGACCTTACTGCTTTCCTGACTAGTCCAGCTTTAAGTTGAATGTGGCAGCACTGAGACCAAAAGGCAGAAGATAATTTCTTTACCGGGATACTCTGCCAATGGGCAATTAGGAGAACAATCCAATATGAAAGAGGGTTAGAAGAGGGAGGAGCTCATGTGAAATGAAAACCATTTGAAATGGAAGTGCTTAGTTGTAGACGAAAGTATTAACGGTATGCGCGGATAGTGTGTGAATATGACACAAGTGCACAAGTATTTTCACACGCGGCACTCTTCCTCACGCAGCACTCTCTCACATGCATACGCATGCGTGCATACACACACACGCGCATGCACACGCACAGACACACTAACCATGAGTTCCCTGTCATCCATTAATGATAATGCTACACATTTATCTCATCATTATTGCTACAGTGCCTGTTCTATCCTCTGATTTACATAAATAACTAGAGTGCTGATTAAATGAGAGTAACCTAATAGCCACTCGTTCATTTTCACCTAATTATATCTTATGTGCTTGCTTAGCTACTCATGCTTCATCAAAACATCATGTCCCCAGGAGGAAGATTGAGGTTAATTAAGTAAAAACTTAGAGCTTTGCGGTACATTTTAGATGTGCATTGATAGCTTTTTATAACAGCCGCCCTCTTAATTAACGTAATGAATCTTTACCATAAGCTAATTTCTAACCAGGCTATTTCATTAGCATGCCTGTTTAACAACAGTAGTGTCATAGACTTGTTAGCCTAGCATGATGCTAGTACAGCAACAGGGTGGAGTGGTTAAAAGCGCCAGCAAAGTAAACGCTAACGCAAACAATGCTAATTGAGCTTAATTGGTGCCCAAATGTTACTCACAAAATATAAAAAATAATTCTGTAAATGGTGTTTACATCTGTTTACACTCCAATACATTCCTGGTAAGTAACCTTTTCAGTCACGTTATATACTGTTGAATTTGAAGTTGCAGATGCTGACGACCAGGTTTCGATACCAGTCATTTAAAGTTGATAAAACAATAAAAGGCAACATCTGAGGTAAGACTGAACATGGCCATCTCCTAAAACTACAGGCAGCACTACAAACTGTTCCAGACCTTGAATTTAGTATCATTCATTCCATATGCTCCTTTTACAGCGCTAGGGTTTTTGGCTTAACCTATCACTGAAAGAAGAGGATGAATTCTGCCCGTAAAAGACCAGTTCTCATGATGGTAAATGCTACGAAGAGGGTTTGTGTTCTATATTTCGAGGTAATTCAAGCCTTGAAAGTTGACCTGTCGCAATATCGTTGCCAAAAAGCACTCAAGATAAAGTTTACAACATCCAAGTGTAAAAATATTGATTACAGGCAGTGAAAGGGGGATCTGAAGAATACACAGTGGGAAGCCCATGAAACTCCCGATGAACTGGAGTGTTAGCAGCGACCGAATGGAAACACTTCGGGAAGCAAAGTGTCCATAAAGAGGAAACGCAGACACACCTGGAGCCCAGATATGCACTGGTGCCACCATCAATAAACCATGTACCTTATTATCTCTTTCCCTGTGCTCTTTTCTCCATCCTCTGCTCTCCATCTTCCCCAAATAATTTCTGTCATTCATATTATTTTCTTTCTCTCCCTCTCTATCTCGATCTCTTTCTGTTGCTGCCGTCTCCTTCATGTTGATGAAACGATCCCACGTTCTGGTAAATCTCTGGATCATATTGGTGCCTAGATGGTTTCAGGAGGGTAGATATCCAGGCTGATAACTGCTATTTGGCACCGGCTCCGCCTGGAACACTGGAAAATGGAGCAAATAAGAGGCCAAAATGGGCCAAGTACTGAACTTCCCAAGCAATCACAAAACAGTCGGTTAGGTTGTTAAAGGGGGAGGGGGGGGGGGGGGGTGCATAGTGACGGAGAAGAACAGACAACTGCTCAATCAAAGGTGCTACAGTTTGCACTATGCCTTTTTGCATTTGCGTGAGCGTGTAACGTGAGTGTTCCCCTCACCTTTATCTTACTGTTATACCCTGCAAGATGATCTCATGGTCATGCCTCATATTTTGATTTGTTTATTATCCAGTAAAATGGAGTTGAAGATGTATAATTCTCACCATTGTGTTCTCAGGGATGGTGAAAGCACTCCCACTCTCTCTCTCTCCTTCTCTCTCACTCCCTAAGCCCCCCCTCTCTTTCGTGATAGTGATCTAATGAAAACAGGTTTCCTAACATTAAAAAAGAGAATAACTGTGAGTTATGTGTCACAAACAATCATACGAAGCACTCTGCTCTAAACCCATTATACAGTAAAGTGGCCTGATATCCATGGACATACCACTAAATCACATATGAAATGCTCTGAGTGCCAAGGTGAAACAAGTAGCGGCAGCCTGAGGTTTTTACATTTCACCTTTATTTAACCATTTAGGCCAGTTGAGAACAAGTTCTCATTTACAACTGCGACCTGGCCAAGATAAAGCAAAGCAGTGCGACAAAAACAACAACACAGAGTTACACATGGGATAAACAAACATACAGTCAACAACACAATAGAAAAATATATGTACAGTCTGTGCAAATGTAGTAAGGTTAGGGAGGTAAGGCAATAAATAGGCCATAGTTTAGACCTCTATAGTCAATGCACGGACTCAGCCCTCCCTCCTTTTTTTCCCACAAAAAATAAACTTGAGGCAGGTGATATGGAGGGCCAAATGTACCCCTGCCCCAGAGATTCAGATATGTATGTCTCCATAGCCACCGTCTCCTCCTGTGACGGGGGATATACGTCACTCCTGGGAAGCGCAGCGCCTACCAGGAGATTTATCGCACAATGCCCTCCTCGATAAGGTGGTAATTGGGTCGCCCTCTTTTTACAGAAGGCGATAGCCAAATCGGCATATTCTGAGGGAATGCGCACGGTGGAGACTTGGTCTGGACTCTCCACCGTCGTAGCACCAATGGAAACTCCTACACACCTGCCTGAGCATTCCTCTGACCACCACTTTACATTTACATTTACATTTAAGTCATTTAGCAGACGCTCTTATCCAGAGCGACTTACAAATTGGTGCGTTCACCTTAAGACATCCAGTGGAACAGCCACTTTACAATAGTGCATCTAAATCTTTTAAGGGGGGGGGTGAGAAGGATTACTTTATCCTATCCTAGGTATTCCTGAAAGAGGTGGGGTTTCAGGTGTCTCCGGAAGGTGGTGATTGACTCCGCTGTCCTGGCGTCGTGAGGGAGTTTGTTCCACCATTGGGGGGCCAGAGCAGCGAACAGTTTTGACTGGGCTGCGCGGGAACTGTACTTCCTCAGTGGTAGGGAGGCGAGCAGGCCAGAGGTGGATGAACGCAGTGCCCTTGTTTGGGTGTAGGGCCTGATCAGAGCCTGGAGGTACTGAGGTGCCGTTCCCCTCACAGCTCCGTAGGCAAGCACCATGGTCTTGTAGCTTGCCTACGGAGCTGTGAGGGGAACGGCACCTCAGTACCTCCAGGCTCCAGACTTTAGAGCCCTCTGTTGCCACGAAATCCTGGGGTTGTGACGGGCCAACTAGGGGATCCCCAGCACCACCGGAAATGCAGGAGAATCAATGAGGAAGAGATTAATTCTCTCCTCATGACCCTCCTGCGTAACCATGCCCAGTGGAGCCGTGGCCTCCCTGACTAGCCCTGACCCTAATGGTTGGCTATCTAATGCGTAAACTGGGAAGGGTTTGTCAAGCTCAACAAGGGGGATCCCTAACCTATGCGCTAAACCGCGGTCTATAAAATTCCCCACTGCGCCTGAATCTACTAGCGGCTTATACCAGCGACCCGGGAAAGAGAGGCAAATTCAGGAAAAACAATCAATATATACATGTGACCAACAGGGGGCTCTGGGTGAGCCTGGTGCCGACTCTGGTGCCGACCTGAGGTGTCCGAGCAGTGCTTGGCCTGGCGTCTCGACTCCCTGGAGGACCCCCCCAGCACCGGTCTGCAGTGTGCCCTTTGCGACCACAGCTGGTACAGGAAAGGCCCCCTCCTCCGGTTGCCCTCGCTGCAGCACCTCCTAGCTCCATGGGCGTTGGAGTGGAGGAGCTGGGGGATGAAACTGACAGAACCCGATCTGGACGTCCGCGGGTCGCCAGCAAGTTGTCCAAACAAATGGAAATGTCGATCAGCTGGTCCAAGGAGAGGGTGGTGTCTCACACTGAACTCTATCTGAGAAGTAGTTGGTGAACCAGGCGAGGCAGTCATTTGCGAAAACAAGGCTATTGAGTCTGCCGATAAGAATGCGGTGATTGACAGAGTCGAAAGCCTTGGCCAGGTCGAGGTCTGTGAGCAGAGTTGAGAAGTTGGAAATCCTGCTCTGGCGCTCCCATGTCCGGTCTGCTATGTGCTCACAGGGAAAAAAACTGCCTCCCAAATTTGCTTCATTCATTAAAATCACAACCAACACCCATTTATTTTTGTGACTACCTGGACCTACCATTTGGTTTTGACGTATTGAAACCAAACCATATGGATTTGAACGAAAAGTATTTGAATAAACATGAGAAGGTAAGAAGCACACGTAATTTCCTTTTAAACAGCATATAAACACTCTAAATAGGTCAGGAGCCAGACAGGAAGCCTAAGAAGGAACTCAAATGAATTCTTTAGGCTAAATTATTTCAATTATTTCAAGGCTATAGCCTACAAAGAAATACATTGTGAAACATTTGCGAGTGCGATCCAATAAGCAGGTAGGGAAATAAAGAGCTCAGCATTTAAACATGTCGATGTATTAAATCATTTGTGCATATAGGCTGTGACTTACTTTTATGAAATACAAAACTTATTTCAATGAAATACAAATTAAACGGAAAATAACTTATTTGTACCTTCGAATTCATTTTTAGAATTCATTTTTAGAAACACTAGTCTGGCTTCAAGCTCATTTGATGGTGCCTGGAGAGCAGGCCAGCAGGTGAGAATATCCTCTCCACACAAACACCTTCTGGCCACTCTTGCCAGGCTGGGCAGAGATGCATTTTTTTTTAAATATATATTTTTTATATAGGTAGGCCTAAAGGTTTTTAGGCAAAATGACCAAATCAAAATGGAAAACTCCTTGAACGTGGGAATATGCTAGGTCTATTGGGCCAAAATCGAGTATGGCCTATTGTATAGATAATATAACAAAAATGAATGAAAAGTATAAGAGATTTATCCCGGGTGGCGCAGTGGTTAGGGGCGCTGTACTGCAGCGCCAGCTGTGCCACCAGAGACTCTGGGTTCGTGCCCATGCTCTGTCGTAATTAACCGGCCGCGACCGCTAACCACGGTTGCCAGGTGCATGGTGTTTCCTCTGACACATTGGTGCGGCTGGCTTCCGGGTTGGATGTGCGCTGTGTTAAGAAGCAGTGCGGCTTGGTTGGGTTGTGTATCAGGCAAGCATGACTTTCAACCTTCATCTCACAGTTCCCGCGCAGCCCAGTCAAAACTGTTCGCTGCTCTGGCCCCCCAATGGTGGAACAAACTCCCTCACGACGCCAGGACAGCGGAGTCAATCACCACCTTCCGGAGACACCTGAAACCCCACCTCTTTCAGGAATACCTAGGATAGGATAAAGTAATCCTTCTCACCCCCCTTAAAAGATTTAGATGCACTATTGTAAAGTGGCTGTTCCACTGGATGTCTTAAGGTGAACGCACCAATTTGTAAGTCGCTCTGGATAAGAGCGTCTGCTAAATGACTTAAATGTTAAATGTTAAATGTTAAATCTCTCCCGAGCCCGTACGGGGTTTGTAGCAATGAGACAAGATAGTAGCTACTATCTATTGGATACCATGAAATTAGGGAGAAAAAGGGGTAAAAATTCAACTAAATAAAAAAATTAAAGTGTAAGAGATTTTTGTTTATAAATACTTTTCTACAATGATACACTTACTTGTCTACCTACCTTGTTCCTTTCTTTTGGCATGTGCACATAGTAAGTACAGCATCATGCTTTCGGGATACGTGTCTTTTCCGATTCCACAATGATTCTTTAGTTGTGGACATTACATCACATAACTCCCTCTTGCTCTTGGTCCTCATCTTGATAAGTCACCTTGATTAAGCACCTGTGTGTTTTATCAGTTTATTTTTGAAAATATTTAGCGAACTCCAGAAGCTAAAGCAAACGGCTATAGCAGCACACAAGTAGACTACAAATGCATGCCCTGAGCTTGTGAAGTGAGCGCTGCCGATGCTCCAGCCTTTGGTAATCTCACTCTGATGGAAACACATCTTTTACTGGGGAGTCTACTGTGTCGTACCATCGCTTTGTAGATCTCTGTTTATTTTTTATTTTTGAGGAGAACAGCACTACTTAATCTATTACTGTACCAATGTGTTTAACACCATTATTGTTTTCTCTTAGGAGGCATTGGAAACATTGCATCTTGTTCCCGGCTCATGTTACAGGGATGGAAAACCATTGGTTTTACATTAATGGCCCTGCTTTTCTGCCCATAAGAGCTTTCTCCCTCCATTTCATCCATCAGCTTGTGTTGCTTGCTCCCATAATTCCCTGTGCTGGAAACGAGAGAGCCTACTGCCTTCCATTTGGGCTCTCTGTTGTTTTTTTTCTTGCCTGCTACGGAGTGCAGCGTTTGTTTGTTTTGTTAGTTTTTTTGTTTGTTTGTTTGCCTGTTCAATTCTGGCAAATGAACCGTACGGTCACCCAATCAAACTCTCCAGCAGACCAGACCCTACGAATTGTGCGAACGTCCCTCGTGGGTGTCCTCTTGGTATCCTGGCCACTGCTGCGGACAGGGTGTTTTTTTTTTTTACAAACAAACCGTTCCAATCACACAGAGGGAAAAAGTTTGCAGTTCGGCAGAGTCTGCTTTGCAGAACTCCTTGGCTTCGACTTCAGTCCCAGGATAATCAAGACCAGCGAGGAGGAGGATGAGGGTGGAAAGGGAATCAACTTCCACCAGCCATCATTATTTAGGGCAGTCAATGTCAATTCGGAAAAAAAACATAATTGGCAGGCCAATTTTCCATTCAACTCCAAATGAACCCCTTCTTTTACCGCGCCTCAACTTTCTAATTTCCCTGGTTGTTTTGCAGCAGAGCTACAGCAAAAAAAGGGTGGGCGGCACAACTGGATAACAGGAAACAACCCCGAAAAGCACCGCAGACGACTTTCATCATCTGACAAACCTTGAAACATCACAGAAAACACTACAACAACAAAAAACGTGTTTTGGGTCATTCCCCACCACAACATTCTTAAATAGGAAGAGAAACAAAGCAGACGAAATGCGATAAACAAAACAAACAAAGAAGAGCGTCAACGTGTGATTGGGTTGACTGTAGACACCACTCATTCCTCCGTGAAGTGAAACCTCTAGCTAGCTATTGTCCGTCTGCTATAGGGACCGGGCGAGCACACTGCTCAGGCATGTGATTCAGAGAGACCTAATCTAATTATGTCACTATAGTGGCATTGGATGGAGCCCCCACTCCTATGAGGGGGATAATGCAATATGGGAGGAGAGCCCCTGGAATGAGGCCGTAATTACATTGGCCTGTCCATGATGCACACAGACACACGACCCACTCCCTGGAACTCAACTGGGCTGGAATGGGCAGAGTTAACCCTTCCCTGGCCCTACTGCTGGCCCCAAGCTGTGTCTGATTGGTATGCTTTTCTATGTCTGTATGGATACAGTTTCGTTTTTTTTTACTGTTATGTTCCCCAGCCAGCAAGAAAACCAAATAATGTCACTCAAACAGAAGAAACAAAACGAAACAGGTTGGGTTTAGGAGGGGTTCTGAAAGACACTCATGGGGGTGTTTACTGAAAGTTGACTAGCAACAACAGCTGGAACCTAAATGACGCCCAACATGAGCACCCACTAAATTTTCCCAAGAAGAGGCAAACAAAAGAAAAACCCACACCAAACTTAAAGACAAGAAAGTCAACCGAAAAGGTAGAGCAAAATGAAATCAGACAAAGGAATGTTTTTCTAGAAATCAATAGGGCACGCCAACTAAAGGTGTTGAGCCTCCACATCTCTCAAGACAACTGGGACACTGGGACAGCTACTCTTAAATAGCACCTGGGCCAGCAGAGGTGAAACACCTTCCCACTAACAAAGATGGCAACCAGCACAGGTTTAACACATACTGACTATCGAGGTGACACCAGTTGGTGCACCATACGTGCTAACAAGCTATACTTACTAAAGTCCAACCTCAAAACATAAATGGAAAAACAAAAACCTGTAACAGTACACACACACACACACACACACACACAAATGATGTATATTCAATAATATACGGGACACTAATATGGACGCTTATAAGAAATCCCGATTATGCTTTCAGGTGAAGCATCAAACAGGCAAAGCGTCAATACAGGACTAAGATTGAATCCTACTACTCCGGCTCTGACGCTCGTCTGATGTTGCAGGGCTTGCAAACTATTATGGACTACAAAGGGAAACCCAGCCGCAAGCTGCCCAGTGACCCGAACCTACCAGATGAGCTAAATGCTTCAAGGCAAGTAGCACTAAAGCATGCATGAGAGCACAAGCTGTTCCGGACAACTGTGTGATCACGCTCTCCTTAGCCGATGTGAGCAAGACCTTTAAACAGGTCAACATTCACAATGCCGCGGGGCCAGATTGATTACCAGGACGTTTACTGCGAGCATGCAAAGACAAACTGGCAAGTGTCTTCACTGACATTTTCAACCTCTCCCTGACCGAGTCTGTAATACCTACATATTTCAAGCAGACCACCATGGTCCCTGTGCTCAAGAAAGAAAAGGTAACCTGCCTAAATGACTACCGCCCCGTAGCACTCACGTCGGTAGCCATGAAGTGCATTAAAAGGCTGGTCATGACTCACATCAACACCATTGTCCCGGAAACCCTAGACCCACTCCAATTCGCATACCGCACCAACAGCTCCACAGATGACGCAATCTCAATCGCACTCCACACTGCCCTTTCCCACCTGGACAAAAGGAACACCTATGTGAGAATGCTGTTCATTGACTACAGCTCAACGTTCAACACCATTGTGCCCAGAATGCTCATAACTAAACTAAGGACCCTGGGACTAAACACCTCCCTCTGCAACTGGATCCTGGACTTCCTGATGGGCCGCCCCCAGGTGGTAAGGGTAGGGAACAACACATCTGCCATGCTAAGGTACTGTGGTCCCTCACGGTGCATGCTTAGTCCCCTCCTGCATGCTTAGTCCCCTGTTCACCCACGACTGCGTGGCCAAACACGACTCCAACACCATCATTAAGTTTGCTGACAAAACAACAGCCTTATCAACGATGAGACAGCCTATATGGAGGAGGTCAGAGATCTGCCAGTGTTGTGCCGGGACAACAACCTCCCTCTTAATGTGAGCAAGACAAAGGAGTTGATTGTGGACTATAGGAAAAGGATGGCGGAAAAGGCCCCCATTAACATTGACAGGACTGTAGTGGAGCGGGTTGAGAGTTTCAAGATCCTTGGTGTCCACATCACCAACAAACTATCATGGTCCAAACACACCAAGACAGTTGTGAAAAGGACAACAACACCTTTTCCCTCTCAGGAGACTGAAAAGATTTGGCATGGGTCCCTAGATCCTCAAAGTTCTCCAGCTGAACCAGAACATCGTGAACGTTTGCATCACCGCCTGGTATGGCAACTGCTCGGCATCCAACAGTGAAGTACCAGTCAAAAGAATGGAGACACCTACTCATTCAAGGGTTTTTCTTTATTTGTACTATTTTCTACATTGTATAATAATAGTGAAGACATCAAAACTATGAAATAACACATATGGAGTCATGTAGTAACCAAAAAAGTGTTAAACAATCTAAATATATTTTATATTCTTCAAAGTAGCCATCATTTGTCTTGATGACAGCTTTGTACACTCTTGGCATTCTCTCAACCAGCTTCATGTGGAATGCTTTTCCCAACAGTCTTGAAGGAGTTGCCACATATGCTAAGCACTTGTTGGCTGCTTTTCCTTCACTTTGTGGTCCAATTCATCCCAAACCATCTCAATTGGGTTGAGGTTGGGTGATTGTGGAGTCCAGGTCATCTGATGCACCACTCCATTTACTCTCCTTCTTGGTAAAATAACTCTTACACAGCCTGAATGTGTGTTGGGTCATTGTCCTGTTGACAAACAAATGATAGTCCCACTAAGCGAAAACCAGATGGGATGCCGTATCGCTGCAGAAAGTGTGCCTTGAATTGTAACTAAATCACTAACAGTGTCACCAGCAATGCACCCCCACACCTCCTCCTCCATGCTTCATGGTGGGAACCACACATGCAGAGATCATCCTTTCACCTACTCTGCGTCTCACAAAAACATGGCGGTTGGAACCAAAAATCTCAAATTTGGACTCATCAGACCAAAGGACAGATTTCTACCGGTTTACTGTTCATTGCTCATGTTTCTTGGCCCAAGTCTATTATTCTTGTTGGTGTCTTTTAGTAGTGGTCTCTTTGCAGCAATTAAACCATGAAGGCCTGATTCATGCATTCTCCTCTGAACAGTAGATGTTGAGATCTGTCTGTTACTTGAACTCTGTGAAGTATTTATTTGGGCTGCAATCTGAGGTGCAGTTAACTCTAATGAACTTATCCTCTGCAGCAGAGGTAACTCTGGGTCTTCATGAGAGCCAGTTTCATCATAGTGCTTGATGGTTTTTGTGACTACACTTGAAGAAATATTCAAAGTTTTTGAATTTTTCTGGATTGACTGACCTTCATGTCTTAAAGTAATGATGGATTGTTGTTTCTCTTTGCTTATTTGAGCTGTTCTTGCCATAATATGGACGTGGTCTTTTACCAAATAGGGTTATCTTCTGTATACCACCCCTTCCTTGTCACAACACAATGGATTGGCTCAAATGCATTAAGAAGGAAATAAATTACACAAATTCACTTTTAACAAGGCACACCTGTTAATTTAAATGCATTCCAGGTGACTACCTCATGAAGCTGGTTGAGAGAATGCCAAGCGTGTGCAAAGCTGTCATCAAGGCAAAGTGTGGCTACTTTGAAGAATCTCAAATAGAAAATATATGTTGATTTCTTGAACAGTTTTTTGGTTACTACATGATTCCATATGTGTTATTTCACAGGTTTGATGTCTTCACTATTATTCAGCAATGTAGAAAATAGTACAAATATAATAAAATCCCTTGACTGAGTTTGTGTGTCCAAACTTTTGACTATTACTGTATATATTTTTTTTGCTGATTTTGTTTTGAAATACGGATGTATTTAGTGACGTCACGTAGTTGTGTCTCACTTATGTGTATATGGTTTCTTTATGTTTTGAGATACGCAGAGGAGCAACAAATCATTCTCAATCAACCCATTTGAAATGTGCCTAAATTATGTTTGGATATATGCTGAGTTGTTTATTTTACATGATTTTCTATGAAAGTATGGATTGAAAAAAATATACTGTCAAATGAAAATGGTACATCCCTTATGTCAGATACAATCTGGAATAAATCAAAAGAGAAAAATAGTGGTTCCCTGACTTAAGAAAATATATCAAAACAGTTGAATCTCAAAATTTCTGATAGCTTTTCATAAAATCTTTACAGTCTAATCAGCATGCAGAGCCTTTGTGGTAGTTTGATTATGCCTCCATAACACCTATGATTTTATTTCGAAAACTGTTTTCAGATCTTACCATTTCTGAGAACATTTCAGAAAATTCCACAGTATAATCTGCAAACAGAGCATCTGAGTGTAATATCCATGATGCTCAGCAGGGGGCGAACAACATCAGAAAGACATTGGGGAACAGACGAGGGGGACCAGCAGGTAAACTAACCACACAGTATAATAGAGTAATTCTTCACCATCTGCAAGCTGTAGACATCAGTGAAAGCCAACACTGTGAGAACTGAAGATGCTTTATGAATTGATGAACTAATTACAAGCCCAGTATTCCATGTTTAAACTGCCGTAAATGCTTTAATTAGGTGAAGTGAACATTAAATGAACGTTCAACAGATGGAATTGATTAGTACGACTTGTCGTATGTGACCTGTGTAAGAAATAAAATACATAAGTACACTGGGAGACTGTTCTCTAGCTCACAGTCGAGCATGTTGATGAGTAAAAGCACTGTAATTATTGACTCAACTGTGATTTGGAGCTAATCCATTGGGCCGGCCTCTCTGTCTCAGACAGAGTGACACTTGTGCGTGCTTGCTAGGGCACATTAGGCCTATATAAAAAATGTAAGGGCTTTGGCCTGTGCAATATGATATTATCCTCTTTAAGTCACGGTCTTCGTTGTCAGCGTTTTTCTCGAATTTAATTTTCAGCAGTTTCAGAGACTTAATAATACAATTGAACGTTTCACACGCAGTTCTGCGCATAGAAAATAGTCTAAGGGGGATGAAAGTTAGAAAATATCATTGATTTAAAGAGGTCGTTATCGCTCATAGCATAAGCTCAGTCTGGCTCCAGTGGAATGTTTTTCCAATGTTGCGGTGCCAACATGCATGTGAGATTTATATCGGGGCTTTTGCCCCTGACTTCACGACCTTAACACATAGCAACAGGGAGAGAGCTTAGCCTGCATTGTGTTGGAAT
This sequence comes from Oncorhynchus nerka, assembly GCF_034236695.1. NCBI lineage: Eukaryota > Metazoa > Chordata > Actinopteri > Salmoniformes > Salmonidae > Oncorhynchus > Oncorhynchus nerka. The sequence continues at coordinate 52,427,019 of NC_088419.1, read as the reverse complement.
GTTCGGACGCAGGAGGCATGGTCTGTGTCACTGACACTCACTAGAACCAGGATCGGTGCCCCACAGTTTCTTTGGATACACACACACACAGTGAGCTTTACAATAGCACTATGGAGGACCCAGCACCACAAAACAAAAGCAGGCCTCTCTGCTGTTGGACTCTTTACATGTCAGAGTCAAAGCCGGTGCCTTGCCGTGAGACAAAGTCCAGGTGTCTTGATGATATCACAGTTTCGCCTTTCATCAGATAATTGCTCTGAAATAATGTAGAGACCAACAATACCGCTAGGTATACTGCCCTGCAAACAAACTCTCACCAACTTTGACAAGTCTCGTGTTCCTCACGTAGCCCTTTGCAACTTGCTTCGGTTCTCAAAACAGATTGTATATCAGTATAATTCTCTCTCTCTCTCAGTTGAAACTAAGTGCTCTACCATATGCCGACCAATTCAACAATGACTTTGTTGCAGGCTTTATTCAAAATATATGTTCACTTGTATCCCTCCAGTATTGTTTTACACACTCAGCCGTTGCTGGCGTGTGCAGCTGATCGTTTAGAACATTTTTAAAAAGCAGATGTGGCCTCTTGTCTCTTTCTCCTATCCCACATCTCTCTTTAGGGCAATATACATTTCAAACTGACTGCTTTTGTGAAGGAGGCCTGTTAAGCTCAACGTTTTCTCTTTCCTTTTGTCTTAATATGTCAAATGGATACTTAGGCACACGGAACGGGACAATATATTTGAGTGAACACAGCCATGATGATATGGTGCGGTAGTGTCATCCGTGCTCGAAACATTCACACGATGAGACTTTCAGTTGTATGAATTGACATGCTCACTGAGCTAAGATGGACAAAAGCAGCAAGGCCCAGTGATTTGTTCAGACAGGCAGAGAATCATCGGGGACTGATTTCCCAAAGTGGGCCACAGAGACCTCTACTGGTTAGGAGGAGTGGAGATTTGGGGAGACACTTCCTCTAAATTCGCTAATGTGGTCAGCAACCTGCGTTTGTTGATATGTGTAACACAACACACAATTTGGCCTTTGCTTGAAACCCTTGTCAGAACCTTTCGGTTCTGCTAGGCTAGTCTAGCGCTGCCTGCATCTCCCGATAGGTGGCATTATGGGACGCGTGGTTCTTGATCTGTCCACTCTGAGCTTGTGCGCGTGGTTCTTGAAGGTCTCCGACAATAATTTACCCAGCCGCAGGCCTTTGCTTCTCCTGTAACCCCAGAAATTATGTAATTAGTGCCGTAAATCGGGGGGAAAATATAACTTCTAGCCCAGATGCCTGCCTTCCCCTGGCTTCTGTTGTAATCTGTCTGTGGCGAGTGGGATACACTGTTCTGTCAGTGTGTCACAATAAAAATGCTCCCCCTTTAAAACTGTACAGCTGTAGTCATCATTCCATTATTGATTCATTCTAAACACATAGTCTATCGAGGTCGAGGGAAACAACTCCCATCAAAGTAAAAAAAAATCAGAGAGACTGATGTGCACCACATCTATCGGTGCATCTCAAAAGTCTATAGTGGCTTCCTCTCCTCAACTCGTCTTATTCATATGCACTTGTTTAAGGACAGGAGACAAGTGTCTCTGTGTGCCCTTAAAAACTGAGTGCATTTTCACCAGTGTATTTGGAAGCACTTTATTTTACTGTTCAGAGATTACACGGTAATTACCAAGGAATTGCATGATCACATTTGAACTACACAAGTAACAACCTATGAATTAGAAAAGGTTTCCTGAAGAAAAACTAGTCATCAGTGCTCCACACTCCAAAGTCAACCATACAGTAAAGCAGGACCCAGAAGCTGGCTTCCAGTCTGGGGATGCACTGCCTCCATTATATATCCGCTGTGGTTTACTCAGGGAATCGTCCTTTCTTTGGCACATGATTCCTGTGAACATGCTAATGTGCCTTTGGTGCTGTGTAACATCCTGACACTTCCCTTTGCTCTCTGTGGCAAAACGACCTGCCCGAACTACAATTATTTCACATAGCCTCTGCCACAAGTTGTTGCGCACCCAGCGGCCTATGCATTTATGCATGGGAACCTCTGAAACTTTAATACCGGTGCGTCATTAATCTATGTGACATTTTTTAAAAGCAGGAATTAAAGTTTCATTTGTATTTTTCTTCCCTCTACCCTCTCTTTCTCCCTGGTTATAACCCTGTCCACCAGCCGCCTACCCAGTCGGTGAAATATTTATCAACGCTGAATCACACACGTTGGGCGGAACGCTCGCTCTCCTTTTTGCCCTCGGCATATCGGAGCAACGCTCACTGATTCCACGAGAAGAACAGAGGCCCCGAGAGGGGAGGGGGGAGAGAGAAGCTTGAGAATCATGGGAATCACAAACAGTGACAAGTGAGACACCCCTAATCCACTGCAGAGCACAGCTGTGATATGTATATGTGCACGCACACACACACATGAATGATGAACTTAACATTTTGCTAATGACTAATCAACATTACCATAACAAGTGGATGACTAACTCCTATAAAAAGCTTTCATTAGCCTAAGAGACACTTATGCAAGGATGAACAAATGTATACAGATAGTTGGACCATACAATAAACATTAGACGTTGGACATGATTTAATCTTTTTTTGTAGGCTATAGTTATAAGTTACTGTATGTATAACAGGATAACAGTATCGAAAACTGTTCTGAAGCTTTCTGAAATTGTAAGGGCCCCAGAAGTTTTGGGGCTCCTAGCTGGCCGGTCTCCCAGCCCCGCCCCGCTGTGTGGGGGAGAAGTGAATTGAGAGAGCGCGGCTTTGCCAGAGGGAGCGAACCATGTGCTGAAGGAGGAAGAGAGAGAGAGAACCACCGTGACTCAAAAAAAGGGGGAAAAAAATCGATCATGTCAGCTCCACTGATCTGTACAACACACGTAGGAACGAGGGAAGAGCGACAAGAGAATTTGGCCTTTTCACAACAGCAACCCCAAACAACGCAGGAATAGCAGCAGCAACTTTGCAACTGATGCGGTGTCTCCGTGTCTGCACTTCATGCTTTGGTAGTGGCGTTGCGAGGATGACGCGATAAGCACGCATCAAGAAAGCAACTTATCCTATTGATAACTTTTGCCAGTGAAGGAAGCGGAGGACAGTAGCCACGGACGACATTAGATAATTGCTTTTGTTCCAGCCTCAGATTGTGACTGACCGATGAGCAGAGCAGGACACATCTTGTGAGCCAATGGTTTTTCACGGGCTTGGATTTCTATCGCGCGGCTGCAACATTGTGATATTTTGAGTTTCTTCTGGAGGAACAAGAAGTGGTTGCTTGACTGAAACATTGTATCTCACAAAACAGACCTGAAACGTTGAGTTGAATGGACATCACTATGCGCGCACATGTGGAGTAAAAAAACCTTGATTTGGATGACCCGTAAATTGAAGGACGGTAGCGGAATGGATGGGTGAGAGTTATATTTACGACGACTAAAGTTTTAGAAAGTATGCCATGCCGGAAAGGAATGGATTTAAAGGACAAACGACTGTAGGCCTATACTTGGCGTCAATGAATATCCAACAATATATGACGAGTGTCGCGCAATGTGTTCAAATAAGGCGTTTATCAATTACAGTCATTGAAGAAAATGGATTTTAATAGTTATTGGAAGAGCTTGCCGTGCAAAAGGAGAGCAACGAGCTGAGTCAAACTGTGAATTAACAGAATTGATGAACCTTCATTGGAACATAATCGAATTTAACCCCATAGACACCGCTGCATCTGCTTGGACTTCTCACTAGTGTTCTCACGAATGGGAATGTATACATTGTACATCTTCAACTGAAGACGAACAACTGCAGCTGGGAGCACCTGGAATTTGAATGTGGACTGGAAACAAACCTCGTGCAAGTTGAAGAGCACCATGTCCATTTAAACAGCAACCAGAAACACATGATTGTACTTGTATTAGTATAAGTTACAGACAACAACGCGACGAATTATATAGACTCTGCCCATAATGGACAAGAACTATTTAGCTTTTCAAATGGAGTTGACATTTATGGTTGTTGCCCTCTTATCTTGGGTCGCGGTATGGGCTGACGATAGCAAGATTATATCAGACAGATATGCAGTCTACTGGAACAGCACGAACCCAAGGTAAGGAGTTGTAGGAGTCAACTTTCAGCGATGCCAATTTACATGGTTGGATAGATCATTTGTGAACCCCAATAAAATAGCTGGACATTTAGACTAAGCTAAATAAAAATGTCTCACAAATAGCCCAGCGCATTCAAAAGCTCATCAACCATGCTCACCTTTAAGAAGTTTTCCCCCTCAACTTAAATTCTTTGAATAGATGACGTTAAAGTTCCTTCTTTAACTACAAATACTTTGAGTTAGGGAGATGTGCTTGACCTAGTTATGTATCGTTCTAGTTATGTATCCCATGTTTTGCTTCCATTGTAAGACCTACTTACTACATCACTTATAACTTCTCTTGTTTTTACCCCCATTATCACATCTCTCCCAGCTGAGTGTAAAGCAAGTCCCAATAAACCAGGATTTCACTTGATTATAACATATTGCCAAGGCTTTCGGGTTTCACGTTCACAAACGTATCACATTGAATTCAAAATGCATTGTGTCTGTAGTTTGTCATTATGAAGTTGCATTTGAAAGTGTGATAAAATACTGTAGGCCAAAGCAAAATGTGAGTAAAAATCTCCACTAAGACACGCAAAACTCGGTTTAGAGGCAGACTACATGGTTATACACAAAACTAAAAAATGTTATCAAGTCATTTTATTGACACGCAGCAAGGTTTTGGTCTCCCATGTAGAATATCCCGTACTTGTTTCATTTTAGCCCCTCAGTTCACTCCAGTGCACTATTGATATTTTGGCCTGGAGCTGTTGGAACCATTTTGAACATGAACTAGTTCTTTCCAGTTAGTTAATTACTGGAGGAAGGTTAAGATCAATGATAGAAGGAAGACATTAAGTAAGACATTCCATCAGTATTGAGCTCTTGGGAAATTGTTTGTGCTTGACCCTTGCAATATTCTACGCATTGGAATTGTGCCAGCACACCCTCGAAAGATTGAATCAAACTTCATTTCTTGTCTCGTTTAGAGAGCAATTTGTTGTAAAAAAAAAAAAAAAAACAAGTTCCCCCACAATTTACAAAGATGATGTTTGTGTAACATAAGCACATTTTTCAAATTTCCCTAGAAACCAATGTTTTGTTTAAGGCAGGGCACAGATATAAAAAGGAAAGAAAATGAAATATGCCTATGTATTTGGTGCATGTTGAATTCATTAGTTATTTTCCTTCCTAGAGTGATGAGAAAAATAATAGTGCATACATAATGGATTACAATGCAACACGAACCATGGCTGCTTCAATACTTATTTGCCGTACTGGAAATAACTTGTCTTGGCTCTGCAAAAAAAATGACATCATGAGTGTTTTGAAGCCCAAGTGGAGCTTTTTGGATAACAGTGAATTTTCTACCGAGTCACATGACCATGATATCCGATGCTTCCTTTCTGACACAAAATCATGTGAGAACTATTAGAGTCTCACACTGTATATCTCTATTGAATGAGTTTGAAGTTGTGTAGGGCATCGATAGGAGTGACTTTGGCACTAGGCATAACAGGGCTTGGATCCTGAGTAGGTTGTATGATGTGGTTTATTTTTTTAAAGTCAGTTGTTAAGTGGTGTCTTTTCGTTCGCCTAAACATTCAAAATAAAAAAATGTGACGGCAAAGGCAATATGCATGTCATATGGATGTAATATGCTTTCTTTTTATGACGTTGGCAAACATTTTGTTGGTTGAAAACAAAAGAACCAATTCGAGAAATGGTTTAGGCAGACATTTTGGAATCCTTTGAATTAGCCTATACCGTCCTCCAATTGGTTGTTGAAACAGTCCATATGTAATATCAGTTAATTGTTGGTCTGAGGTGTGTTTCCAACAATCAGTGATGTGGGTTACACTGTGGGATAGTAGAGAGGCTAGAAAACCAGATGCATAGTAAGGATTAAAAGGGGGAAAAGACTGGTGAGACTTTGTTGGTTGCGAGTGAGGGGCCTTAGTGAGGGCCTTAGTGAGGGAGCAGAAACACTGGCCTACTTTGCTCTACATCTCTAAACAATTGTTAGCCAAAGATATATATATAATTTGCATCACTAATTCAATACAAATAGCATAATGAAGCATTAGGTGTATTAATTGGCGTTTCGGTGTACCGTGTTTCTATTACATTGAAATGACATGTCAAAGTATAATATGATCTATACAAAAGTATAACATGCATTCAACAAAAATGATCTGGACCACTGTTGATGCATATTGCAGTGTCCATTACAGAATTGCTCGTTTGAACGGTCAAGTCTTACCTAAGCACAGATTTATAAGGAGGTCGCTATATATATTGATCAGTACTTAAACCGTTAACATCGCTTTCGTTCTTTTGTGTGTTGGGGGTGACTTGTCTGTAGTTCATTATTGGTGCATTTTAAGCTCCGTTGGAAAAGCAATTTCAGTTCTTCAACGTCTTTCTGATCGCCCGAGTTCCATATGCAACACTCTTGAACTTTTGTAGATGCTCAATTAAAATTGTATAAGAAATGGTGCACAAAAAAGTGGATCAAATGCACCCCAAGAAAATGTGGGTTTATGAAAGGAATTTAGGTTTGTCATCAGTTGAACGGCCATTCCGCTGCTAATGACATTCCCCTTGTGTTTTCGGATGTGTTTTACGTATCTGGTTTTCGGCATGTTGCAGTTGCTATGTAACTTACGAGTAAATTGAATGACTATGATCTATGCCACACGGAAAGCTATTAGAACGATATACTGTAAGAAATACTATGATTTGATACTGTGGTCTTCCAGTTTGCCTACTAATTTAACGCCATGCTTTGCCATTCCATGATATCTGCTTTCCTCATACCGTCCCTTCCGTTCTGACCTAGTTTCGCTGAGGTTATTGGGGAGTATTGAGGGGAAATAGTAGTGGTAGCTGGTCTGTGAGGACACTAGATTATATTGTACTCAATGATTATAATTTTTTAGGAAGCTTTGAAGTCAACGATGAAGGGAATACTTTTCAAATCATGAAAATAAGCTTCAGAGGGTATAACCTTGGAGTTTTTGGATAGTAAAACATTTCTGTGCAATGGTGGCTTGGGGTTCCTGTAGGTGGCGTTACATCGTTTTTGCTCTGCTCGGCAACGTGGTCCGCCATTTTCTCATTCATGGTAGGAAGACCTTCATTTTTTGGTGTGTCGAGAGCCAAGACAAAGAAATGACATGGACGATGATTAAAGATGGTAACCAACAGTTTAAATGGGTCAAATGGTTTTTATGCGGAATTGAATCTGGTTTGAACTACAGTCAAAGATCGATTGGTGTTGACAGATAGAACTATCTTGAAAATGTAATTTAATAAGGAAATGAGGAACCGCTTTTTACACCAATACATATGAGTAATAATGAGTTATGTGCTTTAACCTCATACTGTTGAAAGTGGAGAAGCATCACTCGGCTCCATGCCAAAACGAATGGACGAGTGGAGAGTAACGGGAAACAATCTCATGTTTTCTTTCCCAATGATCTGCTCGTATTCACAAATGGACCGTTCTGGGAAAAAAAGTCCTCTAAATTCAAGACTTGAACCACTGCATTGAAAGACCAAGTCAGACCCTCCAGGTTCCCCGCGTATTATGGGAAGGCTTGCAAATTTGACCAATCACCACACTATTTCAGAATTAAACACTAAAATCATCGCAATATTTTCACATAATATTAACCATCACCACAGTACAAAAAGAGCACTCACAATTTCAAACATTCACTGCACATTTTCAGTATAATATGGTTCAATCAAGCCACACAAACTTTTTCCCCCGTCAGCGCGTTTTCGCAACAAATTGGACAGAATCATTGCGTATTGCCGTGCAAAATGTCAGAATTGCCGCGGCAAAATAAAGCATTTCCCCCCTCAAATATCACAAACAAATCGCTGCGAAATTGTGGAGGAACTGCCATGTATCTTATCTTAGAGCAGTTTGCAGAAATGTTAATATGTACTTTTGTATATATTATTGCTGTAGAATTTATGTTTTCGCTGTTTAGAAAGGTGAAGTTGCGAAAAATACATGTTTCTCATGGTTCACACAGTTTGGATATAGTAGGGGTTGGCTGTCCTCAAAGTGCTTCTTTAGAACACTGTTTGTACATATACTGCAATAGGTTGTGCGTTACTACTCAGGTGTAGCCATTTTTTCCCCTATTTGTTACAAAAATAAAACATATTTGAATGTAAAGTTACATTTGTTACTGTAGAAATGAAATTCTTGCTTACTGTTTTAAGGCCTTCAGATATAAGGATATGGCATTGAATTTCGAAGTGCAGTGTATGTTGTTTCTCTAATGGGGTGCTGTATTGAAACCGGACTGTTCTCCCGCAAGCAGGGAGCAGAACACTGTCGTAAATCTTTTGCTAGTTTACTACTCATTTGGCATTAATTCCGTTTTTCAATTTAAACTGGACAGCACTTTATGGGCCACTTGCCCTGTGTGTGTACAATTCAGCATCACCCATATGCCCCCCGTAATTAATTCAAGGTGTCATGAGAGTGGCGGCTTGCAATGCCATCTCAACTTGAATTCTACCTTTTCTGGGGATCACACAATGCACTAATTACTGTACTGCTCAAACTCATATCCCGCTTTAATGGGAGATCTGTTTCCTGAAGGTAAAAAATAGAAGCCTTTTTACTCACAAGCACTTGATGAGATGAGCATGGACGTGAAATTGAACAGGCTTGAGTTCTCGTGACAAGCTTGAGACTATGGTCTACCCCATTGGGCTCGTTGTTGTGGAAATACTGACATTTTCTCTCAGTAATATACTGCAATTAAAAATCCGTCATGGAGAGAATATGGTAAAAGTATATACGTAATTGGTTTGTCGTGATAAAATTACCCTTTTCTTTTCTGGACTGGGAAATAGGCATTTTCCATGGCTGAGCACAAGGCTCAGCATATTTGTTAGTTAGGGAATTTGATTTTAAATTAAAAGATTGTCTGTTATGTTCACTTGTACAAAACACAGCCTCCTTTTAGCCAGCCCTAATGTGGAGCCATGTGGACTGCCGTCTCATTTATACAAGATGGGAGGCCAACTCTATTCGTAGCTATTCCAATGAAGGTTCCTTGTTTTCATCACAGGTCATGAACTAGTTTGGCTCTAAATTTTCAAATTCCTCCTCCAAGGCATTTTAGGAACAGACTAGTGAAAGAATATCTTGGAAAAAAAGGTTGACTGAGAGAAAATCAACTTTTTTTCACAAGAAAATACGAGACCATATTCCCATCTTAATGAAAATGAAAAGGGGAAAAAAGTTTCACTTCCAAATCAGCAAATTGGCCTGGAATGGAATAATTATTTTAACATGGAATTGGCCATTAATGGCCTGACACAATTGAACATTAAATGGCTCTAACATCTCATTAAAGATTAAAGTTGGTGCATAATATCTACAAAAGCAATTGGTATGAAAGATGAATTCGCTAATCAGTAATCTAAGTTCAAAGCTTCATGAAATAAAATGACCCGGAGAGTGTTTAAGCCCAAAGCCTGCTTCATTTGGTAGGACACTGCATTTCATGTCCAATGATAATCAAGGTTATGCTAATGTTGGACATGATGAATCGCCTGCTTTTACAGTCCTTGTCCCTACGGACAAAAAAAATCCCCATTCTTCAGTTGTTGTATCTGACAAGCAGTGATAGTTTTGAAAAATCTATAAACAATCTTCTGACCTAAGTGTCTTGCTTTGGACTTTGGCTATTTATATTTTCTTCCCGAAATTGCATTAGATGTGTCAGCGATTACCCATTTTGACTCAAGACAAGAGTGTATTGCTTTTCGCTTCTATTCTCTCTCTGAGATATGGTGAACAAATGTAGAGTTTCGGGTGACTCGGGTGTCCCGTTTGTTCAATCAGTCTGTCACCAACCTCCCTTCCATTGTACCCCCACCTGTGTAGAGACACTAAGAATGGCTGTACTGGTCACATCGGTGGCAGACAGTGAACTAGGTGGCGAGTTTTGTCGGCCTTGTTCCGCATGGCTCACAGCAGCCCGTCTTGCCGCCCGGGATCTCAAATATTGATGAACGACGAATAATGGCTGCCGTCTCATTTATTAACCATAGCTTATTTTATTTGGAATCTAAAAGGTAAATAAAGACCCCATTTGCCGTTGTTTATTTGATGTTTCTTGTTCTTCCCGACAGTGCTTATCAGCACTTCATCAAGCCTTATGTACTCCTCATGCATTTTAATGCCAGACCCACATTCTCTTTCCACATAGGCAGTCTCGTGTATCAAGAGAGCTAGAAACGTTGAACTTCGCCAGGTGTTCTCAAAAACTAACTGTATCCACCACGAGAATGTTCCAAAAGGAGGGCAAACAGTGAAAATCTCTGTGTTACTGTTAATCAGGGTTGTGAATAAATCCCCCTAACCACATACTGCATTAGTTACACTTGAAATGTGCAGACTGGTGAGGCGTTCTCTCCACCTCTCTCAGCCCAGGATAGGCCTATGGCCTTTAGCGTTCCACATCTCTGTTGCCATAACAAGTTAGTTGTGGGGTTTATTTCTTTTAGCAGATTTAAGGCAGATTGGTGTTACCCTTCGAAAGCCTCCCGGGATGAAAGAGGCCAGCACCTCGCCTATTCTCCTGTCCTTGCTTGTGCCCTGGGCCTTCTGAAACTGGTCCTGCATTATTTTTGAACGTTGTTGGCATATTGCTATCATGTCTTCTAATGCTCTCCTCCCATTTATATGTAGACCTTTTAATGTGATTTACGTGTGAGGGATATAAATGTAATTCTGTTCTTGTATTACTTTTACCGCCAAACACAATAAAGCCGGACAGCAGTTAATTGCGTCAACATCCTAATCGCTTCTTGCTTGTAGATACTCTGCCCGGCGTTTGATAAATGTAATGGGTGTTGTCGGATTTGGACGGGCCCCGCTCGTAAAAGTAACGACGGTGTTTCCCTAATTGATCCGCGGTAATAGTTTACGTTTATTGATGCACATTGGGCGTAAAGCTCTGACTCTCTCTTCATTACCCCTTCATCAGGTTCTGATTTGGCTTTTTATCCTCCAGCAGAACATCATTTGAATGAATATAATGGAGAGTGGAGATGCCCCTTCAGAACTGTGAAAGGCATTTTCGATCGCTTTCGGGGAAGTGTAGTGTAGTGTTATGAAGTGGTGGATTTACTTGTGGTGGATGGAGCACCCTTTCAAAATAGGACGCCACTTTTGTGTCCCCTTGGTTCCCGCACAGCACCATATTCAATCACGGGGGGGGGGGGGGGGGGAGCGCGTTACGTTAATGGCAAACTTTCACGGTTGAATGTGTAGGGAAACGTCTCTCGGTAATAAGAGGGCAGGGGAGCACACATTAGAATGCAGGCGGTCAAGGAGACAGGAAGACTCCAGCAGGACCAGCATATTGCTCCTAAGTCTTTTACCACTTCCCTCAAAGAGATTTTTCTTCACCATCCATTTCTTTGACCGCGGACCAATTGAATATATTGGTCATGGAATTGGAAAGGATGTTGCTACATCTGTAAGGGCCATATATATATATATGTATACAAGTAAATAATCAAACACTCAACTGAATCAATGAAGTAGGGATTAGCTCTACTGTTTTGCTGAAGCAGAATTACTAGCCTCATTGTCCTTTCCTCGGACAAAGATGAACTGGCTTGAACCCATGAGTCTTTTACTATGCTACCGACGTTGCACACTTGCATGTGTTTTGATACGCGGACGTGCTTTGATTACACTAACATGCCAGAATGGAAACAAAATCAACGCTCCTTCCGAGTGATAAAATAGTGCACTTCTGACTGTAGAAAAAAAAAATTAAGAAGGGTTTAACCTGTCTCTGAGAAAGGATTTGTTGTTGTTCTGGTATGTTAATTTGATTTCTGTGAAAAGGTACGCAGGAATTTATTATCACAGATGTGTGCTTTGAATTGAAGTGCTAGTTCTGGATTGATGCATAGATTAGAACACTCTAATCATGTTTATATCACCACATAGAAGGATATGCTTTACTAATTAAACAATATTTCCTGTGTATAATTGTCCAATCCTCTCCCCCCAAAGGTAGTCTTGTAAACTTGACCCAAATGGCGGCCAGAATATAAAAGAATGAAGTTAGGCCTATGTATATTTAGGCTTCAGATATTTGCATAGTTTGTACATGGGTAATAGGTCCATATCGTTTTATTGATTGGTTGGAAATTGGTCAAAAATATTTTTATATATTTGATATTCTTAGCAATGGATGATATTGAACTAGTATTTTTTTCTGATTAAATTGTGATTATATCTTAACGCTGTCTTTGTTGTACATTTTTTTAGAAAACGCTTTGAATTATTATGAAAAATTTTACTATTCCATTTCTATATTGATCTCCATTAAATAAATGCTCGATTTCTGGGTAACATACAGAGGATAATGTAGTTAATAATTTAGAGCTTTTATTTATTTATATTGACATGTTTTCACTGTTTTTTGATATTGATTGAGTTCAGAATGCCTTCCCACCATAATGTTATGACAAGGAGTATCCTACATGTTGCGTTAATTGGCATTATTTGAAATATATGTAGCATATATCGGCAAAAAAACCCGATCCTATCTGCTTTTTTTCGTACATAAGAAAACAAAAAACAACATACCTCAATTTTATACTTATACGCCTTACACTTTATACATTAGTACCACGACATAATCATATGCATACATGGCCTACAAAATGTAGTCAGCGCCATTAGGACAACTTGCTGTTAGCATTAGTGGCTATCCCACAGAATTCACTGAGGGTAAGGCATTAAGTAGTGAGTGAACAGTAAATGGGTCATGCAGTTCTTCAGTTGATTCTGAAATAATGAATTAGCGAGTTGTTTATGAATGTATACCAGCAGTTTATTTTGCACTTTATAATGTAAGTCGAAAATTCTTAGTAGACAATGTTTTTTCTTCTTCTTGGGCATAATTCTTACCGTCAGCAAAAATAATAAATAACAGTTAATGCTATTGAGAAAAATGTTTGGAGGAACAAAAAAATGTTGACCGCAAACCCCCAAAATATTTATTAAATATATGGGTCCACCCATCATTAACACTACATCATTAACATAATTAACACTACAATCTTAAAAGTAAAGTTTGACATTTTGACCATTCTACAACTAGGTGTAATCATATTTCTGAACTTTATATTTAACTAGTTATTGAGAAAACACATACCAGAAGATCTGAAAACAATATTTACCTCAGGATAGAGTTAGCTGCCTGACGTGTGAATTGTGGAAATTCAACTCCAGACACAATGAGGTTGAATGCAAGAGCCTAGTCTCCTCTCATTCAGTGAATGTAATTAAGATCAGGTTTACGTACTGTAAATGAACATGAATATCTAAGCTTACAACCACAGCAATACTTTGGCTACAGCAAAACAAATGTTTTTTGTTTTTGTTTTGGATGCTTGGATGATGTTTTAGCCTAGATTTGACAGTCATGTGCGGTGTGACCTGACGGTCTTGGTAGGTCTCTGCAGAACAGCCATTGTGCCTTGTAGGCCCTCACCTGTTTCTTCTTAGCATGGCGTGACTGTGTGACGGGGTGAACGAGCGATGGCTTTGGCACACATGGTTCTGTCTTCAAGTGAGAGGGCGGGGATTTGCTATACCACAGTGCACAGTAAGCTTTGACCTTCAAACAACTGGAGATTTTGAGAGAGAGAAAGGAGAAAGAAAAGCTTGTGAAAAAGTGGAGCATTGCTCCCATGTCATCTGGGAGACTTCTTTCCTGAATAGCAGACATGTCAAGCCTGTCATTCACATGGACTGAAAAAAGGGCTTTTATCTGGGGTCTTGGGGTTCGGTGGGCAGGTGGGGGGGAGGAGTTAGGTACAGACAGTACAAACAGAAGTAGCCAACACTGCTTAGGTGTACTGTACATTGTCGCCAATATTGAATAGAGTGTTCTCAGATGCTGTATAGTGTATAGTCTATTTCCATGAGTTCATAAACTACTAATGGTGAATGAGGCCTTATGGAGGTAATATGTAATTCTCTTAGACCATTTTTTAAATGAATGACAAGTAAAAATGAATAAAAGCCTTTCATTTTACTCTACAATCTCATGATTAGTAGCCTCATGAAGGAACTGGTCATTTATAATGTTTTGGCTTCATATTATGGATGCCACAATGCCAGAACAGCATACAAGACGTACCTTCTGAGACACAGTGCCTTCAGAAAGTATTCCAAAATTGGTTGTTGATCATTGCTAGACAAACATTTTCAGGTCTTGCCATAGATTTTCAAGTAGATTTAAGTCTAAACTGTAATTCGGCCACACCGGAACATCCACTGTCTCCTTGGTAAGCAACTCCAGTGTAGATTTAACCTTGTGTTTTAGGTTGTTGTCCTGCTGAAAGGGGAATTAATCTCAGAGTGTCTGGTGGAAAGCAGACTGAACTAGGTTTTCCTCTAGGGTTTTGCCTGTGCTTAGCTCCATTTCGGTTATTTTTTATCCTGAAAAACTTCCACACACCTTAACGATTGCAAGCATACCCATAACATGATGCAGCCACCACTATGCTCGAAAGTATGGTGAATGGTACTCAGTAATGAATTGTATTGGATTTGCCCCAAACATTAAATTGCATTGCCAATTTTTTTGCAGTATTACTGTAGTGCCTTGTTGCAAACAGAATGCATGTTTTGGAATATATACCCATATATGTAATATATCTGTTTCTTTGTCGTGACTGTGTGTATTGATACACCATTCAAAGTGTAATGAGTTACTTCACCATTCTCAAAGGGATATTCAATTTCTGTTTTTTTTGGACCCGTCAACCAATAGGTGCCCTTCTTTGTAAGGCATTGGAAAACCTCCCAAGTATTTGTGGTTGAATCTGTGTTTGAATTTCACTGCTCGACTGAGGGACCTTACAGATAATTGTATGTGTGGTGTACAAAGATGATGTAGTCCTTCAAAAATCATGCTAAACTCTATTACTGCACACAGAGTGAATCCATGCAACTTATTATGTGGCTAGTTAAGGCCATTTTTAATCCAGAACATATTTAGGCTCGCCATAACAAAAGGGACAAATAGTTATTGACTCAAGACATTTCAGCTTTTCATTTGCAATTCATTTGTAAAAACGTAGAAAAACATAATTCCACTTTAACATTATTGGGTTTTTCGTGTAGGGCAGTGACAAAAAACTAAATGTAATCCATTTCAATGGATTACATTTCAATGGATTACATTTCATTGGATTACATTTCAACGGATTACATTTCCATGTGGAAACAGTCGAGGGGTGAGAATACTTTCTGAAGGCACTGTATATTGTTGTCAGAGAAGGTGTTGTATAACCCACTGTGAAACCCTTTGCTGTCCCAGTGTCTTGTCAACGTTTGGATATCTCATTCCCTCTTCATAAATTGGCATTTGACAACATTTCAAAATCATTTCTTGCATCGCAAATTTTTTAACAATCTCTCACAATCCCTACAGAATGGGAAATGGAATTACACTCCCAAGTTCCCAATATTTTTTTATTAGGACTCGTTTTATGAATAAGTACATCATCCAGCGAGGATGCTTGTGATCCGGGAAAGTGAAAAATGTGAGAAATGAGAGACGAGAGCTTAAAGCTGCACAAAAGGATCGTTTTTCACCCGGCGTGGTATTATGGCCTTTTACAATGCTATCGGGACAGTGATGTGCTCCGAATGTGAACTGACGTCAGCTATGGCACAGGACTTTGATATCAACCGAGGTGATTTGATTTCAGCAACTGCACGTAACGTACTGCCGCTTTTTTTGTGTGAGCTCTTTTTACCCTTCCAGTCGCAATGGTAGGAAGGGGCTGACATGGATCCTTTAATATCACCTGCACAAAGGCAATCACATAGCAGGTTGCAAAAAAACCTTGAAATGTTCAGAGTTTCTTGTGACACTGAAGTCCTGAATCACAGAGAAACTAATGGAGGTGACCTCCTGACTGAGCTGTGTTGGCAGGCATGCCTCTTCAGAGATAGAGAAAGAAAGAGAGAGGGAGAGAGAAGGGGGGATGGAAGACTGTTTGAAGACTGGGACAGTGGCAGTAACAGGAGAGGGAACATGACTGGTGTGACAATGGAAACCCGAGCCAGGGCCGCCACCACTCATGTTCCTAAATCTCTCTATGACTAGGGGCAAGGAGCTCCAAAAGTGGGTTACCAAAAGCGGCGAGGGAATCGGTGCAGTTTTGAAGGTTTAGATAGGCTTGTTTGGGTTTCAGTTTCTCAATTTAGGAAGAGTCGAGCTTGAAAATGGACCAAGTGTTTAGAAATGTGCACAAATGAAAGATGTGAACACAAAGTGTAGTAACATAGACATTATTAGGAACACTAACATGCTGGAGCACTGCTGCTTATGACTGCATGCGACTACAGTTGCCTTCTATCGTTTCTTCTTGGTTAAATGATTCAGCACAATTGACAGTTTCAGCATCACGCATGGCATTGTACTGTGTATGAGATACTAGTTCTGAGCACATCGAGGGAAGATTTAAAAACATTGTTTTGAAAACCTCATACGCACAAAGATGACTAGAATTGAATGAAACTCCCTTCCCTATTAATCTGCTATTTGCCCCTTTTGGCCCTACACTCCACGAAAACACGTAACATGTCTAAGCATCTGGCACATCTCTAGTGCCTCAGAAACACATCGAACACTCCAGTATCTTCTCTGTATGCCGGTACAGTAGAGAAACATGAATACCTAACAATACCGGGATGAGATTCTAGGTGTTGTGTGAAACTCGGCCGGCGGTAATCCTGGTGGCGGCGGGATCTCTCGACGCTTGGCCCTCGCTCCCGTGCGATGCTAAAGTGCAGTCTCACCTCGGGGCGGCGGTGAAGCCAGCTGAACATCAGGATATGGGGAGATTACAGAGCCTGTGGAGTGAGTTTAAACAGGATTAGCCATTCCAGCTCAGGTGCTACGCTAATAGGATTAGAGAGTCCCCTTTCTTGTTCATCCCAGCGTTAAGACGAATTACGGGCCCCCAAAACAAAGGTGTATATTCGGACGGCACAAGGACGCACACAAGGGATAGACAACGCTCTTAGGGGGGGGGGGGGATCCCCCTCACATGTTCTGAAGGGAGTGACCCCCATATTGACTGTCACCCAACACTTTGGGGGTCCCCTTAGTTGGCGATGGAACTTTAATTAGTCCATGCATTTTTCAGGGCATAGAAGCCACTTTGCTGGAGGAAGTGTTTTGAGCGATGATTGCATTGTTGCTGACGGTCCCGATAGCCCTTTAAAGATTAGTGCTGCTTAAAAGACAAGCCCACTTACAGGATGGAGGAACAAAGTTGTTTAATGGAAATGCAAGCATCTATTCTAAAGGATGGCCTTAGAACTTACAAATCAGATTTGATTTTTTGTTTTATTGGAGAATAGAAGCACAGGCCTTTCCGTTTTTAGATGTATTATCCTTTGATTTCAATGACAGTCTAGTTTATTATACCATTTAGTTTCAGCTGTCAGAATAGTCTATTTAGCCAATCAGTCTTTACATTTGGTTAAACGACCTTGTAGATATGGAGTGTAAAGCATTGAGACTTATAATGCTCCCTTAAGAGCTTAGTGGTCACCATGACTTCAAGTAGTCTGTATCTCTGCACATTTGAGTTTCTCCAATCATGATAACTGTTATCGGTCCAATTCCACCGGAGTTATCCCGTATCAATTTCCCCATCACTTTAGATATAATCTTGCTAGGGGGCGGCTACTGTGATGGGCTGTGAAAAGAGGAGCTGATATCTCCTTTGTGCCAGTTTTGTGGGGGCCAACAGGAGAAACCGTAAGGGACCTCCACCTAATCCCGGGGTTTAGCCTTCAAAAGCCACTCTTTTCTGAAAGGCTTTGAGGTTCTTCACACAACTCTCTGCTCCGCAGCCCTTTCTAATAGGATGGGTTCACGTTTGCCGAAGTGGGGAGGGCTTGTTCGTTTAGGGCGGGAAGAGAGGCGTAGCTGGTTATCTTCTTGAAGATCCTGAGGGGGAATGCCGTTGGAGGATAGCAGGTGAAGCGGCTCTAAGTTTTCAGAGGCCTGCTTCTCACCAGTTAGACAGGACTCCCAGGGTCCCCCTGCTAGCTGGACGGAGATCCATGTTCTGAAGCTAGGCCTACATCTGTCCCTCAAAGCCTGGCTTGCCTGCTTCTCTCTCCTGTAGAGATTCAGACAGCCATGTGAAGAATGCACTGTTCATTTAAAGCACTTAGTACCTACGCTCAATGAGGAAGCATTAGGTCTGCTCTTCAATACCTGCCTTCCATTTCGCCCCGCCTCATTGGCAGCCTACACAGTGTGATTTTGTTCAGGAATTGACGTAAACTCAGAAGGATGAGTTGCCCACGACCACCTTTATCTCACCGCATGGTTCTCCAACGAAGATTGCTACATAAAGAAGAGTGATCACCCCAAACCCTCAAAAGAAATACGCAACCGTATGCAAGTAGTCCTTTGTCTCAAGACTGCTTTGACAATTCACACCCTAAAAGCAGCCGTGTCTTGGCTTAGGTCTCAGGGAGGGCAGCCATGACGACAAGCCTAGACCCTGAAATACTACCTCGGCACCACCTTTCAAGACTGATGGTCCATGTGTTTTAGCTTTGGGCTTCCTAGACGAGCTTTATCACTCCCCGCTTCTTAGCTTAAGGGGGTTAAGGTTCCCTGTCAGTCCAACAGTCAACACAAAGCAGAAACCCCATCTGATAGCAATCTGTCAGGGCACACAAATGAATTCTCTAGGGTTGGGCTTTTACTTCATTGACTGATTAGAAGGTGCATTGATGAGTAGTATGCAGTCAAATACCTTCAATTGAGTGTCATTTGTATATTAGACAATCATGCAGCTGAAAGCAGGGTAAGTGATTGATTATTATGAAAGCAAGGCCACGGCCGTGCTGATGCTCAGTTCAGACCACAGCTGTCAATACAAATTTTAGAGATGCTCATTCAGCAAACCTGTCAATGGCGTATGCGATGGTAATATTGACGATCATGGCCTTGAATAGTATGTCTGGTGGAGTGTCATTTGTGGCAAATTTGAGCTTTTTTCTCAGTTAACAATCAATCTGCAGGCTGCAGTACAGTCTGGCCTTTGCTATTCAGCCTGTTGACATCTGTGGCAGCATATATTTTTTTACATTTAAAGCCGAAGAGGAGTCTTGAATTTTTTATTTGGTTTTGAAATGTATGTTTGGAAACACTTTCTAAGAGCTTCCATTTAAAACATTTGGATAAATACTTACTTACGTTTATAAATGTTGGAATACAAATGTATTAATAAAGCATAAACTACTTATGAGAAGTGTATTCATGGCTTAGTTATGAGATACTTCATTATCATAGAAAGCGTTACCAGAACGTGGTGTGGTGCACCCAAGCTTGGTTCCTTAACCTCAACCAATTGACGGGTCGCCCTTTAAGTTGATTGTGACTCTTTTGAACCGAGGAACCCGCCTCATGTGCTGTGACCCGCTCTCATTGCGCTCTCCCCAGATACTTCATTATGACAGAGATCCTTCAGAAATATTCAAGGCATCTGATGGGGGTCAGGACGTGGCAGCCTTTCTTCCCCGTGTCGTCCAGATGCTTGGGGTTCATTGAGGATGCCAGCGACCAAGAGGGCACTTCCTCATTACCTCCAGAGCCGGCCTCATTAACCCTCCATGCAGCTGGAAGCACCACAAGCAGCGCCAAACTCCAACCCCCTTCGTCTGAATCGCCCTCCAATTATCCAGATAGATTTTTACCCTCGCAGGTAGTGCAGAAATGACAACCTATACTGTGTGGTGCTGTATCGGCGCTGTAACACCGACCCCATGCATAGATTTATATCGGAAGATGGCTGTTTCTTATACACATGTAATATAAGACGCAAAGCTGGTTCTCACCACCTGTTGCCATTTCAAACTGACAAATTCTTTTTTTAGACAAATTTAGTCCGATATACATACAAACTCTGAAATGGCCATGCAGTGAAATAATTGTGATATGTTATGAGTTGGATTGATATTAATCTTAAATCTACGGAGGCTTGATTTGAGGTTTTATTTCGTAAAAGTACATTTTCCCCTTCATTTTTATGAGCTGTTGATTGACGTCAATGTTTTTCTTGCTAAGACCTGTGATTGAAACATACAAACGGTATATAGTCCCTTCAGATTAAACTTCTTGACCCTGCAGTCTCTACATTTTGTCCTTCAGGGCCTATTTGTATCTGTCTGAATGCGCCATGAATCGTAAATCACCATTAAATCTTGCAGTTGCTTATTAAGTCTGTCATTCAGACAAATGTTTGACCTCATATCTCTCGTGTCATGAGGGGGGAGCGATGTTTAGTCTCGACGAGCGGAAACAGTTACTTAAAACGACTTGGATGCTTTCCAGATGGTGAATCCTGCGGTCTGAAACTCAGAACGTCAACATATAGTCCTTTGTCTCCATTTGGTGGATCAAGACAATGCATTTACTTTGCCTCCCCCAAAATGATTTTAAATTCTCTAACGAGTCACGGTGTTGTGCACAAAAAAGGCTCAAACCCCCTTACACACAGACATCAGCCATCTTACACACCAACACACTTGTAACTATGTATATTGTTGTACACTACAGTATGTAACTTTGTAAAAAAAAACGGTAAAGTCAATCAAATTGTTTTACTCGTGCAACGAGGAACTCCACAAGTTGATATCTGTGGACAGATGCATACACATTACCTAGAGTAGTTTAGAACATGTACTAATTCCATATCATTGAAACAAGCAGAATCCTTTGCATTGTTGTGGAGCCTAACGCTTTTGTAGCATTGTGTCCTAAACCTCTGTGTCAGAAAGGAAAACCATTTAGAAAAATAAAGCTGGGAGATATTCTATGATCCTAGTTTGTTCACTCATTTCCCTCTCACTCAATCCATCGCTGTCCCAGAATAACCCCTTGTATAAATGTATTCCTGTTTTTTGTGCCAGTCATTCAAACTGCCTTGTTACCATGACATTGTGACAATCACTTCTCCGGCAATAGAGGATCTGAAGGGCTTATATGCTACACTACACTCTGCTACTGTAACTGCCTTCTCTGCCGGCAGCTGTGGTCACATCGTTAGAAAAAGCACTCGCCATTTCGCCTGTGTGCACCTTTTTAAAATAGTCTTCATGACTCCCCCCCCCCCCCCCAAAAGATAATCTGTGGTCTCTATAACTGCTTGCTCGAGCGTAGTCCAAATAACTTGTGTTTTTGAATTGCCACTCGGTGTAGGCCGTGCGCATTAGTAGTGCCTGGGAGAGAAGGCATTTCATGGGTCATTACCGCTGTTCATAACCACACCTAGTGAAAAGGACTTTGCAAGATGTGGCCTTTACGGGACCCTGTGACATACTGTCTGATGGCCTGGGCCAGTTGGAGCCCTCCAGGGGGGGGCAATGCACTGGTCTTAAAAACAAAATGCTTACGTGGCGGAATATGGGAAGCTTTTGGCGGATCTTCCGACGCCAGAGCAGTACGTGACGATCGGGGGTTGTCAGGGAGTGTGTGTGTATGGGGGGGGTATCGTGTGTGCATTCTTTTTGTGTGTGTGTGTGTGTGTGTGTGTGTGTGTGTGTAAGAGTAACAGACTAACAGTGTGGTTAATGATGCAAGGGGGAAGTCTAAGCCCCTTTCCCTCAAGTCTCTTTCTCACTTCTGAGATCCAAGGTAAATAAGCACGAGGAGGGCTGGATCAGTGTGAAGAAGGGGGCTAAAGCTCTTCCTGACTGGGTCCCACCATCCTTCACTGCTCACAGAGTGCAGTCTGAGGTTCTTGACTCCCTCACAGGGTCTACTGTAAGGCCTGTGTGAACGAGTGTGTGAAGACCTCCAGGGAGCTCGGGACCTATCCCAGCTTTCCCTCTGAATACCGGCCGGAAAGGGGAAAGAGAGAGAGAGAGAGCGGCGGTATTCCGAGATTTTAGAGGACTGTTTTAATCTGTCGGTGGAACGGGACAATTAGGGTATCCTCGGAAGCACTGGGCCAGTGAACCCTTTATGGCAGAGGCTGCTCCGTACACACTGGGATTAAACCGGCCGAGAGGGACTTCGCTGGAAGGGTCTTTTCTGCCACATTAGCTTTAACAAAGAGGATTACTGTGGTCTAGGAAAACCTCCTGGTCCCCAAACACACACACACACCCACCCCAACCCCATCTTCTCCTCCATCCCTTGCCTGCGTTCGGCGGTTGCAATTAACTGGAGTTTCCTATTGAAAGTTAAAGGAAAGGGTCAGACTCTATGAGAAAGCCCCTGTCCCATCACTGCTGTGTGTGTGTGTGTGTGTGTGTGTGGTGGGAGGGTTAAAGGTCCAATGCAGCCATTTTAATCTCAATATCAAATCATTTCTGGACAACAATAAAGTACCTTACTGTGATTGTTTTTCAATTAAAATGTAAAAGAAATTCTCAAGCAAGAATTTTGCTAAGACTGTCTATCCAGCAATTCGGGAACATTCCCAGAACGTTAGCTAAGATTTTCATTAAGTTCTTGTAAGGGGTTTTAAGAGAATATTTTTGACAACAAAATATTTTCCACAAAATGTTTTAAATTAAATATCGTTGGAATGTTCTCCTAAATGTTGGGCACAACATCTGTAACCACAACCATAGAATATTCCCCAAAAGTTATCATTAGGTTTCCAGGTAATGTAATAACACAATGTACCAGCTGGTTCTGTGAAAGTTCCCAAAACATTCGTTAGGTTTGCGGGAAATGTTCGCATTACACAAAAACTGTCCAGTCGTGGTGATGATTGTGGAATGTTTGTATTAAGAATTCACCTGATGTTGCAAGAATGTTCCAGGAACACATTTAATCTGTTCTTTAAAGGTTCCCCAGAATGTTTCATTAGGTTATGCGAACAGTCTTCTGGGAACATTGTGGGGACATGACAAAAGATATGTTCCCAAAACACAAAAACTGTCCAGTTTGTGCGGATGATCCTACAAAAAACAGTCAGCTGATGTTACAAGAACATTCCTAGAACAATTGCTCTGTTCTTTATAGGTTCCCAGAATGTTCCATTAGCTTGTGATGACATCGTGGGGACATGACAAAAGATATGTTCCCAGAACATAAAAACTGTCAAGTTGTGCTGACATTCAGATAATGTTTGTATCAGGGTTCACAAGACATTCCTTTGATGTTGCAAGAATGTTGATACAACAGCCTTTCTGAGTTCTTGAAATGTTCCCAGAACATGTAATAAGGTTGTGGGAACAGTGCAGGTCGAGGTCGGCAAGAGAGAGGTTCCCAAAACACACAATATGCTCAGTTGTGATGACATTCATACAATGTTTAAGTTAGGTTGCACAGGATATTCCCTTAATGCTGTAAGAATAAAATAAGAATGTTTTTATGACGTTCATAGCATATTTGTTTTAGGTTGAACTTAATATTCCGTTGGTGTTGACGCAATATACATTTTATATTCTCTTCGAGGTCTTTAGAACATGTTACATTTAAGTTGGAGCTAATATTACCACAACGTTGTCATTTTTAAAATTTAACTAGGCGTGTCAGTTGAGGACAAATTCTTATTTTCAATGACAGCCTAGTGTGTTAACTGTCATGTTCAGAACGAGGCTACCCGCCGCCCCAATTAATAATAATGCATAATAACTCAGGTTAGCAAACTTCCCTGTTATGTTTCCAGACTTAACGGCATTTCTCATGTGAGGACTGTAATTGTACGTGATATAGCGATACATGGCATTTTCATTTCATTCATAGGACATTTGAACTGCATTTAATCATACAAACACAACCATATTTACAACCGCATTTCTGACTGGATTTATAAATGTGGATCAAATAAATAATAATATCCTCTCTTTTACTGGAGTACATCTGAGCCTCAATTCACCCCCCCCCCCAAAAAACAAACATGGTTAAAGACTATGTGGGATTGAACCAACCTGCAGTCTTCAGCAAGATCATTATCCACCAGAGAATGACACAGAACACAATTTCAGAGTCATTAAAATGTTCCTTTCATATGCTGTGTACTTATAAAACGGTATTTTACGATATTACTTTCTTCATCACGTGTTGAAAGTATTTTTAGTTGGATAGGGCTTTGTTTAAATAACTTGTATTCTTGTGTAATTGTGTAAAACAACTTGACCCTTTTTTTCAATTTCAAAATCACATTTCATAAGACTTTCGACACAAGATGAAGAAAGAAAATCGTAAAATACAGTGATACAAGCACACAGCATGTGTCCATCCTGATTGACCATATTTGGCCGAAAACCCACAAGTCTGCAGATATCTTGGCTGAAGGTAGCCTAGCGGTTAGAGTGTTGGGCCAGTAACCAAAAGGTTGCTAGATCAAATCCCTGAGCTGACAAGGTAAAAATCTCTCATTTTGCTCCTGAACAAGACAGTTAACCCATTGTTCCTAAGCTGTCATTGTAAATAAGAATTTGTTCTTAACTGTCTTGCCTAGTTAAATAAAGGTAAATGTTTAAAAAAATGATCCCCTGGTGCAGATGCGTAAATGATCTTTCTGAAGATTGCGGGTTCAATCCCACATATTATTTAACCATGTTTCTTTAAAAAAAAATATTCTGCTGAAAGAGAGGATGTATTTATTTCATCAAGATTTATAAATCCTGTCAGAAATGAAGAATTTAGACAACCTGTAAAAAAAAAATTTTTTTTAATGAAAATGTTTGTACAAATTGACTGTTCAACTTTTAAAAAATCACACCCAATATAATTCCTACTTCGAGATGCTTGATATGGTCCCTCCCGACTTATTTTTCATGACCTGAAAAGCAAAAGTGTTCATAGATCAACATTCATAGTCTTGGATATGGGCCCAGAAGTATGCAGCATATAAAGAGGCTGGTGGAAGTGATGGTGAATAACCCAGTTACCAGCAGTTCCCTGGGTTAGTTTTGTCTAAGCATGGAATTCTCCATTGACCATACTGCCATGGCTCATACAACGAGTTGTGGGTCCAATCCCTGTATGTGCAGATTGTCAACATATGAAGTGTAAAATGTATGGCTGTCTCTGTATGATTTAAGGCTGTTCAAATGTCCTGTTAATTGAAATTAAAATGCTGTGTGTCTTAATCACTTACAATACAGTCCTCAAATGCAGATTGACGTTAATTCTTGAGAGAAACATAACGGGGATTCCAATATGCTTTAATAAGGAGCTACACATGTGCATGCTGAGTATGTTGTGGTAATATTAGGTCAAACTTACAGATACAATTTTCAAAATGTTTTGAGGACCTCCAAGACAAGGTCAAATGTATAGTGCGTAAACATCAATGGAATATTTGGTTAAACGTAAAGCAAATATGCTACCAGCATCATAAAAACATACTTATTTAATTCTAACAACAAGGGAATTTCCTGTGCAACCTAACTTAAACATTGTATGAATGTCATATATATGAGCATATTTTGTGTTTTGGGAACCAATCTCTTGTAATGTATCCGCACTGTAATGTATTCGCTTGTCATATGCCCACAATGTTCCCACAACCTAAATAAGTGTTTTTGTAACTTTTAAAGAACATAAAATCATCGCCGCAGCCCGTCTGGTGTTCAACCTTCCCAAGTTCTCTCACGTCACCCCGCTCCTCCGCTCTCTCCACTGGCTTCCAGTTGAAGCTCGCATCCGCTACAAGACCATGGTGCTTGCCTACGGAGCTGTGAGGGGAACGGCACCTCAGTACCTCCAGGCTCTGATCAGGCCCTACACCCAAACAAGGGCACTGCGTTCATCCACCTCTGGCCTGCTTGCCTCCCTACCACTGAGGAAGTACAGTTCCCGCGCAGCCCAGTCAAAACTGTTCGCTGCTCTGGCCCCCCAATGGTGGAACAAACTCCCTCACGACGCCAGGACAGCGGAGTCAATCACCACCTTCCGGAGACACCTGAAACCCCACCTCTTTCAGGAATACCTAGGATAGGATAAAGTAATCCTTCTCACCCCCCTTAAAAGATTTAGATGCACTATTGTAAAGTGGCTGTTCCACTGGATGTCTTAAGGTGAACGCACCAATTTGTAAGTCGCTCTGGATAAGAGCGTCTGCTAAATGACTTAAATGTAAATGTAAATAAAACATGTGTTCAGATCAGGCAAATGGATTTTGGAAACTAATAGAAACATTGTAATAATAAGCACAATTAGACCGTTTTTGTTGTTTTGGGAAGATATCTCTTGTCATGTCCACACAATGTTCCCACAACCTAGTGAAACATTCTGGGAACCTTTTAAAGTACAGGCAAAATGTGTTCTGCATTTTTTTGGCACCCTGAAAGAAACATTGTAGAATCATCTGCACTACTGGACAGTTTTTGTGTTTTGGGAACAATTATTTTGTGATGCCCTCACAATGCTCCCACTAGACTGTTCTCCCACAAGCTAATAACACATTCTTGGAACCTTTAAAGAACAGATGAAATGTGTTCTAGGAATGTTCTTGCAAAATTAGGCAAAAAACGACAGGACCGTTTTTGTGAACATTTCCCACGACCTTACAAATGTTCTGGAAACGTTCACAGAAGCAATTTTGGTTTGCTGGGTGTAACATTTGCTGTTATTGGCAGAGAGGTTTGAAACTCTCTTTCTTATTGGTCCATTAACTTATTTACCACTTGGTGATGTTGCCAGGCAGGCAAAACAGGCAAAAATTTCAGACAGCTCTTACAGTAAAAGGGCATTATCATCATTTTCACAATTTCACATTATTATTCCAGCCTCATGGCGTGGAAATATATATAAAACACAGGAAATCATATTTTTGACTGCACTGAGCCTTTTAAGTGCAGGTATTTTCTTGAGGAAACTGAGGCTTAAGGCTTGTCAGTTGAACCAGGTCGCTTGGCTGGTCAGCTTGAACAGAATTTGGAGTTAGGTAGTGGGTTGGAGTAGGATGGAGGGTTCAGGGCGAGGATGGGTTTGGGCTCGGTGTAAGCTCTCCACTAAAGCTCTCCATATGAAACACCCCCTCTGGATGACTCGATTGTATCTTCTACTAGGTTTCCTTTGAACAACTCCGTTGTTTCATATCTGACTCTGAAACTATCTAGCGATACTGCTTAGTTCTATCGACTTGGACGGACAATAAACATCGACCCCAAAAAACTGCATGCAGTTTAGTTTTGCGGTACAGCCATGGGCTGTGTTTGAGTTTGACGACAGTTTATTCGAGGTCCTTGAAAAGTCGGTCCTCTGTGCTCTCACCCCTCTTCCTCTGTGAAAGAAGGGGGCCATGTTGGATCGCCCTCTGGAGTGTGAGAGGGAAGGGTAAGACCGGCCCAGAGCAGATACTACGCTTAATCTCTGAGCCTCTGGAGGACCCCCCGCCCTCCTCCATGCCCGCTGATAGGGCACAGGCCCACCCCCGTGCTCTTAGTGTTTGTGTGTGCATGTGTGTTTGGGGGATGGGGGTACTACATTTATAGCCCCCTCATACACAAACAGCCAGAGGGCAGGAGAGAGGCCGATGGGATTACCCCCCAACAGGCCTGCGTCCTAGCCCAAGGTCAGGGCCCATGCGGGGCCACGACACAGCTGGCCGTCTCCGAGGTCGGCCCCCTCTCGTCTTGTTGCTCCTCTCGCTTGGGCGAGCACAGCCCCAACAACAGTCGTCTTAAGTTAGGAGTGAGGAGGCCATGCTTCAGCCACAGCTTCCCCTAGCCACACAGACTGTCATCACTTGTCAGTGTCATCGGTGAATGGAACTGACTACGGTGGATGTATGTGTGGATAGACAAAATAGATGGATGGATGCATGTTCTAGGCTTGCCCGCGTCACGCTTCTGACCGCTGTGTGCACTTGGCAAACAAAAAAAGGCATGTTTTGATGATGGGCTTATTAAGAGGAAGTAGAGTATTTGGGAAACGGGTGACCTCCTGCAGATCCTGGCTGCTTTCGTATATAGGGCTAAAGTAAGAGATTTTCTCTTGTAATGAAAAACCAACAGAATTATGATTTTGTTGTTGTTGTTATTGCTTTTCCTAGGCCCTGGTTATTTAATATGCATTTATTTGATTCTACTGAGTACTGTGTGGCGTAGTGTGCTTAAGGAAAGGAAAACATTTAATGTTTTGCACCATTCATTATTGATGAGCTGAAATGAGTGTGTTCCTTTTCATAAATCATTGGAAAAAAAACGTAAGAATAACAGTGGTTCATAACTTGCCTTATCCATAGGGGAGCGAGGCCTACGTGTCGGTATGTACGACTCTCTGGACATCATTGGAATAAATGAACAAATGAGACCCCTGTAATGTTTTCCCAGTAGATCCTTAAAGGCTCGTTAGGTCACCAGAACGAGCTTAAAGTGTAATCTTTCCTTCGTGCCGCCCCCGCTCTCCAACCTCCACACATTAAGTCAATTACTCCCTGCACCTTAGCCACATTTGCGTGATTGATGAGTATCGATTGCCGCAAACACACGTGCATCGTACAGTATATCATCCGAAACAGTAGGACATTCATCACGCACTGTGGGGGTGGGGGAGTTGTTGGGGAAAGGGGGAAAAAGTGTAACGCGATATCAACGCCTCGAGCACCACCAACCAACCTCCAACATTGCTCGCAGGCAGCCCAAGCCAGAAATCAGTCGGGAGTCGGCCTGTGTGCGAATTCCCCATCTTGATAACCCGAAGCGGGGACAGAATTCCTCGACATGCATTAGTCAGGTAACAGCAGCGACGCTCAGTCAGTGCTGCGGCCCGCTCTTGTTGTTTCTTGTGTTTCTGCCCAGCGATCGGTGGCGCCCATAGGGAGTCTTTATTAGGAACGTTTTCACAGAATAAAACCTTAACAGATTGCTTATTGATCTCTAGTGGAGCCGAGCGGTAAAAAAAAAAAGGACCAGCTGAGGCCTCTCGCCATCCCCTCTGCTGCAAGAACCAGGCTGCTCACGCCACATTCCATCTCCGACAGCCCTGCAATATCCCCAGCCTGATACCCCTTCATCCCATCGCGCGGAGCCACTGAAGTGGCACTCATATATCACTGCCCCAACTGGGGGGATTTCTCCAAAGAATTAACTTTAACTTTAGTGGATAACACAGGCTCAGGTGTGTGTGTGTGTGTGTGTGTGTGTGTGTGTGTGTGTGTGTGTGGTATTGGATATTCTAGCCATGTTATCTAGACTCGTGTTGGCTAACACGTGAGCATTGGTGGTCCCCAAGCAGAAAATATGATTAAATTCTTATTGTTTAATGTTTGACGACTCCTCACACAATGGTCGAATAAATACCTCAAGGATTCTATCTATCCTGGTATTTTGTGAACAAGTTGGCATTTAAAACATTGGGCTTCACTTTGAATGAATATTTCCAGAAAAATATAACATTGAATTTCAAATATTGTGAATGAAGAATGTTGTAGAGCGAATGGCAAGCAGATAACTGTCGGTCTCACGGTAATTGACCGTTAATTAACATAAACACATTTAGCATCTCCTGGCTTCTACACATAAATCCATGTAATATACCCCACAACGTCACAATAAATCCATGATTTATTTTAGACAGTTCTAAAGAAGCATGATATGAATAAAATGTAGTCTATTTCAGAAGAACATAATAGCATACTCTGAGTTGTCCTTATGTTAGGCCCTGATCTGGCTATGCCATATGGCTGTGGGCTACACTAGTTCATTTAAGCAGACAAGATTTGCTTATAATTCAATGGCATTATTTAATATTATTTTACAGTATGAAGAATTCAATGGAACAAAGCTGAATAAAATATTAATATTTTCTCAAAATGATTTTAGGGAGTGTGTACTATTCTGTGTAGAGCGGTTAACACAGAAACCGGTACTCCTATATGCTTAATTTAGAGTTATTAATATAACTTTAGTTGTTCTACAAACGTTGAGCTATATGTTTTGGTTTTTAATACATTGTAAGGCTTTACAGGCTGTACGCACTCCAATAGTCTCTCACTCACATGGCTCTCTGTCACGTGACCGGGTCTTTCTCACAGGCTACAAGTGAAGACAGACACATCGGGGATGCAACTGCGGGCGTCCTTATCCAATTCTGAGGTGCACATTGAAGATAATGGAAGAACTGTCCACATTTACTTTTAGTCAGCCGACAAGATAGTGGGGCTAATGAACAGCAAAATCACTAGCCTTTATATAGCAATCTACTATCCCCCATAGTACAAATTCAACCTATTCTATTCTGTGCGAGAAATAAATATTCCAAATATAGTCTGGGACAGTTGTGGGATGAGAGATCCCAAATTAATACAACCACTAGCATAAAAAAAAAACTTTCTTTATGCAATGTGGCTGACGCAACAGATCAGAACATTTACTTAAAATGTTGATAAACTATTAGGCTATTTCTTCACATTATAAGCGCAACATGGTAGTAGGCTATAAGTGCAAATGTTACATTAGCAGAAAACACCATTTATCAAAAGTTACCTCAAATGCAATTATCCACATAATGCTTTTATTATGAAGGTGCATTTTTATGGTGAAAATGATCTTCCCCAAACTTGAAACTTACTCGTGGCTTATATGTCCCAGTTAGGCTCTACACCCCTTGTAAAGCGAATTAATGTGCTTCGTTTTAATAAGTTATTTGGCCACTTTAGTTGTGATACAAACCTTATCAAAACATATAGGCCTATGGGCTAGCCTACATGAGGTGTGCGACTACGTTTAGAAAAAGTCGCCAAAAAAAGCATGGGTTCTTATGCTGGGCATCATTCACAAGTGATAATATATAATTCACGTGATTGGATAATATTGTCCCCCATCAGACTATTCTTGATTTTATCTTGTCTTTACATATGCTAAACAATATATTTTGGACATTTGTTTTGATTTAGAATGGACCATTATCACGCACCTGTATTGAAACATGTCATCTATGCACTTAAATAGCGAATGGAGGACGCTTTTCCCCGTGGTTCATTTTCATGCCAGTCAGGTAGGCTATACTCCTGTTGTAAATATAAGCAATGTGTTTAATATTAGGAAAGTTGAGAAATAAATATATTAGGCCTAGCCTATAGAAAGCTGATGGGATCCTCCTCTTTTTATTAGCAGCCATCAGTCTGTTTTCTCCCACAATTGCATAGCCTATAGAAATGTTGCGCAACATGAGCTCATGGGATCTCATGAAGTGTTTGATTAGATTTTTGATTACATTTGCATTGCTGTCAGAGTGATTAGAGGGTCAATGGAGTGCTGAGTACCAGGTAGTTAGCAGGTTTGGTAGGCTACTAATGACCAGCAGCCGCATCGGAGCTTGGAGAAGCCTAATTACTGTGACTAAACGGTCATGTGGAATTTGACTGCCTTCATGACTCGTGCGTGCCGGTGTGGCGGTAATACGGTCACCGCAACAGCCCCAGGTTGGCGCACCATAATCTGACGTGTTCAATCAGGAAACTGTTGACCAACTAAACTCTGCAGTCCTACAGTTAAATTTTTTATTTTTTTAATGACTAGTACATTTAGCCCCTGGCATCCAGTTGACCTCATTAAATGCACATTTGGTTCCGTATAAAGTGTTTTGAAATTCTTAAAAATGGTTCCCTCAAAAATATCTCTTTCTCTGTTCTCCCAACTAAACACTATCGAGTTGATATAATCTGTTTCTGGTTCATTTTACCGTCAATTTCTCACTTTATATACACAGCATTTTTCTAGGATCAGATATTCATTTGTCGAGCTACATGCAACCTCTGACTAGGGTTCTGTTTCTAGCACTGAGCTTGTAGATGAATTACTTTGATAACATCATTATTTACTTGAGTTGCATCCTGAGGCAATATTCTATTTTTTTTATTCGGTTTGACAGGAGACAATAACTCATACAGGAGCTGTTGTTTATTCCAGGCTTTGTTTAGTTTTTTTTGTAGGAGTTTATTGGGCTGTTGTATTTCTCTCAATCTTACATTTGGTGGCAGTGGTAGGATCTCTCTCTCTCTCTCTCTCTCTCTCTCTCTCTCGCTCTCTGTCTCTCTCTCTCTCTCTCTCTCTCTCTCTCTCTCTCTCTCTCTCTGTCTCTCTCTCTCTCTCTCTCTCTCTCTGTCTCTCTGTCTCTGTCTCTCTCTCTCTCTGTCTCTCTCTCTCTCTCTCTCTCTCTCTCTCTCTGTCTCTCTCTCTCTCTGTCTCTCTCTCTCTCTCTCTCTGCTGATGCACCTTGTTAATAAGATTCCTCTCTAGTGGAACGATTAATTCATTACTCTTTTCCTTAGGGATGGGAGATTTATTTACCGCCCAGAGAAATCTATTGTTTATTGATAGTTTGATATGTGATGGATTGTTTCATTTCCTCTCTATGTTCTTGATAAGAGACCAGTGCTGTGTGTTTATTCCACACATAGATACAATTTGCATCAGCGACACAAAGCTTTTGTGTTTGTAGGATCACAGTACTGTGAGGTCCTCCCTACCCACATCTCATTTTGAACTGGGGAGATTATTTTACATGGAATTGTGTGAATGTGGGACAGTGCATGAAAATCCCAAAAGAATTCCAGAAACCAGTTTTAAGTGTTGGATATAGAAATGAAGGGCATTAATTAAAGTCTCGACGAAAACACATTATAGCCTATAGAGGTTATAAGATTTTATTTTCTCAGGTTTTCATCTTAAAACGTCAGAAATTATGTTTTTTTTGGAAGGACCAATGCATGATTTGATCATTTACGACATCTGTACTACGGGTATGTTTGGATTTGCACACTGAGTTGAAATTTGACCTACTTTTTTGTCATCAAGAGGCATGAATCATTTCTTAGTCAGGAAATTCACACATAGTAAAGGGACTTCTCTTATGCCAGAAAAGCACTAAATACAATAAACAGATTTGCACATTGACAATTCCCACAGAAATAATGACTTCAGATGGAACAGGAGGATTCCATATGAATTTCCACTGGTGGCCAAGGAAAAACCATCTCCCGTATTACTCATCTAGGTGGTAAATGCCCAACTTGCATCCCTTTTTTAGAAAATAATTTCACACAAAGGAAATTAGTTTCCGTTCTCCACACTGTATCAATGTATTTTTACCTTTGCTTCCGTCCCTACCTAGTTCCTCTTTTCTTGTCTTTTCCACGGGTGTGGGGAAGCAGAGGATTGTAGTAAAGGCAGCGCAATAACTGGAGAGTTAATGGGATTATGCAAATGAAGGCGCTCTTAAAGGGCCCATTTGAAGTGGTTAATGGAGATTATGGAAATGGCCCTCTGGCTAAGACGCTCGCAGTGGAAATGAAAGGCAATGGGAGAGTGTGGGCTAGCAGAATGAAAATATATAAATAAGTAAATAACACAAAAAAAATGGATATGATGGACCGGCTCGACTGCAGCGGGGACTGCAATGGGAGATGGGATGGGGCCATGATCCTGTGTCAGGTGGGAGGGAAAAGCTGCAGAGAGGACTGTGTGAGGAAGGGGGGTGGGGGAGGAGTATTCTGTGGGTGGGGGAGTTTAGGGGGGGGACTTTTCTGTCTTCATGTGCTTCTCCCTGTCCATCTTCGCCTCTTGGCTTCTCCCTCAAGCTCTTTTGATTAGCGTCATATTGTGTTGGGTTCTCTGTAACGGGTATTGTTTGAGGTTCATTGTAGGCCAAACCGATCTGTGAAATGCGGGTGGATAGCTCGTGTGTAATGCCTGTGGTTTGGGATTAGAAAATGCTTTGGTGACTATATCGGAGAAAATGTTGGATGGTACATCTGTTGCTGCCCTTGAAAACATACATACGTGAGTCATATAATGATGTACTGGACGAAACAAACGGAAAATTTCAACACAGTGTTTAAATTGGTCCTACCAAAATAATGTTGAGGGTGATTTACAGTGCCTTCAAAAGTATCCATACGCCTTTACTTTTTCCACATGTTGTTACAGCCTGAATTTGTGTCACTGATCTCCACACAATAACCCGTAATGTCAAGGTGGAATTTTGTTTGTAGAACATTTTAGAAATTCTTAACAAATGAAACGCGGAAATGTCTTGATTCAATAAGTATTCAGCCTGTTATTATGGCAAGCCTAAATAAGTTGCATGGACTCATTATGTGTTCAATAAAAGGGGTTAACATGATTTTGTAATAACTACCCCATCTCTGTAGCCAACACATGCAATTATCTGTAAGGTCCCTCAATCGAATAGTGAATTTGAAGCACAGATTCAACCACAAAGACCAGGGAGTTTTTTCAATGCCTCGTAAAGAAGGGCACCGATTGGTAGATATGTAAAAAAAATATATATATATATATATTTTTTTTAAGATGCAGAAGCTGAATATTCCTGTGAGCATGGTGAAATTACTAATTAGGCTTTGGATGGTGTATTAATAAAGATACAGGCATCTTTCCTAACTCAGTTGCCAGTGAGAAAGGAAACTGCTCAGGGATTTCACCATGAGGCCAATGGTGATTTTAAAACAGTTAGAGTTTAATGGTTGTCATATGAGGACTGAGGATGGATCAACAACATTGAATTTACTCCACAATACTAACCTAAATGACAGAGTGAAAATGAAGAAAGCAGAATAGAATGTTCCAAAACATGTTTCCTGTTTGCAATAAAGTAATACTGCAAAAGAATGTGGCAAAGAAATTAACTTTATATCCTAAATACAAAGTGTAATGTTTGGGGCAAATCCAACAAAACACATCACTGAGTACCACTCTTCATATTTTCAAGCATGGTGGTGGCTACATCATGTTATGGGTATACTTGTCATCGCAAGGACTAGGGAGTCTTTTTAGGATAAAAATTAACAGAATACAGCTATAAGCACAGGCAAAATCTTAGAGGAAAACCTGATTCAGTCTGTTTTCCAACAGACACTGGGAGACGAAATTACCTTTCAGCAGGACAATAACCTAAAACACAAGGCCAAATCTACACTGGAGTTACTTACCAAAACGACATGGAATGTTCTTGATTTGCCTAGTTACAGTTTTCATTTAAATCAGCTTGAAAATCTATGACAAGTCTTAAATGGCTGTCGAACAATGATCAACAATCAACTTGACATATCTTGAAAAATGTAAAAAATAATCATGTGCAAATATTGTACAATCCAGGTGTGAAAAAGCTCTTAGAGACTTACCCAAAAAGACTCATAGCTGTAATCACTACCAATGGTCCTTCTATCGACCTAGGGATGTGAGAATACTTCTGCATTTCATTTTCAATAAATTTGCAAGCATTTCTAAAAACACGTTTTCACTTTGCCAATATGGGTTATTGTGTGTAGATGGGTGAGAAAAGAAAACGATTGAATCCATTTTGAATTCAGGCTGTAACGCAACAAAAGGTGCAATTAAGTCAAGGTGTGTGAATAGTTTCTGAAGGCCCTGTATATCTATTTAATTGCCTTCGTTATGGCCATACTTCCACTGTAATGTGGTCAAAATTGAAATCTCACCAGCAAGTTTTGCAAACATTTACCTATTGGCTTGATGGAGCTATTGTGTGGTCCTGGTGGAACAATCGGTAACTATGCAAAAGCTGCCCTCCATTATCTTCTACTCGTGGCTGCGTTGGACTTGATCACGAAACATGTAACCACTTAATAGCGAGTTGATGATATTACGCTGTTCCAAAAGTGTTAGGAGGTGGAAAGCAATCCTATGAACGTGCTAAAAGAAGAAGCAATCGTTTGCTATCCAGCCGGTTACACACAACTCTGAGTGATTTGAAATAACATCCGACTGGTCTTAGGCGCTGATTGCCCGTAACTACATTCCCAAAGTAAGCACGCCGTCTAACGACGTTTACATTTGGGAAAGTTAACATTGCAGAGCCAGCGCTGGCCCGTCCTAGTTTTGCCACAAACATTGTGTCATGAGTTCAGGACGAGACGGAGAGATCATTGTGAATGGGAGCCCAGCCTTACCTTTATGGGGGCTGGTTGATTGCCTTTTGGACTGAGCGAGCGCAAACCATTTAACATGCTGCTGCCGTTGTGAAGAAAAGAAGCCGTGGCACATTTAATTACAGAGACTAAGCAGGGCCTCAGCCCAACGGCCTGGCAGTGGTAGTAGAAAGACGAGATCTTTGGACAAACACGAACTGGAAAGTATCCTTGTTGATGAGAGGAACCCCTTTAGTTGAAATCCACACACACGCAAGAATATTCTAGGATTTGTATAGGAATATGTAACTTCAGAAAACCTCATCACGTTGAGTGTAGATGTAGTGACATTATTTTGTAGTTCTTTTTGGTGGTGTGTTTAAAAAAAAACATTTTTTAAAGTGGGTACAGTTGGGATGTGACAGTTGATCAGATATTTATTTCTACCATTTCTCATACTGAGATCTTACTTACCCAATGCCTTCAAGAAATACATTGAGTGTGTCTAGAAGTCCATCCAAGAGGTCGGCCAGGTGTCATCCTAAGCACATGTATGCAGCCCACACCTTAAAGTGCAGAGACATAAACACAGATGAAACTGTCTGGTTCGCCGGCGACAGATAAGTAAATGCTAATGACAGACGATCTTACACGTACTTTATGGCCGCGGTAATAAAGCTATAATATTGTCGGAGAGGGAACGTAAACATTCCCCCGACCTTGCTTTTACTGCCACCCGCTTGTCCTTTCCTGAGAGGCTGGGGGGGGGGGTCAATAAGAGGGGTTACATGAAACGTCACACTGTTTAATGCCCTGCTGGCCAAAGACAGACACGTAATGAATGCCATCGTGGCCCTACAACTGCGGGTTGGAAACGATATGAAATCCGATCGGAGGGCGGAGAAAACCTTATAGCTTCACAATCATTTGTATAAATAAGCCTCCTGTGATTTGTATCATTTACAATGTAACATTAAACCAGGAAATATTAAACTGTGGTCCCGTCGTCGCCCCCCCCCCCCGCGCCCGGATTTGTAACAATGTATAAAGCAGGAGAGAAACTCATTATAAACTATTATCTGTGTTTACTATGGTTGAAACCGATTCATTATTCAGACGGATACATTATTAAAACACATGCTGGTGTTGTGCTGCTGTGATGGAGTGTGTGGGTTGATATGCAGTCAATGGGACTTTTGGAACACATGGAGAAATGGCAAGTGTAACCAGTTCAGTTAGGCACAAGAACATTTTTTTTGAGGTAAAAAAAAAATATATATATAATGTGCAATTTCAAATAGCATCGAAAGCATTCTCTTGGAAAATCTTGATAGCTGTAATTTCAAACACAATGGAAAGATATCCCTCAATAGTTACTCAGCGTCTTGCCGTTTGTACTGAAGTTGTTCGATGTTGAATTAAGAGCAGAGCCTTCAGTTGGTCTACTGGCAAACCACAATCCCAGCTGTGCGAGCTGTCCTGAAAACCAGTAATAATTCATGATGACTTCGCTGCAGCACCGGTAGGCCCCGTCATCCTGCTTTGGCTCGGCCCGCATTTTAAAGTGTGCGTGCGCCCGTGTGTGTGCGCTTACTTCATATTAATATGTGCACGATGTGTGTACGATGTGTGTACGTGTGTGTGCAGAACGTCTTCACTGTATGTGATGTGGTGTCTTTGGCAACGGCCCTCTTTTACTTTCCCCCACTCGTTGTCACTCCAGCCCTTCTGCCTGCTAAGTGAACACTAATCTGTTTGAAGGGAGTATCAACTGGTCGGTCAGAAGAGTAGAGCTGCTGAAGACTCTGAGGGCTGTGTTGGAAATGTAAAACAGCCACAGACACCTTGTTCTGTCAGCTTCACTTCAAAGTCAACGCCTGTGTAAGCACGCACGCACGCACGCACGCACGCACACACACACACACACACACACACACACACACACACACACACACACACACACAGAAAGAGAGAGAGAGAGAGCACGAGGGAGACTGCAGAGGTGAATACAATTGACTTGGTGAATTTTCGAACAGCGGCTCTCCAAATAAAATCCACTTTTCTCGCCTCAAGTCTCAAACCAGGCTGCGGACCTGAACAACAGAAACGAATAGAGCTGCCTACACTTGCGTGTGTGTGTTTTTTAACACCTACAGGTCTGAAAGATTGACAGCGAAGAGGATTTCTTCCTTCTGAAAGGCGAAGCATCCGTCCAATGGTAACTGCCTCTCCTGACAATCTTGTGACTGACTGGTGATTGTGGTTTTTAAATAAATAAAAGACTCAGGAGAATACCGCCTCGGTTCCACAGAGTTTTCTCTCTCTGGCCAAGCAAATAGAAGCAGCCAGCAGGGCTGTCAGAGCTATAGCTTCTATGGCTCTTTTCTCTTGGGGTAGGAGAGTTTTCAGTTCATCCCAGTTCCCTAGTGGATAGCAACGGAGAAGTGCCCAAACCCAAAGTGATCTCCAAAATACCCACAGATCACCTTGGTTTGAATGGAATTGGCAATGGGAAGTGGAGAATGTTGTAGGGGTTAGGGGTCGATTTGGGATGTTCAGTGGGCGGTGTTCATTTGTTTTATTTCTATACTGTATGACACGTCTGCTTAACACACTCTGTCCCAATGCATGTATATATGCATCGGGACACAGTTTTCAATGTCAAATGAAGGCTTGTAAAATATTCGCAGAGGATTTAGTGTTGTGCGTTCTGATGGCAGGTTCAATTCATTTGAAACGCGTGTCCGAAAAATCTCAATATAACCCCCCCCAAAACACTCGATCACTCTTTCAAGAAGAGTAAAGGTAAAATACATGTCAGTCCTAAATGAAACGGGTTGCCTGAGTTCCAAGATTAACCAGAGGAGTTATAGGCAGTTCGACGTATATATTTTCGACAGTACTCCAAGATGGCGGCTTTATTTTCCCAACCTCTCCTTGCACCCAGAGTCCCTGTGCGTCTGGGCCTGTGACCTGGGCTTTCCTGGAGAGACAGGCTTCATGAGAAAAGCAGGCGAGCCGATGACAGAGATAAACTTTTCCCTCAGATTGATGGGGGCCTCTTCTTTCTTGCCTCTCTTCTCTCCATCCTGCCTCCCCCTTTCTGTTTCTCTCCCTCCCTCCCTCCCCAATCTGCTGATATACAGACTGAAAAGCGTTCAGTTTAGAACTCCCCCCAACCCCTCCTCTCCGTGTTAACAAGTGCTCCCAGGTGGGTGTTGCCATAGCGATTTCCCCCTGGCTGCCGTGGCGATGGGCTTGGGGGCGGAACGGGGAGCAGGTTTTGCTGAAGACAACTGATGCCCCTTCCTTGCCCTACGGTTTTGTCCCTTTCTCCTCACCCCCCCTTTTCCTTCAGTCTAACGAATCTGCTTACAGTAGCAGAACACACAGTTTCGTATCCAAGTGGCTTGACTTGTAAATGATGAGGCCTGTGACATGCTGGATCAATGGGCCTTGCTTTAATTTGGCATTTACCTGCAGTACCTTCCTCCAGGCATTCTGGTGTGTGTTGTTACTGTCGTTACATTGTGATCAGTGACTCCAATACCCAGCGTTAAACCTGGCAGCACAGTTTTATTGTAATGACAAATATATGTCTCGGCTGGTTTGTTCACTAGCAACATTATGGAAAATGACTGAAACCAGTGCAACTTTTTTCAAGCTGAATTTGTTGTTAGTTCAAGTGGCTAACAGCGTACACACAAATTGAAACCATAGTCAGAAATTGGCTAGACCTTATCGATGAAAAACAACCGTGAATATTTTGGTCCCCCCCGTGTGTGTGTATTTCAGTCTCTTGTGCTTAGACAGTAGCTCAGCTAAATCAAAGTCATCCCCATGCGTGCTAGTGCTCTGTGGTTAGCTAATCGGCTAACACCAATCTGCTGTGAAACTGGGTCTTCCTGTGGTCTCTGAATCAAAGCTACTCTCACTCTCTCTCTTTCTCTCGCTCTCTCTCACCTCAGCCAATTCTCCTCTGAGGGCTCTGCCCAGAGGTGGTGAGAGAAAAGGGATAGAGATTGAGAGGTATTATCACTGTATCATTTTGTATTAAAGTAGCATGTGTACAATGCAGAAGATTGCACATGCCACAAAAGTTGATTCAAGGTTTCACACTGAAACACGTTTGGCATGTTTTGCTTTGGGAGCTGGCAGGTCTGTACTTTTCCTCCTGCAGTGGAGCAGAGGAGATGACCGACGCTCACGCGGCTGCTCGCAAAGTGCTTTCCGGTGCACTGTGGGTAGTTGGCGTCATGGGCGTCCCCGCTGTCCCCTCTCTGTCGCTAAAAGTTGAAATGACATTCTCCCGATGAGGGTTTAATGGCTCTGTGTGTTTTCCTCGCCCAGCGCCCCCCCAGTCCTCCCTGGGACCCCTCTGTCATCCCTTCTCCGTCATCCCTGGCTTCCAGACTGGAATGGAGAAGTGGAGGGGCGGTGTCGGTGGGCCTGCTGGCCAAGGGAAATGGCTTTTTATTCAATGCATAGATAAGCAGGCCCCCCGTCTGTCCCTCCCCACCTAGCCCTCTGTTAGCATACTCTGCCCCTCCCAACCCAAACC
Source organism: Oncorhynchus nerka (assembly GCF_034236695.1). NCBI lineage: Eukaryota > Metazoa > Chordata > Actinopteri > Salmoniformes > Salmonidae > Oncorhynchus > Oncorhynchus nerka. The sequence goes on along the minus strand of NC_088419.1, from coordinate 52,386,423 downwards.
CTGCACACGGCTACAAGAAGATCTACACACACACACACACACACACACACACTGAGTCATCTCATATGCTGCACTCTTTAGGCACATACACTAAATACACACACACACACACACACACACACACACACACACACACACACACACACACACACACACACACACACACACACACACACACACACACTGTGTCCCATGTTTGGACTGAGCATTGTCCTTGCCCTCCCAGGATGCTTTGAGTTGTGTCTGTATCTACCTCCCCGCGCATCATCGAATCATACGACTCATTTTTATTCATTTGTTCTCTTCCTTTGCTTGAAAAGGAGAAACTGAGCAGGAAAAAAAGTTGAAATCTTATCCCCCCACACACCCTCCCCAAATGTCTCGTCTCCCTGTTTCATGTTCGTTATTTTTCTCCGTCCCGACACCGATGAAAGTCTATTCCTTTTACGGGGGAGGGGTTTACAGTTCTAAGTTGTGGATTGTTGTTGTTGATTTGAGTTCGACTTCAATAGAATTTTCCGGACATTTCTTTCACACTCTTTAAATGATTCCCCTTTGAATCAGGTAGGGTCACACATAGGCTAATTTAAAAATGTGGGCTTAAGTTACCATATGCCCGATTTTGAATTATTAAGCCTATTATCAGCATCCAAACCGCTCACTCTGCTAGGAAGCATGGGAAATCTGCTGAAGTATCCAGGTGCATGATAATTAAAACAATGTACAATTCTTGGGCTTTGGACTCTGCTGTGCACAGTCATTGAAATGTGCATTGGGAGTGTGTACACATACACCTAGAAATAATATATTTGCCAAGCTAATTGGCAATCTCAACAGAAATGAACTGTAGTCTCACATTGATTAAGACTCAGTTACAGTACCTTAAAGGTAGACTCCTCAATATGACATCACCCTAGACAGCGGGGTGACTTCCTGGTTATAGACGTCAACAACAACAATCATTTAAAATGTAAAAACAACTTTCAATACCACATGTACTTTTTCACATTTGACATCACCCCATTCACCTAACCCCTCTCTCCTTCCCAAACTTTCTTTCTCATCTCTCTCTTGTTCTCCACCCCCTCTCTCCCCCTCTAGCTCCACCTCTAGGCTGTCCTCCCCACCCCTTCTCTCTGTGTTTACGTGGTACAATGTGAGGCTCTCAGCCTGCACGCTTTAATTCAGAGAGACAGGGCTCCATGAATAATGCATGGTCTCCTTGGCCGGCCTGCTTTCTGCATATGCTTCCAGGGTTAGTAACGGTCCGGAGAGAGGAGAGGAGAGGAGAGGAAAGGAAAGGAGAGGGGGATTGGAAGCCAGGCTACAAAGGCGAAAGCTAACCAAAAAGATGGGGTGGAGGGAGCAAAGCTGGCTATTTAGCATTGTAAATAAACATCTCTGGAGAGTTGTTCTCTCTCTCTCTCTCTCTCTCTCTCTCTCTCTCTCTCTCTCTTTCTACAGTACAGTGGCAAGAAAAAGTATGTAAAACCTTTTGGAATTATCTGAATTTCTGCATAAATTGGTCAGAAAATTTAATCTGATCTTCATCAAAGTCACAACAACAGACAAACACAGTCTGGCTTCAACAGATGAAAATACACCTTCTGGAGTGGCTCAGTCAGAGTCCTGACCTCAACCCGATTGAGATGCCTGTGGCATGACCTCAAGAGCAGTTCACACCAGACATCCCAAGAATATTGCTGAACGGAAACAGTTTTGTAAATAGGAATGGTTCAAAATTCCTCCTGACCGTTGTGCAGGTCTGATCCGCAACTACAGAAAACGTTTGGTGGAGGTTATTGCTGCCAAAAGAGGGCCGACCAGTTATTAAATCCAAGGGTTCACATACTTTTCCCACCCTGCTCTGTGAATGTTTACACGGTGTGTTCAATAAAGACATGAAAACATATCATTGTTTGGGCTTCAACACCTGCATCGCTGCTTGCTGCTTGGGGGTTTTAGGCTGGGTGTCTGTACAGCACTTTGAGATATCAGCAGATGTACGAAGGGCTATATAAATACATTTGATTTGTGTGTTATTTGTTGAAGCAGACTGTGTTTGTCTGTTGTTGTGACTTAGATGAAGATCCGATCACATTTTATGACCAATTTATTGCAGACGTCCAGGGAATTCCCGAAAGGGTTTGCATAGCTTTTCTTGACACTGTAGATCTGTCTGCTCTCTGTCTTACTCTTTCTATCTTCACTCTGTTTCAAGATGACTGGATTGAGCTCGCCAACAAATTAGCCTCCGATTTATCCTGAACTTGATTTCAATGCACCCACAATACCTGCGTGGTCTATTTCCGATGTGACGTTTGATGTGATATTATTCACGACGTCTATGCCTCCGAATGTTGATGAACTCTCTTTTTAGATGTTGGATAAGTAGGAATCGAGCTGATATGGAAGCCGTGCAGGGTTGAACTGAACAACCGCATCCGTTCATCATGTGCAAGTCTAGAGTTTCCGATATTACGTCTGGGATATCTGATATTAAGTCTAGATTTTCTGATATTACATTGCATATCATCAATATAGTGCTTTCCTTGCAATTCAGAGGTTCTAACAATTCTGCATGTTTATTCTGAAGTCACCCAAAGCAGGAAATAAATGTGAAGATGCATTTATTTAAGGGACCTATAGATATACATACTTATAAGCAAGAGGTTGAGATTTTCCTGTAGATGATTACTTTCCAAGTCTTTAAAGCATTCTCCCTACCTACTAAAATCAAGTTTGGCAAGTTTTAGATGCAGGAAACATTTGTAAACAAAGGAAATTGTGACCTGGTTTCTAAGGCAATTGTTTGAGAAAATGTTGGCTAGCACTTTTAAGTGAGCGATTGGAATGCCAAGAAATCTCTGTTGTTCTTTTTCTAAACACGAAAATTGGTTTCTTGAAGCATTTGAGGTAATTGTATTTAACGCTGAGACCTCATACTAAACCCACAAAGGGAACTTTCCATAGTATCGTAGTTATAGTTTCTGTGTGTTATCGTAGCTATCATTGTGTTGCCAGCATGTAGTAAATTCAACGAGGTCTTCATTGAACAGAGCAATTATTCAGCTCACGACTCGTGACCAATGTTTCACTTGAGAACAGTCAGGGCATTTTCAGACTACAGCCATTGTTTTGGATCCCGCGTGTACAGTTTCATTTCAAGAGACGTGTGAATACTGTAGTTAATTTGATCAATGGAAACAGAGCAAACCCAGGGAGAACGCGCGCGCCTTGGGGAGCTCCTGAATTTCAAAGCAGAGCAGACCTTACATTGGTGTTTGAATGTAACATGTCCAAATCGCAATGTTTTTTTGTTGTTGTTGATGAAAGCAGATCATTGAAATGAGTCCAAAATAGAGGTTGGGACTGCATTGATTTGGTCTCACTCTTCTATTAGATAAAAGGTCATTACTGATCCGAATTACCGGATGGCATTTTCCTTGAAACCAGCACTGGGCTGGTTGGAGAGGAGAGGAGAGGCAGTGATTTGTTGTCTAAAAATAGACGAGGGGATTGTTGAGTTCACCTAGCATGAGAGCTGAGCTGAAACCGCTGTAGATTTGGTAGGGGAGTATATCCTACTAGATAGAAACTGTACTCCCCACAGAATGAATAATAGACAAGTCAGTGACGTTGTTTCACTAAAGAACATAGCCTAAAGCTCCCTTTTCTATAGTTGGTGCAGGACTAGTATAAGCATCGTGTTGGCTTACACTACATGTGTATTTGGCTAATGCTGTTATCACCGGGTATATCGTTGGGAGCACTGTGATGTCCGTCCTTGTCAAGACTCACGAGGCCTCATTTGTTATTGGCGGAACCTAGAATAGCTCTGTAGTTTATCATATGAAGGATTTGATTAAAACATTTGTTTTCGTTTTACTCCGTTTTTTGTTTTGTTGCTGTTGTTCTGTGTGGGATCATCAGAGTTTTCAACCATACAGAATTCTTCTTCTTCTTTAAAAAAAAATACATTTAGTTTAAAAAATATATATTACTTGGCACCAGTGGCACAAGCAATCAATCCCCAAAGATCAGCACATTCACCACTTCAGTCGTTCCGGATCATGTGCTGGGTACTTGTGGTCAATGATCTTAGTGCCCTGTGGCTACAGTACTAGTTTAACCCAGATAACCCCCCTCACTACTAGACCAGTGACCCTCCCTCTGTGATTAGCAGTACATTACCTCCCTCCCTGGAGGAACATTTAATACCAAAGCTCTAATTGTGCCCATTTGCAAACCATGGCCTCCAGTAAAACAATAAAGAAACGTTGTTTTGGAATACAGACCCAAGTTCCTGCAATTACAATTACAGTGTCTGGGCTGATAGTGCCAAGTAAATGGAGAAAAGAATTTGCCCAATGTGATGTAGCTTCTTTTTTTCTTTTTTTTCTTCATCAATGTTTTAAAAATGACTCACTTGCAATGACTTCAAGGGCACTGCAAATAGAGTCTACGAGTGGCTCGATTCTGATTCTCCCCTCCCCGCCTCGCTGTTTCATTTCCTGACCCGACCGCAGCTGGGCGGGTTAGCTCATGGCATGGCCAGGACCGCGGGGGTGTAGGGGAGCGCATAAAGTGAAGGTGTGTGTGTGTGTGTCCCTCAGTGCCCCGCTGCCTGGTGGTCAGGTGGCGGCCCTACGGAGCCAGTATGGTGACAGTAATTGCCCAGTCAAACACACTCTCAAAGGCGCAGCTTTCACCTCCGTGTCCCTCTAGCCCTGTCCTTTATGACGGACACTCAAAACCACGGACGAGCATGCAGGCTAGCCACACAAACTGTACTCATTAACTACCCTCCTAACACCCCTCCCTCCCCCTCATCTCCAAGGGAATCCTCCCTCGCGAGGTTGTGCTTACTGCTTCGTTAATTAGCTCCACATTCATCCGTGTGCCTCCTCCCCTTTCCTTTTCCCTTGATTAAACAGAGTGTTTAAGTAATGGTTTTGATGACCGCTTGATTACCATTGGGTCAACACAACCACCCGGTACATGTGTCTAATTTGTGTTCTCCTGCGGTGCTGTTTTCACCAGCTGGCCCTACATTCGTTCCCATAACAAACAAGTCGCTGCGGTGCTGTTGTATCCCCGCCAATGGGAACTTGCAGTATACACTGAGTGTACAAAACACCAAGGACACCGGCTCTTTCCATGACATAGACTGACCGGGTGAATCCAGGTGAACGCTACGATCCCTAATTGATGCCACTTGTTAAGCCCACTTCGGTCAGTGTAGTTGAAAGGGAGGAGACGGGTTCAAGAGGGATTTCTATGCATCGAGTCAAATGAGACATGAATTGTGTTATGTGTGCCATTCAGAGGGTGAATGGGCAAGACAAGCGATTGAAGTGCCTTCGAACGGGGTATCGGGAGTAGGTGCCAGGCGCGCCAGCTTGTGTGAAGAACTGCAATGTTGCTGGGTTTTTCACGCTCAACAGTTTCCCGTGTGTATCAAGAATGGTCCACCCCACCCAAAGGACATCCAGCCAACTTGACACAACTGTTGGAAACACTGGAGTCAACAAAGGCCAACATCCCTGTGGAACGCATTCGACACCTTGTAGAGGCAATGCCCCGATGAATTGAGGCTGTTCTGAGAGAAAAAAGGGGAAGGTGTTCCTAATGTTTGTCCTGCTTTTCTCTTATCATGGTCGTAAACGTAACCCTGATCTCAGCACAGTGCCTCAATATACCGAAATGTAGAGGTGGCAGACAATTGTTGATTATTTGGCAATTAGCTGTTGTGCTTGTATACAGATATTGCCATGAGTCAATAGTTACAGGGCCACAAAAATTTCTCTCACCACTGTTGCTCGAAAAGGTTCGAAAAATATCACTGAGCAAATGTGCCAGTGTGTGTATTTTGCACTGATGCTACTTGTCGAGGGTCATGAACCCTGAATTCTATGAATCCAAGTTGTCGGATTGAGGCAGGTCCATGTTTTAGTGACGAGGTCATGGCAACTATTGAAGGCTATTATTTATAGAGCCGTGCATTGATTCCTCCATCAGGTTTTCTTCAAGGGGTTTCTGCCCCACTGAATGGCTGGCTGCAGACACACTGTAATCGCCGGAGGCCTTGCCTAACAAGACGTCAATGGACAAACCCAATCTGTCAAGGCCCCAGCCTGTGGTTCTAACAAAACAAAATCAATCGTCCACCATCGTCACACCCATCAGCGCTGAAAAGATGTATCGACAGCCCAGCTCCAAGCCGAGGAAAGGGCTCAAGTCAGCATGTTGAAAAGTACCAAAATGTGGTCTTGAGGGTGTGTGTGTGTTGTGCGTGTGTGTGTGGGTGTGTGTGGGTGGGTGGGTGTGTGTGTTGTGGGTGGGTGGGTTGTGTGTGGGTGTGTGTGCCTCTCTGTGGGTGTGTGTGCCTCTGTTTGTGTGTGTGTGTGTGTGTGTGTGTGTGTGTGTGTGTGTGTGTGTGTGTGTGTTAACACCGGTGGACCAGGAGTTATTTATTTCCAGGCGCTGAGCGCTTGTCGGGGTGGGGGGGTTCGGCGCAGATGGGATAACAAGAGGCTATCTGAGGGAAAACACTCTTGATGAATGTCCTGCCTCGGTCTGACTTTAGTAAGCGCCCCATTGGTACATCAGGTACAGCCATGTGCGTGCCATACATCATAGGTGACTCTCCGTACTTTATGAGTGTCGAACCACAGTCCCTCTTCCTACTCACCCTTACAGACAGATTTACAGTAGCCCTAACAAAAGTAATAAGGAGTGCCATGTCAAAACCAGTGCTGCCGGCAGAAAAAACACACCCTCTAATCCTCTAGTAAAAAGCCTAAATATGAGGATGTGTGTGAGGTCTATGGGGATTACGAGGCTTTAATTTCCTCCCATAATCCCTTAAAGTGAATTCACTGATGACATTAGGAACCTTGCCTCACAATGGGAAGTGAGTGAAAGGACGAAGGGCATTGGTCAGAGCACAGACTAGTATCTACAGTCATGGAGGTAGGTGTGTTGCCGAGTGTGTCCAAGAAGAATACAGGGGGGTTTATGAAGTAGGTACGGGCACTGTTTAGGAGGGAAGGTGGGGAACGGCAAGAGAAAAAAAAAAGAAAAGTATATTGATTTCGGAATCTCAATTACCGAGCTGTGCCATGACTTCGCTCGCTCCTCTCTCTCTCTCTCGGTGCTTTTGATAGCACATCATCCTAAGGGCTCTTCATTACCAACGGACACGTGTTAGGAGGGAGGGCTCTTTATGAATTCACAAGCACGTGTCTCAGGCATCGATACATCAGCACAGGGACCCCAACCCCCACCCCCCTCTCTCTCTGCTTATTGCTTTCCCTCATTGGGCCTGCTGTGTTAAGTTGCATGATTTATACAACAGAGTCTCCTGCAAACAGTCTTCCTTTCGGGCCTGCCGGCCATGACAGTGGGGGATTGGGTGTGGGCGATAATGAACTCGGGGCGATTAGAGACCTCAAACTGTCTTCATCAAGACGTCCTCTGCAAGTTCGGGGCTTTGAACTGCAACTTTCATAGACTCGACCACTGCCCTGTCGGTTCTTCTTCCCTGTCCCCTTGTAAATGTGCCTTGGACTTGGCTTAGCGTTGTTTAGCATTAGCGTCACGGCTTAATGCTAATTCTAATGCCACGACCAAACAAAGAAAGATACTGTCATTTCCCAGTTCTGCTTAACAGAGACTATGGGGGCCAAGTCTGGCCAAGACAATCCAGTTTGTCCCTCACACATGGCACGGGGGGCTGTGATACCTGTCTGTTTTCCAGAGCTGTGTTCCCTTTCAGTGGCTGAGGTTGTTATGCTAACGCTAAACCTGAGGAGTTGTTCTTGGATTCTGTGAGAGTGCTGCGGATGTCTCTTTAGATTAAGTCAGTCTGCTGTTGTTTTTTTTTTCCCCTCAGGAAGAGAATGGCAAGAAAAATTGCCGCCTTTAACCCCCGAGCCGATTTTCCAGCCCTGCTAAAGTGCTCTAATGAAAGGGGCCTCCTCTGTCTCGCACACAGCTCTCCACACTCTTTATGGCTCCTAGCAAATATAGATGACTAGCTGCAAGTGGCCTTGTTCTAACCGCACTTCCCAGCTCTAGTTCACCTCGTCCCAAAAATATCTTTACCAGCTTTTCTCACTATTTTGCACGGCAGTAAACTTGTGGTGCTCTGATTTTGTTTTCAGATTCGGCCACATGAGCGCAAAATATGTTTTTTTCCCGTTGTGTCCATTCATGTTTTTGCACAATGACAGTAAGCAGGAAGAGTAGTGTGCGTTTGCGGGTGTGTGGATAGTGGGTACGTTTAATAGCATGCTGATGCGTTTAAAAACATTTATTTTTATTTTTTTATTTTTTACAAATGAGAGATTCACGTGTCCCTGGTTGCTTGTTCAGGCCCCCTCATGTTTCCCTCTCCGGCTCGATCTCATCAAAGACTAAATCATGCTCCCATTTCTTGTGGACCTCCCTCCCACACGGCCTCTATTACACTGGTGTTGTTATTTTCCCCCAGCAACTCGTTTTTTTCCCATCTGGGCCTGATAGTATCCTAGTAAATCATAACAAGAGGAAAAGTCCAGTCATCTGGTAGGGTCTGACACACTCCCTTGTCTTTTTGTAATGCACGCACCGGTTCAATTCCCTCATCCTATGGCACGGCACAACCAGCTATGACATACGACGTGACTTGAGTCCCCCCACAGTTCCTGTTGGAATGCGCTGTTTGTAATGCGTCGGGCACTGCAGATTTTCCAAACTGCATTTGAGAACTTCAAATGACCCGAAAAGAAGTCGACCGATTCCATTCAATACCCACCTCAAAGCGTGTCTGCGATGCTTCCAATGTGCTCATTGAGATGTTTGTTTGTGAAGTCTACCACTGTGAAAAAGACCGGGATTTCTCTGACGTCGAAAGTGTCTTAAAATCCCCCCCCCCCCGACCGAGAGGGACAAGAGTGGGTAAGCTGTTTTGACTGTTGGTTATAATGACGTTATGAGAAGAAGAAGAAAGCCCGCCCGTCTGCCACTTTTTGAATCCCTTGCTTGATAGATCTCATTCCTTTTAGCAGGCAAAGTGGAGCGGGGCTAGATAGCTAGAGGCCTGTGTGGAACAAATTACGCCCAGCCCTGTTTACAGGCTGCTGATTCGCCGGGATCCGACAGAGAAAAGCAGCCTAATGAGGTTCTCCAATCAATAAGACCCCCTAACGACGATGAGAAGCCCGTGATGAGCCTGAATTGTGGCAACTCCTTCAGCGTTTCCCCTTTCCTGTCTCCCACTCACCTGCTTCAACACCCACTCTCCACACAGGAGGCTGGGGCATGGCTGCACATGGCAGGAGGCACATTTCCACACGTTGGAATCAATAGGCTCCGCTAAAGAGTTTATTTGCAAGTATTGACAAGCGGGTTGATGAAGCCGGGATTGGGTTGTCTAAGGCTGTTATTGTGCGGTTGTGGTAGAAAAGCCTCGTTTGAACTTTTCTCCTGCATTTTACTCGGAGACAGCGTTTCTCTTCCTGTTTCCCCCCCCACCCCAAAGAGGCTGACCTAGAGACTAGAGAAGACATTGAGGATGTAGACAAAGGCAAAAGGGAATATTAACGTGTCAGGAATGAAGGAGGATGCGTGTGGATGCTCGGGTAAAGGGCAATCGAAATGTCCCTTCCTTCTCCCCGATGAAGCTCGGCGTTAATCTGAAATGCAAATGATCTTCAGCCTCCGTGTTGGACGGTGAAGGGTAAATTGTCCCCGGGCCCGAAGACAGAGCGGGAATCTCGAAATTGGACCTCTAACAAAGTACGCCACTGAGTGCTCCCAGCGAAGTGCTGACGTTGACCTTTCAGTTGTTTATATCTTATTTAATCAAACACTGCCATCTCCATCGGTTAAGGTCCCACCAATGTGATTCGTTGTTTTAAAAAGCTTCCCAGTGGTTGATAGCGTTTTAAGATGATGCAATATTGTAGATTTCTCTAGCAAAGGGAATATGGGGCCTCCGAAAAAAAAGTGCACAATAGTGCACAATCGGTTTTCCAAGATGGCATAGCAGTTCAGACGTCTTTTGTCCTCGTCTTGTCGTGTCGTGTATATATATATATTTACAACTTTTTTTTCACATACATTTTATTTTTATTTTCCATCAACTCATCTTCAATACACTCTCCTGCAACCTGCCTCACCAATTGATATGTATAAATACGTATTATTTACCTCAAATCTGCAATCAAATCTGCAATCCTCCAAGAAGCTAGCCAGAAGCTAGTTAGCTTCTTTACTGGCAACTCGTTCGTATTCAGCTAACCACGGTTTGTGGTCATTAGCTATCCTTTAACTCGAAAATCTATCGCCAGTTTTGTACGCGCAGCGGCTCGAACGGAACATACCGGACCGATTTTTTTTCTCTCCATGTCCCTGGATTTCAACTGCTCTCTGGACATTCACTCCCGGATCTCACAGCTAGCTGGCTGCTATCCGTGTGTCTATCTGCTTTCGTCGATTCCGGAGCAAACATCAATTACTCCGGAGCTAGCGAGCTCCGTCAACCACTCCTGAGCTCCGTCAATCACTCCTGGGCTGCAGTCACCTATCCGGACCCGTTTTACTGCCTACACGGAGCCCCTCCGGGCCCTCACAACTGGACTGCCGACGTTATCTACCCGAAGGAGATCCGGCTGGCTCCTCCGTCGCGACGTTACCTGAATGCCCATCTGCGGCCTGCTAACCGTTAGCTGTCTTACCGGATGCTCTCAGAATAGACAATCGGACAATTTATTTATTTTTATTATTAACATGTTTCTTCTTGGGCCTCTATAACTATATCTATTGTTTTTATTTTTTTGTTGTTGTGTGATTTGGACTAATCCCCTCTACAACACGGAACTCCACTAATCTACTGACGGAACGCAAGAGGTGGCTAACAACAGACCTCCATCCTATGCTAGCTTGCTACCGATGTCCTGGCTAGCTGTCTAAATCGCCGTGACCCCCAAACCAACCTCTCCACTCCCTGGACCCTTTTGATCACTCGACTAAGGATGCCTCTCCTTAATGTCAATATGTCTTGTCCATTGCTGTTCTGGTTAGTGTTTATTGGCTTATTTCACTGCAGAGCCTCTAGTCCTGCTCACTATACCTTATCCAACTTATTATTTCCACCACCCACACATGCAATGACATCTCCTGGTTTCAATGATGTTTCTAGAGACAATATCTCTCTCTTCATCACTCAATACCTAGGTTTACCTCCACTGTACTCACATCCTACCATACCTTTGTCTGTACATTATACCTTGATGCTATTTTATCGCCCCCAGAAACCTCCTTTTACTCTCTGTTCCAGACGTTCTAGACGACCAATTCTTATTGCTTTTAGCCGTACCCTTATTCTTCTCCTCCTATGTTCCTCTGGCGATGTAGAGGTGAATCCAGGCCCTGCAGTGCCTAGCTCCACTCCTATTCCCCAGGCGCTCTCTTTTGATGACTTCTGTAACCGTAATAGCCTTGGTTTCATGCATGTTAACATTAGAAGCCTCCTCCCTAAGTTTGTTCTTTTCACTGCTTTAGCACACTCTGCCAACCCGGATGTTCTAGCTGTGTCTGAATCCTGGCTTAGGAAGACCACCAAAAATTCAGAAATTTTAATTCCAAACTACAACATTTTCAGACAAGATAGAACTGCTAAAGGGGGCGGTGTTGCAATCTACTGCAAAGATAGCCTGCAGAGTTCTGTCCTACTATCCAGGTCTGTACCCAAACAATTTGAACTTCTACCTTTAAAAATCCACCTCTCTAAAAACAAGTCTCTCACCGTTGCCGCCTGCTATAGACCACCCTCTGCTCCCAGCTGTGCTCTGGACACCATATGTGAACTGATTGCCCCCCATCTATCTTCAGAGCTCGTGCTGCTAGGCGACCTAAACTGGAACATGCTTAACACCCCAGCCATCCTACAATCTAAACTTGATGCCCTCAATCTCACACAAATGATCAATGAACCTACCAGGTACCCCCCCAAAGCCTTAAACACGGGCACCCTCATAGATATCATCCTAACCAACTTCCCCTCTAAATACACCTCTGCTGTCTTCAACCAAGATCTCAGCGATCACTGCCTCATTGCCTGCATCCGTAATGGGTCAGCGGTCAAACGACCTCCACTCATCACTGTAAAACGCTCCTGAAACACTTCAGCGAGCAGGCCTTTCTAATCGACCTGGCCGGGTGTCCTGGAAGGATATTGATCTCATCCCGTCAGTAGAGGATGCCTGGATATTTTTTAAAAACGCCTTCCTAACAATCTTAAATAAACATGCCCCATTCAAGAAAATTAGAACCAGGAACAGATATAGCCCTTGGTTCTCCCCAGACCTGACTGCCCTTAACCAACACAAAAACATCCTATGGCGTTCTGCATGGCATCGAACAGCCCCGTGATATGCAGCTGTTCAGGAAGCTAGAAACCGTTATACACAGGCAGTTAGAAAAGCCAAGGCTAGCTTTTCAAGCAGAAATTTGCTTCCTGCAACACTAACTCTAAAAAGTTCTGGGACACTGTAAAGTACATGGAGAATAAGAACACCTCCTCCCAGCTGCCCACTGCACTGAAGATAGGAAACACTGTCACCACTGATAAATCCACCATAATTGAGAATTTCAATAAGCATTTTTCTACGGCTGGCCATGCTTTCCACCTGGCAACTCCTACCCCGGTCAACAGCACTGCACCCCCAACAGCAACTCGCCCAAGCCTTCCCCATTTCTCCTTCTCCCAAATCCATTCAGCTGAAGTTCCGAAAGAGCTGAAAAATCTGGACCCCTACAAATCAGCCGGGCTAGACAATCTGGACCCTTTCTTTCTAAAATTATCTGCCGAAATTGTTGCCACCCTATTACTAGCCTGTTCAACCTCTCTTTCTTGTCATCTGAGATTCCCAAAGATTGGAAAGCAGCTGCGGTCATCCCCCTCTTCAAAGGGGGGGACACTCTTGACCCAAACTGCTACAGACCTATATCTATCCTACCATGCCTTTCTAAGGTCTTCAAAGCCAAGTCAACAAACAGATTACCGACCATTTCGAATCTCACCATACCTTCTCTGCTATGCAATCTGGTTTCAGAGCTGGTCATGGGTGCACCTCAGCCACGCTCAAGGTCCTAAACGATATCTTAACCGCCATCGATAAGAAACATTACTGTGCAGCCGTATTCATTGATCTGGCCAAGGCTTTCGACTCTGTCAACCACCACATCCTTATCGGCAGACTCGACAGCCTTGGTTTCTCAAATGATTGCCTCGCCTGGTTCACCAACTACTTCTCTGATAGAGTTCAGTGTGTCAAATCGGAGGGTCTGCTGTCCGGACCTCTGGCAGTCTCTATGGGGGTGCCACAGGGTTCAATTCTTGGACCGACTCTCTTCTCTGTATACATCAATGATGTTGCTCTTGCTGCTGGTGAGTCTCTGATCCACCTCTACGCAGACGACACCATTCTGTATACTTCTCCGGCCCTTCTTTGGACACTGTGTTAACAACCCTCCAGGCAAGCTTCAATGCCATACAACTCTCCTTCCGTGGCCTCCAATTGCTCTTAAATACAAGTAAAACTAAATGCATGCTCTTCAACCGATCGCTACCTGCACCTACCCGCCTGTCCAACATCACTACTCTGGACGGCTCTGACTTAGAATACGTGGACAACTACAAATACTTAGGTGTCTGGTTAGACTGTAAACTCTCCTTCCAGACCCATATCAAACATCTCCAATCCAAAGTTAAATCTAGAATTGGCTTCCTATTTCGCAACAAAGCATCCTTCACTCATGCTGCCAAACATACCCTTGTAAAATTGACCATCCTACCAATCCTCGACTTTGGCGATGTCATTTACAAAATAGCCTCCAATACCCTACTCAACAAATTGGATGCAGTCTATCACAGTGCTATCCGTTTTGTCACCAAAGCCCCATATACTACCCACCATTGCGACCTGTACGCTCTCGTTGGCTGGCCCTCGCTTCATACTCGTCGCCAAACCCACTGGCTCCATGTCATCTACAAGACCCTGCTAGGTAAAGTCCCCCTTATCTCAGCTCGCTGGTCACCATAGCATCTCCCACCTGTAGCACACGCTCCAGCAGGTATATCTCTCTAGTCACCCCAAAACCAATTCTTTCTTTGGCCGCCTCTCCTTCCAGTTCTCTGCTGCCAATGACTGGAACGAACTACAAAAATCTCTTAAATTGGAAACACTTATCTCCCTCACTAGCTTTAAACACCAACTGTCAGAGCATCTTACAGATTACTGCACCTGTACATAGCCCACCTATAATTTAGCCCAAACAACTACCTCTTTCCTAACTGTATTTAATTTATTTATTTATTTTGCTCCTTTGCACCCCATTATTTTTATTTCTACTTTGCACATTCTTCCATTGCAATACTACCATTCCAGTGTTTTACTTGCTATATTGTATTTACTTTGCCACCATGGCCTTTTTTGCCTTTACCTCCCTTCTCACCTAATTTGCTCACATTGTATATAGACTTGTTTTTTTTTACTGTATTATTGACTGTATGTTTGTTTTACTCCATGTGTAACTCTGTGTCGTTGTATGTGTCGAACTGCTTTGCTTTATCTTGGCCAGGTCGCAATTGTAAATGAGAACTTGTTCTCAACTTGCTTACCTGGTTAAATAAAGGTGAAATAAATAAAAATAAATAAAATCCTATGTCGTGTGCAATGTTCCCTCAATTTTTGGGGGCCACTGAGCAAATTTCAGGTCTGCTGAGTGCAAACTTGAACGTTGTGAAAATTCTGTGCAAGTCCCAGCACGTTTACTGTGAACACTGACGATCTACCCGAACACTGAACACTGACGCTCTAAGTTACCGTTTTAACAGTGACCAAGTAGACTACTGTGTAGTACTACCAGAGGGGCATAGCATCAAAACACAATGGAGAAAAATGCATCCCCAAAACATTTTAACATGGAAATAGCTGTTCTATCATTCAGCCTACAGTAGCAGAAAATGTGTGGTGTTCAACGTAGGCCTACATTCCATGAGACTTCAGAAGAAGAACATGCAGGGCTTGACATTAACCTGTTTATCCAGACAAAGAGGTGACTGAAAATGTTGTGTTGTTTGATGCAACCACTTTGAAAAAAGAACATTCAGTATTATTCCAATACCATTATTACAGAGAATCAGACAAATGATGCTGCCCTCTGCCTATTGGCTACTTAAACTCATTCAAAGACCACTCAAAATACAACACTGCCCCTTTAAGACCGAGACAAAGCTCTTTACCTGACTCGCATTGGTCACGAGTAAGACATTTTCTTTTTTTTTCCGGCTTCTCAATGAAGGACTGTGTTCCATGGAACTTGAGGTAGTAGAGTGGGAGAACACATGAATGAATCTCGCAGACATTCTGTCGCTGACTGAGTACACTCTGGGGACACCAGAGAAAACAGCACGGGGCGCAACAGGCAACGCAACGTTATGTTTCACAGGTGTGGAGGAAGGCCATGGATGAACACCAAGATAAGCACATGTCTATCGAGGGGCTATAAAGTAAGTGCAGTCATGTGGAAATCGAACACCACAGAGATACATCGCTTGGCGAGAGCTAAAGCACCGACCCCCCCCCCCCCCACAATAAATACTAAATACCTAGACTTTAATGGGTCACCTGTTATAACACAGTGGTTGACAACAACAAAAAAACTGCAAGAAAAACAGTCATATTTCCACCTTTTTAATGTCGGTCGTAAATTAGCCATTCAATGAGCCTTCTTTCTCCAATGGACACGTGCAAAGGGCCAGGGAAGGAACCAGAATGCATTGCAGTGGGCCGCACTGTTGGGGTGGCATCCTCAGGGTCCCATGGAGGGGACCGTGGGGCATGTTCCTGTCAATGGGGAGGTCAACCCCTCACACAGCCAACTGCCACTCAGGAGCGGGCCAAGGTTGCCCAGAGCGACGGGACAAAGCCGGCAGTGATGAGGTCATTGGAGGTTGGAGGGAGAGCAGCAAGGCCTCAGTGGCGTTTTTTTCTCCCCATTTTATATGAAAGGCTGAAAGAGGGACGCGAGGGGGGTCAGGATTATGGGGAGCTCGTCCTTTGGAAACCTTTTCATCCCCCCCCCCCCCCCCCCAATCTGATTAGCCTTTAAGCTGCGTATGGAAAGAAAGGATGAGGAGAGAGAGAGAGTGGATGGAGGAGGTTTATACCCTGGTCCGTTCGCTTTTGTACCCAGCTGAGTAGAGGCCTCAATATATCACGGCAAATTAGGCTTTTACATGTATTTTTACGGCGGAGAGGGCTGCAACGATGAGAATGTCCATGTTTCTGTTTACCCGTATTGACCCACATCTCAGCTCTTCAAAAGGACAGGAGTCCTGAGAGAGAGGAAGAGGGAGAGGGGAGAGAGAGGGGAGGAGAAAAGAATGAGGAAAGGAAGAAGAAAACTGGGCATAGAACCCGCCGTCCCCCCCCGTCTGAGCCTCTCTCACCCTCCCTCTTTCTCCCTCCTTGCCAGCTCGCACTCTCACAATCAAGGTCTGGTCTAGCAGCAGATTAGTAGTAGTCCTAGCCTAACCTCAGCTGCAGTGAGAACATGCCACCGCCTCTCCCTTTCGACTGTGGGTAAATTGGGCACCGGTCCTGGACTACATGAATTCATGATATGGCCATTTGGTCTCCAATCTGCTCCCACTGTGGAAAATCGGGGTCTAGGAGGCTCAGGGTCCTTTTGTCCCTCTCCCTTTCCCCTCGCAGCCTGCAATAGGGAATGCATTTCAATCACATGGCACTCGATACTGCTGATGCCCATGCAGGGGGAAAAAAAGAAAATCAGGGCGCTAAGCGAGAGAGAAAATAAAATGACGTGTGAAATTTTGCACCCATGACAGACAAATGTTGCCTGACAGCTGTGACTCGAGCCTTTTGCAGATTGATATTTTACAGGAGTTTCCATGAAAGGCGTGGCCCGTAAGTGATTTCATATAGCTGGGTTACACGAGATGACACTCAACTGGTAGAGATCCCTGCTGTTTCTTGTAATAATATCTCATCTGCAATGCACATACCAGAGAGGCTCTCTCTCCCTCCCTTTGGATAGATCATTCTAGCATACAGCGTGGGGGCCCAACATGTAAACCTGGGGAGTTATGCAAGTTGTGCAGGCGCGGTCAGTTCCTGTATCCACATATTTCACATGTTTGATATGCGCCCTTGATTTACCATCCTCATCAAACATGATGATATATGGATTTATTTATTGTTATTAACCAGTACATCTTGGCTGGCTAGATGTAACGCTAATTTAATCACCCTGATTTATTGAGAAAGCTGTTCGTGCAGTACTTCCTGGAAAAGCTGAGGGGATTGTAGTCAGCGAGTGTGCTGTTTTTATAGTTTCCATGATAATCCACATGGAAAATAGACTCAATTTGGGCTGAACCAGACGTGTTTATAGCTCCGGCCTGTCACTCATTCCCAGACTGGAAGCAACGAAGAATCATCTGCGTTCAATAAGTTTCCCGCTCTGCACCCAAAGTGTGGAAACGGCACTCTCACATCAGGCACATTTTCAAGTCATCTCTAAACTGTTGATCTGCTTGGAGGAGTACTCGGCAGATGTAGGTTATGCTGTTTTTCTTTGTCACTTTTTTGTTAAGATGGTCCTCCGGAGTTGTCGGTGAATGTTTGGGGAACTGAAAAACCTCTGTCTCTCAGCTGGCTGATCAGTCTTACCGTTTCAAGAGGACTTGGTAAACATCCCCAGAGCTTTGTCGTTGTTAACCTAGAACCAACATTCCTGTTTTTATTTTTTTTAGTCCTCTTTCATTCTTCAACGAAGAGCAAAAACAAACTCCCGCTTTTTTTTTTGCCTCCCTCCTCTTCTTTTTGGTGAGCAACCTCTCCCGCTCGGAGAGAGCCGTACTTCAAGCGCTCAGGCTTCTCCCGGAGAACAATGTGAGGACTCTGAAAACTGGAGAGGTTCTGTCGGGGGAGACTCCTTCCCCTTTGTTTCGCTGGAGACGAGCTCTGTGACCAATTAGTGTTTCATTGGCCAGAAGAAAGACTGAGTAGGACTCTCTCGCTCTCCCCCGGTCATACGTGGCCTTTTTAAGGATTGTCACGACATGCAACATTCCACCCTCTCCCTCATTGAACTTACTCACTACGGAGAAAAAAAAAGGGTTTCTCCAGAAAGCTCATTACACAGGGAATAGCCTGTGCTGTAGGGTACCGGAAAGGCCTTCTAAAAATGTAAGGTTAGGTGGCCGGCCGGACGAGGTGACTACTTTTACTTAGCACCTCCTAGTTGGACGTTATAGTAAATATATGGGAAAATCTCGAACAGAGAGCATCATCAACAAGATAAAGGTTATGAAATGCAGTTCTGGCTATGTTCAAACATTGATTTCAATTCCAAACCATTTATTGTTCTTTACCATAAACACAGACAAAGACGCCGTTTAGGGAAGTATCACGTAAACGTGCCCTCCGATATCCCTGTCACTCTTACACACACACACACACACACACTTTGTTAGATCTTTGCTCAGCTAATTGGAGAGATGCTATTTGATCCACTGCAAGCACTCTGAACGAGTTCCCCGTGTAGCCACTTAGGATGGTCCCCAATCTCGATGATTGACATGTCCTTATGTCCGGGAGCACAGCGAGGCCTCTCAGAAACACTTACACTCGTCCAATTATCGATCAGTTCAAAGTAAACAGGGGAGTGATTGAGGCGGAATAGAGGGAGCGGCGGAGAAGGGAGACAAAAGGGACTGGCGGGGACTATATGGGTCAAATCAACCGCTGTGAAAAAGAGAGGGGGAGGAAACTTCCAATTGTCATTTATTGAGAACTATAACGATTTGGACAAAGTTTAGACCTTTGTCAAGTTTTGATTGCCTGATAATAGACCTACAACTTTTTGAAAGCTTAAATGTATTTTCTGAAAGTAACCTTTGCTGAGGTAATTGCCTTGAAATGTCGGTGTTTGTTACTGTGTGTCGACTTTGTGTTAATTATTTTTATTTTCTCTTTCTTTTTCCGGGTCCATCTCCTCCCGTACCTGTGTTAAAAAAGGTGAGTGATTTTTCTTATATTTCCTTTGTGATTTCTTTTGTCCAACATTTCTCTCAGAAGTACTTAAGGTTTATGGAAACACAATTCCCGAATTGGTATACCAATTCCACAATGTATCAAATGTATCAAATGGCTTCAGCTGAGTCATTGAAATAGCACCAGACTTGGGGGGGGAGGGACATTGGCATGTGTTGATAACGTATTTGAATGTCCGTCTTCTCAACTCAAGTCTACCATGTTCGGACAGGAATGGGTTGTTCAATTGTTGAAATAAAGCCCCCCCCCCATGGTGTTAGCCTCGGCAGCACTCGAACAGCGGTGCGCGGTGGGCAGGCCGAGGGTAACGGATTGGGCAGCAGCAACTATAGTGTGACAGTAAAGAGGGGAGTGGACTTGAAGTGGTTTAGGCTGGCTTTGATACAATGGAGAGAAGAGGGCAGCCATACACTCCCCCCACATAATCCATCCCAACCACAAACAGTATCGTTTACTTAAACAGACTCGGCTGCACATTCAGACCCATTACTAGTCAACTTGTTTCTTTTGAAGAACAGCTGTGGAATGCCACTGGGGCAAAGCAACCTCACTTCTAACCCATGTGATTGGAATGTTGATGCTGCAGTGTGGATAGGCATGTGTTTATGCATTGGCATGAATGTGCAAATGTGTGTTTTTGTTGGTTTCATCATCCTACAGTTTGCATTGGCCTGACATCTGGCAATCAGAGCGTCAGCATTTGATTATTCCACTTCCTCGTGACAAGTGTGCGTGCTGCATGTGCACGTGCGTGCGTGCGTATGTGTGTGTATGTATGTGTGTGTTGGATAAATAATACTTGAATGTATAGTGTTTGGCTCAAAGGCAGAATCGAACCCCGTAAACAATTGGGATCGATATCCTTACAAGAGAAATATCCACAACAACCCACTATGTGTATCTATGAGGATACCTTAAAAAAGAACAGTAAAAGTTTTTTTTTTAAACTGGGGAGGGGGGTACAACATATAAAAACAAGGTTTCGATGGATAAATATGGCGGCCTAAAAATAATCTCCATCCAAATGCTCTTTGCTCAGAATAGTCCTGGTGAAATACACAATCCATCTCTATTGGGGGCAACCGGTGTCAGAATTAAATTGACATCAATAAAGTCCCCTATCAGGAAGGCATGAATTGAAAGCTCTCCCGTGATAACATAATAGAATGAGAGTCAGGTGGAGAATAGCTTAAAGCTGTGCGGTGGGCTTCATTCTTTATTCACTGTGTCATTTGTGTTAGATAATTGCCATTTCCCAATGGCACGAGAACAGGCCCTTATATTAATGCCAACCCTGGAAAAAGACTCGTCTCCAAAGTAGAACCCAATGATTCAATTAATGTTGATTCAGTCAAAAGGTTCTGACTGGGAATTGGTGCCTGCTACCTCATAAATCTTATTTCACCCTAAAAAGATCTGAAGTAGCTCTGTTCTCTCTGCGATACGGAGCGTATCCAAAATGTACAAAGTCCTACGATATCTCGCCGGTGGCCCCCTTTTTGAAAAATTCTTCAACGAGGCCCCTCCACACATTGAATTATCTTCGAGAAATCTGTTCCCGGGGAGTAACTGCCACGATGTGTCTCCCATTTTTTCTGTTGTTGTAAGATGTGACGCAAATGCCATAGGAGGTGTAAGAGCTCAGGTTAGCACGTCACTCACCAGGTCCGTTGGGCTTGGCACCCCAGTTCATTACCCACCTACAGTAGCAAATGCGGAGGGGGGCTACCTCAGAGATATGGTGAAGCTCTTCGTCTATCACAAGGCCGGTTGAACGGAGGAGGGGGATCCGGTGTGTTCTCAGAGAGTTCAGGACAGGGACATGGTGAGAATGAAGAGGGCTGGAGTCAATAGGTGGTCTGCTTTACCAAAGAGACCCCACCTTTAACCGAGCCCCACTGCCTCTCAACAGGTAATTACCCTTGTCGGGTTTCTCTCATCTTCCTGGGGCGTTGGCCCCCCATTGCTGATTACTGAAGCCTCCCCATTGGCTCACTCGTCATCCTGACACCTGTCTAAGGCTCTAAAGAGGCCACCCCGCAGCTAAAGCTCTGCTTCAAACTGATCAGAAGTCAGTCTTGACCTTTTGACCAATTTGCCACCTCCCTGACCCCACCACCCCAACCCTAACACCGGTTCCAGGGGCTCTGGGTCGGCGACTCGTCAAGGATCAGCAGGCAACTTTGCCCCGATTGTCCGGTGTGGAGCGGAAATCTGATCTGGGGGGGTCATCTCTGGAAGGGCCTGAGGTCCAGTTGCCAAGGAGCCTGGCTACTCATCTGGAACGGCCAGAGCCCCTTCAACAGATGCCTCGTCCCATTCCCATGTCTCTGGAGTTAAGAGGCCCCCCCCTCCCCCCTCCCCCCCGGCGTATTATCTGGCCATTGTCACCCTATCATTATGAATTCCCAGCTGTTTGGGAATATTCTGTCGTTCCTCCTTCCCTCCTCTATCTCTCAGTCCCCTCTTCTGTTCTACCAAGTGAACCCTTTCTTCCTCCCTCACCATCATCCAACTAACAGCGGAATCACAGGGCGCCATGGGACCCATTAAGTTGGTGCTGGTTGCAAATGCACTTTGAGCAGGCATCTTGATGACCACTAAGCAGAGGGCAAGTGGATACCTGAGACACTACTTCAGTGGCAAGGCCCCATGTGTGGCTGGGTGAGGAAGCCTCA
Organism: Oncorhynchus nerka; assembly: GCF_034236695.1. Lineage (NCBI taxonomy): Eukaryota > Metazoa > Chordata > Actinopteri > Salmoniformes > Salmonidae > Oncorhynchus > Oncorhynchus nerka. Next base: position 52,364,612 of record NC_088419.1, on the reverse strand, counting down.
TTACGGGGCCTGAGAGCTTCGCTGTTGTTTTTGCTGCTCCATGTCATTATGGCTAAGAGCTTTCGCATTGATTGATTGGTCAACAGAGAATGAAACTCCCGCAGATAGGGATGGTCACAGACTCAAGTCGGTGCACTAGTTGATGTTGCATCTGTCGTAGTGGCATGTTGACATTGATGTTCAGCCGGTGGGAGTGGGGGTTGGTGATAATCGTACGATTTGAAAAATATATTACAATAATAATTTTTAAATCGCGTTCAGTCAAAAAGGTTAAAGAATGAAAATAATCATTTTATCGCTCCAGGAATTGACAATATTGAGGCCTTAGTTACAGTGCAGTAACTAAGGCCTCAGTAACGAAAAACCCCCAAAACTCAAATTGCTCATATCGGATCCCAATTCACATCGTTGAACTGTGCTTTGGCTCGTTTTGATGCACATTACACACCCATCTGTTCAGTCGGTTTTGCGAGTCTCTCTTGACACTGCTCTGTCCCAGTCGCACGGTGCAGTGCATTAGAAAAGAATGGATCATTTGGTCCATAAAGTCTTAGGTAAAGATATGTCTGAGGGCCAAAGAGCAGGTTGTTAACAAGACACACTGGAGCTAAGCTTCCCGAATGGGAAGGGATTGTATGGGAGCAGTGAGCTGCCTCACTGCCCCGAGGAGAGGCTAGAGAGAATGCAGCAGCCGTGGCTAAGGTCCGACAGAGGAGCATCTTCTACAGAGACTGAGCTGCATCGTCCCAATCTTTTTACACCGTCTCTCGGGTGGGATTTGCGTGAAATATTAATGAGCGATTGGATTAGCGCGACTCCCAATGGGCTGTGGCGTGTAATCCTGGTTGGGTCGGGGCGCCGATAAGGGCTCGGGCCCCGATCCGTCGTGTCCACTGAGACCAGGGGAGCGTGCGACTTGTTGAAGGCAGGCTGGGACGTCTGCTGAGGACCCTCCTCTACGCTCCATGGCCAGGTCTCGTCTGGGCTTGCCCTGTCTGAACCAGCAGAAAGGCCAGGGGGACTGGACCGGTGCTGCTGAGACTTTATTGCAGGAATGGATCAACAATTATTTTCCATCTATATGAGACTTTTTCCCTGGCTGAAAATCAAAACAGTTCCATGATGATCTTCTCGGCTAATGGCTCCATTTTCATGAGAAAATGACAAAGGGAGTGTTAAAGTAGTGGATTGGCTTGGCGCTCAGTGCTAGCCATCTGAAGGTTTTAGTGGCAAATTAACTCTTTGCAAACCAACCCAAAACGCCCCTCGTTATCAACTCTGTTCCTGCAATATTTCCCAAAAAAGGGAAACACGTTCAGGAAATTGCCGATCCTCTGACAAATGAGATTTGACCGTATTCCATTCGATAGAGTCAAATGACTGTAGTTCTTCTTGGCTTGCCTGTCAAGTCGCTGTCGGGTTTTCTTCAGTTGCACATGGTGTAGTGCAAAGGAAAGGGCACTGAGAACTGTGTTTGACTCCCCAGGGCCTGGCACCATCATTCTCGTACAGTATGCAAATGCTCCTTGGGAAAATCCTTGGCTTGCTCACAGGGAAGTGTTATTGTTGTCCAACCTCTTTGATTTGCCTTCCATATCCATCGTTGACAGGCCGCCACCTCAGGGGTTACGTGAACAAAGCAGGGGTGTGACCAAGCGGAAAAAATCCCCAACGCCTGCTGCTTCCCGGTTTTTTTCGACCTTTTTTTTCTTTGAAATCATTGTAGTTAAGTTTGAGGGCACTGGTCACTACACACACACACACACACACACACACACACACACACACACACACACACACACACACACACACACACACTCACACAAAATAAATAGTAACCAAAGCAAACTGCAAATTGCTCCTTTTGAATGTAGTGAATGTAGTAAATTGAAACCTTTTCCACTATTTATTCTCGTGTAGGTTAAGCTATTTATGGAGAAATATAGAACCTGTTGGGAGGGTCGTACCTTGCCAAAAAATCTTTTACTGTAAAATGTTTTGAATCATGTGGCTTAATTTGATTATATTTTGGCGGCTTCAAGTGTTTAGGTACTCTCGCTAATGCATTGTTTCGTATAAGGTCATAAGAACAAGGCAACCTGGTAACACAAAAAACGGAAAACATTGCAACGTGAGTGGGATTCTTCAACGCTGTTAAACACTTCCATACCACAAGATTGAAATGTAATAAAGTTCACGGCATGTGTTCAACCATATGGAACAGTGTATTTCACCCTCTTGAGTTACCATCTTTGAAATCCCAACCGGGTTGAATAACTTACATTACGTGTGGGTGCCTGCCTGTCTGCCTGCCTGCCTGCCTGCCTGCCTGTCTGTCTGTCTGTCTGTCTGTCTGTCTGTCTGTCTGTCTGTCTGTCTGTCTGTCTGTCTGTCTGTCTGTCTGTCTGTCTGTCTGTCTGTCTGTCTGTCTGTCTGTCTGTCTGTCTGTCTGTCTGTCTGTCTGTCTGTCTGTCGAGGATAGGTATCCTGTGATGAGACCACAGTGTGTGTAGATAGAACGGAGTTAAAACCTAGGAAAGCCCTGAGAAGTGGGCCCACTTGGAATTTCGACAACCTGTATTTAAGTCTGATAAGATCTCCCCAGACAGGAAAGTGCAGGCAATATAACTATTTTGAATCAATGGAGATAGCATTTGATTTAGCAAGTAGCCCGAAAAGAAAGTGTGGGATAACACAAGCTCATAAAAGGAAAACATTGGCTCATATAGGAGGCGCAGGAGGCAGATCGTACAACAATATAACATATCGTTCACATTAAAAAAATACAATTTAAAAAAAAGATAGTCTCTGACTTGAAGTAAAAAATGCCTAATATACCTCCTCGCGTGAGAATGGGAATTTAAGAACATGATCTACACTGGATCAGCTGAGTGCCATCCATGGTTAGCGTAGCCATGCATTCCAACACAGTGATTGGCTGAGGGAAAAAGTTAATAGCATCCCATGCTTTGAAATGGAGTTCTCTTAAGACAGTGGACAATCTTCAAGACCAGCAGTAAATCTATCCAGGCCGATTATCAGATTACCCAGTATTGCTAAGGAAACGTTGGTGAAACCTAAGCACCTCATAAATGTTGGTTTATGGCTGGGGTCTACCTTTCTATCCTGGTTTCTCATTTGCAAAAAGAATCTCGCAAAATAAAGTAGAAAAAGATTTGAGTGGGGCTCGGTAGCTCGCACCCGCTTTCCTTTACAAGTTTAGATATGCCGAAATAAGAAACACCCTTCAACAGTTTGCGTACCTTGTATGTCATACGCTGTGGAGGTGTTACGGGCATTGAGTTTCAGTCTCTGAAGTGCTACAAATCAATGCCATTGACCCATGACTTACTACCCACTGGGGCTGAAAGCATACGAGGGTTTTGAGCGAGTGCCGCTCTCTGAGCACGCACCTGAGAATTGGTGAGAAACCTCACACTTTTGTGCCACGTTCATTGTCTACAGTTTGGGTTTTGTTACTTTGACTCTGCGTTTTAAAGGGTTGATTTTTTCTATTTCGTTTCCAGTCAGCGCTTTAGTTACTCCGCAAAACCGAAAACCAAGTGTTCTTATGTACGATTAGGTTCAAATAGTCATGGCTCAAGCCTTATTATCTCCGAGCTTCCTCTCTAGCCCGTGTACATGAGACTTCCCTCAACTAATGGGTTAGATGGGGGGGGGGGGGACTTCTGAGGTCTCCAGTTCTCTCTACTCTTCTCAGCATGACGGGTGGTGAAAGTGTCTGGCCCACGGGTTGTGTCTTTGACTTCATCTATCCAGACCAGCTGAGAGAGAGAGAGAGAGCCGCAAAGAGGGGCCATGTGGAACCTTTTTAAGTAATTAAATGTCATGACCAATAATGGAAGCGGGATTCAACTGCCCCCTTTTTATGGCCAAGTTCCTCAGACTTTAAAAAAAAAAGTTTTCTACTGGAACACTTGTCTTTGTCACATGTAACGGTGTAGCAGTGAGGAATGCACGTCCGCCCGCAGTCCGGACAGAATGAAGCTAATGTTAATGTGTTCTTTTCATACGAGGATTGATTCTCGGACTCTTTTGAAATGACATATGCCGCTTGGCTGTGAAATGTGGCGGTGGGGGTAAGCTAGCTTGCGTTGAGGGCCTCTTACTCTCTCCGCCATCAGTTTATATTCCCGGCCTTTACAAGGGTGGAGTGGAGGGATCTTAAAGGATTTATGGCCAGTCCTCTCTTTTCAAACCTGGCTTATTCACTACCGAAGATGAAAAATAGGGCCGAGTGTGAAGTGGATAGTTCCACTTGTTGGCCGGTCATTTATTTACGCAAACATGCCGTGGATACGGTATGGGGGGGGGAAGGGGTGTTGTCCTCTGGGTGAATAGAACCCACAAGTGAACCCTGGGAAAAAGCCCTTAAGATGCTGCAGAGAGAGCGGGGGGTCTCGGTTCAGTGACTGGTTGGCTGGGTCTCCCCTCACCAACACCACCACGCTCCACACTGGTAGCCTGAAAGGCGTTTGTCCTCCGGATAAACTTTGCAGCCCTCCTTTCCTTCTCTCTGACCCTCCCTCTGTGGGAGAGAGGGCCCTAACCAGTCGCACTCGGGCTGCCGGGCTCGCCAATCGATTGGTCATGGGCTCGCCACGGGTTAAACAGCACTGCCAGGCTCCTTCTGTGCCCACCCTCCATGGCAGATGTCTGGGAATCAGGAACTCAGGCAGAAATGGGGCACAGGGGAGTAGTCACGGGCAATTATTTAAGAGTGTTTTCCACAAAGCAAAGGGTATTTATCTGCATTAGTTAGCGGACGGGGTAAAGGGTCACGGGCTGAGAGGGATGAAGAGGGATGAAGAGGGAAGAAGAGGGATGAAGAGGGAAGAAGAGGACTGTGACACCTGACTGTCAGTAGGCGACCCAAGAGACAAGAGGTAGTGTTGGTTTCCCACTGGCTGACAGTAGGAGTTCCCCAGTGACCTCATCAGACGTCTCTTAGTTTTACTTCACCCGGGTGTCTGGGTGTAATCCAGACAGCGCAACTCTATGGCTGTGGTTTGGATTGCGCAACACACAACTCTGTCTGTGAATAACATTTCCAGTAGATTATTCTGGGAACAGAAACAGAATGGTGTTGAAGTGTGTAAACACACCGACTGACTCCTTCTGCGCCCAGAGTGGGAGGTGAGGTGAAGTCACGGGCGGGGGGGGGGGGGGGACGACGACAGAGGACACGAATGGTGACCTAGTAAATCTCCTCCATTTTAGATGAGAACATTGCCTCGTTCTATATGCGGGTCTTTCAGACAGTCGTTCAGTGCGAAGCGTCCGTACGAAACCGCCGACAGGCTTGGCTCACGACCTCCTGTCGTGTGCACAGGTTTCATGTTCCACGCTCATCATGAGAGAGAGAGAGAGAGGGAGAACATGAGCTCAGATTTGTTCTGCTTAATGCTGTATGTGTTCATTGCCACTCGGACAATGGGAATCAAGCTGTCAAGGTTTCAGTCAGTTTTCAGGCAGTTTTGCAGCTGTTCCCACAAGCGAACCTCTAGGGCATAAAAACGATTATTATTGAGAGAAAAAATGACATGTGTATAATTCCACAAATGCTCCCGGACATATGCATCTTTCATAGGCCGGTTAATTAGGAGCTGATTGGATCCGACAGGGGAAAGTGTACATCAGTCCATATGCTCACACTTTGTTACCATACAACAGTGGCTTTGACTGAAACCAGTAATTGGGAAAAACCTGGGTGCGGTTACCATGTTGAAACTCCAACGACCCCTGCTCTCCTACTTCTACCCCCCCACCGTCAGCCCACAAACCATACACCGTTACACTCCCCCGGACTTCCAATCCAGGGTCCGTGTAATTTCCATCAATTTAGCGTCTGGTTTCACAGGACTTATGAAACCTGATCTGGGGTGAAATAGTATCTTGACAAGAGGTACGGCTGAAAGGTGGTTAGGGTATAAATCACACACATACACATACACACACTCACACCTGGGCCTGTGTTACCCACCACAGTTAGCACCACACCAACACATTTGTCAACTGTTGAAGAATTTACCGTGTATTCAACTGGTTATTGAAATACTTACAGCTCCAAGTATTCTATGGTAATGAATCTAACCCCAGAATGGAATTGATCCCCGGGGGGGGTGAGTTTCTCACGGCTTCCGTGCAGCCTTTGACATGCGCCATCAGTCAGGCTGAAGGAGGACCAAAACAACCCAGGCTGTAGCTAACCCTGCCTGGCTGATGTAAAGGGGGTGATGACAGCACATTCATTTCTGGATTTTTCCGGCCTCCGGAGCGGTTGCCATAACACCTGTTTGGGCATCTACAGTGACGGTGACCTCTGGTTTCACCCTTCCACCACCCCCTCAACCCCCTTCTAAGCCAATGGGGCCACCCCTTCCCCTCTCCTCCCAGCAGGTGAGAGTTCATCATTAGCAGGGGGATAATTAATTGTCAGGCACAACAAAAGGCAGGCCCTGGCCCCTCTCAGGACCCCTTTCGGACCCCTCGTCCTCTGGAACCTTGTAAATCACCAACAGTAGCAGGGTCAGGCCGGCGGTACATTTTTCCCTGTAGCGTGATTCATGGGGACTGAAGCGTGATTCATGCTACCCAAAGGGATCTTTCAGCAGCCCCTAATACATGTTAGACATTCTCCCAGGCTGCAAGTCCATGTCGCCGGGAGTCCACCATGATCTGATAAGATGTGATTGTTTTGGATATGAAAGGCCTGTGTCTCACAGCAGCCATGGACGCGTCGCCTGACATTGAATGCAGAGAATGTAAAGGATAAGGTCTGAGGGATCACACGGATATGAGCCTGCTTTCTAACCAAGCCGGCCCTGATTCTCTAGTCCTGTACACAGCAAGGAATCTCTGTGAAGTCGACTGTCCTGCAGTGAGTGTGGTCCGGGCAAGACACAGTCCTATAGATGTAAGTGCTACCCTCGTGTTACAGTGACAGTATCTGTCTGTCAGAGCTCTCTTTCTCCTTGACTCGCTTTCCTACCCATTCTCAGCCTCTCGCGATCCTCTGTCACTGTCTCTCTACGCCACACACACACACACACACACACACACACACACACACACACACACACACACACACACACACACCTGGGCCTGTGTTATCCACTAAAGTTAGCACCCCGCCAACACATTTGTAGGCCAGGGGTCTTCAACCTTTTCTTGTTAAGGGAACCCCCTCTCAGGCAAACAGGCGACCCAGGGACCCCCATCATACATTAGCAAAAAAAAGATTTCTTCACATCTTGAAAGAGGAAATGTGAACTCTAACGTTGTGTATTAACTAGAAAGGTAACTGCGAACACATCGCTAAGAGCAGCTGTTTAGCTGGTTAAACAAAGGTTAGCCATTAGCTAGGGTGTGCAACATCCTAAATTGTCCAAAAATACAAAAATGGTGGTAGAGAAGTGCATTATATTAAGACAGTACACATATTTGTCCTGATTAATTTTTTTATATATATTTTTGCTTCTCGCCATTAAAGCTAGTTAAGGAAGAAAATGATGCCTTTGTAGCCTAAATGGACGAGGCTTTATTTACGAGCCGGTCCACGGGGGACACGAGCGTATTACCGGGAATGCACATCAATCCTAGACGACAGTGCAGATCTAGCGCTCACTAGGCTAGTTAGCCAAAAAGTATGTCCAAGTCAAGAAAGCTTATCAGCAGCAATAGCCTATTCCCGAGAGCTTTTTCAAAGCCTACAGTTGAAGTCGGAAGTTTACGTACGTAGGTTGGAGTCATTAAAACTCATTTTTCAATCATTCCATACATTTTTTGTTCACAAACTACAGTTTTGGCAAGTAAGTTAGGACATCTACTTTGTGCATGACACAAGTAATTTTTCCAACAATTGTTTACAGACAGATTATTTCACTTATAACTCACTGTATCACAATTCAAGGGGGTCAGAGGTTTACATACACTAAGTTGACTGTGCCTTTAAACAAGTTGGAAAATTCCAGAAAATTATGTCATGGCTTTAGAAGCTTCTGATAGGCTAATTGACATCATTAGAGTCAATTGGAGGTGTATCTGTGGATGTATTTCAAGGCTTACCTAAACTCAGTGCCTCTTTTCTTGACGTTGTGGGAAAATCAAAAGAAATCAGCCAAGACCTCAGAAAAAATATTGTAGATCTCCACAAGTCTGGTTCATCCTTGGGAGCAATTTCCAAATGCTTGAAGGTACCACATTCATCTGTACAAACAACAGTGCGCAAGTATAAACACCATGGGACCAAGCAGCCATCATACCGCTCAGGAAGGAGATGCGTTCTGTCTCCTCGAGATGAACATACTTTGGTGTGAAAAGTGCAAATCAATCCCAAAACAACAGCAGAATCTGGAGGAAATTGGTACAAAAGTATCTATATCCACAGTAAAACGAATCCTATATCGACATAACCTGAAAGGCCGCTTTGCAAGGAAGAAGCCACTGCTCCCACACCGCCATAAAAAAGCCAGACGGTTTGCAACTGCGCATGGGGACAAAGATCATACTTTTTGGAGAAATGTCCTCTGGTCTGATGAAACAAAAATAGAACTGTTTGGCCATAATGACCATCGTTATGTTTGGAGGAAAAAGGGGAGGCTTGCAAGCCAAAGAACACCATCCCAACCGTGAAGCATGGGGGTGGCAGCATCATGTTGTGGAGGTGCTTTGCTGCAGGAGGGACTGGTGCACTTCACAAAATAGATGGCATCATGAGGTTGGAAAATTGTGTGGATATATTGAAGCAAAATCTCAAGACATCAGTCAGGAAGTTAAAGCTTGGTTGCAAATGGGTCATCCAAATGGACAATGACCCCAAGCATATTTCCAAAGTTGTGGCAAAATGGCTTAAGGACAACAAAGTCAAGGTATTGGAGTGGCCATCACAATGTCCTGACCTCAACACCATCCCAACCGTGAAGCATGGGGGTGGCAGCATCATGTTGTGGAGGTGCTTTGCTGCAGGAGGGACTGGTGCACTTCACAAAATAGATGGCATCATGAGGTTGGAAAATTGTGTGGATATATTGAAGCAAAATCTCAAGACATCAGTCAGGTTAAAGCTTGGTTGCAAATGGGTCATCCAAATGGACAATGACCCCAAGCATATTTCCAAAGTTGTGGCAAAATGGCTTAAGGACAACAAAGTCAAGGTATTGGAGTGGCCATCACAATGTCCTGACCTCAATCCTATAGAAAATTTGTTGGCAGAACTGAAAAGCATGTGCGAGCAAGGAGGCCTACAAACCTGACTCAGTTACACCAGCTCTGTCAGGAGGAAAGGGCCAAAATTCACACAACTTATTGTGGGAAGCTTGTGGAAGGCTACCCGAAACGTTTGACCCAAGTGAAACAATTTAAAGGCAATGCTACCAAATACTAATTGAGTGTATGTAAACTTCTGACCCACTGGGAATGTGATGAAAGAAATAAAAGCTGAAATAAATCATTCTCTCTACTATTATTCTGACATTTCACATTCTTAAAATTTAGAGGTGATCCTAACCGACCTAAAACAGGGATTTTTTACTCGGATTAAATGTCAGGAATTGTGATAAACTGAGTTTAAATGTATTTGGCTAAGGTGTATGTAAACTTCCGACTTCAACTGTACGTCAGATACTCCAGTAATTGGATCCAATGAGTATAACTTGCTTAATATTAGGAATTGAGAAATAAAATTGACATCATTAGGAAGAAAATATTATCCTATTTTCTACTGTACGTATGTAATCCAACATGGTTGCTAATGATATTCATAAAAACATTGAACGACGCAAAATACATATTCCTATTTTCACGCACCCTCTGCAGTGGACCCCTGGTTGAATACCCCTGCATTAGACAACGGGCAGGGCAGATGGCAGCAGGCAGTGTGTCACCAGGCACTCGAGAAGCCGCTGTTGACAAGAGCCCAGGGAGTGAGGAGCCCTCCACAGGCAGATGGGCTTTTTTTCCCCCTGTCTGTCCGAGTCTCTGACTGTGTGTGTGTGTGTGTCTGTGTGTTAGACACCAGCCTGGGCTTCTATATGGAGAGAGAGGTAGTTTCATGGAAAGGAAAGGCCCTTCTTGCCAGGCCTCCACAGGCCTTCACCGGTCTGGAATTAATGGGAGGAAATGTAGGGGGAGCCCGTGACAGAAGGGTGGGCAGGCAGCAGCACCATACCACCCACAGGCTTATTAACTAGCCTCATTACCTTTACCAGTACCCACCAGATATGCACACACACACATCTGAACACATGTGGAGCTACCATGAGAGCTGAACTTCAATCCAACTGTCTCCAAACGATCCCCATACCTACATAATATAATATACATTCCATTTGCCATACATTACTCGCCTCTGGAGAGTGTTACTTGAATCAGTACAATTACACTTCTCCGGCATTAACAGATGGCTGGTTTGATCCCTCTGAAACATGTTGGAGTGTCTTATATAAAGAGCCAAACTAATTAACCAACAACACGAACTCATTGGAAACACATCAGCCGTATTTGATGTTCCCTGCTGTTACCGTCTCATCAGTCCTTAGAGTGAATTACAGTTTATTTGGTACACCTATCTAGTACCCCCCTTTGCATCCAGCACATCCCGAATTCTCTGTGGCAGGAAAACATTTCGCAGTTGGTATGAAGGGACCTTAAGTGTGCCGGGCAAACATTCCCAACACCATAATACCACCGTCACCAGCCTGTACCGTTGACACCAGACAGGATGGGGCAATACGCCAAATCCTGACTCATCAGCATGATGCAACAGGAACCGGAACTCGACAGACCAGGCAATGTTTTTTTTCCATCTTCAATTGTCCAGTGTTGGTGATTGCGTGCTCCGCTGGAGCAGCTTCTTCTTGTTTTTAGTTGATAGGAGTGAACCCCGGTGTAATAGCCCATCCATGACAAGGGCAGACGAGTTGTGTGTTCCGAGATGCCGTTCTCCACGCCCCTGTTGTACTGCGCCGTTATTTGCCTGTTTGTGGCCCACCTGTTAGCTTGCACGATTCTTGCCATTCTCCTTTGACCTCTCATCAGCAAGCTGTTTTCGCCCACAGGACTGCTGCTGACTGGATGTTTTTTGTTTGTCGCACCGTTCTCGGTAAACCCGAGATACTGTCGTGCGTGAAAAGCCCAGGAGGCTGGCCGTTTCTGAGATACTGGAACCGGTGCGCCTGGTACCGACGACCATACCACGCTCAGTTGCTTAGGTGATTTGATTTGGCCATTCTAATGTTCAATCGAACAGTAACTGAATGCCTCGATGCCTGTTTGCTTCCTTTATATAGCAAGCCACAGCCATGTGACTCACTGACTGTAGGAGCGAACCATTTTTGTGAACGGGATGGGGTACCATTGAGTGTATGTGTATTGATCAGGGGAGAGTGACTGCCCCCTTTCATTGAAGCCATGGGCGTTCAACCCCAACCGCGGTACTGCAGGTATTGTTAGCAGAAAACAGGATCCTCCATTGGAGTGAAAGGAATAATGTCAATCTTCGTGGTCAATCTTCACGTAAAGAAATAAATACAAAATCCATAATTGCTTCTAGTACTCCAGATGTATGTCCTTGAAACTATTATTTTAGCTATCAAAATATGCTATAAGCATAATTTTGTTGCCAAAGTCAGTACCCCGGTCGGCCTTCACCTTGAGTTACTCACTGAGAGGGGGCACCACTGAACTAGCCTGCACTGTCACTTCCTGGAGTAGCTCAAACTGCGCATGTCTCCATGAGACACCATCTTAACCAACTTTATTTGACTTCAATGCCGTATTGACTCCTCGCATAGGAATGAATGGTGTCACGTAATCGATGGCTTTGTCCTTTCATATGTTCACATGTATATATGAATGGATTAAGCTATCCATCACGTGACACCATTCACGTAGATGTCATGCTCTGTTTCTCCTTTAAGCTGGTGTTTGTGTGTGTGTGTGTGTGTGTAAATGCATATTTGTTCATGTCTGTGTTTTGTGTCTGTATTTGCATGATATTATAGGTGTCTGTGTGTGTTTTCACTGTACACTCCAGTATGTTGTCGGCATGTGAGTGTGTGTATGTGTGTGTGAGAGAGAGGGAGAAAGAAAGAAGACCCCTTCCGTTGTGTGATGTGTTGAATGAGGTTGTATTGATGTGGTATTGAGGAGCCCTGGAGAGGAGCGCTGTATTGGGGTATCGACTGCACCCAAATTGGTCATTTCAGTTTCAATAATTATAGTACTGAACATCTGATTTGGACCAGACTTTTTTCTAAGAATGAGTAAGACATGAGGAATCCAAAGTTATGGTCAAAAGACACCCACATCCCACCCCAACAACAAGTATATAGTATCAGTTATCTATGTCTGACAAGTAGTATGGAGCTGTGGCTTGGAGAATTGTTTCTTCAGACTATGTAATGTACTGTCAGGGAATTTGGTGATGGTTTCCCCCCTCTTCAGAGAAATTAGTAATTGAAGTTGTTTGGGGTTTATGTCCCATCCTACATCTTGATATTACCAGGCACTGTGTGTGTGTGTGTGTGTGTGTGTATGTATGTATGTGTTTGTTTGTGTCTGTACAGTATGTGCATGTGTGTATGGTATGCATCTGTGTGTGCATGTCTGTATGTACATTGTAGACATGCGTGTGTGTGCGTGCGTGCCTGTGTGGTTGTCTATGTACAGTACATTATAGACGTGTGTGTGTGTGTGTCTGTGCACATGCATTCCTCTGGACATGTCCACCTGATTTTTTTAGCGTTTACCTTTAGGTGATTTACTAGCCTGTCCTAGTGATTGCTGTGTAGATGCTGCATACGCTGACTCATTCAGAGCCCAGAAGACTAATGTGAGGGGTAGACAGAACAGGCCAAACTGGTCATCAGGGTGGGACGCCAGGGCCACAGAGGGCAATTTAAACACAATTTAGACGTTTCTTTTTTCATTATTTGAAATAATGCATAAAAATTCACTGAGTGGGCTGCAAATGTTTTCGCTTCATTTGTACTAGACAATTACGGCCGCAGGAGTGCCGTTGTCAAATCCGCCCTCAGATTCACTGACTCTTATGTGACCTTGAACCGGGAGGCGTAGTTGAGCCCGAAAAAATGCCTGAGCTAGTTTGACTCTTGACACAAGTCTTTGGACTGCTCTGTATGCTGCGTCTGAAAGTGAGAGTTCACTCCAAAACCGTGGACCCTTTCTTAAACTGAGATGTCCACTTCCCAAAATCTGGTCTGTTGATCAAATCACATGCCTCAATCCCAAATGAATGGGAAATATGGGCAATATCTGAAATGAAATTTAAATAAACATTTTGTAAAAAATGCACTTTAAAGAAATGTGAGAAGTACTTTAAGGCCTTTTTTTTTTTAAAGCTCTGGATGCGATATATTCAGCTTCTTCCACTCGTATCGGTTTGCCTCTCAGCCTTACAGGACGGGCCCTGTTGTGTATGGCTTCTCCTGGGTGTAGCTGCAGCGCCCTACAATTCCCACAAAACACTTGCTTCCTGTTTATGTGTGAAATATGCAGATTGCTTTAGCAATCTGGGCCTGGAAGTGTGCTTGGTCCAGGTTGCACGGCAACAACAACACACAGACTATGTAACAGTCTGTAGCAGTCTGTCGTGCAAATGTCCCCATTTCAGATATACAGCTTTTAATAAAGATAAGCAACCAGAATGATCCGTTTTCTGTTACTTCTGGCATTGTGTGTGGAAATGCGTGTCAAGAACACAGCTTACGTGCAGCACGAGTGTTCCAAGGGTCTAATTGAAGAATAATGTCTAGAGACTGCAATATTTTTCGTTGATACTCTTGTCAACACTCGCTGATAAAACAGGAAGTGAAACAAATGGATTTCACTTGAATTCAAAAGTTGATCTACTCTTTCGATAAACCATTCCCTCACAGAACATGAGACAGGGGATTGTTGTTTTAGATAATTTCTATTTGGTTTACAAGCTGTAAAGTAGAAGAGTATGAAACATGTCAATGAATGTTATTACATGAGTTTTCTTGCCATAGAAATGAATAAACGTTAAACTATTAGACATAGAAAAGTATTAGAGCAGTATTAGAACCTCTGAGAAGCCATCTTAGGTGAGTCAACAAATAGGTCAGCATACAGCTCACTTCGTAGATACGTGATCGGGCAGGTCTTAGATACTCATGTAGCAAATACAACCGCATGCGAAAACGCCTGTCTTACACGATTAGATCTGTTCAAGAGAGGCGTGTCGAAAAGCACGGAACACTATGTAGAGCACATTTCCCCCGTCAGAATAAATGGCGTAGTCGGCAGGGCAAACACACTCTATTTATACCCAGTTTGTTGTGCCTCGCGCTGCATCTGATCACTGAGAAATTACTCTGTGATGTTGCACCCGCTATTGATTTTAATGGGGATGCGTGGTATTTTCATAGCCATCTCATAAGCTATGCAGATTGAATTGATTTGGTTTATTTACTTTCATTTAGAGAGGGCCCCTCCCCCCTGAGGGCACCCAACCCAGGAGGAACTAGAGACAACAATAATTATTCTAATGGATACATTTCTGTTATTTTAACTCTGGGAAACTTGCTCTGATGCTAGATCACCATCCACACAATTTGGGCTGGAGAGATGGAGGGAGGGTAAGGAGGAGGAGGGAGGTGGAGGTAGGGGGTTGTTGGTGGCTGGGGACAAAGAGATTGCAGCATTTGTGAAACATGTTTCTCTTCATGAAGCTCATGGGAGTGTGATGCTGGTTGCCGTGTGTGTGTGTGTGTGTGTGTGTGTGTGTGTGTGTGTGTGTGTGTGTGTGTGTGTGTGTGTGTGTGTGTGTGTGTGTGTGTGTGTGTGCATGACTGTGCGTATGGCGTTTTCCAGAATGGATCGTTCTGTAGTGGTGGTGTAGGTTTACGAAGGGCAAGAAGGGTGGCTATCCAAGGGAAAGGAGGATGAAGGTAAAGACCGATAGAGAGGGAGGAAGAGCGGAAGAGAGATGAACTGAGCTGATCTGAGCCAAGGTGAGTCAGGCTGAGGCTGTGTTGTGCTCGCAGGGCCCACCCCTGGGTTGCGGCTTGTCTCCTGCGGTGTCGAAAGGGGACTTTAGGGGACAGAGACAGGTACCGTGTGTAACGGTAATTGGCCACGGGTGACTAGTTGTGTCACCTCAGACGAGGGTTTTGGAGCTGGAGTGGGGAAGAATTAAAGTGGAACACAGTGTGTGACACAGAAATAAAGGGGCCTCTTCGTCTAAAATACAAAAAGGACATTTCACGCTTGACCCTCTCTGCTTTTCCACCTGTGAACAACTTAATGTTGCATGAACATCTGTCATGGTGCTACAACGCGACAATAAACGAAACACGAAGAAAAAATGTTTCCGTTTTTTTAAAGTTTATTTTTTACACAACTCCTCAAACCCAATTGTCAAATACATTTTCTGGCACCGACCGGAGTGGTGGAATTGTCTTTAATTAGATGCAAATTGAAATATTGCAGAGTATTGGATATAACCTCATTTCGCTCATCACACGGCTGCCAGAATCGGAGCTCAGTCAGTGTGTTTGTTGTGCTCGTTTTTTTATATATATATTTTTTTATCACTTTCCTGCCTTCTCCCTTGGCCTTGGCCCGTCTCCAGTAGGAGACGTCTAAGGCCCCACGTCTTTCTTCATCGCTGACTCCTATTGGTTAATACACTGCTCCCCGCTGCTTTACTGGTGTTTGTTTTCAAAGTCGCATTTGGCTTTTAACACCGGGGCTCTTTAGATATGCTTAAGAATGGCACCAGCTCCAGGAATATTAAAGACGTATTTTTTCGAAGCCCGCCTTTTCATGTCAAAACAGAGCCGCCTCTGACATTCCGCGGGGAATCTTGAATGAACTATGCATTAAAAAGCAGCGTGGTTGCTATTAGGATATTGAATTGAAAATTACATGCCCACTCCCCCACCCTTCTCTGCTTGTCTCATATCTGGCACTGTACACTGCCTCCCCCTGCCCAATGTTACCATGGAACCCAAGAGCCTTGGACCGTAGCTAAGCAGCTAAATCCTACCCTATCAACGAAGCCATCAGTGACTCTCGCGCTCATACATTTGGAGATACATAAAGCTTTCGGCCTCGTTTTGGGGCCGCTCAACTTTGTGCCACAGCGCCAAACCATTTGAGGAACATAGGAGTTAGGAGTAGGGACACTTTCCAAAATGGTTTTCCTTGTGTGTTGTTCAAGAAATTACTTTGATTGCCCTCATTGGGGACATTGTTGAACAATGTTTTCTTTTTGCAGATTTCTGTCCTGAATACACTTAAGAGATGCGTTCTTTAATGCTGGTGTGTCTAATCCAAAATCAGTTTGTTTATCTTGCGGGCGAAGACATGAGCTGCTGCATTGATGATGAAAGCATATGATCATCAACTTTTTAGATTTGCGTACATTTCCCTATGAAACCCCTATTTTCAGATGAGGCTATGCTTGTTTGAGCCATGACACTTGGCCTGTGTGGCAGCGAGGCAGTTTGTAGCCGGGTCTGTAGCCTGCAGGCAGGGTTAACAGGGGGAGACGGCACTAATCTACTCTGACTGGAACTCATGGCTGGTCACCAGGGCCTGTGGAGTTCCTGGAGAGAAGGAGCTCTGGACTGGGCACGCTGGCCGCGACACAGACAGGATATCCTAAAGACAAGCCTCAGGCTCCGGGCTGGATCCCCTCCGCTTGCCCTCCACTCCCGCTCCTCTTGCCTCCCGCACTGGTATACTGTACACACGAGCGCACACGCAGGCATGCACACATGAGAACATACACACAAACAGACAAGTGCATGCAAACAGATATACTCTACACCCCCCTCCCACACACACACGCAAGCAATACCCGAACCCCTACGATTGACAGTCACCCCTCTCTCCCTATCCCGCTACCCCACCCCTCTAGGCCTCCCCACTCCCATCTCCCCCTCCGCAGTGATCGATGCAGACATCGAGTGTGCCGTGCTGTCAATCAAATGCTCCCGCAAGGTGCTCCCTGTCACCCGCTCCACTCCAGCCTCGACCCCGCTGACGTTGATCTCAACCGATGATGCCCGCTCACCAACTGTGCCACGGCGGGCATGGTGGTTTTCTATATGTCACTTACCCTGTCTTAACGGTCACGCATGCAAACGTACACACACATACACACACATGCAGCCTGGTACACATGCTTTCATGTGTTATGTTGGCAAAAGGTTTTTCACAAATACACAAGCACACAAAATCCAGCGACTGCATAATATTCCTGCATAATATCCCAGGCCATCTTGATTAGAAATGGAATGTAATCAAAGTTTTTTTTTTTAAACTTCTTTTTATTTTTATTTTTAAAAGGCTCATGTTCAAGATCTTTATGGATGGCTGCAGAGAAACTACGATTTGCTCCGTTGCATTAACTAAAAATACATTTGCTTTCAACTTTTCTTCTTTTTTTTTACGGAGGGGCACTTCAATAATAGATGACTCACAGTCAAGCAGAGCACGGGGAGGAGGAAATGTTTCTTATTGGACATTTTTACATTCAGCCCTGACGCTCTCCGAAGAGAGAGATGAATGTATCAAGTGCAGGGGATTCAGTCAATAATTCAACTCCCAGAGAAGAAGAAGAACCCGTGCGTTTGGCGAACAGAAGGTAGAGAGAAGTAAAGGAAAAAGAAAGGGAACAGTCGGAGCCGGGAAACGAGTGTCCGATTGCTCCCTCCCTTTAGCTGGGATAATGAGGTGTCAACAGTGTAAACAGGTATGACGGACAGAGATGGACTCCGACAGCTGGTGAGGGGCATGATGGGAAGTGCGGCCATGCTCTGAAAGTCAGTCGTGACAGCGCTCCATCTCGCTACCCTCACATCTCCCCCCCTCAATCGTCCTGGGCCATCAAACCAAGTCCCCCCGATAGTGGGACATGGACCCTGGGTTGGTCACTCAGGCCTCTTAGGCTCCTCTGTCAGAGAGCGTGGCAGGCCTGTCAGATAGCAGGCAGCGCTCCATCTATACCTGCCCTCCCTTCTCTCTCTCCCTGAGCCCCCATGACACTGACAACTACACCTGTTCGCTCTGATAGCGAGGGCCACTTCTGGCCTGTCACACGCCCCATCCGTCGCCCCCTCAGCCCCACTGGATAGGTGGGCCACTCTTGGCTACCCACGACCGCGGGCGTCCACTGATGCTCTGTCGACTCTCCCTGAGCTCTCGTTCTCGCTGCCCCAGTCAATCCGTCTCGACTGGCGGGACCTGTCTGCCACTCAGGAGCCTGGCTGTGTGCCCTCCTCCCGGGGCGGCCAACCAACCATCTCCCTACCTCCCTTCCCCCTCCCGCCCGCCCCTCCCTCCCTCCATCTCCCCTTTCTCTTTGCCCAGGACCTGTCAGTAATCTGTCTCCAGGTCACCTTCAGTCAGCACAACCTTCCTCCTCCTCGTCTCCACCTAGCACTCCTCTGCACATGAGCGCACACCGTCGACCCACTCGGCCGCCACATGGGGACCAGCATGCACTGCACCGCTCAGGACCCCAGCTGGCTGCAGCTCCATAGCAGAACATAGAGCTTAGCAGAGTGTTGATGCCCCTCTGTCCTCACTCACCCCTGCAATTGATTTCTCTGGCTTGGTCAAGGCCACTCCTGGGCACTATTGCAGGTCTGGCAGTGTTAGTGAGGTTCTTGCTGATTGAGGCATGGTTGTTCCTCAGGGAGGGAGTGGGGTTCAAGGCTCCAGGGACTGTCCCCCCCAGAGTGACTGTCTTGTTTATGTTTAGTACAGGGACAGGAAAATACGATCCCGTGGACAGACACAGTAAACATGTGGCGCCCAGCTAATGCGTAACACAAACTCACCGCTTGTGTCGCGAAGACTTCAAACAGAATTGTGCCTGGTTTTCACTGGTTTCCTAGGTCAAATAGCATGAATGCATCCCGGGCCAGCTTACCGAAGCTGCTTGGGGATGCCTGGTGTCAACACATCCTCTCTAAGCCGGGCTCTTACGGCAGGCATCTGGTCTAGCCTTAATCTTGCCCGTCGCAGTTAACAGCAGGAATAAGCACAGGTCACAGAACACTTATTCAAGGTCATCCTTGCTCATGTTCAAGACCTCATTATGAAACTCCCCAGTTCATATATGAAATAATCCCCCCCCCCCCAAAAAAAATAATATTTTTTTTACAACTAACCAAAACGAAGCCCTTTTTGTTTCAGGGAAGGTCAAAGAAAAAAAAATCAGACATAAAGGGAGGGGAAGAAACAATCCCATTTCTCTCTTATCGTCAAGTTTAACCTACACAACACTTAGCGTGCCACTTTTCCCGAGCGCCGCCTGGCCCGGCGACTTGGTTCACTTTGATATGGAGATGAGCGGGGTGTTTTTTTTGTAATTCTTTGACAGCGTGAGTGTTACTTTACATAACACAGAACGGCAGAGGCCCGCGAGAGACGGCGTGCCAGCGCTGCCAGGAGACGGCTGATAGATCTCCCCGTCTGATCCTCGCTTAGCCACTGAGGAGGAGAGTGGATGGAGCCGCAACCAGCCCAGGAATACATTACCCACTGCTAGGCCTCGTTCAAAAGAACCAGAGTGAGAGAGAAATGTGGGAGGGGGGGGGGGGGGAGTAAGCAAGAAGGAAAGTGTGAGTTAGGGGAAAGGGAGAGATGACGAGCGAGTGGGGAGGTGAGTAGGAGAGAGAGAGCAAGCAAGGAGGAAAGTGTGCAGTAGGGGAAAGAGAGTGAGGGTGAAGGAGGCAAGGAAAGGATGTTCACATACCAACCGTTAGCCCACCTCTAGAGAACGAGTCTGACGCAAGCACTGTCAATGCGCTGCGCCTTACCTCACAGGGCGAGCCACTCTTTTTACACACGTTATGGTTACTCTCGCTGCTAGTAATCTGATAATAAAATGTACATACCTCATTCAAATGTAGCCTCTGAACAAGCATTGGGATACTGGCGTCTGACATAATTCTGTAACCCTCTCACGTAACAAGGTTGGATTGCCTTTGGGTCTCTTATGTAGAGGTAAGACTCTAAACCTCCAAGGTGCTTGTATTGATTGAATACATAGAGTCGTGCTCTCATGTGAAAATTTGATAGAGAGGAGTGTTGGAGACTTCTGAGGCACATGCTGGCATGAGGTTCGGCGTCGTGGGGATCTTCATGTAGAATCATAGTGTAAATAGCAGAGCAGCTCAATGAAACCTAGAAGTCCCACGCAAAGTTGTAATGCACAAAGTGACAATGGACAGAGTGTTAATGCACCAAGTGATAATGGACACCGTGATAATGTGCACCGCGAAGTGATAATGGACAAAGTGATAATGGACAGAGTGTTAATGCACCAAGTGATAATGGACAACGTGATAATGTGCACCGCGAAGTGATAATGGACAAAGTGATAATGGACAATGGCTTTGAATACTCCCACTTCCACCCACAATATAATGACAAACAGGATGAATTTGGTTGTCGTGACAGTCTTGGATTGCAAATCTGTCGAAGAAATCCTTGGCAGCCTTCCAGAAGAACGAAAGGAGAGAGAAATTGAGAGCGAGAAAGAGAGAAGGGGGAGTAGCACAGGCGTGTGTGTCCCGTTACTGGAATGAGAAGTGAAGGGAATCTCAGTCATCTCCCCTCAGCCCATGTCTCCTGCCAGTGCTGCTCTGACGGATCTAACCGATAGGCGTGAAAGACAGGAATACTGACACAATACTTCCCGTAAACACTTTTTTATCTCTTCATACAATCAATTTGAATTAAACCTCAATGAAATAGGAAATAAACCCCTCTTGTTAGACAAACCGCATCTTGCCAAACCCCAAAACCAACAAAGTCAAAACTTAATTAGCATTTTAGACATTGACAATTTCAGTCTTTCTCTCTGATGTACTTGTTACCGGGTAGAACGAGCAAATGTTCTTCCCCTTCACCCGGGAAGCGTGATGGGAACATGGCCATGAAAAATAAAATGATGGCTAAATTCCCTGTCAGGTTGCGGTAATGTGATTTGAAGAGGATGTTGTAATTCTGAGTCAGTCGAGAAGGGACTGGATACGTCCCAATCGGCCATGCCAGCGCCGGCCTGGGAGTTAATTGAAGTGATAAACTGCCCACCATCTGCCACTGGAGAGCTTTTTCCCTCAGCAAAGCTCTCTGTTTGCTGGGCGCATTGATCCCTGCTAATTCCACGGGAGATATTATTAGAGCCCGCTGGGCTTTCTGGACAGCACTAACAGCTAACGGAGGGGAAGGGAGCTGTAGTGCGGCTTCATCCTCATCACCCTCTCTTCCTCCTTCCCCCGTGGACTCTGGAACAAGGCTCTCCGGTGTCGGTCAGCCCTCAACGTCTTTGGGCCGGCAACAAATGAGCTTCGACATCTCGCCTTCCCAGGCAGCTCCGAGCGGTTTGACCCAAACCAACCCATCTGTTCCTGGCTGTACATTACATTGTTCATCTTCTCTCTCTGTGTTACTATATTTGCGTTGCTATAGGCTACAAAAGGTCACGTCAGAAGGACAGTGAAGCTATCAATTCCCTTCAAAAATGCAATTCTTCCTGCTGCATTTCTGTAGGTTTGCAAGTTTGTGTCATTTGGTATTGAAGCAACCACACGTTGGATCGAGGTGTCATAAAAAGGTCATGTCATTTAAAAAAAAACACAAATAATGAATGTGAATATATAATATGCCACTTCCAGCATGATTTTGTGGCACAGTCGATGCCACTCAGGGCTACGGGCCAGAAGGTTGAGGATTCGCGGACCACCACGGACGAGCTCACTTTACCTGCCTGTTACAGTACATTACACTACGGTCAGGGGTTGGCTGCAGATGATCAGCTAAGGGGGAATCATATTGATGCTATGTAATTATATCAAATATATGCAATGAAGTTTCCGCCAACAGGTTTCAGTGCCAATGCGCCACACAACCAATAAACAACCGACTTTGGGCGCTTCAACATTGTGGCTTTCGTTTTCAACACCACAGTCAAGTAGGCTATGCCAATCTCAACAAACAGAAGATACATCCCTCCCTACCTTTTAACCAGTTTCGAAGGCTTGGCTTGACAATCTCCGAATGTCATTAAACTTTTGCGTGTTTTGTAACAGATGCCGGGCACATGTACCCGGAGCCAGAGAAATCATCCAGAAAAGCGTATTGTTTTGTGGCACTCAGTTAAATCACCGTCTTTTACGCCAGCGATAAACACACCAAAAGCCTGGGACGCATTACAGGACCGGGAGGAATTCAGATTCGGGGGGAGACCCGTTGCTGCATCCTGAGCTGGAGCTGTTTATTTGTCCGGAGTGCCACAGTTCCCCTTCGCCCCCTCCATCTCCCCCCTGTTTGATTACGCCCCTAAAGGGGCCATTTCTCATTTTGTGTCTCTTGCGCCGAGGTTTTGGCCAGTCGCCCTGCCTCATGTTTCTACTGGAGTGAAAAGACGCCTCCGTGTTGGTGCCAGGAGTCTTTGGTGCCAGGCCTGCCCACTTTAGCACGGCTTTGTCTGTCCCTTAACTGTGAAGACCGGTCTACCAACACTGCTTAGGAACACAAAAAGAATAAACTCCTCTTGGCACCATTTGGTACCTGGTACCAGATTGTTACAGATGGTGTTGGACTTGGATCCTTTGGAGTGAGTTCCAGAAGGGACATTGGGAAAATGGGCTCTGTTTTACAGCAGCTATTGTTGCTATCTACTGTACATTGCTATGCAAGTGAACAGGTTCAGCACTTTTACTGAATTCAGTCTGTTGTAATTACTTACCATGTCAGGGGTGCCATTAGTTTCTCCCCAGGACACTGTTAGTGGGGACAATGACGAGTTCAACGGGACACTGGGTGAAGAGTACTGTATGTAACCACACTTCTCAGCTTTGATGTCTCAGGTCTCTGATGTTCAGTGTAGCCTGGTAACTGTCTACTCTGCTTTGATGTCTCAGGTCTCTGATGTTCAGTGTAGCCTGGTAACTGTCTACTCTGCTTTGATGTCTCAGGTGTCTGATGTTCAGTGTAGCCTGGTAACTGTCTACTCTGCTTTGATGTCTCAGGTCTCTGATGTTCAGTGTAGCCTGGTAACTGTCTACTCTGCTTTGATGTCTCAGGTCTCTGATGTTCAGTGTAGCCTGGTAACTGTCTACTCTGCTTTGATGTCTCAGGTCTCTGATGTTCAGTGTAGCCTGGTAACTGTCTACTCTGCTTTGATGTCTCAGGTCTCTGATGTTCAGTGTAGCCTGGTAACTGTCTACTCTGCTTTGATGTCTCAGGTGTCTGATGTTCAGTGTAGCCTGGTAACTGTCTACTCTGCTTTGATGTCTCAGGTCTCTGATGTTCAGTGTAGCCTGGTAACTGTCTACTCTGCTTTGATGTCTCAGGTCTCTGATGTTCAGTGTAGCCTGGTAACTGTCTACTCTGCTTTGATGTCTCAGGTCTCTGATGTTCAGTGTAGCCTGGTAACTGTCTACTCTGCTTTGATGTCTCAGGTCTCTGATGTTCAGTGTAGCCTGGTAACTGTCTACTCTGCTTTGATGTCTCAGGTCTCTGATGTTCAGTGTAGCCTGGTAACTGTCTACTCTGCTTTGATGTCTCAGGTCTCTGATGTTCAGTGTAGCCTGGTAACTGTCTACTCTGCTTTGATGTCTCAGGTCTCTGATGTTCAGTGTAGCCTGGTAACTGTCTACTCTGCTTTGATGTCTCAGGTCTCTGATGTTCAGTGTAGCCTGGTAACTGTCTACTCTGCTTTGATGTCTCAGGTCTCTGATGTTCAGTGTAGCCTGGTAACTGTCTACTCTGCTTTGATGTCTCAGGTCTCTGATGTTCAGTGTAGCCTGGTAACTGTCTACTCTGCTTTGACACAGCTGATTCTACATGAACGGCTCTACCTGGCACTATCTAGAGAAAAGTGTACAGTCCACCCTTTGTTCATTGTCCAATGGGGATTCTGGGGATCCCCTAACATCAGGTCAGATTCATCTGCGAGGTCCATCATGATGGTGAGACAATTAGGGACATGTCGTAACTTTGGAGCTGGGGGTCCGGGGCCCCTCGGGCCTCTGGAGGGACCTAAGAGCCAGGAGGGGGTTGAGACACCCTAGGCTTATTGATGGCTCAGTGGGGAGTCTGGAGATGTGATCACTTTTCGAGTTGAGTCAGGTAATTGAGGCTCCAGCTGCTCCAAGGGGTTGACGTGGTCATTAGCCTTGGGGGAGATGGGGATGGGGGTCCAGGCTCTAAGAGGGTCTGGGAAAGCCTCTTCATTCAGACCAACCTTTCAGCCTCATCAGAGCTGCTGGCTCATTAGAGCAGCCACTGAGACCAATCAATAGAGCCATTAACCAAGTGCAGCAAACAAATGGATTTAACTGGCCGTGATTGGTCAGCACTGCTTCGCTTATAGAAACTCGAAGCTCACCCTCTCTCTGTGTTGCCCTCTCTCCGCCTCGATTTTCTCACATCCCCCCTCTTTCACGTTCTCTATCTTCCACCGTTGCACTCTCTCTTCCGTCGTATAAAGGCAGAGAAAGGTATTGCAAATGTTCAACCTTTTAAGCCTGTCTATACCCAGTCCCTTGGTGTAATAGAAATGGGAGAAAATGGGCCTCCCTTTTGTGCCTGAGGGACTTGTGTAGCTCCTCAGTCATACCGACAATAAGCCCACCTGGCACTCCCAGCTTCCTTTAACCTGCTTTGTCAGAGAAGCCACAGAGCACTCACCTGCAGGTCTTTGATCCACTACCGGGTCTCCCTTTTCTTTTATGTTCATTTGCTTATTCCACATTAACCACTGTTACACACTATATTCAGTTATTGTGGATAGTTTGTTTAAAACGTTCACATGTTTTTGTCAAGAAGAACGATTTCCCTTGTAATCCTGTTGACAGGGACATATCTCAAATCGGGCTTCCCGGCGGGACTTTGCTAATGCAGGAAATGACCACATTGACCATGTTATTTTTGTGAGGCCTGTTTGATTGAGTTCGGACATGTAAAGTTGTACGCCCGTTCAGTTTTTTCCCCCGGGATCACTTCTTCACTCGCGCACAAGAGGGAGGCTCGCTCGGCTGTGTGCAGATCAAATACACCGACAGAAACGCCGACTGGAACACCGACTAAGCTAATAATTCGAAAGGTGTTTTAATTGGCGTACGCATACTTCGATGTTGACCTTACGCCGATTAAAGTAAGCAGAGCAAGGTGTTTACAGGACTATTTCCATACTCGGCCTACTGCCATAATCAGCTTAATATCGAATTATGTAAACGTGCTCATTAACATGAGCGAGGGGAGGGGGGTGCTGACAAAGGGAAAAAAAGCCACATTTTTCTAAAAGCGCAGTGCTTGCAAACCTTACTAACACACTTCAAAAGGAAGTATAAAAAATTCATCACCGAGCAACAGTTTGGGTAAATTAAATAATTGAGTTGTCGTGCTATTCCCCAAGATTCTGTTAAAGAGCCATATAGCTGAGTGAGAACGAAAAATCAACGGCTTTCATCCCCTCCCCTCCTCCTCGTACACATGGTCTTTTCTCGCGTGAGCATGTTTGCATTTTGTGCTTCCTTTGCCAGTGATCTGATCAGTGGGTTTGATATCATATGATTGATGGGGGGGGTGATCAACTGGGGCCAGGAGGGAAGCCTGGATGCATTTTCCAAACAGTTGAACAGGGCTTACATCTGTCTTGAAAGGGGAGGAGCTTGCGATACTAGAGAGAGAGAGAGACTTTTGATTGACAGCTCTCTTCCCAAACACTGAAGTCAATAGAGGCAGTGAAGAGGAGACCCTGCAGGACAAGGGGGCCATTGAGCCCACCAGTGATTGATGTTAATTGATGGAGTGGAAGCCGGGGCGAAGGAGCGTGGTGGAGATGTGTTTGGGACCTGAACCCTCCACACCCCTTTACCCAACGTGGTGAAACACGGACACAATAGACCTATTGGGTGCAATGCCTGAACCCTGGAATTGTTGCCTGACTTTTAACAAAGGAGGCAGGGTCCGGGATGGTCGTAGGGTGATATAAATGGGTGTTTGTCAGAATGCAGAGTGTAGCAGTGCAAGTCGTTACAGCCAAGCCCTAGAATTCCCCCTCCTCTCCCATAGTTTTTTTTCTTCTCTCGAATTCCCAGCAAGGGCCTACAAGCGACACTACACATTCCTGTCCTTTCATGGAACCAATTGAAAGAGAAACTTCACTTTTCCAAACACATGCCCCAAAGGAGAAATCTCGACCAGATATCCGAGCCAGATGTATATGTGTTTTAGTGTTCGCGCCGCGATACGTAGTGGGAGCGTTGAGGAGCTGCCATTTGGGAGCAAGTAAGGACAAATTTCCGTATGTGATATTTGCACGTTGCACCCATCAGACTATGACAATTGTATTACCATGGAACGAATATCATCATTGGTCCTGTGGCGGTTGCTGCTACCAGTCCTACATTCACCTCTGTACTACCACTACTAAAACAACGTACCATATTCAACAATAGCAGGATAATGAGGAGCACAATTGATATTTACATATTCATTCCTCATATCAAAGGCATTTTCTTTCACCACGCGCTTGGTCATGATATGCATCATTTTCTGCTCTCTTTCTCCCTTGAAGATTCAACATCCAACCTGTTGGTATTTCCCGTTCTCTCTTGCAGTCATCATTTCAAAGATATTTTCCACTAGAGGGGGGGCTTGTAGCGCAAACCTAGCTGCCGTTTCGTTCCAGTCGAGTATATGCATTACAAGGTTGAGTCTAGGTTGATGCCGTCCTCTGTAGTGTCAACTAGGGAAACTGATGGAAGCATGGAAGCCGGTCTATAAGGGGAAAGGGGAAAATGGAGGCGAGAAGAAAAAAAAACGAGAGGCTGGCTGCCGTAGCCTCTGAAATATTTAACCCAAACTAAATTGGAGAGCACGTCCCATTTCAGGATTCCTCAACCTCAGGAGAAAAAAAAACCCAGACCAGATCAAAGGCTCCTGCGCTTTTCCCTCAGGAGACTGATATAAAGTGGGAGAAGGAGAGAGGGAGGAAGGGAAGGGGGAGAGAGAGAGAGGGGAGGAAGAGGGAGAGAGATGAGGGGGGAGAGGGAGGAAGGGAAGGGGGAGAGAGAGAGAGGGGGAGGAAGAGGGAGAGAGATGAGGAGGGGGGGGGGAGGGGGAGAGAGAGAGAGGGGAGGAAGAAGGAGAGAGATGGGGGGGGAAGGGGAGAGAGGGAGGTGGAGGCAAAGAGAGAGAATTAGCGAGACAGGGAAAGAGACAGGTGCAGGGAGAAGTAGGGAGAGGCAACAGTAGAGAAAATGGGAAGCGTAGAGAGGAATGGCATTATGAGCGAGCACATGTGGCAGGGTCTGTGTGTGTATCCACCCTGTCTTCTCGTTAGTCAACCCACTCTGTATGGGACGCACACAGCTGGTTGTCCTTTTACACACAGCCCAGTCCAGGGGTCAGAGGCCACAGTCATGCCTGACCTGGAACCTCCTTCTTCCACTAAAGATGGGGAGAGTAATGAGGGTGAAGGTTACAGTGTAGCTTCTCTCAGACCAGCTGTCCTGTGCTACAGAGCGTTTCTCGAAGCCCTATTTTTCTCCCCCCAAATCCCTATACTGTATCTGTGGATGGATACCCCTCCATTGTGGATGGACACCCCACCCCCGTGGATGAATACCCCACCCCTGCGTACTTTGCCTCATACATACTCTACCTATCATTCTCCGGCCCATAGTGTCTCTCGCTCCCTCTTTCTTTCTTTCTCTCTCTCTCTCTCTCTCTACCTTAAAAAACACACTCACTCTCTCTCTCTACCTTAAAAAACACACTCACTCTCTCTCTCTTTACCTTAAAAAACACACTCTCTCTCTACCTTAAGCACACCCCAGCCAGTAGTCTCTCTCTCTCTCTCTCTCTCTCTCTTTACCTTAAAAAACACACTCTCTCTCTCTACCTTAAGCACACTCCGGCCAGTAGAGTGAGTCTCTCTCTCTCTCTCTCTCTCTCTCTTTCTTTCTTTCTTTCTTTCTTTCTTTCTTTACCTTAAGCACACTCCGGCCAGTAGTGTGTGTCTCTCTCTCTCTCAAACACACACACTCTCTTTCTCTCTAGTGAGTGACATCTCCAGCTCATTTCATAATCTGGCCCGGGCCACCCTCCCCTCGCTCTCCAACTCCACTCCAGTCAATTAAAAATCAATACAATACTCATCTCTAATCTCCCTCCTGTGGTCCTTTGATCCATGCCTCATTAGAAGCAGACTGGATCTACCTTTGCTGCCAGACGGCGCACACACACACACACACACCGCATATGCACAACGAATACATACACACACACATACAGCACGCAAGCAAGAAAGCACATACACACGGGCACACACATACACATAAACACACAGACACACATACACACATACAAACACACAAACCCCTCCCATCTCTCTCTCCCTGCTCTCTCTTACACAGTTCTGCATCATCATTCTTAAGAGGGCCATTCATGAATTCATTTCATCTCATCTTCTGAAAAATAATCATTGGAAGACATTTTGGTAGCACTCCACCTGTCTATGACCCAGTTTTCAACAAACCATCACTGTATATTGCATTATAATGCATTATAAATGTATGTATAGTAATTTTATTTTATTTATAAAGCTATAACCTTTGTGTTGTACAGCAAATATAACTATGACAATGGGTACTTTACATGCACACAATAATACAATTATTGTGGATATTCAGATTAATATAATAGTTACACGTTACACATGATTTACACGTTTTGCAACAAGAACGATTATAGAACGATTATAATCCTGTTTACGTGGACAGATCTGAAATCAGGCTACCCACGATGTTATTTCTGGGATGCCTATTTGATTCTTCAAATTATTATCCTAATAATTCAAATTATTTAATACGAAATATCTTTCACTTAGCAACCTCTATGACTTACCAAAAGTGGGTTAAGTACCACATGGTTGTAGTATTCACACCCCCCCCACACACACACACATACACACACCTCAGCCCCCCAAATGCTCTACTTTAAACCAGTCCTATCCACTGCATGACTTTTACCCACAATTCGTTCATAGCTTCTATCAGCACTCAGCAATAAAGAGGATGATGGGGTTAAAGGTCCATGCAAGGGCAGGTGTGTGTGTGTGTGTGTGTGTGTGTGTGTGTGTGTGTGTGTGTGTGCCCAGCATTCCAATGTGTGTCGCTAAGTGTGCAGTGCAACCCGGAGGACAAGCGTCGCCGGTAGTCCAGGGAGCAGGTGTGTCTAGCCCAGGTCTGAACTGATTCCATCTGACAGGTGATGGAGGGAATAAAAAGGTGGAGAGGAGACGTGTCTAGAATCCCTGACTACACGGAGGCCATGTTTGATCTCTTCATATTTTTTGGGACTATTTCTTGGGAAGGGGAGGATAAAATTAGGTTAGCGGCTCTGCCCTATTTCCCTAGACGATATGCCTATTTCCAGATCTATTTGAGGGTTAGGGTTCAGTCGGAGAGGGGAGAGAGAGAAAAAAAAGCACCCTTGTTTTTAGAAATGAGCATGGCTTCCTGTGTGTGGTGGGGTGTTGCTCGTCGCTGTACAGTTGTGTGTGTGAAAGAGAGGGATAGAGAGTGTGCGTGTGGTGGGTGTGAGCAGGAGGGAGTGTTGCCCAAGCAGCCAGAAACAGCTCTCTGATTGGGCGCCTCTCCATACTCCACCAGTTCTTGCGCCGCTGACTGGTTTACAGCACCAGAGGAGCCGGTGTTTTATCACCGGGCACATTTGGCGGCGCCATAGCGTTTCCTCATATCAGGAAGAGGATAATTTACATTAGTCTGGTGTAATATGTAGCCTAGTGTAATATGTAGTGTAATATGTAGCCTAGTGTAATATGTAGTGTAATATGTAGTCTAGTGTAATATGTAGCCTAGTGTAATATGTAGTGTAATATGTAGCCTCGTTTAATATGTAGCCTAGTGTAATATGTAGTGTAATATGTAGCCTAGTGTAATATGTAGTGTAATATGCAGCCTAGTTTAATATGTAGTGTAATATGTAGCCTAGTTTAATATGTAGCCTAGTGTAATATGTAGTGTAATATGTAGTCTAGTGTAATGTGTAGTGTAATATGTAGTCTAGTGTAATGTGTAGTGTAATATGTAGTCTAGTGTAATGTGTAGTGTAATATGTAGCCTAGTTTAATATGTAGTCTAGTGTAATATGTAGTGTAATATGTAGCCTAGTTTAATATGTAGCCTAGTGTAATATGTAGTGTAATATGTAGCCTAGTTTAATATGTAGTCTAGTGTAATGTGTAGTGTAATATGTAGTCTAGTGTAATGTGTAGTCTAGTGTAATATGTAGTTTAATATGTAGTCTAGTGTAATGTGTAGTCTAGTGTAATATGTAGTGTAATATGTAGCCTAGTTTTAATATGTAGCCTAGTGTAATATGTAGTGTAATATGTAGTCTAGTGTAATGTGTAGTGTAATATGTAGTCTAGTGTAATGTGTAGTGTAATATGTAGTCTAGTGTAATGTGTAGTGTAATATGTAGCCTAGTTTAATATGTAGTCTAGTGTAATATGTAGTCTCGTTTAATATGTAGCCTAGTTTAATATGTAGTCTAGTGTAATATGTAGTATAATATGTAGCCTAGTTTAATATGTAGCCTAGTGTAATATGTAGTGTAATATGTAGCCTAGTGTAATATGTTAATATGTAGTCTAGTGTAATGTGTAGTGTAATATGTAGTCTAGTGTAATGTGTAGTGTAATATGTAGCCTAGTTTAATATGTATTCTAGTGTAATATGTATTCTAGTGTAATATGTAGTCTCGTTTAATATGTAGCCTAGTTTAATATGTAGTTTAGTGTAATATGTAGCCTAGTGTAATGTGTAGTGTAATATGTAGCCTAGTTTAATATGTAGTCTAGTGTAATATGTAGTCTAGTGTAATATGTAGTGTAATATGAAGTCTAGTATAATATGTAGCCTAGTGTAATATGTATTCTAGTGTAATATGTAGTCTAGTGTAATATGTAGTGTAATATGAAGTCTAGTGTAATATGTATTCTAGTGTAATATGTAGTCTAGTGTAATATGTATTCTAGTGTAATATGTAGTCTAGTGTAATATGTAGTCTAGTGTAATATGTAGCCTAGTGTAATATGTAGCCTAGTTTAATATGTAGTCTAGTGTAATATGTAGTGTAATATGTAGCCTAGTTTAATATGTAGTCTAGTGTAATATGTAGCCTAGTGTAATATGTAGTGTAATATGTAGTCTAGTGTAATATGTAGTGTAATGTGTACTCTAGTGTAATATGTAGTGTAGTATGTAGTGTAATATGTAGCCTAGTGTAATATGTAGTATTATATGTAGTCTAGTGTAATATGTAGTATTATATGTAGTCTAGTGTAATATGTAGCGTAATATGTACTCTAGTGTAATATTCAGTGTAGTATTTAGTGTAATATGTAGCCTAGTTTAATATGCAGTGTAATATGTACTCTAGTGTTATATGTAGCCTAGTGTAAAATGCAGTGTAATATGTAGCCTTGTATAATATGTAGTTTAGTGTAATATGTAGTGTAATATGTAGCCTAGTGTAAGATGTAGCCTAGTGTAAGATGTAGCCTAGTGTAAGATGTAGTGTAATATGTAGCCTAGTGTAAGATGTAGCCTAGTGTTATATGTAGTGTAATATGTAGCCTAGTGTAATATGTAGCCTAGTTTAATATGTAGTCTAGTGTAATATGTAGCCTAGTTTAATATGTAGTCTAGTGCAATATGTATTGTAATATGTAGTCTAGTGTAATATATACTCTAGTGTTATATGTACTCTCGTGTAATATGTAGTGTAATGTGTACTCTAGTGTAATATGTAGTGTAGTATGTAGTGTAATATGTAGCCTAGTGTAATATGTACTCTAGTGTTATATGTACTCTAGTGTAATATGTAGTGTAATATGTAGCCTAGTTTAATGTGTATGTAATATGCTCTAGTGTTATATGTACTCTAGTTTAATATGTAGCCTAGTGTAATATGTAGTCTAGTGTAATATGTAGTGTTATATGTAGCCTAGTTTTAATATGTAGCCTAGTGTAATATGTAGTGTAATATGTAGTCTAGTGTAATGTGTAGTGTAATATGTAGCCTAGTTTAATATGTAGTCTAGTGTAATATGTAGTGTAATATGTAGCCTAGTGTAATATGTAGCCTAGTTTAATATGTAGTCTAGTGTAATGTGTAGTGTAATATGTAGTCTAGTGTAATGTGTAGTGTAATATGTAGCCTAGTTTAATATGTATTCTAGTGTAATATGTATTCTAGTGTAATATGTAGCCTAGTTTAATATGTAGTTTAGTGTAATATGTAGCCTAGTGTAATATGTAGTGTAATATGTAGCCTAGTGTAAGATGTAGCCTAGTGTAAGATGTAGCCTAGTGTAAGATGTAGTGTAATATGTAGCCTAGTGTAAGATGTAGCCTAGTGTTATATGTAGTGTAATATGTAGCCTAGTGTAATATGTAGCCTAGTTTAATATGTAGTCTAGTGTAATATGTAGCCTAGTTTAATATGTAGTCTAGTGCAATATGTATTGTAATATGTAGTCTAGTGTAATATATACTCTAGTGTTATATGTACTCTCGTGTAATATGTAGTGTAATGTGTACTCTAGTGTAATATGTAGTGTAGTATGTAGTGTAATATGTAGCCTAGTGTAATATGTAGTGTTATATGTAGTCTAGTGTAATATGTAGTGTAATATGTAGTGTAATATGTAGCCTAGTGTAATATGTACTCTAGTGTTATATGTACTCTAGTGTAATATGTAGTGTAATATGTAGCCTAGTTTAATGTGTAGTGTAATATGTACTCTAGTGTTATATGTACTCTAGTTTAATATGTAGCCTAGTGTAATATGTAGTCTAGTGTAATATGTAGTGTTATATGTAGCCTAGTTTTAATATGTAGCCTAGTGTAATATGTAGTGTAATATGTAGTCTAGTGTAATGTGTAGTGTAATATGTAGTCTAGTGTAATGTGTAGTGTAATATGTAGTCTAGTGTAATGTGTAGTGTAATATGTAGCCTAGTTTAATATGTAGTCTAGTGTAATATGTAGTCTCGTTTAATATGTAGCCTAGTTTAATATGTAGCCTAGTGTAATATGTAGTGTAATATGTAGCCTAGTGTAATATGTAGCCTAGTTTAATATGTAGTCTAGTGTAATGTGTAGTGTAATATGTAGTCTAGTGTAATGTGTAGTGTAATATGTAGCCTAGTTTAATATGTATTCTAGTGTAATATGTATTCTAGTGTAATATGTAGTCTAGTAGCCTAGTTTAATATGTAGTTTAGTGTAATATGTAGCCTAGTGTAATGTGTAGTGTAATATGTAGCCTAGTTTAATATGTATGTAGTAGTCCTAGTATAATATGTAATATAGTCTAGTGTAATATGTAGTGTAATATGAAGTCTAGTGTAATATGTAGTGTGTAATGTGTAATATGTAGTCTAGTGTAATGTGTAGTGTAATATGTAGTCTAGTGTAATGTGTACTCTAGTGTAATATGTAGTCTAGTGTAATATGTAGTGTAATATGAAGTCTAGTGTAATATGTATTCTAGTGTAATATGTAGTCTAGTGTAATATGTAGTCTAGTGTAATATGTAGCCTAGTGTAATATGTAGCCTAGTTTAATATGTAGTCTAGTGTAATATGTAGTGTAATATGTAGCCTAGTTTAATATGTAGCCTAGTGTAATATGTAGTGTAATATGTAGCCTAGTTTAATATGTAGTCAAGTGTAATATGTAGTCTAGTGTAATATGTAGTGTAATGTGTACTCTAGTGTAATATGTAGTGTAGTATGTAGTGTAATATGTAGCCTAGTGTAATATGTAGTATTATATGTACTCTAGTGTAATATGTAGCGTAATATGTACTCTAGTGTAATATTCAGTGTAGTATTTAGTGTAATATGTAGCCTAGTTTAATATGCAGTGTAATATGTACTCTAGTGTTATATGTAGCCTAGTGTAAAATGCAGTGTAATATGTAGCCTTGTATAATATGTAGTCTGGTGTAATATGTAGTGTAATATGTAACCTAGTGTAAGATGTAGCCTAGTGTAAGATGTAGCCTAGTGTAAGATGTAGTGTAATATGTAGCCTAGTGTAAGATGTAGCCTAGTGTTATATGTAGTGTAATATGTAGCCTAGTGTAATATGTAGCCTAGTTTAATATGTAGTCTAGTGTAATATGTAGCCTAGTTTAATATGTAGTCTAGTGCAATATGTATTGTAATATGTAGTCTAGTGTAATATATACTCTAGTGTTATATGTACTCTCGTGTAATATGTAGTGTAATGTGTACTCTAGTGTAATATGTAGTGTAGTATGTAGTGTAATATGTAGCCTAGTGTAATATGTAGTGTTATATGTAGTCTAGTGTAATATGTAGTGTAATATGTAGCCTAGTGTAATATGTACTCTAGTGTTATATGTACTCTAGTGTAATATGTAGTGTAATATGTAGCCTAGTTTAATGTGTAGTGTAATATGTACTCTAGTGTTATATGTACTCTAGTTTAATATGTAGCCTAGTGTAATATGTAGTCTAGTGTAATATGTAGTGTTATATGTAGCCTAGTGTAAAATGCAGTGTAATATGTAGTATTGTGTAATATGTAGTGTAGTGTAATATGTAGCCTAGTGTAATATGTAGCCTAGTGTAAGATGTTGCCTAGTGTAAGATGTAGCCTAGTGTAATATGTAGGCTAGTGTAATTTGTAGCCTAGTGTAATATGTAGTGTAATATGTAGCCTAGTGTAATATGTAGTGTAATATGTAGCCTAGTGTAATATGTAGTGTAATATGTAGCCTAGTGTAATATGTAGTATAGTTTAATATGTAGTATCCAGTCAATCCCTGATAAATGTAATGGCTTGGGATTTGTTTTGAGTATATGCTCTGGAGCTACCCAAAACACTGAGAGAGAATGTGTTTCAGTGTGGACCAGTGAAGTGTAGCGTACTGAACAGTGTGTGCACTTATACGATGTGCACACTGTCTTTTTTGTCGTAATTCTCTTCAGATGTGCAGCAGAAGGAATAGACTGTACTGTACATGTCTTCCTCATTTGCACAATTTGTTCTCTTCCTTCGTCCCCCCCATGCACTGTTATTTGTGTCTGCTCTAAAACGGTCCATCTCCGGGGGCAGATTGAAAGATATGTTCTTGGAAGGGTGCTGTGGCCAGAAGGCATTCAGGCCGGTGTGAAGACAGCGCTCCACGCCATGGCCAATTAACCTGCCAGTTGGCCTAATGGGCTACCGGGAGTCCGGGGCTAGAAGGCGGATTTCTAGGAATCTTCCTTGAAGTGTTATCTCTGTAGAGTGGAGTGTGAATGATATAGATTTAATCCTATTCTAGAATTAACCCTGAATGCAGTTATGGAGATCGGATTTGCAAGATGGTACTTACCCTTACAATGTTGTATTATATTTTAAACCATCTGGTCCTCTCAGACATCCCCAAGGCTTTAGGGGTTGATTTGGGACTTGGCCAATCCGAATCAAGACCAAGACCGGGAGGGGGACAAGGGGTCCGAGACCGAGTCAAAACCGAGAACAGAAGAAATGCGAGTCCAATTCAAGACCACGATTGTCATTTTGTCAAATCGCCATCATGATGAGAGTTCAAAATGTTTCGATTGGGAAATGCTTAGCCTAATGATTGTGTTTTTTTTTTTTTGTATTCTTATGATTGGGACCTACTGGCTTTTTATGTTAGAGTGAATGGGCTGTTTATCCTTTAACATCATGCTGTGTGTGACTGCTGTCTTTCCATCGGCTCTATCCAGTTGTGTAATGGTACCTGGAGAAGTGAGTTACAGGTATTCCTATAGATTGTCACGCTCAAAATCATAATAATAAAACAAATTTGAGACCAAAAAGATCAAATGTAAGTCCACAACAATGCTTCAACCACATCAGGTGACCATTTTTGAGGTCTGGGGAAAATCTAACAAATATTTCTGGGGGAATGTGTAGTGTCCCTTTAATTCAAATGAGCAAAACAAATGCCATCCCCATTGATTCTTATCAGCATGCTATCAGATATTTAAAGAAGTTATCATTCTGTCAGGTAGACTTTTCATTTAATTGTGAAGATTTTTTGTTGTTGAAAACCCTTTAGAAAACAGTGCGTGATGACTGAATTGCACATTGCAAATAGCTTACTGAACAAGACTTCGGACCAAACTTGATCAATACCTGGTTTGAACACATACCCATTGTTGCCTTAGTTACCCTTTACTGGTAGTTATCATACATTGAACTGTTTTTTCCCACCTACCCTACCGGCTACCGATGTCATTTCGTGAGCAGCTCCATGCAACAACCAGTTGAGACCTGTGCGCTCTTGCTGCCTGCAGAAGATATTCTGCTGAAACTAGGCTGTGTGTGTGGCGCGCATGTGAATATATTTTCCACGTGCCTTGCGAAAGTGAAGGCTACTTTGTGCATGATTTCTCTATTGTACTACATAATTGATAAGTCCTATACCTCCACCACGCTGCTTTGATGTGGATCAGAGGGGATTAAGAAGTGAGTAGGAGCAAAGCCCACTGAAAAAAAACTAGGTATATGGCCTGCGTATAGCCTCCAATACACCACTGGCCCTTTGTGTTTGACAAAAAGTGAACTCTCCTACGTGAGTGCAGGCTGGTATTATGGTTGTTGTTCTTTCAGCATCATGAGCCTGTTACACACTGAAGCCCTAGGTCAAATAGGTTTCCCACTGTACTAACCTGTCACACACTGAAGGCCTAGGTCCAAATAGGTTCACCACTGTACTAACCTGTCACACACTGAAGGCCTGGGTCCAATAGGTTCGCCACTGTACTAACCTGTCACACACTGAAGCCCTAGGTCCAATAGGATTCCCACTGTACTAACCTGTCACACACTGAAGGCCTAGGTCCAATAGGATTCCCACTGTACTAACCTGTCACACACTGAAGGCCTGGGTCCAATAGGTTTCCCAGTGTACTAACCTGTCATACACTGAAGGTCTGGGTCCAATAGGTTTCCCACTGTACTAACCTGTCACACACTGAGGTCCAACAGGTTCGCCACTGTACTAACACGTCACACACTGAAGCCCTAGGTCCAATAGGTTTGCCACTGTACTAACCTGTCACACACTGAGGTCCAATAGGTTTGCCACTGTACTAACCTGTCACACACTGAAGCCCTAGGTCCAATAGGTTTGCCACTGTACTAACCTGTCACACACTGAAGCCCTAGGTCCAATAGGTTCGCCACTGTACTAACCTGTCACACACTGAGGTCCTAGATCCAATAGGTTCGCCACTGTTCTAACCTGTCACACACTGAGGTCCAATAGGTTCGCCGCTGTACTAACCTGTCACACACTGAGGTCCTAGATCCAATAGGTTTGCCACTGTACTAACCTGTCACACACTGAAGCCCTAGGTCCAATAGGTTCGCCACTGTACTAACCTGTCACACACTGAAGCCCTAGGTCCAATAGGTTTGCCACTGTACTAACCTGTCACACACTGAAGCCCTAGGTCCAATAGGTTTGCCACTGTACTAACCTGTCACACACTGAGGTCCTAGATCCAATAGGTTCGCCACTGTACTAACCTGTCACACACTGAAGCCCTAGGTCCAATAGGTTTGCCACTGTACTAACCTGTCACACACTGAAGCCCTAGGTCCAATAGGTTTGCCACTGTACTAACCTGTCACACACTGAAGCCCTAGGTCCAATAGGTTTGCCACTGTACTAACCTGTCACACACTGAAGCCCTAGGTCCAATAGGTTTGCCACTGTACTAACCTGTCACACACTGAAGCCCTAGGTCCAATAGGTTTGCCAGTGCACAAACATGTCTATAATAAAAATAGAGACGTACTATTTCCCCCGGTCTCCCTTTACTAATAGTGGGTTCACAACTTTCCAACAACTTCCCCCACTCTTCTCTACCAATGAATCAAAGAAATTCGGACAAAGTTTGAGGATTTTTTATCAATGAAAGTAAAGGACAGTAATCTTACGAGTGAAGTTGGAAACCCATGTTTCAATAGGCGGGAAGATATTTATGTTTCAATTAAGGAGTATAGATATTTTTACTCTGCTGGTCTCGAGACCACGACCGAAATTGGTATCTCTGAGGTGTCCGGAAGGTGAACGCTCGGTGCATGTGGAAGTACAATGCTTCTGGGTGGAAGCTGTGATTCATTTGATCTTTCGCTAAATCGATTGATCCTCTGCAATGCTAGGGAGCCACACTAGACAGCATGTTACGGTACAGTACAGTCTGCAAAAAGCCTATGAAGTTCTGCCGAAACAGTTGGAACTTTTCCCTAGTAACACGTTGGACAGTGATTTGCCAGCGAGTGTTACGAAAGACAGCGTGGCAGCGGCGGTGTTTTAACGAGCTGTGTGGCACAGGCAGCTTGGGTAGGGAGCCTGGGTAATGAGCCCTAGCCCTGGCACACGCACCACCATGAGAGCGTCTGTCTCTTGTGGGTACCCATGCCTGCCTGTGTGTCATTGAGCTACGCTGCCAAGCCCTGCTGCCTTTGGAGCCTATCTGAGCAGCTTCGGATCTGAGTGCACTGCCACTTGCCGTTGTCTTTCCCTTCCTCTCCTTAGAAGATGTTTTTTTGGGGGTCAAAAGACGAGAAAGCGAAACATGCCCAAAATATCAATCAGTAAATAAATAAACAAACAGGAGAGAAAAGGCAGCACCAAGCGGTAGCTGCCGTTTGATCGTAGTGACTCACGTTTGGCACCCTCGTCTAGGAAATGTAATTCAGAGTTCTTCGCTTCTGCCCTGACACTTTCGCCGCGCGGTACATTTCCTCGGCCCGGGCTCCTCTTGCTCCTTCCAGCCAGGCAGTTCCCACCTGCACCATGAGGCCTTGTTGCTCTGTGAAAGATTGAGCTGTCCACAGCAGGCAAACTAGCCGAGCGCCACACGCAGAGAGCGAGCATGTTGCAGCAGCTGTCTGGATTCAGCACGGGGAGACACTTCATTAGATCCAATCAGCAGGGCCCAGGAAATGAGAGAGGAGGAGAGGCAGAGTGGATGGAGGACAATGTTTGCCCTCACTACTATAAGTCGCTCTGGATAAGAGCGTCTGCTAAATACTATTTTTGAAGGGTAAAATGCAAGTAAGTCGACTGACGTGTATATGTGAACAGTGATTCTATTGGTTTGTTAATTTACGACATCCCTCAGCCTCAAACACTCAATGTTTGGCTCAGTGTTTGTGGGAATAACTCAAGGTAAACCTAATATAAAGCAAATGTTTGTAAGTACCCCTAAGGCTTTATGACGCTCAACAGAAACCATTTCCCCTTGTTTCTATATGCCCATGAATCTCTCATCTCTTTTTTCGTTGTTGTAATAAACATCTCTGACGCCACTCCAAATGTGACATTTGGGAGACGACTGCGAGCAGCTTGCGCGTCTGAGCTCAGAATTCCAGTCCTCCGGCGAGGAGAATGCTGACAGATGGAGTGCTTGGATGCTGTCAGGACAATTAGAGCCTACTTCATCTAGCTGCCCGATATTGACCGCGGCCAGTCATAACCTTTATGACCACTTGGTATTGAGAAGGAAGCGTAGTCGTGAGTGCCGTTGGTGTGCTCGGGTGTCTGGCGATGGACATTGTGCACACACACCATCCCTTTATGCTTTTGGGTGCTTTGGACCTGAGTGGTATTGGAGAGAGGAGCTGTAATTATCACAGAGACTGGATGGGGCTGCGGAGTCACCGTACGATCCTCCTCTCTTCTCCCCTTTGCCCGATCCCTGTACTTGGCTGTGGAATGGAGGTCAGAGGCAGAGAGCTGTTGCCGGTCCCCAAGCGGAGCATGAATGGCCTCATTGAGAGGCGTGTTATGGGCCAGCGTGAGTGGTTTTAGCCCTTGTCATTAATTTGTAGCTGAGGCGGCTGGGGGCTGGAGGCCGGTGGGGGTGGGGGGTGGGGGTGGCGTGGGCTCCAGGGGTTTTCATCGGCGGTTAATAAGAGCACAGCAGGAAAATGGAGTGCCCCAGCATCCCTGACCCCAGACCTGCTGCTCCACTGTGCCCTTGTCCTCCTCCTTGATTAACACAGTGGCTAAATGATGCCCCCCCAGTTTACACACACACACCAGTGTTTCCCCTAGATTTTTTTTCAGCAGCGGTGGCAGTATTTTTATTTGTAAAAATGTTGTGGCTGCTGTTAAATGCAGATAGAGAAAACACTGAACACAAACACTTACACACCCCCATCCCTCCAGCCCCTCCGTCTGGACGGGAATCGATCGGCCAATCCCAGCTGTCTGTGAGTGACTCAGACTGTGAGGGGTTTTGGGGGTGGTGACCCGACATTGATCCACTCACCAGGACCCGTCATCTCTAGCTTCTCCAAGCCCCCCCCTAATCTCGATCATTGGGGCGGCCTAAGTAGCAAGTACCCCACCCACCTCTTTATTCCAGGTTCCCTCCGCTTCTCACGCTCTCTCCCGTCTCTCTCTTTCTCTACGCCAGTTCTCTTCCATCCCATACGTGTACAGTGGCATTAGTCAATAAGGCAGTATAGGCATGTGTCAAACAATATCAATGAAGGGACTCTAATAATCATCAAGCCAAGCAGCACAAATGATAACCCAAACCCTGACCATGCTCCTTATACATATAGACATGGGTTCATGTAGACATTTACAGATGTTGATACAGTACATTACCAAAGTGTGTCACGGTAATATGTTCCCTTTTTCCAACCCCTGTCTTGAGTTTCATAGTGTTCATTGTTGCTTCCTTTGGGTACCCCTCCCAGACAAGTTCGCCAAGAGTTCACTAGGGGTCACAGTGGTAATCCGAGACAAAGAGACCAAGATGCCCGTTGAAGATAACATTTCAACGGGCATGTGGTTTAGAGCACTGAGTTTCTGCAGTGTGTGTGTGTGTGTGTGTGTGTGTGTGTGTGTGTGTGTGTGTGTGTGTGGGGTGGGGGGTAGACTTACTCTCCTGGCATCGCTTGGAAGTACCGGACAGTAAACCATATTTTACTCTATACCTGTATTGATGCACAGACTGGTTTGGATTTTTACTTTACCTTACATAACTGTATGTCAATATTTGGTTTGTTGAATGTGATAACTGAGTGATGGCAATTGTCCGTTCTTACCACCAGTAAGAGACTGCTAACAGTTGATAATTGCTCATTTATTAGCAAGAGCTTTGGTTGTGCACATGTACTTTTTTTTGCCATTAATAGTGCTGTGAGGCAGTGCGGGTGCCAAAAGCACCCGCACTGCCCCTTGTGGCGAAGGTAAGAACTGCCATTCAATCCATTGAAAATATATAGCCAGTAACCATGTCTCCAGTAAGCCTGTTTGGGCTCCCGAGTGGCGTAGCAGTTTAAGGCACTGCATCTCAGTGCAAGAGGCATCACTACATTCCCTGGTTAAAATACAGGCTGTATCACATCCGGCTGTGATTGGGAGTCCCATGGGGCGGCGCATAATTGGCCCAGCGTTTACATCTCCATTTCTCCTTTGCCAAGAGAATCCATCCACCTGACAGGTGTGTCATATCAAGAAGCTTATTAAACAGCATGATCGTTACACAGGTGCGCCTTGTGCTGAGGACAATAATAGGCCACTCTAAAATGTGCAGTTTTGTCACGCAACACAAAGCCACAAATGTCTCAAGTTTTGAGGGAGCGTGCAGTTGGCATGCTGACTGCAGGAATGTCCATCAGAGCTGTTGCCAGATAATTCAATGTCAATTTCTCTACTATAATCCACTTCCAACGTCATTTTAGAGAATTTGGCAGAACTTCCAACCAGCCTCACAGCCGCAGACCACGTGTAACCACGCCAGTCCAGGACCTCCACATCCAGATTTTTCAACTGCGGGATCGTCTGCCATCAGCCAACCAGACAGCTGATGAAACAGCAAAGTATTTCTGTCTGTAATAAAGCCTCTTTGTGGGGAAAAACTCATTCTGATTAGCTTGGCTAGGTTCCACATGGCTACGCCCCTGCCCAGTCATGTGAAATCCATAGATTAGGGCCTAATTCGTTTATTTCAATTGACTGATTTCCTTATATGAACCGTAACTCAGTCAAATTGTCGAAAGTGTTGCATGTTGCGTTGATATTTTTGGTCAGTTTATATTTAATCAATACCATGGAAGAGTCAACTGGGGGTTGAACCGTAAATCATTGTAAAGCATGTGCGGTGCTCAGAGCCTGCTTGGCTACCTGTTTGCTCTCTGTCGCTGTTATGTGAGTAAAACCCAGTAAAAATATGTCCAAGAGCCTCAAAACACAACATTCTGAGGTTCAGAGCGACTCAGACAACATCCATCTTTATGTATGATGAGTCTCCCTCGGGGGGAAGTCAACGAATAAATACCTTCTTGCTTCCTTTCAAGTGTTTTGTTGTGTTTCTGTGGGATACTGTAGTATGTCGGTCGTACTAGCTGTCAGGACTGGACGGATCCGTAAGTCTTTTTTTTGTTCCTTGTTCCTCTCAGCTTTTGGTAACCTCGTGTATTTCAAGCCACGTCCGTAGTATTTGAGAGGTTCATGGAACATGTTAAGTTTAAAAGAGAAGAATGTTTGTGTTAACTGTTCGTTTCTTTGGATGAAAGCATTAGCCAACCGACTATTTATTATTACAAAAGAGGAGAGGAAGCCCCTTTCTCTCATTCTCTCTCTCTCCTTCCCCCTCCCTCCCATCCTCTGTCCCCTTGTTTCCTCTTCCCCTACTCAGTCAGAGCCGCTTTACCCCTTTCCCTCCCTCCCTCCCTCCCTCCCTCCCTCCCTCCCTCCCTCCCATCCTCTGTCCCCTTGTTTCCTCTTCCCCTGCTCAGTCAGAGCCGCTTTACCCCTTTCCCTCTCTCTCCCCCTCCCTCCCTCCCTCCCTCCCTCCCTCCCTCCCTCCCTCCCTCCCTCCCTCCCTCCCTCCCATCCTCTGTCCCCTTGTTTCCTCTTCCCCTGCTCAGTCAGAGCCGCTGTACCCCTTTCCCTCTCTTCGTCTG
Source organism: Oncorhynchus nerka (assembly GCF_034236695.1). Taxonomy (NCBI): domain Eukaryota; kingdom Metazoa; phylum Chordata; class Actinopteri; order Salmoniformes; family Salmonidae; genus Oncorhynchus; species Oncorhynchus nerka. The sequence goes on along the minus strand of NC_088419.1, from coordinate 52,321,532 downwards.
TCTAAAGCAGGAGTTACTCTTTGGTCCCGGCTCACCATTGATTCTCCCTGGCCTCCCGACACCATGTTGGCAAAGCAAAACATGTTTCACCTTCCGCCCGTCTAGGGGCTTGACAGGACTGCTTGTCTGGCACCCAGGGTTTGGACTATTTGGACCAATCAACTCCCTTTGGAGGTTATCAGTTCCCTTCGACCCCATTGAACATTGCCCCGCTTTAATCTTTCGTAACAGCTAATTGACGGCTTTGGGTCCCGTTGAGCCAACGGTGGTGAAACGAACAGGTGCCACTCGCCGTGAGCGATGCGTTCACTTTTTTGGTGGAGGGGTGATTGTTCTGCCCCACAACTGAAGGACTGCGTGTGAAATAGTTTCCATAATAGTTTGAACCAGTTCTGAGGGACTCCTGTGTTGAGTGTGGTTGAAAAAGCTGGCCATCGTTTCTGTTCCCCGTAATGTTTTCCACTACTTTCCTCTCTCTGTGTAGTGTTTCTTTTCTCCTCTGCCAATGTTGCTTGTCCCTCCTCCCCCCTTCGTCTGTCAGGCAAGAGAGTTCCTCTTTGATCCAAGCACACCTCTCAGATTAACAGGCTACCTAACCCGGCATTGAGAGTACAAACACAAAACATTGTGTGGAGGGTCCTGTCTCAATAAAAAATGCACCACCTCTTGCCCTGGCCAATCGCTGAGACAGCTCAACATGGGAAATCTGAATAGGCCTGAAAGAAAGGCACACTCTCACGTCCAGCAACGGAAACCAGAGTCCTTTGAAAACCAACATAATAGTCAATGCGTTTTCTTTGAGAGCTCTGTCATCCTGTCACTGAGCGGGGATAGTTCCAGCGAGATACCTGACAAGGGGTTTGTGTATGTGTGCATCTGTGAGTGAGAGTTTGTGTCTGGGTGTACGCGCAATGCCCTCTTGTGTGTCCTCGTGTGAGTTTGCGTTTACCTGCATGTGTGTGTTTGTGCGTCTCTGTGTGTGAGAACCTGGGAAAGCAGGCAGTGGGAGAGAGCAGCTTGAGTTACCCGGTAGCCCTAACTGTCAGCCCAGGGGGCCGGGGCCGCCCCGGCAGGCACTGTCTGCTGCCCCTGTGGGCAACTTGGAGACTCACTGAGACCCACCGCTCCGACAGCCACAATAGGATCCAGTTTCCTGGCCCCCACCTGCCGATACAGGCACAGATAACTTTGTCTCCCTGCTTGTATCTTTTATCTCACATCTGGGAGCCTTGCCTGGAAGCAGTGTGGTAACAACACTGGCTCCATTGTCCCTGGCCTTGTCACGACAAGGCTCCGGTTTCGGGCATGTCCGTGAAACACCGAGAGCCCCCCGCCGTCTGGGGTGCGAATCATCGCCGGCGGAAGGGGGGGGGGGCGTGATTGCACAACATGATAGGATGGCAGGACAGGGCTGGGAGGGGCAGAGCAGAAGAGAACAGGGCCTCATGGGTAAATGCAGCATGGGCGAATGGGGATAGGTGTCAGGTTAGGGGCGGAGAGCAGCACAAGGCCAGATGATAGGAAGTCTTATCCGCTGTGTGAACTTTGGCGACCGGGACCAGTTGGCACGTCGCAACGTGGTGTGTACCAATGAAATCTAGATGCCAGGTAACTGAGCTTTGCCCGTATACCCCACCATGGGAACCACCATACCCACATGGAAACCCACATGGTGCCTGGGAGATTAGATTAGAAGTAAGAGATAAGATGCTTGATATTCCTTGGATTACTGTCAATACTAATATCAGTACTTGGTACTAGTCACTGCAAGTAATGTGTCTAGTATCTCACATGATAGCACTCTTTGTCTCTCATGCACTGAATGTCCCTATCAGTAGCATTATACCCAGTACTAACAGAGCAAAAGGCCTAAGCATTCACATATTTAACACCAATCAAGTATTGATGGCGCTCCAATTGATAACAATGGCAATTCATCAAAATGCAATGATCTTAGGTGGAGAGTACGGGTGAAACATCTCTGCTCGTGTATGGACCTGCGTGGCAAATTGACAAATGACACAGACACATTCCCACTTAGAGGGAATATCTCCAGTCGTACTGGAGATTGAACCGTAAATCATTGTAAAGCGGGCGAGGCGCTCAGAGCCTGCTTGGTTGGCTACCTGTTTGATCTCTGTCGCTACCAGTTTGCTCTCTGGTTCAGACAACGTCTATCTTTATGTGTGATGAGTCTCCCTCACGGGGATGTCGACAAAATACCTTCTTCCTTCCTTTCAGGTGTTTTCATGTGTTTACGTGTGATATATATGCCTGCTGGAGGTATGTGTCGGTCGGACTAGGTGTTTGTTGTGATGACGTATCGTCTTCAGGACTGCATAGATATAGGGTCTTTTTTTCAACTTGCTCCTCGCAGATTTTGGCATTCAATGTCTCCCTGGTGTGTGTGTTTGAGAGGAATTATTCAAATATAAACTAAGATGGCTTTTATTCAAGAATGCATGTAAAATAATATATGTAAAAGACCTCAAGTATCGGTGCATGGAAAGTGTGATATGCGTGTTTTGAAATGTAAAGATTTCCCCATATAAAATAGAACAACATTTGTCAATATTGTCAGTTGCTACAGTGCATTCGGAAAGTATTCAGACCCCTTTCCTTTTTTCCACATTTTGTTACGTTACAGCTTTGTTCTAAAATAGATTGAATAAAACTTTCCTCATCAATCTACACACAATACTCCATAACGGCAAAGCGAAAACAGGTTTTTAGATTGTTTTGCAAAAAAACAAACAGAAATACCTTATTTACATAAGCATTCAGACCTTTTGCTATGAGACTCGAAATTGAGCTCAGGTGCATCCTGTTTCCATTGATTGTCCTTGAGATGTTTCTACAACTTGATTGGAGTCCACCTGTGGTAAATTCAGTTGATTGGACATGATTTGGAAAGGGACACACATGTCTATATAAGGTCCCACAGTTGACAGTGCATGTCAGGGCAAACACCAAGCCATGGGGTTGAAGGAATTGTCCGTAGAGCTCAGAGACAGGATTGTGTCGAGCCACAGATCTGGGGAAGGGCAGCAAAACATTTCTGCAGCACTGAAGGGCCTCAAGAACACAGTGGCCTCCACCTTTCTTAAATGGAAGAAATTTGAAACCACCAAGACTCTTCCTCGAGCTGGCCTCCCGGCCAAACTGAGCAATCGGGATGGAAAGGGCCTTGGTCTGGGAGGTGACCTGACAGCCCGCTTGGCGTTTGAGAAACAAGATTCTCTAGTCTGATGAAACCAAAATTAAACTCTTTGGCCTGAAGGAAACCTGGCAGCATCCCTACGGTGAAGCATGGTGGTGGCAGCATCATGCTGTGGGGTTGTTTTTCAGCAGCAGGGACTGGGAGACTAGTCAAGATCGAGGGAAAATGAACGGAGCAATGTACAGAGAGATCCTTGATGAAACCCTGCTCCAGAGCACTCAGGACCTCAGACTGCGGCGAAGGTTCACCTTCCAAAAGGACAATGACCCTAAACACACAGCCAAGACAACACAGGAATGGGTTCGGGACAAGTCTCTTAATGTCCTTGAGTGGCCCAGCCAGAGCCCGGACTAACATCTCTGGAGAAATCTTTAAATAGCTGTGCAGCGAAGCTCCCCAACCAACCTGACAGAGCTTGAGAGGATATGCAGAGAAGAATGGGAGAAACTCCCCAAATACGAGTATGCCAAGCTTGTAGCATCATACCCAAGAAGACTCGAGGCTGTAATCGCTGCCAAAGGTCCTTCAACAAAGTACAGAGTAAAGGGTCTGAATACTTATGTAAATGTGATATTTTTATTAACAAATTTGCAAAAATTTCTAAAAACCTGTTTTTGCTTTGTCATTATGGGGTATTGTGTGTAGATTGATGAGGGAAAACAATTTAACCCATTTTAGAATAAGGCTGTAACGTCATAACCAAATGTGGAAAAAGTCAAGTGGTCTGAATACTTTCCCGAATGCATCGTATGAGGGAAACAAACGTGTGACGTCATTGCTTGGTTGGAACTGAGGCTTGTAAAGCAATCGCGAGTGTAGTGCCTGAGCAAATGGACCCGCTGCCCTTACGAGTAGGGGGGTTATAAAAGTTTTGACTAATGATGTGATAGCACGGCAACAATTGAACCCGGAGAGGGAACTTTGCAAGTTGAGTAGGGAGTCCAGGGAGGAGAGTGAGCTTCTGGGCTGTTAGCGTCACCCAATCCCTCACCACTGGACTGTGCTAGTTCACTAACTCTATTAGCCTGCACTTTGCTAATGGTGTTAAAAAAGACAGAGGGCAGGCCGAGGAGAAGGTGGGGGCATGATACACTTAACTCCAAAGTGGATGGCATCATTATCATTTTGATTTAGCTTTGATGCTTCTTCTCTTCTCCCCCCTCAGCCCCCTCCCTCCCCTGCCCCTTAGCCAGTATGGCACAAAGAGCCCGGAGAAACTTGATAGGGATAAATTAGGAAAACAGACCTTGTTTTGTTTCTCCTTTTCTCCTTTTACAGGATTTCGCCGTAAGCGCCGTGTGTGTGCTGATATGTGCGTCGTGTCTGCGTACAAGTGAGTGTATCTGCGTACAAGTGAGTGTATCTGCGTACAAGTGAGTGTATCTGCGTACATAGTAGTTGTGGGCCTCTCTAGTTTGTTTTGATGTCTTCTCCTAAGCCAGGTGTGCTCCCGCCCCGCGATCTGTTCGCCAGCATGATGTCCCCGTCTTACTGCGAGACGAAATTGGCGTCCTGCAGATCTCACTACCGACAAAATCTCACTAGAGGCAAACCCCCTAGAGGACAGGATGTCAATGTCGTCTTGCATGGAGGCCGTATTTACCTTCTCCACTCCCTCTATGATAGGTGACTTAATGTGTTAAACTGCCATAAAATCCCCCACTTTGTCGAACATGAAAGTGAGCACATGCACATGGTGGAATTAGTGGGTTTAAGTTGGTTTTGAACCCTGCGTTTGTTTTTTGTTCTCCATCCTAAAGTCATATGTGAGAGTGTTTTCAGAGCACAGGGAACGTGTTTTGATTTTGGGATTTTTGGGGGGGGGGGGGGGCTAGAATTATGATTATTCAAGACTATTCCGTCAGTCAAATTGTGACGGACTCCAATGAACCAACCGTTTTGGTCCAAACTCAGAACTCAATCCGATAGCCGGAACTAGTGGATTGCAGTGTAGGGGCCACTTACTTTCATTTGTTTTCCCTTTTTAGTACATTACAAAAATAGTTGTTGACATTGACAAATGATATCGGCACGCGTCTTGGAGATAGATAGGCACAATAGAAACATCTTGACGTGAAGTCTGTCAAGTATGCTAGCTAGTATGCAAACTCGGCCCTATCCAAGGCCGAATGATGTCAAAAATCTAGTTTGCCGTCTTTCTTTTTCCTTTAAAAAAAACAAAACATGTTTAAATAGCTTAAAGCCTCATAAATCATGGCCTTGTTGAATGCAGTGGAGTCCTTCCCTGAGACTCGCGCACCGACTGTGCTGCTTCATCTTGACTTAAGCCTTTGACAGGCGCCTGATGTCTTGCCCTAAAACAAATAACTCCACGTTAAGCTCGATTGACTTTTTCCTTCGCCTCGTTAATCGGCACGTCTGTGTTGAAGGTGTATACGAAGCCCTGCACTTGGTTCATGTACAATAGCATTTCCTCTGTCGAAACCGTCCTGGACAGTTTGTGAGTTTTTTTGTTTTGTTTGTTGGCGTTGTGTGGTTCTCATGCTATAGCTGCAGTCATCGACTCTTTACTTCTGATTCGTTGGTACAGTGACAGAGGTCCAGTTACTCCTGAGGTCAAGGGTTATAGAAACCCTAGTCCCTAAACTCACCAACTCAGGAATATCCAATAACTCTGGCGGCTTGTAAAAGGTCCCGCTACTTTATCCCCTGTTGTCATCGTAAATAGATAACAGATTGGGATCCATAAACTGTGTAACTACAAAGGAAGGCGCAACAATAGGAGCAGGTGCTATGCAGAAGAACCCAGCAGCCATACTGTACATCTGCAGGTAGTAAATGTTGAGCTTAGGCCCACAGTAAAGTGCCAGATTTGACGACGCAAACTTAAGATATAGTAACGTAATATACTTATTTTTTTGGGGGGGGGGCTTTTAGATGTTCTTTTGCAATGCCTGACAAGAAGTCCCGGACTGAATCTGTGGATATTTCTTCTTCTGTTTATTCAATCAATACAAGTAAAAGGAGTCATGCTTTGGGAACAGGATTTGCTTCGAATGAATTTCACAGGTATATCTACCTTTAATATATTCCGGTTGTGCTTTAAGGAAATGCTGTCCCTGCGGCTTCTGTCTGGTCTTGCTGGTGGAGGACTGCAAAAACACAGGAACGCAGCCATTGTCTCTGCTATGCAGAGGTAAACTCATTGACCACTGCAGCAGTGGGTTGAGCTATTTTCCAAACAGCCCACAACAGAAGAACCGGTGGACAGAGCGAGTGTCCGTGGTGAATTAGTGGGAGTGTAATTTATCATGCCTCTGCCAATACCCATCCCCTTTGATCTGCGCCCCATCTGCGAGGGATGCGCCTGGCGTTTGGGAAGAGCGCTCACTTTCTCTTCCAATTATTCCCAAGCGGAGGGGGAGGGGGGTTGATGGAACTCTGTGGGCTAAAGAAGAGTGGTCCCCCACAGTCTTGAAAGGCATGGATTGCATTTGCCATTTAAATGCTACTTAGCCTTAAATCACCTGTGTTTGGCCCGAGGTGATATACTGGCAGGTGAGGGGGATGCTGCTGTGTGTGTGTGTGTGTGTGTGTGTGTGTGTGTGTGTGTGTGCGCGTGTGTGTGTGCGTGCGTACGTGTGTCAGCCGCCTCCCTCCCAAGGTGTGTGTGTGCTCAAGCATCCCCAATTAGTCTTCAACCGCCCCCATACACCATTCCCCCCACTCACCACTCCTCCCCTCCCGCTTGTGCAGACCACTCCTGGGTTTTCGATTGCACAAACTGTCACAGATGTGCTCTAGTTTTTGTTGTTGTTGTGTTCAGTGTTGTTGTTGCTGCCTCTGCTGTGTGCTGTTGCTGTGTGCTGTTGCGAGCGGGATGGAGGGATGTGGGGGGGGGGGGGGGGGAGATAAATAGTTTCCCATCAGATGAAGTGTAATTATTCCTCCCTTGTCTGGAGGAGTGTGAAATAGAAAAGAGGGAGCCTAGTTTCTCTCAGCAGATGCCAGCAGGTATGCAGAAGTAGTGTCTTCGCCGTCTCATTTACTAGCGAAGACTCATTGCTTCCACAATTATCACCGCGGTCGAGGTGGGAGCTCGCTGTGCTGGCAGCACAGGGGAGAGAGGGAAGAGAAATTGAAGGAGGACGAGTACTAAGAAACCTCCCTTGGTGGCAATGTGTTTTATTTCTTTTTTTAATCAAGAAAACAAGGTGTTTTTTGCATTCTTCCCCTTCAGAGCAGTAAAGCCCTCACTTGAAGTTGATGCCCGTATTGCAGGTTGAAGAATGCCACAACAGGTGTCATCACATGTGTAATAACATGTCATGACGACTCAAACAACCTTTGCGTAAAGCAACTGTCGTTACACTGTTATGAGGAGCATAGCTGAAAACGGTAACATGTGGCGTTGGCGTCAGCCATGTTGTCGTGAGCTGTCATAGCTGTCGTCATGTGATTTGATTGGTGTAATTTCGTGGTAACATTAGGGATGCGTCCCACTTACCTAAAGTGGCTTCGGGGTAATCTTCTGCTCCATGAGACTTATTGATTATTTTACGATAGCGGTGGTGCTTCAACTGGGCCGGGGATTGAGTTGGGCCGGTGAGCGAACGTTCTACCGCTTGAGTCCCGGCACCTCTCGGAGACGATTAGTTCTAAAACATGATGACTACCGGGACCTAAAAAGAATGGGCACCCACCCCTGCACCTATTTCAGTCCACTTCAAGCACTGGTTAGCATTACTATAGCTCTTTGACCATTATGCCTTAGCATAATAGCCTAGCCAGTATTTTTTGGAGCCTCTCAATTGTCTGTAAATTGGAGTCACAACCTATCCTCCATCATCATAGATTCCTCAAGTGCCTCATTGTAAATTCCCTTTCATGTTATTATTATTCACACTTTTACAGTAGACTTTTACAGTGGACCTTTACAGTATTGCAGCTCTGCAGTGGTTCTCCTCTGAAAACGAGGTGTCACAGTGTGAGTCGGCGTTCTTTCGGAACAGACAAAGACATGGAAATGCAATTAGCTTACGAGGCAGAGAGGGAGGCGCTGAGAATAGTCGTCTCCTCTCCCAGGCCTTACGCAGCAGAGCATCATGGGGGAAAGAGGGAAAAAAAGAGCACCATGTTAAGAGGGGGTGGATTCAAACACCGGCTCATGGTTAATTCAAGCCATACTGAAGGTAGAGCATGGTGCAGATAATTATAGCCCACACACAGAGGCACACACACACACACACGCACGCAAGCGTACTAGAGGTCGACCGATTATGATTTTTTCAACGCCGATACCGATTATTGGAGGACCAAAAATAAGGCTAATACCGATTAATCGGACAATTTTTTTATTTTTATTTGTAATAATGACAATTACAACAATACTGAATGAACACTTATTTTAACTTAATATAATACATCAATAAAATCAATTTAGCCTCAAATAAATAATGAAACATGTTCAATTTGGTTTAAATAATGCAAAATCAAAGTGTTGGTGTTCCTTTTAACATGAGTCTTCAATATTCCCAGGTAAGAAGTTTTAGGTTGTAGTTATTATAGGAATTATAGGACTATTTATCTCTATACCATTTGTATTTCATATACCTTTGACTATTGGATGTTCTTATAGGCACTTTAGTATTGCCAGTGTAACAGTATAGCTTCCATCCCTCTCCTCGCCGCTACCTGGGCTCGAACCAGGAACACATCGACAACAGCCACCCTCTAAGCAGCGTTACCCATGCAGAGCAAGGGGAACAACTACTCCAAGTCTCAGAGCGAGTGACGTTTGAAACGCTATTAGCGTGCACCCCATTAACTAGCTAGCCATTTCACATAGGTTACACCAGCCTAATCTCAGGAGTTGATAGGCTTGAAGTCATAAACAGCGCAATGCTTGAAGCAGAACGCATGAAAGTGCTGTTTGAATGAATGCTTACGAGCCTGCTGCTGCCTACCATCGCTCAGTCAGACTGCTCTATCAAATCATAGACTTAGTTATAACATAATAACACACAGAAATACGAGCCTTAGGTCATTAATATGGTCGAATCTGGAAACTATCATTTCGAAAACAAAACGTTAATTCTTTCAGTGAAATACGGAACCGTTCTGTATTTTATCTAACAGGTGGCATCCCTAAGTCTAAATATTGCTGTTACATTGCACAACGTTCAATGTTATGTCATAATTACGTACAATTCTGGCAAATTAGTTTGCAATGAGTCAGGCGGCCCAAACTGTTGCATATACACTGATACTGCGTGCAATGAACGCAAGAGAAGTGACACAATTTCACCTCGTTAATATTGCCTGCTAACCTGGATTTCTTTTAGCAAAATATGCAGGTTTAAAACTATGTACTTCTGTGTATTGATTTTAAGAAAGGCATTGATGTGTACCTAACCGTAAACGTTGGAGCAACAACAGTCCTTTTTCGCGAATGCGCACCGCATCGATTATATGCAACGCAGTACACGCTAGATAAACTAGTAATATCATCAACCATGTGTAGTTAAAACTAGTGATTATGATTGATTGATAGTTTTTTATAAGATAAGTTTAATGCTAGCTAGCAACTTACCTTGGCTTCTTACTGCATTCGCGTAACAGGCAGTCTCCTCGTGAGGCAGGTGGTTAGAGCATTGGACTAGTTAACCGTAAGGTTGCAAGATTGAATCCCTGAGCTGACAAGGTAAAAATCTGTCATTCTGCCCCTGAACAAGGCAGTTAACCCACCGTTCCTAGGCCGTCATTGAAAATAAGAATGTGTTCTTTAACTGACTTACCTAGTTAAATAAATGTGTAAAAAATCAAATTGAAAAAATCTGCAAAATCGAGGTCCAAAAATAATTAATCGCCCATTCCGATTAATCGGTCGACCTCGAAAGCGTATACACACACACCTCGATGCTTGTCCAGCTAAAATCTAACATCACAGAGAAAGAGAGCGAGAGAAAGAGAGAGAGTGAAATAAAGGAACTTTAAACAGAGACCTCAATCTCTTTCATCTCCCACTGCACACACACATCGTGTCTGCCCGAGGGGTCCTCACCTCCCCCAAAATCTTCTCCCTCTTATGTTTGTTTTTGTTTTGCCGCGGCGCTTTTTCCTCGGCGTTGGCCGAAAATCAACTGGAGGTTAAGTTTGTGTAAACGCCTCGATAGGAAAATTGCTGTACGCCGACTTGAAATAACAGCAGAAATTACAGAGAGATGAAGGGAGGGAGAGAGAGTAGAGAGTGGAGGGCTGTCTGTGCGTCTGCCTGACACAAAGAACAATAAACACGTTCCACATGGCGAGAGGTGGGCTCCAGATGCAGGCCGGACCGGAGGACTAAAACGCGGAAATGGCTTCCAGACAGGCCTCAGTGAGAGCACAAAGGGCCATTCTCAACCACCGCCTAGCGCAGCACCCGCTCCTCTCCTGTCTCTCCTGTCTCTCTCCCTCCCAGCATCAACCGTCCAGCTCATTCAATTGTAAACACAGGGAAACTTCAGTTACATGACTTGTCCCGTGGAAACTCTCCACCAAAATCGCTGATTTTAACATGCTTGCGTTGGACTCGCTCCAGAAAACAAGTGAGGATACTATAAAGTGAGATCCTAGATTGGAAGTTGCTGTGGCCAGGCCAGCTAGGCCTTAGACCAAGACTCCATAGTAATCAGATTACGTGCAGATGAAAAATGGGTTTGAAGTGTTTGTAGTTTTGTATTTTTTTGGGATCCCCATTAGCTGTTGCCAAGGTAGCAGCTACTCTTCCTGGGGTCCAGGAACAATGTCAAGTTATTAAGTCCATTTGTTTGTATTAAGTCAACTTGCCCAGGTCATCGTTAATTGCAGAGTAAATTCCCCTGTTTGCTTTGGGTGTGTGTCAATAATGAAATGGCGGCCGTCTAGGATACCAGTCCTGGCGACCTCCAGACTACGTGTCCCGATAGCCAAAATCTACGCAATGTAAACTAACAGGGTCTGGTTTTTTCTGTTGATCCTTGAATTCCAAGACAAGTGCTACAAACGAATCAACGCTAGGGCTCAATTCCATAGCAAGCGTCAGGCTTAAGATTCCAGACATATTGGTGCAGGCATTAAGGGCATGAAATGTAGCTGTAGGCGGGTATTCTGGGCTGAAACTGAAGAATTAATGTCCCCCCTACAAACACACACACACACACACAGCTGGAGTTTTCTGTCGGCGGGTCGAGCAGGTGGCACGGAGAACACGTTTTTTCTTTTAGCCGGGTGAGGTGAACTGGCCTGCAGAGAGAAAGAGAGAGAGAGGGGGAAAGGAATACTGGAAGGGGAAAGATCTGTTCTGTACTGTACCCTCTCTCTCTCTCTCTCTCTCTCTCTCTCTCTTCTTTCTCTCATTCTCTCCACTCCCTTCACCTCATTGGTCCAGTTGACCAGGAAGGTCTGATATGATTGGTCACATCTTCCATGCGTGATGCTGCTGTAAGCTTGAAAGAATTTGGTCACAAAGTTGTCATAACATGTTCAGCTTTAAAGTCAGCAGCTTACAGTATCTTCTAAGATGGTTTGAAATTCACAATTACCATTTTTTTTTTATATGTCGTCTGTGTCTTTAATCCCTTTCAAGCATGAACTATAATCGCTAAACAATGAAAGTATGGCGCCCCAATTTGCATACCAGTGAAAGTTTCTTTTTAACTACATTTGATTGAAGTATAGACATCAGCATCCTCTTTTTTGCACCCCGTGAAGACTTAGGAACTAAGACTAGTGTTCCAAATGACCCATTCTGTCCCGTCAGATGTCCTTGGTTGGTTTTGACATCTTCCCTTTGCTGATGGCTTCTTCCTGTATGCAGGGCTTCAAAAGCAGACAACGTTACGGACAAACATTTAGCCCATGAAGTCATAAAGTGGGGCCGAGTTAAACCACATTGCCGGGGCCTTGCCAAGCCTGACAAGACAGTAAATCAGAGAAGAAGTGGTCTTCGGGAAAAAAAACACGTAAGAAACCCTGACCGGTTTCAAAGTTCGGCCCTCCTAAATCACCCAGCTATAAACACTCTATAATGCACTTATAAACATCGGGCCTGATTAATTAAGCTCCCGCAGGGGGTTGTGGGTGGACAGACAGATTGCGAAGACTATGAAACTCTCTGGAAGCTTTCAAAGTCCAGGAACTTTCAAAGTCCCCTCTGTTTTTTTCGGAGTTTGAAAGCTAAATTGATCAATCACCACCATGTGTTTCTGGTCTCCGAGGAATGGTCCGGGCGGTCTACAAAATGTCCGCCATGCATGTGGCTTGCTTGCCCACGTTGGATTTGAGGGTAGTGAGAATGTGGCAAGAATTTTGGTGTGTGGAAGGGAAGAGGCCGGGCCAGGCGCTAGCGTATGTTTAGAGGCTGTCATAGCCAACCATCAGGGTGGAATCTGTCCCCCCCAGACCCACCAATCACCACATGTAGGTGACAGTTGGAGAGGGGCGGGCCAGGCGCTAGCATATGTTTAGAGGCTGTCATAGCCAACCATCAGGGTGGAATCTGTCTCCCCCCCAGACCCACCAATCACCACATGTAGGTGACAGTTGGAGAGGGGCGGGCCAAGACTGCCGTGATTGATTGCAAGACCACAAATAGCTTGCATGCATTAGCTCTCCCTTACATCCACACAAAAACACACACACACACAAAAACACACACACACACATCACACACACACACATCACACACCCCTGGCTGCCTTGCTATTGATATTTGGATCTGTCCTGATGTTCTTCCACACCTCCCACCTGACTGCCTAACGAGGTCATTTCCACTAACACGTAAAACGTCACGGAGCTCAATCAAAGACGGAGCACTGCAGCATCGCCACATCAAACCCTTCCCTCGATTTGCCTCCACTGGCCCTCAATGACTGGCAATGGTGCTGGAACGACGGGAAGTGAGGGAGAGGAAGAGAAGGGAGAAGGCAGGGGGGTGGTATTGATCTATCGAGACATAATGCCCTATTTGGATCCTGAAAGCGAGATGGCGATGGCCTCATGCACTCAGGGAAAATAGAAAGAAAATATGCAGAGACGATAGGCGGTATCCATTTAAGACCCCCCCCCCCAATACATGTTTTGTGGAAAGAGAATTACATCTAATAGACCACAGGTTTACATCCGCAGCGTGGCCTTAGGAGGATTATTACATTCCCTGCGTAGTTACCGCGTAGTTACACGTGAGGATACCGCCGCCTGATTGGCCGAGGGGAGTAATACAGAAGTGCAACCCGTGCACTTTTCGATATCCCCCAAAAAAAAAGTAATGCAGTGAGATGAAGGAAGAGGAGTAGTAGGTGGAGCGCCCCGCCCTGTCCCCCTGTTTCCTCGGCCGCTCAGACACACACACACACACACACACACACACTAACATAAGCTCTGGCAGTCCATAATTGAAGATGGACCTCGTCAAGACTGGATGAAGTCTCTCAATGCTCTCTCCACTCGGAGATTACATCAGATGTGAGGGCTGCGCCGACTTAATTCTTATTTAGATTCACTATTTTTCTGTGGCAGATGGGCGGGGGGGGTAAGAGAGGGAAAGATGGGTGAATAGAGGAGCCAAGAAGTTAGGAAATGAGGAGAGGAGAGGCTGTTGTGGAGAAGCGGGAGGGTGACTTGTGTTCTGTGCCTGTTTCATCGGGGGTGTTGATATGATGACCGGAGAACAAAGTGGTATGCGGGAAAGAGAGCCCGGGCAAACTCACACAGAGAGAAGGGAAGGGGTTGATCTCTGGGCTGGTGCGATAAGCGACTGGGGGCAGGGGGCAGCAGAGGGCGGGGGCAGGAGGGGTAGTGTGGGGGGGGAGAAAAATCCTTACACTGCAGCTGGATGTGGACCCGGGCCCTTCTGACACTTATCCCCCCCGATTAGCTGTCATCTGATGCCAGGTCTGCCTGAACCCACCACTCCCCCTTCATAACCTCGCACCCCCATCCTGGCTCCCTCTGCCCCGTGCTTTCCTACAATGAGCCAATGAGCTACAGTCGATCTGGCGGGCTTCCACCAACATGGCTGGTGTTTGTGCTATGGTTTATCGCAACAAGACGCAAAATGGCCTTCCCACCAGAGCCCTGTGAAGGATTACGGGCCTCTTTGAGGATCTCACTCATGGCGCGACTGATAAGGACAGTCGAGGGAGAAGTGACGCTCCGTCCAAGGGGGACTGTTTGGGGGTGACCTATTCGGGGGTCAGCCTGTGAATTTGTGGTCAGTGTGTCAAACCTCTCATATTGGCGTCAGAGTTATGTGTGGCTAATTACGAAACACAACGGCCCGCAATTATGTAGTGCACACACCAAGACCAGATTTCACACTTAAAGAAACGGCTCCTATCTGTAAACCACCTGTAAAACCATTGAATTTGTGATTATCTATGATTTGTTCATGCCGATTTAGAATAGGCATTAGGTTATGGTCTCAGCATTAACTGCTTTAGGTCTAGGGGCAGGTGTGTCAACAGAGGCAGGAGGCATCAAAGCATTTTTAGACCTCCTCAGTCAGAAAGCCCCTCAAATCACATTCCCGTTATGCTCTTCAGAGTGGAAGAGATCAAATCCGGTTCCACAGGGAGGGGGGGTGGGGGCGCGACACACGTCTCGTCACTTAAGCTGCAGCTGTAAAACGGCCAGGGAAAATCCAAGTGGAGGGTGGATATTTGGAATGGGATTGAGCCAGACAGAGGACTGTGACAGGGAGCGAGTGGAGATGGAACCACACAATCATCTTCTGGGCCGTGATTTGAGCCCTTGCGTTTCAGTTAATAGCTATGGCAGGGTTGGCGATATAGCCCCCTGTAAACTCGCACACGGCGCCACTCTCTGGAATTTCGCTATTAAAGGGTCAGATCTGTGGCACCGTGCAGGTGCTCAATTTGTATCGAAATTGCCCAGAGCGGCAAAGTCATTTAGCCAGAGCTGGGCGAGAGACAGGGCCCTGTGAAAGAGCTTAATGAAGCCGGCCTCACTCTGTAAACCCCTGTCAATCTCCAGGCCCTCTTCCCCTCCTGCTCCCGTTCTCCTTCTCTTCCTCGTCCTCCTCGCCTAGCGCATTCATCCATATAGAATAGTAGCATCATGTTGAGTTATCTTCAGCTGTCTGTATCCGCTGCACAAGTTGGACGCAAACGATCGCCATTGCTGTTCGTTGTGGAGATGTTTTGGGTTCCAGGTCTATTGTAGATCCAAGTCTGTTTTGAGTTGCTTCGGATAAAAAGTGTCAGCGAAATGCCATTCTATTTCTTATCTGTCATGGTCATTTCTCCTCAGACACACCACACTTGTCCTGTCTCATCCGCAGGTTTCTCCATGGGGAGTACACCGTGGAGGTGGCCATCAACGACTACCTGGACATCTACTGCCCCCACTACGAGGACCCGCTCCCCCTGGAGCGCATGGAGCGTTACATCCTCTTCATGGTCAACTACGACGGCTACACCACCTGCGACCACCGCATGAAGGGCTTCAAGCGCTGGGAGTGCAACCGGCCACAGAGCCCCAACGGACCGCTCAAGTTCTCCGAGAAGTTCCAGCTCTTCACCCCCTTCTCACTAGGCTTCGAGTTCCGGCCGGGTCACGAGTATTACTATATCTGTAAGTGGAAAAGTTGTCACGTGGACGAATGTCACACACACACACACAGCTGCCTTACAGATACATGCTATTTGAGGTTTCAGGTAGAACTGATTGCCCGGCACGGACACACCTTCTTTGGCTGATCAAAGACTTGATGATTAGGAGAGTCTGGTCTGTAAGTGCTTGACTGGAACAAAAAATGTGCACCCCTGTGTACTGGTCCTTAGCACCAGGATTATGAAGAACCTTGCTTCTTAGCCGATGGGTCACATGGCCTAGTAACATGGATATAATTGGCTATTAGCTATTGGCTGCATTCAAGTCAGGACCAGTCAGGCTTCTGGTGAAGGATTAACTTCAGCCAATAGAAATCTTTATCAGACCCCATATTGTGACACCCTTTTATTCACCCCCCACACTGGTTATGTCCCCAAGTAAGGTAGAGAAATAAAATATGCAAGTAGAAATGACTTTGGACCCCCCCACTGACCACACAAAACAGACACAGTTGTGACCCATCAAGAATATTCAGCGCTGTCAACCCATCGCTCTTTAGTTATCAGGGAATGTCATTTGGGTTGTACATGTTCGTTTTTTTGGTTGTTTGAAGGATGATTTGATCCAATTTGGTGGGAAGCGGGGGAGGAAGCCACAATAGCGGTAGGGGTTTAATTAATAGGCTTTGCGTGGTGGTGTCATTTTTCTGCCATGGATGGGTGCCAAGGCTAGGAACCAACCAGGAACGGGCTGTTCAACCCCACATGTCCTTGTATTTACTAGATAATTGTTAACTGGTATTTATTTGAAGTAATTCAATATAATCGTGAACCAGATGGTTCCAATTTAAGGTTCCTTGCGCTAATTGATTGAATGAAAACAAAAAGATAGTTATTGAGGCAAAAGCGATGTCATTGTGCTGTTACAATATAAATTCCAGGTAAACCACGGACCGTGAACTAAAGCCATAGCCCGTAACTAAACAGGCGCACTGTTACCAATCACAACATTCAGCAGCCAAACCAGAGGGGAGCCCCGGACAAATCGTTTATCTCCGGCTTCCGGTTGACTTGTCCGTCCGCGTGTTTTTTTGCCTGACCTGACATCCTTTTGTGTGGCACCCTGGCGCATCCCATCTCCTTCCACCCCTTGATGAAAATGTCAATTTGTCAAATGGCAAGCGAGCTATTAGCTGGGTGCTTAGCTTCACAGGGTGAGATCGGTGCAAGACCAGTTAGCGGCGCCCTCATGCGGAACGCCTCAAATTATGCTGATTGGTCAAATCATATTTAGCCGAGGGAACTTGATGGGGGTAATTGTGTCCTTCTGGCTCCGGACCGTGGTCATTACCATTTTTTGGACGTGAGGCGCTGAAAGCCATTAGTGGTGCGGTGGGTTGAAAGCGGCCAGGGTGGCGTGCTCTCCAGACAGGCCTGACACCTTGCCTACTGGACGCTCCACGCCCACTTCACTTTCAAGGTCGCGGCGCGCACGCCGCTTCCCGTTTCCCCTCCGTCGGAGCCGTTTCACCCCCCCCCCCCTCCGGGGTCCATTCCCGGTGCGGTGTGTCCATGAGCATGACAGGACAGGCGTGGGTTTGCCAGGGTGCGTCTGTCCCTGTTTTGCTAATGGCCCTGTGAAAGGTGTCCTTTGGTCTGATGAAAAGGCCCCCTGCTGGGCACAGGCAGGGAAAAGGCTCAGAGCGGCATGCCGGATGCATTAATGAGGCAATTTCTGTTCCTTTTTTGTTTTGTTTTCTCCCCTCCCCTCTGTCTGTCTGTGCCCCCTCTCTCTCCTTCTAGTTCATTTTTTTCCCTTTGGTTTTTCCAAAAGAGGAAAAACTTTAGAACCTAAAACAAATACAGTGAATTTCAGGGTTGGGTGTAAGATGAGGACTTTTCATGTTATATTAATAAAACTCAAGAACTGGGTTGCTCTAATTCTCTCTGTGTGTGCCCTTGTGTTGTTAGGGGGATGCCACTTAGCCCACAGGAGAAAAGGTGACACCGCCTTGTGATGCTAAATCCTGTGGCGGACCGAACGGCTAGAAAGACAGGCACACGACAGACAGCACTTCTAAGATTGATTCGGCACACAGCACATGACTCGTGTGTGATGTGAAGGGAGATGAGGAGAGATCAGGATCATTTTAAAGCACAGTGCTACTCAGCAGCTCATCATTTCTAGCTGTTCACTGCCATCTGTTGTTGGTAATGCCCAACTTAAATCACAAAGACAAGAAATTCCGCGTTATAAGAGTATAATTATTTGTATTTGCCACTATGATATGATACACCCAAACTGTACAATATGGTATTGTATATTTGTTACTTTATATATTTAAAATGTAAAAAAATATAATGTTTTTAGAAAGCTTTTCATGACGACATTTCTAAGAAGTGGGAGTGTGTGTACAGTACTGTAGCCTGCCAGACTATAAATCCATAACTCGCAGGGACAAGTTGTGACAGTATTTCGACAGCACCCCTGTGTGACAAGATCAGGGCCGGGGACCACATATAGGGCGGCTCTATACCTCAACCCAGCCCCCCTGGCCCGTCACTCACTGCAATGTGTATGGATGCCGCCCCTCCAACATATGGTATATATTTCAATGCTTATTATCCTCTGGGTGATGGAAAGGTATTTAGGCTGAGGGAAAAGAGTGGAGGGGGGGGGGGTGCTACAATGTCTAAACATCCCCCCTCCTAACCAGTGGGGCGTCCCTCGACTTATTATACTCTGCGGGATGTTGTCACTCCTGGAATGGAGGAGTGGAGGGGAGACAGAGGACTGGCAACAAAAAGAAAAGCCAGTTCAAAGTTAGCATTCAGTATCTGACGATTCTTCCCCGTCCTGAGCTGTTTTTAATGTACTCCGCCCCGTAGCTCCTAGCCAGGCCCCGCATTGTGTGGCCCTTTGTCCCCAACAGCAGCCGAGGCTGGGAAGCAGTTTGCCCCGCCATTCAGCACTCCTTTTTTCTCTCCCCTCCCTTAGAAAATGATTTGGCTACTACCAATATTGTAGCTGTCATGGCCCCTGGAGTGTTAGGGCAAAGGGGGATGCTTGAGAAGTCGGGTGTGGGGAGTTACCGGGGTAAAAGGGGGCTTAGTTTGGTTATCTGTGAACAAAGGGGCACGTCCATCACCCCTAATGTGACCTCCCTACCCCCAACTCCCAGACGTGATGGGTTAGTGGTGGCACAGAGCCCTATCAGGCAGTGGTTTTGGAGAATTCTATGCTTCTGCATCTCCATACGCGCACACACACACACACACATACACACACACACACACACACACACAGAGTTGTGACTGCTCAGTCACTGCCACCACCAATAACAATGCCCCCCCCCCCCCCCCCCCCATGTGCACTCGTGCAAATACCAAATACACACACTCAAATGCAAACCCAAAGAAAACACACACACACCCCACACCCCAACTAGAAACACGCACATAGACACACATTTAAATGGAAGTCTCAAGTTAGGTTAGAAGAATAATGTTTAGAGAGAGGAATAAGTGACAGATGCCTTTGCATTTATGCACTATATGTGTTTTGTGGATGTGTGCTATGTCAGTGTGTTGTTTGTGTGTCTTTAGTTGGCTTCATGTTATTCTGTCTAGACTATAATCTATGTGCAGCATTCCGGGCATTTACCCCACCAAATACGGAGCCATTTTAAAAGACCAATTACCAAAAATGCTGTTGCAGGAGAGTGGCCATTTTGGTGCCTGATATTTGTTTTTAATGGCAACAAAAATCGGTGTTCTTTTTTTGGGGATTCCCGAGAGACAAAATGAAACATAATTTGCCATGGTTAAATTAGGAAAGTACTGTTTTCAATTTTGGTCACAAAAGACTACACTTTTGACAGAAAAAAATGCATTTTCAAGGTTAATTAAGAATGCAGCACTACGCCCAAAGTCTCTTTCTGCTTCTCTCACTGGTTCTTTCCAGTGATGCTATTAGCATATCAGTGGTTGCATGGAGTTGTTGTTTTCCCTCACTGAGCCATATGTTGTATGAGTACACTGAGACACTTGGATCGTGGAGTAGTGGAGTTTTGTTCTTTAGCACTCCCATTCACAGTAACAGCCTGCTAAGGGATTAGCGAGCCACGCTAACGTCTCTGCACACACAGCACCTGGTCACTGAGGCCTTCCGAGTTCCAACTCTGGTGGCAATGTCAGAGGGACAGGGTCACACAAGAAGACGGGTCAAAAACTCCTCAGGGGTGACAAACTTGACTTCTGGCCCCCAAATTCTTCTACCAAGATGGCCGCCGTTTTTCACAGGCTATCATCCACAATTGCACCCTGGCCCTCAGCTGGGTTGCTTTTAAAATAGGGTTGGATGCATTTTTTTGCGGGGAGATTGAAAGTTGACTGAAATGAGTGCCTGATGGATCACCTCTGTGAAATCTCGGCCCATTGAGGGTGGGACATTTCAGTTATAGCCCTCTAATGGAACATACGTACCATCTGTCCCAGCCAGTGTAACTTGAGCTATTTTCTCTGAGATCTGACAAGAAAAATGCTGCTGAATGTGTTATTCATTAACAAACATGTGCTTGTGTGTATTTCTCGTTCTCTCTTTCTTTCTTTCTTTCTTTCTCTCTCTATCTATCTCTCTCTCTCTCTCTCTCTCTCTCTCTCTCTCTCTCTCTCTCTCTCTCTCTCTCTCTCGTTCCAGCGTCTCCACACCCTAACCTTGTCGGTAAACCCTGCTTGAAGTTGAAAGTCTATGTCAAGCCCACAAGTGAGTCTTTTTCTCTCTCTATCCAGTCTTCAGGGAATGTCGTGTGAAATTGCTTACACTCAAGTTTGGTAACACTAGCCTTCCTTCAGAATAAAAACCTTACATTTCAAATTTTGCCGATAACTTTGCCGCGTTAACAATGGGCCTAGTCATCAAACGAGACAGTAACATATTATATGAGGTTGTAGAGCTCTCCATCACACAAATCTCGTGCATTAAATTGTTCTATGGGCATCCACAAGTATTAATGTCTACAAATAAATAGACGGGTTCATTTATCACACAGATGGTTCAAAGTTTTACCAAACAGGCAAGGCAATTGTCTTAGTTCAGTTTCCCTACAACACTCTCCGAGCACTAGGCGAGCACTCCACTATGAAATGTGCACCAGTTCAAATCAGCCAATCAGGCGAAAAAGAGGAGCTCCTGTGACGCAACTTTTGGCACGTGCACCTCGCTGTCTACAGCCCCCTGGTGACGTTAGTTAATATCCGGCGAGCAGCTAGCTATGGCACGGTTGTTTCCATCCGGAATATTAACGAGGCGACCACCCCCATTTTATAATCCTCCTCCACATTTACTGGATTGTTGACCAGAATGTGGGGTGTTTAGTTGTAGGTGTTTCTTTTCAATCAAATCCAATTCGATTGTATTTGTCACATGCGCCGAATACAACAGGTGTAGGTAGACCTCACAATGCAGTGCTTACTTACAAGCTCTTAACTAACAATGTAGTTTTGAGTAAAAATCTTTACAATAAAAAAAGTCTTTACTAAAAAAACTGAAGTAAACAATAAAAATACATTTTTTTAAAACAACAGATGATTAAAGAGCAACAGTAAAATAACAGTAACAAGGCTATATACAGGGGTGCGGGGGCACAGGTTAGTCGAGGTAACTGAGGTAAATATGTACATGTAGGTAGAGTTAAAGTGACTATGCATAGATTATAAAAAGAGAGTAGCAGCAGTGTAAAAAGTCAGGATGCTCTCGATGGTGCAGCTGTAGAACTTTTTGAGGATCTGAGGACCCATGCCAAATCTTTTCAGTCTCCTGAGGGGGAATAGGCGTTGTCGTGCCCTCTTCACGACTATCTTTGTGTGTTTGGACCATGACAGTTCATTGGTGATGTGGACACCAAGGAACTTGAAGCTCTCAACCTGCTCACTACAGCCCCGTCGATGAGAATGGGGGCGTGCTCGGCCCTCCTCTTCCTGTAGTCCACGATCATAACCTTTGTCTTGATCACGTTGAGGGAGAGGTTGTTTTCCTTGCACCACAATGCCAGGTTTCTGACCTCCTCCCTATAAGCTGTCTCATCGTTGTCGGTGATCAGGCCTACCACTGTTGTGTCATCAGCAAACTTAATAACTTAATGTCATGCTTGGCCATGCAGTCATGGGTGAACAGGGAGTATAGGAGGGGACTGAGCACGCACCCCTGATGGGCCCTGTGTTGAGGATCAGAGTGGCAGATGATGGTCTACTTGAAACATGTTGGTATTACAGACTCGGTCAGGGACAGGTTGAAAATGTCAGTAAAGACACTTGCCAGCTAGTCAGCGCATGCTCAGAGTACATGTCCGGGTAATCTGTCTGGTCCTGCGGCCTTGTGAATGTTAACCTGTTTAAAGGTCTTACTCACATCGGCTACTGAGTGTGTGATCGCACAGTCGTCCGGGAACAGCTGGTGCTTTCATGCATGCTTCAGTGTTGCTTGCCTCGAAGCACGCACAGAAGTCATTTAGCTCGTCTGGTAGGCCCGTGTCACTGGGCAGCTGGCGGCTACGTTAGGTTATAAAATGTGTAAACTGTCATGCAATTTTTTCTCAGCAGTCCCACAAATCTCTCATTCTGAGCCCATATTAACCCAGGGAAGGAAGACAAACAGAACCTAAAGTAGCAGGCGTAAAAGATACATCAGAGCGGGACATTCTGGTCCTGACAGGAGAGAAAAAACTGTCGGGGGAGGTTCTCTTCTGCACTCTTCAGCCAATCCAGTAAGTGTGGAGGAGGAGTTAAGATGGTGTCGCCTTGTTTACGTTCAAAAGAGGAAGTCACGTCACAGGCTCTCTTCCATTTCCCCTGAAAACTGGATAAATCCGGTTGTTAGTGACCCCGCTGAGGGTGGTCGGAGCCTAACCTGCAAAGCCCTCTGCTTCTTGATTGATGAGGGTAAACCTTCGCCGTCTCTGTCTTTGCTCAGCACACTATCATCCAGACTCCTGTTCAGAACTGCTTAGGATCCCAGTTAAGCCACTAGGACTCGGAAACACACGCACACACACACACACACACACACACACACACTGCAGTCAGAGGTACATGCTGCTGCCCTCTGGGCACAGTCTGGTGGACATAATTCATCTGACAAGGTCAAGATAACAATCCAAACGCTGACATCCGCCTAGTCATCATTCGTCCGAAGCTTGATGCTGTGGCGTCCCATAGGGATCTGTTTTGGGGTTTTACAAGTCACAGCAGCGGCAGGCACCGGAGCAGGTATTAGCCATTTACAAATGGGGTTTAAAGTTGACTTAACGTCAGACCAGCTTTATGTGCGAGGTGATGTTCTCCGGTGCTCTTTTAAAACGACAACTTAATGCAGTAGAGCTCCGCAGGTTGCACTGTAGCGTTATACACGTAAAAAAATGTTTCCTATGTTGCAAAACCGTCCGGGTCAGTACGGAGGAATTATGAAGCACCCACAAAAAGTACAGCATTTTTCCCGGGCTCATACACTGTTGTGGACCTATGCCTTTCCATAAGCATTGTTGTCGAGATTTGAATGGAGAGGTTTCTTTACCAACTGTTTGTTTATCAAGTTGCTTTTTAAAGGCGGCAGAGACATGGCCAGTTAGAGCCCAAAGAACGAGTGGTCCGCTCGCGTTCTTTCGGCTCACAGGAGGCATTCATTCGTTTCAAGCTATTTGTACAAAGCCTATGGAGAATGAAAGGTATTAAACTCCCTTCACAGCTCAGACTACTGTGTCAATATTTGGAACAGTGTTATTTGCAGTAATATCCCTGAGCTCTAGTTTGGTGATTTTCATTTGGAATTTAACCCGACTGGGTGTGCTATTCCATTATCTCTGTATAATTGTGAATAAACATGTTAGAGATGATCAATTTCACAGGGCAGTTAAAACAATTATATGTAAATTGAACGTCATACAGTTTGTCTATTACGGACTGTTTCAATTGTCAGTTTCCTTTGGTGCTACGGAATATTAGCATGACAGCATTTTTGCCTACTTTTTCCCTCCCTGTGCAGTATAGTATAATTAAGATATATTGTTTGAACGGGTGGAATTAAATTGTATATGGTAAGTAAAAGTCATAGTTAATATTAATGCTATAGGCACAATCCAGTTACCTCAACATTTATAATAGTACACTTTTCAAAAACGACAAAGAATACTGTGGTTTGTAACCAAACAATGGCTGATGATCGATTGCTATTTTGCTTTGGGTTTTTACCAGCGTGTTTCACAGTCAAATGAACTGATTTGTTTCTCTTAGTCGTTTTTGAAACGACTGTTCAGTCACCCGTCAGGTCACGGACGTTAGACATCAACGAATGTTCACGTAACCCTCGACAGTTAGCGATCCCACAAGTCCATTTACAGTATATTCACCAGGGGCGTAACCAGAAATTCATTGGTGGTTGGGCCTGCAGGAATTTGGATGGGCCAATGATTGGATGGGCCTGGCAGGGCCTAGCTCCCCAGCTGGGGGGCCTTCGTCCACCCAGGCCCACCCATACCTATGCCCCTGATCTCCACTAACAGTATCCCTGAAAGCCATTTGATGCTATGACTGAGGATGCTATGACTGAAGAGCTCCGGCTCTTTCTTAAAAAAAAACATTTGTCTGCACAAATAATATGCACCACTATCGCTATTTGAATATCTCGAGGAGAAACGCATTTAATTGATACTATGGTTAAAATCAGGATTTTTCGGGTGGATTTCGGGTGTGGATTCGCTCGGGAAGTTGGGAATTGCATTTCCATAGGCCCGAACGGATCCTGTGTGGATTGGAGATTGTGAAATATATATGTGCATATTTACAATTGCAGTATGGCGGAGAATGCGGGGACCTGTCTGTTTAAGGCCTTTATTATCCAAAACAACCTGGCCTAGCCTCACGCCAGCCTCGGCCCAAACCATTACCATAATTCCTCTCCCTAAGTCTGGTGTGGCTGTTTATTTTCCATCTGCTCTGAGAGGGTAAAATCCCTAATCTTGTTTGGGAGACGGGGGTTAACCTTGTTTTTCCCCCCCAGAAACCCCCCTTTTTAATGTATTTTGGCGGAATGGAAACAGCCTACTCTTTAATATTTAGTCAAGGAATCCAAAATCAGAAAGCTATTAAAGTCATGTTAAATAGACCTGCTCAAGGGAGAGAGAGCCGAGGTGTTGTAGCTCACGTTTCATACGCCTGTACGTAGTACATTTGAGGACACTGTCAGCCTCACGCCTCAACTCTCCTTGAGTCAACCCTCTATTGTCAAGCCTCGACCTCAGATGTCCTAAAATGTGCACCATATGCCAAAGCAGTGTTTAGGCCCCACGCGTTGTTTGATTGGCTGTATCTCCATCAGTGTGACTCATGTCTTCAAGACGAGGCTCCCAACGGAGACCTGTCAACAACATGTAGAGCGTCTCACTCTGCTCCTGCATGCCAACTGTGGAGGTGACAGTCAACGTGAGAGGTGTAAACAACATTACAGTTGTATGTATGACTATTGACAGAGCATATCTGGGTCACAGGGAAGAAAATAACCAAAAGGCATCAATGTATGCTTTTCCCAGCGATTTGACACAGCCCAGAGACAGCCAGATTGAAACTGCACAAGGATTTTACTGTATTAGAATGGAACCTGTTTGAAGCATAACCACTCTTTTTCTCTCTCTCTCTCTCTCTCTCTCTCTCTCTCTCTCTCTCTCTCCCCCTCTTTTTCTCTTTCTCTATCAGATGACTCGGTGTATGAGTCCCCGGAGCCCTTCCTGACAGACGACAGCACCGGTGGCTGTTGCATGGCCGCCCCTTGCCTATCCCTTATGCTAGCAATGCTGCTCACGCTACTCCTTTCCTGCTCATAGCATCCTGGGCCCGCAGGCCGTACCCCCATTAAACAGCCCCCCACCAGAATCCCTCCACCCCCAGCCCCAATCGACCTCCCCTCAAATCTGCCACCTCTGACCCCCTATAAAGGGAGAATGTGACACGACTCCTCCCCATTTCCCGTCCTCTCCTTTTCCCATACCGGTCCACTCTCCTCCCCCTCTCGACAGGCACCACCTGGACACCGTAAACTCATACTGCCCCTCCCTCCCTCCCCCACCCACCCAGAACACCTCCTCCCTCCAACTCCTCAGCGGAACCCCTGCTTCATGACCACTGGCCTCTGACCCTCAGCACACAGCTCAAGTCCAGTGGGCGATTTAAAGGGAGTATTCCTGGGACCAGGAAGGAGTCCCTTAAAGACCTTACAAAAACAGCCTCCCAGCTACCGAGGAGCGCTGGGATGTGCAGGAAGTGGAGGGGGTGGGTTTGAAACAAACTAAAAGGAGGACGAACTCCTCTCCCACCCTTTCTTGATTGCCGATGGATCGACAGTGACCGTTGTCGTCGACAGCGACGTCTTCTCCACTTATTAAGGACCCTCTCGTGTTCATCTTCGGACTGTGTGCGTTTCTCTATGAGTCTTTGTGCTTTGATAATGCCCAATAGTGTCCCACCTGTACATGTTCATTCTGTTACAGTGTATTATATCGTAGTATCTTTCTTTGACTCCTGCAGCGATAGATCACAGCTGAGCCGTCTTTCTTTCTCTCTCTATCTCTCTTCTTCTCTTCTTTCCTCTCTTCTCGTGTGTCTCTGACCAGTCTCTAATATCCTGGCAATTTCTAGCAGTAGCAATCCAGAGTAGATAAGGACCTTTTCTGTAAATCTGCCAAAGACACTTGTTGAAATTTTATACGGGGGGGGGGGGGGGGCGGCGGCGCTGTGGCTATCCAACGAGGTCGTAAGCAGCCATAGAGCTCTGTGTAGACCCTCCGAATCATGCCATGGGGGTCCTATCATGGACAGTAGGTTGACGTTTGCCATGAGTCTTGTCCTGGTGGCAGAACTGATAGGCCAGCTGCAAAGTCAAAATTGGCTATAATGTACAAATTCAAACTAAAATGCAGTTTAAAGTTAGGGATTAGTGCTAGCAGTGTGGGTAAGGTTAGAGTTAGGTTTAAAATCTGATTTTATGACTTTGTGGCTGTGCCAGCTAGTGTCCACTCTGCAGAGCTGCCTCAAGAACAAGATTCATGCCGAAAAGCGCTAACCTGCTTACGGACAGGGCAGTGTAGATTTAAAAAAAATAGAATGTTCCTTAAGAAAACAAACAAATGAACCGTTTCAAAAATTGCCTTTTTTCCACTGGTGCTGAATTCAAAACGAGTCTCCGTCTCAAGCTGCGGTGCTGAGTAGAAGTGGGACATCCTGTAGTGGTGAAAGTGTTTTGTGAATTTCAGGTTTTGCTTTTTGTTTCCCCATCCTTCCTTCCTCTCATTCTCCCACGTTTTCTTCTCTAGCATTCTCTCTAGCCCCCCTTCTCTCTGTCGCTCTCATGCTCTGAATGTGAGTTTTCACCGCGTGACGTTTTTTTTGCCGTGTGACACATGCCCATTGCTATGTCAGGTCCCCTTGTCTCAGTCCCACTACTACGGCTGTGGGCCGCTGGGACTTTTCCCGGAGATTGAGATAATGGACAATGTGAACTCCCCATGCACTGTGCAACCTAAGGGACCGGGGCCCTCCATGGACAGCAATGGGGAGATGGATGGCCCCCAAAATACTAGGAGTTTGGAATCTCAGTAGGACTTTCGCTCTACAAAATGGACTCTTCTGTTTCATGAAGAAGAAAGAAAGAAATGAGAAGAAAAGATGGGGACCGAAGTGTATGTATGAGGATCATTTTGTGGCTTTGTGATAGAACGCTCCTCATGATCATGACGTTACACAGAGAGCTGGCCTACAACATCCGCAGGAACTCAGAAATAAACAACCATTTTTCAAAAAGTTCGCTAAATACAACTTTTATATTTTACTTTATTCCATGTTATTTTTTACTTTACTTTTCAAAAAAGCAGCAGAAATTATTCATATGTGATATGAAATTATAATGTAGAACCTTGAATTACTAGATCGATGATGGGACAGTCTCTGCAGTCAAACAAGTCTAGAGAAGTCAGCCATTTGCTATTGTTGTTGTTGTTTTCCTGCTTGTATCACAATGCATTCTGGTACTTGTAGTCCTGTAATCATTATTTTTAAAGGTGAAGAACATGGTGTGGTTATCAGATCAATTCCTTTTTTAGTTGGTTTAAATGTGGATGAAACCTGTTTTGATTTCATATGAAATGTTCTTGTTTTGGCATAGGAAAGTTATGGGGGGGAAATGGAAAAAAAACACAAATAAAGCTTTTTTTGTCTGTAGCGGAAATAGCTCTGGTTTACAGTGTGACATGTCTATACTGTAGGCTACAGAGTGAATACATCATCAGAGTATTCAGAACTGCTGTTTCAATCAAACATGAGCTCTCAGCCACTGTTTTGAGCGTCTTTACCTAAAGTAAATTGCAGTCTAATGTTGATAAGCTGTTTTGTAGTTTAAAAGGATGTCTGCATATATTCTTTGAAAAGATTTCTTGTTTTTTGTACATTTTGTTAATGGTTGCTTGTCAAAAAAACAACATTAAAACAGTTCATGCATTTAAGAAATTGAACTTGTTAGAAAGCTGGGGTGGTTTAACATGGTCAAATCTAAGGATCGTCCCTCAAGATTTTCCAAAAGGTAATCAATTTGATGGATTTGCCACTTCTGACAATTCTCTTCCCTGTGATGCATGCCTAGCATAAAACCTATTTTAATCAAAGAACAGACTTTCAGACCTGTGCTGATTGAATTCTAGTGAGTGTTCAGAGGGAAGATCATTTCAGAAATGTATCAATCAGTGTTTGATAATTTCACAACAAATAAAGCTTCCACTAAAAGTGGCCTCTTTGATTTTGGCTTTAAAACCATGAGCTTATCGCTCGATTCTGTCCGTGTCGCTACCTCACCACTTCCCAAAGAGCTGCTCTGACTGGTGTGAGATTGACTCATCTCGCTCACAAAAAAAACTAGAGAGAACTTTTCTATATCTCATGAAATCAGATGTCCCAGAGGATTATGCAAAAGGCCTAGGGGTGGATTAGAGAATGATCAATACTCTGCCATGATACCAGTTCCCTCAAATGATACAAGTTTCTACAGATTTGATACAGGCTCCCTTAAAGTATCACAACTATTATGTGCAATAATATAATACAAGAAAATAGTCAATTAAATTCGAGCAGAGACACAATACTTAATTATACCTAAAAACCTCAAATACACAGCACTTGTTCCTCCCTCCATGTTGATCTGAACCATTTCTGTTCTACCAGAAGAGATGGGGGGGGGGGGGGGGGGTTGTTAGAAAAGATGGTGGAGTCGTGTTCAGGAAATGGGGTTTGATAGCAGTGAATGCTGCAGGCACCTCATGCTGAGGCAAAAACTGGTAACCTGGGGAGACTGATAAAGAGGAGATGGTATAATTGAGGGTGCATTGGGATGGGTTTCTCTCCACCATTTCCCTTGTTTTCTATTTTTCCCCCACACCATCCCCCGTTGGAGATTCAGCTGGGTGTCTCTCGCTGCTATTTGTTTGCTGAAGCATACTGTGCTTTGTACTTTCAATACATCGCAGGCAGTCATATCTGCATTGACCATCTCCAATGGACCACTACCCTTATGCAGCCACATCCAACCACCTGTATAAAATCCCTAAGCTGACAAGGTAAGAATCTGTTGTTCTGCCCCTGAACAAGGCACTGTTCACCGGTTGGCCGTCATTGTAAATAAGAATGTGTTCGTAACTGGCTTGCCTAGTTAAATAAAGGTTCGAATAAAACACAACCCTCGCTTCACAGGCCAGTTCTCTCCCACCTTTCTTTAACTTCAGGACACGTACTCCAGCGGTATTGAAGACATCTCATCTGGGGTTCGGTGAGAATATGATTTCCTATAATGACCGTTACATGAGGCCTAGATTTATCTCTGTCCCTGAGACATGCACGCCTATGACTCACGCAAATGTTTTGAGTTACGAACACAAAGTTCAAGTTTGGATTCAGCCCCATGGGCCTGTAGCTTTCAGATGGAACTCCTGTAATCACAACTGTAATCACAGATGGATGATATTAACCCAGTTTTTAAGGGCTAATGGAGCAATCTCAATGGCCCTCTGCTGTCTCTGGTTATTGCAGTAATGGTAATGGGCTAGCACAACTGTTTCACGGGCCTCTCATCTGTTCTCCATTATAAGATATCCTTCTCATGTTTTCAGTCGGCGCATCTAACACAGGTACAGTACATTGCTAACGTTACTAATGTCTGTTTATGACTTACTGATCTGGTTTGTTCGGGACTTCGTTAACCATGCGAGGGATATGAGTTGGCAAACCCTGGAGAAAGTGGTAAAGGAAAAGACCAAAGATACCCCTCCTCTTCTTGGCCAATTACCAGATGAAGTAGCGTCGCCACTCTTTAGCAACAGGAGTCTGAAGTTCCATGGGGAACACTTAATAGAAAAACAGACTGATTAGTTATCCTCTGCTCCTGGACTCATCTTCTCCCTCTGGTCCTCTATTGATCCTCATCTTTGTTTTCTTTTGGTTCAAGTGTCTCTCCTACATTCCCGTCTTGCAAACAGCGGGCCCATGTGAGATGCCGCCACAAAGCACTGCTTGACCTTTCCACAATCAAACGGCCAATAGCTGAGGGCCTATCAAGCCCCCAGTGTGAGTTACTTCGACAGCTCTGCTTTGCCAAGAGATTGCACCCCAGGCGTCGCTTAACAAGATAATGCACGGCCGCTATCATAGCTCACTCAGAGCCAAATCGTGACTCGCAATCTTAAGCTGCGAAACACCCCGCCCCAGAGTTCTCCTCGACGACGTGTTGTACTTAGTCATGAAGAATTCTGGCCAGCCGTACATGGAGCAGGAGACAAAGTACTGCAGTTTCGGTTCCTGTTGTACAGTATAGTTTTTACCAATTTCTGGCCTCCAAAATCACATCATAGAACTCCAACAATGTCGGTGAGTCATTATTATAGAAGAGACATGTCTGTCGTGATCTGTAGAAGGTATATTGTTTCAAATTGTATTCTGACTAATTTTCTGTGATCGAGGTCACGGCACCAACGTAACCATCCCATTATTGAACAACGTTGGCTGGGTCTTCAGTTCTGAGGTAAGGTTACGCTTCAACATATGTGACCCTTCCTTAGTGATCTACCTCACATCTATGACGATACCTTATCATGTTTTCTCATTCAAAGTATATTTTGTCTATGTGCTAGTGAGAAACATGACATGGCAATAATGATACTAAGAAAAGCGTCAACTGCTTACATCAAATGCAAGACTGTGCGATATTGCATGGTGCCTACGCAAGATCTGTTGAAACCATGTTTAACACTACTGTAGAAAAAGATTGATGACAAGTGTGTTTTCCTTTGCACTTTCCTCCCCTGGCCTTGCTAAAAACAAGCCCTGGGGTGGCAGGTAGCCTAATGGTTAGCGTGTTGGGCCAGCAACCGAAAGGTTGCTGTATAAAATCCCTAAGCTGACAAGGTAAGAATCTGTTGTTCTGCCCCTGAACAAGGCACTGTTCACCGGTTGGCCGTCATTGTAAATAAGAATGTGTTCGTAACTGGCTTGCCTAGTTAAATAAAGGTTCGAATAAAACACAACCCTCGCTTCACAGGCCAGTTCTCTCCCACCTTTCTTTAACTTCAGGACACGTACTCCAGCGGTAAGTAGTTACAATACATTCTGTTTGCAATGTTAATTTCCTTCATTTAACACATATTTTAGCATAATTAACAGGAACGAGACAATCTGCTGCTAATTGATTCTGCATTCGGCCAGATGATTCTCATTCACTGGAGCCTTTTTCCACTCTCTCAAATACAAGAGGGTGAAGGACTGGCTTTCTTTATTAATGAGCACCATCTGTGTTGAGGCTGAGAGGAAGAATGAGGGAAGAGAGAGAGAGGAGGGAAGGAGAGAGAAGGGAAGGAGGAACAATGTTGTGTAGGTAAAGCCAAAGAGGCGCAAAGGTCTGTTGCAAAGATAAAGATTTAAGACTATCATAAAATGACAGGATGTAAGAAAGTTTCAGAATAGAACTCTATTGAAGTCTGTGTATCCGGATTATAAAGCCAACAGAAAAAGCTTGGAGAGAAACTTCGAACTCTGAACATTCACCCATCCTAATTGTCTCTTTTCCATTTATTTAAGTGTCTTTCATGCAAACTGAACCAGTTCATAAGTGCAAGCAGATGTCTCCTCTCTGTTCGGAGAAGGAGGGTGCTTCAGGCACAGAAACTCCATCCTTGGCATTGAGCGCAAACCGTGCAAAACAGGTTCTCCTTTTTATGTTATTTTATGTAGGCAACAGGACAGGCGTTTGAGACCAGCGCCAGATATAACGTACTCAACACGTGACAGACACCCCAAAATGATGATAAGCTACTCAATGTACAGTACCTCAGGTTCCCCCCACCCACTGTGCAAACGGTTGTTTTCTGAACAGTCCTTATGACACATTAATCATCTGCATTATTCACACTGTGAGTCAATGTTTCAGGAGAATAGTCATTTTATCATTGTTAATGAAACAAGCACAGCTCATTACTCTGTGCGAGGTAAATCTATGTCACGCTGCGCCTCAGGTTAGAGAGAATTATAATCGATGAGTCAGGGCGCAGGGGGTTAATATACAATGAATGCAGGTTAGATCTAATTTATTTATCCATTTGTTCATGTGCTGCCCTCCATCTTAAACCCTTAAATGAGATGCATGCTCTCAGGCACATTCAATACCTCCCTATTTACCATTCACCCCCTCCAAGTGTGCACACTTCCACATGTAGCAGAATAATAATGTTTAATGTTGTGATCCATAGCCTCAACCAGACCTGTTGATCTGTCCATTGCCTCAACCAGACCTGTTGATCTGTCCATAGCCTCAACCAGACCTGTTGATCTGTCCATTGCCTCAACCAGACCTGTTGATCTGTCCATAGCCTCAACCAGACCTGGCGATCTGTCCATAGCCTCAACCAGACCTGGCGATCTGTCCATAGCCTCAACCAGACCTGTTGATCTGTCTATAGCCTCAACCAAACCTGTTGATCTGTCCATAGCCTCAACCAGACCTGTTTATCTGTCCATAGCCTCAACCAGACCTGTTGATCTGTCCATAGCCTCAACCAGACCTGTTGATCTGTCCATAGCCTCAACCAGACCTGTTGATCTGTCCATAGCCTCAACCAGACCTGTTGATCTGTCCATAGCCTCAACCAGACCTGTTGATCTGTCCATAGCCTCAACCAGACCTGTTGATCTGTCCATAGCCTCAACCAAACCTGTTGATCTGTCCATAGCCTCAACCAAACCTGTTGATCTGTCCATAGCCTCAACCAGACCTGTTGATGTGTCCATAGCCTCAACCAAACCTGTAGATCTGTCCATAGCCTAAACCAAACCTGTTGATCTGTCCATAGCCTCAACCAGACCTGTTTATCTGTCCATAGCCTCAACCAAACCTGTTGATCTGTCCATAGCCTCAACCAGATCTGTTGATCTGTCCATAGCCTCAACCAGACCTGTTGATCTGTCCATAGCCTCAACCAAACCTGTTGATCTGTCCATAGCCTCAACCAGACCTTTCGATCTGTCCATAGCCTCAAACAGACCTGTTGATCTGTCCATAGCCTCAACCAGACCTGTTGATCTGTCCATAGCCTCCGCCAGACCTGTTGATCTGTCCATAGCCTCAACCAGACCTGTTGATCTGTCCATAGCCTCAACCAAACCTGTTGATCTGTCAATAGCCTCAACCAAACCTATTGATCTGTCAATAGCCTCAATCAAACCTATTGATCTGTCCATAGCCTCAAGCAAACCTGTTGATCTGTCCATAGCCTCAAGCAAACCTGTTGATCTGGCTATAGCCCCAAACAAACCTGCTTCGTATTGATATACAGTAATAAACATTGAATTTGTAGATTCAATTAAGCCAAGCACATTTTCAGAGTAAAGGAATGTGATTTTGCCAGAACCTGAAATACAGGTTTTGATTGAATAGCTTCCTCAAGTTTATCGCCCTGTCCTTGTTTGCTGGGTTCTGAGAGGTAATTTACATGAATTAGCGTAATAAGATAAAGATTTTATCTTCTTCTTTGTGCTACTTTGTGCATGCTAGAAGACATGCAGGGTCTTGATGCGCCGTGTGAGACGTGGAGTGCAACAGTTTGTGTAGAAAATGAACAGCGGTGGTCTGTTTTCATACAAGGATCAGATTAGATTTAACAAGAGCTAACTGTGAAATGGATAAAACAGGCTTGGACAAACTATAGTCAGGATCAACAGTCACCATCAAATTGAAAAGGAGTGGAGACCTCATTGAAGATGGTAAAAGACGAGCAAGCCGTCTCATTTACATTTAAATAGACGCACACAGTTGAGACGCAGGGAGGGTAAAATAAATATTTGCATTTGTGGTCGATTTGATTAAAATACTTTGGTGCAGCAGAAGAGGGCCCACAGTTGTTGTTTTTGCGCTCTGACGACAGCATCTGAACTGCAAATCACGACTTGAAAGCTAAATTGAGTTTTTTTTTTTTGTCTTTCGAAAGCATGTTCAGTCATTAGATAGAAACGCACTGTATCAGACAACTACATGTAGATTAATGTGAATGAATTTAATGTCAAGCCTCATCTAACCTGTCAAGTATGTCAGCAACACCTAGCTAACTTCGGCTTAGCATTAGCATATTTCAGTACAAAACAGTGTGGTAGGACCCCTGACAGCATACAAACACCCAAATCACATCGCTAAATATAGTTTTCAATTCGTTTTGGTTATTAAACAAAATTGTTTAACACTATTGTTTGAGTAATTGTGATTCATTGAGTGAACTATCAACTGCTGCAACCTATCTTGTTACTTATTTAGTTCATTTCTATCATTCTACTTTTAATATGCCAATTAGCAGATGCTTTTATCTAAAGCAATTTACAGTCATGCATGCATACATTTGATGTATAGGTGGCTCCGGCGGGAATCAAACCCACAACTCGTGGCATTGAAAGTGCCTTGCTCTACCGACTGAGCCACACAGGACCATTTCGTGTTTATAGTGCCATATTCACAGGACTAAAGTCCAGCTTATGAAAGGTACAAATGGTGACCTTCCATTACTGATGTCTCTTCTGGCAAACAGCAAACGACTCTCAATAGTCCAAGTCAAAGCAGTCATTGGTCACACAAAAGGTCCTCTAGAATATTCGAAATAACAGACCCTCTCAATAATCCAGTTCACTCTTCCATTCCATTTTCCATTACAACTGTTCTTTCATGATGTTGAAAAAGGCCAAGTTGCCCCCCCCGCTGTCAGACGTGCAAAGTCACAGGGACGTACGATGATATCATTTCCTGCCACAAAGCCAACCTCCAGAATGACGGGTGACCCACCATTACAGGAATGATGACTTTGGGTGACTTACACTCTGGTTGCAGTAATTGCCCAAGGTCATGGATAATGACATGTTTATATGTGATATTCATGAATTAATTTGGTGAATGGATTCTGTTTTATTGAAATCTGAAATATCCTGTAGATAATGAGGGGGGTGTGATCTAATGTTATGGCTCATTGCTTTGTATTGATATACTCTAACTAAGTAATTATGTCCAATCTTGGTTCAGGCTATTTGCCCTTTCATGAATAAGGAAAATAATGGGGGAATATGACATTTCTGTAAGATTGACCAGTAAGCAGTGTTCATTCTGAAGTTCATATAATGTTACATATAAAGGGACATATAAACATTTTATATAAAGAAATGCTGCTTTTGGGACGGGCAGCAGGAATTATTCACTGGAGAAGGTATGGGGTAGCTTGGTCATTGCATAGGGGTGCTTGCAATCTTTGGAAGATATGCACGTGAACACACATGGACACGTGCACACACGCGGTCACGCCCGTGAGGTGAGAGAGAATGACGTCGAACTCGACCACCAAATATTGTCAAATCTACACGTACTAAATGTGTCATTGAAAATCATGCAAGGATTTGCAAGACACCAAGCAATACACATGTTAACTCCCAAACAACAGCCCTCCATTAGTCCAATGACAATAGCCAAATTAGCTTGTGTTCAGTATTTTACAGCTAGAAGCCTAATGGTATAGCTATAGGAAACAAAGCGGTTATCGGCGAATCTTTAGCTAGTAGCTAATGTTAGCTAGCTGTCGATTTGCTTGCTATCGATTTGCTTGCTAAGTTTGAACGTTTACAAGAAAAATAGGCACTTGACTTCAATACATCCTCAAAAACATGAATAATCTTACTGCAGAAGATCCCCCTTTCAAATTATTTCAGGTGAAAATTCCATATGAAGGGATACATTCCAAAGCCTACTAGCAATTATTGTAGAAGGTCTGGCTTGCTAGCTACTAGCTAATATTTAAAACAAGTCAAGTGCAGCAATTTTGAAACGATAGGGCTCGAGTCAGTACACATTCCCTGTAAAAACAGATCAGGGATTAGATACTGTACCCACACATCCTGATTTAAGCGTGGCCAAACTGAGCAGTCGGGGGAGAAGGGCCTTGGTCAGGGACGTGATCAAGAACCCAATGGTCACTCTGACAGAGCTCCAGAGGTCGTCTGTGGAGATAGGCGAACCTTCCAGAAGGACAACCGTCTCTGCAGCACTCCACCAATCAGGCCTTTATGGTAAACTGGCATGACGGAAGCAACTCCTCAGTAAAAGGCACAGCGTGCTTAGAGTTTTCCAAAAGGCACCTAAATACTCTCAGACCATGAGAAACAAGATTCTCTGGTCTGATGAAACCAAGATTGAACTCTTTGGCCTGAAAGCCAAGCGTCATGTCTGTAGGAAACCTGGCGCCATCCCTATGGTGAATCATGGTGGTGGCAGCATCATGCTGTGGGGATGTTTTTTAGCGGTAGGGACTGGGAGACTAGTCCGGATCGAGGGAAAGATGAATGGAGCAAAGTACAGAGAGATCCTTGATGAAAAACTGCTCCAGAGAACTCAGGACCTCAGACTGGGGCGAAGGTTTACCTTCTAACAGGACAATGACACTAAGCACACAGCCAAGACAACGCAGGAGTGGCTGTGCAGCGACACTCCCCATTCAATCTAACAACACTTGAGAGGATCTGCAGAGAAGAATGGGAGAAACTCCCCAAATACAGGTGTGCCATGCTTGTAGCGTCATACCCAAGAAGACTCGAGGCTGTAATTGCTGCCAAAGGTTCTTCAAAAAGTACTGAGTAAAGGGTCTGAAAACGTATGTAAATATGTTAGTTCAGTTTATGTTTAATACATTTGAAAAAAATTCTAAAAAACAGTTTTTGCTTTGTCATTATGAGGTATTGTGTGTAGATTAATGAGGGAAGAAAAACTATTTAATCCATTTTAGAATAAGGCTGTAATGTAACAAAATGTAGAAAAAGTGTAGGAGTCTGAATACTTTCCTAATATACTGGACAAAACACACATCAAGACAAGAGAGACACCGCAACAGTACATAAAGAGAGACCTAAGACAACAACATAGCATGGCAGCAACACATGACAACACAGCATGGTAGCAACACAACATGACAACAACACAGTAGCAACACAACATGGCAGCAGCCCAACATGGTACAAACATTATTGGGCACAGACAACAGCACAAAGGGCAAGAAGGTAGAGACAACAATACATCACGCAGAGTAGAAGTAGGGAGAAGCGTATTTTGTAATAGTGAATAAAAACAGTTTTGACAGTGCTGAATAAAAACATAGTCATGAACTTACTCATAAAACAGCAATCTCTCTATGGTCATGGTTTTAAAAGTTATTCAATCTCACGTAGGCTAGTATCAAACTTCGCTGTGGCCGGGGTCATGGAAGCTATAGGCATAGTGATTTGAGCTATGCGATTGGTCAACAGATATCCCGCTCTGCCTGTGCACATGGCTTCTGAACCAAGGGCACCTACCGCCAAGACCGCAACACAAATACATTTCTAAAAAGGAGCGCAAGCCTTTATGATGGCCTACAGAAATCTTTGGTGATCGACTAGGAATGCCTTGAAGATCGACCAGTCGATTGCGATCGACCGGTTGGTGACCACTGATATAGACTCAAATCGTTAAAAACAAGTCTATTGACATATTAAAACATTATTCATGTTTTTCTTGGAGGTGCTAATGGGGGTGCTACAGTATGCCTATTCATGACACCGCTTCAGCACCGTCTAGCACAGCCATCACTGTTTTGGGAAGAGATAGTCTCCTACACTACTATAGCAATGAATAACGAGTTGGTATTTGCAGGCAGTAAGGTTCAATAAACTGGGCCTCTTTCTTACATTAGTAGTAAGTAATGCAGTTTAATCAGCAGTAGTACACCTCTGAATTAATTCACTGTATTAAGTGTATCTTTGCATAGATTATGCATCGAATATGAAGTCCAGCTCTTTGTCAAACACCGACCAGGTCAAACAACACTGACATTATGGTACTGAACTGATAGACTTCAGTTTGAAGCACATGTTTCCAGCTGTTGGTCTTATTTTCTCTCTGGGGACAAATTCGGATGCAGGTCAATGAGTTTAATAAGGAAAAGGTCAGATCAACATTGCTTTGTTCTGCCTCTAAATCCTGTATTGTCCTCCTGGACTGTTCCTGCAGTAGCTCACATTATGACTGTTGACTTTGGGGTTTGGCGGATTCATACGCAGAAAAATCCTCGTGGGTCATTGACTGGTCATGAGGGTGGTAGCGACTTAGCCACACCTGGGTTCATATACTATTTGAAATCTTTCTAATACTTTGAGTGATTGCTCTACTCAGCCTACAGTGCCAGATTTGCAGAGTTTGCACTATTCAACTATCCTATTGTTACCATTGTGCCAGGCAAGCTCAATCAAGCCCAAATAAAATAATTTCTAATACTAGTTAAACCCAGGTCTGGACCTCTATGGACAGGAAGTCTCCCCGAGGGGTTTGTTGCTTCTTTCCTACCTGTTAAATCATTTTGCCCTTCAAATGAAATCATAGAGACTTGCAGTAAAGTGAAAAATGAAGAGACCCATGAACCCTCTGCCCTCGTTGCTCGGTGCACACTAACGTAGTTTGTCACAGGCTGCTTCAACGCAGCTCGGCGGCGTCTTTGTAAGGCAATGTTTGGGTTTGAGGAAGAAGACAGACTCTGTCAGCCAATGAAGTTAGAGCGCTAATGGACATGTGGTGTATGTTGGGATGCTATAAACTATGGCTAATTGCTAATGCGTAACGTTGATATGTTAATGTCCACTATGCAATCTCCGGCCATCTGATTCTCCTCAGCGAATTTACAGTGCGGATGGGTCTTCGAGCTCCTTGCCACGTTGGTAAGGGATTGCGCAAATCATCCACAACAGCTGGCAAAGATGGAGATGGTCCATTAGCAAGGCCCACATACGATCTCTGCCGTTAAAATCCACTTACCGAAATTACAGTCACTTTAGGTTTTTTTCCGGGTTGTTGTTGTGCTGAGTGAAAACGCTCAACTGAGATTTTGATCCCTCACAAACCCAGATAAACAGCGAGGGGGGTATTTGAAGGAATATATTCACTGCCTCGGTCAGCACGCTATCAGATACACAATGACCCATTCCCCCCACCCGCTGTACACACTTTTTCCTCCAGCAACAAACGCCACAATGAGGAGGAAGTGGAATTAATAATTCATAGGCGACTGGAGAGAGACTGGCTTTTCGGAATCAAGTGTTATTTGTCTCCTGTAATCCAGATGACCCGGTAATTGAGTGTTTGAAGTGGTGGCAAAAAAAAACGCTGCAACCAAAGGGAGAGTGGCCTGAGGGTGTTGTATGGGAATGCCATGTTCTTGACATGATGATGGTGTCAACTCCCCCCCTTTCTTCTTCGACACACTAAAAGGAGCCCAATTGAATCCCCACTCACCTCTGGAGTGCAAAGGGGAACCTGCTTGATCCATTAGTATTCAGAGGAAGTAAGGAAGTTACCAGACGAAGATCTCCTGCCACACACACAGACAGGCACACACAGAGACGTACAGTACCAGTCAAAAGTTTGGACACGCCTAGTTTAGTTTATTTTTACTATGTTCCACATTGTAGAATAACAGTGAAGACATCAAAACTATGAAATAACACATATGGAATCATGTAGTAACCATAAAAAATGTTAAACAAATCAAAATATGTGTTATATTTTAGATTCTTCAAAGTAGCCACACTTTGCCTTCATGACAGCTTTGTACACTCTTGGCATTCTCTCAACCAGTTTCACCTGGAATGCTTTTCCAACAGTCCTGAAGGAGTTCCCACATATGCTGAGCACTTACTGGCTGCTTTTCCTTCACTCTGCAGTCCAACTCATCCCAAACCATCTCAACTGGGTTGAGGTCGGGTGATTGTGGAGGCCAGGTCATCTGATGCACCACTCCGTGACTCTCCTTCTTGGTCAAATAGCCCTTACACAGCCTGGATGTGTGTTGGGTCATTGTCCTGTTGAAAAACAAATGATCGCTCCAGAATGCTGTGGTAGCCATGCTCGTTTGGTTTGCCTTAAATTCTACATAAATCACTGACAGTATCACAAGCAAAGTACCCCCACACCGTCACACCTCCTCCTCCATGCTTCACGGTGAGAACTACACATCTACCCTGTGTCTCACAAAGACACGGCAGTTGGAACCAAAAATCTGTCCTTTGGTCTGGACTCATCAGACCAAAGGACAGATTTCCACCGGTCTAATGTCCATTGCTCATGTTTCTTGGCCCAAGCAAGTCTCTTGTTATTATTGGTGTCTTTTAGTAGTGGTGTCTTTGCAGCAATTAGAGCATGAAGGCCTGATTCTCAGTCTCCTCTGAACAGTTGATGTTGAGATGTGTCTGTTACTTGAACTCTGTGAAGCATTTATTTGGGCTGCAATTTCTGAGGCTGGTAACTCTAATTAACTTGTCCTCTGCAGCAGAGGTAACTCTGGGTCTTCCTTTCCTGTGGCGGTCCTCATGAGAGTCAGTTTCATCATAGCGCTTTATGGTTTTTGCGACTGCACTTGAATAAACTTTTTAAGTTCTTGAAATTTTCTGTTTTGACTGGCCTTCATGTCTTAAAGTAATGATGGACTCTCATTTCTCTTTGCTTATTTGAACTGTTCTTGACATAATATGGACTTGTTCTTTTACCAAATAAGGCTATCTTCTGTATACCACCCCTACCTTGACACATCACAACTGATTGGATCAAACGCATTAAGAAGGAAAGAAATTCCTCAAATGAACTTTTAACAAGGCACACCTGTTAATTGAAATCCATTACAGGTGACCACCTCATGACTACCCCCCCCCCCCCCCCCCCGCACTTCGTTCACTTAAGACAACAACAACAACAGAAAAAAAAAACATTGGAGTAATTTAAGCCCATCATGTTGGCCAACTGATGAAAGCTTGAGATAAAATCCTCCCCAATTTTCCTCACTCGGCAGCTCAGGCTGATAAAGCCATTGAACAGACAGTGAACTGACAGTGAACAGACGTGGTTATAGGCAGATAGCTGACCTTTGTGAAAGACAAACAATAGCACAGACTGAGATTGGAATAAGTGGCCAGGTCTGCTTGGGAGGTAGAGAGACTTTGACTAGGAGTCTCCATTAAATTAATTTAATAGGAGGTGTAGGATGAAAGGATTGATGTATCAGACGACCAGGGATTGTCATGATACATGGAGTAAACTCTTAAGAGACAATGCAAAGTAATAGTCCAATGCCCTCTTATGTTTAATTGTATAACCTTATTTATCTTGGATAGTAATTTAATGATGCTCTTTCTCCCTAGAATTGAGTGCTGAATTTAGCCCGTATTTAACTTATTTCAGTGCCGATCATCTTTGGCGTTATTCCATTTGAATGTTTCCTCTGATCAGGGATAACCCGAGATGATTCTTACAGTACTTGGATCTCAGATCCTTTGAGTCATTCCCACTGGGATTGTCCTTGGTCAACAGGTTCTAGATCAGATCTTAGACATCAACTGACTGTCCTCTTCTACCTTTAATGTAACTTTAGGAAGTGGGGCACATTGGCCGTATTCAGAATGGGGGTATGATAAGATATACGACCAGTCTTTTGCCTAGTGCGGTCCAAGTATTCCCAGCCCCTGCCTATGTCAGGTGGAGACCCTGCGCCGGGTAGTAATGACTCACAGATGTGCGAGGCGATTGCCCAACCAAAGGCAAGATACGACTATAAAGGCGAGACAATTAATCTTAAGACCTGTCTTCCCTCATTACCATTCCAGTTCTACAGGGACAGATGAAAAGACCAATTACACTTTGAAGTTGTGATTGAACACTGACGGGAGTTTGGGGGATGCTTTTTTTTCTCTCCGTTCTTTATTTCTTGTCTTCCAGTGAAAAGTAAATAGTCGTAATTTAACATTAGGGCTGTGAAGCATGTGCATGTGCTCCGAGGGGTCGGCATTTGATGTCTTTAACCCAGTTTAGCCTATTCACCCACGTTTCCCATATATGTTGGAGTTTTTTTAATGCTGGACATTTGAATGCTTCACATGACGTTGCTCCATGTTCAGACAATGAAATTGTCTAATTTACAGTAGTGAATAGCAGTGAAATAGCTCAAGCCTTTATATAACACCCTTCAAATAATAACCTATACTTCTTGAAACTCCCAACGTTTGTCTGATATTTTTGACCATTTATTCAAGAGAACTCCAGTTATCACATAGGGTGCAGTTTTTATTCTTAAATTCTATTGAAAATGTTTTTTTAGTTCAGGACTAAGCTTAATCTGGGTCCAGAAAACTGGCCTTCTGTGTCCTCAGTTATTGTTGAGCCTGTAGACCAGTATTCCACTGGTCTACAGAAGGCCCTCCCAAATGTAGATGTCTGTCAGTCTGTCTTTACCGTCAATGCGAGTCAGCTGTCAATTGCCAAGTGTTGATGCATCGATCAGTTTGTTCTCTACCTTTAGACTGATCTGAGATCAGGCTTCTGAGAGGGACGTTGATATTCTTAGCCGGCCTATTGATCCGTGGAGTCCAGAATGGAGCAAAGTTCAAACCTCAAGGACAGAGAAAGTGAGTACAGTATCTCTTAATGCAGATGGTTATTGGCAGCTCAGCCCTGCTATCTGCAGACAAGCCGTGGCATTCGCACACACTCAATTAAATGTTCTGCTACAAAATATAGAATATTGGGCAACCTCTCACAGAGAACCAATCAACAGACACCAACCCATATACCAACCACGCGTCAAGGACAAAACTCCACCGAAAGTCTTCCTTAATTCAATGTGCTCCGGAGCACGAGAAGTCCCATAATACTGAAAGCACATAGCAACGGTTGCAATTCCGCCAGAAATGGAAGAAAATGCCACCGATCGATGGATAGATAGAAAGATAGATAGATCAAAATGTCTTGGGGATGCCTTGTCTAACCCACTTCTAAGGCGGCGTGCCTCTGAAGACAAGGTCGTTTAACCTTGACGTTTAACACTAAATATCCAATTTGTGTCCGCCGGGGAGCACATCAGCGAGGCGTCATAATCCCTTGTAGCGGGGAGATAAATGGAGCGCCAGGGTGGCAATAAGGTTCAGGGGTGGAGGATTGAAATGAAATTCAAATGGCTGTTTTGCTTTGGAGATCTACCTCAGCTGCCACCTTTCAAACAGCCCAGGCGTGATGATTGAAGTCAACAAGGCGTCATGGGGTTTGGGGATTTCAACCCCCTACGCTCTCACCCCTTAAAAAAAGACACGGTGTCAATCACCCCTTAATTGTATCTGTTTGGAAGGGTGGAAGGAGTTTGGATGAGGTGAGTAGAATTCTTATTCTGGATGTATGGTAGGTAGGCAGGTAGGTAGGTAGGTAGGTAGGGCCTGGATGATGCTTCTCCTACACTGGGTCATGTACACAGTTCTGACACCTGACTCCAGGCTCCGTGTTTCGGGTCTCATTAGCTGCCCCTGACATGCCTGCTCCTAGGGAACATGTCACATTACCACTGTGGAGACACCCACCACCACCCTAGCTGCACAAATGATAGATGGGAAACTGGGAAGCCTGACTCCCCAAATGCCACACTGTAGTGCTCTCCTCACTTGACATCGTTTTGCCTTGCCATTTCGCTCGTTTTGTTAAATATCGACACACCTCATGGCCCACCTGAAAGTGGATTTGCACTCCTGTTGTTTATATTGCTATATGTTTTAAGGATTTCCCAATCTGTGGAAATTGACAGAGCATATAAGATTTGTTTACTCTCTAATTTTAGGCCTACCCGGCATGAATAGGCATACCGGGAAAGGTCAAAGTTGTGCAAGTCCTGTCATGATTCGATATTCCTGAATCAATATAATCACTGTGTTACACAAAACCAGAGAGAGAGCTTGATAATGCTGCCTCTAGGAAACTAAGAGAAACTAATGGACAGAGTGAAAGGCCTTGAGAAGAAAAAGTATCAGAAGGTGGAAGGAAGAGGTGTGGTTCCAGGGTAGAGAACAGGGAGAAATATGCAGCCTTGAATAAGGAGGGAAATACTAACAGACAGACATGTTGGTTGGATGCCAATTTGAGCGGGTTTTAGACTGTAGCAAAATTGGCATATGGTGGATTTGTGGTTATGACTCAAGGGAGGGCATGAGTGTCTTCTCACCCTTGTTCATTCTGATGGCCTCTTAGATTATTATTTTGGCCC
Organism: Oncorhynchus nerka; assembly: GCF_034236695.1. Lineage (NCBI taxonomy): Eukaryota > Metazoa > Chordata > Actinopteri > Salmoniformes > Salmonidae > Oncorhynchus > Oncorhynchus nerka. Next base: position 52,277,070 of record NC_088419.1, on the reverse strand, counting down.
ATATATTGTAAAGCAATAGACAGGTGTAAAATGACAGGATTTGATGGAGCTTCGATACGGAGAAGGGCCAAGTTGTTCGACCTAACAGGGACATGGTGTAAACAGCTCAGTGTGTCACATTTTACACACACACACACACACACACACACACACACACACACACACACACACACACACACACACACACACACACACACACACACACACACACACACACTCAGAGCTGGTCTAGCAGTAGGAGTGAAGATGTGAGCACACGCATGGTCAGAAACCAGAGCTGCTTTTGTGGCTGTGTGTTGCCCATGTCATCATCCTCTACCAGCTTAGTGGTTCAGGTAGAGAGAGGGAGAGGCAGAGGAGGAGGGGGGTAGTGTAGATCCTCCGAACCAAACCCAGCATGAATCTTTCAGAGGCCTAAGTGGCACGAGGCAAGACATTCCCGAAACAAAAAAGTGTCCGAGAAATATGACCAAAGCAGGATGCAAATGTCAATGTGAAAATGAATATTTAAGGATGAATTCATATTTATTCAGGCACATTTGTTGTTGAGGGTTTTTCTCACTCTTTTTGGGGGGCATTCCAGTGGTTGGACAGATGAGGGCGGAAGCCAGGATTGTAGGTCAGGATCTACAATTCTCCACATTTTACCACTGAAGAGAAAGGGCTCTGCAGCCATGATTACGCTCCTTCGTTACAGGACTTGGGTCAGTGTCATTTCAATTTAGTCAATTCAGGAAATTAATTTCAGTCAATTTATGAACGAAACATTGCTAATGTTTTTTTGAACAATTCCGTAATTGAACCGAGAAATTCACAGATCATCTTCAGGTATTTTATGTCCACAGAATGCAAAAGAAAAGCTCACATCAGCTCACATTTGCATTTTTATTTTGGGAGGAAACAATAATAATATTGAAGGTGTGTCCGGACAAGCCAATCAGAGGTTGCAGAGAGTGTATGTAATATACCCAGCAAACCGGGAACATTCCCAGAACATTACCTAAGATTCCCATCAAGTTCTAGCTAGTGTTTTATCTAACATTAGGATGATAAAACCCTATCTATTACTTACATTAGGATCTAACATTAGGAACATTAGGTAATGTAATAACACAATCTACAAATAATGTTTTTGCAACAAAATATGAAAGCATTACGGAACGTTCTGCTAATGTTGATGGAGATGTTATTAAAAACACCAATATCAACAAGCAGGGAATATTCCCACAATGCTCTCATGAAGTTAGTGTGACCGTATGACATGATTGTTCCAATAATGTTCCCTAAACATTCTTCAGCAATAATGTCTGGATTCAATTCAATTGGATTTGTCACCCGAGACATCTACCCAGGTATAGGATCTTAATTTGACCAGTTTCTCACAGCAGGAAAATAATCCTGCAGCAACAGGAAATGTGAATTACTTTGTGGGTTCTAATTAATGGACATTTTTGTATGGGTTGATACATTTTTCGTTAGGGCAAATCAAGTCTGAAATGTTTATGTGGAAATGACAAACTTTTGAAAAAAATGTGAGCCTTGACCACATCAAGTTTTAAAGAACATTAGCATAGACATTAGACTTATGCATACAGACATTACTACATATACATATGTTAACAAGGTCAGATAGGGTACAGGCGTGTTGTGAGATGTTGTTTTATTTGTTTTTTAAACAAAATGTATCTGTTTGCTTGAGTAATTTCAGATGTAATGGAGTTCCATGTGATCATGACTCTATATAATATTGTGCTTTGCTTTGAATTCGCTCTGTATTTGGAGACTGTGAAGAGACCCCTGGTGGCATGTCTGGTGGGGTAAGTATGTCTGTCAGAGCTATATGTAAGTTGATTATACAGCCAATTTGGAATTTTCAACACAATAATATTTCTTACAAAAACAAGAATTGATGCAGTCAATCTCTCTCTCTCTCCTCTACTTTGAACCAAGAGAGAATAATTATTAGGTTGAGGGTTCGCCGACCACCATGGATGAGCTCACTCTCCCTGCCTGACTCGTTACACTACGATCAGAGCCGGCTGCAGACAGTGACCAGCAAGGAGGAAATCAGATTTTGAACATTTTGATGCTATATTTATAATTATATAAAATGTATACAATAAATTGTCCACCAACAGGTTTCTGTGCCAATGCACCACACACGACCAATAAACAATGCATAACTACATACCGTTTAGCCACATAGAGCACTTATCAGCATTGTTTGCATTTCAACACCACAATCAAGTAGAGTATGTCAATCTCGAAAAGATTGAGTGTTTTCTGGGCGTACGTAAACTCAGAGCGTTGTCATATTGTCCATTCGTAAATTTGGAGCGCACACTGGACGCTCTGGCCGAGGAGTAGGGTTGATTTGAGAATTCTGACCTACAGCAGTCAAACACCTAAGCTAACTGGCTAGCTTGCGAGCTACTCCCAGACACAAATGAGAGAACAGCTCACTCTGACCATTTTTCTCGCCCTAGCAGAGCTGGTTAGGCCATGTGTATGTTATCTATAGCGTGGATGACTGCAACTGTGCTGCTGGCAACAATTGAATTATGCTTTTTTTGCCAACGTTTACTGATACCGGACATATTCAACGGGTGTTGAGCGTTCGTAAATGTGTCGGTTATTCCGTGCTCTGGCACACTCAGACGAGAGTGCTCTGAAATCGGAGTAGATAGCCAGAGCGAATTTATCCAGCTATTGTCTATCGACAGTTGTCACAGTGACATCATGAACATTCTATTGAAATGGTTACTTGCATAGTGTAGCTAACCAACCAGGTTCAATGTTAGCTAGCTAACATTAGTCTATAACTAGCAATGCAAATGGCTCTGAGATACAAATCATATTACTACACAGATCATACATGCAACTTCAGCTAGCGAGCCAGAATCAAAAGCCAGAATTTTCTCTAGCTCCTTAGGTATCATACTCTAATTCCACTGATTTCAGAACTCGGTCCTCCAGAAAGTAGAGAGAGCAACACTTATGCAGTTCTACTACGTAATATCTTTAAAAAAATCTACATTAAAAACGATTACCTACACATACTGATCAACTCATATTATAGACAGAAGCATGCTACAAGGCAGACCAATCCAAAATTATTTCTCGGCATGTCCAGTCCACTCATTATCTCAGCCAATCATGGCTAGCGGGAAGGTTGCTGTCCTTTCCCGTGGCTAAACCAACTAGGCTCATAATTTAACCATTTTATTTGTATTTACAGATGGCATACAAATTTGTTATTAAGGCACATGAAAGTTCACATGTTCCAGAAGGCATTTCTGACCCAAAAAGTTTCAATTCAAATGGCTCTCCTGTGAAGTAGTGATGCGTGACATATGCATAGTCTCCTGAAAAGAGTCACATATAATACGACTTGGGAGAATAAGGATCGGAAACAGACAAGTAAAAATACAGCCAGACTGTCCTGCTACTCTGGAATGAGTGGGCTTTTGCACCATTACTCAAATACATTTTCACTGCAGTTTGCAGCCTAGAGTAGAATTGTACTCAATTGAAAACAATGATGTAATTATGCATTGGATTGTAGTGTTGTAGGCTAGTCTAGGTAGGATCATTTTATTGCCCCTAAACAAGATCAATAGGGAAGTTTTATCAGCTGTGTGTCTTCACCGTTCTTTCATGCTCAATGACCCACCTGGAGTATCCGCTGTCTATCAGCTATTGCTCTATCTTGTGGACTTATATAGAAAATTGGTACAGATATGAATGATTTTTATGTGTGGTATGATTGCTAGTTAACCTATTGCAGATCTGGACAAACCACTACTGACACTACGGATAGAGGGCAGGATAGACAGTTAGACTGGTAAACTATACTGACCGGTGGTATAGTAAAAGTTAGCACATGGAAAAGCATAGTGCGTAAGGGAAGTACCAAAACATCTTGATGCATGCAAGCAGATTATGTCATTTGGCTAGGATGGAAGACATCATATAGTAGAACCTGCAAAATGGTGAATGTAAATCAGGGGAAAAAACACACTACCCTCCCCAAAGCAACAAAAAAAAAGCCCAGCCCCCCACCCCAGGAAAATGTTGAACTGTCCCGTAGCCCTCTGTGTATGTTGAAGGGCAAGACATGCTGCTTTGTTCTGGGCCAGATGCAGCTTTTCTAGGTCCTTCTTTGCAGCACTTGACCGGGCCATAATCAAGATGAGATCAAACTAGAGATAGCAGGACTTGTTTGATCGATTGTGGTGTTAAGAAGGCTGAGCATCTCTTTGTAATCGTCGTAATCATCAGCACAACTGGACAGTTTTTGTGTTTTGGCAACATAAAGTGCTTTCATAAAGTATTCATACCCCTTGACTTATTCCACATTGTGTTGTGTTGCAGGCTGAATTCAAAATGGATGAACTAGATGTTGTTTCTCACCCATCTACACACAATACCTAGTAACGACAAACTGAAAACATGTTTTTATACATTTCTACCAATTTTAGTGAACATGAAATACACAAATATTTTGAATTTACATAATAAACACAATTGGACAGTTTTAGTGTTATGAGAATATTTTCTCCAATTTAACGAAAGTTCTGGGAATGTAAACACCTGGGTGGTCTGGGAATGTAAACACCTGGGTGGTCTGGGAATGTAAACACCTGGGTGGTCTGGGAATGTAAACACTCGGGTGGTCTGGGAATGTAAACACCTGGGTGGTCTGGGAATGTAAACACCCGGGTTGTCTGGGAATGTAAACACCCGGGTTGTCTGGGAATGTAGACACCTGGGTGGTCTGGGAATGTAAACACTTGGGTCGTTACACCAATTCGGGGCCTTTTGAGATTTCACCAAATTTGTACATTCTGTCATAAAGAGCACATGTTCAACTTAATCAAGTGGTTAAATAAAAAAAAGTACAATATTAACTACCTATTGAGTGGCAGATAAAGTAACAGGGTTGATGATTTCTTCTTAAATCAGCCATACATCACCTTGTGATAGGGGGAATGGAAGCTTGTGTACAACAGGGAGTGGCAATTGAATGCAAGCTTAACAAAATGTTGTAATTGTTCAAACATTTGTAGCCTGTCGGAAAGTCTATTGACTGCAGATCCACTACACTATTTCAGAGGTAGATTTCTCATTGTCTGGGTTGGAGGCAGTGCACATCAGTGGAGGCTGGTGGGAGGAGCTATAGGAGGATGGGCTCATTGTAATGGCTTGAATGGGATACATGGAACGGAGACAAACATGTGGGTTCCATACGTGCAATGTGAGACTGTTCCATTTATTCCATTCCAGCCATTACAATGAGCCCGTCCTCCTATAGCTCCCCCCACTAGCCTCCACTGGTGCACGTCCATGTGATCTTTCCCTCGATTGGAAGAGAGATTTAGCTGGGGGCCACTGTATGTCTCATTCCCTATCATCCAGCTGTAGTTGAGGTTGGTAACATCTAAAGTGTTGCACACCATCCACTATCCACTAAGAACAGGATCGGTCATTTCTGTCTGAATCTGTACATTGGCTATAACCTGCAGAGTAATGATATTAGAGGGAGGGAGTTCGTCGTCCATCTTGTTGATACATCCTTAAGAGTCTGTTGATGCACCTTGCGTCAATCTAAGTAACTTTTTTATTTTTTATTATCCCATCAAAATCTATCAATTTAAGATGGGTGGTGGAGGATTAAGGAGGGAGGAGAAGGTGGCGAAGACTTTCCCAGGGTTGGAGGCAGAGTCTTGAAATGTAGAGTGATAGAAAGCGTCTTTATGGTTTCTATGCCTTTAGTTCTCCATGTGGGCCCATTTATCTGTGAATTCTGAAAAGCTATCCAAGGATTGTTCCATAGGGACTGTTTTTAAGGAGTCATATTGGTTCTTGTAGAATCCGTTGAACTTTCTTCCAAATTGTTATAGTGTTCTTAACTATGAGGTTGTTAATGTTCTTAGCTTTATCCTTTGGAAATAGACACGTGAAAATATTCCGGGGGATGAGCATGCGCATCTTCAGTATGTACCCATTGTTCCTCTTTAGTGCATTTAACTACATGTCGCAAGTAAAAGCCTTGGGTGGTGAGTTGATACAATTCCAAGTCTGGAAGATTAAAACCAGCCTCAGACTTAGGAAGATGCCCATATAAAGTCTGTTATGACTGCTAATACTTTTTTAAAGGATGACTTCGGTGGAGTAATTGGTATTACTGAAAACTAAATGTAAAAACTTTGGGAGCCAATGCCATTCTAAGAGGTTTATTCTACCTGTAAGAGTTATGGGAAGATTGTGCCATTTAATTAGATCTGCTTTCATGTTGTTGAGCAATGGGATAAAGTTATCTTTATATATTTGTTGTTGCCGTTGCATAGAAACCGTAAATTACTTGGTAATAGGAAATACAATTATTTCCACGACAGAATTCAAAAAACTATTTTGGACTGACCAATGTCAAGACATTTTCAAATGCATGCTACTTAAAAGTTTCATATCACGAAATAGAGACCTGAAATCTTTTTGGACATCAGAGAAATGTTAAGGGAATCCGATTTGAGTCAGAAGAGGATACTCACATGATAGGTAAGATTTATAAAATCTTGCAGAGAACCTATCCAACTGACAAAAACAACAACAATTGGAACCAAGTTTCATGCCCTGATCTGTTTCACCTGTGTTTTAAAAAAAATTTATTTCACCTTTATTTAACCAGGTAAGCAAGTTGAGAACAAGTTCTCATTTACAATTGCGACCTGGCCAAGATAAAGCAAAGCAGTTCGACACATACAACGACACAGAGTTACACATGGAGTAAAACAAACATACAGTCAATAATACAGTAAAAAAAACAAGTCTATATACAATGTGAGCAAATTAGGTAAGAAGGGAGGTAAAGGCAAAAAAGGCCATGGTGGCAAAGTAAATACAATATAGCAAGTAAAACACTGGAATGGTAGTTTTGCAATGGAAGAATGTGCAAAGTAGAAATAAAAATAATGGGGTGCAAAGGAGCAAAATAAATAAATAAATTAAATACAGTTGGGAAAGAGGTAGTTGTTTGGGCTAAATTATAGGTGGGCTATGTACAGGTGCAGTAATCTGTAAGATGCTCTGACAGTTGGTGCTTAAAGCTAGTGAGGGAGATAAGTGTTTCCAATTTAAGAGATTTTTGTAGTTCGTTCCAGTCATTGGCAGCAGAGAACTGGAAGGAGAGGCGGCCAAAGAAAGAATTGGTTTTGGGGGTGACTAGAGAGATATACCTGCTGGAGCGTGTGCTACAGGTGGGAGATGCTATGGTGACCAGCGAGCTGAGATAAGGGGGACTTTACCTAGCAGGGTCTTGTAGATGACATGGAGCCAGTGGGTTTGGCGACGAGTATGAAGCGAGGGCCAGCCAACGAGAGCGTACAGGTCGCAATGGTGGGTAGTATATGGGGCTTTGGTGACAAAACGGATAGCACTGTGATAGACTGCATCCAATTTGTTGAGTAGGGTATTGGAGGCTATTTTGTAAATGACATCGCCAAAGTCGAGGATTGGTAGGATGGTCAGTTTTACAAGGGTATGTTTGGCAGCATGTGTGAAGGATGCTTTGTTGCGAAATAGGAAGCCAATTCTAGATTTAACTTTGGATTGGAGATGTTTGATATGGGTCTGGAAGGAGAATTTACAGTCTAACCAGACACCTAAGTATTTGTAGTTGTCCACGTATTCTAAGTCAGAGCCGTCCAGAGTAGTGATGTTGGACAGGCGGGTAGGTGCAGGTAGCGATCGGTTGAAGAGCATGCATTTAGTTTTACTTGTATTTAAGAGCAATTGGAGGCCACGGAAGGAGAGTTGTATGGCATTGAAGCTTGCCTGGAGGGTTGTTAACACGGTGTCCAAAGAAGGGCCGGAAGTATACAGAATGGTGTCGTCTGCGTAGAGGTGGATCAGAGACTCACCAGCAGCAAGAGCGACCTCATTGATGTATACAGAGAAGAGAGTCGGTCCAAGAATTGAACCCTGTGGCACCCCCATAGAGACTGCCAGAGGTCCGGACAGCAGACCCTCCGATTTGACACACTGAACTCTATCAGAGAAGTAGTTGGTGAACCAGGCGAGGCAATCATTTGAGAAACCAAGGCTGTCGAGTCTGCCGATGAGGATGTGGTGGTTGACAGAGTCGAAAGCCTTGGCCAGATCAATGAATACGGCTGCACAGTAATGTTTCTTATCGATGGCGGTTAAGATATCGTTTAGGACCTTGAGCGTGGCTGAGGTGCACCCATGACCAGCTCTGAAACCAGATTGCATAGCAGAGAAGGTATGGTGAGATTCGAAATGGTCGGTAATCTGTTTGTTGACTTGGCTTTCGAAGACCTTAGAAAGGCATGTGTATTGTGATTGTCTCCACCCCCTCCAGGTGTCTCTTATTTTCCCTGGTGTATTTATCCCTGTGTTTCCCGTCACTCTGTGCCAGTTCGTCTTGTCTGTTTCAAGTCAACCAGCGAGTTTTTCCCATGCTCCTGCTTTGATATTCTCTCTTTTGCTAGTCCTCCCGGTTTTGACCCTTGTCTGTTTTCTGGACTTTGTACCTGCCTGTCCTGACCTCGAGCCTGCCTGCCACTCTGTACCTCCTGGACACTGATCTGGTTTTGACCTTTTGCCTGTCCACGACTATTCTCTTGCCTACCCCTTTTGGCACTAATAAACCATCTGCCTCCCGTGTCTGCATCTGGGTCTGGCCCTGAGCACTTATACCAAGACTTAAAAATAACTAATACTGGCGCAAAATGGAGGGAGTGTTGGAACCTAAAACTAACATATTACAGTCAACCAATTCTACACCACAACAGCAGAGGACAACAACAGAGTCATGTCTTAATTTTAAAACTAACAATGACTCAATAATTCATGCCTTCTGGGAGTGCTATAAAGTCCAAAGTTATGGGCAGAGTTAGAGTTAGAAAGTTGGCTATCAGAAGTTTTACAATGTAAGTTTACTTTTAATCCGTCTATCTGCGTATTTCAAGACATGGCATATGAGGTTGCAGTGAGATACCCAGATGTCAGGAGGTTGACACAGTACGATGAGTGGTGAGCCATCACCAGGAAAATGAGCTTATCAAGGTGTCAAGCTCATTGAGGAACTCTCCAAGGGCACCTGGTGGGCGATAAATGACAAAGTTACGCTTGAGTGGACAAGTGACAGTGACAGCATGGAATTCGAATGAGGAGATGGACAGGTGAGCAAGGGGAAAACATATATTTCCACTTAGGATAAATGAGTAGCCCTGTGCCACCACCGCGATGACCAGATGTTCTTGGGACTATGAGAAAACAAGTAGTCAGATGAAGAGAGAGCAGCTGGAGTAGCAGCGTTCTCTGGTTTAAGCCACAGTTCTCGTTTCAGCGACAACACCGCCGCTTGACTGCTGCTGAAATACTAGGAGAGACTGAAGTACTCACACTAATTCCTGATTGCCTAGCAGATGTGTACATGCCTCTCAGCACTGATTGATTCCAATGGACTTGACCGAAACTTTCAGAGGGAGGTGGGTGGCTCTACCACCCTGCTTCCGCTCCTTGCTCTATTATATTTTCTCCTACCTCTATCGCCAGAACCGTATCGAGTAGATAGCACGAGATTTCCAATGTGACAGTAATATGTGTGTTCTTGCATATGTGTGAATTTAATCCTTCAATTACTTCCCCGTCCCCCTGCTGTCTATCCTATCGTGGTTTGTGCGAGGTCGGAATCTATGTTAAACGGCTTCGTGTGTGTTTCTCAGCAAACTCTGTAGTTTAGGCTTATTGTGTGACTTGATCAAGTGGTGTCACTTCCCAGTGTCTTATTCTGTCTCCCATGTCTCTCACTTCCCAGTGTCTTATTCTGTCTCCCATGAAGTGACCGATTTATAGTGCTTGTCTTTCAAATGATGTAGTGCTTAAGTTGATTGTTTGTTTGTAATCTCTCGTGGGCAAACTACCTAACATAATTGGTACTGTAATGTCTGTCAACAGTCTGTTGATTGCGACGAATACGAGCAACAATTGTTCCTGTGAGGACAGACGTTGGGAGACGAGAAGCATGTACAGGGAGTGAATATTTAATAAATAACCGACATGCAACAAAACAAGGACAGCGTCTGGACAGGGGGAACAAAACCACATTAATGCAGACACAGGGAAGAAACTGAGGAAGTGACAGATATAGGGGAGGCAATCAATAAGGTAATAGAGTCCAGGTGAGTCCCATGAAGCGCTGATGTGCATAACAATGGTGACAGGTGTGCGTAATGATGGCTGCCTGGCGCCCTCGAGAGCCAGAGAGGGGGAGCGCTAAGCAGGTGTGACAGTTCCGGTGTGTTGGGTTTTGGTCACTGGTTATTTGGACAAAACACATTTTAGCAGGTGTGTGCAGCTTTCGAATTTCGGAAGGGAGGGGGACATTTGGTCTATAGACTTGACCAAAACTTGCAGAGAGCGGTGGGTGGTGCTACCGCCCTGCTTCCGCTCCTTGTTCTAATATCTTTTCTCATACTACCCACAAAACCTTATCGACTCACTGGGCCCACACTGGTTGAAACAACATTTTTTTCCAAGTCGTTTCAATGAAATCACATTGCGTCCAGTGGGAAGATTTCCTTTCTGGGTTGCTGGGATTTGTTTGTTTAATTGTTTTAGAATATGCAGAATATGTTTAACACATCTTGTCAATTGGTGTAACTATCTTGACCAAAATAGTTGGTTATTGTTTGATTTTTAGGCCACTTGGTATCGCCTTCTCGGGGCACATTTAATTCAAAGTAAAAACAGCAAAAATGTAGTCAGTGAATAGCAGACCGACCGAACCGGAGTTAAACCCTTGACAGAAAGGCTCTGCTAAAACAAACCATAATTTATCTCTAGTCAAAACAGACACAGCAAACCAATTGTGAGCCACAATGTAATTCTAATGTATCTCATGGAGACCTTTCAAAAGGAATTTCATTCCCCATGCAGCCCCAAGTCACACCAGTCTGCTGCTACAGACACATCCTTGAACTCCAGTCAAGATGTTTGAGCACACAGTGTCCCTCGGGTCACCCTTTGCTTTCTCTGTGTCCCGTCGCTCCCACCACAAGGCCACACGCTGCATTCCTCCCACTCCCCAACCTCACTGTCAGTCACCATGTCAACCCCTGGAGGATTTTGTTTGGTTGCCGCCCCCTTCGGCTCCTACCTTATTTCTCCCCTTTTTTCTCTTGTTCGCTAGTTGCTTCCCTTCTCTCTCTCTCTCTCTCTCTCTCTCTCTCTCTCTCTCTCTCAGACTGACTGGGTTTAAAGGTAGTATTTCTTTATTTTTATTAGGTCCCTGACTTAGTCCGCACTTTGATCGCCCCACACGGCGTAAAGCATTCTTGCAGTGGCCAGGTGCTGAGTGAAGCCATTTCCTCTGTGCCCTAATGCAGAGAGGGGCCCTGAAGCCCCCCAGCCACTGCCACACAGTCTGCTTTTGTTGAGGCTGGAACACCAACCCACCTCAGCGCTCTGGGGGCCCACTTGGGGGCCTCAGCGCACACCAAGACCAGGAAGATGGATGTGTGATTGGAACGTTTGGCTGAGACGCATGGCATACTGCAACACGTAAGTGGACGTTGGGCGGCAATTCTGCGGAATCACATTTTTGAGAGGTAAGCGACTTGCAGTCTGTGATGGATTGAGGCCTGGCTGTCATCAGATTTGGATCATTGGGATGGGCTTCAGATGAATTCATAAAAGGTTATGATTTTGGTCTGGATTCAACATCTGTTGCCGCTATAAATGGCTTGTATTTATGGACTTTCCTTTGGCTTTATCCCACATATTCATACTGTATATGTGGAGTGTAACACATGTGATGTGCCCGGTGTCCCATAGTAATTCTTTGATGAATTCTTTTTTTTTTCTACCATCCCTTATATTTTTTTCACAGGGAAGATGAGAGTTTCGCATACACTGGTGGTTTTACTATCTCTGCAACAACATGCGCTCACACATTTTCAAATGAAAGCCGACCAGATTCCCCGACTTTAATATTCTTCTATGATTTCACAGGCCTTTGCCGAAGGAAAACGTGTTGGCTTCTCTAAGGATTAAGGTTCTTCCGTGCTATCGCTTCCTGTCCATGCCTGCGACAGCACGTGTGTGTTTGTGCACGCTGCCGCGACGTGTGTGTCTCGAAAACCTGGACTCCGTACACGTGGTCACCACCCTCACAGATAACTTTGACCTCATTTGACCCAATTGTTTCAATTAGTACCATTTTATGCTAATTTCCATCCAAATTTTCATGCGAATATTCTAAAATCTCCATGAAGACAATATACACATTTTCCCACCAGAGATGTTTCCATCAAATTGACTTGTTGCAGAGAACTGAGCGTGATGATGTAGTGCACTTACAAAATAACCTGTGCAGTTAAATGGGTTTCCATTGCATTTTCAACTCTAATTATGGTTTTGTAAGAAGAACTCTTGCTTTGCATAGCGAATCTCTGGTCTTGGCACGTGCTCTCTAGCCAACAGCTCGCAGATAAATTGCGGGTATAGGCTACTTATTTATAACTTATTTCATCAAGCCTAATACACTGTATGCTTTCCCTAGTCGTAGTGGGATGACCACATAATCTCATTGAGTGTTTTCAAGTTTACTTCAAAGTGTTGGTTATTATATCAATAACGTTTCCACCGCCATTTCTTGCATCATATATTTTACAGATATAATATCCCACCTCGTCGAGCGTGTTTTGTTTTTGTTTTGGAAAATTTACCAACAAATGTGTTGTTTCCATCAGGCCTGTCTTGAAATGTTTTATCCGGCATGTACTTTACTTACATAAAAACGTTGGATGGAAACTTGGTTATAAAAGCACTTCAATTAATTAACTGTCCATTAAAACCTCTTCAAGAGCACCAGCTGCAAGAAGGGGGAAAGCTCCTACGGTATAACTCTCAGGGAACATGTCACATGCAATCATACTAAAGCACATTTGTAATTTAGAAATGAACCCGGTACTTTTGTAATACCTCAGGAGACAGTCTTTTTTAGTTTTAAATGATTGAGTTACTGGCGAGGCTCAGGAAAGTGGAGCGGGGGCAGGCGATGAAATGAATGCCGGGCTCCGGTCCCACGTGAGATGTCTCGTGGCGGCGAACCGAGACCACCGTGAGACCAGCTAGGGCTCGTCGCCCGCCACAGAGTGTCCTTGCCAGCCTGCTGACTCCATTCGACGGTGGCTAGCGAGCAGGGAGAAAGAAGAGAGACCCCGGTCTGTTTTTACTGCAGCCCGCACCACAGGGGACACAACCCTCCCGTGTTTTTTTTTAACTGTTCCACCTTGGCTTTGGTTACTGGCTCCTTTTTTTTTTTTTGGAAGGTTTCTCTCTAGATGTTATCTTTTGATCCTGCTTTTTTTCTCTTCTTTTTTTCCCAATTTTTTTTCTTTTTCTTTCTTCCAGCTGCAAAAGTGTTTATATTACTGCGTACGGAGGCCTATCCCGTGGGTGTTGTAATACCGCTGAGTTACAAAGGGAGGGAGAGAAGGGGATTAAATAGCCACGGAGAAATAAAACGCTGAGAAGAAAAAAAACATGAAGGTAGATATGTGATCATATAGTGTGGGAGGTGTTAAGTTTTCCTCTGGGTGTGTCTAATAGAGAAGTTCTCCCGCTATATTGGGTTCTTCATCAACCCCGTCCCTGCGACGACTATTTTTGGTCTTTCGCTTTAAAAAAAGGAACAAAAATGGGAACAAGATAAAAGTCTTGTTTCCCTGCCATGTGTGCAAAACCATGACCAAGTCAAATCATTTATATTGGATAATTATGTAACTTTGGAAAGTATTGGAAATATTGGAGGTCATTTCAATGGACTGGTACCATAAACATAGTTGTAGTTGTTAGTAGTACCACTTTAATGCAGTTTGCATTTCACCTTGAAGTAAAAGCCTGCCATGCTGGCCTGTAGGAAACACAGGCCAATTTATAGATGATGAATGTGACTTATGCTGTGCAATGAAACCCATGTTTTAGTCCAACACTGACTCAATCTGTCTGGAATTACCGCGGCAGCTCCTGTGGTGTGGTAGTAGATTGGGAACTAGGGGGTTTGGGATATTCACTTCCACTAAAACCACCACATACAAGGCTATAAAATCCCCACTAGGTCCTATTTTTCTGTTCACTTCAAATCACCTCCTCTCAAAACTGTACGTACACAAAATGGTTTACTGGCCAGTGCAATCATCAATATGCAATGTCAGAAATCATATTAGCGCCTGATGTACATTTAAACACGCATGCATGCAAACACAGACGCACACACACACAGTAAAAATTATATATTATCCTGATTATTTGAGTTTATGGAAATCCCAGTTCACAAATCATGTCATCTGAAGGTATTCCTCTGTGATTTTTAATATAAAACTCTGCATGCCTCTGGCGAATTATCTGCCTCCGTAGGTGCCCTCCAAATAGGACTGAAGCAGGTTGTGCAAGTGAATAACGGATTGGCTCACACTGAGTGAATATATGATCCCCAGGCAGAGTCAGGGAAGACATCCTATTAAACAGACAGTGGAATGTGTGTTTTCTCTTCGGCTTGCACCTCATTATCTTCTTCTTCCTCCTCCTCCTCTTCTTCCTACTCCTGTTCTTGTTTTTTGTTTGCTCTTTGACTGACAGGTGCCTGGCCCTTGTGCTTGGGGTTTATTCCGGCCACCAATCATCCCTCCATCTTGCCCCAGGTCCCCGACCTTGTCTCCCAGACCTACTGTATACGTTTATGGCTCGAAAAACAAGAAAGGTCCCCATTAGACCTAGTGTTTTATTAGTTTAGCATTTTTGGGATTGTGTTTTCCTTGAGGTAAATGTTCCTGGAGAGTTTATGAGACAAAAATGATCGGGGGTTGTATTCTAGTCAATCAATGAAAGTTAGGGTCATAACTGATCATTTAAAGTAGCATATCCCTTGACTGTCTGCTCTGATTGGTTTCTCTTTCCTTTGAGTAAATTCACATTTTTAAAGACTGATTTATCAAACAACAATAATCCTAATGATTTAAAGATAAGGGCTTCTTTTTGACTTTCCTTTACTTTGGCTGAAAGTCAAATAGATCACACCCAAGCGCCAATCATTTATCACTCTCTTTAATCTAGATTTATTTGAAGACCATGATAAGAAGATTACTTACTAATAGTATCGTTTTGTTCTCTGCCTGCCTAAAACTTTGTTTTTGTGGTCACAAGTGACCTTTTGGTTCTACTTAGCCTTATTGGATTAAACTTTAAGATATCAATTACCTCAGAAATCTTTTAAGATCTAAGTCATGGCTGCTCAATCCTCAGCCCCTTTTCTGTGAAATATAGGCAGGATGAAGGCAAGAATAAGCGAGAGATTCAACAATGCCAACCTTATCTCTAATTAACAGAACCAAAAAGGGGCAGACAGTGTTGGGATGGGACCAGTATGGGAGGCGCACCGAGGGAAAGTAGGGGGGCTCAGAAGATCGTGGAGCAGTAGAGCTGGGAATCATTTGAAAGCCACTGCCTTTCCCCCCAACGGCCCAACTGCTTACTTAGCATGCCAAGGAGAAAAAGAGAGAAGCCTAGGGCCAAGCACAATATCAATATTCAGCCTGGATCACCATAGGCCCGTAGGAAAGCTGAGAACCCGTGGTGCAATGGTAACTACCTGTTGAGTGCTATGGACTCCCATGGGGTGTGTGTGTGTGTGTGTGTTTGAGACTTTTCCCTGTTGTCAGTGTTTTTTTAACTACTTCCCAGCACATGCAACCTATAACCTATGAACACTGGCTGCAGCTGAACAAGTTGTCTCATTAGCTAGGTTTCCATCCAAATTGCGACAGATTGTCATGCATATATTATTTAAAATCTGCATAATAACATGCGTGCATTTCCCTATCAGAGGTCTGTTTTCACCAGATTGACTTTGCTGCGGATAAATGGCTGTGTGTGATGCTATAGCGCACATAGGAAATCCTTTTGCTCTTAAGTTATGTACTAAATAAAAAATAAATATGAGTTTAATGTGTTTCCATAACATTTTCACGCATGCTCTCTTGACAACATTTTGCTGGATGGGTTAGATAATATGATGGGATGGATAAGAGCAAGATCATTTTTATTTTTTAATTGGCAGTTAAGCACCAATCATCATGTTACTAGCCTACAAATTAAGACCCTTGATATTTATTGGAAAGGAGCATCAAGCTCATCACTGTGCACTTTCACCACCCTGTAGCCTAAACTGTGCATGCTTTTTCAACACATAGTGGGAGGACCACACAACATAGCCTGAGAACATAGCATTACGTTACTGCAAATGTACTTATCAATTGCGCAACAAATAATTTTCACCGCAATTCGTCACATAGTTAAATTTACTGACACAAAAAGATCCCACCATGTCAAATTAATAAATTGTCGGTCAACATTTATAAAATTGTACTGACACTTCCTGTTTCCATCATTGTCATGATTCTTTTTATACGGCGTGACTGTACTCGTAAATTGTGGATGGAAAGGCTATTATTGTTGCGACATCAATTACCTGTATATGAAGTCGACACACATTTAAGTTAACCATTTTTTGTTGTCTCATTCGTATTCAAATTTCAAAACCATTTATGAAAGCAAAGCAGTCCGCTCGTCTTTGGTTTTGAGGGATTGGTGACTCAAATTGAAATACCGTATCACAGTAGCAGTTTCATAAGACAATTGGAATAGGCACGATTCGATACCGAAAACCAATCATTTTCAATGGTGCCCAGGTGGGGGTAGTGCCATTAAAACCAAATTATATAAAAAATCTAACAAAAACAAAATACATTTTCAAATATAATTTTTTGCACCATAAATTAGCTTACTCTGGATAATTTGCGCTTTTGAAAAGGGATGGAAGGGGTGGTTGTTTTTCAAAAATCGCATCCACTCACAGCCAATTAGCCAGCAGCCGCTGGCAACCAGCGCTCCACTCATACCCAATATTAACTTCCTCAGGCTCCCAAGAACAATGTGAGTGAGCCCTGGAAGCCAAGGCTAAATTAGTCAAAACCCACCCTTTCTGCACAGGGGAGAACTTTTGACTGGAGATGAAAAAGTTACAGATTGTGCCTTTTTAAGCTAACATAATCAATTATTTGATGTCCTTACGTCAGATAGCATGACTTTGTCTGAACTACTTTGTCGGTCAAGGGACTAGCACTGTCTAAGAGCGACACCACCCATCGCAAAACAATGGAGAGAACAGAGGCACTGAAGGCTCTGCTTATACCCACCTCAACATGTCTGGCCCACTCCTCTACCTGTCTCCACAATGCAACGGTCTCATCCAAAGAGGGTGTAGCTAGAAATGGCCCATTACCCCTGATACAGGGTCAGATTTGTTATTTCTTCATTTCAAGTTAGAGTTAGAATGGGAGAATAGGGTAATCTGATCCTAGATCTGTGGCTAGGGGCAGCTTCTTCCTCCATCTCCATACAGTGCCTAGGGGCCAGCCTTAGGACGTGCTCCCCTGCGGTCATTGATCCTATTGAGAGGAGGCAGTGGGCTGTGTCATTATGGGAATGCATTGGGCCTCTCCTCCTCATCTCCTCTTCTTTTCATGTCTTCACACCCAGTGAGTGTTCAATCGACTATCTTTTTCTGCTGCATTACCCCTTCTGAAGGAAGAGAGGGCCCTGATGGAGGGAGGAGGGAAGAAGAAAGAGGGTCTGTGGAGATGGAGATGGCTCCCTAGCTTAGCTAGTTCTGTCTCTCTCCATTTTCTATCCATCTTGCTAGATGCTTCCTTTTTTTCTATTTCTCCCCACCCTCTTGTCTCTCCCCCTCTTCTCTCTCCCCCTCTTCTGTAGTGGGGCTTCTTGATGATCAGACCTAGAAGTATTATAGTGATAGACTAAGCAATAACAACACATCAAACTAATGCATACTGTATTCATGTAATACTAATGCATGATGTACTATATTCATGTATTTTACATTAGCGTTTTATAGACTGAAGTATTTATAAATGTAAATGACTCCTCTCAGTGGTTTTTTTAATCGGTTGTCATGATTATCTGTCTGACAAAACGGCTGTTATTTTAGTGTGCTGCTCCATGCAAAATGGATATCAACAAAAAAGTAATTTACAAAATGTGCAACAGAAGCATGGAAGTGCTAATCATTGCCAAAATGTAATGAGTGACTACCCCTAAAAACCAAGTCATCCTTTTGAAAATGTGTGCCCCTCTTACCAAGCTCCATGTGTATTTATGCCCCTCCGCCCATTTCACTTCCCTTCATTGAATTGAGCTTCGTTGTTTCATCGTCCCCCCAATGCGTTCAAAGGATCACAGCCGTTTGAGACTGAAAAGCCCTATACAGATTGACCATGCCTCTGGCTCCGGTTCGACCGCGCATGCTTTCAGCAGGATGCACAGCCAACTATGGTTGGTATGCCCTGCCGAAGGACCCTATTATGCTGAATAGCTAGGTGGTTGGAGTTCATCGGTCCCCAAGTCTGCACCAGTAACTGTCACGATCGTTGAATGGAGGAGACCAAGGCGCAGCCTGATATGAATACATGTTACTTTTAATAAAGACGGACACTAAACAAACTATACAAAATAACAAAACGAACGTGAAGCTATAATATAAATGTGCAGACACAGGCAACTAGACCGATAATAACCCACGAATTACCCAAAGAATATGGCTGCCTAAATATGGTTCCCAATCAGAGACAACGATAAACAGCTGCCTCTGATTGAGAACCAATCTAGGCAACCATAGACATACAAAACACCTAGATAGTAAACAACCCCATAAACATACAAAACCCCTAGATAGTACAAAAACACATACATTACCCATGTCACACCCTGACCTAACCAAAATAATAAAGAAAACAAAGAATACTAAGGTCAGGGCGTGACAGCAACGCTAGCTTGCAACAATCAGTGGTGGTGAGTATAACCAGACATACTGGTATAACTTAGCTAACAGTGTTTGATAACGTTATTGCTGGTTGTGTAGGTAGCTATCAATTGATGAAGTGAGTCAAGCTAGCTAACGTTAGCCTACAAGTTAGATTTGCAAGTTAGTTTAACAGCTCATACAAGTGGATTCTGTATTGTCTATGGCAAAACTAAATAATGGATGGTGGTGGCTAACATGTCTGAATCTGACTAATGCAGTGAACTAGGAGAAAGTAACAAACCTTAACTCCGTCACCGGCCTGAATCTAAACTAATCTGGAGCTGCAGTCAGTCTACATCAGTGGAGGCCATGTGTTTGTATTTGATACCATTCCACTGATTCCGCTCCAGCCATTACCACGAGCCCGTCCTCCCCAATTAAGGTGCCACCAACCTCCTGCATCTATAAAGCATATAATTAGGGTTTCCACTAGTTACCACAGCCACAAAGTCAAAATTGGCTATGAAGTAAAAAATGTATGAAAACAGAAAATATATTTTAGGTTGTAATTTTAGGCAGAAAGTTATCAGTGTAGTTAGGGTTAAGGTTAGGTTTAAATCACATTTTAAGAAGAGAAATTGTAGAAATAGGAGGCCTTCTGACTTTGTGGCCGTGGTAATTAGTGACTACCTAGAAATATCTTGAGCCGAGTAGGTTAATTACCCAGCCAAGCAGATACAAGGTGTTGAGTCATTTAGGTTGTGAAAAGCATTATCAAAAAGCGTTGTCCTTTCTTTATTACAAAATGCACGTTACTACTTGTCTGTCTATATTTATCACCCTGTAACCGGCCCTCCCAGTCAACAACACCTCATAAGATAAGGAAGTACATTTATGAGGATTGCCTGCTGTAGTTGCTCAAGAGATGTCCAGTTTGCAGCCGAATGTGCAACATAGTGAAGACCAGCAAGGGGACCCTCAACATCACGCAGACATGCCCTCGCCTATGAGCAGTCCTATAAATGGAACAGGGAACAACTTGAATCAAGTTGGTGACATTTGACCTGGTCAAAGGTCAAAACAGTAGAGTTTTTCCCAATCCACCTTCATAGCATTGCCTGGTAGATGCATTTACCATTCTATTTCTCTTCACATACCATGTTATCTGAAGAGGATTAAAAAGGTGAATGCAGCGATCAGGTTGCTTCCACCATGCTAATCATAACCGCCATTGATAATGTAATCAGTACTCTGTATGTGTGTTTGTGTGTGACCAACCAGTATCTTTGAAGAGGAGTAAGGAGCTGATCTACGCTGCCATGTCTGTCAATGGGGTGCGGGCAATGACCTTACCTCTAGTCTCTCCTCTTGCCTGCTCACGAACGGTTGTCGATGGGGAGACCAGAATTGGGTAGGTTTAGCCTGACCTGTTCTAACTTTGTTTGTCAGATATCAACTATCCTAACTGCCATTGCTAATAGAACAAGGACTGTGTATGTGTTATCAGATGCATCTATGGGAGCCAGCATTTGGAGACTTGGTCCTGACCAACAGACAGGCTTGATACTGACGTCTCTGAATGGAAAGAGACCTGGCACTCAAGGCATCCACACTGTGGGACTGAAGGTGATTACTAATAATGCAGTCCAGAAGAAATGTCCATTATTTGCGACACCCTTTTTATTATGTGTCACTGATGAACTCCGCCTCAACTTGACCCATTTCTACAAATGGAGAGGACTGTGGATGCTTTTACCAGATGCCAGCCTTGTTCGTTTGATGGGGAGACCATAATAGGAAAGGTTTTATCTGACCTGTTCAAACTTCAAATAGTACCTGTTTGTGTGTAAAATATGACCTATCCTAACTGCCATTGGTAATAGAACAATGACTATGTGTGTATGTGTTCATAGAAACATGTATGGAGACTTGTAAGATGATGTGATGAAGTCCAGACTGACAGACAGGCTTGATACTGATGTCTCTAAATGGAGAGAGACCTGGCACTCTGCATTCACATTTTACTAGACACAGCTTTTACTTGTGTTGTCTTTTTTTAAATTATTGAATTGGAATGTATCAGTCAATATGAGACGAGAAAAACACTATGTATTCTGCACCAAGATCAGGGAACTCCTGTTGTATACGGGACACCATACTGGAAGGTATGACCACTCTGACATGTTAGCCAAGGTAGCCCCATTACCACCAGACAAAATGTCATTAGGCACGATATCTGTATCATTGTTATATTAGCTGAACACTGCTTCTACGGTATTACGTAAAGGTTGTTGGAACTGTTACTACATTTGAAAGTTGTTATCAAAACACTTAATTTAGAATATCTACATAAATTCTGCAATTGCATTCTTCTCGTATTACTCTGTAGGTCAGTGGTTCCCAACCTTTTCGGTTACTGTACTACCAACAGAATTTTGCTCTTCCCGGAGTACCCTTGAAGTACCCCTCATATGAATTTTACCTGGTCTCATGAGTCTTCTCAAGTACTACCTATGGATAGGCCGAGTACCCCCATGGGTCCTAGTACCCCTGGTTGGGAACCACTGCTGTAGGCTACTGACTTATTCAAAGCTTCCTCTGTCATCTCACCATACATCTGCCAGTAGTTATTGAACTCAAACTACAGGAGATTTGTTTGTTGTGATTGAGTGGGGGAAAATAGATACAGGAAAAGTTATTATAGATTGGTGTGTCTTGGTGGTGGCAAGGACACACCCAAGAAACACCCACATCAACCCCAAGCCAACTCACGTTTGGCTTCTGTTATGGCCGCCAGAATTTCTCGAGGAGCAAGCCAAAAAAGGAGGCCAAATCAGCAGGTGCAGTTCCCATTTAAAGAAAGCTTTCAGTGCAAAGTTCCTTTTCAGTCGTCACTCTCGGTACAACACAGCTATGGGGAGACTCATGTCTGAAGCAGAGGTATATCAGACCTTTTTTGATGTATTATTAGCATGTTTTAATTACTACTATAAAAATGGTAGACTTTCTGGTACTCAACAAGAAGGTCTGATTTCAGTACTACTGAAACAGGACCCAGGTGGTAAGTATAAAGACTCATTCCATTTAAAAAACACTTCAATGTTGTGACGCAAAAATGCTGGCGAAATGCATAGCGCATAGAATAAAAAAGGTTTTACTAGATATTGTTCATCCTGATCTGACAGGTATTTTACATGGACAATACAGTATATTAGAGATAATATATGACAATTACTTGAAACAATTGAACATTATGAAACATCAAAGATACCAGGCCTGGTCGTCATAGCAGATTTTGAAAAGGCGTTTGATAAAGTACGACTAGAATTTATATATAAATGCCTGGAGTACTTTAATTTCGGTGAATCTCTTATACAATGGGTTAAAGTTATGTAAAATAGGTGTAAAATAGTAAATCATGGTTACTTCTCAGAAAATATTGAGCTTTTAAGAGGAGATAAACAGGGCTGTCCGTTGTCTCCATTTCTATTTATTATGGCCATCGAAATGCTAGCTATTAAAATTACATCCAGGGGAAAAGAACAAAAAGTGTCGGTGTATGCTGATGACTCAAGTTTTTCTATCAATACAAACTAACAATCAACTGATTGCAGCATTACCACACAAATGGAAGAGGCAAGTGGAAGAGGGAGAAGGTAGGGAACTTGTTTGTCTGCCATGTATTTACTTCGGAACCGGAACCCCTCAACTGAAGCTCAACTGAAGCTAGCCAGCTAACCACCAGCCATGCTAGCGGTCTTCAGCTAACCGGTCATCAGCTAACCTTTCAGCCCGGAAAGCTCTCGCCAGTTCGAACAACGCGACTCTAACCAGAGCATAATGGACCTATTTATTTTTTCATCCCCGGATTCTTCCCCGGATTCCCACCGCAAACGGAACATTTTTCAGCTGGATCTTCACAACTAGCTATCTAGCTATCTACGAACTGTTAGCTTGCTAGCACAGGCCTGCTAACCGTCTGCATCGCCGCATCCCAAACACCCATATTTACTTTCTATCTCTTTTTGATTTTTAATTTGTTTATACCTTCCGGAAACCTGCCTCACCCAATGTGATACGGAATCGCTATTATTTTTAATTTTTTAGAACACATTCAAGAACCTCCAGAAGCTAACCAGCTAACTAGCTACAAGCTATTTAGTCATTGTTCGTTTTTTTAACCTGGATAACACTCGCCAGTCCAGCTTCCCCGCCCCATCCACCGCTGCCCCCTGGACACTGATCTCTTGGCCACATAGCTGATGCACGCTGGACTGTCCATTAATCACGGTACTCCATTCTGCTTGTTTGTTTTATCTGTTGGCCCCGTTGCCTAGTCAACGCCATTTTACCTGCTGTTGTCGTGCTAGCTGATTAGCTGTTGTTGTCTAACCTACTGTTTTAGCTAGCTTTCCCAATTCAACACCTGTGATTACTGTATGTCTCTCTCAAATGTCAATATGCCTTGTATACTGTTGTTCAGGTTAGTTATCATTGTTTTAGTTCACAATGGACCCCCTAGTTCCACTCTTCATACCCCTGATAACTCCTTTGTCCCACCTCCCACACATGCGGTGACCTCACCCATTACAACCAGCATGTCCAGAGATACAACCTCTCTCATCATCACCCGGGGCCTGGGCTTACCTCCGCTGTACCCGCACCCCACCATACCCCTGTCTGCGCATTATGCCCTGAATATATTCTACCATGCCCAGAAACCTGCTCCTCTTATTCTCTGTCCCCAACGCTCTAGGCGACCAGTTTTGATAGACTTTAGCCGCACCCTCATACTACTCCTTCTCTGTTCCGCGGGTGATGTGGAGGTAAACCCAGGCCCTGCATGTCCCCAGGCACCCTCATTTGTTGACTTCTGTGATCGAAAAAGCCTTGGTTTCATGCATGTCAACATCAGAAGCCTCCTCCATAAGTTTGTTTTACTCACTGCTTTAGCACACTCTGCTAACCGGGATGTCCTTGCTGTGTCTGAATCCTGGCTCAGGAAGGCCACCAAAAATTCAGAGATTTCCATACCCAACTATAACATCTTCCGTCAAGATAGAACTGCCAAAGGGGGAGGAGTTGCAGTCTACTGCAGAGATAGCCTGCAAAGTAATGTCATACTTTCCAGGTCCATACCCAAACAGTTCGAACTATTTTGAAAATGACTCTCTCCAGAAATAAGTCTCTCACTGTTGCCGCCTGCTACCGACCCCCCTCAGCTCCAAGCTGTGCCCTGGACACCATTTGTGAATTGATCGCCCCCCATCTAGCTTCAGAGTTTGTTCTGTTAGGTGACCTAAACTGGGATATGCTTAACACCCCGGCAGTCCTACAATCTAAGCTAGATGCCCCCAATCTCACACAAATCATCAAGGAACCCACCAGGTACAACCCTAACTCTGTAAACAAGGGCACCCTCATAGACGTCATCCTGACCAACTGGCCCTCCAAATACACCTCCGCTGTCTTCAACCAGGATCTCAGCGATCACTGCCTCATTGCCTGTATCCGCTACGGAGCCGCAGTCAAACGACCACCCCTCATCACTGTCAAACGCTCCCTAAAACACTTCTGTGAGCAGGCCTTCCTAATCGACCTGGCCCGGGTATCCTGGAAGGACATTGACCTCATCCCGTCAGTTGAGGATGCCTGGTCATTCTTTAAGAGTAACTTCCTCACCATATTAGATAAGCATGCTTCGTTCAAAAAATGCAGAACCAAGAACAGATACAGCTCTTGGTTCACTCCAGACCTGACTGCCCTCGACCAGCACAAAAACATCCTGTGGCGGACTGCAATGGCATCGAATAGTCCCTGTGATATGCAACTGTTCAGGGAAGTCAGGAACCAATACACGCAGTCAGTCAGGAAAGCTAAGGCCAGCTTCTTCAGGCAGAAGTTTGCATCCTGTAGCTCCAACTCCAAAAAGTTCTGGGACACTGTGAAGTCCATGGAGAACAAGAGCACCTCCTCCCAGCTGCCCACTGCACTGAGGCTAGGTAACACGGTCACCACCGATAAATCCATGATTATCGAAAACTTCAATAAGCATTTCTCAACGGCTGGCCATGCCTTCCGTCTGGCTACTCCAACCTCGGCCAACAGCTCTGCCCCCCCCCCCCCCGCAGCTCCTCGCCCAAGCCTCTCCAGGTTCTCCTTTACCCAAATCCAGATAGCAGATGTTCTGAAAGAGCTCCAAAACCTGGACCCGTACAAATCAGCTGGGCTTGACAATCTGGACCCTCTATTTCTGAAACTATCCGCCGCCATTGTTTCAACCCCTATTACCAGCCTGTTCAACCTCTCTTTCATATCGTCCGAGATCCCCAAGGATTGGAAAGCTGCCGCAGTCATCCCCCTCTTCAAAGGGGAGACACCCTGGACCCAAACTGTTACAGACCTATATCCATTCTGCCCTGCCTATCTAAGGTCTTCGAAAGCCAAGTCAACAAACAGGTCACTGACCATCTCGAATCCCACCGTACCTTCTCCGCTGTGCAATCTGGTTTCCGAGCCGGTCACGGGTGCACCTCAGCCACACTCAAGGTACTAAACGATATCATAACCGCCATCGATAAAAGACAGTACTGTGCAGCCGTCTTCATCGACCTTGCCAAGGCCTTCGACTCTGTCAATCACCATATTCTTATCGGCAGACTCAGTAGCCTCGGTTTTTCGGATGACTGCCTTGCCTGGTTCACCAATTACTTTGCAGACAGAGTTCAGTGTGTCAAATCGGAGGGCATGCTGTCCGGTCCTCTGGCAGTCTCTATGGGGGTGCCACAGGGTTCAATTCTCGGGCCGACTCTTTTCTCTGTATATATCAATGATGTTGCTCTTGCTGCGGGCGATTCCCTGATCCACCTCTACGCAGACGACACCATTCTATATACTTTCGGCCCGTCATTGGACACTGTGCTATCTAACCTCCAAACGAGCTTCAATGCCATACAACACTCCTTCCGTGGCCTCCAACTGCTCTTAAACGCTAGTAAAACCAAATGCATGCTTTTCAACCGATCGCTGCCTGCACCCGCATGCCCGACTAGCATCACCACCCTGGATGGTTCCGACCTTGAATATGTGGACATCTATAAGTACCTAGGTGTCTGGCTAGACTGCAAACTCTCCTTCCAGACTCATATCAAACATCTCCAATCGAAAATCAAATCAAGAGTCAGCTTTCTATTCCGCAACAAAGCCTCCTTCACTCACGCCGCCAAGCTTACCCTAGTAAAACTGACTATCCTACCGATCCTCGACTTCGGCTATCTGAGCAGCTAACCGATCGCTGCAGCTGTACATAGTCTATTGGTAAATAGCCCACCCATTTTCACCTACCTCATCCCCATACTGTTTTATTTATTTACTTTTCTGCTCTTTTGCACACCAATATCTCTACCTGTACATGACCATCTGATCATTTATCACTCCAGTGTTAATCTGCAAAATTGTAATTATTCGCCTACCTCATGCCTTTTGCACACATTGTATATAGACTCCCCCTTTTTTTCTACTGTGTTATTGACTTGTTAATTGTTTACTCCATGTGTAACTCTGTGTTGTCTGTTCACACTGCTATGCTTTATCTTGGCCAGGTCGCAGTTGCAAATGAGAACTTGTTCTCAACTAGCCTACCTGGTTAAATAAAGGTGAAATAAAATTAAAATAAATGTATTAAAGATACAGATTTGCTAAAAGGATTGACATAAAATATAAATATATACCAGTTTCAGTTGAGGACAACATTTTTGACAGCTGCTGATTCAACGCTTAATTTAAAAAATTATACAAAATTCTTGCCACCAACATAATGTTATATATGTGGAGCATACCACAATCTCAGCTCTAGATTTTTCTGCAACGAGACAGAATCACTACTGTAGATAATTTATTCTGGTATTGCCTCTATGTAGCTTGTTTCTGGTCACAGGTTCAGGAATGGTTAAAAAAAATCACAACCTTCACTTAAAGTTAACGTTACAAATAGCAGTGTTGGGCAATTTGGAAAGCCATAGTCAAAAGTACCACGTATGTCAAATGTGTATGTAAATTGTATGTACAGTATATGTAGCTGAAAAGCTGTACAAACAACAACAAAAAGGGGGTTAATACAAATGTAAATGTATATACAATACCAGTCAAAAGTTTGGACACACCTATTCATTGAAGGGTTTTTCTTTATTTCTACATTGTAGAATAATAGAGAAGACATCAAAACTATGAAATAACACATATGGAATAATGTAGTAAACAAAAAAGTGTTAAACAAATCCAAATATATGTTATATTTTAGATTCTTCAATGTAGCCACTCTTTGCCTTGATGACAGCTTTCCACACTCTTGGCATTCTCTCAACCAGCTTTACCTGGAATGATTTTACAACAGTCTTGAAGGAGTTCCCACATATGCTGGGCACATGTTGGCTGCTTTTCCTTCACTCTGTGGTCCAACACATACCAAACCATCTCAATTGGGTTGAGGTCAGGTGATTGTGGAGGCCAAGCCATCTGATACAGCACTCCGTCACGCTTCTTGGTCTAATATCTCTGGCATTTTGTCTTGGGTTATTCTCATGATGGAAAAACAAATGATAGTCCCACTAAGCGCAAACCAGATGTGATGGTATATCGTTGCAGAATGCTGTGGTAGCTATGCTGGTTAAGTGTGCTTTGAATTCTAAATAAATCACTGACAGTGTCACCAGCAAGCACCCCCACACCATCACACCTCCTCCTCCATGCTTCACGGTGGGAACCACGCATGCATAGATCATCTGTTCACCTACTCTGCATCTCACAAAGACACGGCGGTTGGAACCAAAAATCTCAAATTTGGATTCATCACAGATTTCCACCGGTCTAATGTCCATTGCTCGTGTTTCTTGGCCCAAGCAAGTCTTTTCTTCTTATTGGTGTCCTTTAGTAGTGGTTTCTTTGCAGCAATTCGATCATGAAGGCCTGATTCATACAGTCTCCTTTGAACAGTTGATGGTGAGATATGTCTGTTACTTGAACTCTTAAATAAAGGTTACATAAAACATTTAAATAAACTCTGTGAAGCATTTATTTGGGCTGCCATCTGAGGTGCAGTTAAGTCAAATGAACTTATGCTCTGCAGCAGAAGTAACTCTGGGTTTTCCTTTCCTTTGGCGGTCCTCATGAGAACCAGTTTCATCATAGTGCTGGATGGTTTTTGCAACTGCACTTGAAGAAACATTCAAAGTTCCTGAAATGTTCCGGATTGACTGATCTTCATTTCTTAAAGTAATTTCTCTTTGCTTATTTGAGTTGTTCTTGCCATAACATGGACTTGGTCGTTTACCAAATAGGGCTATCTTCTGTATACTGGCCTCGCTTAGATTTAAAGACTGTGGCTATCATCAGCTAACATGCATAACGTATAACTTCTGGCTAAGTAAGCGTACTAGCTTTCCCTCTGCATTACGTTAACCTCGTACCTATTTCCAATTCCTGGACTTGGAGGGAGTGGGGGAAGCTTGGTTTGCGTGCACCTCCCGATGAGGAAGAAGCCCCCGAACACTTACAGTGCATTCAGAAAGTATTCAGACCCGTTGACTTTTTCCATATTTTCTTTCAGCCTTATTCTAAAATGGATTAAATAGATTTATTTCCTCATCAATCTACACACAATACCCCATTTTTATTTTTCCTTTATTTAACTAGGAAAGTCAGTTAAGAACAAATTCTTATTTTCAATGACGGCCTTGGAACAGTGGGTTAACTGCTTTGTTCAGGGACAGAACAACAGATTTTTAACTTGTCAGCTCGGGAATTCGATCTTGCAACCTTTCGGTCACTAGTCCAACTCTCTAACCACTAGGCTACCTGCCGCCCAATGACAAAAGACATAATGAAAAAGGGAAAAACGTTTTTTCTACATTTTTGCAAATGTATTAAAATTAAACAACAGAAATTCAGACCCTTTTTATGAGACTCGAAATTGAGCTCAGGTGCATCCCTTTTCCATTGATCATCCTTGTGATGTTTCTACAACTTGATTGGAGTCCACCTGTGGAACATTCTATTGATTTGACATGATTTGTAAAGGCTAACACCTGTCTATATAAGGTCCCACAGTTGACTGTGCATGTCAGAGCAAAAACCAAGCCATGAGGTCGAAGGAATTGTCTGTAGAGCTCTGAGACAGGATTCTGTCAAGACACAGATCTGGGGAAGGTTACTAAAAAATGTATGCAGCATTGAAGGTCCCCAAGAACACAGTGGCCTCCATCATTCTTAAATGGAAGAAGTTTGGAACCACCAAGACTGTTCCTAGAGCTGGACACCTGGCCAAAGGCCAAACTGAGCAATCGGGGGAGATGGTCCTTGGTCAGGCAGGTGACCACGAATCTAATGGCCACTATGACAGAACTCCAGAGTTCCTCTGTGGAGATGGGAGAACCTTCCAGAAGGACAACCATCTATGCAGCACTCCACCAATCAGGCCTTTATGGTAGGGTGGCCAGACGGAAGCCACTACTCAGTAAAAGGCCCATGAGAGCCAATGTGAAGTTTGCCAAAAGGCACCTAAAGGACTCTCAGACCATGAGAAACAAGATTCTCTGGTCTGATGAAATCAAGATTGAACTCTTTGGCCTGAATGCCAAGCGTCACGTCTGTAGGAAATCTGGCACCATCCCTACGGTGAAGCGTGGTGGTGGCAGTATCATGCTGTGGGGATGTTTTTCAACGGCAGGAACTAGGAGACTAATCGGGATTGAGGGAAATATGAATGGAGCAAAGTAGAGATCCTTGATGAAAACCTGCTCCAGAGCGCTCAGGACCTCAAACTGGGGTTAAAGTTCACCTTCCAACAGGACAACGACCCTAAGCTCAGAGCCAAGACAACGCAGGAGTGGCTTCGGGACTGAATATTCTTGAGTGGCCCAGCCAGAGTCCAGACTTGGACCCGATCGAACATCTCTGGAGAGACCTGAAAATAGCTGTGCAGCGACACTCACCATCCAACCTGAAAGTGCTTGAGGTTCTGCAGAAAATAATGGGAGAAACTCCCCAAATAAAGGTGTGCCATGCTAGTAGCGTCATACCCAAGAAGACTCGAGGCTGTAATCACTGCCAAAGGTGCTTCTCCAAAGTACTGAGTAAAGGGTCTGAATACTTGTGTAAATGTGATATTTAAGTTTTTTTTTTATACAGGTTACAAATATTTCTAAAAACTTGTTTTTGCTTTGTCATTATGGTGTAATGTGTGTAGATTAATAAGGGGGAACAAACTATTCATCAATATCAGTTTTAGAATGTGGCTGTAACGTAACAAAATGTGGAAAAAGTCAAAGGGCCTGATTATTTCCCAATACACTGTAGCTTGGGTAACAATCAGAATTAGAGACTCTGTCTCTCTCCCGCTTTATTTGAAGTGCATCTTATAAAGGCTTCATAAAGCATGTAGGCTTCATATAGGCTTCACAAATCATCTATGACCATATTGCGTGCTCTATAAAAGATCAATAAATACGAACAAATAAATGGCTGTTTATGTCACACAGTCATTCCACATGATTAATTTTTATAGAGCATGATATTTGGTTATAGATGATTTGTGAAGCATCTATGTAGTGCTTATGAAACCTATATAAAGACTTTATGAAGCCTACATTAGCTGGACGTCAAAGAAAGCGGGACCGGACGTCTCGAGCTAGACTCACTCCTGTATCGGGCTCTCATCACGCCTACTGAGGATGATGGCTTCTGTGATAGAAGTCGTTCCCCTGGGGCTATTGTTGGTGCAGCCTTTCCAGCACAGTAGGCTAGCCACTCACCTGGACACATCTCGCAGCCTTGATTGGTCACTTCGGGTGACACAGTCATGCCTACGGGCCCTGGCCCAGTGGTGGGAGCCTCCAAATTGTCAGAGGACTCCCATGGGCTGAGTTCTATCCTGCAAGGTGATCACGACAGATCAGAGAGTCAGAGGCTCTCTAGCGCTGTTGGAGAGTTACATGTGCTTTCTGCCCATCCGTCATGCCTCACTTTGGCAGGAGATGGATTTAAGGCTGTGCTTCGGCCAAATCCAGTATTCTTACCTAAGGTGCTTTCATCATCACATGCTAACCAGCCCTCACAGGAGAGTCGTGAGTTACATACACTTTTCCCGGTTCGGGCATTGATTGCCTGTCTTGCTGCAACAAGAACTGCTCAATCAAACAGAACAGCTTTTTTCGTGTGTTATGGGGAGAACATCAAATGGCGTGCTGTCTCGAAGCAGAGACTGGCACATTGGATTACCAATGCAGGGTCAAAATCATTCGCTACAGCAGGTAGACTAATTCCAGACGGTGTGGTAGCACACTTCACCAGGGACATGACCACTTCATGGGCCCTGTTCAGAAGGGCTTCCCTGGACTCTATCTGTGCTGCTGCAAGTTGAGCAACACCCAGACTCAATGTTATGTTCACACCATCAGTGGAGTCTGTGGTGCTGGACACACGACATGCTCTCAACCCAGATAAGTGAAACTACAATGAACCTTGTCCTGCACATACTTATCAACCATCACTGAGATGGATGTTCTATACAGAGGCCTTAAACTCTTGGTGTTGTTGCACACAATTGAAGCCTCATGTTGTAAGTTCTAACTTTCAGCTTGCTTGTGAATATGGTTGTATGGTTGTATAAAACATTCCATGTTACCTTGTTGGGTAATTATATTCTGTTGCATCCTGTGGTGGATGCAAGGACGTCCCAGGGACTCATCTGGACTAAGTTAAATGGTGAGTTATCCCACTCTGTTGTCCGCACAACCTCTTTGGTCCAGCCTCTCCCATTGGTTGTTTGTTGACCCGTTATGAAAACGAAAGAGAACGTTGGGTTACGGACCTCCGGCAGGTTTCGAGTGAAGTAACAGACTGTATGTCACATCATGCCGCCTTTTATAGTGACAGGTCACGTGGGTACATAAAGGCGTGTGACATCTTTGATATTTAAGCATCTCAATCAAATCATGTGAAGGGGAAAGAGTTCCCATAGGTCATTTAGCGCTCTCTGCTAAGAGAACCAACGTTACTTCCGTGACCCAACGTTATGTCGGCTTCCAGATAATAATACGATGAAGATAAATCTTTACATTAAAAACCAAAGTCTGTTCGGGTTTTCCAGTCACTCCATTTAATTGAATGCCGTTTGATCTTCCACAATAGGACTTGGAAATATGTTAACATAGATTAGCTACATTGTTTTTGCCCGAGCAAAACCAAAAAAACGAATGGAAGTCTGATTGTGCTCATTGCTTCGAGTTCCAAATGAAATGCTGCTCTCATGGAATGGCATGCTTTGAGCTGTACCGAAAAGTGCTATTTGCATGTGAAAAATGAATGCCATATGCTGCATTTGCAATAGGCCTATTGTTTACGCTTTTGTTGGTGACCCTTTGATATCTCAATCGTTTGCAGTTGTTTAAGTCTATCAATAGTGAGCGAGTTTGAGCATGTGTCAATTAGGCCTATGGAAATGTTTTGGGCCATAGGCACGAATTCGATTGAGCAATAAAATCCCCCCTTGTGGTCTTCTTAAATTAAACTTGTTTTTCACTGGCTGTCCACTGGTCGCAAGAACAATGATTGATAGGCAGCTTAAACTTCCCCAATTCAACCATTATTGGGTTCAAATAAACATAATACATTTGTGAAAAACTGAAAAATTGGGCGTGCAAAATTATTCAGCCCCTTTACTTTCAGTGCAGCAAACTCTCTCCAGAAGTTCAGTGAGGATCTCTGAATGATCCAGTGTTGACCTAAATGACTAATGATGATAAATACAATCCACCTGTGTGTAATCAAGTCTCCGTATAAATGCACCTGCACTGTGATAGTCTCAGAGGTCCGTTAAAAGCGCAGAGAGCATCATGAAGAACAAGGAACACACCAGGCAGGTCAGAGATACTGTTGTGAAGAAGTTTAAAGCCGGATTTGGATACAAAAAGATTTCCCAAGCTTTAAACATCCCAAGGAGCACTGTGCAAGCGATAATATTGAAATGGAAGGAGTATCAGACCACTGCAAATCTACCAAGACCTGGCCGTCCCTCTAAACTTTCAGCTCATACAAGGAGAAGACTGATCAGAGATGCAGCCAAGAGGCCCATGATCACTCTGGATGAACTGCAGAGATCTACAGCTGAGGTGGGAGACTCTGTCCATAGGACAACAATCAGTCGTATATTGCACAAATCTGGCCTTTATGGAAGAGTGGCAAGAAGAAAGCCATTTCTTAAAGATATCCATAAAAGTGTTGTTTAAAGTTTGCCACAAGCCACCTGGGAGACACACCAAACATGTGGAAGAAGGTGCTCTGGTCAGATGAAACCAAAATGGAACTTTTTGGCAACAATGCAAAACGTTATGTTTGGCGTAAAAGCAACACAGCTCATCACCCTGAACACACCATCCCCACTGTCAAACATGGTGGTGGCAGCATCATGGTTTGGGCCTGCTTTTCTTCAGCAGGGACAGGGAAGATTGTTAAAATTGATGGGAAGATGGATGGAGCCAAATACAGGACCATTCTGGAAGAAAACCTGATGGAGTCTGCAAAAGACCTGAGACTGGGACGGAGATTTGTCTTCCAACAAGACAATGATCCAAAACATAAAGCAAAATCTACAATGGAATGGTTCAAAAATAAACATATCCAGGTGTTAGAATGGCCAAGTCAAAGTCCAGACCTGAATCCAATCGAGAATCTGTGGAAAGAACTGAAAACTGCTGTTCACAAATGCTCTCCATCCAACCTCACTGAGCTCGAGCTGTTTTGCAAGGAGGAATGGGAAAAAATGTCAGTCTCTCGATGTGCAAAACTGATAGAGACATACCCCAAGCGACTTACAGCTGTAATCGCAGCAAAAGGTGGCGCTACAAAGTATTAACTTAAGGGGGCTGAATAATTTTGCACGCCCAATTTTTCAGTTTTTGATTTGTTAAAAAAGTTTGAAATATCCAATAAATGTCGTTCCACTTCATGATTGTGTCCCACTTATTGTTGATTCTTCACAAAAAAATACAGTTTTATATCTTTATGTTTGAAGCCTGAAATGTGGCAAAAGGTCGCAAAGTTCAAGGGGGCCGAATACTTTCGCAAGGCACTGTAATTGCAAAGTCGCTCTTTGCCATGCAAATGAACTGAATCCCCCAAAAACCATTTCCACTGCATTTCAGTCCTGCCACAAAAAGGACCAGCTGACATCATGTCAGTGTTTCTCTCGTTAATACAGGTGTGAGTGTTGACCCTGGACAAGGCTGGAGATCACTCTGTCATGCTGAATGAGTTCGAATAACAGACTGGAAGCTTCAAAAGGAGGGAGCTGCTTGGAATCATTGTTCTTCCTCTGTCAAACACATGGTTACCTGCAAGGAAACACATGCCGTCATCATTGCTTTGCACAAAAAGGGCTTCACAGGCAAGGACATTGCTGCCAGTAAGATTGCGTCTAAATCAACCATTTATAGGATCATCAAGAACTTCAAGGAGAGCTGTTCAATTGTTGCAAAGATGGCTTCAGGGCACCCAAGAAAGTCCAGCAAGTGCCAGGACAGTCTCTTAACGTTGATTCAGCTGCGGGATAGGGGCATCACCAGTACAGAGCTTGCTCAGGAATGGCAGCAGGCAGGTGTGAGTGCATCTGCATGCACAGTGAGGCAAAGATTTTTGGAGGATGGCCTGGTGTCAAGAAGGGCAGCAAAGAAGCCACTTCTCTCCAGGAAAAACATCAGGGACAGACTGATATTCTGCAAAAGGATTAGACTGCTGAGGACTGGGGTAAAGTCATTTTCTCTGATGAATCTCCTCTCCGGTTGTTTGGGGCATCCGGAAAAAAGCTTGTCCGGAGAAGAAAAGATGAGCGCTACCATCAGTCCTGTGTCATGCCAACAGTAAAGCATCCTGAGACCCTTCATGTGTGGGGTTGCTTCTCAGCCAAGGGAGTGGGCTCACTCACAATTTTGCCTAAGAACACAGCCATGAATAAAGAATGGTACCAACACATCCTCCGAGAGCAACTTCTCCCAACCATCCAGGAACAGTTTGGTAACGAGCAATGCCTTTTCCAGCATGATGGAGCACCTTGCCATAAGGCAAAAGTGATAGCTAAGTGGCTCGGGGAACAAAACATCGGTATTTTGGGTCTGTGGCCAGGAAACTCCCCAGACCTTAATCCCATTGAGAACTTGTGGTCAATCCTCAAGAGGCGGGTGGAAAAACAAAAACCCACAAATTCTGACAAACTCCAAGCATTGATTATGCAAGAATGGGCTTCCATCAGTCAGGATGTGGCCCAGAAGTTAATTGACAGCATGCCAGGGTGGATTTCAGAGGTCTTGAAAAAGAAGGGTCAACACTGCAAATATTGACTCTTTGCATCAACTTCATGTAATTGTCAATAAATGCCTTTGACACTTATGAAATGCTTGTAATTATACTTCAGTATTCCATAGTAACATCTGACAAAAAATATCTAAAGACACTGAAGCAGCAAACTTTGTGAAAATTTATATTTGTGTCATTCTCAAAACTTTTGGCCACGACTGTACATTCCTTTAGAAAATAGTGTACTTTTTACTCCATAAATTTTTACCTGACACCCAAAAGTAGTCGTTTTATTTTGAATGCTTAGCAGGACCCTGGTCATCCCTACTGCAGACTCACTAAACACAAATGCTTGGTTTGTAAATTATGTCTGAGTGTTGGAGTGTCCCTCTGGCTATCGATAAATACAATTATTTATACTTTTACTTTTGGTACTTAAGTATATTTTAGCAATTACATTTACTTTTGATACTTAAGTATATTTAGAACCAAATACTTTTAGTAGTATTTACTGGGTGACTTTTAGTATTTTACTGGGTGACTTTTACTTTTGTCATTTTTCTATTAAGGTATCTTTTCTTTTACTCAAGTATGACAATTGCCAAATCTGCAATTTTCAACCGTATACTGGTACGAGTGTAAAAAAAACTTGACGGTTAAGAATGAAGTAATACACCCTCACATTGCCCCTCATGAACGGTATTGAAGGCATCTCCCGACTTCCTGCTGACCGGGACAAACGTTGAATACTGAAGTCTTTCTGCGGTGATCTCACTGCAGCTACATTGATAAAAGGCTCAACTAGGTGCAACCAGTGAGAGAATAGTCCCGAAGCGCGAAATCGGGGGTGTATAATAGGCAGCCTAGTCTTTACAAGTCTGATCTGCAATGGATTTGTTATTATAATGTTTATACTAGTATTCGTCACAGTAAACAGTGCTGTGGTCATTTCAAAATTGTATTGAGCAAAAGCTGTGTGCATGAAGGAAATAGACTCCTGGCTCAAATAGAAGCCTGTCTCTGATAAGCACAGGTTGTGAGTGAACAAATACATGCCTGGGCTATTTATTTAGTTTTACAGTATTTGTGCTGCGACGAGTTGGGCATCACCACAAACCTTTGTGAACGTTTATCACTTGGATGTTACTGCTCCCAGTGTAGCCCACAGTTGGGACAGGAGAGGGTCATTAGGCAGCGCACATTGTGCGCAATACCCAGACTACACACATATGGCGGGATGGAGGTCTGGGTGGTCTGACATTGGCCATTTCATTTGTATCTGTTGGGGCGGGATTTCGTTTCCCCCTACTTGTGTTGTACCGAGAGTACCCGACTGAAAGGTAACGTAACGTTATGCCAATAACTACTGCTCCCTGAAGACGGGAGACGAGGTACAACACCTGTTTGAAGAGCGGTACTAAATTGAAGGAATGAATCCCAGCCTTAGGGTTATCACCTGTGGAAGGCGGCGCTCCCAGCGAGTCACGAGTTCTTCAGTTCGAAGTCACGAGAGTGCGACTCCCCACGGTTGTGTTGTACATCGTTTCCTCCCTTCATGGAACAATAGTTAAAGTCATAACGTTACGTTCTCAGTGCGCGTTAGTGTGTGTATGTCTACCTGCATGTGGGCGGGCGTGCGTGCGTGCGTGCGTTGGCTTGACTTTCCTCCCTTACCGAGTCAGTACACAACAAACTCTGATAATCTACAACTCTTGTCAGCCTGTGGCGCTGTGTATTGTAAAGAATAACTCCGACTTGCTACCCAGGTGTCAACTGTCAAGCATCGGCGCAGTGCACAATTACAAGGCAGTAGTCCTAACGATGTGCTTGCCCCCTGTGCCAGCACGCCTTTCCTACCCATTAACCTGTCAATTAGAGTTCAACTGGGAGTAGCGGGGAAGAAGCGTGGGGGGGTGGGCACAGTCTTTTGGGGCATCATGTAGAGTGACTGGTCCATGTATTCTCCCACTCTCCTCTCTCTTTCTTTCTCTTTCTCTCTGGGGAGCCTGACGGTGATTGAGACCCCCTCCTGGTGCTTTCTCTCTCGCTCTCTCACTATATTGCTCCCTCTCTCATTCTGTCTCTCTTCTCCCCACTGGACATGGTCCTTCTCCTCCTCCTCTCTCTCTCTCCTGTCTCCTTCCCTTTGTCTGCTCTAACGAGCTTGGAGTGTTTCTCTCGGGAGAGGGCACTCAGATGGGGGGAAGAGGATGGAGAGGGGGTTGGAGCAAAGAGAGGTGGGTGGGTTCTTCTGTACTCATTGATAATCAGGTCTCATCGGCAGGCCAGCGGTCAAACAGTACAGGCTGCCTGCATCTTTCCCTGCATCACTAATCCCTCCAACATGGCTGGCTGCACTCGTGTCAGGTTCCCCCCCTCTCACCTCCGCGGTAATGCATCTCAAAAAGGCCTGTTACACACACGGACACACACATACGTGCACACGCATGGACATACTCACTCATGCATATACACGCGCGCACACACACACATTCATGCATGAGCACACATTCACTCATACAGATGCCAGTGGGCCTGTCATGCCAAATAGTGTCCCCCTGCAAAAAAAAGTGTCCCCCCCTGTGTCACAATGGGATTTGATGAGTTCTATCTTCCGTTGCTAGTGCTGTTACTAGAACTTGCAACATTTTGACCGGCCTACCTAATGAACCAAAGCATCCGTTGCAATGCTGGTTGCTTGGTTTAAAATTTACCTCGTACCAGTGGCATAGAGGACAGAGGATGCGGTCAGTTCTCGTTCTATTTCACCTCATAAGCGCCCGCTCAGTCTGTGCAAAATTATTACCTCAGAATTGCTTTCCAAGGACGGTGTTTTTGACGGTGACTACCTAAGAGAACACTTTCTTTACTATATAGGTGTCTTTATATACGACATATTGTTAAATAAGAATAAGTAATTTAAGCTGTCACGTCCTGACCTTAGTTCCTTTTTTATGTCTCTGTTTTAGTTTGGTCAGGGTGTGAGTTGGGGTGGGCATTCTATGTTGTGTAGTCTAGGTTTTGTATTTCTGTGTTTGGCCTGGTATGGTTCCCAATCAGAGGCAGCTGTCGATCGTTGTCACTGATTGAGAACCACACTTAGGCAGCCTGTTTTCCCACTATGCTTTGTGGGTAGTTGTTTTCTGTGTCTGTGTTTTCCATACAGAACTGTTTAGGTTTTTCATTTATTTCTCTTGTATTTTTGTTTTCTGTGTTCAGTCTAATAAATACATTAGGGACACTTACCACGCTGCACATTGGTCCGATATTTCATACTCCTCGTCAGAGGAAGAAGAAAATCGTTACACTAGCTAGCCAGACAGTTTTATTTAGCTAACGTTAGCTAGCTAGCTAACTGTTATTGTAGCTTTCTGTTTGTATATAGCTTGCACTTCAATGGCATCCCTTGAGGAGATTTTATTTTATCTTTCCAACCAGGCAAAGTACTATGACACTGATGTCGACAAGAGGTGCAACATTCGTAGGGGGCAGAGAAATTCAGCGTTAAGCAATTAACTTCTATCAGATACCTGGACGGATTTAGATTTGTACAACCATTTTTCAACAACCATTTTCCATTTAGCTAGTTGGTGATCTACATGTTGCTAGTTATACATATAACGTCAACTCACCCCATTCCGTACAAATGTGCGCAACCGCAACATTCAAACGAGGCTGCAAAGGAAACTAATGGGACTGTAGCGACTGTGTTGACGTCAAAATCGGGGCTGTGAACTAGGTTTCTATTCAAGCGTTGATCGACATGGTAATGGACCCTCCGTTACATCTTGACGTGTCATGTCGTAACGTACAGCACGCATAAAGCAACTATTTCTGTCTCTCCACCAGGTGTAGCACTTCTATCATCCTTTAAAAACAAGAAATGGACAGTGACGGGGGT
This sequence comes from Oncorhynchus nerka, assembly GCF_034236695.1. NCBI lineage: Eukaryota > Metazoa > Chordata > Actinopteri > Salmoniformes > Salmonidae > Oncorhynchus > Oncorhynchus nerka. The sequence continues at coordinate 52,237,918 of NC_088419.1, read as the reverse complement.
AAGGGGGGGATACCTAGTCATTTTGTTTGTCATCATTGCATGCGATCATCATTCTCAAAGCCTCTGTTTACCTCTAAGATCACTTTAGCACCGCCCTAAAAACCCCATTCAAAATGGACACAAACCTTCAAATAGGTATGTAATGACACATTATATAAACTTTTATAGTGTTTTATTTACATTTTAGAGGCGATAAGGTGATAAGTTGGACAGATCGAGTGAAAAAAAGCCATTTTCCCACACATCTCTCCTTCTCACTATCACGCATTAGTTTCGCTTCCCCACCCGCCATTTTTAAAAAGACCCGACGGGGTTCATTGCCTGCTTGAATTATGCAGAAACGGGCAGCGTTTAGGTCATGTAATTGTTTCTGTTGGAAAGGGGAGAAATTGTGCTTTACAATGGTATTGACATTACAGTTGATCTGGAAGTATTACGTTTTTGGGGCGCTAAAATAAGGGCAATTGTACGGACCAAGGCGATGTACGAGTTTACATGAGTTTACGTTAGTTATGTGTCTGTCATATTGAGGTATCTAACTCTAAGTTAAACCTGATCAATAAAATGGATAGGTGTAGGCAATTATGGTCATTCCAAATGCCCTTAACTAGGTGTCTTTGCCAGACAGACACAGACAAACAAAGAAAGAGAGATGGGGAGAGGAAGAAAGTGAGAAGGAAAGGATGAAAGTGAGAGAGGGAGAGAGAAAGGTGGGAAGAGAGTGGAATACAAAGAGAAACAGAGAGAGAAAGACAGCAGTGTAAATGTACTTAGACTTGAGTATTTCAACAACTCTTCCCTTCAAACTTGTGAGGTAATCATATGTACCTACGGGGGAAGGATGGCCAGCCACACAGGAGGGTGATTTTTACTAAGGAGGAGAAGGAGCCCGTGCTGACCTAGATGCACACTGGCCATTTCAGAGTGAAGCACATGATTGCCAATATCAACCTACGCTTCTTCTGGCGTGGAATTGTCAAGGAGGTGGACAGCTGGGCAAGTGAAATAACCTTTTGTTTATGAATCACATTCTATTATATCTGAAATTATTATGAATTCAATGAATGTCATATCAGAGAGCACACAATGTTTCAATTTGTCACTTTGTGCTTAAAGGTCAGTACCCTGTCTAGCCTGCCAGAAGTTTGAAAGGGTGAAGACTGTGGCTCCGGAGTTGAAGCCCATCTAAGTTGATTCACCATGGCACATGATCGGTCAGTGTCAAATTCAAATTTTGCCCTGATAAGTAGTTTTGTAATGGTTGCTTAATTTGACCACAGCAGAGTTCAATATTATAGAATATGTGTGTGTGTGTCAGTATCCTTACAAACATGAACATGTTTGACAGGTACCAGGAACGGTGGAAGGACAACCTGAAGGTAATTCTCTTTGCACACAACAGTAGTGTCCAGGCCTCCACCGAGTTCTCTCCATATCGCTTGCTGTACGGACGGGATCCGCATTTACTGTAGTCGTCAATTTGTGATTGAGTTAGTGTTGTTGTTGTTTGTCTATTGCTATTGCTATTTTTGTATAACGTGCTTTCAGATCACTGAAACCCCACCTGATGTGGTGGAAGTTGTTGATCCAGATCAGAAAGCCTTCGAGGACCACCTTCAGATACGGACTGAGAAGGATGTGGAGGTTATTGACCTGGCAAAACTTATTGTCCGCTGTTCATTTATTTTCTGGCCCTCCAAGAGATATGTATTTGTGATATGAAATATATTTGCATTTATTCCTGTTATCAATCAAGCTGACTGAACATTGACAAGGCGCAGGAGAAACAGAAGGAGAGCTACCAGAGGAGAATCAAGAGAAAGTCCAAGTGCTTCGACATACAGGTGAATTACTTAGTTTGGAAGAAGGACGAAAGGAAGGCGAGACCTGGGGAACCTCACTGCTCCTTCGCTTCTAGCTGTGGTCACCATCCATTAAGATGAAAATACAAATCTCAGATAATAACTATTTGCATTTGCACACAAAATAACCTGGAGCTAGTTTTAGTTTCTTTAACACTGATATATTTCTCTGTCTTCCTAGGGTTACCTCGGTGGAAGCAGACAATCTTCTCCAGTTGGAGCATCTGGATGGTCGACCACTGAAAGCCCCTACACCCTACACTTCGGTGAAGACCAATAGACAAAGTATGTTAAGTTAAGCTTTAGGACCATCGGTTGTCCGAGCCCCCCAGGAAGTATCCCATCCACTAGAGCCAGTGAGTTCGGATCAGTCAGATTCTCTATGCTCTGAGTCGGAGGGGGACCAGCTTGTGGTAGACTATACCTTCCAAAACTGTTGAAAAGTACATACAGTTGAAGTCGTAAGTTTACATACACTTAGGTTGCAGTCATTAAAACTTGTTTTTCAATCACTCCACAAATTTCTTGTTAACAAACTATAGTTTTGTCAAGTCGGTTAGGACATCTACTTTGTGCATGACACAAATCGATTATTTCACTTATAATTCACTTTTATCACAATTCCAGTGGGTCAGAAGTTTACAGACACTAAGTTGTACATCCCACCCAGACAGCACCCACCTCCTCTATATTCCACACACCAGAATTCAGTATTTTAGTCGATTATTGCCATGTGAGTGTACAAAAAAATCTGTGAAAATAAATGGATGACACAATTATACCCCAAGTAATCACAGCTGTTTCTCTGGCGCTGGACGTGGACCCCACTCCACCATAGCTGTTTCACAGCTGTTTAAGGTATCCCTTGATGGTATTTGTGTGTTTTGTCTTGTCCCGTCCTGTGTATAGTGTAAATATAGTTTTTCCTCGTTTTTTTCTGTATATATTTCGTACATATTTTAATCTCACTTTCCAACTACAGGCTGAATATACTCTCCTGCAACCCGCATCACCCAATGTGGTACGGATCTGCTTTTTCTATACTTTAGAATCGGAACCCTCATCAGAAGCTAGCCAGCTAACTAGCTACTAGCTAGTAGCTAGCCACTGCTAGCGGTCTTCAACGCTAACTAGGACACCAGCGCGACATCTACCCAAAGCATATCAGACTGCTTTTTCTCTACCACATCTCCGGATTCCTACCGCAAGCTCTGAACCTTTACACCGGATCATCGCAACTAGCTAGCTGCAATCTGAGTGGCTACTCCTGGCGAACGTCTCTGTCCCAGAGCAAGCACCAGTTAGCCTGGAGCTAGCCTGGAGCTAAGCCCATCTCCCGACTAGCCGAAGAGGTCCAACAATACCTAATTTGCCAATTGGCCTGGACCCTCTACTGCCGACACGGAGCCCCGCCGATCCATCACGACTGGTCCGCCGACATAATCGTCCGAGGGGGTTTCAACAGGCTTTTCCGCTGCGACATCGCCAAAGATCCATCTGCTGGCCAAGGCCCGCGAGCTTTCTGAATCGCTGTATCTCCAGCTCACCGCATGAAGAGGAATAAACAGACTCACCCCATCGCGACGTCCCCCAAAGGTTAACTCTCTAGCCCTCGCTATCTCCCTGCTTGCTAATTCGGCCTGCTAACGGCTAGCTTGTCAAGCTCCGGTCCGCTAACTGCTACCTTGTCTAGCTCGGGCCTACGAACTGTTAGCTTGTTAGCACAGGCCTGCTAACCGTCTGAACCACCGCGTCCCAATCACTCTCTGACCCTATTTACTTTCTATCTCTTTTTGATTTTTAATTTGTTTATACCTTCCGGAAACCTGCCTCACCCAATGTGATACGGAATCGCTATTACTTTTACTCTTATTTTTATTTTTATGACACACTCAAGAACCTCCAGACGCTAACCAGCTAACTAGCTACAAGCTATTTAGTCATTGTTAGTTTTTAAAAACCTGGATAACACTCGCCAGCCCAGCCCCCTGCCCATCCACCGCTGCCCCCTGGACACTGATCTCTTGGCTACATAGCTGACGCACGCTGGACTGTCCATTAATCACGGTACTCCTTTCTGCTTGTTTGTCTTACCTGTCGGCCCCGTTGCCTAGTCAACGCCATTTTACCTGCTGTTTGTTGTGCTAGCGGATTAGCCTCGCCTACTGTTTTTAGCTAGCTTTCCAAATTCAACACCTGTGATTACTGTATGCCTCGCTGTATGTCTCTCTCAGATGTCAATATGCCTTGTACTGTTGTTCAGGTTAGTTATCATTGTTTTAGTTCACAATGGAGCCCCTAGACCCACTCTGCATACCCCTGTTACCTCCTTTGTCCCACCTCCCACACATGCGGTGACCTCACCCATTACAACCAGCATGTCCAGAGATACAACCTCTCTCATCATCACCCAGTGCCTGGGCCTACCTCCGCTGTACCCGCACCCCACCATACCCCTGTCTGCGCATTATGCCCTGAATATATTCTACCATGCCCAGAAACCTGCTCCTCTTATCCTCTGCCCCCAACGCTCTAGGCGACCAGTTTTGATAGCCTTTAGCCGCACCCTCATACTACTCCATACCCAAACAGTTCGAACTACTAATTTTGAAAATTACCCTCTCCAGAAATAAGTCTCTCACTGTTGCCGCCTGCTACCGACCACCCTCAGCTCCCAGCTGTGCCCTGGACACCATTTGTGAATTGATCGCCCCCCATCTAGCTTCAGAGTTTGTTCTGTTAGGTGACCTAAACTGGGATATGCTTAACACCCCGGCAGTCCTACAATGTAAGCTAGATGCCCTCAATCTCACTCAAATCATCAAGGAACCCACCAGGTACAACCCTAACTCTGTAAACAAGGGCACCCTCATAGACGTCATCCTGACCAACTGGCCCTCCAAATACACCTCCGCTGTCTTCAACCAGGATCTCAGCGATCACTGCCTCATTGCCTGTATCCGCCACGGAGCCGCAGTCAAACGACCACCCCTCATCACTGTCAAACGCTCCCTAAAACACTTCTGTGAGCAGGCCTTTCTAATCGACCTGGCCCGGGTATCCTGGAAGGACATTGACCTCATCCCGTCAGTTGAGGATGCCTGGTCATTCTTTAAAAGTAACTTCCTCACCATTTTAGATAAGCATGCTCCGTTCAAAAAATGCAGAACCAAGAACAGATACAGCCCTTGGTTCACTCCAGACCTGACTGCCCTCGACCAGCACAAAAACATCCTGTGGCGGACTGCAATAGCATCGAATAGCCCCCGTGATATGCAACTGTTCAGGGAAGTCAGGAACCAATACACGCAGTCAGTCAGGAAAGCTAAGGCCAGCTTCTTCAGGCAGAAGTTTGCATCCTGTAGCTCCAACTCCAAAAAGTTCTGGGACACTGTGAATTCCATGGAGAACAAGAGCACCTCCTCCCAGCTGCCCACTGCACTGAGGCTAGGTAACACGGTCTCCACCGATAAATCCACGATTATCGAAAGCTTCAATAAGCACTTCTCAACGGCTGGCCATGCCTTCCGCCTGGCTACTCCAACCTCGGCCAACAGCTCCGCCCCCCGCAGCTCCTCGCCCAAGCCTCTCCAGGTTCTCCTTTACCCAAATCCAGATAGCAGATGTTCTGAAAGAGCTGCAAAACCTAGACCCGTACAAATCAGCTGGGCTTGACAATCTGGACCCTCTATTTCTGAAACTATCTGCCGCCATTGTCGCAACCCCTATTACCAGCCTGTTCAACCTCTCTTTCATATCGTCTGAGATCCCCAAGGATTGGAAAGCTGCCGCAGTCATCCCCCTCTTCAAAGGGGGAGACACCCTGGACCCAAACTGCTATAGACCTATATCCATCCTGCCCTGCCTATCTAAGGTCTTCGAAAGCCAAGTCAACAAACAGGTCACTGACCATCTCGAATCCCACCGTACCTTCTCCGCTGTGCAATCTGGTTTCCGAGCCGGTCACGGGTGCACCTCAGCCACACTCAAGGTACTAAACGATATCATAACCGCCATCGATAAAAGACAGTACTGTGCAGCCGTCTTCATCGACCTCGCCAAGGCTTTCGACTCTGTCAATCACCATATTCTTATCGGCAGACTCAATAGCCTCGGTTTCTCGGATGACTACCTTGCCTGGTTCACCAATTACTTTGCAGACAGAGTTCAGTGTGTCAAATCGGAGGGCATGCTGTCCGGTCCTCTGGCAGTCTCTATGGGGGTGCCACAGGGTTCAATTCTCGGGCCGACACAGAACAGGGCTCCGGGCAGCCAAGCGGAAATGGAGGAAAACTCGCCTCCCTGCGGACCTGGCATCCTTTCACTCCCTCCTCTCTACATTTTCCTCTTCTGTCGCTGCTGCTAAAGCCACTTTCTACCACTCTAAATTCCAAGCATCTGCCTCTAACCCTAGGAAGCTCTTTGCCACCTTCTCCTCCCTCCTAAATCCTCCTCCCCCTCCCCCCCCTCCTCCCTCTCTGCAGATGACTTCGTCAACCATTTTGAAAAGAAGGTCGACGACATCCGATCCTCGTTTGCTAAGTCAAACGACACCGCTGGTTCTGCTCACACTGCCCTACCCTGTGCTCTGACCTCTTTCTCCCCTCTCTCTCCAGATGAAATCTCGCGTCTTGTGACGGCCGGCCGCCCAACAACCTGCCCCCTTGACCCTATCCCCTCCTCTCTTCTCCAGACCATTTCCGGAGACCTTCTCCCTTACCTCACCTCGCTCATCAACTCATCCCTGACCGCTGGCTACGTCCCTTCCGTCTTCAAGAGAGCGAGAGTTGCACCCCTTCTGAAAAATCCTACACTCGATCCCTCCGATGTCAACAACTACAGACCAGTATCCCTTCTTTCTTTTCTCTCCAAAACTCTTGAACGTGCCGTCCTTGGCCAGCTCTCCCGCTATCTCTCTCAGAATGACCTTCTTGATCCAAATCAGTCAGGTTTCAAGACTAGTCATTCAACTGAGACTGCTCTTCTCTGTATCACGGAGGCGCTCCGCACTGCTAAAGCTAACTCTCTCTCCTCTGCTCTCATCCTTCTAGACCTATCGTCTGCCTTCGATACTGTGAACCATCAGATCCTCCTCTCCACCCTCTCCGAGTTGGGCATCTCCGGCGCGGCCCACGCTTGGATTGCGTCCTACCTGACAGGTCGCTCCTACCAGGTGGCGTGGCGAGAATCCGTCTCCTCACCACGTGCTCTCACCACTGGTGTCCCCCAGGGCTCTGTTCTAGGCCCTCTCCTATTCTCGCTATACACCAAGTCACTTGGCTCTGTCATAACCTCACATGGTCTCTCCTATCATTGCTATGCAGACGACACACAATTAATCTTCTCCTTTCCCCCTTCTGATGACCAGGTGGCGAATCGCATCTCTGCATGTCTGGCAGACATATCAGTGTGGATGACGGATCACCACCTCAAGCTGAACCTCGGCAAGACGGAGCTGCTCTTCCTCCCGGGGAAGGACTGCCCGTTCCATGATCTCGCCATCACGGTTGACAACTCCACTGTGTCCTCCTCCCAGAGCGCTAAGAACCTTGGCGTGATCCTGGACAACACCCTGTCGTTCTCAACTAACATCAAGGCGGTGACCCGTTCCTGTAGGTTCATGCTCTACAACATCCGCAGAGTACGACCCTGCCTCACACAGGAAGCGGCGCAGGTCCTAATCCAGGCACTTGTCATCTCCCGTCTGGATTACTGCAACTCGCTGTTGGCTGGGCTCCCTGCCTGTGCCATTAAACCCCTACAACTCATCCAGAACACCGCAGCCCGTCTGGTGTTCAACCTTCCCAAGTTCTCTCACGTCACCCCGCTCCTCCGCTCTCTCCACTGGCTTCCAGTTGAAGCTCGCATCCGCTACAAGACCATGGTGCTTGCCTACGGAGCTGTGAGGGGAACGGCACCTCAGTACCTCCAGGCTCTGATCAGGCCCTACACCCAAACAAGGGCACTGCGTTCATCCACCTCTGGCCTGCTCGCCTCCCTATCACTGAGGAAGTACAGTTCCCGCTCAGCCCAGTCAAAACTGTTCGCTGCTCTGGCCCCCCAATGGTGGAACAAACTCCCTCACGACGCCAGGACAGCGGAGTCAATCACCACCTTCCGGAGACACCTGAAACCCCACCTCTTTCAGGAATACCTAGGATAGGATAAAGTAATCCTTCTCACCCCCCCCTTAAAAGATTTAGATGCACTATTGTAAAGTGGCTGCTCCACTGGATGTCATAAGGCGAATGCACCAATTTGTAAGTCGCTCTGGATAAGAGCGTCTGCTAAATGACTTAAACGTTAATGTTATGTTAAATGACTCTTTTCTCTGTATATATCAATGATGTTGCTCTTGCTGCGGGCGATTCCCTGATCCACCTCTACGCAGACGACACCATTCTATATACTTTCGGCCGGTCATTGGACACTGTGCTATCTAACCTCCAAACGAGCTTCAATGCCATACAGCACTCCTTCCGTGGCCTCCAACTGCTCTTAAACGCGAGTAAAACCAAATGCATGCTTTTCAACCGATCGCTGCCTGCACCCGCATGCCCGACTAGCATCACCACCCTGGATGGTTCCGACCTTGAATATGTGGACATCTATAAGTACCTAGGTGTCTGGCTAGACTGCAAACTCTCCTTCCAGACTCACATCAAACATCTCCAATCGAAAATCAAATCAAGAGTCGGCTTTCTATTCCGCAACAAAGCCTCCTTCACTCACGCCGCCAAGCTTACCCTAGTAAAACTGACTATCCTACCGATCCTCGACTTCGGCGATGTCATCTACAAAATGGCTTCCAACACTCTACTCAGCAAACTGGATGCAGTCTATCACAGTGCCATCCGTTTTGTCACCAAAGCACCTTATACCACCCACCACTGCGACTTGTATGCTCTAGTCGGCTGGCCCTCGCTACATATTCGTCGCCAGACCCACTGGCTCCAGGTCATCTACAAGTCCATGCTAGGTAAAGCTCCGCCTTATCTCAGTTCACTGGTCACGATGGCAACACCCATCCGTAGCACGCGCTCCAGCAGGTGTATCTCACTGATCATCCCTAAAGCCAACACCTCATTTGGCCGCCTTTCGTTCCAGTACTCTGCTGCCTGTGACTGGAACGAACTGCAAAAATCGCTGAAGTTGGAGACTTTTATCTCCTCACCAACTTCAAACATCAGCTATCCGAGCAGCTAACCGATCGCTGCAGCTGTACATAGTCTATTGGTAAATAGCCCACCCATTTTCACCTACCTCATTCCCATACTGTTTTTATACTGTTTTTTTATTTTTTTATTTACTTTTCTGCTCTTTTGCACACCAATATCTCTACCTGTACATGACCATCTGATCATTTATCACCCCAGTGTTAATCTGCAAAATTGTATTATTCGCCTACCTCCTCATGCCTTTTGCACACATTGTATATAGACTGCCCATTTTTTTTCTACTGTGTCATTGACTTGTTAATTGTTTACTCCATGTGTAACTCTGTGTTGTCTGTTCACACTGCTATGCTTTATCTTGGCCAGGTCGCAGTTGCAAATGAGAACTTGTTCTCAACTAGCCTACCTGGTTAAATAAAGGTGAAATAAAATAAAATAAAAAATGTGTTAGTTACATATTATTCATTGTTGTTTCCTAGGACCTACAATAGATATTCAACCGCAAGGGTATTCTAATGAGCTATGCAAGATAAAAAATGTATCACAATAGAGCAGTTGTGTAAAGTACTTAGTTAGAAATACTTTAAAGTACTACTTAAGTCATTTCTTTTAGGTATCTGTACTTTACTATTCATATTGTTGACAACTTTTACTTTTACTTCACTTACATTCCTAAAGAAAATTAAAAATTAAAAAATAACTTTTTACTCCATACATTTTACCTGACACTCAAAAGTACTCGTTACATTTTGAATACCTAGCACGACAGGAAAATGGACCAATTCACACACTTAATCAAGACAACACATGGTCATCCCTTCTGCCTCTGATCTGGCGGACTCACTAAACACCAATGCATCTTTTGTAAATGATGTCTGAGTGTTGGAGTGCGCCCCTGGCTATTGATACATTTTAAAAACAAGAAAATGGTGCCGCCTGCTTTGCTTAATAGAAGGAATTTGAAATTGTTTTTACTTTTTTTTGATAGTTAAGTATATTTTAGCAATTACATTTACTTTTGATACTTAAGTATATTTATAACCAAATACTTTTAGACTTTTATGCAAGTAAATAATATTATTTCAGTGTAGATTTGTATTTGTATTTATTAAGGATCCTCATTGGCTGCTGCCAACGGATTTTGAAGAGACCTTGGTGGCATGTCTTGTGGGGTATGCATGGGTGTCCGAGCTGCGTGCTAGTAGTTTAAACAGACACCTCGGTGCATTCAGCATGTCAACACTTCGTACAAAAACAAGTAGTGATGAAGTCAATCTCTCCTCCATTTTGACCCATGAGAGATGTACATGCATATTATTAATGTTAGCTCTCTGTGTACATTTAAGGGCCAGCCTTGCTGCCCTGTTCTGAGACAATTGTAATTTTTGGAGGACCCTCTTTGTGGCACTTGACGACACGACTGAGCAGTAGTCCAAGTGCGACAACACTAGAGCCAAAACTAAAGGCAGAGTAAAGCTTTATTATGGACAGACATTCTCCCCATCTTAGCTACTGTTGTATCACCATGTTTTGACCATGACAGTTTACAATCCAGGGTTACTCCAAACAGATTAGTCACCTCAATTCGCTCAATTTCCACATTATTTATTACAAGATTTAGTTGAGGTTTAGGGTTTAGTCAATGATTTGTACCAAATACAATGCTTACATTTTTAGAAATATTTATGACTAACCTATTCCTTGCCACCCATTCTGAAACTAAATGCAGCTCTTTGTTAAGTGTTGCAGTGATTTCACTCGATGTAGTAACTGACGTGTATAGTGTTGAGTCATCCGCATATATAGACACATTGGCTTAACTCAAGGCCAGTGGCATGTCATTAGTAAAGATTGAAAAATAGTATGTGGCCTAGACAGCTGCCCTGGAGAATTCCTGATTCTACCTAGATTATGTTGGAGAGACTTCCATTAAAGAACACCCTCTGTATTCATTCTGTTAGACAGGTAACTCTTTATCCACATTATAGCAGGGGGTGTAAAGTCATAAAACCAAAGTTTTTCCATCAGCAGACTATGATCGATAATGTCAAAAGCCTCACTGAAGTCTAACAAAACAGCTCCCACAATTTTTTTATAATCAATTTCTCTTAGCCAATCATCAGTCATTTGTGTAAGTGTCGTGTTTGTTGAATGATCTTCCCTATAAGCATGCTAAAAGTCTGTTGTCAATTTGTTTAAATCAAATCACATTTATTTATATAGCCCTTCGTACATCAGCTGATATCTCAAAGTGCTGTACAGAAACCCAGCCTAAAACCCCAAGCAGCAAGCAATGCAGGTGTAGAAGCACGGTGGCTAGGAAAAACTCCCTAGAAAGGCCAAAACCTAGGAAGAAACCTAGAGTGGAACCAGGCTATGAGGGGTGGCCAGTCCTCTTCTGGCTGTGCCGGGTGGAGATTATAACAGAACATGGCCAAGATGTTCAAATGTTCATAAATGACCAACATGGTCAAATAATAATCACAGTAGTTGGGTGGGTGCAGAAAGTTAGCACCTCAGGAGTAATGTCAGTTGGCTTTTCATAGCCGATCATTAAGAGTTTCTCTACCACTCCTTCTGTCTCTAGAGAGTTGAAAACAGCAGGTCTGGGACAGGTAGGACGTCCGGTGAACAGGTCAGGATTCCATAGCTGCAGGCAGAACAGTTGAAACTGGAGCAGCAGCACGGCCAGGTGGACTGGGGGCAGCAAGGAGTAATCATGCCAGGTAATCCTTAGGCATGGTCCTAGGGCTCAGGTCCTCCGAGAGAGAGAAAGAAAGAGAGAAAGAGAGAATTAGAGAGAGCATACTTAAATTCACACAGGACACGGAATAAGCCAGGAGAAGTACTCCAGATATAACAAACTGACCCTATCCCCCCGACACATAAACTACTGCAGCATAAATACTGGAGGCTGAGACAGGAGGGGTCAGGAGACACTGTGGCCCCATCCGATGATACCCCAGGAAAGGGTCAAACAGGAAGGATATAACCCCACCCACTTTGCCAAAGCACAGCCCCCACACCACTAGAGGGATATCTTCAATCACCAACTTACCATCCTGAGACAAGGCCGAGTATAGCCCACAAAGATCTCCGCCACGGCACAACCCAAGGGGGGGGCGCCAACCCAGACAGGAAGATCATGTCAGTGACTCAACCCACCAGTAAGCCTGTGACTCAGCCCCTGTAATAGGGTTAGAGGCAGAGAATCCCAGTGGAAATAGGGGAACCGGCCAGGGAGAGACAGCAAGGGCAGTTCGTTGCTCCAGAGCCTTTCCGTTCACCTTCACACTTCTGGGCAAGACTACACTCAATCATATGACCCACTGAAGAGATGAGTCTTCTGTAAAGACCTAAAGGTTGAGACCGAGTCTGCGTCTCTCCCATGGGTAGGCAGACCATTCCATAAAAATTGAGCTCCATAGGAGAAGGCCCTGCCTCCAGCTGTTTGCTTAGAAATTCTAGGGACAATTAGGAGGCCTGTGTCTTGTGACCGTAGCGTACGTGTAGCTATGTACGGCAGGACCAAATCAGAAAGATAGGTAGGAGCAAGCCCATGTAATGCTTTGTAGGTTAGCAGTAAAACCTTGAAATCAGCCCTTGCCTTAACAGGAAGCCAGTGTAGGGAGGCTAGCACTGGAGTAATATTATCCATTTGTTTGGTTCTAGTCAGGATTCTAGCAGCCGTATTTAGCACTAACTAAAGTTTATTTAGTGCTTTATCCGGGTAGCCGGAAAGTAGAGCATTTGCAGCAGTCTAACCTAGAAGTAACACAAGCATGGATACATTTTTCTGCATCATTTTTGGACAGTAAGTTTCTGATTTTTGCAATGTTACATAGATGGAAAAAAGCTGTCCTTGAAACAGTCTTGATATGTTCGTCAAAAGTGAGATAAGGGTCCAGAGTAACGCCGAGGTCATTCACAGTTTTATTTGAGACGACTGTACAACCATCAATATTAATTGTCAGATTCAACAGAAGGTCTCTTTGTTTCTTGGGACCTTGAACAAGCATCTCTGTTTTGTCCAAGTTTAAAAGTAGAATGTTTGCAGCCATCCACTTCCTTATGTCTGAAACACAGGCTTCTAGCGAGGGCAATTTTGGGGCTTCACCATGTTTCATTGAAATGTACAGCTGTGTGTCATCCGCATAGCAGTGAAAGTTAACATTATGTTTTCGAATGACATCCAAAAGAGGTAAAATATATAGTGAAAACAATAGTGGTCCTAAAACGGAACCTTGAGGAACACCAAAATTTACAGTTGATTTGTCAGAGGACAAACTATTCACAGGGAAAAACTAATATCTTTCCGACAGATAAGATCTAAACCAGGCCAGAACTTGTCCGTGTAGACCAATTTGGGTTTCCAATCTCTCCAAAAGAATGTGGTGATCGATGGTATCAAAAGCAGCACGAATGTCTAGGAACACGAGGACAGATGCAGAGCCCCGGTCTGATGCCATTAAAATGTAATTTACCACCTTCACAAGTGCCGTCTCAGTGCTATGATGGGGTCTAAAACCAGACTGAAGCATTTTGTGTACATTGTTTGTCTTCAGGAAGGCAGTGAGTTGCTGCGCAACAGCTTTTTCAATGTTTTTGAGAGGAATGGAAGATTTGATATAGGCTGATTCGTTTTTTTATATTTTCTGGATCAAGGTTTGGCTTTTTCAAGAGAGGCTTTATTACTGCCACTCCTCAACATAGGAGGGCCAAGCACAGGAAGCAGCTCTTTCAGTAGTTTAGTTGGAATAGGGTCCAGTATGCAGCTTCAAGGTTTGGAGGCCATGATTATTTTTATCATTGTGTCAAGAGATATAGTACTAAAACACCGTGTCTCTCTTGATCCTAGGTCCTGGCAGAGTTGTGCAGACTCAGGACAACTGAGCTTTGAAGAAATACGCAGATTTAAAGAGGAGTCCGTAATTTGCTTTCTAATAATCATGATCTTTTCCTCAAAGAAGTTCATGAATTTATTACTGCTGAAGTGAAAGCCATCCTCACTTGGGGAATGCTGCTTTTTCGTTAGCTTTACGACAGTAAAATAGCATTGTACCTGGTCAAAAATTCTTTCTCCAAACGCTTACTTAGGGTTGGTAACAGGCTGACTGGTCAGCTATTTGAGCTAGTAAAGAGGGCTGTACTATTCTTGGGTAGTGGAATTACTTTTGCTTCCCTCCCTCCACACACTTTCTAGTAGGCTTAGATTGACGATATGGCAAATAGGAGTGGCAATCGTCTGCTATTATCCTCAGTAATTTTCCATTCAAGTTGTCAGACCCCGGTGGCTTGTCATTGTTGATTGACAACAATTATTTTTTCACCTCTTCCACACTCAAAATTACAATGCATGTCTCTCATAATTTGATCAGTTATACTTGGATGTGTGGTGTCAGCGTTTGTTGCTGACATGTCATGCCTAAATTTGCTAATCTTGCCAATGAAAAAATCATTATAGTATTTGGCAATATCAGTGGGTTTTGTGATGAATGAGCCATCTGGGTCAATTGAATGATGGAGTTGAATTAGCCTTTTTGCCCAAAATTTAATTTAAAGTGCTCCAAAGCTTTTTATTGTCATTATTTATATAATTGATCTTTGTTTCATCGTATAGTTTCTTCTTCTTTGTATTCAGTTTAGTCACATGATTTCTCCATTTGCAGTACGTTTGCCAATCGGTTGTGCAGCCAGACTTATTTGCCATTCCTTTTGCTTCATCCCTCTCGACCATGTAATTTTTCAATTCCTTATCAATCCACGGGGATTAAACAGTTTTTACAGTCATTTTCTTAATGGGTGCATGGTTATTAGTAACTGGTATAATGGTTGCTCCTCATTACACAGCACAGACCAACAAATATTCTTTACATCAACAACATCGGAATCACTACAAAACGTATTGTATGACCGAGCCTTTGGAACTTTGGTTTTCCTAGATATGGCTACTATATTGTGATCACTACATCCGATGGATTTGGATACTGCTTTAAATCACATTTCTGCAGCATTGGTAAAGGTGTGATCAATACATGTTGATTATTTAATTCCTGTGCTGTTTCTAACTACTCTGGTAGGTTGACTGATAACCTGAACCAGGTTGCAGGCGCTAGTTACAGTTTGAAGCTTTTTATTTAGTGGGCAGCTTGACGAAAGCCAGTCAATATTTAAATCACCCAGAAAATATACCTCTCTGTTGATATCACATACATTATCAGGCATTTCACACGTTATCCAGATACTGACTGTTAGCACTTAGTGGTCTATAGCAGCTTCCCATAAGAATGGGCTTTAGGTAAGGCAGATGAACCTGTAGCCATATTACCTCAACAGTTATTACTTTGACAGTATTTAACATGAGATCGTCTCTAAGCTTTACAGGAATGTGGTTCAGAATATAAACGGCAACACCTTCACCACTGTCATTTATGTCTTCTCTGTAGATGTAATAACCATGTATTGCTACCACTGTATCATCAAAGGTATTATCTAAGTGAGTTTCAGACATTGTCAGAATATGAATGTCATCTGTTACTAGCAAATTATTACCTTGTTTCTTAAGCTACATATGTTACCGTGGGTTATTTCTTAGCACTTTTCTGGGATGATTGAATGTTTTCATTGTTTCACTGGGAAGCGTAGCAGAAGTAGACATGCTCATGTTATTCATGTTAGTGCAGGTTAAGGGACATAAATTAGGCTACTTACATTGTCTCTTCCAATGCCCTTGGGATAGTGTACATTTTCTGAAGCATTGTTACAACTCAGCGACACAATGGTGGGCATTAAATGAGCTGGGCCTGGGTCATTGATAAGTCATTGTCTCAACACAGCCTTATAATGTTGTGAAAGGGTTCAGGAACCCAAATGATTTGGTGGATCCAATCCTTCTTGTAAAACAAGCTTTGTTTCCAGAAAGTATCAAAATTGTCAATAAATGTTACACCCACAGAGCTGCAATAGTCTTATAGCCAGTTATGGAGGGCTGCTGAAACATTAAATGCCACGATTTAGGGCGGGCACAGGGCCAGATATTATGGGGCGTTTGTTGGTGTCAAGCAGAGATAATAATAATAATCCCACATGAACTATGATAGACTCAATTTCCTGATGCAGGTTTAAAATGTTTTGGTAGCAGCTTATTGATGTCCTGCACTCGGACTGAGACATTTCTCACCATTGAACTGCTTTGGACAGGAAAAGGCACAACGCTCGGCTCACCATTAAAAATATGTAGTTTTATTAGACAAAAAGATTTACGTTTCGGGCCTTCAATGGAGAAGGGCATGGAGAAATCCATACATTCCTATCCCTCACACAATTTCATGGAACCTTTCACGGGCCCACGAGAAGCAAAATAGCATATGCCCGCAGCTCCCGGCGATGGGTGCAGACCTCCCACAGCAGGCTGTGCCCTGTCAGATCCAGAGGGAGGGAAAGGAGCCGAACTCGACGACGATACTGCTGGAGTCAGCGTAGTTGGAGTCAGCACAGCCATCGCAGACACAGGCAGTACCAGCGTTGAAGGCCCAGGTAGATCAGGCACCAGGGCGGCAAAGATATTCCTCATGTTAATCTCCTCCGGACCTCTCGCAGACACTCCAGTCTGCTTAGCAGCATGCCGCTGCCTTCGGTTTCCACGACTTGTGACATGGGACCAGCACTGATTGTAACCATCCTCTTGCTGTTCTCCGTCTACTCCACTACATGATGGAGGAGCAGAAGTAGATGGAGATTTCATGATGACAAGGTGGGGATACATCCATCAAACCCGAGCGACCACAGCAATTGAGAATGAGAAAGTTCCATTTAGCTTTTCCCCACAAGTTCGCACAGTATTGAAATTTGCTTGCTAAGGATAGACTCCTCATTCCTGGAAACCTTCCACAAGCAAGGGGGGGGGGTGAAAAGAACGTCACTTAGGCTGTAATGATCTCCATAATTCGAATCATTAGGTCATCACACTGTTGATATAGCAATGGGCACTAATAGTTTATTGAATCCATTGTGACGCAGGGGGGGGGGCCCATGACAGGCCCATTCAGGCATGACAGGCCCATTCAGAGGCTCAAAGGTTTGCACTCAAACTTCAAATCAAATCAAATCAAATGTATTTGTCACATACACATGGTTAGCAGATGTTAATGCAAGTGTAGCGAAATGCTTGTGCTTCTAGTTCCGACAATGCAGTGATAACCAACAAGTAATCTAACTAACAATTCTAAAACTACTGTCTTATACACAGTGTAAGGGGATAAAGAATATGTACATAAGGATATATGAGTGAGTGATGGTACAGAGCAGCATACAGTAGATGGTATCGAGTACAGTATATACATATGAGATGAGTATGTAGACAAAGTAAACAAAGTGGCATAGTTAAAGTGGCTAGTGATACATGTATTACATAAGGATGCAGTCGATGATGTAGAGTACAGTATATACGTATGCATATGAGATGAATAATGTAGGGTAAGTAACATTATATAAGGTAGCATTGTTTAAAGTGGCTAGTGATATATTTACATCATTTCCCATCAATTCCCATTATTAAAGTGGCTGGAGTTGGGTCAGTGTCAATGACAGTGTGTTGGCAGCAGCCACTCAATGGTGGCTGTTTAACAGTCTGATAGCCTTGAGATAGAAGCTGTTTTTCAGTCTCTCAGTCCCAGCTTTGATGCACCTGTACTGACCTCGCCTTCTGGATGATAGCGGGGTGAACAGGCAGTGGTTCGGGTGGTTGATGTCCTTGATGATCTTTATGGCCTTCCTGTAACATCGGGTGGTGTAGGTGTCCTGGAGGGCAGGTAGTTTGCCCCGGTGATGCGTTGTGCAGACCTCACTACCCTCTGGAGAGCCTTACGGTTGAGGGCGGAGCAGTTGCCGTACCAGGCGGTGATACAGCCCGCCAGGATGCTCTCGATTGTGCATCTGTAGAAGTTTGTGAGTGCTTTTGGTGACAAGCCGAATTTCTTCAGCCTCCTGAGGTTGAAGAGGCGCTGCTGCGCCTTCTTCACGACGCTGTCAGTGTGAGTGGACCAATTCAGTTTGTCTGTGATGTGTATGCCGAGGAACTTAAAACTTGCTACCCTCTCCACTACTGTTCCATCGATGTGGATAGGGGTGTTCCCTCTGCTGTTTCCTGAAGTCCACAATCATCTCCTTAGTTTTGTTGACGTTGAGTGTGAGGTTATTTTCCTGACACCACACTCCGAGGGCCCTCACCTCCTCCCTGTAGGCCGTCTCGTCGTTGTTGGTAATCAAGCCTACCACTGTTGTGTCGTCCGCAAACTTGATGATTGAGTTGGAGGCGTGCGTGGCCACGCAGTCGTGGGTGAACAGGGAGTACAGGAGAGGGCTCAGAACGCACCCTTGTGGGGCCCCGTGTTGAGGATCAGCGGGGAGGAGATGTTGTTGCCTACCCTCACCACCTGGGGCGGCCCGTCAGGAAGTCCAGTACCCAGTTGCACAGGGCGGGGTCGAGACCCAGGGTCTCGAGCTTGATGACGAGCTTGGAGGGTACTATGGTGTTGAATGCCGAGCTGTAGTCGATGAACAGCATTCTCACATAGGTTTTCCTCTTGTCCAGGTGGGTTAGGGCAGTGTGCAGTGTGGTTGAGATTGCATCGTCTGTGGACCTATTTGGGCGGTAAGCAAATTGGAGTGGGTCTAGGGTGTCAGGTAGGGTGGAGGTGATATGGTCCTTGACTAGTCTCTCAAAGCACTTCATGATGACGGAAGTGAGTGCTACGGGCGGTAGTCGTTTAGCTCAGTTACCTTAGCTTTCTTGGGAACAGGAACAATGGTGGCCCTCTTGAAGCATGTGGGAACAGCAGACTGGTATAGGGATTGATTGAATATGTCCGTAAACACACCGGCCAGCTGGTCTGCGCATGCTCTGAGGGCGCGGCTGGGGATGCCGTCTGGGCCTGCAGCCTTGCGAAGGTTAACACGTTTAAATGTCTTACTCACCTCGGCTGCAGTGAAGGAGAGACCGCATGTTTTCGTTGCAGGCCGTGTCAGTGGCACTGTATTGTCCTCAAAGCGGGCAAAAAGTTATTTAGTCTGCCTGGGAGCAAGACATCCTGGTCCGTGACTGGGCTGGGTTTCTTCTTGTAGTCCGTGATTGACTGTAGACCCTGCCACATGCCTCTTGTGTCTGAGCCATTGAATTGAGATTCCACTTTGTCTCTGTACTGACGCTTAGCTTGTTTAATAGCCTTGCGGAGGGAATAGCTGCATTGTTTATATTCGGACATGTTACCAGACACCTTGCCCTGATTAAAAGCAGTGGTTCGCGCTTTCAGTTTCACGCGAATGCTGCCATCAATCCACGGTTTCTGGTTTGGGAATGTTTTTATCGTTGCTATGGGAACGACATCTTCGACGCACGTTCTAATGAACTCGCACACCGAATCAGCGTATTCGTCAATATTTTCATCTGACGCAATACGAAACATGTCCCAGTCCACCTGATGGAAGCAGTCTTGGAGTGTGGAGTCAGCTTGGTCTGACCAGCATTGGACAGACCTCAGCGTGGGAGCCTCTTGTTTAAGTTTCTGCCTGTAGGCAGGGATCAACAAAATGGAGTCGTGGTCAGCTTTTCCGAAAGGGGGGCGGGGCAGGGCCTTATATGCGTCGCGGAAGTTAGAGTAACAATGATCCAAGGTTTTACCACCCCTGGTTGCGCAATCGATATGCTGATAAAATTTAGGGAGTCTTGTTTTCAGATTAGCTTTGTTAAAATCCCCAGCTACAATGAATGCAGCCTCCGGATAAATGGTTTCCAGTTTGCAAAGAGTTAAATAAAGTTCGTTCAGAGCCATCGATGTGTCTGCTTGGGGTGATTATAATCGAAGAGAATTCTCTTGGAAGATAATGCGGTCTACATTTGATTGTGAGGAATTCTAAATCAGGTGAACAGAAGGATTTGAGTTCCTGTATGTTTCCTTCATCACACCATGTCTCGTTAGTCATGAGGCATACGCCCCCGCCGCTCTTCTTACCAGAAAGATGTTTGTTTCTGTCGGCGCGATGCGTGGAGAAACCCGTTGGCTGCACCGCATCGGATAGCGTCTTCCCAGTAAGCCATGTTTCCGTGAAGCAGAGAACATTGCAGTCTCTGATGTCCCTCTGGAATGCTACCCTTGCTCGGATTTCATCAACCTTGTTGTCAAGAGACTGGACATTGGCAAGAAGAATGCTGGGGAGTGGTGCGCGATGTGCCCTTGTCCGGAGTCTGACCAGAAGACCGCTACGTTTCCCTCTTTTTCGGAGTCGTTTTCTTGGGTCGCTGCATGCGATCCATTCCGTTGTCCTGTTTGTAAGGCAGAACACAGGATCCGCGTCGCGGAAAACATATTCTTGGTCGTACTGATGGTGAGTTGACGCTGATCTTATATTCAGTAGTTCTTCTCGACTGTATGTAATGAAACCTAAGATGACCTGGGGTACTAATGTAGGAAATAACACGTAAAAAAACAAAAAACTGCATAGTTTCCTAGGAACGCGAAGCGAGGCGGCCATCTCTGTCGGGAAGTCCAAAAACTTGTTTTAGCAAGAACATTAAAATAAAAAAATTGATGAACAAAACACTGAATGAACAGGACAAAACCATGAATGAAATAGTCTGTGGTTGTATGCGTAATTGCACACAAATCAAGTACAAAAAAATGTTAATAAGTCTCCAACTGCAGAAACGTATACTGTATCCCCCCCCCCGACACACACACCCAAGAAAAGGTGTGATCAAGGCTCTGCTCTGAATGTTCACTCAACTAAAGGAACAGGGTCTGGGGCTCCCGTGGGCCCCAGCAAATCTGGATGTACCTTCTGCATTATTAATGCAATGTAGACAATGCATTATGCAAGATCGCTGGGCTGGGGAGGCCTGGGGCGACGCTCGGCCAGGCAGGCAGGCAGGCAGGCAGGAAGCAGGCAGGCAGGGAGGAGGGAGGGAGGGAGGCAAGCAGGTTACTGTGGGTAAGTTTCTTAAGTGGAGGATTGGATGCTTTATCACCTCCACAGGCCTGGCTGGTTCCTGTGTTTTGCCTCTCGCTAGCTGCTGTGGCTGCTTGCTGGCTGTGTGCAGTGATTTCGTCAATTGATAAGCATATTCCTACTTTTAATCCACGACCTGTCATGAACCAATTTAACCTTGACACACTCCTATAGCTAGGAAATACATTATGCAGTTTTAACCCTGTAGACAAAAATAGTCTATTTTTCTAATAGGAAACAAATAACCCCAAATATTATTTTTTTCTTATTCTGGCGAGGGAACAATTTGTTGAATTTATTGTGCATGTACATGCAGACATGTTACATAAATGAAAAGGGCAAGTAACCTTTTATAATGTAGGAGAGTCTATTGTTGTCATAGTCTACCACGTGTGTTAACAAAACCATTCCAAAAGGACAAGGGATTGAGGTCACCAGTGCTAGCCAGAGTTTCTCACATAGAAACACACACATGCGCACACGGACACACACGCAGTCATGCACACACACACAGGCAGACATATTATTTCCACTTGAAAACTGTCTCTGAACTTTGGGTGACCCTACCTCAGAGCATATACAAATCCAACTGAAAAGAGAACTACCCCACCCCACCCAACCCAATCCAACTTTGCTAGTATAGCCTTGAGTGACTTACACAGTTTCCCCATTACTCTGGAGAAAGAGAAAAAAAAACGGACGCCACAAAGCGCAGGTTAGAGATGGCACAGGTTGTTTTTCTTCTATATAAACCCTGCCACAAAGCGCAGGTTAGATATGGCACAGGTTGTTTTTCTTCTATATAAACGCTGCCACAAAGCGCAGGTTAGAGATGGCACAGGTTGTTTTTCTTCTATATAAACGCTGCCACAAAGCGCAGGTTAGAAATAGCACAGGTTGTTTTTCTTCTATATAAACGCTGCCACAAAGCGCAGGTTAGAAATAGCACAGGTTGTTTTTCTTCTATATAAACGTCGCCCTCTCCTTTTTTGAAAGGTAGGTCAATTGTCTTTGCTCAAAGAGGGTCATAGAATATCACTCATACCCACTGCAGACATCTACCTTCAAACAAAAGGAAATCCTCAAAAAGGATGAAGACAAAGGCGATCGAGGCAGGTAGCCAAGCGGTTGGGCCAGTAACATTAACTAGTGTGGAGAGATTAGTGCTTTTTGAGGTGGGTTCCGTTTTGGTTTGATCACATTTTTTTTATATACTATATATATATATATATATATATATTAAATGCATTATGAAATAATCACATAAAAAATGTTTTTGAGCTTTTTAATGGAAATTCCAAAGCCAAAAATAGTGAACATTCAATTGCCAAAACAATGAAAATATTCTATTGTCTCTGTCATCATCTCATCTCTTCTCAGGCTGTAGCAGCCAAACAGCAAGACAACGTTCTCTGTGCTCCCCATACTGTACTGTCTTTAGTCATATTATTTAGCTAGGCTAGCCTTCCTAAGCACGCTGCAGAGCTGTCTGACAAAATCATTTTACTAGTTCTTTAAAGTAGATAAGACATACTTGAACTGTCTCTATCTCTCTCATTGTTGTGTTGTGTACATTCCTCTCTCATGTTGTCTGTGTGTATCTAGCCTAACATTGCAGGCATAAAAGTGTATACATCTGGGTCGAGGCAGAAAAAAACGGTGCAATGGATTATGGTCATTGCAGTTAATTGCAGCTGAACTAGGTTGAATATTTGCTTAATTAAAACTACAACTCCCTTCAGCCCAGCGTCCCACATAGTTCTTGACATGACTTCTCTCCAGAGAAATGAAGTACATTTAAATAGAATTCAAGCAATTGAACCAAAGTCAATTGCTTCTACATCTGCACTGTTTGCTGTTTGGGGTTTTATGCAGTGTTTCTGTATAGCAATTGTGACAATGGCTGATGTAAAAAGGGCTTTATAAATACATTTGATTGATTGATTGAGTTGTTTAATAACTAGGAAAAAAACGAAATGTCGGTGCAACGCTCAGCACTACCAGTAACCAAAATGTCACTGGTTCAAATCCCAGAGCCCACTAGGTGAAAAATCGGTCATGTGCTCTTGAGCAAGGCCCTTAACCCTAATTGCTCCTGTAAGTATCTCTGAATAAAAGCGTCTGCTAAATGACTAAAATGTCAACGTAAGAAAGCTTTTCTCACTCTGCCCATAACGCTTGATGGGCCATGCTTGTGCTTGTGTGAAATTGTGAATCCATGCCATTACAAGTTTTGGAATTTATGATGGTTCCTCAAGAGAAAACACAGACAGACACACTTGTACACTGTTAATATGCTTACCCCTCCCTTTCTCCACAAAAAAAAGAAGAAACAGAGAACAGAATCCTGCCCCTGTGTCAGGGGAAAGGGGTCTCAAGCAAAAAAAGATGAAGAAAAATGATTCCAATTCTCCAACCCTGTCTCCACATAGTCTCCCAGAGGCCTCCAGAACAATTACCTCATGCAACCGCACAGCCATATTGGTTCATGAGACAGCGACTGTACACAACAGCGTTGAGCCCCACTCCCATTTGGGACAAATGTAATAAAAAAGATGATGTCTACAGGGGAAAACAGGCCCGCGTGGTCGATATATCTCGGAGAGTGCCCCGTTTTGGTTGACAGAACGCATTACAATGGAATACAATTTGGGCCTCGGGAGACCTTGCGAGAGGATGATCCCCCCCGAAGACATTTTCTAGAAGCATGGAGAGGAACCAACGATGCCTATGGAGGTGATAAAGCATCCAATCCCCCGCTGAAGAAAGTTCTGTGGAGACATGTACAGTACCTTCTACCAGCCACATACAAACACACGCCCATGCATGCACACGTACACACACGACACACACAATCACACACATGTACAAACACACACATACATACACACACACACACACATGTTGTCACCCACCCACCAGCCCATCTACTTCCTTCAGGGACTTTGCAGGTGGGCTTAGATCATAGTCACGTCTACTGATATGTGTATCCTTTGTCTCGGTAAAAGGATCCTCTTGCTGAATTGAATATCCATCATGTTATGACTCCTAGGCGCACCAGCAGAGGACAGAAAAACACGGGATCCTCTGAGGAGAGGTAACAAAATATGCCGTTTGAATCCGTCCGTGTCCTCCCCTCTAATCGGGCTTGTTGTTGTTTTAGCCAGGCTCCGAGCCGGGCCGTATTACAGCAAGGAGCGAGTTGAACGAGTTACATAAACAAAAGCAGAACTTTAAGAAGGCCTTCTGGGTTCAAGGATGTCTTTTTTTCTAGGGAAGGGGATGGGTAGGGTGGTGGGGGATCGGGGGAGGAGGAGGGGGTTAGTCCCTCCACAGTGTGGGAACGGCGCGCTCTCTTCCACGGTTGCAGAGCCACCAGTCTCTCTCCGCTTTACATCCTGGCGTGCTCTCGGCCTCTTTTGCATGTGAAAGCCACACAGGAGGAAGCCCACAAAAAACAAAGTGCTCCAGGAGGAGAGAGGGAGAAGAGGAAGAAAGAGAGAGAGAGAGTGGGAGAAAGACAGACGAGGGGGGGGGGGGGGCTTGTGTTCATGGGAGAAGTACAATACGTGCTTCAGCCGCCTGCCCTTTGGCAGGGGTCAGGGTGCCCTGATCTCACCCCTTAGATTTCCTTGATCCATGCAATCAAGGACTGCAGAATTCTGTGGTATTGGTAATAACTACTGGGCAAACAAGCGGCTGTGCATATGTAATGCAATATCGGTGGAGTTGCTTCAAATACATGCCTAACTACCTTGACCTGATGGCTAATCGCCTGCTGTTGGGAGCATAATGAGTGTGGCAAACAGTTTCCCCTGGCTCTATCCCAGCTTTAAATCAGACATAGCCTACACGTCCTAGTGGATTTCTGAGACACACACACACACACACACACACACTCCTGACAGGAAACAGACCATCTCGTCATCAGTGCTCCACAGACCTTCTCCCACATGCCCGTAATCGTCTTTTGTCTTCCTCCTGCTCTTTTGTTTGGACCAAACCTGGAACACTCCAATGCCTTAACAATTGTACTCTCTGTGGTGAATGAATAAGGCCTCTTCGAAGACCCCATGAGGAAATGTGTCTTTGTAACGCTTCGCCAATAAAACCCACTGCCAAGCAATCAGATTTGGAGCTGTTCCAAGAGGAGGTTATTTTCCTGCAGTAACTGTATTTGGGGCCACATTTTTTCCCCCTGTTCTTCTCGTTCCTCACATTTATCTTAAACGGGGTGATGATAATCTTTTGGCACAGTGGAAATAATTACTGATGATGCAAGAAAAAGGTATCAGGAGAGTCATACATTAGATTCATAGGATACTTAAGAAAACAGGTGGGAAAGATGACTCTTAAATGACAGGAATGAAGACCCTTTCCCCATCTTTTATTTTCTGTGGAAAAAACGTTTACCTAATTTCACAAAATAATGTCAGAAAACAATGACAACAGGAGGTGTGCAGTCCCGCTGATCTACTTTTCCCATATTGAGAAGATTTGCCATCAGCTCTGGTTGATGTCTGTTGGTCGCAGGTAATTTGCTGTACTTTATACCTCCTATTGAATGCATATTGCCTCTGCTCAGCGCTAACAAAAAACTGTCAAAGCTTATTTTTCCACCTTTCTTCTAAAGCATCCCACTGTGCCTCACAAGTGAAATTCTATTCATTATCTACAAAGTTTGTTGCGTTTTCAGGCTTCACTTGCAATTTCATTAATACCTCAATGCCTTGAGAACTTACTGGGGGAGAAAAAAACAATATAGTCATTTTCTATCTATCTATCTATCTATTGTAAACTTGTCTAAGCAGACCCTGTGCTTCCTCCCTCTGAATAATCAGCTAAATTGGAAATGAGTTTGTCTAATGTAAAACCTTCCCTTTGCTATGTGTGCATCCGGAATAATCAATACCATTGTTAGTGTATTAGGGATGCGGCGTGTATGCCAATAGGATTCTGCCTTCTGCCATCCTAAGAACTCCACCAAATGTGCCAATCAATACAAAAGCTGTACAATCCTGGAGGGGGAAAGTGCCAGAGGACTGAGAGAAGAGACGGGGGGGGGGGACGTGACCTAACTGTTTTATGGAGTGGAGCTCCATTTGAACACCATTTACCCCGGAGCACCCGATGCAAAGTAGGGGTGATTATATGATGTTTCCCCCCATCGTACTACAAAGGGATGGTCATAAAAAGTTCAGAGCCCTACTTAATATGGACAAAAGACATGGAAGGATTTTGCTGCTGCAATGGCTTTTGAGAGGCCCTGTGCTGTGCAGAGCACTAGTTCAGAATGAGCAAGAACTGACATTCTCACCATCCACAAAAATTAGAAAGTTAGAATCGTAAATTCCCGATATTGTGACCGGGGTATAGGATGACAACAACCTGCCTCCTGCAGCTATCCGAGTTTCCCCATCTCTCGTTTAGGCTGGGTAATATCTCTCTGAGGTACTTTTCATTCTGCATCAGGCCAATCAATGTCATTTTCACCCTGCAAATGGTCTCGTAACCCAGCAAGAATTGCATTTTCAACAGCTTTCCTTCTTTGTCCTGTCAGCTTAATTTGTTTAAACGAGCTGTAAAACCAAAGGCCTCGAAGGAGACCTCGCAGCACCCTTTCCTCGCCAGCCTGTCTGTCTGTCTGCCACTCGAAGTGCTAGACGAGACTGCACTTACATGAGATAAATTATAAATTGACAGAGAAATTAACTGTCTGGACGGAGGACTGTTTGCCAAGATGGCCGAGGACCGTCTCGCACATCCCGTCTATTATGTCTGGTCACGTGTCTATTTTGTCTGTCTGGAGGTTCAGAACAAACAAAAAAACATTCAATAAAAACATGATGTGCCTATTTATTAGAACCTACAGCTGAAAAAACAAAATGGCCGAAATAGCAAGTGACTCAGCAATGGAGATGAAGATAATGACAAGGAAGAAGAACAAAAGGACAAGGACGATATCAATATGTGAGTTGGAGATTATTAATATTGACAGGGATTGCCATGACCACCCACCCAAACAAAGTAATTACATACAGGATATTAATTTGATCATTTTTTTGTTGCTGAGAATTTGCAGGAAATGCTAACTTGTAGTGTATTTGAGTTTTTGAAATGCATCTAAAGCTTGTCATTTCCACTTTAAAATGTCTGACTTGATTTGCCCTAACGAAAAATGTATCAACCCCTACAAAAATGTCCATTAACTATAATCTACATTTCCTGTTGCTTCCAGGATTATTTTCCTGCTGTAGCAAACTGGCTCAAATTAAGATCCTACATCTGTAGAGAACATCTTCATATTGACAGCTTTCTAAATTCTATACCAGTGTATTTATTTTAGCATCAGACACATTAGAAAGTCTAGAACACAAACACAAATATCCAACCCGCACCATGTTGACATATTACGTCTAGAAAAAATTACTTGTCAGGTAAGCGTCATTAGTGTTGTAATCTGTGGGGAGGTGGTGACCTCTGCTACAGCTCAGTGGTTGGTTCCCCTGGGTGGGGCGGGGCGTCCATTATCCCAGACAAAAGGCAGTGTTACACAGTCCATTGTCTTGCTAGGCTGATCATGTTGTCTCCACCTTTACGCAACCCCCTGGAGCCCAGACGGCAAGGTTGAGGATATGTCTGACAAAACAAATGTTGTTGCATTACATGCCACTTATGGTCTTTCTCCCTCGTTAGCAATGAGAGGAGGCCTACCGATGGTTCGGTTGGTTAAAGCGCAGTGCTTGCAACAACAGGGTTATGAGTTTGATTCCAGCACGGGCCATTCAGTATGTGGTAACTGTAAGTTGCTTTGGATAAAAGTGTCCGCTAATTGACCATATTATTGGCATATTACACCAGCAGAGGTGCAAGCTGACTTTCAATTCAGATTTGATGTACCCTAAGTTAATTTTCTTTAATGTTAGTTTACTTTTACAGGACTTTAGTATGGCATATTTGTCAGCGTTGGCCTACTTGGGGATCTTGTAAAATTCACCCAGAGAGTTGAGTTACTATATCCTTGAAATATGAACTTTATAGCGTCAAACCAAAACATCTATGGCACTCCACCCTTTCGGGCTTTTAAAAGCATCCATTTCAAACCCTTGTAGAAATGGAATACAGTTTATAGAGAGAACGACGCTAGCTCCATCTGTTACCTGCAAAGCAAGACAACGAGTCTGAGTAATTCTCCCCATAAAGACAAATCCATCATATAGTATAACCCTACAGTGCTGGAGTAAATCCCTGGCCTCTGGTTAGTACCTGTTGAACAGCTGGCAGCATGACAGAAACAGGTTTCTTCTACTCCTCCTCTGAAGCTATGGGGCTTTTGGGGTCCTATAAACACAATATTCGTCACCCACTCATATACGACTATCGATTCCCACGCAACACGTGTCGCTTTTGCCGATAGAAATGAAAAGTAATGGATGCTAGCTAGCTAATAAAAAAAAAGGAAAATGACTGACTTCAGAGTGATTGCCTGCGCCATATATCTGATATTCCTACAGAGGAAAGAAAATCCAGCCCAGTGGCACATGTGTGCATCTGTCCGCTCAGCCCCTGACGACATGATTGGGAACTTATGAACATTACCAGGACCATAAGGAGAAAGGGCAGCCTGTCAGGCTCGACCCAACGTGATTGACTGCTTCGAACAGTTGGGCCCAGGCGTCTAGCGTGACTTCGATTCTCTCCAACTGAAGTAAGCTCTTTCCCCGTGCCAGCGAGAGAGTGCGGCGCACCTAAATAAGATACACGGAGGGAAAGAGAACCGATGATAGCACAACAAAATATCTGTCATCTTCCCCAACATATCGGATGGAAGGAGTGGCACCGGTGGTCTGAAAAAGGGGGAGGGAAAGAAAGGATGTGGGGAAGAAAAGAAAGAGAAAGGACAAAGAGAGGAGAGGAGAGCCGAGAGCGTTCAGTGTGTGTGGGTGTACTGTACTGCCTTGGCTCTACAGCGTGCTGAAGCATAAAATACTGTGTGAATGTGTGTGTGTGTGTGTGTGTGTGTGTGGTGCTGCGGCAGCTTGCACTTCCGCGCCGGGACGCCATTAATATTCCGGATTGGCATTGATAGCCAGTCTTTATTAGGTCCTAATTAAGATAAAAATGTGTTGTGTGATTTTTATGTGGAAACTATATAAATGCAAATGTACCCAGGGACTGTTTTGCCCGGCTTACTCTCTTCCTAAACGGGCAGTTTTAGTAAGGGCTGCCTGTCACTAGGAGATTTGTAAACTATTTAAAGGACCAAATAGATTTTTTCCCCCTCTTTCCTCTTTCTTTTTTTTTCTAATGATTTAACTGTTTTACACTCGACACCGATGGTTTAAGAAGGATAATCCAGATAGGAAGTTGATGTTTGTAATATCAGCGTTTATCTTCAGATACCATCGAGATAGACTGACACTTAACTGAAACTAGAAGTATTTAGTTGTTGTAATAACAACAGGCTCAAAGACTAGAAGAATCGCTTTCCTATTTGTATTTGGCGAAACATGCAATGTTCTTTTATAAGGACAGTAGAATGCAGAATCGTAGGAGCACCATACTAATGGCAGACTCAAATGTCAGTGTGCTCTCTAGGCACTGTGCCATCATAGATTAACATGAATGTATAACTCATCTCCTTTTTATTTTTGTGGAATGATGAGAGGCTTGATCTGGATACAACAATATTTCATAATCATCAAGTGTAGGTCCTCAAATGAGTCAGGGATGTCAAAGCATGCTTTTCCTGGCCTTCAACAGTCAGTGTAATTGAGTGCCAAAACATTTTCTTTTAGCACTGTTAGTAACATTCATATTGTTGATTGATTGTGATCCTGAAAGGCTCCAACTCAGTTGATGTCAGGGGGTACATGAACCATGGTTGAAAAAAGGTCATTTATCAACCCTTTTCCAACCATATACAACCGCGCTTCATGTATCGGACATTGAATGAGTACAATACATTCCCCCTCTCCATTTGTTGCCTCTAGGCCTATACAAGACTTCATTTTCACCTTACACACTGAGGTGTGTGTCATGTGTAATGGAATGAAGATGAAAAAGCATGTTTTGAGCTGTGAGTGAGGTAGTAGTGGCACACCAGACCTAGGTTAAAATACTTTTCAAAATCTTTCAAATCCTTTGAGTGTTTGATTTAGCCTGCCTGGAGTGGCAGGTAGGTGGGGGTTTTGACGTTTTTGGGTCTATTAAGCCAGGCAAGCTCAATCAAGTACAGGTGAAGTATTTGAAATGATTTAAAATAGTATTTGAACCCAGGTCTGTGGCACACTCACCGCCTCCTTTGGGGGCAGCAAGTACTCACTATTCATTCCTAAATGGGGCCTGCACTCCTATTATCCAGCGGGTCTCAGGTGTGAGTGTGTTTCATTTTGTTTACCACACCGGCTCTATTTATTCTGCTTCTGTAACTGGAAAATTGATTCCCTCGCTTTGCGTTGCTCATTATTCACCAGCCAACGAGCCTAAATGCATGGAAATAAAACATGAAACACTTCTGGGCTTTAATTAGCTTTCGCTAAATTCGCTTCCGCACACAAACTGGGCGGGGGGGCTCTCCATGAATCAGTAGATAGAAGCCTATATATAATTCATAAAGTCTGGTACAATGGCGTTGTATGATTCAAAGGAGCTTATCAGCAAAGCATGCTGTGGCACTCTGACGTTCAGGGTCATTGTCACTGCGTTTCTACACAAACCCACATTGCCCTTTCATTTTGGAACACGGTCACAGTGGAAGCCTTGATCTTTCACGGCAGCTCGAAATTTAAATTCTGTATGCTACAGTAGCATATGAGCTGCCCCTTACTCACTGTAGTTGAACTGCATATCTTCTTCAGATATGATTGTTTACTTATTCAAATGATATGTACAGTACCAGTCAAAAGTTTGGACACCTACTCATTCAAGACATCAAAACTAGAAGACAATCAAAACTATGAAATAACACATATGGAATCATGTAGTAACCAAAAAAGTGTTAAACTAATCAAAATATATTTTATATTTGAGATTCTTCAAAGTAGCCACACTTTTCCTTGATGACAGCTTTGAACACTCTTGGCATTCTTTCAACCAGCTTCACCTGGAATGCTTTTACAACAGTCTTGAAAGAGTTCTCACATATGCTGAGCACTTGTTGGCTGTTTTTCCTTCACTCTGCGGTCCAACTCAAACCATCTCAATTGGGTTTAGGTCGGGTGATTGTAGAGGCCAGGTCATCTGATGCAACACTCCATCACTCTCCTTCTTGGTCAAATAGCCCTTACACAGCCTGGAGATGTGTTGGGTCATTGTCCTGTTGAAAAACAAATGATAGTCCCACTAAGACCAAACCAGATGGGATGGCGTATCACTGCAGAATGCTGTGGTAGCCATGCAGGTTAAGTGTGCCTTGAATTCTACATAAATCACAGACCGTGTCTCCAGCAAAGCACCCCCACACATCACACCTCCTCCTCCATGCTTCATGGTGGGAACCGCACATGCGGAGATCATCCGTTTACCTACTCTGCGTCTCTCAAAGACACAGAGGTTGGAACCAAAAATCTCCAATTTGGACTTATCAGACCAAAGGACAAATTTCCACCGGTCTAATGTCCATTGCTCGTGTTTCTTGGCCCAAGCAAGTCTCTTCTTCTTATTGGTGTCCTTTAGTAGTGTTTTCTTTGCAACAATTCGTCCATGAAGGCCTGATTCACACAGTCTCCTATGAACAGTTGATGTTGAGATGTGTCTGTTACTTGAACTCTGTGAACTCTAATGAACTTATCCTGAGGTCCTCATGAGGGCCAGTTTCTACATAGCGTTTGATGGTTTTTGCGACTGCACTTGAAGAAACTTTCAAAGTTCTTGAAATGTTCCGGATTGACTGACCTTCATGTGTTAAAGTAATGATCGACTGTTGTTTCTCTTTGCTTATTTGAGCTGTTCTTGCCATGATATGAACTTGGTCTTTCACCAAATAGAGCTATCTTCTGTATACCACCCCTAACTTGTCACAACACAACTGATTGACTCAAACGCATTAAGGAAAGAAATCCCACAAATTAACTTTTTACAAGGCACACCTGTTAATTGAAATGCATTCCAGTTGACTAACTCATGAAGCTGGTTGAGAGAATGCCAAGAGTGTGCAAAGCTGTCATCAAGGCAAAGGGTGGCTACTTTAAAGAATCTCAAATATAACATATATTTAAGATTTGTTGAACACTTTTTTGGTTACTACATGATTCCATATGTATTATTTCATAGTTTGATGTCTTCATTATTATTATACAATGTAGAAAAGAGTAAAAAAATAAAGAAAAAGCCTTGAATGAGAAGGTGTCCAAACTTTTGACTGGTACTGTATATGATATATAATCATGTATATTTACGGTGCCTTTGAAAGTATTCATACCCTTGACTTGGTTCCACATTTTGTTGTGTTACTGTCTGAAATAAACATTTATTAAATAGATTTTTGCCTCACCCATCTACACACAATACCCCATAATGACAAAGTGAAAACTTGTTTTTACAAACACACCCGAGTCCATTATGTGTAGAAGCATCTTTGGCTGTGATTACAGCTGTGAGTCATTCTGGGTAAGTCTCTAAGTGCTTTCCACACTTGGATTGTACATGTGTCCGTTATTATTTTCTAAATTCTTCAAACTCTGTCAAATTGTTGTTGATCATTGCTAGACAACAATTTTCAGGTATTTCATATATTTTGAAGTAGATTTAAGTCAAAATTGTAACTCGGCAACTATGGAACATTTGCAGTCTTCTTGGTAAGCATGTCCAGTGTAGATTTGGCCTTGTGTTTTAGGTTATTGTCCTGCTGAAAGTTGAATTCCTCTCTGTGTCTGGTGGAAAGCAGAGTGAACCAGGTTTTCTAGGATTTTGCCTGTGCTTAGCTCCGTTACATTTCTTTTTATCCTGAAAAACTCCACAGTCCCCTTAACAATTACAATATACCCATAACATGATGCAGCCACCACTATGCGTACGGATGACACTTGTTAAATATACTTCAATCAGTGTCGTCGACAAAGGGGAGGAGACAGGTTAAAGAAGGATTTTTTAAAGGATTTTGTGTGCCATTCAGAGGGTGAATGTGCAAGACAAGATATTGTGCCTTTGAACTCGGTACGGTAGTAGAGGTCATTGTCCATATAATGCATATAGTGCAGCGTAGTGAGTGTACATGTTCTCTTTATTATAAAAGACGCCGAACAAAACAATAAACACTACAAAACAAACCGTGAAGCTTAAGGCTATGTGCCATAAACAAAGTCAACTTCCCACAAAGAAAGGAGGGATAGGGCTACCTAAGTATGGTTCCCAATCAGAAACAACGATAGACAGCTGTCCCTGATTGAGAACCATACCCGGCCAAAACACAGAAACACAAAATCATAGATAACAAAACATAGAATGCCCACCCCAAATCCTCAGGTACGGGGACCCTCGTCGCCGACCCCGGACTGGGGACCCTTGTCGCGGGCCAGGGACTGGGCGCCCTCACTGGGGGCCCCGGGCTGGAGGCCGTCTCTGGGGGCTCCGGGCTGGAGGAGGTCTCTGGGGGCTCCGGGCTGGAGGACGTCTCTGGGGGCTCCGGGCTGGAGGACGTCTCTGGGGGCTCCGGGCTGGAGGACGTCTCTGGGGGCTCCGGGCTGGAGGACGTCTCTGGGGGCTCCGGGCTGGAGGACGTCTCTGGGGGCTCCGGGCTGGAGGACGTCTCTGGGGGCTCCGGGCTGGAGGCCGTCTCTCGGGGCGCCGGGCTGGAGGCCGTCTCTCGGGGCGCCGGGCTGGAGGCCGTCTCTCGGGGCGCCGGGCTGGAGGCCGTCTCTCGGGGCGCCGGGCTGGAGGCCGTCTCTCGGGGCGCCGGGCTGGAGGCCGTCTCTCGGGGCGCCGGGCGGGAGGCCGTCTCTGGGGCGCCGGGCTGGAGGCCGTCTCTCGGGGCACCGGGCTGGAGGCCGTCTCTGGGGCGCCCGGCTGGAGGCCGTCTCTGGGGAGAGCACACAGGAGGCCTGACTCTGGGAGCAGGCACAGGACTCACCAGGCTGGGGAGACATACAGGAGGCTTCTTCCTTGGCCGTGGCACCGGATACACTGGTCTGTGGAGGCGCACTGGCGGTCTCGAGCGCAGAGCTGGCACAACCTGTTCTGGCTGGATGCCCGCTTCCACCTGGCAAACGCGGGACGCTGGCACAGAGCACACCGGCCTATGAATGCTCAACCGAGACACCGTGCACATCACCCCATAGCACGGGGCCTGACCAGTCACATGCTCGCCACAGTAAGCACAGGGAATTGGCTCAGGTCTGAATCCTGACTCTGCCACACTCCCCGTGTGCCCCCTCCCAAAATATTTTGGGGGCTGCCTCTCAGGCTTCCTTGCTAGCAGTGTTCCCTCATAACGCTGCCGCTCTGCCTTAGTTGCTGCCTTCGCCTTCCTCTCTGCTTCTACCTGCTCCCAGGGCAGGCGATCCTTCCCGGCCAGGATCTCCTCCCACGTCCAGGATCCCTTGCCATTCAAAATGTCCTCCCATGTCCATTCCTCCTTACCACGCTGCTTGGTCCATTTGTGGTGGGAAGTTCTGTCACGGCTGTCGAAAGAACTGGACCATGGTGCAGTGTGGTGAGCGTACATATTCCTTTTTTATTTAGGATGACGCCGACAAAAACAATAAACAATACAAAAACAACCGTGAAGCTTAAGGCTATAGTGCCAACAAAAAAGACAACTTCCCACACAGAAAGGAGGGAAAAGGGCTACCTAAATATGGTTCCCAATCAGAGACAACGATAGACAGCTGTCCCTGATTGAGAACCATACCCGGCCAAAACATAGAAACACAAAACATAGAATGCCCACCCCAAATCACACCCAGACCAAACCAAATAGAGACATTAAAAGGCTCTCTACGGTCAGGGCGTGACAGCTTGTAAAATTCCAGAAAGTGATGTCATGGCTTTAGAAGCTTCTGATAGGCTAATTGACATCATTTGAGCCAGTGGGAGGTGTACCTGTGGATGTATTTCAAGGCCTACCTTCAAACTCAGTGCCTCTTTGCTTGACATCATGGGAAAATCAAAAGAAATCAGCCAAGACCTCAGAATTGTTTTTTGTAGACCTTCACTTGTCTGGTTCATCCTTGGGAGCAATTTCCAAACGCCTGAAGGTACCACATTCATCTGTACAAACAATAGTACACAAGTATAAACACCATGGGACCACGTAGCCGTCCTACCGCTCTAGGAAGGAGACGCGTTCCGTCTCCTAGAGATGAACGTACTTTGGTGCGAAAAGTGCAAATCAACCTTGTGAAGATGCTGGAGGAAACAGGTACAAAAGTACCGATATCCACAGTAGAACGAGTCCTATATCGACATAAGCTGAAAGGCCGCTCAGCAAGGAAGAAGTCACTGCTCCATAACTGCCATAAAAAAGCCAGACTACGGTTTGCAACTGCACATGGGGACAAAGATCGTACCTTTTGGAGAAATGTCCTTTGGTCTGATGAAAGAAAATTACCATCATTATGTTTGGAGGAAAAAGGGGGAGCCAAAGAACACCATCCCAACCGTCAAGCACAGGGGTGGCAGCATCATGTTGTGGGGGTGCTTTGCTGCAGGAGGGACTGGTGCACTTCACAAAATAGGTAGAAACCTGATTTAGTTACACCAGCTCTGTCAGGAGGAATGGGCCAAAATTCACCCAACTTATTGTGGGAAGCTTGTTGAAGGCTACCCGAAACGTTTGACCCAAGTTAAACAATTTAAAGGCAAAGCTACCAAATACTAATTGAGTGTATGTAAACTTCTGAACCAACTGGGAATGTGATGAAAGAAATTAAAGCTGAAATAAATAATTCTCTCTACTATTATTCTGACATTAAACATTCTTAAAATAAAGTGGTGATCCTAACTTACCTAAGACAGGGCATTTTTTACTAGGATTAAATGTCAGGAATTGTGAAAAACTGAGTTGAAATGTATTTGGCTAAGGTGTATGTAATCTTCCAAATTCAACTGTATATTCTTGTCCCCATGTTAAGTGCATCATAGAGCTTCAGTTTAGGTTCAATGCCCCAAGAGGCCTGGAAGCCTCGGTGCAATATTTTGTCTGCCACACCACTTAACCTCTACACAGTAGAATTACTGGTCTTCTAAATGTTTTGATAATTCATTCGATAATTGCCCTATTGTGTGTTGCTCAGAAAACAAATACAAGCTCATTTTCCTCCAGTTACTTGTTCAGTCAACCATTAGTGTCAAAAGGGGGAAGAATGTGCCCTTGGTTGGCACACAGGATCCGCTGGTGTTGTGTGTTGGGTGTCATTACCTGTTTATTTTTGGGGCAGTCACTGTAAAAATCAACAATGAATGAAAATATGTCCACAACCAAGCGTTTCCTTTAGTTCAGCCTTAATCATCTGTAGGAGAAGAGAGGTATGCTAGCCCATGCACACACACACACACACACACACACACACACACACACACACACACACACACACACACACACACACACACACACACACGTAAACACACACGTGCACACATAGACACACACGTGCACACACAGACACACACGTGCACACACACACACACAGATCTTTATGGACCTCAATGTTTTTCTTGTTGCTTGTCCATTCTGTTTTGCTGGATGGCTCATCTTGGATGAAAACCATAATCTGTTCCTGAAATTTAGGAGTAACTGCTCTCCCACAACAAAATGTACACAAGAACTACACAAGAAAACAATTTGCCAAAGTAGGGCATTTATGCATGAGTCGGGGGGGGAAAAGTAAGTCACGGCATATTGCATGTAAACATGTGACAAACTGACATTAGCTATTTGTATGCAGTGCTTATGAGAGGGGTAGGATTCACGTATAAATATAGGATTTATTCCTTGTGTAGAATTCTATAGCTGTGACAGCTTATGAATAAATCTAAAATATACAGTCTCCCCTAAATGATGGTGGGGTTGTGTAACACAGGCTAGAGGTCAATGTAATTATTATCAAGGAACTTGGAATTTACACTTTATAAAACTAGTTGATTTGAGTTTTTAGTTTTTTTTTTAAACATTTTTTGCTGGCACTTTAAATCTGAATATTATTCAAATCGCTCTTACCAGGTCTGTTTCAAAAGGCTTTAATATGACGTTGGGAAAAAAGCATATCCCAAGGTTGATCAATGGAAGGAATCCTATGATCATTTGGATAAAAACATACAATTGAGTCCTCGAAAGTGCAAGTAAATGTAACAAAAATTCCAAGATACCAAATGTAGGAATTCATAAAAAATCCTCACTGTCCCTAACCCACACAGACAGGTACATAGAGACATTTTGCTGTCACAGGCAAAAATAGGAGAAAATAGCCATGACACTATTGTCTGGGGCCAGAAAATAGCTCTGTATAGCCGTGATGACCCCATGTAAGCAGACTGGCTGTGCACTTAATAGGCCTGCCCCTTATTATGTCAAATTAGCTGGCGCAATTTCAGGGGCTTACAGTGGTCTGAAAAATGCAGTCATTTGATTCACAGAATCCGGACCAGATGGATAATTGCACTAGATAGTTCCAGTAAGCCTGTGAGAGTCGAATCGGGAGTGCGCCTCTCTAATACATCGGAGTCAATTAGAGGTATCAATATTTTTCAGGCCCGGCTTTATGAAGCAGTAAAATCCTGTTAAGTATAACATATTGGTAAGTGAGAGAAGGAGAGTGTGGTGGGGAGATAATGGGGAACATGGCTGGCCCTCCCCCTCTCTCCTTGTGGAACACTTTTAAGGCTCACCGTAGCCTACTAAATCGAAATCAGCTGTCAAACCGTGGGGGGAGACATTTTCCAAACATGTTTTCAGGAACACATGTGTTTGGAAGTCCATTTGGATGTTCTGGATGTCTGAACGCTTTGATTCATACCGTACACTTACGTATTTCAGTTCATTTTCCCATTTTCAAAATGGAAAGAGTATATTTGCCCTGTTTCAAGTTGATGTCGAGGAAGAGGTGTTTTGATGCACCGGTCAGAGAGAAGGGATTTGAAGGAATCCACATTTATAAATAACATTATTACAGGACATAACTGTAAACGTAAGTGGTGGGATGGCCTGTCCATCAAGAAAGGGGACAGGGTTTAACATTTTTAAACAATAGTGTTGGCAAGGAAATAAATTAATTGTATGTCTTGGGACTGCTGTGATATCAACAAATTAAGAGGGTTTCTTTCTTTAAAAAGGTACACATTCTACGTACCTTTTCAACGATGAACCATTCCCTTGGTATTTGCTGGCATCTAGTGGCCATGGTTGATTTTGATTCTACAGGTATTTCTCAGTTTCTAAAGTTATGTGAATCGATTCTGAACAAGAGCGGAATTTCTCAAGCTTGCTTCACATTTCAAAACACGGTCAACTTTTACTCGAAATGGGAATATAACAGATACGCAATATCAGTTCCACAACAAGTTGACTGTTGAATGTGTACCATTGACATCAATTTACTGTTAAAATACATTACAACATTTTGTTAATTTGTTTCCAAACTCAAGCAGTGAGGGACATGCACAGTCTTGTGACTGTAACCTTGTTCCTTGAACAGCCCCACCTCTTGAAGCTGGAGCAGCAAGGTCTTGAAATCGAAAGGCAACTTTTTGTTTTGAAGTGCAAGGTAGCAGAGGCACAGTCAGGTGCAACTACAGCTGAAGAAGATGTTTAATCTTAGGTGTCAACCTGGACTCAGGGGCAGACATAACATACTAAACGTAAATCTGCGAACACTCCAATTAGTATGATATGTTACATTTCGTATGGTATGTTTTCATTTGTGGATGTCCATCATTCATTTCGTATGATATGGTGCAAATTACAATTTGTATGATATGTTATGAATTGTAATTCGGACAATATGTTACGGATTTGCCAAACAAATTATATGTATGAAGTAGCCTATAAAGTAGCTGAATTACAAAGTAAACAGTAGTAAGAAGCAAGGTGGTGCCGGAGCGTAAGGCCGTCTTATCGGCTCTTAACCAACCATGCTATTTTGTTGGTTTTTTCGCGTTGTTTGTAACTGGTTTTGTACACAATGTTGCTGCTACTGTCTCTTATGACCGAAAAGAGCTTCTGGGCATCAGAACTGGGTTTACTCATCTCAAATTCAAATTGGAAGAGGAGTTCTTCAATGAGTCAGATGAGAGGGAAATACTTCGGACTCCAGACCAGGCCCAAATGTAGGTTTCACGGAAAAAGATCATGATCCCTTGTGAGGATCAGACAACGAGTGGCTAATCTGCCCTTGCCTTCCGTTTTCCTAACTAACGTTCAATAGCTGGAAAATAAATGGGACGAACTGAAAGCACATGTAGCCTACCAATGGGACATTGAAAGCTGTAATATCTTATGGTTCACAGAGTCGTGGTTGAACAACGACATTAAGAACATACAGCTGGCGGGTTATACACTCGATCGGCAGGACAGAACTGCAGCCTATGCATATTTGTAAACAATAGCTGGTGCACAATATCTAAGGAAGTCTCAGGGTTTTGCTCGCGTGAGGTAGAGTATCTCATGATAAGCTGTAGACCACACTATCTACCAAGAGTTTTCATCTGTATTTTTCGTAGCTGTCTACATACCACCACAGACCGAGGCTGGCACTAAAACCGCATTGAATGAGCTGTATTCTGCCATAAGCAAACAGGAAAACGTTCATCCAGAGGCCGCTCCTCGTGACCGGGGACTTTAATGTAGAGAAACTTAAATCAGTTTGCCTAATTTCTATCAGCATGTTAAATGTCCAACCATAGGGAAAACAATTTTAGACCACCTTTACTCAACACACAGAGATGCGTACAAAGCTCTCCCTCGCCCTCCATTTGGCAAATCTGACCATAACTTTATCCTCCTGATTCCTTTACAAACTAAAACTAAAGCAGGAAGCACCAGTGACTCGGTCAATAAGAAAGTGGTCAGATGAAGCAGATGCTAAGCTACAGGACAGTTTTCTAGCACAGACTGGAATATGTTCCACGATTCTTCCGATGGCATTGAGGAGTACACATCAGTCACTGGCTTCATCAATAAGTGCATCTATGACATCGTCCACACAGTGGCCTTACGTACATACCCCAACCAGAAGCCATGGATTACAGGCAACATCCGCACTGAGTTAATGGGTAGAGCTGCCGCTTTCAAGGAGCGTGACTAACACAGAAGCTTATAAGAAATCAGGACCAGACAAATTACCAGGACTTGTACTCCGAGCATGCGCTGACCAACTGGCATTTGTCTTCACTGACATTTTCAACCTCTCCCTGTCGAAGTCTGTAATACCAACATGTTTCACACAGACCACCATAATCCCTGTGTCTAAAAACACTAAGGTAACCTGCCTAAATGACTACCGACCCGTAGCACTCACGTTTGTAGCCATGAAGTGCTTTGAAAGGCTGGTCATGGCTCACATCAACACCATTATCCCAGAAACCATAGACCCACTCCAATTTGCATACCGCCCCAACAGATCCACAGATGATACGATCTCTATTGCACTCCACACTGCCCTTTCACACCTAGACAAAAAGAACACCTATGTGAGAATGCTATTCATTGACTGTAGCTTCAACACCATAGTGCCTTCAAAACGCATCACTAATCTAAGGACCCTGGGACTAAACACCTCCCTCTGCAACTGGACTTCCTGACGTGCCACCCCCAGGTGGTAAGGGTAGGTAACAACACATCCACCACGCTGTTCCTCAACACGGGGGCCCCTCAGGGGTGCGTGCTCAGTCCCCTCCTGTACTCCCTGTTCACTCACGACTGCATGGTCAGGCATGACTCCAACACCATCATTAAGTTTGCCGATGACACAACAGTCGTAGGTCTGGGGCTTCATTTATAAAACGGATTTACTATCGATTTTGATCTTAAGTATTTTTTTCTTAAAACGGCACGGCATTCTTGGTTACGGGCTTGTAAGCAAGCATTTCACTGTAAGGTCTAGAGCACCTGTTGTATTCAGCACGTGACAAATAAAATAAAATAGTATTAGTGTGATATTATCAGGAATCAAGGTAAGACCCAAGCGCAGACTGTGTGAAGTAACAATGCTTATTGTAACAGGGGCAGGCAAACGACAGGTCAAGGCAGGCAGGGGTCGATAAATCCAGAGCACAGGCCAAGGTACAAGACGGCAGGCAGGCTCAGGTCAGGCAGAGGTAGGTAAATCCAGAGGTGGTTGCAAAGTTACAGGACGGCAGGCTCCAATGGCATTGAGGAGTACACCAAGTCAGTCAC
Source organism: Oncorhynchus nerka (assembly GCF_034236695.1). Lineage (NCBI taxonomy): Eukaryota > Metazoa > Chordata > Actinopteri > Salmoniformes > Salmonidae > Oncorhynchus > Oncorhynchus nerka. The sequence goes on along the minus strand of NC_088419.1, from coordinate 52,196,549 downwards.
CGGCTTCATCAATAAATGAATCAACGGCCTCGTCCCCACAGTGACCTTTCGTATTGAATTACAAGGCAACATCCCCCCGAGCTAAAGGTTAGAGCTGCCGCTTTCAAGGAGAGGGACACCAATCCGGATGCTTATGCCCTCAGATTGCTTGAAACATTCAACCAACCCAAAATTCATATTCAGTTAGACTGATGTTGTCGTATAATATAGAATGCCTAGTATGCTCATAACTGCATTGTGGTATAGATATTGCTAGCTATTGTAGATATGTATACTGGTGTTTTATATCATATATTGTTTTCAAGTGTACTGACAAGTGACTAAATGATTCCAACTGCATCAATTTATTGTGATATTCACGAAATGTATTTGGACAAAAGACATTAGGCAGGGAGTTGGTGTATCATTTAAACAAATGTGTTGGCAAGTAAATTAGTCTGTCAATAGTCTGTCAATATAGCAAATAAGTGGACATGACTTGTATTCAAGGCAAAGTTGATTTGCTCTGGAGACCGAGGTGAGTTTACACAGCAGTATGCAGGAACAGTCATGGCAATGTATGACATATATACAGTAGAATAAAAAATATAATACTAATGCTTACAATAACTACTACAGTTCTACAAAGGGCCTATGGTGTGTTTGGGTGGTGCAGTGAGGTTGTTCAGAGTCACTTTGATTCCAGGGGAATTTGTCGTTATGGGACCTTTCACATCTCCTCTTTGAGAGTCATCAACTTCTTTCTATCCAAGCGGTGTTGTCTGTGCGAGAAAGATGAAAATGCTCTGACACACTCATGGGAAATGGTTGTGTACCGTCTTTATTCCTACCCTAGCAGCATGACGTAGAGCACGAGACATCTCCCAGACACACGTTAGCTAGCTACAACACACAGGTATGGTTACTCAAGCAAAAGTCCTTTCTTTTCTCTCTGCCATCCTCATCGTCAAAATATTTATCCAGTTTTGCTCGTAATGAGAGGCACTGAGGCCAGCTAGGCTCGACGTCAGCTACAGTAGCTAGCTGTAACGTTAGACTGCAGTACATTTTAGGTGGAGCAAACAACACAAAACTTTGGCTTGTAGTGGTTCTAGCAAGCCCCGTTATGGCTGAATTGATCACCAAATTGTACTGTACTGAACAACACTGCCTTGGTTGAAAGAGAGATTATATTTCTAGCTAGTTACCGACAGGAAAACAACTTAGTCGTTTGTCATTTATCCTCCTGACTCCTGGTCCAGCTGGCCTAGGCTGCCGCTGCTGCTTGCTGGTCTCGCAAAATGTTTTTCTCTTCGTCTCAACTCCTCTTCAGTGTATTCCAGCTCAAATAAATAGGGCTGAATGTTCCTATGTAAAGTGTGGGATTCTGTGTTTTACATTATAGCCATTACCATATATTTATATATATATATGATTAAATATTATCTGATGTTGGCTGTGTGAAGTATCTGCATTTGTGCACTTGAGCATCATCATGAGATTAAACAACTGCTTGCTACATCTACTTGCTTGTTTGTGTGTGTGACAAGAACTGAGTAACATGGTGTGACCTGCATGTTGCAAAATTGTAGATAACAGCCCAGCAGATGCTTTGTCCTTGTGTTTGTATGTAAAAATATTGAGCACATGGTGTGACTTGCTGTATCTTACAAAGTTGTGATAGGGAGGGGTGGTCATCGCGAGGTTTAACTGAGATGGAAAAATACTGAATAACACAATAGCAGGAACTGAGCAACTGTTGTAACTAGGCTGCGATACCAGAACAGTAAGAATCTATACATCGACGGAGGGAGGATTCCAAGAAGAGCAGAGAGGCGGGGACCCGCCTGAGCGCCTGCGATAGGCTGAGCAAGTCTAAACCACACTCAGCCTCTACTGTGATAGGCCAACAGACGGGTTGGAACAATGTCTATCACAGTATAAGAACAACTGTTTACATACATCTTGTCAGTTCTCTGTTCTGCCCTGCGTGGTATTACAGTGAGCCCGTATATACGAAAGTTGCATTTGCCATTTATTGCTTAGCTAATAAAAAATACATAGTATACAATCGGTGACTCATTGTTATATTTATCCTGATACCAGATTAGAATTTACGCGACTCTAACAAAAGGAACATCTAAAAAGAGGAAACATCAGAAGCAGCCATTGTAGCTAATCATTTAGCAATCTCGGATAGACAGTGAACCTGTAAACTTGTACCGCCCCCGTTTTGAAAAGCCTGACTTCGAGGGTGGGAACAAGGAAGTATGTCTCCCGTCAGGCTGTATCTCTTTACAAAGCCAGGGAAAATGTGTTAACCTAAATATCCTGCAATGTCCTGGGTGATAAGAACATCATTGAGACAAGTCCAATGGTTCTATTGAACAAGGACAACCATATCTGCTCATGTGATCGTGCAATCGGCAAAACACAAAGGCCACAATAAATGCTACAAAACTTTGATTTGTAGATCAGACAACAGACTCAATTAATCAATGACATCATGGGTTGAACTGCATAATTATGTCTGGAAAACCCTGTCATTACTCATAATTATGTAGGGAGACTGGAAAAACATCCAAAATAGTGTCTAGTTTCCGTTTAACTTAGTTTCCGTAAGACAGGTTTTTAAAGTTTTTATAATTGAGGGAATTTGTGCATAATCTTGGATTCAGTTTTCAGAAAAACGGAAGCTCCTCGACTGTACCCCTCTACACACACAAATCATTTGAAATGCACTTCTTATAAGACCGTTATTGATGTCATCATTACAAGATGTTATTATAAATGTTCTGCATAATCTTGTATCTATTTTGTAATTGACTCGTAGACCGAAGACATTGAACGTCTTATCTTTGTTCCCGGTTCTTGTTAAAAGTGACGACTGCCTCTAAAACAAGTCATTGTGGGTAGAGAGAGGAGGGAAGAACTGCCTCTTAAACAATCTCACAGGGGAGAGAGGGGAAGGGACCACAGCGTCTAAAATATGGTAGGGCTGCCATTTGGCTGAAATAATCATTAAAGATTGTACAATTATACAATGATAATACGAGTTGCCAAATTACATTGCAGCTTGAAAGGTTATACACTTATTGTTTGGGCAATCCACAAGCTTAGTTAATGGTTGTACATTTCTTGAAATTATAACGAGATCTGTCTCCCTGTTTTCTTCAGCGTCCTGAAGCTCAGAGCAGAGACACCCACATCCAGCCTGCTTTCATCGAAGAGTGAGAAGTCAATGCACAATCCACCTAATTTCAGCCAGGAACCACTGAGAGATGAGCAAAGGTATGAAAGATAGTATGAGTTTCGGGCTGCAGTAAGAGGTTATTAAGTAATGGTTGCAACAGAAAGATCGGACTATTTTCAAAACTAAAGCCATAGGCTTAGAGCACGCCCTACAGCAAGCTGGCTCAGCAAAACAGACAAAAAGCTGCTCACGTAACCAGATATCCCAGCGTTCAATGGACGTGCATCAAACTTGCACCGGACACAGGGCATGTAACCTCTGTTGCTCCTCAAAAGCAAAAGGAGGAGGCAAAAAGGGAAATAGCCCAAAAGCTAAAGGACCTGTAGGGCATAGCCATGATCTGCACCCGAGTTGAGGCAACCGAGGACATGAGTCACCCCAAAGCGAGAGCATGTGCCCAGTGCTCACCAGCAATAGGGAGCGAGCAAAAGTTAGGCAGAAAAGAGACAAGTCATCTGTTGATGCACGCCACCACTGACATATTGTCGGTTCTGACCAGCACAAACCGTCCCAACAAAAGCAGGGGGAAGGGCTTTAGCACCATATACACCGTTAGGAGCTCCGGGTGAATAATATGCAGTGCGCTCTGCACCAGTGTCCATATCCCCCGAATCAATTGGCCTTTGTACGGCGCACCTCACCCTTGGGGGGATGCGTCTGTGGTGATCACTGTGCGGGATACAACTCAGGCCATGGGAGCCACCTGACAATAGCAGAGGGTCCATAGGCCTGATGGGGACACCCGAAGCGACCAACTTAGGCTGTGAGATTTGTCCAGGTGAGTGGCTAGCACTCAACACTGGAAGGGCAACATCAACAATAGCCCCAGGGGAACATCTTCGGTCACAGAAGACATCATCCCCAGTAGGTGTAGGCACTGGCGAAAACAGAACTCGGACGGACACCATCCGTGAGGATAGAAAAGCACGATACTCGAGTCTAGCTCGAGACCCAGAATCGGAATGTGCTGAGATGGAGTCAATCAGCACTTTTTTTTTCTCCCTCTGGAGACGAGAGAATATTTCAAAACGGCTGGGAACAGTCAACGTGATGACGCTGCAGGAGCGTGGGGGCACACAACAATTTGTAGCCTGTGCCCTGACATCACTGTTTGCATGATCCAGGGCGGCAATGCGTATGCATGCCATTGGTCGACGCAAACAGCGAGCCTCCAGTGAAGTGTCATCTGAAGAGAGATTGGGGACTGGGAGCGATGGCTTCTTTTTCCATTTCCACCACTCTTGAAAACTGTGTCTGAATGTGGAGAAGGGAACATTTTTCATCAAACTCACAAGCGGGAGACACAACACTTTGACACCATGAACAATGTGGGACTTGGGGTTGAAAAAACTGTGTTTATGTGCCAAGATTTACCTAAAGCCCGACCCACTCTGGGTACAAGGGCCTTGGCGATCAGTGACATACCCCGATTGGCAGTGCCACCTGGGTGTACTGTTGTAACAACGAGCTTCACTCGATTTAGGCAATAAGATGCATTCCGGTAGCCGCTGGACCGCACACATAAAAAATTTTACCAAGGGGAAAAAAACATTATCATGGAGGTTACCCTACCGACCAGTCATACGTAGCCTACAGGTGACAGAGCGCCTTGTAACTTAGCTGGGGATGGGACAGACAGCTCTCTGGAAAACTGACCCATTCTATGTTAAAGGACCGGGGCAATTCGTAATCGAATCTAATTCCCAGGAATGAAAATTGCTGAGCTGGAGAAAGACAGCTCATTTCGGGGTTCAGATGAACCACAGAGACTGTGTGTGGGATAATGGCATGGTCGTATCCAATCCTGCTTGTTCCCTCGACTCCGCTACCAACCACAAATCCCCTACAGGGCCCATTACCTGTATCACTAGACATCTCAGACTAGTGAGCTACAAGCAGAAATCACGAATCCCAGTATGTGGGAAGGGTGCCCCCTTTTGGACAGAGCGAATCATCCAATTTATTACTCCCAACATGGGGAGATTGATATACCCCTTTGAACCCCGTTAACACCATGGAACGCAGGGTACCAGAGAGGCAGTAAACATGGACAAGCTTCCAACACACGTTGTGCATCCGTGAGACTGTACAGCCTGCATGAGACCCAGCCCCCTTATGAGCACAGAGGGCTCCGGCAATGGCTGACGTTGTACCCCGTTTTCTGTAACAAATCACATTGGAGCGACACAGCTGCTCGGGGGCTACTTCCTCATCGGAGGAGCACGCAAGCCCCGCTTTGTCTACTCCCTCCAACTCCAGGTATTGAAAATAGGAATGGGGAATGGGACTCAGCCGAGGTACGGGCACCCGGAAGAGGAAGTCACTATCAGAAACCAGTGCCGCAGACTATTAAGGAACAGTGCCAGCCGTCCCCTAGTCTCCTGGCTGAGACATAGAAGACAACAAACATGAGTATCTTTTAATTCATTGGGGCATGGTCGCAAACCCGAACCCAAATTGCTAGCCTTCGTCACTTCTATTGCGTTAGCCATCGTACTTATTTATATAGCCAGGCCAATCAAATTACAAGAATAACTAATTGTTTGTGATTAGGAAACTTATGAGAACCATACAAACTTCAGCACACAACGTCCAGGGGGTGAGCACACTCTACCACTATCGGACAGTTTAGTTGGCGCAGTGCAAGACAGTGTTGTGTTCCAAATCATTCCTGTTCACACTGAGTTGAAGAGCGGAATAATTGAAGGAATGAATCCAGATTCAACTGTGGAAGGCGGGGCTTTCAGCGAGGCACGGATTTCATTGGCCTTGTCAGGCGTGATTGTAGATCCTTCAACAACCAAAGTCACGAGAGTGCGACTCCCCCATAGTATGTTGTGCCGAAATTGACAGACTGAAAGGGAACCATTGATTTAAAAGTTTGACAAACCATAGTAAGCAATCTGGCAGTAAGCAATCTGGCAGTAAGCAATCTGCCAACAGTGGCATTGGCAAAATGTTATAATAACACAACTACAACTATATTTGAACGATGTTGTTAGCTAGGAGTAGTACTGAGTGGCCAGACAGAAACCACTACTCACTTAAATGCATATGAGAGCCCTTAAAGAGTTTGCAAAAAAGACTCTCTAAACCATGAGAAACAAGATTCTCTGGTCTGATGAAACCAAGATTGAACTCTTTGGCCTGAAATGTTTTATTTATTTTGATTTAACCAGGTAGGCTAGTTCTCATTTATAACTGCAACCTGGCCAAGATAAAGCATAGCAATTCGACACATACAACACAGAGTTACACATGGAATGAACAAAACATAGTCAATAATACAGTAGAACAAAAGAAAACAAAAAGTCTATATAAAGTGAGTGCAAATGAGGTAAAATAAGGGAGTTAAGGCAATAAATAGGCCATGGTGGCAAAGTAATTACAATATAGCAATTAAACATTGGAATGGTAGATGTGCAGAAGATGAATCTGCAAGTAGAGATACTGGGGTGCAAAGGAGCAAGATAAATTAATAAATACTGTATGGGGGCAAGGTAGGTAGATAGATAGATGGGCTGTTTACAGATGGGCTATGTACAGGTGCAGTGATCTGTGAGCTGCCCTGACAGCTGGTGCTTAAAGCTAGTGAGGGAGATATGAGTCTCCAGCTTCAGAGATTTTTGCAGTTCGTTCCAGTCATTGGCAGCAGATAACTGGAAGGAAAGACGACCAAAGGAGGAATTGGCTTTGAGGGTGACCAGTGAGTGCCAAGTGTCACATTTGGAGGAAATCTGGCACCATTCCCAATGTGAAGCAGGGTGGTGGCAGCATCATGCTGTGGGGATGTTTTTCAGCGGAAGGGACTGGTAGACATTACATGATCAAGGGGAAGATGAATGGAGCAAAGTACCGAGAGATCCTTGATGAAAACCTGCTCCAGAGCACTCAGGACATCAGACTGGACAATGACCCTAAGCACACAGCCAAGACAATACTGGAGTGGCTTTGGGACAAGTCTCTGAATGTCCTTGAGTGGCCCAGCCAGAGCCCGGACATGAACACTATTGAACATCTCTGAAGAGACTCAAAATAGCTGTGCAGTGACACTCCCCATTCAAATCAAATCAAATTTATTTGTCACATACACATGGTTAGCAGATGTTAATGCGAGTGTAGCGAAATGCTTGTGCTTCTAGTTCCGACAATGCAGTAATAACCAATGAGTAATCTAACTAACAATTCCAAAACTACTACCTTATACACACAAGTGTAAAGGGATAAAGAATATGTACATAAAGATATATGAATGAGTGATGGTACAGAGCGGCATAAGCAAGATACAGTAGATGGTATTGAGTGCAGTATATACATATGAGATGAGTATGTAAACAAAGTGGTATAGTTTAAAGTGGCTAGTGATACATGTATTACATAAAGATGCAGTAGATGATATGGAGTACAGTATATACGTATACATATGAGATGAATAATGTAGGGTATGTAAACATTATATTAAGTAGCATTGTTTAAAGTGGCTAGTGATATATTTTACATCAATTCCCATCATTAAAGTGGCTGGAGTTGAGTCAGTGTGTTGGCAGCAGCCACTCAATGTTAGTGGTGGCTGTTTAACAGTCTGATGGCCTTGAGATAGAAGCTGTTTTTCAGTCTCTCGGTCCCAGCTTTGATGCACCTCTACTGACCTCGCCTTCTGGATGATAGCGGGGTGAACAGGCAGTGGCTCGGGTGGTTGTTGTCCTTGATGATCTTTATGGCCTTCCTGTGACATCGGGTGGTGTAGGTGTCCTGGAGGGCAGGGAGTTTGCCCCCGGTGATGCATTGTGCAGACCTCACTACCCTCTGGAGAGCCTTACGGTTGTGGGCGGAGCAGTTGCCGTACCAGGCGGTGATACAGCCCGACAGGATGCTCTAGATTGTGCATCTGTAGAAGTTTGTGAGTGTTTTTGGTGACAAGCTGAATTTCTTCAGCCTCCTGAGGTTGAAGAGGCGCTACTGCGCCTTCTTCACAACGCTGTCTGTGTGGGTGGACCAATTCAGTTTGTCTGTGATGTGTACGCCGAGGAACTTAAAACTTACTACCCTCTCCACTACTGTCCCATCGATGTGGATAGGGGGGTGTTCCCTCTGCTGTGAGAGGATCTGTAGAGAAGAATGGGAGAAACTCTCCAAATACAGGTGTGTCAAGCTTGTAGCACCATACCCAAGAAGACTCAAGGCTGTAATCGCTGCCAATGGTGCTTCAGTAAAGGGTCTGAATACTTGTGTAAATGTAATAGTTCCTTCTTCTTTTTTTTTTATAGTTGCCAAAAAAACTGTTTTTGCTTTGTCATTATGGGGTATTGTGTGTAGATTGATGAAGAAAAAAAAACAATTTAATGAATTTTAGAAGGCTGTAATGTAACAAAATGTGTAAAAGTTCATACCTGGTTGTTGCCGTTTTATTTCGCAGTTGCTTCCTGGTGCTTTCCGGAAACAATAGCACTGTGCTTAATTTAGCAAAAATATGGCTTTGATTTGACACCTAATTTGACATGCTACTCTGAACTTCATATCAAATCGTATTGGTCACATACACACGTTTAGCAGATGTTATGTTGGGGCTCATGGGTCCTTTAAGATAAAAATGACCAATACTTTTTAAGACTTTCTAGTAAGTTTTTTAAGACCCCTTTTCTATTTGTTTGACCAGAAATCAAAGCCATTACTTATGCCTCATTTTTATGATGGAAAGGGGTTGGAAAAATATATCTATGCCTTAATTTCCCCAAAAATATACCTGTCCTTTAACTTTGGAAATGACCATTTGCAAAACAAAAGTCACATGAACTTTTCCATGATTTTCTCTCCAGAGTCAGAAAGAAAAACAGAACATAGTCACTTACACCCAGCCTGTGAATGAAGAGTGACAACCCAATGTTTAATCCATCACATTTCAGCCAGTGTCACGTTCTGACCTTATGTCTTTGTTTTAGTATGGTCAGGGCATGAGTTGGGTGGGTTGTCTTATGTTCGTTTTTCTATGTTGTGTTTTGAGTTTGGCCTGGTATGATTCTCAATCAGAGACAAACTAACGACACCTGCCTCTGATTGAGAATCATACTTTAGGTAGCCTTTTTCCACCTGTGTTGCGTGTGTGTTTATTTTCTGTTCTGTGTTGATGGCACATTTCATGACACCTTCTTAGTATGGATGAGTAGTATGTTGATATTTGTTGCTAACTACAAACGTTTTTACTAAATAGTATGTTTCAAATAGTTTGTAGTAAGATTAGTACACAGTATGCAGTTTAAGTATGTAGCCAGCTTTCGGACACGGCCAATGACTCACTGCGTGTTCAGAGAACAGGGCTGCGGGAAGCTGAGTGAAAATGGAGGGAAACTAAACTTCTGGAGGCCCCATCATCCTGCCACTTCCTCCTCTCTACCTTCTCTCCTTCTGTGTCTGCTGCTAAATTCCAAGTCTCTTTTCCACCTTCTGCTCCCTCCTTAATCGAACCCACAAATGCTGGTGCTCCAGATACTCAACTAATCTAAAGGCCAGTTTTATTGCTTCTTTAACCAGGACAACAATTTTCAGCTGTGAAAGGGTTTTCTAATGATCAATTAACCTTTAAAATTATAAACTTGGATTAGCTAACACAACGTGCCATTGGAACACAGGAGTGATGGTTGCTGATAATGGGCCTCTGTAAGCCTATGTGGATACTCCATTAAAAATCAGCTGTTTCCAGCTACAATAGTAATTTACAACATTTACAATGTCTACAATGTATTTCTGATCAATTTGGTGTTATTTTTAATGGACAGAAAAATGTGATTTTCTTTCAAAAACAAGGACATTTCTAAGTGACCCCAAACTTTTGAACGGTAGTGTATACATAATTCCAACAAGTCCCAAAATGGATGTAGCAACTACAGAATACCCGTTTAAGTCTTTCAAAAGTTTGCAATAAAAATGTAGCAATAAAAGCCCCACTTCTATTCCATAGCCTGGGATCCGCACTGTGCAGCTGTGGCAAGAGAGCATTTTTCACTTGCTGACTGTCCACTGGTTTCAAAAACAATGATTGATAGGCAGTTTAAACTTCTTGAATTAAACAATTATTGGGTTGAAATACACATTTAGATTTGTGAACAGCCGTCCACAACAAGCACAATCCGTAAGGCGCAAATAGCTAAATGAGAAAGCAGCAGTGTGATTCTCATCCATGCGCTATGTAGATAGCAATAATAAGTGATATCCGTATCGCCGTAGACTACACATTCGCTGTCATTCTTACCTCCAAAAGCGTTTATTCAAATTGGATAATCTTTGGATGCCGAAAGCAGTCGTAACATTGGAAGACATAGCTTGGACTGTAGCCTACAAAAGCATATTCCTGCTCTTTTCCCGCGATCCATCAAACCCATTTGGTGTCTCATCATAGTGGTCTCTGACTTCGGGTCAGACTCGCTCAGGTGCGCCCTTTTTCAATGTTGAATTGAATGTCATTGAGAAAAAGAGAGAAGTGTCAAAGATTATTTTCGCAAACCTCCTTTCTGAATTTAAAAGTAATCCTCGAAGTAATCATGTCGTTTTTCAAAAGTATCTGTAATCTCATTACAATAGTTTTGCTGGTAATGTATCGGATTACTGTTACCGTTTATGTAATCCGTTACTCTCAAACCCTGCATACCCGTCGTGCGTCATTGTTTATTTCTAGTATGTTTATTGATCATGAAAAGCATGCCGATACTTGCTGTATAACTCTGAAGATAGAGCTAAATGTGGAATACTCGTTAATGTGTCTTTCTGACTATGCACTTCAACAGGTGATGATATTTAAACCAACTAGTTATAAAATGCATTCAGCAATCCCCTCGAAAACAGCAAGTAGTTGTCAATGGAGTTATCCTTGCCCCCGTCAAATCAAACCCTCTACACCATATTGATAACGACCTATAAAAACCACCGAGTTGATGCGGCTGAACTCAGCATGCATACAGTACACAGCAAGAACATGATTATCACATGAAACATTCAGACTAGTATTCTATAATTTCACCCATTTCTAGTAAAGATAATGAAGCCAAATATTAGACATGGGGTTCCCTCCACACATCAGTTAATTAAAAGACATTGTCAGCGTTGTTGACATCCAAAATCAGTCGAGTATTTTCAGAATGGTCTGCTCGTTGAAATGTAAGGTTGCATATACCCTATACAATGCCATATGTGGACCAGGGCTTTTACAGGTGGGATACACGCGTAATAACATGGTTTTGATTGACTGTTTTGACTTCCAATTGCAGCGCAGATTGTGATTGTGGTGAAAATGCAACTGATTGGAAGAAATCTGTGAAGGGCGTGGAGCTGAGATTACAGACCCCCCCCCCACACACACACACACACACAATGAAAACACCAGCCTAACCGCCACCACCTACCCAACCCAAACCGAGGATGAAAGTAATACCAAATATTGTATAGCGAGCAGATCATTGGATGGGCGTTCATAAAGACCAATAGTACAGCCTGCATCAGCCGCGAGACGAAATCTATATTTTGCCAAATTGTAAGACAGCAACTACATAAACATATTGACGGATCATGATCTAATTAGTACCATAAAGCTTTCTACCTCGGACCATGGAATATTCTTTATCACGAACCTCAGACGCTACTGGTATCATGGACAATTGAGGTGGTTCGTTGCATGATATAGTGATGTTTTAATTAGTGAGCTGTCGTGGGTGGGATTGTGCTGCAGAAGATCAAAGCCTATGCTACTAGGTTTATGGATTCGGGCACTCACACAGGGAGGCCTGATGGAAGCTGCGACACATTTGGATATGGCACAGTAAACTTCGAGTAAAGGATAGCTATGAATGCGCGAATGAAATTGTGTCGATATATTGCAATAATAGAATAATAATTGCTGTTTTTTTGTAATGTGGTATATAGCATAGTGACTAAGGGTGAGATGTAAAGCGAAGCCTGCAGGATTTTGATATCGGAGCTAACTATATATTTCGCTGCTTTACTGGAAACGTAAACATCCGGATTATCTTTGATCTTTGACTTAATATAACGGTGAGAGTAGTTAACCAACTACAACTCAACAACACAGGACTAATGCCTTCTCTTCCTTCTATTTAAACGGAGAATTACGTTTTAATCTTAAAAAGAGGGCAAGTAGTGTGAGTTTGGGCTTTGCGCTCCTCAGGAATCCTGTGTGTTGTGTGATTGGCCAACATCAACATGCCAACCTCACGCTCCGGTGCCACCCCGGTGGAATACTGGGTCGATGGCTCGCGCCGAGATGTCTCCATGGATGAATTTTACACCATGGGTCCAGAACTGGGAAGGTAGAGTACTGTAGTCTGTGCCTTTATTGACTCCAATGCATGCAGTAAATACCACCAGCATCATGACCTTCATGACTATCAAAAGGGCTTGCTTCTGGTTCATGTACTGCAGAAAAACATATCAGTGGAATTTCATCCAATAGTATTTCATTAGGTTATGGCTATAGCTAGAGTGTACATTTTGAATTACCATGTCTACAATTTCAGTATTTATCTACTGTGTATTACACATGGATTAGGTTTGATTATATGACAGGACAGACAGAACACATATTTTAGACCAGTTCAGAACGAGGTATCAATTGCATATGCATAGTTCAGCACCATGGACAGCTCCTCCTGTTAACAAGTGACAATTTCTCTCCCATCATCTCACCTCATAAGTAGCCTACTAACCTTGATGCCAAGACACAATCAACATGTGTCAAAACATGATCTTCACTCTGTCAGAGGGGTAAAACAGCCCACTGTGTTTGCTATGGATATGACCTCTCATTGTAATGGGAGCAACACGTGGCTTAGCACTGGACAACAGTGAAACGTGAAGGGATTAGTGCAAGTATGGAGGAAACAGGTGTTACCGACCATTTTCAGAGGCTCTATATGGAATCTCCCACTACCTCTGACCCCTCCCCCCACCTCTATCCACACGAGTCTGGCTTAAGTACACTCTTACATCACATCCAGATTGACAATGTCAACATGTCAATATTTGTCACTTGGAGTGGGTGTCAGTGGTCTGTTGAAGTTTGGGGATCTGACTGACAGATGGAGTGGCAATTGGAGCCCTTCTGGGTATTCATGCGTTTGATGAAGACATTCGTCAGCAGGCGTAAACAACGATAATCCCACCATGTCCATGGTTCTGACTCAAAACACCGGCTCACTGTAATTGCTAATTCACACTAAAGGGGGAAAAATAATCTATGCCAAGCAGAGCTGTACTGGGCTGGCCTGGTTACACATCCGCCGTAGTTGCTGGGACAGTGTGAGAGAATATCTGAAACGGCACAGTGCAGTTAGGGTTGGCCATATAATGTGAATCAGGTGTCATATTTCCGTTGGATATACTGTGGAACAGTATGCAGCACCAATGCGCCTGTGCCTTTAAATGAAACCTTATTTCACGCCACACTTAAATGTATGTAACAGTTCTCTTCTCCTCACCCGCAACTGCATGTATAATGGACAGGCACCCATTTTGTCCCTTCGGGTGTTCCGTGTGGGACAGCAGGGAGAGATCTCACTGTCAGTGGTATAACAAACTGTATACCAAGTGTTCAGAAAGCTGTCCGCACGTCCCTTTACAGGACTCAAACCCATAACACCAGATCCAAATCAAATGATATGGTTATTACTTAAAGTAGGGCCACCGTTTGCTAGAATTATCAGTAACAATTGAACACCAACAGCGCATATTGACTCAGATACGGACGTTTACTGAATGAATCGTCTGTGATCGACATTTGAGGATCCATCTACAGTCGGCAGATCGATCGTAAACAATAGGCCAGTTCAGCCACTGGTACTTGCTTCATGCACGTAAACATGCACAGCTTACTCTCAGCTTCCCCCAGCCTCCCCATATAAGGGTGTGCACAGTTGTTAGGGGTCTACTTTTCAAGGAGAGTTGTCCTGGTTACCAAGGAGACCCTACAGCTATGAGAGTGGTGTCGAGAGGGCTGGGGGATGATTATGCCTGGATTGTATTAGCAGTAGCAGGACTGTTGGAGAAACAGGGAATCATTTCCTAAGCAGGGCAAATGCCGAGTGCCCCCATAGGGATACTACTGAGGGGAAGTCCCAGATTAGATAGCTGCTGGCTGCTGCCAGTACTCCCTCCTTATTCCACTGTGTGGTTTTATTCTGACCGCCCTCTTAATAACGACCTAGTTCAGTTTTACACAATCCACATCCGATTCTAATTGACCAAAATACCAGTTATGCTGGCGGTATTGAATAGGAATGATTGTACACATGTACATATCGATAGCTCACTTGATGATGGTATACCGGTATCGAAGCGGATGAGTAAATCCCGAGAAAATACTATTGCTACAAAGGCCTCTATTTCTTCAACGGCTCAACTGAATTTGAACACACATTGATAAAAAAAAAATACACCTTTCAATGTTGAGATATACCAAAATACAGATATGAAACAGTGGGACTCTACTGATGAACGTATATCATATAGATAGAGCACCAGAACACATAACCATCTGTATGTGTGAGGTCATATAGACTCTTCAAGTGAAGCAAGATACATGTGGTGCTCCAGTTGTCCTAGGCAACCCACAGCTCAGCTGCTGCTGTGTCTTCTGCTGCTACTGCTTTCCCTAGTTCGAACTAATAAAGATACACGCTGGGCCAGGGCATTATCTCTAGATTCCCAAGTCGATTTAAAAGCAACAGACAACACGAGACAGCCCAGTCACGTATTAACAGATTACTCGCGGTTTCAGCTCGTACTTAGTGCTACCCTCTGGCCTCTCATGTAAATCGTGCCGTGGCTTTGAAATGCTTTCTTTTCCTGCATGTTTTCCTCCACAACGGTTTGATTTATCAGTGTTAGCAATAAGCATGTAGATGGATGCTGCATCGAATGGTTCACCGTGGAGTTGTTATTGTAGTGCTTGAGGTGGATGTCAGCTTTTGAGTGTTACGTTTGATGAGCAAATGACATTATACTTACTTACGATTCATAAGCAGTTCATGAGTAGAACTTGAGGTACAATGCTGAATCATTGCCCCATGGAGAGAACCATATAAATCGTAGCCGTCGACGTTGACCGATTTACCTTCTTCCTAGGGGGGCCACGTCAGTGGTGTTTCGCACGGAGGAGAAGAAGACACAGAAGCCCTATGCTGCAAAGGTCCTCAAGAAGACTGTGAGTCCATCGGCCATTTTATAGTTACACTGACAGGATCATAATGGGGGCTCTCATTCTCGTTCTTCCCATTTCAGATCGACAAGAAAATAGTGCGGACTGAAATTGGTGTCCTGCTGCGACTTTCCCACCCGAATATTGTAAGCGGTCACTTTATTTGATCCAATACGCCGCTTATAAACGTTAAAATGTTATCTTTTCTCCGGCCATGATGGACATGAACAATAGTGGTGACTTGTAGGATACTAGCAACTCCAATGTTTTTGATATGTTGTATTGTTAAAAAAAATTATAATAATGTTTCTAAGAATGTGAATTAAAGGAACATTAATGGGGACCTTAGTAACATGAATGTTTTTTATTATGTCTTCGTCAACATTTTTGGCGAGTTCTCAATCTCGTCTTCCCCTCTACCTGTGGCTTTTGGACCTCAGATCCGCCTGAAGGAGATCTTTGAGACAGAGACAGACATCGCCCTCATCTTGGAGCTGGTGACTGGAGGGGAACTCTTTGACAGGTGCTTAAGCCCAAAATATACCACCCTTACGATCCCCGTCTCAACCCTATATCCCTGCTGAAATTAGTTTCATTTCGACGAGGCCAGAGGTGGAGTCAGTGGCCTCACTCAGTCCCCCTGTTCCATTTGCCTGCTTTGTCATTAGCAGCAATTTATGACACAGGCGTTATTGAGATGTAGAGCATAAAAGGAATAGAAAATTATGTTTGTAATGGCCCTCACCAGCACTGTTGCCAGGAAACCGATTAGAACACTGTGGTTTGAGCAAATACCCCACCCATCTGTAAAACTCATCATGAATAATCAATAATCTCTATTTTTTAATTGTTTTTGTATAATAGCCAAATTAAATTGTCTGTTAAACTCGTTATCCTCCTATCATCTTATAGGCTTATGAATGTTTGACAGTAACAAGTACCTATTATCGGGTCTGTGACAATACCAGCATCGCAATATTTCTTCCATGGCAAAAATGAAAACACAAAGCACACTATTTGGTCCTTTAAAAACCTAGTGTTTGTAAAAACACTGTGTGCTTTAGCTTGGAAAATAAATACATGTGACTCTGGATGACAACATAATGATGTTTGTTCCCAACATTAGGGCTGTTTTCCAAAATACATTCAACTCGCTTCGTGTTTTGTTTCCTTGCCACGATACTAACGAGTATCGCGGTACTGGTATCGTCCCGGCCCTATTATTTCCCCTCACTACAGAGTTGAGGGCCCGCTCGCTTCCAAAGTGGGGTAATTTGAACCCTGTGTAACGTTTGAACAGTGTTTGACCATTAGGCTCTTTCTGCCCTTTTAGGATCGTGGAGAGAGGCTACTACAGTGAGAGAGATGCTGCCCATGTAATCAAGCAGATTCTGGAGGCAGTGGCGGTAAGATATGTGATTGAATGGACACTGATGGGCTATTGAGTAGAAATGTGCCTTAAGTAATGTGCCTTGAGTAGAAATTTGCTAAGAATTCTGGAGATGCACAGCACCCCCCTCTATGCAGAGAAGAGAGAGTAGAGACACTGTTGCTGCAATATGTTTTGTCTTTCACTATGGTGGCAATCATCTTAACACTTATTTTTCTAAAAACTGCATTGTTGGTTAATAAGGGCTTTTAAAGTAAGCATTTCACTGTGAGGTTGTTGTATTCGGCGCACGTGACAAATTACATTTGATTTGATCTGCAGTTGCTTCAATAGAAAACAGGTCAACATGGAGCTGAGAGACTTTTCAGTGTTGTCATTTTGATGAGGCTTGTTCAGTTGAGACAGGTCTCTTATCCGTACTTTGCATAGGGAAATGCACATACTTTTAGGCTTAATATTCCATTTGTTTCAGGTTTGGTCTTATCTGTGTCCAGGCACTGCACACACTTCTAAAGTCTAATCGCATTTTAGCATAAAGTTCAATATGCTTCCTATTTCATATTTCCAGTGAGCTAGTATGTGCAGTCAGTCACTGCGCTCTGTTGCAGGCAGCGCTGAGCCCTGTTGCAGGCAGAATGATATCTCCCAAAAATAGAGCATGATTATTTTGTCAGTGGAAAAATGCCACTAAACATTGTTTTGGGGTTTAAGACTTGGCAATGGCACCAATGAATGTTAACCAGAAGATTAGTGTGAGAGCCTTTATTTAGAAATACAAAATGTATTGTAATCCCAGAATACAAGCAGATAAGGGTTTGGCTGGACACACACATACACATACACACACACACACACACACACACACACACACACACACACACATGGTAGATGTGGGTCAGATGTGGCATCAGTCTCAGCTAGAGGAATGACGGATGTGTGTGTGTGAACGTACTTGTGTTTGAGTGACTGTGTGTGTGTGTGTATCCGTGCGTATGTGTGTTTGGTGAGCTGAAAGTGTGAAATAATCCTCTCAGAGAGCCATAGCAATTCTTTTTAACAGCCTCTTAATCTTCTGACCAAGAGAGGCAGCAGGCAGCAGGAATGTGGGCTGCCTGTTATGTAACAGTGCTAGCGAGTGCGTGCCTGTGTGATCAAGCCGCTGCTGTGATGCCCATATGGCCACTGCTTTCATTTTCTAAATAAGGATGTGACAAGTGGAGAATTAAAAAACATTGTAAACAGCAATTTATCTATCGGTTTTCCCCGTTTAGAATTGTATGCATTTTTCTTATCGTTCCATATGAATTCGCAATGCAAAATATGGTCCTACTG
This sequence comes from Oncorhynchus nerka, assembly GCF_034236695.1. NCBI lineage: Eukaryota > Metazoa > Chordata > Actinopteri > Salmoniformes > Salmonidae > Oncorhynchus > Oncorhynchus nerka. The sequence continues at coordinate 52,178,396 of NC_088419.1, read as the reverse complement.
CATCCTATTGCATATGACCACTAGGGGGCAATAACGTTCTTTCTACTCGACAACAGAGCTCGCCTTGTAGATACACACAGCGAGGCGTGGCTTAATGTGGCCACGCCCCCTGAGTAGGATACTCCCGTTACTCCCGTGTAATTAGCCTAACTTTGGTGTCATCCCAAGATAACTAGTGACGCTTTTTTGTCGCTTCAAGAAACGTTTTCAGCAGCTTCACGTGTTGTTATTAACACACTTGGCATCACAACAACAAACGATTTGCATGATACTTATTCTGCCACTCCAATTTGTTACCCGACCTGCTAACACTGACAGTAAAGCTGCCACATTATACTTAAGTCACTTTTTGTTAACCCTTAGCGTTTTCGCCGGTTAGCTGACTGGCTAGCGAGAGAAGTTCATCCCGATCTAATTCGCTAGTCTTAGATATGTCGCGTAACTACTTCCCGTCTTCGCCTGCCCTTTGAACGGTCTAGGTACATGGAAAAGTTTAATCCTGTTGGCTTGCCTATACAGTGCCTTCGGAAAGTATTTAGACCCCTTGACTTTTTCCACATTTTGTTATGTTACAGCCTTATTCTAAAATTGATTAAATAAATAAAAAATGCCTCAATCTATACCCCTTAATGACAAAGTGAAAATAGGTTTTTATACATTTGTGCAAAAAACAAAAATAGCACATTTACATAAGTATTCAGACCCTTGCTATGAGACACGAAATTGAGCTCAGGTGCATCCTGTTTGCATTGATCATCCTTGAGATGTTTCTACAACTTGATTGGAATCCACCTGTTGTAAATTCAATTGATTGGACATGATTTGGAAAGGCACACAACTCTCTATATAAGGTACCACAGTTGACAGTGCATTTCAGAGCAAAAACCAAGCCATGAGGTCAAAGGAATTGTCCGTAGAGCTCCGAGACACAGTGGCCTCCATCATTCTTAAATGGAAGAAGTTTGGAACCCCCAAAACTCTTCCTAGAGCTGGCCGCTTGGCCAAACTGAGCAATCAGGGGAGAAGGGTCTTGGTCAGGGAGGTGACCAAGAACCCGATGGTCACTCTGACAGCTATAGAGATGGGAGAACCTTCCAGAAGGACAACCATCTCCGCAGCACTCCACCAATCAGGCCTTTATTGTAGAGTGAAGCCACTCCTCAGGAAAAGGCATATGACAGCACCTAAAGACTCTCAGACCATGAAAAACAAAATTCTCTTGTCTGATGAAACCAAGATTGAACTCTTTGGCCTGAATGCCAGGCGTCATGTCTGGAGGAAACCTGGCACCATCCCTACTGTGAAGCACGGTGATGGCAGCATCATGCTGTGGGGATGTTTTTCAGTGGCAGGGACTGGGAGACTAGTCAGGATCGAGGCAAAGATGAATGGAGCAAAGTACAGTGAGATCCTTGATGAAAACTTGTTCCAGAGTGCTCAGGTCCTCATACTGTGGCGAAGGTTCACCTTCCAACAGGACAACGACCCTAAGCACACAGCCATGACAACGCAGGAGTGTCTTCGGGACAAGTCTCCAAATGTCCTGCAGTGGCCCAGCCAGAGTCCGGACTTGAACCCAATCGAACATCTCTGGAGAAACCTGAAAATAACTGTGCAGCAACACTCCCCATCCAACCTGACAGAGCTTGAGAGGATTTGCTGAGAAGAATGGGAGAAACTCCCCAAATACACGTGTGCCAAGCTTATAGTGTAGTGTCATACCCAAGAAGACTTGAGGCTGTAATCGCTGTCAAAGGTGCTTCAACAAAGTACTGAGTAAAGGGTCTGAATAACTTTCCAAAGCCACTGTATGTGCTTTCAACTTGCTGTAGACCAGCTGGGGAGATAACCCTACCAAATGGCCCAAAGTAGCCTATGGCGATATTTCCACCTACTTCCAGGTTTACATAGACAATACACATAGCTAGTTAGATACAAACAAGTGTTAGCTAGCGACTTACCGGTGTTGAAGTGCTTCGAACACACATAGATGTATCAAGTAACCGGAGCCCACAGCTTTCCATCATTATCGTATAGTCTGAAATCATGAGGTTTGTTTAGCCTGCTCCTTAGGCAGTTGATGAAACTTCATTTGGTGGTCTTTTCTCCTGCTATTGTTCAAACAAACAAAACGGTATGCAACAGGTGAATAATGATAAGTGAGAAAGTTACAGATGCACAAATATCATACCCCCAAGACATGCTAACCTCTCATCATTACAATAACAGGGAAGGGGGGGGTATGCTATTTATGCCTCTGTAACTTTCTGACTCATCATTATTCCCAGTCGATACTGGAGAATGTCGATACAAGTCATGATATTAAGACAAAGTGTTTATTTCCAGCAAGTGCATTTGATGGGTTTCGTGTCTGTAGCTAGCGTGTCGAGCTCAGACCAAAGATAATGTTTTGGGACTTCTGATAGTGTGGACTGAAAGCGGAACTTTACGACAACATTATATTTAACCCTGTTTAAAGTGGTAGAACTGACAAAGTAAAATAATCATACAGGCCGTATTCCATTCTACAGGTAAACATGCATAGCTCATGTCTGTTATTTCCATATAGGCTATGTAACTATTTTTAAAAAACAGCCATTTATTCACTTCGTGAAATTATTTCATTGAGCTTTTATTTTTATTACTCTTTTCATTCACTTAGCTAAATACTTTTTCTGTTGTTGCATTGTCGAAAGGTGATCCTGCAAGTATGTATTTCATTGCACTGTATGTACTCCCCCTTGAACTTTGCGACCTTTTGCTACATTTCAGGCTTCAAACATAAAGATATAAAACTGTATTTTTTTGTGAAGAATCAACAACAAGTGGGACACAATCATGAAGTGGAACGACATTTATTGGATATTTCAAACCTTTTTAACAAATCAAAAACTGAAAAATTGGGCGTGCAAAATTATTAAATGCCCGTTCGGTGGGGGAGTAGAACCAGCCCTGACTAACCATGGCATTTTCCCCTCACATCTTTCAAAATGAGCCAACAAATTTCTCAACATAATTTATCCTCAAGTCTGTGTGAAACTAATCACCATAGAGAAACACTCCCCCCCCCCCCCCCCATCGTTCTGTGCATGCTGTATCTAAGCAGCCTGCTCCCACTCTGTTTTTTTTTGTCATCTCATTAAAAAACGACATCTGTCAAAAGCCCCGGTACACAAATTTAATAAACCATCGACACCGCCATGACTCATTCGTACACTTTGGGCCCTCCCCAGCCATCCCAGCCCGGCTAGTGCACAGCAGCACAGATTGTAATTTACAACCTTTCTCCCAGGCAGACAGAGAGCCAGAACATCTCAGGGGAGATGGGTTCAAAAGGTTCTGCGTGGAGGCCCATCAATAGCCAGCCTGACAGGGGAGTGAAGAGTTTTCCATTAGAACTAATAGTAGTCAGGCTGGGCACTTACTGCCCATTCTAGCTACAGTAGCTGATGGCAGACTTGGGGCTTTAACCACAGGCTTTCTCGGAGACTTCGCTGGTTAATTTGACGGAATGAGTCTGGGCGTTCACAGCCGGGAAGGAAAGTGTGCAATAATGACGAGAGCATGGCGCCGCGTGGTTGTTGTTAGCCGCCCCGGGACTCACGGTGGAAACAGGGCTATATTTTGACTAGGTCATTATATGTCTCCTCCCAGGGCCTCTGTGTGTGGCTGATGAGGCCCAGTGGCATAGGTTACTAAGAGAGGTCCTGACCTTATTACAATCATGTTGAGACCAGTGGTGGAAAAAGTACCCAATTGTCATACTTGAGTAAGAATAAAGATACCTTAATAGAAAATGAAAGTCACCCAGTAAAATACTACTTGAGTAAAAGTCTGAAAGTATTTGGTTTTAAAAGTACATGTAATTGCTCAATTATAGTTAAGTATCAAAAGTAAAAGTATAAACCATTTCAAATTCCTTATATGAAGCAAACCAGACGATACAATTGTATTGTTTTTTAAAATTCACAGATAGCCAGGGGCGCGCTCCAACAATCAGACATAATTTACAAACGAAGCGTGTGTGTTTAGTGAGTCCGCCAGATCAGAGGCAGTAGGGATGACCAGGGATACTCTCTTTATAAGTGAGTGAATGGAATATTTTCCTGTCCTGCTAAGCATTCAACATTTTACAAGTACTTTTGGGTGTCAGGGAAAATGTGTGGAGTAAAAAGGACATTTTCTTTAGGAATGTAGTAAAGTAGAAGTAAAAGTTGTCAATAATATAAATAGTAAAGTACAGATACCTCAAAAATGACATAAGGAGTACTTTAAAAGTTGGAGCTGTCCATCTTCTCTTTACACACAAGTGTGACAGAGGTCTGCCTCTGTTATGGGGGTTCAACATAAGGAACTAAAGTCTAATTCAATCATCAACAAATGAAGAGACCTGTCAGGGTCAACGCTGCAGAGAGTTACATCTAAATAACAGACAACCTTAGTCCTACCTGAAGTGCAAGTCCAAGGAAATGTGTAATCCAATGGAAAATAATTCAAGTCAATAAATGAATGAATAATAATCAGGGTTGGGGAGTAACGGATTACATGTAAGGGATTAACAAAGTAAAATGGTAACTGTAATCCATTATGTTACCAGCAAAAATATTGTAATCGGATTACAGATACTTTTGAAAAACTAGATTACTTCAAATTCAGAAAATAAGTTTGCTAAATAGGCTTTTTTTTTACGCTACAGTCCAAGCTGTGTTTTCCAATGGTACGACTGCTGTCAGCATCCAAAGATGATCCAACTTGAATAAAAGCTTGGAGGTAAGGATGACAGCAGTTGTCACGTTCTGACCATAGTTCTGTTATTTTTATTCTTTGTTTTAGTATGGTCAGGGCGTGAGTTGGGGTGGGCAGTCGAAGAGGAGGAAGTACGTTACAGCAGGGCTGTAGTCTACAGCGATACGGATGACACTTATTATTGATATCTACATAGCGCATTGATGTGAATCACACTGCTGCTCTCTCATTTAGTTACGTATTTGCGCCTTATTGATTGTGGTTGTTGTGGACGGCTGTTCACAAATCTAAATGTGTATTTGAACCCAATAATGGTTGCATTCAAGAAGTTTAAGCTGCCTATCAATCATTGTTTTTGAAACCAGTGGACAACCAGTGAAAAATGTGCCTTGCAACTGCTGCTAATAAGTCTAATGCCTTTTAAGGGGAAAGTAATCAAAAATTAACTGAATGTAATCAGAATATGTTACTGAATTTAGGTAATCCAAAAATTACATTACTGATTACAATTTTGGACAGATAACTAGTAACAGTAACAGATTACATTTAGAAAGTAACCTACTCAACCCTGTTAATAATCCAACAAAAATATTAAAGGTCCAATGGAAACAAATCAAATGTTATTTGTCACATACACATGGTTAGCAGATGTTAATGTGAGTGTAGCGATATGCTTGTGCTTCTAGTTCCGACCATGCAGTAATATCTAACAAGTTATCTAACAATTTCACAACAACTACTTTATACAAGTGTAAAGGAATGAATAAGAATATGTACATACAAATATATGGATGAGCGATGGCCGAACGGCAAGATGCAGTAGATGGTATAGAGTACAGTATATACATATGAGATGAGTAATATAGGGTATGTAAACATTATATAAAGTGGCATTGTTTAAAGTGGCTAGTGATACATTTATTACATCCAATTTTTAATTATTAAAGTGGCTAGCACTCAATGTTAGTGATGGCTGTTTAACAGTCTGATGGCCTTGAGATAGAAGCTGAGATAGAAGATTGAGTTGGAGGTGTGCGTGGCCACGCAGTCATGGGTGAACAGGGAGTGCAGGAGAGGGCTGAGAATGCACCCTTGTGGGGCCCCAGTGTTGAGGATCAGCCGGGTGGAGATGTTGTTTCCTATCCTCACCACTTGGGGAGGCCTGTCAGGAATCCAGGACCCAGTTGCACAAAGCGGGGTCGAGACCCAGGATCTTGAGCTTAATGACGAGTTTGGAGGGTACCATGGTGTTAAATTCTGAGCTGTAGTCGATGAACAGCATTCTTACATAGGTATTCCTCTTGGCAAGATGGGTTAGGGCAGTATGATTGCGTCGTCTGTGGACCTATCGGGGCGGTAAGCAAATTGGAGTGGGTCTAGGATGTCAGGTAGGGTGGAGATGATATGGTCCTTGACTAGTCTCTCAAAGCACTTCATGATGACGGAAATGAGTGCTACAGCTCGATAGTCCTTTAGCTCAGTTATCTTAGCTTTCTTGGGAACAGGAACAATGGTCACACTCTTGAAGCATGTGGGAACAGCAGACTGGGATAAGGATTGATTGAATATGTCCGTAAACACACCAGCCAGCTGGTCTGCGCATGCTCTGAGGACGCGGCTAGGGATGCCATCTGGACCGGCAGCCTTGCGAGGGTTAACACGTTTAAATGGTTTACTCACGTTGGCTGAAGTGAAGGAGAGCCCACAGGTTTTGGTAGCAGGCCGTGTCGGTGGCACTGTATTGTCCTCAAAGCGAGCAAAGAAGCTGTTTAGTTTGTCTGGGAGCAAGACATCGTGGTCCGCGACGGGGCTGGTTTTCCTTTTGTAGTCCGTGATTCACTGTAGACCCTGCCACATACCTCTCGTGTCTGAGCTGTTGAATTGGCTCTATGAACATTTCCACCAAAGCAGTGTGTAGTATGAGATAAAACAATGCTAGGCTCTCTCCAAACAATGAGGGAGTTTGATTAAGATTACCGGGCTATGGCGTGAACGGGCAAAAGTGGTGAGGGAGGAGCACCCTTCTCAAATCAAACAGTAATCTGCTCCGCTTGGTCACGTTGTTTACATAATGTAATTACAACCCATCGCAATTTTTTGGAACTTGAGAAATACTGCCCCAAACACCTTAGCGATGTGTAAAATTAAACATCCTTGGACAAAATTAATTACAGATTTCTTGTCGTCTTAGATTCATTCTGGGAATTTTGAGGAAGTGAAATAGGCCTTTTTCTACCAGATAAGTTGTTTATTGCCTTAAGTTGTTCTTTTTTTAACCTTTATTTAACTAGGCAAGTCAGTTAAGAACAAAATCTTATTTACAATGACGGCCTAGGAACGATGGGTTAACTGCCTTGTTCAGGGGCAGAACGACAGATTTGTACCTTGTCAGCTCGGGGATTCGATCTTACAACCTTTCAGTTACTAGTCCAATGCTCTAACCACTACCTCTTGAACACATTATTTTCATAGTTCCACCATTTAAGGGCAATGTTTCCTTTTATTTTCACTTGACGCTTTCATGGTGACCTTACCACACTGCAACCGATCCGGTAGTCAGAGTCGGAACTCTCTTGACTCTTGAGGAATAGGATGGTGAGAGCAGTCAGAGAGCTTCTGAGCTACTGCAGCAATGGGCCCCATCTGTTAAGTCAATTTTAGATCAGGGTCTGCTCATTTAGAGTTTCAATTAATCCTGCCAAGTGAAGCCCTGATTGGGCTGTGTCCCTCAGGTCTCACAGTGATACAAATGGTATCCATGAGTTCACCTGACTCTGGGGAAGTACTGTATATACACTGTAAAGGGCTTCACTGCCAAAATCCCAAATTATTTTTAGGCTGCTCTGCTGCCTCTGACATTCTGCCTCTGACATTCTCTCTGTTCTTCAAGTGTCAACGCCTGTACAGATCTGTCATCTAGTCCACACAGTTGTGATCATTGACGTTAACATAAACTGATTTGTTCTTGTGGTAAAAGTGTGCTTAAGATGGACAAAATGTACTTAACTACCACTGACTGCGTATCTAAAGGTGACAGAACTCAACATCCAGCTACACAACTGTGGCAGCTTCTGGGTTGGGGTGCCCTTGATTACTAGTGCTATGACAATACATAGGCAGGTATTGTATTATTTATTTACTGACCTTTATTTTACCAGGTAAGATAACTGAGAACAAATTCTATTTTACAGCAACGACCTGGGGAAGAGTTACAGGGGCGAGGAATAAGCCAATTGGAAGCAGGGCATGATTAGGTGGAAGGTGATGGTAAGAAGTCCAGATTGGGAATTTATCCAGGACATCGGGGTTTACACCCCTACTCTTACGCTAAGTGTCATGGGATCTTTAGTGACCACAGAGAGTCAGGATACCAGTTGTAACATCCCATCCTGAAAGACAAAAAAACCTATGCAGGGCAATATCCCCTTCACTGACCTGGGATCTCCTTAGACCAGAGGGGAGAATGACTACTGGACCTCCAACACCACTTCCAGCAGCATCTGGTCTCCCATCCAGAGACTGACCAGGATCGACCCTGTGTAGCTTCAGAGACAAGCCAGCAGCTGGATGCAGAGTAGTATGCTGCTGGGTAGGGCTATAGCAATAACATTTATAACATCTACAGCAAGGCTGTCCAATCTTAAACACTATTGAATTGTGACTCATTCAGAGATAAATCATGTTGTATCCTTGAGTATTGATCCAGTAGCATATTTATGTCAGATGATAACTATTGATTTACAATCAGTCCAGGCTTGGCTCGGTCAAACAGTAATCAATGTCCCTGAGCTCTGCTGGCCTGTACCGTGGGGGAGGGTCAGAGATGGTGACCGCTTAGGATCTCACATATTGTAAAGCATGACTGAAAAGGTGGGAAGGACCCCATTTTGAAAGACAAAAATATAAACTAAAATGCTAATGGAAAGAGAGACAATTTTTTTAAATGGTTGTTTTGGCATTTCAAAACGTCATTCCAAACTCATTTTGAAACAAGTGCCACACCGGCTTGCATTTGAACTGATCAGGGCCCGGTTTCCCAATAGAGATGAAACTTAGGCTTACAAGTGTTTTACCGATTTATCTTTCCTATAACAGCAGAAGATGTAGCAAGCGTTTCCCAAAACACCATGCAGAGTGAAGGGTCGCAAAGTGCATTGTTGGAGCATGTGTCGATATTGACAGGATCGAAAGAAAGGGAGCGCTGCTCTCGGATCAGCTTTCTCCAGTTAAATCGTACCTTCAAAATATTTCACAATACTGACGACGGATCAGCTCCTAGAAAGTAATGACCACCTGCGGCTGCAAATATTGGGGCGGCTTATTCTAATACTTATCCAATAAAAATGCACTAAACGATGAACTTAGACATGTTCGACTTTCACAAAATGCATCACATTTATGTTTCAACTGTCAACAAGCTACTGGCACCTAATAGCACGTATTTTGGGACTGTAATATAATCCGGTCTTATTGGAATGAGGTTCATTCAGAAGATCTTAGATAATTAATTTGCTCTTTCACCGAACCTAAACCTACTTTATTTTGACTGTGACATTGTATTTGAGCCTGAATCTGAACGTCTATTTAGCCCCAAAATGAATTTTGCTGTTGAGTTCCACACCAGAAATACCATCTGCGAGGATGTGGCCTCTCTCCAGGCTTCTGCTATTCTTCCCCAAGAAAAACTAACTTTTGACCTGCACCAGAGGACTGAAAAGTTCTGGAAAACATGGTCTCCATTATGTAGAACACCGCCCATAAATGGCCCATATAAATGATACTGCTGTATTTGAATTGTATGATATTTGTTTTACTGTATTTTTACTTAACTCCCTGTACTCTGTCTGTGTGTTGCGCTTCTTTTGTTGTCTTTGTAAACCCTGATCAAAGAAGAAAAAAAAGGGACATTTAAATAAAGAGATAATTACAACAACAACAACAAAAACGTAGCCTTAAGATGCTTTTGGGAAACAGGGCTCAGGTCAGGTTTGACAACAGTACAGGGCCCGGTTTCCCAAAAGCATCTAAAGGCTACGTTCATTGTTAGAACCTTCGTAGGAGCATTGTTTAAATCTTAGAGCAGTTTCCCAAAACCATCGTTATTAACGTTGCACTTGAAAATGCTCGTAATCGAACGCCTGCCTCAGACCACATATTGAACAGCTAAGTGTGTCGTTAGATGCTTTTTTATGCCCTCCCACGTAACTTCATACACAGAAGATCTCCGCTAAACATAGAATCACATGGTTTATCAATCTTTCTGTGATGCTGACAACTTCAGAACAAAATATGACTATAAATACAAAGTTGCCAGTGTCTTTGCAATTGATACAAACAAGCGACATATAAAAATATACTTTAAATAAAAACCGAGTTGAATGCAAATATAAACAGTAGGCTATAGGCCTATTTTTATTGATTTATTCCTTCCAATTTCGATCTCATTGCAGCAACTGCCCAAAGGGCTCGGGAGGCGAAGGTCAAGTCGTCCGTCCTCCAAAACATGACCCGCCAAACCGCGCTAATTAACACCCGCCCGCTTAATCCGGAAGCCAGCCGCACCAACATGGAAACACCGTTTGACGACCGAGGTCAGACTGCAGGTGCCCGGGCCCGCCACAAGGAGTCGCTAGAGAGCGATGAGCCAAGTAAAACCCCAAGCGTACCGATGCACCAAGTCTGGAACCAACAGGACCCTGAGCACCTTTTATCCCCAAGCCTAAAGACTGCTAAATAGTTTGTTTAAGTGTTAACCAAATATCTACCCAGACTATCTGCGTAAACCATTTTTTTGCATCAGCTCTTTTCACCCATCACATACACTACGGTTTATTATCTACAGTGGGGCAAAAAAGTATTTAGTCAGCCACCAGTTGTGCAAGTTCTCCCACTTGAAAAGATGAGAGAGGCCTGTAATTTTCATCATAGGTACACTTCAACTATGACAGACAAAATGAGAAGTGAAAATGAGATTTTCCACCATAATTTGCAAATAAATTCATTAAAAATCCTACAATGTGATTTTCTAGATTTTCTTTCTCTAATTTTGTATGTCATTGTTGAAGTGTACCTATGATGAAAATTACAGGCCTCTCTCATCTTTTTAAGTGGGAGAACTTGCACAATTGGTGGCTGACTAAATACTTTTTTTGCCCCACTGTATCCTGTTGTTTAGTCACTTTATTCATATCTACCTCAATTACCTCATACCCCTGCACTTCAGCTTGGTACTGGTACCCCCCTGTATCTCGCCAAGTTATTGTTATTCATTGTGTATTTAATCCTTCCTTATCTCTATATTATTTTTCACTCTGCATCCTTTTTTACAACAGATGAATCACATCATACCGTATAAGGTCTAGAGTTTTACCAGGTTATATTACACAATCAGGAAAAACTACGGGCCCCAGAATAGTTTTTTCCCCTCACCAAGCCACTGGGTTCTGTGGTGCCACTTCTGGGTGAATGGGAGTTTGAATCTGAGCTTCCTCGGCGTCAGAGAGGTCTCTAATGTACAAACACTGGTTCAGGAAAGCGTCAATAAGTCGCTTGAATATTTGCAGCCGTAGGTGGTAATATCTCGCTAGGTGCCGATCCCTCATCGGTATTGTGAAATAATTATAATGTTAAGGAAAGATTTGAATGGATGATGCTGATCTGAGCGCAGCACTCCCTTTCTTTCAATCTTTTCAGTATCGACACATTCTCCCAGCGACGCACTTCATTTGACATTTTTGGTCATTTAACAGGGCGATTTACAGTCAGTGGATTCAACTAAGGTTGCAACTGTTTTGTTCTTTTGTGTTTTGTGTCACAGTATTTGCATGAGAATGGGGTGGTGCATCGTGACCTGAAACCGGAAAACCTTCTCTACGCTGACCTCTCCTTGGACGCCCGGCTTAAGATAGGTAACCAACTAGGTGGTGGCACTGACGGGGAGTGCCACCGTTTGCAGTTTGGTCAAAATATGAAAATGCCAAATGTTTTATTTATTTATTTATTCTCATATTTAGATGAGAAAATATTACTGGTAGGAGTTCTTGCAGGAATATGGCCTGGTCTGGGATCTGGACATTAATATAATAATAACAACACAGTGTATATGACATTTAGCAGACACTTTTATCCAAAGTGACTTCCGGTAGTGCACGCATACATTGTTTTGTATGGGTGGCCACAGCGGGAATCGAACCCTAAATCCTGACGTTGCAAGCACCATGCTCGACCAGCTGAGCCACACAGGACCAGACATTCCTGTGATATGGCATGTGCTACTTTGTTTTCTTTCGTAACTCCTGCCCATAATTCACAAGTAGTGGTCTTGTAAAGATCAACTATTCCTCTGTGGCATACAGTACATGAATGATACACAATAAAAGACGATATGGCCAATGAGACTAAACCCTTATCTGATCTTCACAGCTGACTTTGGCCTCTCGAAGATAATAGATGAACAAGTGACCATGAAGACGGTGTGTGGCACACCTGGATACTGCGGTGAGTTATGGATTAACAGTTATCCTAATGAGAATACAATTGGTCTCGGACCTTCTCCTTCATTGTTGTTGGTGATCAGGCCTACCACCGTCGTGTTGTTGGCAAACTTAATGATGTGGTTTAAGTTGTGCGTGGCCACACAGTCGTGGGTGAACAGGGAGTACAAGAGGGGACTAAGCACACACCCCTTACGGGCCCCGTGTTGAGGGTCAGCGTGGAGGATATATCCTCACCACCTGGGGGCGGCCCGTCAGGAAGTATAGGATCCAGTTGCAGAAGGAGGTGTTTAGTCCCAGGGTCCTTAGCCCCGGGCCCCGTGTTGAGGGTCAGCGTGGAGGATATATCCTCACCACCTGGGGGCGGCCCGTCAGGAAGTATAGGATCCAGTTGCAGAAGGAGGTGTTTAGTCCCAGGGTCCTTAGCTTAGTGATGAGCTTGGAGGGCACTATGGTGTTGAACTCTGAGCTGTAGCCAATGAACAGCATTCTCATGTAGGTGTTCCTTTTGTCCAGGTGGGCTAGGGTAGTGTTGAGTGAAATAGAGATTCCGTCATCTGTGGATATGTTGGGGCGGTATGTGAATTGGAGTGGGACCAGGGATTCTGGTATTATGGTGTTGATATGAGCCATGACCAGCCTTTCAAAGCATTTCATGGCTACAGACGTGAGTGCTACGGGGCGGTAGTTATTTAGGCAAATTTAGGCATACCTTCGTGGCACAAGTCGATGGCACAGGGCTTCGGACCAGAAGGTTCGCGCTACACTCCCTGCCTGTTTCATTACAATATTATATACAGTGCCTAAAAGTATTCACACCCCTTGACTTTTTCCACATTTTGTTAAAGTTAAAGATTAAAGTTGATTTAATTGTAATTTTTTGTTTATTAAATAAGTATTCAACCCCCTAAAATCAGAAAAGCACCTATGGGTAGATGGGTAAAAAAACATCCAGGTGTGCAAAGCTCTTAGAGACTTAACCAGAAAGACTGTAATCACTGCCTAAGGTACAAAGTATTGACTTAGGGGTTTGAATACTTACGTAAATGAGATATTTCCGTATTTCATTTCCAATAAATTTGCAAAATGTCTAAAAACATGTTTTCACTTATGGGGTATTGTGTGCAGATAGGTGTGTGAGAAAGAAAAATGATTTACTCCATTTTGAATTCAGGTTGTAACAGGACAAAATGTAGAATTCAAGGGGTATGAATATTTCCTGAAAGCACTGTAGATATATTACATACATTGTGGGATCGCTATCAGTCAAATAAATCATCCTCAACCACAAAACAAAAATATATATAAATATATATATATTGTGTTGAAGTTTTATTTACAGATATACTGTAGTGCATGCTTTAATGGAGATTATAGAGTACAGCATCAACAGAAATAACATTGATAGTACATAGTGTTTGAGAGACTGATATGAGTCAAAAAGAAGTGTCCTGTGTGGGAGCTGACAGCTGGCCCTCCATACCTCACTCTCTTCCCTGCAGCTCCAGAGATCCTCCGAGGCAATGCCTATGGTCCTGAAGTGGACATGTGGTCAGTGGGAGTCATCCTGTACATCTTGTGAGTTAAAAAAAAACATTTAAAAATCTGTCCCAAGATCTGCATGTACTCAGAGTGGGTAGCTGGCAATTTGAAGTCCTCTCATTACAGTATTACAGCTAATCTCACCCTTTCCTCGTGTCATATGGATTTCTGATGTAGTACACCGTTGCAAGTCTATTAGAGCGGGGTCTTATGTCTTTAAAACAAGTAGTGAAAGTGGCGAAACAAATAATCAGAGGGAAATGTTGCCTTTCCCCTCAGGCTGTGTGGGTTTGAACCCTTCTTCGATCCGAGGGGAGACCAGTATATGTACAGCCGGATCCTCAACTGCGACTATGAGTTTGTCTCCCCCTGGTGGGATGAGGTCTCCCTCAACGCTAAGGACTTGGTGAGTTTCGATGCGAAGCATTGCACTCCAGAGGCTTTTATTATGAATAACAGTGTGGCTGTTTCTGCTTTCTTTTTTTCTTTGTTAATGATTGAATTATGTAAATACTGTAAATGTACAACGTCTGTTCTTTTTATTTGATTGCAGGCCCTTAATACATGTTTTACACAACTGGTTTGACAAATACAATATATTGGTTTGTTACGTTTAGGAAAATGTATGTTACCCTTTATTTTAGGAGAATGCAATTTGTCTCGGGCTTCATCAGGGCCAGAGGAAAACCCCATATGGCAGAAAATGCATTACTGCTGAGCATATGTTGCGTTACACCCATTCTCAGGGGTAGGCAACTAGATTCAGCCGAGGGACAATTTTGGTCAGAGCGGATGGTTGGGGGCCGAAACATAATTCTAATAATTTGTACAGTGCAAATTGACAACAACTAAGCCTCAAAAAATATTTTATTTAAATAATTTCTCACCAAAAAAACGTCCCGCGGGTTGTGTGTTTGCCGACCCCTGCACTATATTCTGTTTAATATTTCACAACTATTTCACTTCGATGAATAAAAAAAATCAAACTCCCAATTAAAAATAATCTCCCCTGTTTCTCTGTAAAAAAATAAAAATAAAACTTGCTCAGGGCCAGATTCAAGCAAATCTTGTTATACTCTATATTAGCATGGTTATGCATATTCATTTTTTGGTTTTGAATTATGTTTAATAACAACCTGTCCCATTGCCTGTCCCCCCTTAGGTCAGTAAGCTGATAGTGCAGGACCATCACAAGAGGCTGACGGTGAAGGAGGCTCTGGAGCACCCCTGGGTACTGGGCAAGGCTGCCCGCTTCTCCCACATGGACACCACTCAAAGGAAGCTACAGGAGTTCAACGCCCGGCGCAAACTCAAGGTGAGCAATGGGATTCATTTTGGGTCCCAAATAAGGCAATGTAGAATCAAGTAAACGCGCATTCTTTTTTAAAAATGGAAGCGAAAGCACTGCTAGAATCATCATTGACAAACCTATGCTAAAAAAATTACAACGCATCAATTAGCTTAAAAGCTAATGTAGATCCCGCTCCAGCTGTTCCATTAATTTGAAGGGAAAACGAAAAAAAGTAATTTACCATGTCAGACATCAATGGGCAACAACAAACATCGCAGTTTGAATGGTTGGATGTTGCTCTGATTGTCTCTGGAAATGTAAGCTTGTGGCTCTACCACCGTCTTAATTGGGATCTATGCCTCAAGGAATTGTCTTCTCTATTGCCAATATTACATTGCAATAAGATGGCTCGTGGCAGGCTTGGTGACTCACAGTGGTGTGCCATGTTTCTCTGATTGCAGGCTATCATGAAGGCCGTGGTGGCCACAAGCCGCATGCACGAGGGCTCCCGGCGGCGCACGGACAGCTGCGATATTCCCGGATCTGACAAGACCACCTCCAGGCAGGGCAGCATGCAGCAGGACCCTCCCCCGGGTCAGGACCCCCAGGAGGGCCAGGCCAACCAGGGCACAGACACCACCCTGACCCAGGATGAGGAGGACCAGTGCCCTCCGCCCCTGCCGCCACGCAATCCCAGACCCATCCCTCCTCTACTGTCTGGGGCTTCCTCCCCCACCTGTCTGCCCACCAGGCCCCCACTAAGGGGAATTGATGGACAGAGACAGATGTCGGTCATCCCCAAGACGGCGGTGGTACGGCCCAGGGTGCCCAAGAAGAGCTGCTCCTCGATGGATTCCGCCTCCACCAAGCGGGAGACCTCCTCCCCAGTCCAGACCAGTCCCCCAACCCCCAAGAGCCTTGGCAATGGATTCACCATGGGGGTGGAGTCTGGCAGTAAAACAACCCAGTGTTAGTGAGTGGCAGGTACCAAAGAGAAAGAGGGTGGCGACACTCACCTAGGAGCTCCGACCGTTGTTCTAAGATGGCTGATGGCCGTTGTTGCTGTAGTGTGAGATGGTAGATGACAACACGGAGGAGGAAGGATGGAGGAACGGATGTCTTTGTTCAGATCTCGCCTCATATCCGTTTTGATCCGGGACAAAAGACTAGTGCTATACATAACTTGATATTTATTTTTTTCCCTTGCTGTGCGCAACGAGTTTGGAGACTCGTACGAATGTGCAAATGAGCTTTTGACTTTGGTTTCAACTGTTGCCGACTTGCTGTAAACTTCTCTACTTTAAGGCCTCTCTGAACGAGACTTATTGTTCTTCAAATGCCACTTGAAAAGACAACTTGATTTCATACTTTGTATACTCTACACCTTTCTACTATTCAATGTTGGAATCTACTGACTTCATATGCAAATACGTGGATATATATATACTGTACATAACCCTCCCTTTCTTGCATAGCATTCAGGTAGTAAAGATATTGTATTTGTGAGCTTATGAATATAGTTACGGTGTATTTTGCATTAATTGTAATGATCCAATGTTTGCACTGTATATTATCAGATTAATCTATATAGATCGCAAAAAAGCATTCACACTGCTAGTCGTTTACTATCTAAGTCAAATTGCACTTTTATTCCTTTGGAAATATATATATGGCTGAACAGTGGAGCTTAATTTGAGGCTGAAACCAATTTCCTCATTCAGTTGTTTACCCAAAAAGGGATTGTAAAACCTCATTCTGTGGTAGTTATCTGATGAAGGAACATACATGGTAATCATCTCAACAACCTCACTGGAGCTACCAGTCTCTCTACCTCCTTTTTTGTACAGGGGCTTCCAACCCAGTAGAAGCAAAATCTGTAAAGAAATGATTAGATGAGGTACTGTATCAGGCGAAGCAGTCTCTTTCTGCAACATTAGAATGATATTGTCAGTGCCAGGTAAAAACCTGCGAGGTGAATGTTTTCTCGATGGAACTCAAATAACTGATCAAATGGAAGTGTGTCATTAAAATAGTCCATTTCTAATTTAAGAGCCAACCTTCACCTGCTAACATGTATTCTCACTCGCTTTCATTGCCAAATTGGATTATATTGCTGACATGTTAACACATGTATAAACCATACATTTACACCTATGAAATGATGTATAAAGTATGGATATTTTACTGATAATTATTATTGCTTACAAATGCTTTATTTGGGGATTGGTGGGGATGTAGTTAACAGTTGTGTTTGTTTTGTAGTTTCTCAGTTTCCCATTTTTCATTTCTAAAAATAAATGTACCCTACCTTTTAATATTTTTGGGGAAGATGACATATTTAAGAAAACATGAGATGATTTAACATCAGTCAGAGGGAGAGTGTAGTGGAGGTGTACACTTCTATACCTTTTGTATGTTTCATCATATCAAAATAATCTAAATGAATTGGATTTGATTATTGTATTCTACAGAAATATATTTTAAAGATGGTAGTTGCTGTGTGCTGATATAAAAGGAATAAAACGTTGATTTTCAAGTCCAATTTTGCCTTGGGAGGGTTACATCAGTTTTATAACAAGCTGCTGATATGAGAATCTCCTCCACACGTTTGATTTGATTAAAGAGGCAATCTGCCGTTGGCTCATAGATTTTTGGACATAGTGTATATCATTCATGTTTGAGTGTACAAAACATTAAGAATACCTTCCTAATATTGAGTTGCGGCCCATTCTTCATACAGACGGGAAACTGTTGAGCGTGAATAACCCAGCAGCGTTGCAGTTCTTGACACAAATCCTACTGTACTACCATACCCCATTCAAAGGCATCTTCTGTATGGCCCATTCACCCTCTGAATGGCTCACATACACAATCCATGTCTCAAGCCTTAACCTGTCTCCTCCCATTCATCTACACTGATTGAAGTGGATTTAACAAGTGACCTCAATAAGGGACCATAGACTGACCAGGTGACAGCTATGTCATGGAAAGAGCAGGTGTTCGTAATGTTTTGTACACTCGGTGTAGACACATTGATTCATGAAGAATATATAGAAACATCTCATGAGCTTAGTTCAACGGTCGTACCCAATCAAAGCCCGAAATATGCACATTTTACTCCATTCTTTGTGAACAATGTAATTTGAAAAAAATTATTTCCTCAAAATATGGTTAAAACTACCTCTGCTGTTTAGCAAAACATGTGGCAGGGTCTCCGCTTTGTTATTTTGTTTGAACTGGAGATAAAAGAAAAACCATGAAACGAAACAATGAAAGAATAATCAAAATTGGTGGACAGAGAACGGAATTTTATTGATGTACGTCAGACGATTACAGTACAGAAAATACCATTAGAGTTCGAGCATGTCACTGATTCACGTGGGAATGACGAGGAAAATGGAGGGACAACTCCAACATGTTGGAAACTAAAGCAGAACAACGGTTGAAGTATAGTTTACTGTACAATATTGTGAATCTGAAGTTATTTTTTTTGCATCGTTGTAGTTGGATTATAATTTGCCCACTGTCTTCTCAACAACAGAAAAAATAGGAATTATAACAAAAGAAAGTAGATTTGTTCTCTGAATAACAAAATTAACATTTAAAATAGTGTTTACCATATTAATGTTAGTGCACATAACATACAGAGGCCGGGACCTCGTTAAACTTAATATGACACTGGCTAAAGCGCCTTGAAATCCGTCACGTAACACATCGAAAAACATGGCCGTGTCCTAAATGACTCTTAACTGGCTTCCTTATGTCTCTACCTTTCCATTGTAACCACTAATAGGCGAAATGCCTGGACAGCATCATATTACATTCAATCAACCGTCAAGGTTTTTCAGATCCGTGTTCACGAAGGAATGGAGGTGAGGAAAGGAAGCGGGTTAAGACAAATGGGACGTGACCCGGATCCCTCTGTAGTAGCATCCTGCTCTTAAAATGGCGGGCAGGTATGTCATCATGGCACAGGTGACGATCCTTTCAGAGTATAATATATTGAGACGGCTTTCTTCCGATTCTTTCGTTTACATGGATCTGGGCTTAATTAAGAAAAAAAAGAAAAAGTCACTGCTTCGTGGAAAAAAAGGAAGCAAACCAGTTCAACCGGAACTAGTCGGTGCTGGACACACATACAAGTGTGTGAATTCATACAGGTATACACAGAGCAGTGATATGAGACAGCAAAAAACGGCCATTTATATGGCTCTAGAAACTGAGTGTAACGACCGGGCATTGCTATTGAGAAAGTCTTTCCAACATATGCTAAACCACATGGGCATTGCTATTGAGAAAGTCTTTCCAACATATGCTAAACCACATGGGCATTGCTATTGAGAAAGTCTTTCCAACATATGCTAAACCACATGGGCATTGCTATTGAGAAAGTCTTTCCAACATATGCTAAACCACATGGGCTTTGCTATTGAGAGAGTTTCCAACATATTAGTTAACCACATGGGCACCTTGGCTTGGACAGACGTTTTGGAATGTTGTTCACCTCATCATAAAAAATGATCATCAGAGGTGTGAAATACTATTGTGCGATTTAATTGGATCGTCATGACGTTTCATATGCATTAGGAAACCGTGTCTGTAGTACATTATACTGCCCCAATTCACAGGACATGGTTAGGTGAGTGTCCGGCTTTGTAAAGTAGCTGTTGGGTCCTGTTAAAGCAGCAAGGTAGAGTCAGATTACTGCTGCCAAAAGAAGAGATGGGACGGGTCATTCCTAAACCGTACTGTAGCCATCACATTAGTTAGGTTACCTCCGGTCTTTCGGATAAAACTCTTTGGCCCGAGAGTTTCCTTAAGCGAGGATGGAGACCTCGTTCTTGCCGGGATCGCTCCATTTCCAAAACGCATGGACAACAGACGTTAGTCACGCAGTATACCTAGGATTTGACTTCTGGGTGAACAGAGATGCACCTGACTCAGACCTTTACACACTGTGCTTAGTTATGTCAACATCTACAAAGACGACATTCAAATTCTAAACAGTAAAAAAACAAAACAATTAATGTACAGAGCACTTCTTCCTTTTTTGTTTTAGAACTGTACAAGATTAAAAATGATCAATAATTAGTTATACATATTTATAGGACAACATAGTTTATGTAATATTACTATAAAGAACAAACAAGATTTTGTTTTTAGATTCTGAATGCAGTGTCCCCTTTTGGAATGCTGTAAAGATATGTTATGCAGAAGATGCTTGTATAAGTAGTTTCCTTTGTTTAAGCAGTGAATATATATTCCTAAAATGAAGACGGTAAACTACTGCCGGTAACTGCTGCGCAATCCTTGCAAGTCGGGGTCAAGGCTGCCAAAGCATTTAGGTTTGTTAAAGTTCTCAGCATATCAGTCAGCCACATATCCTGCTGATAAGCTATACTCAGCAGTAGCGATACATAACCACTAGGTGGCGCTGCTGTAGTGAATGTCCACTATGGCGCTGCGAAGGACCTACAGAGTTCCTATAGCACCCTGCAATCCTCTCACTTCAAAGACCCCATTTTGCTGAAGAGAATTCTGAGCCCCGGCCTACAGTGTAAATGACAACCCACTAGATTTATCAGTCATTCTCCATCTTGGTTTCACACACCACGAAGGATGACACGTGACACAGTCAAGTCTCATCAAAGCTGAATTGAAGAAGTGACTGAGGGTGGCTGGGCCAGTGGAGTGTCTTGAGAGAGAGGAAGATGTGTAAAGGACGAACTTTGTTCTGTGGCAATCCCTCCCCCTCCCCGGAAACGAAATACTGCATTGTCTCAGGTGTTATTTAGCTAGTGTTCATAAGTTCTCCTGTGCATATACTGTAGTAGACGACCCCCCCCCCCCAGACAGGTTGGTCTCTGTAGGGGCTTACGGGGGCCCCTCTTTGGGGGAAGAGGGGGGCTGGGACTGGGAGGCGCTGCCCCCGGAGCTTTTCAGGGAGCCCAGGGTCTTGCTGAACCAGGAGTTTTTGGCCGCTTGGATCTCATTCATCAGGATGCCCCTTTGGTGCTCCAACTCCTGAGGATGGACAGAATAAAGGAATAAAACGGTCAGCATATTACTCATGAATAGTCATCACAGCAAGCCTGAATATTAGTCATTACAGCAAGCATGAGTCAGCCACCATAATACATCATGAATAGTCAAAAGGGATAGAAAATAGAGCACGCATATCCAATGGCTTCGGACCAACTGTCAGAAGGCGTGTATATATACTACTTTATTGTACTACAGAGTACCTCAAAAAAGCACAAGAAAGAGGACTTCGACACCCAGATTGTCCTGAACTCGTTTCTCTAGTTAGAAACAGGTGAGATAAGCATTCCTGAAACATTATTCCGTTGAAATATAATCTGATCTCTGTCAGACAGAGAAGATTATATGAATCCTACAAATAAAAAATTTAAAAAATGCCAATTTGGGTGCAATCAATTAGCTTAATTTCTCAGAGATCAAATTATTTCGCAACACAATGCTTCGGGAATGCTTATCTCATCGGTTTTTCTAACTACAGAAACAATTTCAGAACAATCTGAGAAGTGGTGGGTGTCATGACTTGCTAGAAGGACACGGAATGACCCTGCATTGAGTGAGATACCGCAGTGCTGCTGCCTGCATAGAATCTGACCTGCATCTTGCACTTGGCCTCCACTAGCTGTAGTTTGGTCTGGGCCAGCTCTAGCTCCAGTTCTCTGAGCTGGGACTTCAGGGAGTCCTTCTCCTCATCCAGCTCACTGTCCCTGTTGTCTCTGTTGGGAGGGGGTATCTGCAGAGGACCTTCTTTACTGAACACCTCCCTGCAGCGCTCACACGCCATCACCTTACTCTGTAGGGAGAGAGGAGGAGCACGCACGTACCGGAAGCAACACGTACAGTTACGCATTGTTGTCATAATGCCTACCGCTGTTTGTCATATCACAATAATTTCTTTTTATTTCAACTTTTGTATTTATTTCCCCACCCCAGGAAGCCCATTGTTAAGGTCAGAGACATGACCAAGGCAGCAGCTCAATAAAACCATCGATCACAAAAGTACAGCACAGCAATAACGGCATAGCTTCAAGTTTGAATGTCACACGCACAAGTACAGTGAAATGCCTTTCTTGACAGCTCTAACCCCAACAACGCAGTCATCAATAACAATGTAATTGTAAAAAAAAAAATAACAAGGTACAACAAAAACACACAAGATATACAACTAAAATATTAGAAATAATATGGTGTCACATAACACATACTGTGTGCATCATTGCCCTGCCCTGCATCATTACTACCTTGATGATGTCCAGCTCCTCCTTGGTGGCAGCGTGCTGCTTCTCCAGCCGGGTGCTGAGCTGAGAACAGATCTGGGGACATACACAGGAGGACAACCTTTACTGCAGGGTTATTCAACTCTTACCCTACAAGGTCTGGAGCCTGCTGCTTTTCTGTTCTACCTGATCATGAACAGTCCTTGATTAGAGGGGAACACTTTTTTTTAACTGTGGAACTAACTGGCTTTGAGGTCCAGAGTTGACTTTGAGGGCTTGACTTGTTGTTTACAAAGCATTTACACATTCACTGGACACCTTCATTGACCTTTGAGATACACCGGAACACCATCAAATACAGACCATTTTTTTTTATCTCAATTAAGATTGAATGGGACTTTTGGGACACTGTAGGATTAGGATTCATTGTATTGTATCTGGGTCGAAAAAAGTGAAGGCGACGCAGTTAGAATGACGGCTACACGCGACGCTCGTCTCTCCGGCGTGACTCCGGATCCTACCTGTTTGTATTCAGCGATGATGACCGTGGTCTTCTTGATCTCCGACTCAGCTTTCTCCAGCTCTCTCCTGAACACCTCTTTGATCTGGACAGACAGGGCAAGAAGGCACTTTGCTACTTTACGTTCTGCAGACACCGGACACTGACATTGGGAGACAATGTGACATAAACCAAGACAAACGAGAGTAACCTTTGCGTGAAGTGCCTCTTATCGTTTATACCTCAGGAAAATGGTAACGACGGTATCATAACTGATTTAATGTCTATGCGAAAGAGCATGTCGATTTATATCTGTAGAAGAAGAAAGAAAATCAACCGTAACATTGATCATCCTTATCACCGCAATTAAGACCTGGGAGAAGGAAAAAGGCCTGCAGGTTTCACAGGAAGCCTCCACAGCCCTCCAGCAGTGGTCACTGAGTGATGGCGCTGGGGAGCTGCAGGGTTTTTAAACACACCAAATACAGCCAAATGGTTGTCCTGATGAGTAGCGCTGAAGCTGGAACAACAGTCTGTACACTTGGTGGCTTATCAAGGGTTGCAAAATTTCCGGGAACCTTAGCAATATAGTTGTATTCAATTCTCGATCTTCGTTTAGCCTGGTTGCCGGATCTGTTTGTGCTACAGCCAAAGTTACTTTCCCCATTGTCATCATGAAAATATGACCATGCTGTTGTGATACCGCTGGCTTAAACAGAGACAGATCTGGCAACCCGTGTGCTATATTACCTGTGCGGTTTCCTCCGCCTGCCTCCTCTTCTCCTCCTCCGTCTCCACCAGGCGCTGTTTGGTGCAGAGCAGCTCCTTGTTCAGCACGTCTGCCTTGTCCTCCACCTGGTCCAGGTCGGTCCGCAGGGCGATCTTACTGGTGACCAGCTCGTGGGCCAGGTCATCGTTCTCCTGCTCCAGACGCATGCTGGCCTCCTGTAGACGACGGTTCTCTCTCTGTGGGCAACACACACACACACACACACACACACACACACACACACACACACACACAATAAGACTATGCACAGTATGTGGCGAAACACTTACACAACAACCTGTTCTTTCTGCAAACGTAGCGACAGTTAATTTGCTACACACACAGCAAGCAAGCACACACACACATACACACACAGTACACAGCTAACGTTATGACCTTCATTTGAACTTCCTGCCCCTCATTGTACAGTAACAACCACATCCCTGTTGTACTGGTTGACTAGGTTTAGTGCCATTTCCCCCCGACGCTTCAGTGTTTGAACGAAGGCTTGTTCAACGGTCCTTCAAATAGAACTGAGAAGGACCAACAAACATCGATATACAATAACCAAGCAAACCGTATAACCAGTTATCCGATGCAACAAACTGGCATACATTCAATGCCATTTCAAATATAACAGGCAGGCTCACACGCAGGCAGGCAGGCACAGAAAGTAATTGTTGCCCATAAAAAAGGATCTTATGACCATCATGTTTGATTGTCAGCCTCTAAGTGGTCTCACATGACAATGATGGAGATGTTTCCGTTGTCATGGAGACCAAGCTGAGTCACCTGACCCAACCCCATCCTGTTCACGCCCTTCACGATTTGATGCATCTTGGCTGAAACAAGAATGCTGCACCGTTTGCGCACAGGAAGCCCGACAACAGGCAGTAAGCAGACAGGAGACTGAGCTAAGCTGCATAAACTCAGACTTGGGAGTCTGCTTACCTTTCTCCTCTTACTGTGGTCTATCCAGAGTCACAACAATGATGATGCTGGGAACAAATACTACAGCAACACAGACACACACACACTCACACTCACGGGTCAGTTCTTTCTCTCTCTCACACTCACAGGTCAGTTAGTTCATTCCATACCATCTTGCAAAACACCCCTCCCCCTGGTCTCTGTCTCCTCCTCTCACTTCCCTCCACCACCCTTCCCTGTATCCGGTCCCTGTGTTTCACAGAGGCTGATGTGTTTAGGGGTGGGAGAAGGGGACGAGGGACACATAGGAAACGTTATGAGACCTCCACTAAGTTTTAACACTGAAGTGAACAGTTGGGGTCTGTCCAAATACTTTTCAAATGCATTCCTTACTTATTCTTTCTTTGAGGTCATCTCTGATCTGACATGGTTGAATTGGTTGTCTTCAGGGAGGGAAGGAAAGGATACATTTTCAAACGGATCAGTGGCCTCATTTCATCTAACACAGCGGTAGGCTTAAAACGGATCCTAATTGCTTTCATTACATGTCTTTCGTTATGAGGAACGAGGATGCTCAAACTCATGTGACTCAGGCTCTCTGGAAAGACGGCTTAGAATCTCATCCAACATGTTTTCTTTACAAAATAAACTTTATTGTATTTTGTGTCGGGTCAGAACAAATAAAAACTCTGTGCTTTAGGCATCACATTTAGAATAGCATGAATGTGAACACAACGTGAGTCTTGCAGTAGGTACAACAAAATTCAACTGTAAGGTATTGTTAAAAAAAATACCATATAAAAACTTCAGAAAAATAAAAAGCACTTAGGAACATGGTCCCAAACAACAATGAACCTTGAAACGTTTCAAACGTTTGTCAGTAATAATTGTAATGGCGGCGTAACTTTCTGCATTTGTGCTACACAAACCCCTTGCCGAAATGCCCTGCTGTCCTTTCGTACGGGTGAACGTCGCAGAGTTGGTGAAAAATATGAATAAGGGGCTGAAGGAGAGGTGAACCGGAATCTAGCCTACATGACAGAGACATGACAACTACAGGGCAAGCCCATCGGTTCACACACTCAAAATATATGAACAGGTCTCTCTTTCAAAATAGATTCTTATGTCAATTAGACAAATCTGTATAAATAAAGGTTCAATAAATACATCTTTAAATGGTGAAGAATAACACTCAAAAAGCACAAATGAAGTACTAAAAACGTGAAATAATATTCAAAGCTTTACCGAAAATGAAAACAAAAAAAGCACAAACAAAACAGATATGCCTGTAATTGTCATGTATCTGTCACAGTCAGCCCTTGTGACAAACTTTGTGACGTTGGCCCATTCGAATTGTCCAGGGCAGCAGGCCATTGGGGGTACGGGTTTTGCACAGCACATGTACAAAACATTAGCCTGGTCAAAAACACATCCAAGCCCGGTTGTAACAGCCACGGCCTAATTATAACATCAATGTCCGTTTTTTTTCTCTCTCACATGAACAGTAATACTAAAATCAATCCCACATGGACACAACTCTACAGGTTGTCCTGACAAACAATGAGACGTCAGTTTCATTCACACATCACAGTCAATTTCACTTTACAACTAGACGAGGTTCGCAGGCGATTCGGTTTTGTTACTCAGAATCGGCCTTATGAACAAAGGAAAGCCCTGAGACATATCTTTTCCTCATCTTTGACCAGCACAAGTCTATGGCCTCCACTCATAACAAAAGTCTCTCTCCACTGAGTCTGGGTACACCTCGCGTAGTCTGCCACGATCAGCGCAGTGTTCTACACAGACCTGAGCCGAGACTGGAGGGAGAGAGGGGGAGGGGGGAGAGAGAAAGTGGGTGGGACTGGGGTCTACAGGGAAGGATATCAGCGTTTCCCCTAGATGTTGTTTCTTTAGGTAGGATACCAAAGACTTCCCAAAGCGTCATCTATACCTACAAACAAACCGTTTTCTGAGATCCAATTCTTTAGGGAGTATACAGTTACAGTAAGGGGGGGGGGGCTCTGAAGTAACACTAATAACTATGGGAATATGGGAAACACTGGGGTAATTGTAGTGGCTGAACAGGGAGAAACTAGAAGTGAGGCCCCTAACCACTCATACAGGGTCAGATATCCACCTAACAGGTGACGTCAGAATGGGAGGTAAGAGTAAACTGATCCTGGAGCAGTAGTTAAGATAACGGAGCAGTCTGTTTCTTACCTGGTAGCGGTCGACGGGGTCCTCCTGCTGCAGCTGGCTGTCTCTCAGGGTCTGGTACTCCTTCTCAAACTTCTTCAGCTTCTTGGTGGGCACCTGGAAGGGGTGACGGGAGAGGCGGAGAGGGAAAAGCAGTGTTGGTGGATGGGGTTGTCTTGAACTCAAACGAAGAGCTGAATTGAAGAAACTTTATTGAAGTGTTTTAAAGTGTAACGTCTTCGACCACAAGATGGTGACACTAACAAGGCTAAAGAATAAAGTGTAGAGCCCGGGTTCTGTTACAATAATAATGAATCATTTTCTCCCTTACCCGAGGTAGGCTAAATCACTGATCTGTAAGTGACGGCATATATAAAGGATTCGTTTGCATTAAATGACTTGCTGCCGTCCAATTCCTTCAAGGAACAAAGGAAGCAAGGGTGTATTTTAAAGGAATTCAAACTGGGTACAGTTCCGTGTCTCCCCAAATGGATACAACGCAGAGCTGTGGTTACAGTGAGCAGGGTGATCTGCTGATCCAGGGACCAACAGAACACCAAACTAGATTTGCTTCATTTGTATTCTTTTTCCCCCCCGTTTCAACATGGAACAGAACAGTGGGCCCAGTTGAAACATTCTTCTTTCGAACGGAATCAATTCAATGCACCCCTCCCTATCCGCTGCTTTTTCTAGGGAATTGTATCAACTGTAAGGCGTCTTTAGCCTTGGCACAAAATGGCTGCCGTCTGCGTCTCATTCGTGCAGTTACCCTCTGAGGCAAACCTAATGACCCTCCTACTCCGTGCAGCGCACATTTATTGTGTGTACACCTGTTCATTTGAGGATACCTAATGACCCTCCTACTCCATGCAGCACTTCAGCCTCTATTTCCCAGCAGAAGCACAAGCAACAAAGGATATGAACAACACAGTAACAGAAGTATTATGAACACATTACTTCAAAAAGAAGAAAGCAGTAACTACCCTCATCCTAATTGCAACACCTGAACACTGTTTGTTTTTTTTTAAAGGTAGGATACATTATACACCTGCACAGTGTATACAAGAGAACATGGCGAAACCTTTGGTCTCTGCCAGCCAGGCCCGTGCCTAAGGAGATGGTATTCTTCCTGCTGGAGTGCAGGGACTAGAGTTGCTCAGCCCTTGGCGTTTCCATGGTAGCTGCTGCTAGGATGTGGATTACAGGTCTGGGGAGTAAAGAGTCACAGAGGGGAGGGACTTTGTTCATGGATACGGCCACCAGATGGGGGGCACAGCTCACCGGCTGAGACTGCCAAAGATAGGAGAAAAGGAAAGGAGAAAAAAAGAGCAAGAGAGGGAGGGAGAAATGGGAGC
The DNA here is from genome assembly GCF_034236695.1 of Oncorhynchus nerka. Taxonomy (NCBI): domain Eukaryota; kingdom Metazoa; phylum Chordata; class Actinopteri; order Salmoniformes; family Salmonidae; genus Oncorhynchus; species Oncorhynchus nerka. The sequence continues at coordinate 52,150,319 of NC_088419.1, read as the reverse complement.
TCTCTGTCTGAGATAGAGAGCAGACAGACGAGAGGAAGAGATAGGAGCTCTCTGGCTGAGAAAGAGAGAAGACAAAAAGGAAGGATGAGCAAAAGAGAAATGGCAAGTACAGTTGCGAGAGAGAGAGAGTGATGGAGGGGGGCAAGAGAGAATTCGAGAGACGGATAAAGCGAGAGTAGGGGTTGCACGAGTTTACCATAGCTACTCAGTGACTGGAGTTGTCAAGCAGTTCTCAAGTGCTCTCAGTTACACAACATAGCATTACACCCTATTGCTATCCTATTCCCTAATAAAGACATTGTTATCGTCCTGAGTTTGTTCTGAGCCTGATAGAATGTTAGGCCCAGTGATTAACTCACACACCAGTTATCATATAATATATTATGGCCCATTACCTGACAGACAGGTAAGAAACAAGAAAGGAATCCACAGAAAGATCTAAGCAGGCAAACCGGTTCTATGTTGTATTTGTTAGCTTAAAATGGGTACTGAATGTATGTGGTTGATAAGACAGCACATCAGCATTGTTCAGGTGTGACGCCCTGCAAAGATAAGATAGAGACCAGCACGGAGAGAGAGGAGAGAAAAGGGAGACATTATCTGAAAACAATATGAATAGGAGAGAGAGCGAGAGAAAGAGATGTAGAGCCAGCTACTGATGAAAGGACAGCGCTTAAATAATATATTTTTTTTTGAAAGAATATGCCACACAGAGGCTTGTCCAGATGTTCTACACACGCAAAATGCTTTTTAGATTATCACATTAATATTTAGGTATTTATTTGATTTCTAGAAATGTATTACTGTTATTGCTGATGGCGTTCTCACTTCGCTATAGCAACAGTGACTATGAGTAGCCCAACTGTCTCTTGAGGGGGGTGTGTGTGAAGTTCCTTGCAGAAATTACTTGAAGAGTACTAGCCAAAAAACAAAATGATACTAAAAGCTTCAGTTCCCCTCTTACATATTTGCCATGGGATTATTAGATGACACATAGCAACATATGGAAACATCTCAAAAACAAAAACCCTCTCTCACACTCATGTATTCCCTCTCTCACTCAGTCATATCTGTCCACAGACAGCCTTGAAAGTGGCAGAAGACAACACTATTTTACCCTCACTTTTTCCATGATGACAACTTCATGGCCAAAAAAACACAGTTAAGATAACCCTCTAATGTTGCTGACTATAGATAATTCAAACATCACCCAGATTAATTTCGCCATCTCTGAAGTAGCTTTCTGTCTAGCCATACAAAACGTATTTACAAGGCATGATTATATTCCCAATGATAAAATATACTCCTAATGTTAAAATATGCCATACAAAATATAATCCCGAGGCTATAATATCCCATACATGAAATACATGAAATATTTCCAATTCAAAATGATGCCAAGCTAAATATATTGGCGGGCCGGGCGCAATGCACGCTAACACGTTCGCCAGGTGTACGGTGTTTCCTCCGACACATTGGTGAGACTGGCTTCCGGATTAAGCGGGCATTGTGTCAAAAAGCAGTGGCTGGGTTGATTTTCGGGAGGACGCATGGCTCTCAACCTTCGCCTCTCCCGAGTCCATACAGGAGTTGCAGCGATGGGACATGACTAACTACTAATTGGATACTACGAAATTGGGAAGGAAAAGGGGTAACAAAATGTAATAAAAAAAAAATACATTGACAAAATAAGCTAATTTAGTTTTGATATGTTTTTATATAATGTTAATGACAAAAATCCCTACAACCAAATAACCACTGTTGCTTGTGCTTTAGCACCTGCTAGCAGAGCCAGTAGTAGCCTAGTGGCTAGCTGGTAGTGCTGGCTAGTAATGCTAGTAAGCTAGTGGCTAGCTAGTAACGCTAGCAAGCGATGAGCTAGTAACGCTAGCAAGCTAGCTAGTAACGTTAGCACTATTAGCTAGCTGCTAGCTTGCTAACTAGTGACTTCAAAGTATTCCTACCCCTTAACTTTTTCCACATTTTGTTGTGTTACAAAGTCAGATTTAAATAGATTTGTCATGTTTGTCATACACAAAATACTTTAATGTCAAAGTGGAAGAATAATTCTAAAAATGTATTTTAAATGTATAGAAAATAAAAATGTATCTTAATTAGATAAATTAGATGAATCAACTTTGGCAGTGATTACAGCTGTGAGCCTTTCTGGGTAAGTCTCTAAGAGCTTTGCACACCTGGATTGTACAATATTGGTTGTTGATCATTGCTAGACAGCCATTTTCAAGTCTTGACATCTATTTTCAAGACTAGGCCACTTGGGAAACATTCAATGTAGTCTTGGTAAGCAACTCCATCACATATTTGGCCTTGTGTTTTCTGTCCTGCTGAAAGGTGAATTTGTCTCCCAGACTCTGTTGGAAAGCAGACTGAACAAAGTTTTCCTCTGGGATTTTGCCTGTGCTTAGCTTTATCCGGTTTAATTTATAATACAACACTGCCTGCTCCTTGCTGATGACAAGCATACCCATAACATGATGCAGCCACCATAATGCTTGAAAACACGAAGAGTGGTACTCAGTGATGTGTTGTGTTTGCCCCAAATATAATGCTTTGTATTGAGGACAAAAAGTTCATTTATTTGCCAATGTTTTGCAGTATTACTTTAGTGCCTTATTGCAAACAGGATGCATGCTTTGGAATATTTGTATTACGTACAGACTTCCTTCTTTTCACTCGGTCATTTATGTTAGTATTGTGGAGTACAATGTTGTTGATCCATCCTCAGTTATCGCCGATCACATAAATTAAACTGTTTTAAAGTCACCATTGGCCTCATGGTGAAATCCCTGAGCGGTTAAGGAAGGGTTCCTGTATCTTTGTAGTAACTGGGCATATTTGTACACCATCCAAAGTGTATTTAATAACAGCACCATTCTCAAAAGGGATATTCAACGTCTGCTTTATATATAACCTGTCTTTGTGGTTGAGTCTGTGCTTGAAATTCACAGCTAGACATGACAAATAATTGTATGTGTGGGGGTACATTGACGATGAAGTCATCTAAAAATCATGTTAAATACTATTAATTGCACACAGAGTGAGTACATGCAACTTATGTGACTTGTTAAGCACATTTTCAATGATTTAGGCTTGCCAATACAAAATAGTTGTTGACTCAAGACATTTCAGCTGTTCATTTTTTGATTTCTAAACATTCCTAAAAACCTAATTCCACGTTGACATTATGGGGTAGTGTGTGTAGATCAGTGACACAAAATCTCGATTGAATCCATTTAAAATTCTGTAAGTAACACAACAAAATGTGGAAAAAGTCAAGGGGTGTGAATACTTTCTGAAGGTACTGTAGGTAGCAGCTAGTGGCTAGTACTACTAGCAAAGACACTGATAACTAACCCTCTTTGTCTGTGCTACTAACTAGTCGCTAGCTAATAACTTCTAATTCTAAATGTAATTTCACCACCCATGCGGTTGGTGGTGGTAATGCACCATCCTCTCTTGCACCATTTGACACCCTGTCTCATCTTGTATGTCTCACAGCTTCTGTGGCGTGAGAAAGCATCTGCTGGAACCAGACCCTATTGGTGGCAGCTGGGGCTATGTAGCGCAATGAGAACCAAAATAAACTAGGGCTGGGTCAATGGCACCATATTCCTTATGTAGTGCACTACTTTTGATAAGGGCCCATAGGGACACAACCTAAGGGTAAGCTAACCTTGACCCACTGACAAAATAGGCCAGAGTTCATGAGAGGCTCAGCTCTCCAGAGATAGCCTAAACTACGTACAAGCATTGTTCTAGAGCCACTCCTTACCAGGACAGACCAATGTTATTTTCCTGTCCAATACTATACCCTCACAGTATACACCGTGTGTGGCTGTTTCAGGGCGCACTAATCCTCATATGTACACCAAGACACGGCGTGCACATTCATTGACACATCAGAGATGGGGTAAATTCCAATTCCAACCATTTCAAACGCATTGAAATTCAATTCAGATAATTGTAAAAATCACCCTCGCTTTTGATTTTAGTTGATGAACTGACCAGAGCCGATGTGAAACACATGCTCTTCATATGAGCCGAGCACAGTATTCTCTGCTATAAGCCTGACAGACTGTGTGCACTGTGGAAAATAGGCTAACTGTTGCATAATGGTGCCTTTCCTGGCTGAAAACATTTTAATATCAAAATGACTGTCACTGCACTAGCTTAGGATTCAAAAACAGCCAAGTCAGGAAAACTGGGTTGTGTTTGAATTCGATGACCAGACAAACACACAAGAACAAAGACATGCACGTGTTCATACATGTGTTTATCGCAATTCAACGGCTCAGACACAAGACGTATGTGGCAGGGTCTACAGGAAATCACGGAGTACAAAAAGAAAATCAGCCACGTCATGGACACCGACGTCACGCAAACTAAACACCTTCTTTGCCCGCTTTGAGGACAATACAGTGCCACCGTCGCGGCCTGCTAACAAGGACTGCACCCCTCCCCTTCTCTGTGGCCAACGTGAGTAAAATATTTAAACGTGTTAACCCTCAAGGCTGCTGGCCTAGACAGCATCCCAAGCTCCATCCGCAGACCAGCTGGCTGGTGTGTTTATGGACATATTCAATCGCTCCCTATCCCAGTCTGCTGTCCCGACATGCTTCAAGATGGCCACCATTGTTCCTGTACCCAAGAAGGCAAAAATAACTGAACTAAATGACTACCGCCCCGTAGCACTCACTTCTGTCATCAACAAGTGCTTTGAAAGACTATTCAAGGATCATATCACCTCCACCTCACCGGCCACCCTAGACCCACTTCAGTTTGCATACCGCCCCAACAGGTCGACAATGCGGGCCGCCCCCAGGTGGTGAAGGCCATCAGGCTGTTAAACAGCAATCACTAACTCAGAGAGGCTGCTACCTACATTAAGACCCAATCACTGGCCACTTTAATGGGGGCGGCAGGTAGCCTAGTGGTTAGAACGTTGGACTAGTAACCGAAAGGTTGCAAGATCGAATCCGCGAGCTGACAAGGTAAAAATCTGTCGTTCTGCCCCTGAACAAGGCAAATTTGTTCTTAACTCACTTGCCAAGTTAAATAAAGGTAAAATTAAATAATAAATGGATCACTATCCACTTTAAATAATGTTTACATATCTTACATTACTCATAAGTATATACTGTATTGCATACCATCTATTGAACCTTGCCTATGCCGCTCGGCCATATATTTATATGTACATATTCTCATTCACCCCTTTACATTTGTTGTTGGGGAATTGTCAGATTACTGCACTGTCGGAACTAGAAGCACAAGCATTAACATCTGCTAACCATGTGTACGTGACCAATACAATTTGATTTGACATGCTGAGTGAAGAATAAGTTCTCCTTTGAGTCTGAAAATAACTCTTTAATTGAAACAATCTGACAATTGTAATTTGGTTAGCATCCTGAAATTTAGCTGACTGGAGAGAGGGAAAAGACTACTAGCAGTACACACTGAACCACTGAAATACACTGAGTATACCAAACACTAGGAACACCTAAAATTGAGTTGCACCCCCCTTTGCCCTCAGAACAGCCTCAATTCGTCAAGCATGAAGGTTCCACTGGGATGCTGGCCCATGTTGACTCCAATGCTTCCAGCAGTTGTGGGAAGTTGGCTGGATGTCCTTTCGGTGGTGTACCATTCTTTATACACACGGAATACTGTTGAGCGTGAAAAACCCAGCTGCGCCTGGCACCTAGTACCATAACCCATTCAAAGGCACTGAAATATTTTGTCTTGCCAATTCACTCTCTGAATGGCACACACACAATCCATGTCTCATTTGTCTCAAGGCTTAGCAATCTTTTTTAACATGTCAATAAGGGATCATAGATTTCACCTGGATTCACCTGGTCAGTCTATGTCATGGAAAGAGCAGGTGTTCTTAATGTTTTGTATACTCAGTGTATATCTACAATTACAATGCAAATTCAAACTGCATTTCAGTGCATCAACTCATACCAGGGTTTCCGTTAGCTGGTAATTTCTGGCTTTTGGCCGATAAAATAAATTAAGATCCGATAAATAAAATTGTAGCTGGCCAAATTGTCCAAGGCTACCTATCATACACCCAGATTTTGCGCTTCAGTACCATTCTCTCACTCCTTGTGCGCTGTTGTACGTGCATGCGCCGGCTGCTAAGGCAAGAGAGAGAGAGCGAGTGGAGCCTTGGCTACTGTTGATTGCGAAAATGGAGGCCTTTTTAATTGAAGTAAAACAAAAGTTAGAAAGTATGCCTATAGTGAAAATCCTAAAAAGGGGTTGTCCTTTGTATGGACAATTCTTACTACTGTAATGGATTAAGATGAGAAGAACATTGGCGCGGCCAAATGCAGGCTACTGTTAAACTCGCTATTCAGGTAGGATGCAATTTTGGAACTTTCAGTTACAAATTTTTTCGCATTTAGAAACATTTGTTTTTATCATTATTCTTATTATTGTATGTCATTGTTAGCCTATATATTAATCTAAACCAGTTCTTTAAATATGCAAAACCTGGTGTGATTAATTCTGTTGAGTCATTTTCATTGGCTAAATTAAGTTTGATCTTTGTGTGCTCCGTATTTAGTTTAAGTTAAATAAATGTCCTCATCCTATCGCTGTCATGTGTTAGATACGGTAGAAACTAGCCTTGATTGGTAATTGCTGCAATATAACTTAATCAACATTTTTGGGAATATTTAAACCAGTTCACAAGTGTTTTGTTTCATTCTGTTGAGCCATTTTCTTTGGCCAAATTAAGTTCCAACTGTAATGTTGTGTCTGCCGCAATATATAATATCATGTTTGCATTTCCCCAATGGCTCGACTTACTTTTGATATTACCCAAAAGTTCAGAAATGTTTGTGAAGGTTTGGTGTGGTATGGCTATAAGCCTATTACTCTGCAGGCCTATGATATAAAGGCTGTGCGCACTGGCGTTCCAACTGAATCCGACATTTGAACTTGAGGTGAGGAAGAACGTTTTAGGCCTACCAGAGCTCTTCCTATAATCCACAAAAAAATAATGCTTAGCTTTACAAAAAAATATTAGCATCGAAAATGAACTATTTAGCCTCCCGTACGCCTATCTCTCTATAGCAGACACAGTAGCCTATCATACAAAGAAATGTATGTTGGTGTCGTAGCATGCCACAGGCATATTTCTATTACGCTCTCCCTGGGGCTAGCCCTAAGCTTCTCTTACTTTATATACACTTGTTAAAATATTAATATCATACAGTGGGCTCCTAAGCCTATAGGCCTATACTGTATGCATGCAATGTCCTGATGCTTTTAGTGCTCAAATCCCTGACAGCTGAACCATGCGGTGCACAATTTATGTTTTAGGAAATTAAAAACCAACAAAACATTAGGCTATAAAGTTTTTCATACGCTACACATCGATACACAAGGAAAGGTGTTTTTGTCATTTGTTACAGGCTGTTTCTAAGGACACGTAAATGTGTCTCATTTGTCCATAGTCCCTCGTTTATTGATTGCGAACGCCCTAATGGATTACGCACCCACGCAGGGGCGGCAGGGTAGCCTAGTGGTTAGAGCGTTGGACTAGTAACCAGAAGGTTGCAAGTTCAAACCCCCGAGCTGACAAGGTACAAGTCTGTTGTTCTGCCCCCGAACAGGCAGTGAACCCACTGTTCCTAGGCCGTCATTGAAAATAAGATTTGTTCTTAACTGACTTGCCTAGTTAAATAATAAAAAATAAAAAAATATGGATGACCGGGAAATATCTCAAATGTCCGATAAAATAAAATCTTCCAGGTCACTTGTCCGGCACCAGATTTTGACTGACTGACACACACTACAATCTACACTGTATCCTACAAGCCAGCTGAAAAATGATACAAAGTGTTCTTGCTGTTGCACAAACAAGCAGTGTTTCCTTCAGCGGTTCTTAGGCAGTCAAAGTGCAGTCAGAAGTGAAGACGGTTCAGGCTGGCAGAAGTAGCCAGGACTGAGGAGTGACTGAGGAGTGACTCAGACTTAACCTAGACTTACACCTACCACAGGTTTGCGAGGCTTGGAGTGGGCCACCAGGCTAACCAGGATATCCTCCTCATAGATCTGGTTGATGACATGGGCATCATACGCCACTGTGATCGAGATCTCTTCCATCATCTTGACACAGGATAGTAGTCAGCTCCACAGGTGGGGGAAAGAAGGCGAGGGGTGGAGGAGAGCAGTAGAGGCAACAGGTCAGTCAAAGAGCTTGAGGAGTGACTGGCCTCTTTCACTGTCCCTCAGGGTACAAGCCACACCCCTAAAGGAGGGCGGCATGGAGTGAGGTAGGAGAGAGTAAGGGAGGATCCCTGCATAACAACACACACGTCAGTCTCTCGGTTTTTCTCGCTTGGTGTCCTCAAGCGTGTTAAGAGGATGCTAGTGTGTCTTTCGTTCACCCCCCTTCCTCAGAACCGCCAGGCTGCTATTTCTCTTCCTTCTTTCTTCCTTTCCTCCATTTGTTTGTCCTGCGATCCGCTCCTCTCAGGTTGCGCTCAGGGTATTATTTTCACCTCCCTTCGGTCTTGGTAAGATATTCTGGTTTAGTCGCACTCCTACTCAACTACACACACACACTTAAACTCTATGTTTTAGCGAATGTGTCTGAGAAAGTGTTGGAACTGTCCCGACCGACCACAATGATTCAACGTGTTAAGTGCCACTGCAGTCTGCACACATCACACAGAGTTTGTTTCCTCCAAAAAAACATAAAACGAAATTATGAAGAAAAAAAATAAGAAGAATAGCTCATTTGGTGGCTATAATTTTTTTTTAAACTTCCAAAGTTGAGGCTACATTGCCTGCAGCAATGCCTGCTCCTCAGGACCCAACTGTTCACTTCAGATCCTCCTGGGGCTTTGCCTAGCTAACTTTCAGGAGATCTCCCTGGTGTGGAAAGGCACTGTCCACGTTCTCCTCCTTCCTTCTCTCAAGGGAGTAGCATTCTGAGTAACCGCTCCTTCTCTTCCCCTCTCTCTTGTCACTTCTTCCACTGGTGAAACAGCTGAACCTGAAACTTTCTCCCAGAGGAATTTTGAAAGCAGGCAGAAGAAATGTAATAACCGCAACTAGATTAATCAATCAAATCAAGCGCCTTCAGTGGGTATCCCGAGTTGGTTTTGAATGGACTTCTAATGCTAGGCCTTTCAAGACCTTTTTATGTCTTCTTTTTTTGTCCTGGAACTGTCTTGAAGTTTCCTCAACGTTGTCCTTGGGAGTGTTTAGGGCTGTGAAATTCAAATTCCACCCCATAATCCTGTGGGGTTGGTACTTGTAGAATGCTTCACTCCCCAACTAGCAGGTGATCAACTTGACTCCTAAGCTGCTTAGCAGTAGATCCGCTTTAGACATCAACAAAAAAATGAAAGGACAAAGTAAAGTGAACAGGCAAGCTAGCTTTCCTTTTTTTGGACATATTAATGAGGTGTGTCAGCTGATTCAACGCAGAGCTTGATGAAGTGCAGTTCCATTAACAGGGTATGACGGTTGTGGTCGCCGGGAGACACTGTGCTTCTAATGACACCAAATTCTGTAATGAAATTATCTCTCTCTCACACTCACTCCATGAGCTTGTCTCCTGAGAGCAGTGAACGCACACGCGGGCACAGGACAGACACACACACACACCTTCCCCAGAATCTTTTTTCGTTCCACAAAAATATGAAATAGGTTTGGAAAAAAACATGTTCAAAAAGGACAAGATGCAAAAATAGAGTGGATCATTCTGGAGCCTCTTCTCTGTCAAAACACCTCAGGCACAATGTCACTTCAGAGGAAAATGAAGGGAGGAATTGAAATCCCAGGATGAGAGGGCTACTGCTGTGGCTCGTTTCTCTCTCTCTCTCTCTCTCTCTCTCTCTCACACACACACTCAGTAAGTTAATTATCTCTTGCTGGATGAGTTTTGATCAGGCAATTCATTCATGCCCCAGAGTCTTGGAAAGTCCCCTGTATTCCGAAGCAGATTCCAGATCAGTCCTAACAGCCAGTCAATCAGAGGGTCCTATTACACGTTTTAGCTCCCAAGAGACTTGACGGCCCACCGCAATCACAGTCGAGAATGTCTTTGAGCAGCTAGTCGATTTGATATCTTCCTCTGTGGTTCAAATGGCAGAAGCTAAACCAAAACAAAACAGCCTTGCAAGCTCAGAGTGTAGGCTGGCTTCACGTCGTGTCTTCAGTCTTGCAGTGTGTGTGTGTGTGTGTGTGTGTGTGTGTGTGAGGGAAGACAGAGTCACAGAACACAGGAGTAGGCCGAGCCAGGTAAAGTCTCTCGTTGCACAGTTCATCCAGAATCAAACACTGATGCTGGTCGAAAAAGAGCAGAGACAGACTGTCTGGCCCGAATCAAAACTAAAGAGATTAAGGAGTTGTCCTCCATTTCCTTCTCCTACTCCTGCTGACTCACCTGTCCAGCTCACCTTGTGCATGTCTGTCATTTTAAGGCCCGCCTTCTTGCTCTAGCTCTCTCCCAGACTCTCTCTCATGGTCCTAGAGCCTGCCTGTCTCAAACCATCCTCTGGACTCGCATGACGGTGTCGGAGAACGGGCTCATAGTAATGGCTGGAACGGAAATAAATGGAACGGTAATTGAACTCATCAAAATACGTGGTTTCCATGCGTTTGATACCATTCACTCCATTCCAGCCACCGTTTAGAGTCGTCCTCCTCTCAGCAGCCTCCTGCGGTACGTGTGTTTTACATGATGTCTACTATGTGAGAAGGTGACGTAATATGACTCAAACATTTGAGTTGAAAGCAGAACATTTGGCAGATCACTTTCTTCCTGGATCTTTCAGAGATAAGCTTGTGCAACAAAATAATTGCATAATAGCGCATGCAGAGTGTCTACACTCAGGATATCCTGTGGTTAGAAATACACAGGAGAGAGGGGGGTGGGAGAGAGGATATATATACAGGATGGGTGGAGATGGAGAGAATTGGCTCTTCCATTTGGATCTTCTTCCTTCCTGTGAGAGTATACATGCCCTTGCCTTCTGGTTTGCCACCTATACACAGTTGCGAAGCGAGCACACACACTAACGGGAGCTGCTGCGTAAATCAAAAATCACATTTTATTTGTCACATGCGCCGAATACAACGGGTGTAGACCTTACCGTGAAATGCTTACATACGAGCCCTTAGGCAACCATGTAGAGCTTGAAAAAGTAAGAAACATTTGCCAAATAAACTCATGGAAAAATAGTAACACAAAATAACAATAACGAGGCTATATACAGGTGGTACACCGGTACTGGTAGGGATAGAGTGACTCTGCATAGATAATAAACAGAGTAGCAGCAGTGCATGTGAAGAGTGTGAAGGAATGTGAATGTAAATATGTGTGGCGTCAATATGCATGCGTGTTTTGTGTGTGTGGTTGTCTTGAGCCTGTCATCTCTGTGTGCAGGCAGGTAGCCTTGGGCCACTGGGGCCTCCTCCTCCCCAAATACCACAGACCTCGTTATATTCTCCATGTGGGAGGATGTAGGTACAGTTTACATTTAAAACCACACACAGACAGACAGACAGATGTGGTGTGCCCCGTGATATAGAAGATATTGAGATACCAATAAAGGAAAAAAAGTTCACAAGGAACCGTCATCTGTTCGGCTCTGATAGCAAACCTGGCTGAGTAGTCAGACTGGCCTAGTCAACTAGGCTGAACAATTCCACATCTATGGAAATAAAAAACGGATTTCGCCCAGTCGGACACATAAGCTTCTGAGCAGAGCTCAATTTTGGACCAGTGGTTGGTGCAGTGTGTGCATTGCAGGGGAACGGAAAACCGAATAAATTGTTCCTACCTTGATGCTACAGGCCTGTTCCATGAGCCTGCGAGCGTTCTCCGCAGCCCGGTAGCGCTTCGGCAGCTGGACCCTGAAGAACTTCAGTGCTCCCTCGAAATCAGCCTGGAGCAAGTCTTCCTTAGACGTCTGTGGGGAAAAGACAAGAAGAGAAGCTCAGCCAATAGAACAGGGTATATATAGTATCCATTACTTTAAATCTGCTTGGTGTTTGGCCCAAACTTTGCACGCGTCTATTATAGAGGGTATTGAAAAGGTTTTTATTTTTTAGTTAACTAGGCAAGTCAGTCAAGAACAAATTCTTTATTTACAATGACGGCCTACCCCGACCAAACCCTAACCCGGTCGACGCTGGGCCAATTGTGCGCCGCCCTATGGGACTCCCAATCACGGCCGCTTGTGATACAACCTGGAATCGAACCAGGGTCTGTAGTGACGCCTCTAGCACTGAAATGCAGTGCCTTAGACCGCTGCGCCACTCGGGAGCCTTGAAGAAGGAATAAGACATTACGGTATAGTATGATGTTGCAGCATTTTTTGTTTTGCACCCAGAACAAGCGCTAAGTAAATCTCAACCAGAGCGCTCATATTAGCAAGACTGTTACAGAAAGCTTGGAAGTCGCATTTTTAGCTCCCTTGACACCAGAAGGTCTGAAAGCATGACACTGTAATGTCAAACTCTGTAATAGTAGTATTTTGCAATAATACTACTTCGATACAACATATCTGTTAGTGTCACATGCCAACAGAGTTAGAACAGGTTGACTACGATGGCAATAACTAATAGCGCCCCCCGTTGGCATTCCGATGCATTGTCATAATGATCATCCAAAATTAGACTCACACAGCCCAAGCTATTCAACAATATACGCAATCCAACAATATAAATACATTGCGAAAGCATTTTGAAACATAACTGCACTGAGAAGAAGGTTTACGCCTGCAGTAGCCCTCGGCAGGGTAAGATTGTCCACCCACCCACCACCCACCTATCCAGTCTCACTCCCTGCCCCAGTCTCACCGCCAGTAGTCGGGGAACAAAGAGGCGGTGGCCCATCCCCAGGAGCCCCATCACCTTACAGACAGAGTCCGTCTCCCCAGCCTTCTCCTCTGCTGAACCCCCTTCCTCTGCCCCCCAGCTGCCCTTCCGCACCGCTGGCGTCATCACCGAGGGTGAGGGTGGGGTGGTGGGGGAAATGGAGGGAGAGGAGGGCGGAGAGCGAGAGGGGGAGGGAGGATCCCGCTCTGGGGCCAGGGTGGCCAGGTTGAAGGGCGACTCCAGCGTGCAGTCCGAAAGCGTAGACGTAGCCGGGGACAGGTTCGTATCAGGGTCAGTCACCCCGGGCAAAAACTTGAGGTCAGAGTCCAGCAAATATGTTGTTCTTTGGCTGTTTAGCAATGCAAACTTTACAAATGACAGCGGTGACCTTTAGGGGAAAATAACAGGTTGATCGTTCCAGGCAGTGAGACACAGCGACGTGTTGGATGGGAGCTTCTCTCAATAGACTGTCATCCCCAATAATGATAATACAAAACTCTGCAAAAATAGACCATAAACATAATTATTTTCAAAAGGTAGAGAGGTTCCAGCGGGTTTGAGCAGCATAGAGAATCAGTAAGTTTGTTGGGTTCATCGTGTCCATTCAGTAAGCACCACTGTCAGAGAGCAGACACAGCCACTAGGCCTGATAACACTATAGTCCCTGCCTCACAACTGACCAGAGCATCCAGCATAACGTAGATATGGGGTGCTATCACTGTGATATAGCCAAAGAAATATTACACAGGCACAGTTCTGAATAGATACCGATCCTGTTTCACACTGCTTTTTCCCCCAGAAATTCTAAAAATGGGCATGCCGTTGCCTAGCAGCAAAACAGACGGCACGCGGTTAGTCGGTATAAACTGACGACAGGGGATGAGTCTTCCACTTATTATCCTCCACTCTCCTCCTTCAAAGAGAAGAGAATCCCTCTCTCACAACCAAGCCCCTATGCCCAGGACTTCGCATAAACGAGAAAAGACATCAAAGAAAGCGGGGTACTTTTATATCGCCAGTCCTGGGGTAACGGTAAATACATACAGGCCACAGCAGGCAAAGTAGATGGATTGAGTTTGCTTCATCTTTAAAAATCCCTTCCAAATGATGTTGTCCCTTTACACCCGAGCAGTCCTTTCTGATGTAAAACACTTCGGAAGCAGAGGAAGAGACTAAATCTTGTTATGTTTAAATGTGTTTCTATCAGTCACACAGCCTTAGGCAGAAGCTGCTTCCGTCCCGAATGTGACGTCTTGGGAGCCGCGTTTGTGCACAGCTGAATGGTCCTCATAGTGACTCAAGAGTCAGAGAGGAAACAGACATGGTGCTGGAGATCACATTAGATCAGGGAGAGGCAGAGGAGAGGATGGCTCTGGCAGTGAGCTTAAGCAGGACACTGGGCACACAAGCCTGTGTGGGTCTCTCTTCTTCAGGAAATCCTTCACTTCCACAGAGGAGCACTGAAACAGTCCTTGCCCTCTGTTCGCAGAAACAGCAAGGCTTCAAAAACAGGGACTCCTTCACCTAAGAACTCCAGCAGAGTAGACTTTCCTAACAAAACACAGCCAGAGTAGAATACCTTCCGGTCAAAGTAAAGGTTTCCTTCCAGGCCCTTTGCAGAACAGGAGGGTCCATTTGCTGTGTCCAAAGCCTAACAGGAGCGCAGGGGACCCCTGAAGCCACAGGTCGGGTCACGGAGAGGCGAGGCAGGTGGAGAAGCAAACCAGGCTAGTGCTCCCTCCTCCCTCTTCTCTCCTATAGCACTCACCACCTAAAAGGCCTGCAATGCTAACAGCTAATGGCTAACCCTGCTGCTCGTGCTGCTCCAATGCAGAAGTCTGGTCTGGGGCTGGGCGGGCGGACGGCTAAGCATGCGCGAAAAACACGGAGGGAGAGAGACAGGGAGCATGTGACCGAAACACTGAGGCAGAGAGGTGCTAGAAGACGAGGGGGAGTAGAGAGGGAAGGAGGACAGGGGGGGAAGGGGAGTGAGAGAGGGTGTCCGTGGGTTGATGCGTTCTTGGTAGACATCCCTGAAAACAAATGTAACAGGGCCTCCCCCTTTTCAGCACTGCTGTTAATGGCTAACCGCTAACAGATGCTACTGCCGCTGCTGTGCGCTCCAAATGGACTACGGCAGACAGGCAGGGGAGGACAAGTGCACAGAGGGAGGGGGGACAGAGAGAGAGAGAGAGAGAGCGAGAGAGCGAGAGAGAGAGGAAGGGAGGGGGGGAGTCTCATTGGGGAGAATGCTGTCATACCTGACCAATAGAAAAGAGGCAGTGGAACCCCTTTACTCTACCGACGCCCTCAAATATACACTTTTATCGCTATCCTCATGGTATCTCCCTTTTTCATATACAATCTTTCACACACACACACACGTTATTGGCATGAAAGCACTACTCTGTTGTTGCCGGAGGCTTTGTAAAAATCAAACAGACTGTAATAGGGGTATCATCCCAGAGGAGAGACTGTGTAGAGAGTGTATAAGCTCAAACAGAAGGAGCTATGACCATAGCCCTCCCAGTAGCTGCTAGTTCACGTCAGACATGGTTTCTTCCCACAAAGCACTTTCTCTTTCATCTCCCTCTCTCTCTTCTGATGTATTTTCCTCTTTATCACTCTCTCCCTCGCTCTCTTTTATTGCCATCATTAATAGCAAAGACATCCACCTCTCCATCACTCCCTCTCTTAATTTCCCTTTCCACCCGGGGGTGTGATGTAGTGTGAAGAGAAGGATACAGTAGGTTTCTGTGGACCTGACTGTTATCCTCACTGAAACCCATTTCCCCTCTGAGTGATTCAACGGAATCACATGGGAAAGTCACATTCGCAGTGCAATGATGACAAGCTAAAAAAAATAATAGAATTCAAACAAGCCACTCTAGCTTTATTTGCAGGTTTAATTGCAAGGTTTTCATATTGAGACCATTGTACGTTCCAAAATCATTTACATAGTCCATCTTAAAAAAAACGGAACAATGTCCAACCAATTGAGTGTCGTTTTTTGTTGTCAACATAAAGGCAACCTGCATTCGGCAGAAATAGCACAGCATTTGCAGTACTCTGATACACAGGGCCGATCGTTCTTTGCGATGCCCTTGCACTACGGTGTTGAAACAGAGGAGAAACGCAGCACCATGCATCCCGACATGCTCCTTGTTTCTAGAACAACATTATGCAGCATCAACTTGGCCTAAGTCTCAGTGAAATATTGCCAATTGAAATCAATGTGACCTCAAGATGCCGGCATGATACGGATAGCTCGGCAATGCCATTCCTATCCAAACACTCGTGGGGGCATCAAAACAAGTAGAGTGATACCATCATAAACGGATCTGCTAACGATATAGTATTTAGCCGATTTAGCGCATCATTCACTATCCTGATTTGTTGTTTCATTGGGGGGGGGGGGGCGACGACAATATAAATAGTCTGGGGGATTAATTGTGTTGTCGTGCCCACTGTCTTGGTGTGCTTGGACCATAACAGTTTGTTGGTGATGTGGACATCAAGGATATTGAAATTCTCTGCCCCCTTTTCCAGTAGTTCACGATCAGCTCCTTCGTTTTGATCACGTTGAGGGAGAGATTGTTGTCCTGGCACCACACTGCCAGGTCTCTGACCTCCTCACTATAGGCTGTCTCATCTCACTGTTGTGTCGTCAGGAAACGTAATGGTGTTGGAGTCGTGCTTGGCCAAGCAGTCGTGGGTGAACAGGGAGTACGGGAGGGGACTAAGCACGCAACCCTGAGGGCCCTCGTGTTGAGGATCTGCGTGGCAGATGTGTTGTTGCCTACCTTAACCACCTGGGGGCGGCCCATCAGGAAGTCCAGGATCCAGTTTCAGAGGGGGGGGGGGTGTTAAGTGATGAGCTTTGTGGGTGCTATGGAGTTGAACGCTGAGCTGTGGTCAATGAACAGCATTCTCACATAGGTGTTCCTTTTGTCCAGGGGGAAAGGGCAGTGGGGAGTGCGATTGAGATAGTGTCATCGGTGGATCTGTTGGGGCGGTATGCGAATTGGAGTGGATTTAGGGTTTCTGGGCTGATGGTGTTGACATGAGCCATGACCAGCCTTTCAAAGCACGTCATGGCTACCAACGTGAGTGCTACGAGTCGGTAGTCATTTAGGCAGGTTCCCTTCGCTTTCTTGGGCATAGAGACTATGGTGGTCTGCTTGAAACATGTAGGTATTACAGACTTGGTCAAAGTCATCAGACCACTTCCATAATGAGCGAGTCACTGGTACTTCCTGCTTTAGTTTTTGCTTGTAAACAGGAATCAGGAGGATTGAATTATGGTCAGATTTGTCAAATGTAGGGAGAGGGAGATCTTTGTACGTGTCTCTGTGTGTGGAGTAAAGGTGATCTAGTTTCTATGTCTCCTATGGTTGCACATGTGTTATGCTTGTAGAAATGCGGTAAATTGGTTAAACTAGTCACTTCTGGATGAGCATTTATTTGTTTGCTTATGGCCTTATACAGCTTGTTGAGTGTGATCTTAGTACCAGCATCAGTTTTGGTGGTAAATATACGGTTACTAAAAATATAGATGAAAACTCTCTTGGTAGATAGTGCGGTCTACAGCTTATTATGAGGTACTCTACCTCAGGCGAGCAATACCATGACACTTCCTTAATATTAGACATCGTGCAACAGCTGTTATTGACAAATAGACACAAACTTTTCGTCTTCCCAGACGTAGATGTTCTGTCCTGCCGATGCATGGAAAACCCAGCCAACTGTATGTTATCTGTGTCGTCGTTCAGCCACGACTTGGTGAAACATAAGATATTACAGTTTTTAATGTCCTGTTGGTAGGATAGCCTTGAATGGAGATCATCCAGTTTATTTTCCAGTGATTGCAAGTTGGCCAATAGAACGGATGGTAGAGGCAGGTTATACACTTGCCGACAAATTCTCACAAGGCACCCCGATCTCCGCCTGCTGTATTTCTGTCGGGGATTTGGGCCTGGTCTTGGAAGAGCAGTATATCATTTGCGTCGGACTTATTAAAGAAAAAATATCTGTCCAATTCGAGGTGAGTAATCGTTGTTCTGATATCCAGAAGCTCTTTTCGGTCAAAAAAGATGGTAGTAGCAACATTATGTACAAAATAAGTTAAACAATGCAAAAAAAAAAAAAAAATAGCAGTTGGTTAGGAGCCAATAAAACGGCAGCGATCCCCTCTGGCGCAATTGTACTATTTAATAGGTGGAGATATGTGGGATGGGCTGTGAGTAGCTGGGATTAAAAGATAGACAGGACCCAAAACATCATGTACAGTTGAAGTTGGAAGTTTACATACACTTAGGTTGGAGTCATTAAAACTCGTTTTTCAACCACTCCACAAATTTCTTGTTAACAAACTATAGTTTTGGCAAGTTGGTTAGGACATCCACATTGTGCATGACAACTACTTTTTCCAACAATTGTTTACAGACAGATGATTTCACTTATAATTCACTGTATCACAATTCCAGTGAGTCAGAAGTTTATATAGACTAAGTTGGGTGTGCCTTAAAATATCTTGGAAAATTCCAGAAAATGATGTCATGGCTTTAGAAGCTTCTGATAGGCTAATTTACATAATTTGAGTCAATTGGAGGTGTACCTGTCGATGTATTTCAAGGCCTACCTTCAAACTCAGTGCCTCTTGGCTTGACATCATGGGACAATCAAAAGACCTCAGGAAAAAAATTTGTAGACCTCCACAAGTCTGGTTCATCCTTGGGCGCAATTTCCAAATGCTTAAAGGTACCACGTTCATCTGAACAAACAATAGTGCGCAAGTATAAACACCATGGGACCACGCAGCTGTCATACCGCTCAGGAAGGAGATGCATTCTGTCTCCTAGAGATGAACGTTCTTTGCTGTGAAAAGTGCAAATCAATCCGAGAACAGCAAAATACCCTGTGAAGATGCTGGAGGAAACAGGTACAAAAGTATCGATATCCACAGTAAAACTAATCCTATATCGACATAACCTGAAAGGCTGCTCAGCAGGGAAGAAGCCACTGCTCCAAAACCGCCACAAAAAAAGCAAGAATACAGTTTGCAACTGCACATGGGGACAAAGATCGTATTTTTGGAGAAATGTCCTCTGGTCTGATGAAACAAAAATAGAACTGTTTGGCCATAATGACCACCGTTATGTTTGGAGGAAAAGGGGGAGGCTTGCAAACCGAAGAACACCATCCCAACCGTGAAGCATGAGGGTGGAAGCATCATGTTGTGGGGGTGCTTTGCTGCAAGAGGGACTGGTGCACTTCACAAAATAGATGACATCATGAGGAAGGAAAATTGTGGATTTATTGAAGCAACATCTCAAGACATCAGTCAGGAAGTTAAAGCTTGGTCACAAATGGGTCTTCCAAATGGACAATGACCCCAAGCATACTTCCAAAGTTGTGGCAAAATGGCTTAAGGACAACAAAGTCAAGGTATTGGAGCGGCCATCACAAAGCCCTGACCTCAAGCCTATAGAAAATTTGGGGCAGAACTGAAAAAGCGTGTACGAGCAAGGAGGCCTACAAATCTGACTCAGTTACACCAGCTCTGTCAGGAGGAATGGGCCAAAATTCACCCAAATTACTGTGGGAAGCTTGTGGAAGGCTACCAGAAATGTTTGACCCAAGTTAAACAATTTAAAGGCAATACTATCAAATACTAACGGAGTGTATGTAAACGTCTGACCCACTGGGAATGTGATGAAAGAAATAAAAGCTGAAATAAATCACTCTCCACTATTATTCTGACATTTCACATTCTTAAAATAAAGTAGTGATCCTAACTGACCTAAGACAGGGAATTTTTACTAGGATTAAATGTCAGGAATTGTGAAAAACTGTGTTTAAATGTATTTGGCAGACTTCAACTGTATATCGTATATGTCTGAGTACCTTTTAATGTGCAATGTGTATATCAAACAACATTTCTGTCACGTAATACTGTGTATAAAAGTACCATGTTTGTGAAATATATGAATAATGTACAGTGCATTCAAGAAATATTCAGACCACTTGACTTTTTCCACATTTCACAGCCTTATTCTAAAATGTATTGAATTGTTTGTTTTTCTCAATCTACACACAATACCCCATAAAGACAAAGCAAAAACCGTTTTTTAAAAACAATTTAAAAATAAAACTGAAATATCACATTTACATAAGTATTGAGAAACTTGTTTTTTGCTCCGACATGCACTGTCAAATGTGGGACCTTATGTAGACAGGTGTGTGCATTTTCCAATCATGTCCAATCAATTGAATTTACCACAGGTGGCCTCAAATCAAGTTGTGGAAACATCAAGGATAATCAAGGGATTTCTTAAAACCTGTTTTTGCTTTGTCATTATGGGGTATTGTGTGTAGATTGATGAGGAAAATATTTTATTTTGTCAATTTTAGAATAAGGCAAAAAATAGTGGAAAAAGTCCAGGGGTCTGAATATTTTCTCGAATGCATTGTCTACGTTGTCATCTCCCCCCTGCAGTACAGTCTATGGACTGCAGAGGGAGACATATGCAAACTATTCCACTTTCTCACACCACATTCCTCCATATTCTAGCCAATTACATCATATACTGACTGACATAGCATTTACTCTGTACTCAACATTGCAGATAAGTGTTTCAGTGAAAAGGCATAGCAGTCACTCCTTCCATGCAATAAGAGAGTGGTTGTGGATCCGTATCTGGAGTGTAAAATTTACAATGACGGCCTAGGAACAGTGGGTTAACTGCCTTGTTCTGGGGCAGAACGACAGATTTTTACCTTGTCAGCTCAGGGATTCGATCTAGAAACCTTGCTGGCCCAACGCTCTAACCACTAGGCTACCTGCTGCCCCATATGAACCTTAGCACCGTGTCAATCTTGGAGGTCAAAATCTTCTCCGAGTGCTGAGGTAGGATCAGGCCTTTTTTCGACACTGTTGTTAACTAACCTCCAAACGAGCTTCAATGTCATACAACTGTCCTTCCGTGGCCTCCAACTGCTCCAAGCGTTCGCTGCCTGCACCCGCCCGCCAAACTAGCATCACTACTCTGGACTGTTCTGACCTAGAATATGTGGACAACTACAAATTCCTAGGTGTCTGGCTAGACTGTAAACTCTCCTTCCAGACTCATATCAAACATCTCCAATCCAAAATCTAATCTAGAATCGGCTTTCTATTTCGCAACAAAGCCTCCTTCACTCATGTATTTGTCACATGCATGGTAAACAGGTGTAGATTCAGTTTTGAAATGCTTACGTACAGGCCCTTCCCAACAATGCAGAGAGAAAAATAGAGGAATAATAACAAGGAATAAATACACAATGAGTAACGATAACGTGGCTATATACAGGGGGTACCAGTACCGTGTAAAAGTGCAGGGGTACAAGAGGTAGACATGTACATATAGGTAGGGATAGAGTGACTAGGCAACAGGATAGATAATAAACAGTAGCAGCATTGTATTACATCATTTGACCGCATTGATTATGACCTGACCTGTGTCCCATAACGTACCTACATTCCATACAGAACAAGGCTAATAATGACTAAGCATCTCACACACACACACACACACACACAGGTCCAGTGCCAATTGAAAGCTACTTGCCCGAATGAAAATAATAATGGCCTTTGAAAGCAGATGATGCATGCATCATTTAAATGTTATCTTTAATTTGCGGGCTGAGCAAGTAGCCTATAATGACCTTCCCTCCATATACAAATAATTACATTTTAATTTGCCAATATCATTATTGATTGTTTGGAGGGGAGAAGAACCTTTGCGCAATCTCAAAAAGGGTATTTTTGTTAGCGATTTTGAACAGCCAGTTGTAGGGCCATATCAAATGCTTAAGGCCACAGCAATGCTTAAACCAAATCAAGGAGTCCACTTTTGAGGTCTGGGAACAATAAACATTTTAAAAAATGGAGGGTGTTGTTGACCTTTAATTTAATTGTGCACCTAGCAAGAGACCGTTGTTTGGCTAGCAGTGTTTTTGTACTGTACAATGTAGGCTACATGTGATGGCAAAACTAATGCCCCACAATTGATAAAAATCATCTTGATTTCATTCTGCCAGGTATGCCTACCTTTGCAGTCAACCTTTAATTGTGAAGTTTTTTTGGGAAAGCCTTGAGCACTTCCTACAGGACTGCCGCGCAGAAGTAATGCTATGTTCCACATAGACGCCAGAGATTGAACTTCAGAGTTCGCCCCATTAGTTTGCACCATATAGATCAACGTTTTTTACTGTGACCGAATCAAGACTATATTAACCCCTTTTCAATGCAACACAACACAAGATTGAGTCTGTAATTTTGTTGTAGGCAGAGCCAGACCGCAATGGAGTAGAATTCTATTGGCGGTGGTAGCCCACGAGCGGTCTTTCAATCAGATCAGAGCGCAGAGCAACGCGTGTGCACATTTGTTGATATTCTTTGCTAGTTAGCGAGTTATTAGCCCAGTTCTAGATAAGTACAGGTCAGACATGGAGAGTTACTGCTTCATACAAGAGCACAAAACGTGTAGGCTACATTTCAAGCTTTCTTTTAAAATCCAGTCAGGTAAAAAGCGTATGTCTTAATTAAAGGGGCAGTGTTGAATATTGAAACAGGCTTGAATATGCACATAAGCCAATTGGCAGAGAGGTAACATTGTCTACTTCTCTGTATGCAATGTAGGCCTGCATGGAACACCACATATAGGCTACTATAGGCTATTTCATAGAAATCAAAAGCTATTTTTCCATGTGAAAATGTTATTGGATTTGCTCCATTGGTTTTGTTGGCAGGCCTACTTTATGCTCAAATAGCCTATTGGCTACTGTTTAAAACTGTAAGGGTACAGCCTCGCTATTCAACGTAAACACGTGCCGGAAGTTGCACAAAATTCTCACAACGTTCAAGTTTCCGCTCACAAGACGTAAACTTTGCTCAGTGCAAATTACTGGGAACATTGGTCGCAAATGCCAGTGTTTTGGTCGCAGTTTTGAGCCCTGACTCAAAACACAGACTCCTTAGACTTTGTGAATACAAGCCCAGGTCTAGGTCTCGGAATTGTGTGTGCTTCGTACAATACCATTACAGGATTTGTCTGTCATTTAAAAAAAATGTTTTAAAATCGAAGGAATTGACTGGAACCCCAGTAAATGAACCAAAGTAAAGGAAGTCAATCACACCTTGAGAAGAGCCAGCGCCACGTTGAAGATGATGTTCAGGCCCTGGGGAAGGGAAGAAGATGATTATATTGTTGATGGTCACAGAACATATTCTCTACACACACAGAGAGAGAGAGAGAAAGAGCTCGGGCCGTCACCCAAACACATCTGTCACACACCGGTGTAAGAAAAGGCATGGATCAAGGGTCATCTCATCAACTGTCTTCATATCAACGGCTTTACCCTTTAAAACGTCATGCCAATAAACCAGCAAATGTTAAGGTTTTCTCGTCATAGACTTAATAAAGGTTCAAATGATCTTCAACATCAAAGACTCCTTCTAATAAAGAGTTATGAAACTGCCGCGCAGCTTTCGTGTTAAGAGCTTCGGCGGGGGAAAAACACACTGAAAAACAGTGACGTAATGATACTTGTGCCAGTGGAATGCATGTGTGTTGCTATCAACCCATCTCTCTGACGTCGTACATTAAATCCGTGACATTATATAGTCTGTATGTCTACACGCTAGACTGCCCTCTGGCGATAAAGAGGAAATGTTATGGTAACATTACACTTATGTTCATGGAAACTCTTGAAGTGAAACAAGACAGTCCCTCTCACAGACAGGTGGGGCTGCATCATGGCCACAGAGTGACAAGCAGATGGACAAATTAATGAATGACACACACAGAGACAGAGGGAGAGGGGGAGAGAGAGAAATTGTAAGAAGGAGTAAGGGACAAGAGTCACAGACTAACAGATAGAGAAAGACAGAAGGAGAAAGCAAGAGTGTGACAGAGTGAGAAAGAGGGAGAGAGCTGGCGAAAAAGAGGAGTGAGGCAGAGCTAGCGAAACAGAAAGAGAGAGGGAGGGTGAGAGAGGATGAGAGCGAGTGGATGCTGAAGTCAGCTCCGCATGGGAACACCTGTCTCCATTGCTCCGACACCCCGTTCACATGGCAACACTGGGCTAAAAATATCTCCCCTGCTCTATAAATAACTGAGGAAAGGGCCTCTCTTTCTCCCTCTCTTCCCCTCCCCTTCCATCTCTCACTTTCTTTCTCAAAAGGCTCTAGGTGGCGCTGGGGTGTCAGGGAGTCAGAGAGAGAGAGATAGAGGGAGGGAGTGTGGTTTGTGGACTGAGTGAGTGTGTGTGTGTGTGGAGTGAGTGTGTGAGTGTGTGTGAGAATACAGTCTCACATGCAGCGTGCCAAACTGAGCTGGAGTCAAACTGAGTCAGCAAGTGTGAGAGGTTTTAACATAGAGGAGAAACACACAGTCAGGCGCACTTGCACACACACCTCACACACAAACAAACAACTAGCACCACACACAGGCACAGATACATAGAGAGCGAGAGAGAGAGAGGTGTGGACAAATGAAAGGGAAGACAACACAGGAGCACACAATCAAAGGAGAGAGAGAGAGAGAGAGCGAGGGAAAGAGGAGTGAAAAGTAACAATGACAACAAAGAAATCAGATCGAGGCAGGGGTAAAGCCAAAAACAATAAGAAAGGGACACCACTTTAGAGAAAAACATATAGAAATAAAGAGACAAGAGATATGGAGATGGAGAGAGAGAAATATTAGAGGGAGGCAGAGAGGAGAGAGAAGCAGATACTCATCACACGGCTCAATGGCTGAGAAACGCCAAGGAAACTATTAATTGTTCTGCCCGGGGGCCGAGAGAGGGTGGGAGAGAAGGAAGAAAGGAGAGAGGAGAACAGGAAAAAGAGAGAATCACAGAGAGAGAGAGCGAGGGTGATGAAAAAGGGAGGAGGAGAAGTGAGACAATCACAGAGAAAGAGAGAAAGGTCACAGCGTCCCTTCTCTACTGTGGTACCAGGCCTACAGAAGGGCTGAGAAGAGAAGCAGGCAGAGAGTATACTACTATCTTGAAGAGCCTCTGGAGATTTTGATAGGGTTTATCGTGCTAGAATGGTGTTCTCACTTCTCATTGTTGCTCCAGAGGAGACATTGGCTTTAAGGAGGTACAAAAAGGCGGGTGAATAGTGAAGAGTTGTTTAGAGTTGTTCAAAGCCCAGGGTGGTCGATGGAAGGGGGAGAATAAGGGTAAGTTCAGTGCTTACCAACAGCAGCTTGGGTTAGGGTGAGGCCCAGTGTTGGGGTTAACAGTAGGGTTAAGGTAAGAGCCAGTGTTGAAGTCAGGACTAGGAGTAGGACCAGTATTGAGTAAGTGTTGGCGTTAGGAGTAGTGCTAAAATGACCTTCAGTGGTGGGTCAACGTTGTCAAACTTCTTACCTCACACAGTAGCAGGTCGGTGATGTGGAAGACCATGCAGAGGGGGAACTTGGCGGTGAAGAGTGTGAGGAACCACTGAGACGCATACATGTGGGCCTCCAGGCTCAGCTCCTGGAAGTGTGACCACAGGTCTGGGAGCTGCTCCTAGAGATAGGACAAGGGGAGAGTTCATTGCACAGTACCGAGTGTACAAAACATTAAGCGCATGACAGACTGACCAGGTGAATGATACGATCCCTTATCGATGTCACTTGCTGAATCAGTGTAGATGAAGGGGAGGAGACGGGTTAAAGGATTTCTTTTAAAGCCTTGAGACAATTGAGACATGGATTGTGTATATGTGCCATTCAGAGGGTGAATGGGCAAGACAAAAAGATTTAAGCGCTTTTGAACGGGGTATGATAGTAGGTGCCAGGCACATCGGTTTGTGTCAAGAACTGCAACGCTACTGGGTTTTTCACGCTCATCAGTTTCCCGTGTATATCTAGAATGGTCCACCACCCAAAGGACATCCAGTCAATTTGAAACAAAAAAAACTGTTGGAAGCATTGTGGTCAACATGGGCCAGCATCCCTGTGGAACGCTTTCGACACCTTGTAGAGTAAATGTCCCGACAAATTGAGGCTGTTCTGAGGGCAAAAGGGTAAGTAAGAGTATATCACATATAGAGAGGAAAAAGTACTATATGTCAGTCAATCAATCAATGAGAGAGAAGACAGAAGAGCGCGAGAGAGAGAGAGAGAAGACAGAAGAGCGCGAGAGAGAGAGAAGACAGAAGAGAGCGAGGGAGAGAGAGAGCGAGAGAGATAAAGTTGGTCTTAAATGCCATGCCGAGCGTAGCTACGTCTGACTTTGGGATCAGATTTTAAACCTGATTTGATGCTTCATTATGATGGTTCCTAGGCAGCGCCAGTTACTAGGCTGTTACAGTCCTCATGGCAGTTCTAAACTTTGCGAGGCATGTCACTTCTCCCACCACGTCGCAAAGTCCACGGTCCATCACTATGCATGCACGTTTTCTAAAGCACAACTAGATAGATCCATAAAGAATGACCTGGATGGACCCGTAAAGAATGACCTGGATGGATCCGTAAAGAATGACCTGGAAGGACCCGTAAAGAATGACCTGGATGGACCCGTAAAGAATGAACTGGATGGACCCATAAAGAATGAACTGGATGGACCCATAAAAAAATGAACTGGATGGACCTATAAAGAATGAACTGGATGGACCCATAAAGAATGAACTGGATGGACCCATAAAGAATGACCTGGATGGACCCAAAAATAATTAACTGGATGGACCTATAAAGAATTACTGTGGGAATAAATACTGCTGAAGGACAAAAACATTGCAATAATAGGCTAACACATTTTAAGACATGTTTTCAAATGGTTGCTTAACGGAACTCCCAAAGTCCTCCAACCATACATTCTAAGCAATAATAGCCATGTGTGGTCAACGAGATGATAATTTCAGCACCGTTTGGATTGGGACAGCATGGGGACTTGTCTTGATAAATCAATGTCAGATTTTTGTGTTCACTGAATCTCCATTTAGATATTTGGTTACAATTAGACAGGGAAAATGTTAGCTAGCTAAGTTGAGGTGCGTATTCATCATCATTAGTCTAGTTTGTTAATCTATTAGCAGGACTGATCAGAACATTTAGCTAGCATGTTATGTAGCGTAGTAGTCGATTATTTTACTCTTCACTCGCATAGTAGTCTAGGCCTTCTCCCCGACCAAAAGACTGTGACTTGTCAGATAATCAATCAATGTGATTTTGTTTCACTGAATCTCTGTATAATTGGTTAATTGGTCTCTGGTTGGGCAAATAAGTGGCGGTGCAACTCTATTTGTTTACTTATCTATCACTGATCAGAAACATTTAGCATGCTAATCATGCTAAGTGTGTGTTTGTCAGCTTCTGCATGTGTGCGAGCGTTTGTGTGTGTGTGTATGTATGTATGTGCAATCGTGCAGATTCGTGGACCAAACACTCCTTCATCAACTCAAACACAAAGCCAATAACACTTCAAAACCCAGCCCAGTGTGAAAATCTTGGGTGGAAATGTAACGAGGAAATGTAAGAAGAGCAGGGTTGGAGGAAACTGTGAGTATGTCCCAAATGACACACGATTCACAATATCAGGGGTAGGCAACCCTGGCCCTGGAGGGGCCGCGGGCACTTCGTTTTATTTATTGAACCGACCTGGAAGACCAGGTGTGTTGAATTTAGGCAAACCACTGAACTGATCAGTTCGCTCAGTTGGTCAGGTGTAGTGTCTAGTTGGAACAAAATCCTGCAGTACCTGCAGCACTCCAGGAACAGGGTTAGCTACCCCTGCCCGAAATAGTTGGATGCAGACACTCTTTGCTGTGAACACTGGCTTCCTTCCATCTGTATGCCAACCCTTAGCGATCAATGCTCATACTCCTTAGCCTTGGGTGCTTGTCAATACTAACACAGTGCAGCTTGGTGCTGAAAAAAGCCTACTTAGGAGGCTAAAGTGGATTTCAGTACCAAATTAAACTCCAATTCAATGCACTTACAAGAATAGAGTCAGTCAGTGTTCCTAATAAGGTGCATCGACCTTACTCAAATAAAAGTGAAGGTCACCTGGTAAAATAGTACTTTAATAAAAGTATTTGGTTTTAAATATACTGAAGTATCAAAAGTAAATGTATTTGCTAAAATATAAGTAGTAAAAGTATAAATAATTTCAAATTCTTTATAATAAGCAAACCAGACTGCACCATTTTTGTGTTAAAAAAAAGTATTTACGGATAGCCAGTGGAACACTTCTACTCTCTGACATGGGTGTCAAAATGTATGGAGTAAAAAGTACTTTATTTTCTTTAGGAATGTAGGGAAGCAAAAGTAAAAGTAGTCCAACAATTTTTTTTATTTTTAAGTACAGATACCCCATAAAACTACTTAAGTAGTACTTTAAAGTATTTTTTTACTTAAGTACTTTACATCACTGTGCTGATGACGTGCGCACATACACACACACTAAGATAAGAATGCTAACCTGAAGCAGTCGTTCTAGCTGGTAGAACTTGCAGTGCAGGTCCTCAAAGTTCTTCTTGTAGAGCTCCCTCAGGCCGTACTCATACATGATCTTCACCAGCACACAGAATGCCTGCTCCTCAGGCATCTACAGCCACAGGACAAACAGAACCAGAGGAGGGTTAGCTAGAATATGAAAAGCGGGGTGACGGAAGATGTGTAAGAAACGGGAGGTCAAGTTGTTTCCTTCTATTCCTTGACTTATTTGATTTTAGAAATTAAACAAGAAGTCAAAAGTTTGGACACACCCACTCATTCAAGGTCTTTTATTTATAAAAAAATAAAAAATCAACTTTGTAGAATAATAGTGAAGACATCAATACTATGAAATAACACATATGGAATCATGTAGTAACCAAAAAGTGTTAAATCAAAATATGTTATATTTTATATTCTTCAAAGTAGCCACCCTTTGCCTTGACAGCTTTGCACACTCTTGGCATTCTCTCAACCAGCTTCACCTGGAATTATTTTCCAACAGTCTTGAAGGAGTTCCCACATATGCTGAGCACTTGTTGGCTATTTTTCCTTCACTCTTGTGGTCCAACTCATCCCAAACCATCTCAATTGGGGTTGAGTTTGGGTGATTGTGGAAGCCAGGTCATCTGATGCAGCACTCCATCACTCAGTAGCCCTTACACAGCCTGGAGGTGTGTTTTGGGTCATTGTCCTGTTGAAAAACAAATGATAGTCCCACTAAGCGCATACCAGATGGGATGGCGTATCGTTGCAGAATGCTGTGGTAGCCATGCTGGTTAAGTGTGCCTTGAATTCCACATAATTCACTGACAGTGTCACTAGCAAAGCACCCCCACACCATCACATCTACTCTTCCATGCTTCACGATGGGAACCACACATGCAGAGATCATCCGTTCACCTACTCTGCGTCCCACAAAGACACGGCGGTTGGAACCCCAAATCGCAAATTTGGACTCATCAGACCAAACGACAGATGTCCACCGGTTTAATGTCCATTGCTCATGTTGTGGCCCAAGCAAGTCTCTTCTTCTTATTGGTGTCCTTTAGTAGTGGTATCTTTGCAGCAATTTGATTCACGCATTCTCCTCTGAACAGTCAATGTTGAGATGTGTCTGTTACTTGAACACTGAAGCATTTATTTGGGCAGCGATTTCTGAGGCTGGTAAGTCGAATGAATGTATCCTCTGCAACAAAGGTAAATCTGGGTCTTCCTTTCCTGTGACCGTCCTCATGAGAGCCAGTTTCATCATAGCGCTTGATGGTTTTTGCGACTGCACTTCAAGAAATGTCAAAGTTCTTGAAATGTTCATGATTGACTGACCTTCATGTCTTAAAGTAATGATGGACTGTTGTTTCTCTTTGCTTATTTGAGCTGTTCTTGTCATAATATGGACTTGGTCTTTTACCAAATAGGGCTATCTTCTGTATGCCACCTCTACCTTGTCACAACACAACTGATTGGCTCAAACGCATTAAGGAACAAAATTCCACAAATTAACTTTTAAAAAGGCACACCTGTTAATTTAAATGCATTCCAGGTGACTACCTCATGAAGCTGGTTGAGAGAATGCCAAGAGTGTGCAAAGCTGTCATCAAGGCAAAGGGTGGCTACTTTGAAGAATCTCAAATATAAAATATATTTTGATTTGTTTAACATGTTTTAGGTGATTACAATGTAGAAAAAAGTAAAAAATAAATAAAAACCCTGGAATGAGTAGGCATGTCCAAACTGTAGTTAAGATAAATATAATGTCGACATTTAATCTCTAAGGCTTTTCTCAATAAACAATGCACTGCCACAAACATAAGTAGGATAAATTCTTGGTGGAATTTATTGTCACTTGAAAGTGTTGTCTGTCTGTGGATTAAAGAGGGACGTTTCCTCCAAACATTCTTTGTCCCACTTGGGAATAGTTGGGAGACGGTTGGAGCAAAAGAGGAGAGTGAGAGAGGGACTTAAACAGAAAGGAGGATGAGGTGTGTGAGTAAGAGAAGCAAGGTGAGAATCTGGTGGGTTTGAAAAAAAAGCCAGAAGGTGGGAGTGTCAGTGTGAAATACACGGGGTGTGATTATGTCCACCCCCCTCGTCAATGTGTGAGAGCGAGAGCAAAAGAGAGAATGTGCGTGAGAGAAATACACCCACCCACACAGAGCAGTGGGTATTTAATCTGGGTGACAGTGTGTGTGTCCTGGGCTGAGACAGGCGCAGCCATTAATATTCCTGACACTTCCCCTGCCTCCCAAAGGGGATCTCCCCCCCTCCTTCTCTCCCTCCATTTCTTCTTTATTACTCATCCTCTCTGCACTTGTCCCTCTCCACATTTCTCAATCCATCTCTTTCTCTCTCCCCCTCCTTCCCACCTCCCTCTCTCTCACGTCGTCTCTCCTTCACCCCTCTCTCTTTTTTCCAGTCATCCTCCTGTCAGATTTACTAGCCTGTTGTTTACCTATTCACTCCTCCCTCTGCTCAACCAAAACTTTCCTTCATTCCCTGTCCATTGTTCTCACTATCAGTCCTAATACAGGCTGTTAATAAGTGCACTCAGGATAAGTGCAATATTTTCACAGAGCCAATTCAACACTTAAAAAAAAAAAGTGTCTTTGTAGATTTTTGTTGGAACTGTTTGGGTAGACTTCAGTCTCAACTCGTCTCTGCGGTTCCATAGACATTGTATTGACATTTGATCCCCCACATACATGCAGTAGTAGTACAGCAGCCAGGAAGGACTGTCCCTGACAGTAGCCAATCTCCTCATCGTAGACTGAATAGGCCTGGAACACAGAGCGGAGAGGGGACAATGTTAGGCAATAGGTACTTCATATCAAACAATGAACAAGAAACGGTGTGTGTGCGTACGTGCGTGCGTGTCTTTGTATAGCATGCATGTAACATACTGAACAAGTTATTTGTAAAAAATGTGACACTAAATGTTTACTGTAAATTCCCAAATCTCTGGCATTCAACAGGCATTTCAGTGTTTCAGAGAGAAAGTCCTTTTGACATGTTAAGGTGTTCCGTTTGTTGTTTGTGTTTTCAACTTGCTCAACCTGTGCAGTTTCACAGTTCTAGACAAAAACAGAGTATACGAAACATTAAGAACGCCTTAATAATATTGTGTTGCACCCCCCTCCTTTGCCCTCAGAACAGCCTCAATTTGTCGGGGCATGGACTCTACAAGGTGTTGAAAGCGTTCCACAGGGATGCTGGCCCATGTTGACTCTAATTGTTAACATGTTGTGTCAAGTTGGCTGGCTGTCCTTTGGGTGGTGGACCATTTTTCATACACACGGGAAATGTGAAAAACCCAGAAGCGTTGCAGTTCTTGACACAAACCGGTGCGCCTGGCACCTACTACCATACCTCGTTCAAAGGCACTTAAATCTTTTGTCTTGCCCATTCACCCTCTGAATGGCACACATACACAATCAATGTCTCAATTGTCTCGATGATTAAACATCCTTCTTTAACCTGCCTCCTCCCCCATTCAACTACACTGATAGAAATAATCAACATTTTCAAATGAATAGATTTGGTAGACATTGCCATTATTTTGACCTCCCCACAGTTCATTGGAAGAAGAAGTGTAAAGTAACATACTGTGCCTTCAAAAAGTATTCACACCCCTCGACTTCTTCCACATTTTGTTGTGTTATAACGTGGGATTAAAACATATTTAATTGTCATTTTTTGCCAACGATTTACACAAATTACGCTAATGTCGAAGTGTACGAAAAATTCTAAAATGTGTAAAACAAAATATGAAAAATAAACACTAATATATCTGGATTTCATAAGTATTCCACCCCATGAGTTAATACATGTTAGAATCACCTTTGACAGCGATAACAGCTGTGAGTCTTTCTGGGTAAGTCTAAGAGCCTTGCACAGCTGGATTGTACAATATCAAGAAACATTCTTTAAAAAGATATTCAAGCTATGTCAAGTTGGTTGTCGATCATTGCTAGACAGCCCTTTTCAAGTCTTGCCATAGATTTTCAAGCCGATTTCATTCAAAACTGTAACTAGGCCACTCAGGAAAATTCAATGTAGTCATGGTAAGCAACTCCACTGTATATTTGGACATGTGTTTTAGGTTATTGTCCTGCTGAAAGGTGAATGTGTCTCCCAGTGTCTGCTGTAAGGCAGACTGAACCCAGTTTTCCTCTAGGACTCTAAGCAGTTTTGAAGCTAATTTCCTGCAATTCTATGCATTTTGCCATGGTTTATGTTGTGTTCCTCTGCTCAAACATACAATCAACGTGCTCCGAATTACTTTTTTGTGTGTTTTTTGTGTGTGATTCTCCCCGGCTGCCCAGCTTTTATTTGATTGTTAATTCTCAAAGATATTATTTAAAAAAATATATACAGTGCATTCGGGAAGTGTTGACTTTTTCCACATTTTGTTACGTTACACCCGTATTCTAAAATGGATAAAATAAAATATGACAAAGCAAAAACATTTTTTTTTAAAGAATTTGCAAATTAATAAAAAAGGAAATTGAAATATCACATTTACAAGTATTCAGACCCTTTACTCAGTACTCTGTTTTAGCACATTTGGCAGCGATTACAGACTCAAGCCTTCTTGGGTATGTTGCTACAAGCTTGGCACACCTGTATTTGGGGAGTCCCATTCTTCTCTGCAGACCCTCTCAAGCTCTGTCAGGTTGGATGGGGAGAGTCGCTGCACAGTTATTTTCAGGTTTGTCCAGAGATGTTCGACCGGGTTCAAGTCCAGGCTCTGGCTGGGCCACTCAAGGACATTCAGAAACGTGTCCAGAAGCCACTCCTGCGTTGTATTGACTGTGTGCTTAGGGTCATTGTCCTGTTGGAAGGTGAACCGTCGCCCCAGCCTGAGGTCCGGAAGGCACTGGAGCAGGTTTTCATCTAGGATCGCTCTGTACTTTGCTCTGTTCATCTTTCCCTTGATCTTGATGAGTCTATCACCCACTGAAAAATCACCACAGCATGATGCTGCCACCACCATGCTTCACCAAAGGGATGGTGCCAAGTTTCCTCCAGATGTTCAATCTTGGTTTCATCAGACCAGAGAATCTTGTTTCTCATGGTCAGAGTCCTTAAGACGCCTTTTGGCAAACTCCAAGCGGGCTGTCATAGGCCTTTTACTGAGGAGTGGCTTCCGTCTGGCCACTCCACTATAAAGGCCTGATTGGTGGAGTGCTGCAGAGATGGTTGTCCTTCTGGAAGGTTCTCCCATCTCCACAGAGGAACTCTGGAGCTTTGTCAGAGTGAGCATCGCGTTCTTGGTCACCTCCCTGAGCAAGGCCCTTCCCCCAGGATTGCTCAGTTTGACTGGGCAGCCAGCTCTAGGAAGAGTCTTGGTGGTTCCAGACTACTACCATTTAAGAATAATGGAGGGCACTGTGTGCTTGGGGACCTTCAATGCTGCAGACATTTTTTGGTACCCTTCCACAGATCTGTGCCTCGTCACAATCCTGTCTTGGAGTTCTACGGACAATCCCTTTGACCTCATGGCTTGATTTTTGCTCTGACATGCACTGTCAACTATAGGACCTTATATAGACAGGTGTGCCATTCCAAATCATGTCCAATCAATTGAATTTACCACAGGTGGACTCCAATCAAGTTGTAAAAACATCTCAAGGATGATATCACTCCAGTGCAAATTGCTAAATTGTAATTACTTCGCCACTATTTATTTATTGCCTTACCTCCTTACTTCATTTGCACACACTGAATACAGATTTTTATTTTGTGTTATTGACTGTGCGATTGTTTATCCCATGTGTAACTGTGTTGTTTTTGTTGCACTGCTTTGCTTTATCTTGGCCAGGTCGCAACTGGCCTACCTGGTTAATAAATAAAATAAAATAAAGATCAATGGAAACAGGAGGCACCTGAGCTCAATTTCGAGTCTCATAGCAACAGATCTGAATACTTATGTAAATAAGGTACTTTTGTTTTTATTTTTAATTACATTTGCAAACATTTCTAAAAACCTGTTTTCCCTTTGTCATTATGGGGTATTGTGTGTAGATTGATGAGGAACATGATTTATTTAATCTTTGAGAGTAAGGCTGTAACATAACAAAATGTGGAAAAAGTCAAGGGGTCTGAATACTTTCCGAATGCACTGTATATATTTAAATATATATTTTCTGCATGCTTTCTATCTGGTTTTGGTCATTTAAGTTGATAGTGAAACTGTTCTTCCATCTCAAATTAATATTTAGACGGCCCACCTAAGAATTTTATATACAGACAAAATACCTATAATTATCTCCATTGACTGTAATTTCAGCCATATTAACCGGATAGTTAGATTTTGGCAAGTCTTATCTTCCCCCCCCCCAGTCAGATGAACAGGAACAGCTAGCATGCCAACTGTTCCTTCAGACTTCCAGTCATTACGCTAACACTAGTTAGCATTGGCTCGTGAAACTACCTCTAACTTACTGGACACAGAGAAAGCAACATAAAAATGTTATCCAAGATCGTATTATGTGGCAGCTAGCGATATTAATAATAATAAATAATATATATATTTTTTTATAAACAAAATCAGACCCCCTGCAGTACCCAGTTCAAAAATCTCTGGCCTAGACTATATAGTATAACCAGCTGTCACACTGATAGTACATGTTGAGATGGGAGATGAACAGCATAGAAAGCATATTTCCTGAGGAGACTGCCTCGGCCCTCCCTTTTCTTGCTGAAACCCTTTCGGGACTGTCTTTGCCTGAGCGACTTTAATCTGGCTGTGCCAATCAAGAGATGGAAAGCTACGCAAAGCCCTGTTTTCAAAGGGCAGATTTAACAACAGAGGGAGAAGGGGGGCAGAGAGAGAGAGAGAGAGATGGCTCCCTGCACAAGTCTTCTTAAAAGAACAGCAGTTGGTAAGCAGTTGGCGTAACACCCTCCTAAAATCTATTGTCGTCTTTTACTGTAGGGAAAGACGACAATATGTACTTAGGTTACATCTCATAACACTCTATTCTACAAAATAGTGCACTACTATTTGACTCTTCTGCCCTACTAGTGCATTGGGGTCTACATAACCATGTCCTAAGCGTGACATAATGGAATACAAAAGCTGCTACGTAACTACTCGTACCATCAAAGGGCCCGATTCAGAATTGAGATAAGCATTCATTGATGTCAATTGGAGCCTTGCACGAAAATTGAAGTTGAGCAACCATACCTATCTAAAGTTAGAACACCGCTCGTAGTGTATAAAGGGTTGCCGTCAGTTGTCATCATGACCATTCATGCCATGTAGTGGCATAATTATTGGCGTTAACGGCTAACCTTGGCGTTAACGGCTAACCTTAACAAAATGGATTGAAATCGACATTTCCATGCATCTTGCTTGCTGTAACAAGCTTTACAAGGGTATCTTGAATCGCCCTCCATTGCTTTTAATATGAAAATGAAATATGGGCTTTTCACCAATTCAATTGGTTTTCTGCTTGGCAAAGAATTCACATGAAAGTGTAATTACATTTTAGTCATTAGCAGACAACCTTATCCAGATCGACTTAGAGGAGCAATTATAGCTTAGAGCCTTGCTCAAGGGCACACCAACAGATTGTTCACCTTGTAAGCTCGAGGATTCGAACCAGCAACCTTTCGGTTACTGGCCCAGCGCTCTTAACCGCTACGCTTAACTGCCACCCCCGGAGCTATACCTCGCCAGGCTGTCTCGGGATAGAGAAAAGTTTGATGGAGTGTCCCCATTCGGATGGGGGTGGCCGATAGGCAACATCCCTATTTGTCAGTCGGACCAATTTTTTATTTTGATTTAACTAGGCAAGTCAGTTCAGAACAAATTCTTATATACAATGATGGCCTAGGAACAGTGGGTACAACCAATCACGTGATGGGGAGAATGCTGGAGAATTTGACCTAATGTTCACATTGTCACCCTGTTGTTTCCTCTATACCTGGGCCTGTACTCATAAAACGTGCTGATCTACGATCAGTTTTAGCCTTTTAGATCGTAATGAATAAAAAAAATTGGGACATGGGGGGCTGTAGAACAGCCTGCAGCTGTGTTTCTTTTTTTTCCATACTCGCCCTGACCCCAATCCTTCACAAGGACATCACAGGTACATTGAACTCACCTAAAATAAAACACTTTAGGAAGAAAATGGGAGACAAAAGTGTGTCTCTTCAGGATGTAGCCAACCTTATCAAGAGGCAATCTACATGTATTTGCATACAAATGAGAGCCTGGCACTCAACTGGCCTAGATGGTAACAGAGGATGATGAGGCTTTCTGACACTCAACATTTGCTCCACAGCATGCTTCTGTGTTGTCTGAAAAACGACATGTGGGACACACGTAGCTTCATTCTGGACTCGTAAAAACATACATTGGATTTGTGTAGCTTGTTTCCGAACTCTAAAAGCAAGTCACAAAGTCCGCTTCCGCATCTGTGCGTCCCAATATGTTTTACTATGGCAACTTGGTGTGCACAGTATTGTGTGGTTTGTGTTTGCTTGTACATTTCAGTTTATAATTTATAGTTCTGCGCAGACCTGGGTTCAAATAGTATTTGAAATCTTTCAAATACATTGAAAGTAAGATCTAGCCTGCTTGGAGTGCTGGATGAATGGGGTTTGCAGTTTGGGGACTTTTCTATTGGTCTATTAAGCAAGTCAAGCTCAATCAAGCACAGATTAAGTATTTGCAATGATTTTCAATAGTATTTGAACCCGGGTCTGGGTCTGTGTACTTATTTATTCGTATCCAAGTTTAACATACAAGGTAGGCTGTTAGCTGCTCTGGCGAGTGATCCTGGATAGATTTAGTGGTACAGAAACATCGAAACAGCTATCCCCACCCACTGGCCTGACTCATACTCATATCTTTCCTGTCTCCTCTTCACTACCAAACCCTAAGAAAACAACAAAATACAGAAAAGATCCACAAACAAATCTTTTTTTGTTTTGTTTTAAAGAGTGCCATCCATCCGTACCTTACAGATCTTGTAAAGGGAATCCTGCCCGTCTCCATCAGTGTCTTTGAAGTAGTCGTGAGCGGGGAACGTCCGGTGGATGTCTCTGGTGATCACACCGTCCTGGGCAGAGTCCTGCAACACACAACACAAGGACTGTTTTATGCCTTTATACGCTTAAGGCTACATTCACCTACCACATAAGAAATAGAACTCGGTGTGACCCCACAAACCGCTTTACACAGATGCACGTGCACCACACATTCGCATGTACGAAGAAAGGCACGGCTTCCATTGGTGTCAAAGCAGATCAGCTTCAACAGACTAGCGAGCTGTTCCAGTCATTCAGTAGAGACAACCAGAATCATAGTCAAAGAGAGGAACTTTGACTATTGGACACAATTGATCTAAAATCAACCATATCGCGTGTGTTATTCAAATATCTACAGTACGCACAAGGAAAACATCCTCTGAGGAACAACCTGAGCGAGCAAGAGAGAACGAGAGAGAGGGAGCGGACCAAAGAGGAGAAAGAGAGAGATAATGATATTTTCTGGTGTTCAGAACGTTTGCTGTGTGAGCGTCGCCCGGTGGTGTCCCATTCCACTCAGCTGCTGCAGCTTGGGCTTCTAATCTGCAGCACAGCACTTCCTCCAGGATGACTGGCGGCCTGGCATTTTCACACTACCCACTGTGAGCTGCAGATAAAACAGGCCCCGGCACCCTGACGGCTCTGACTGCTGTGCCTGTGTGTGTGTGAGATGGACTGTGCGCTTATACACGTGCGTGTGACAGAGTGCTCGAGAAAGAACGAGGAAAATACACTGTCGTTCTCATTCGCCCTCTCTGTAGCTCACTTGTGTACCACAGAAGACAGACTGCCAGACAGGCCAGCCTTTGCAGGTTTGAGAGGCGCGCGAGTCAAAACAAATGTGCAGATTGACGTTCATTGTCATGAGTCTTGCCCCGGAGGCAGAACGGAGCGGTTTCTGCTAGATGGGCTAGCTGCAAAGTCAATATCGTACAAATTCATTTTCATGGGTTGAGCTTTTTGGTATTCATTTAAGGTTAGGGCAAGGCATTAGGGTTAGCAGTATAGTTAAGGTTTAAAATCAGATTTCATGACTTCGTGGCTGTGCCAGCTAGTGACCACTCTGCAGAGCTGCCTCCAGTATATGAGTCATCTCAATAAATGCCAACCTGCAACAAACGCACTGAAGTAAATGACACTCAATTGTGTGTAATGGAGTTAAAGTGGAGGAAGGCACTGCTGATTGCGCATTTTGTCGATTCCCTCGTTCTCCATCACTAACAGAAAGCGTATTTATTTGGGCTTGATCTCCCTCTCCCCCTCTCTCTTTAGCTCTTTGTTAGAAGTGGGGAATTGGGGTCTTTTTCAATCAAAGCCGGTCTCCAGCATTTCCAGGATGAGGTACAATTTCCCCAAATGATCTGATTAAAGAGCAATTTTATATTAACATACCCTTGAGTTTCCTTTTGTGTCTCACTAAGTGTTCAGCTAAATACATTAATTCAATAATTCCTTCTTCCAGTGGGAAAAGAACGATATTTCAGACAATTCTCAGAGGCCCAGTCATAGCAGGGTTGGATTTCATAAGACTCTGGGCCATGATTTGCAGTGACTATATTGAGCCTTTAAGAGCCAATGGAGTCACAGCAGGCCAAAAGGTCAAATGTCAAACGGTTGTCAGCAGCAGTGCCACAGGGGAACATTCGGTCTTCACCCCCCTCATCATGGGAAAAAACAACAGAGAAACTGTATCAACCCAATAGGACTGGGCACAGCCTGGCATCACCAACACACAGGCTAAAATTAAATTCAGCTCACATTAGGTAGATGTTGCCCATAACCCCAGACCGAGAATCAGAATACAGCCTAATGAAGCCTTATAATACATTATAACAGTTCATACATGTTTATGCCAAGTTCTAAAGTATTGTATGATACCTGCAGGCTTTAAGTAAAGTGTTGCTCAAGGAGTACTGGGTTAGGACACCGCTGTGTTTCAGCTGTTTCTGCCCAGCTAATGCTAATTGGATGTGTGTAGCTAGTAGCTTTCTCCATATATCGGGCCAATACGCTAAGAACAGTTTAGGGGGCAACTGATTCATTTCATTTCAGGAAGCAAACAACGACAGACAGTTGAAGGGCTTGACTGTCGCTGCCAGCCTGGCACACAACAACCTGTAACGCTTTAACGAGATTGGACACGAGGAGGGGGAGGTATGACAATGCATTATGGGTAGGTTGGAACTAAACATTTGATATGCTTTCATTACAAGCGCAAACACCAAAGAGATGATAATAATATGAGCGTAATAATAGCGTAGATACTAGCATGCACATGTACTCGCATGCACATGAAACATACAAGCACTCTGTCGCTCAACAACCCACCCTCCCACGCCACTATTTAAGCAGTCCAATAATTAAACAAAGTGCAGCACCATGACAACATCAATCTGGGTCTGGAGGAATCTCGTTGACAGGGCCAGTTGTAAACAGTTTGATTAAATTAACGGCGCATGTCACTACTAATTAAAAGCGTCATTAGTCAACTAATGGCAGTAAATAAGGCTACAGTAGGTCTCCTCTCTCTGAGTCACTCTTCAGATGAGCTACCCCCTCCGATACAAAGTCCTTGGTGTCTCTGAATCCGTGCCACTGGCTTGTCATCCCTGCACTCGAAGAAAGGGAGCGATAAAAGGGAGAGCCGTCAGGATGTGGTGAGGCTGGATTCGGGTGCGTGCACACTTGTGCATTGGTCAAATGATATTGGCAATGTGTACAATATACATGTGAGATGTGTGGGCATATATTATGTATGTGTATGTGCACGCTCACATGAGAGCATGCACGAGTGTGTGCACCAAGGATTTATACACGCACACTAGATCACTGACAGGCAGCACAGCACGCCTCCATCTTGGCATTCCCTCACCATTGTCGACATTTTTTGGAAGCTCTAAATATGCATTTATTAATGTATATATTTATTTTAGCCACAGGTATTCTATTACAGATCCCTTAATATAATGAACTAGGCAAGTCTTAACTGACTTGCCTAGTTAAATAAAAGGTTAAATAAAAACTGCTTACTTTTAAATGGTATTATGTGAGCTAAAGATAAAAAATAAGAAATGAAAACATATATTTAGAAAATTCCTTCAAATACAATTTCTGGAAAGTTCTAATATTACTGTCCCCACTATAACAAACATACTAAAATACATGTCATGCTGTCCTTGAAATACTGCAGGATCCCATTCATTCCAATGGAGGACTGCTCCTACTGGGGAGTGCCAAGAT
Organism: Oncorhynchus nerka; assembly: GCF_034236695.1. NCBI lineage: Eukaryota > Metazoa > Chordata > Actinopteri > Salmoniformes > Salmonidae > Oncorhynchus > Oncorhynchus nerka. Next base: position 52,109,691 of record NC_088419.1, on the reverse strand, counting down.
GGCCGACCGGTGGCTTCAAAGCCTCTCACCGGCTAATACATAGCATCAGCAATCCAGAGTTTATATGCATCATTGGTGTGCATGTGTGTGTTCTTCATCACTTCAAAAGAGGGGGCCATTTTCCTGAAGCTGCTTAGTGCAGGACTTATTTCATCAGTCGATTCAAAGGGCTTGGAGTCGGGCCTTTGTCTAAATGATCCGTGGGTCGGCGGAAAGTACAGTAGAACGCAGGTGGTGGTGCTACCGATTCGCTTCCGTCATACTCGCACTGGATACTGTACTGGATGGTTATGGTAGGAACACTTTGTGGCACTATGGGTGACCTAGATTTACCAGGGGCTCAAAGACAACCCCTCCCCCACACAATCTTATCATAAAGAGAACATTCAGGTTTCTCGAGACACAGACACACACACTAACACCCCCTTCCACCCACTCGTCATAACAGTTTCACACAAGGTCAGAAGCCCAACGAACCACGTTACGCTACATGACATAATAAATATGCAGGAATTTAAAAATCATTAACGGAGGCAGGATAAGATCAGAGTGGTGTGTGTGTGTGTGTGAGAGAGAGAGTGAGACTCATGCTGTCTTGCTAGTCCCTTTGGAGTAACTGTCTGGAGTGGGGGGTAGACAGTAACAGAAAAGGAGACAGAAACAAAAAAAGAGAAAGAGAGAGAGGAAGAGCTCTTCTAATTGCAGCTCGGGGGCCTGTTGGCAAGACAAGGCATTACTCAGCCTCACCGAGCAACATAGGCAGGTAACCCATTTACCACCCCGAAATAAAAAGTGCTGATTTTGCCAAGTCAAGCACCGCCCTCTGCCTCGCAGCTAACACCTCCACACCCATCGCCTCATTCCCCGACAAGCTCACTCTGTAACCAGAGCCGGTGGTAAGTCAGTCGGGTGCAAACCTCAAGTGCCACTAGCGCCTCAGGCCAGATGCGCCGGGGAATTGGGTACTACAGCAGCAGGGTAAATTGAGGTCAGCACCAGTAAAAAGGCGATGCTGATATTATAGTGTGTGAACAATGTGTTCGCCGCAAGATAAAGGCAGGGAATTATGCTAAACTAAAACACGATTAAGATGCGTTAAATAAATACGAGCCAAATGCTGCCCTGAGGATGGCTGGGTTGTGTTGTGTGTCTGGGAAGGACAGTAATCGAAGCTGCGATCCTGGCGCAGTCACTAGTTAATTATACAACGACTGAGACCTTGATCTGCCCCCCACCATCTCTCCAGCGCTCTCTTTTAGTCCATCGCTTACTCAATTACTCCTCTTCTCTCTTTCTGTGTGTATGAAAATTAATCTCATCTGTGCGCAGCATCGTAAACCCCATGGTTCCTGACAAACAGGCTTCATAAATAAGCTTAGGGAGCAGGGGGGCTCTAAATGGTCATTTAGTGACAAACATCTGTGAAAGAAACCTGCCTCGTGCAAACAGAAGACACTGTTTTTTTCCACTGGCGCAATTGCTACGGCTAATCCGATGCTAGCCCTCTCAGTTTGCTCTATGGGTTGACGGCTCAAGCCCTGCTGTTTGGCTGGCCGAGACCCGGTTAACAAGCCACCGCTGGCCCCTGTCAGATTTCCCCCGGTCACAAGAGAAAGATAAAACCGATGACCTTCAAGCCCATTGATCTGAGTCCGGCTCACCTCTGTGGCACACCGGGGGATCACTTCGAGCACTGCTGGAAGGTTCCACACAGGCTGTTGTGGTTGGGGATAATTATGCCACATATGGGACAGAGGTCTGAGTTGCTATCCTCTTGTCTAGTTTAAAGCCCAATCTTGATAAACGTTCCGGTCGTTGCACGATGACGTTCTATTGAGCCAAGATATGCTAATACTGAATTACAACAACAAAAATGTGCAACGGTTGAGGGTTCCAGAGGGAATGGAAATCAACGTCATAGAAAGGCCCATATGAGTTGGTCGGGATGGGTTTTATGCAAATATGTCAAATTTGTCAAACTATGAAAAAGGTTACTCATCAGAGAGTAAACATGTTCGCGTCAGTGGAGAAGGCAAGGAGAATCGCTTAACCATGGACATGCTTACATATGGCCACACAGGACCGCGTTCAGTAAAGCGTACTTCCAAGCAGAGCAGTCAGAACCTGGGTCGAGCCCTTATTACATAAACAATGTTTATGTAATAAGGGTTTCAGATCCACTGCTGGGAGGCAGCGATGCCTCTAAACCCCAAGAGCCGGGACTGCTGGGATGTGTGTGGAGGCTCAGATAGGAGAGCAAGCCGTCAGAGCCCATTAAGCCCGTCGTGACAGCCAGTCCAATCAGCGTGGCAAGAGATCCCGGCTGACAAGCGCTGCTAGCCTCCTGCCTAGCGACTCGGAGAGAGAGCAACAGTAAGCCAGATAGCTAGCTGCATTGTGCATATGAGACAGCTCCCCCTAATGCATTGCACATTAGACGCAGCGAGAATTAATCCATTAGTTCCTTAGGATGTCACCTGGTTAGTGTGGGTCTGGTTATCAGACCCGTGCACAAGTTTCAATGAGCAAGCGTGACTAGCTTGCCCTGCGCATCGGTAAACACTTTGGAACGAAATGGCCGGACAGACCGCTGATGTGTGCGGGGTAAGGTCTTCTCCGCCCCACGCATGTTCCATTTAACTAAGCTTGTTTCTAGAACTTTCCAGAAAGTTCTCAGTAGCGTTGTAGCCTAACGGTGCATGGGATGGAACATTGCTCGGGAGTCTCTTGGAGCCTGGTCGACGTGTGTGACTGAGGCAGAAAGACGGGGCATGCCTTCACCCATCTTCATCCCAGGCTGAGGGGATCAGCGCCGTCACCAGCAGGCCACCCTGCCGCGCCGTGACCCAGATCACTGGAGATGCCAAAGCGCTCATCTCCCTCCCCCCCGAGGGGAGAGATTGAGGGCGGTGTAGTGCAGCGGCTCAGATGAACAGGCAGCACGCCGTGTCAGAGAGCATGTCTGTCTGAGGACTAAACCTCGGCACCCTTCCAAGGAGAGGACACTTCTCGGTCATGATCGTGACAGAGGGGCTGGATATAAAGCAGACATTGATCCATAACTGGTTGTGGGAAGTCATGAGGTACCGTCGTGCTTATTACCGTCCCAATGAGATGGCACGACGACGAGTTAAAACGTTCGATCACGTTAAGTGTGTGTCTATGTTCTCTCATTCTCCCTTATTCACTCCCCTCTTTTCAGTTCATCAACTGTCCCTTTAGGGGTTGTGCGTCAACGGTGTAAAACAAAGGTGTCCCATTTTCTTTCCCCGCTTTAAAGGCTGGCAATACAGTTACGGTTAATCACACTGTCAAATGGAAAATATCCAAGGACAATGTGATACTGAATACTATGGTAGGCATTTACCTCTGGCCAAACCTCTGGAGGAGACCTGCAGCATAGAGAGACTGAGGGAGGCTGCCGCTGTGCTCACGGCAGGCAGGGTGAGAGAGACGGAGGCTGAGAGAGAAGAGTAGAGCCAGATGATTGACAAGGGATATTATCTGGCCCATTTCTCCCCTGGGTGAAATCTAGCACTTCAAAGCAGCCCATAATTGAAATGTAAAAACAGATGCATTCTTAGCCTGATCACACAGTCCAACCTTGAGGAAGAGCAACCAAATAAAAAGGTGAGAGAGGGGGATGGAGGTGGGTGAGAGAAGAGGAAGAGGGGAGGGAGGGAAGGAAGGAGAGGTGGGGTCGGGTGCCTTTTAAGCCTTGCCAGTGTAGACAGATTCATTTCGTTTATGCATTATGCATGTGTGGCGCTGCGTGTGATCATGCTGACGGCTTGTTATTAAGTGTGTCGTGGGGAGAAAACACACAGCGCGTCAAAAGACCTCACACACGCAACCGCTTCGAACTTAGTCAATACTAGCATTGCGCGAGAGAGAGAGAGAGAAAGAGAGATCGCTTTCTTCACTGCTTGGAGTGCCCCAGCCGCTATAAACCATGCGCCAACACGTAACATCGCTCCTGACACCTGGATCACCACCATGTCTCATTTGTCATCCCCAGGCCACCGTAATATATTCCGCTAATATTCAGACAACGGCAGTCAGTTAATTAAAAATCAAGTCCCTCGGCGACCTTTGTCCTTTTGTCGAGGCTAGGATATTTTTTTTTGGGGGGGGGGGGGGGGGCGTCCCTCAGGGGGTACAACAGCTGGCCGTCTTGACAGATTGCAAACTCATCTGTCGCAGTGTTGTCATTGTGGTTTTAATGGCCAATGAGTGGCGATGCATTCTAATTTGTCCGGGACTGTAGGCTTATTCCAAGTGGAGTGCACTTGGCACCAACTCTGCAGAGTGAAGCAGGGTGCTGGAGCAGGATAGGAGTGGGGCCAGCCTGGTGGTACAGGGTACAGGATAAAGTGCATCCCCCGGCTCCTGACATTTCTATATTTGTGTTTATACCGGAGGACATGGATTGTGTTCTTTCTTTCCTCCCCATCAGGGCTCGGACTGAGCTTTTCCCTGGCGAGGGACAGTCTGGGGGGCAAGCTAATTGAGCGAGGTGGACAGCACTTCTGGTGAGCTGGGGGTAAAGCTGCGAGGTTGGATGGGTTTATTAGAGTGTGTGTGTGTGTGTGTGTGTGAGCATCTGGTGTCAGTGTCTCAGTTCACCTCTCTGACCCGGCTGTGAAAGCCAACATGAGAACACAGTGTACTCCGCCATGCTCCAGTACAGGCACACACCACAAGGTGAAGGTTTCAAAGCACACTCGACAAGGAAGACCGAAGGAGACCCTACTGTGCCAAAGTATAATAATCTTAAATCATTATTTACAGCACTTACAACACGACATAGTGGGGCAAAAAAGTATTTAGTCAGCCACCAATTGTGCAAGTTCTCCCACTTAAAAAGATGAGGCCTGTAATTTTCATCATAGGTACACTTCAACTATGACACACAAAATTAGAAAAACAAAATAGAAAAAAATCACATTGTAGGATTTTTAATGAATTTATTTGCAAATTATGGTGGAAAATAAGTATTTGATCAATAACAAAAGTTTATCTCAATACTTTGTTATATACCCTTTGTTGGCAATGACAGAGGTCAAATGTTTTCTGTAAGTCTTCACAAGTTTTTCACACACTGTTGCTGGTATTTTGGCCCATTCCTCCATGCAGATCTCCTCTAGAGCAGTGATGTTTTGGGGCTGTTGCTGGGCTTTCCGTGTTGAGCAAGAGCACACTTCTCCGGCGTGCCAGTGACCATCGAAGGTTAGCATCATTTGCCCACTGAAGTCGGTTACAATGGCGAACTGCAGCCAGGTCAAGACTCTGGTGAAGATGACGAGCACGCAGATAAACTTCACTGAGATGGTTTCTGTTGTGTTTATATTTTTGATCAGTATATTTACAAGGCCCTTTCCCACTCCACTCTACCTCCCAGTCAAAGACTACATACAGACCATATCTACAGAGCACATGGTAGTAGGTAAATCTTTCTGCATGGCCAGTCACTTTTGTATCCCCCCTCAGATAGAAACAGATGGAAATGTACTGGAAATGTGCTGCGTTGGGCTCCAATTTGAGCTGAACCCTTCTCCAGTTGCTCTTTTATTCCTAACCTCAAAAGGAGACTTGTTGGATGACAGTGATGCTGGGTAAGGCCTCAGATCCCGAAGGGGCAGAGAGTCTGGACATTCTGGAGGAGATCGATGTGACCCCCTGTGTATGAGAGCTGTTCCAGCTCAACATCTCTCCTCCTCAGCTCAACCACCTACTACTTCAGTCGCACTGCAGCCTGAATAAAACACAGCTTTAAAACGCAGCTTTAAAATATATTTTTTCCCCCTTGGGCTCTGATCAGCTCCTTCCCCCTCAGAGCGTCTTCTCTCAACAGAGCGTATCAGCTCAGCAAATATCCTCTCGCAGTCACATCCACCACTGCCTGGGCACAGAGTTCAAGTGACTCCGAAGAGCAACTTGGGGTCCCGTCTTCAATTTCTCCACTAATTGTGCCAGCAGTGTATTTGCTCAGTACAGGCCTTGGGATAAAGCATTTCTTGCACAGGGGGCAGCTGTTGACAACCCAATGATCATCATGAATCCAGAAGTCATTAATACAGCCCATAAAGTAGCTGTGTCCACAGGGAATAGCTACCGGCTCCTTCGTTAGATCCAGACAAATCAAAAAATGTATTGAATCCATAGCCATTGCCATTTTGTTTCACTTCCTAACAGACTGAGCAGCAGTGTAGGAGAGAAACACTACATGACCAAAGGTAGGTGGACACCTGCTCGTCTAACATCCCGTTACAAACTTATGGGTATTAATATGGAGTTTGTCCCCCTTTGCTGCTATAACATCCTCCACTCTTCTGGGAAGGCTTTCCACTAGATGTTGGAACATTGCTGCGGGGACTTGATGCAGGGACTTGCTTCCATTCAGCCATAAGAGCATTAAGTGAGGTCGAGTGCTGATGTTGGGGGATTAGGCCTGTTTGATGGGGTTGAGTTCAGGGCTCTGTGCATGCCAGTCAAGTTCTTCCACACCGATCTTGACAAACCATTTCTATATGGACCTCGCTTTGTGCACAGGGTCATTGTCATGTTCAAACAGGAAATGGCATTCCCCAAACTTTTGCCACAAAGTTGGAAGCACAGAATCGTCTAGAATGTTGTATGCTATTGCGTTAAGATTTCCCTCCACTGGAACTAAGGGGCCTAGTCCAAACCATGAAAAAACACCTCCTCCACCAAACATTACAGTTGGCACTATGCATTGTGGCAGGTAGCGTTCCCCTGGCATTTGTCCGTCGGACTGCCAGATGGTGAAGCGTGATTCATTACTACAGAGAATGCGTTTCTACTGCTCCAGAGTCCAATGGCGGCGAGCTTCACACAACTCCAGCCAATGCTTGGCATTGCGCGTGGTGATCTTAGGCTTGTGTGTGGCTGCTTGGCCATGAAAACCCATTTCATGAAGCTCCCGACAAACAGTTATTGTGCTGACGTTGCTTCCAGAGGCAGTTTGGAACTCGGTAGTGAGTGTTTGTGAGCTCTTCAGCCACGCCATTCTACTGCCAATGTTTGTCTATGGAGATTGCATGGCTGCGTGCTCGACTTTATACACCCATCAGCAACGGGTGTGGCTGAAATCTCTGAATCCACTAACTTAAAGGATTGTCCATATACTTTTGCACATATATAGCATAAGTATCGTTTCTCTAGAAGGGTTTGTGTAGATAGGTATTGTTTCCATAGAATTTCCTGTGAGTGTACTCAACCTGTAGAGGGTGTGTCGGGAACAAAGTTCAGGAAGAGACTGGCTCTGATGGGACCAGTCAACATCCACAACCCTTATGATGTGTTCTAAAATGGCAAGTGGCAATTCTTCTTTATTTTTTATTTTATTTTACCTTTATTTTACTAGGCAAGTCAGTTAAGAACAAATTCTTATTTTCAATGACGGCCTAGGAACAGTGGGTTAACTGCCTGTTCAGGGGCAGAACGACAGATTTGTACCTTGTCAGCTTGGGGATTCGAACTTGCAACCTTTCGGTTACTAGTCCAAAGCTCTAACCACTAGGCTACCCTGCCGCCCCTTATTGCCATAATAGTGTCATTTAAATTGCCATTATGTGGACCACTCTCTACACTCCACTGTAACTTGGTCGGAGTTCTATTTATTTGCGCATAGCAGTCAAACATCCTCCAAATATGCATACATGAATGAATAACACAGCTATTTCTGAGCGGCACAAATACCCATATTAATTACTCCCTATTTTTAAACTTCACATAAACCTCTTCCCTTGCAGTGTGGCTCCACGTTGCCATAGTTACGCTACTTCAATGAAGTCTTGGGCTGCGGTAGGGAGACACTAGAGACGAAACGCAGAAATATGTAAATTCTCCCTTATACACACATACAGTAGGCAGGCATATGGGAACAGAAACCAACATAGAAATGTGTATGTAAACATGTAAACACGACACACAAAAAGACAGTACACACACGCCTGCAAGCACAGTATGTCACAAACACATCATTTCAGGGGGGAATCAATTGGTTACTTGAAAATATTCTAATACATTTAATCGAAGACACCGGATGCTGAATTGGGAGAGTTTGCACTCTCCCAATTCAGGGCCCCCCATAAAAACCAAACTAGATCTCAATCACAACCTAATGCGCATCCAAACACCAATCAGCTAATATAGTGGACCATAATTCAAACTGACCAACGCATTCAATGACAAACACCTACTTCAAAAGGCAATCTGCAATAACAATCCACCTCCCTGGTCCAGCTCCAGGAGGAGTGGGCTTCGGTGGCTAGATAGATGGAGGCTCTCTCAAACGCACACACACAAGCATTTGGTATAATTGTGGAGATAGAGCAGTGGAGATCATGGTCTGGTGCCTCTCCCTATACTTCAGTGACCTCCTTTCTGTGCTGGGTGTCATTAGGTGTGAAATGAGTTCCTGAAAAACACGGGTCGCGTCTCACACGGAACCCTGTTCCCTGTAGAGTGCACTGCCTTTGGTCAGGGCTCTGGTGACACGTAGTGCACAATATAGGGAATAGGGCACCACTTGGGACATAGGGCGGGCTCCGTTCATCTTGTCCTGTACTTGTCTGTTTTGCTCATTGCACAGTCCCAGACGTGGCCAAACCGAAGCCGACTTGGTCGTCCGCCCTGATGTGAGCAGTAGCTGGCACACAAGCGAATTGTGAGAAAGTGGGTTACGTGCTCAAACTGGAGTAGAGGTGCTACCTTAAAATGATTGAGTCAGAATGCATGTGAATTGTGCGTGAAGGTGGGTGGACACAACCACGCGTATCCCCCGTTTCAGGTGCGTGTGAGCACATGTTGTGGAGCACGGAGTTCATGTGAAACACACGTAGGCCCAACTTTACACACGCGCAGAGACAAAAAGCGTTGCGCTCAAATGAAGTGTTATGTTTAAAACGCCAAAGGACACAGACACAATATACTGTAGTAAACAGTGCCCGAGGGATTGACTTGGCAAGCCTCATATGATCTCTATACAAGCACCGGGCCGTGAAACCTACCAGCCAAGTTCAAACCAGGGGAATATTACACATGCACGCACCCAATCTGTGCAGCCACTGCTGTCACATTATGATTGACGTAACCACTTACACACACATGCATGTTCAGTTGCCCACACACACAGGTACACGTGTACTACTCATTAACATTGGCAGACAAACCCACACAGACCATCCTCGTATGTGCTCAAAGGCTGCAGTGAATGTTCCCTCTTTACTAGTCACAAAAGTCTAGACACACACACAATCTCTCTCTCTCTCTCTCTCCCTCGCTCTACCCCCTGGGGAGGCTGTTACCACACTCCTCCAAAGTGGCCACTTGTTGGCTGATTAAACGACGCTAAAACTCGAAGTCGACTCCTTAGGGAGGCGGCCACTGAATGTTCACTTTCTCTTCCTCTTTTTCTCCATCCCTCTCTCCCTCCTGCAGGCCTTCATAACCTGTTTGTTCAGCCTCCTAATGACATTAGTTGGTTATTCCATGGCTGGGGGCTATCTCGGGCCCTGGGACACATGATCCCCTTGGCTGGGCTTCTCACAGGGAAACAATGGCCAGAGAGTCGGATGACGCGAGGCTGGCTGGCTACTAGGGGAGAGCAACGCGGGGCCGCAGATAGGATGAGGAAACGCACTGCCGCAGATATGAGGGTAAACGCACTGCCGCAGATAGGGAGGCGAAACGCACTGCCGCAGATAGGGAGGGGAAACGCACTGCCGCAGATAGGGGGGGGGAAACGCACTGCCGCAGATAGGGTGGGAAACGCACTGCCGCAGATAGGGAGGCGAAACGCACTGCCGCAGATAGGAAGGCGAAACGCACTGCCGCAGATAGGAAGGCGTAACGCACTGCCGCAGATAGAGGGGAAACGCACTGCCGCAGATAGAGGGGGAAACGCACTGCCGCAGATAGAGGGGGAAACGCACTGCCGCAGATAGAAGGGGGAAACGCACTGCCGCAGATAGAGGGGGAAACGCACTGCCGCAGATAGGGTGGGAAACGCACTGCCGCAGAGGGGAGGGAAACACTGCCGCAGAGGGGAGGGAAACGCACTGCCGCAGAGGGGAGGGAAACACTGCCGCAGAGGGGAGGGAAACACTGCCGCAGAGGGGAGGGAAACACTGCCGCAGAGGGGAGGGAAACGCACTGCCGCAGAGGGAAGGGAAACACTGCCGCAGATGGGTTGGGTCGCATTCAATGGGTTGAATTATTGACGTTTCCAATTTTTTGTTAATGTACCAGTACATACTCAAAATACTGGATGATACACATTCAATCAAACACACAAGCATGTGTTTGCGCGCATACACACACAAACACACAAAGTAGAACATGTAGCTGCTGCATGATCCTAACTAATTGCAAAACGATCATCATAGGTGTCGATGATCGTCTCTTGGTTTCCATGAAAATGCAAAGGGAACAGATATTTTTTCTCCAAACTAATCAGACAGAGGCTTTGACAGTCGTGCTCAATGGCCCTCGTCAAAACAATGCAACTGCATTGAAATGAAAGACATTAACACCACTAATTACGCCATGTGTCGTTCTTTGAAATGACCCAAAGAACTTTCCATTTCAATAAACACCTACCAAATTATTCAGACCCCACTTCTAAAGCTTCTGACAGAATGAGCACAATAGCAATTCCAATCTTTCTTCACCCCTTCTCTCCATCTCAGGAGCCTATACTCGCTTATTCTCTCCCTCCATTCGTCCATCCCTCCTTCGCTCACTCCTTCCTTACCTCTCCTCATTCCTCCCTCTCGCCTTCCTTACCTCTCCTCATTCCTCCCGCTGTCCTTCCCTACCTCATTCCACCCTCTTTCCTACCCTACCTCTGCTCATTGCTCCCTCCCTCCCTCCCCCTCTCTCTCCTTCCCTCACTCCCCCTCTCTCTCCTTCCCTCACTCCCCCTCTCTCTCCTTCCCTCCCTCCCTCCCTCCCCCTCTCTCTCTCTCCTTCCCTCAATCCCCCTCTCCTTCCCTCCCTCCCTTCCCCTCTCTCTCTCCTCCCCCTCTCTCTCCTTCCCTCCATCCCTCCCCCTCTCTCTCCTTCCTCCCTCCCACTCTCTCTCTCCTTCCCCCTCTCTCTCTCCTTCCTTCCCTCCCTCCCTCCCTCCCCCTCTCGCTCCCTCCTTCCTTCCCGCCTTCCCTCCCACTCTCTCTCTCTCCCCCCCTCTCTCTCCTTCCTCCCTCCCACTCTCTCTCTCTCTCTTCCCCCTCTCTCCTTCCCTCCCTCCCCCTCTCTCTCTCTCCTTCCCTCCCCCTCTCTCTCTCGTTCCCCCTCCCTCCCTCCCCCTCTCTCTCCTTCCCTCCCTCCCCATCTCTCTCTCCTTCCCTCCCCATCTCTCTCTCCTTCCCTCCCCATCTCTCTCTCCTTCCCTCCCCATCTCTCTCTCCTTCCCTCCCCATCTCTCTCTCGCCTTCCCTCCCTCCCCATCTCTCTCTCCTTCCCTCCCTCCCCATCTCTCTCTCCTTCCCTCCCTCCCCATCACTCTCTCCTTCCCTCCCTCCCCATCTCTCTCTCCCTCCCCCTCCCTCCCTCCCCCTCTCTCTCTCCTTCCCTCCCTCCCCATCTCTCTCCTTCCCTCCCCATCTCTCTCTCCTTCCCTCCCCCTCTCTCCCTCCCCTCCTTCCCTTCTCTCTCCCTCCTTCCCTCCCCCTCCCCCTCTCTCTCCTTCCCTCCCCCTCTCTCTCTCTCTCTCCTTCCCTCCCCCTCTGTCTCCCTCTCCTTCCCTCCCCCTCTGTCTCCCTCTCCTTCCCTCCCCTCTGTCTCCCTCTCCTTCCCCCCCTCTCTCTCTCTCTCCTTCCCTCTCTCTCCTTCCCTCCCCCTCTCTCTCCTTCCCTCCCCCTCTCCTCCTTCCCTCCCCCTCTCTCTCTCCTTCCCTCCCCCTCTCTCTCTCCTTCCCTCCCCCTCTCTCTCTCCTTCCCTCCCCCTCTCTCTCCTTCCCTCCCCCTCTCTCTCTCTCCTTCCCTCCCTCCCTCCCCCGCTCTCCCTCACTCTCTCCTGCAGGAGAGGAGAACATCTGGAGCTCATTTTGCTCCTCCGTCTCCAGCTGGTCTTATAGTGGACACAGCCACCTGAGAGAGGAGAGGTAGACCACAATGATAAAACACTCTCCTTCACCTCAGTGACCCTGCTCCGTTTCTAACCACAGTGGACTCACTGTGCCCTGTTCATTTTGTGTGGAGAGAGGGAGAGGTGAGACTATGCTGTATAGGGAATGGGAGTACATTGTCAGTTGCACAACTGAATGCATTCAACCCGAAATGTGTCTTCACGCATTGAACCGAACCCCTCTCTGAATCAGAGAGGTGAGGGGGCTGCCTTAATCGACGTCCACATTATCGGCACCCGGGAGCAGTTGTGGGCTAACTGAGGGGTGCTCAAGGGCAGAACGAGATATTTTTTCCACATTGCCGGCTCTGGGATTCGAACCAGCAACCTATTGGTTACTGGCCCAACACTACCTGCCGCAAAATATATATATACAAAATATACACGTCTACGCAAGAAAGTCTGTATGTTTTGAAGCTGTTTTGACTGTGTGGTGAGTATAATATTATAGGGGTGTGGCAATCGGATTCGGCACGTGCTCATGGCTAATTACATTTCCTGGTTGTCCTCTAGTGCTAACCTGGACAGGATTGCCATGTGTGGTAGAGAAAAGTGTTTGAGAAGAGAAGTGTGCGGGTCATGTGAGAACAAAGGACAGAACATAGCGCTTTTGGGGGAAAATTCTCATCTCAAGCCAACCTGGGCGACAAAACTACCAGGGAGCACGTCCCACGTTCCCTATTCACTGTGCAAATGCCACCGCCGTGACTGTGGCCATACTGACGCCGGCTTGAGGACGCTAATCAACTGCATAATGCCGCGCGCTGGTCGTATTAGCATGTGAAACACTGCCTTTTGGGATCACAGAAGGGGACATGAGGGCCGGCTGCGGGTTTCTCTCTGGTCTTATGGTGTTTAAATATTGTTAATAGATTATTTCATGCAATAATCACGTTCATATTTAATTCTGCTAGATGCCCTTATTCGGGTGAGGGTGGACACAGAGTCTGTCTATCGGCCGAGTCGGTCTGTCCGGGCTTAGTCCACCTGCGGCTTAGCAGCATGCTGGGTTGGCGTGAAAAACACGAGGGAACGAAGGAGGGAGAGAAAGAAATAAAGCTTCTCCTCCTGCCGCAATCTATCAATCACAGAGTCAATCTATCACTCAACGACCACTATACCTCACGAAGCACCGCTTGAACAGAGAAATTCAAAAAAATATGGCGATACAAAAACATGTGCTCTCTCTCTGTCCCCAATCTCTCTCGCTCTATCAACGGTGATCTTTTTTTTGCTGAGCATCTCTGTCCTTCTTTCGGTCTCACTATATCACCACGTTCCTTGTTAACAAAATGTCTCTCTCCTCCCCCATATCTCAAGTTCTCTGTTTCTATTTTTCCAATCTGTCTGCCTCTCTAAAGGTTGGCCCCCCACCCTGTGGAGGTGTGGGCACGATGTGGGGGGGGGGCTGTTACAGTCAGGCAGGGCACAGAAGCCTGGCAGTTAGGGCCGATCCTGAAGGAGGTTGGCATCCGCACTGACACACTGTGGAGCAGAGCTATATATATATATATATATATATATATTTATATATATATATATATATAAAAACACACTCACGTGCACACCAACACAAAACAAATCTCATCAGGCTAAAAATATCATCATGTCCCGGCACGTTCACCAAAAAGTCATTTTGACTGGCTCTAATGTGAAGAAATGGACATTAGAGCCATATCTGTAACATTGGCCTTCTCCCCTCAGCAAGCATAGTGCCCAAATAATAACATTGGCCGAAATGGGTTTTCATAAGTGAGGTAGCCATATAGTCGGCATTGTGCTAGAGGGGAGAGATTCTGTAAGTTATTTTTCTCCAATTGAGCTTACAGACAAAACAGAAAAAGACAGATGATACAATTGAGACCAAATTCATTATTTGCCAGAATCCAACTTTTGAAAAGTGGAAAGTTCCCTAAGCTTTAGGCACAATAGTGCATTTAGTAGTCCACTACCATATAGTATCCCCTTTTGTCGATTTCCGCAAGCTACATAGTACACAGTAAAGAGGGAACTAGTTCAAGTCCAACCCAGCAACCAAAGATGAGAACACTCCTTTCTCGTGAGGTCTGTTTCCTTCCATCTTGTACCATTGACAGCGACACACAAACAGTCATATCCCCACTTCACAGGGTATCACCACTGAAAAACACTGTTCAAAAACCTCCCAGCTGGGTACAACAGTAACCTATCGCCATCTACTACATTATACATGCTTGTAGTATACATAGTGGTAGGCTTTCACGCCAACCCCCCCCCCCCCATATCTCTATAACCCACACGGGCATCCAGATGGCGCTAGTTGGCGAGGCGGGCATGCGACCAGCCTAATAGCAACGAGTGGGCAGCTGTCGGTGTACGTTAGCGTCAACAGACCGCAGGCCATTCATCTGCCATCGTCAGCAGCGCTCTGGAGCCGTAGGGAAGAACAGCACACACACACACCACACACACACGCACGCACGCACACACGCGTGCGGATCCTCTGAATGTGCCGCAACTTTGCAGCTATCGTAGGGTTACGGTGGTGGAGAAGGAGTGACGGTTTTATGTGAACAATCGTTTTTTTTAACATAGTGGTCTGGGATGAGTGACCACTCTTCCCAAATTCCAAGTGAATCCTTGGATCCTAACCCTAGGCACTTTGCGTAGATGTGAAAAGACTGCAAATGTATAAGGAATTCGGTAAAAGCATAGCTCCAGTGTAAGGTGGAATTCCCTCCAGATGGATCACACTTTCCCAATCCTCTCAGGTCTACACAAGTGCCTGGGGTTAGGATGTTTTCTCTTCTTGTCAAGTGGGCATGATGGTACAGACGACCCTGAAGTGGCTCCGACGTTGCAGTTGTCACCTAATGTTAACCACTAGATACTCCTGCTGCTCCTTCACACACCAAGACACTCGTGTAAAGTTGAGGGAGGGGAGGGGGGGGTCGAGCACCTGTTTGGTTAAACACACTCCAAGCCTTTCAAAAGAGGCAGAGCTGCCCCATCTAAAATGCATAGGGCTGGGTGTGGTGGTGGTATAGTGTGTGCGTGTGTAGTGGTGGTATAGTGTGTGTGTGTGTGTGTGTGTGAGGGGTGATGCTCCCAACCCCTTATGCAGAGTAGCCATTACAGCTGTATGGGAGGCATGGAAAAGGCCCATTGTCTCTGACGAGGGGTGTGAATAGCTCATCTTTTATTCGAGGGCATCTCCGCCTCGCCTCACCTCTCAGAGGGGTGCAGGTGTTCATCCTTGCCGGCTCACCAGGAGTGCGTTTGATGGGAGGGCGAGGCGACCCTCCTCGGCAGCAGCGGTGCAGCTGCACAGATTCATAATAAAGGGAATTCATAATACAGTCGGCATAGAGAGGGTTTGTCCATGAATATTCAGCGGGTCTTCTTGGGTCGGGCTTCATGCATATGGATGAAAGGCTGGCAGCAAGCTATATGCCAGAAGAGGGAGGGATGAGGCAAAGGGCAAATAATGGTTTAAGGGAAACACTGATATATGGCCATGTGTTGACTTAACACAACAAACCTCAGCCGTGTAACGCAACAGTAAAGACAGATGCCGGTAGGTTTCCAATGTGATTGACGCGAGCGAGAGGCAGCATGTGTTGAAGAGACAACCGAGCAACATAAACCACAGCAAGAGGTCGAGCTAATAAGATCAGACTTCCGGGTATATCGATGTTGAGGAAAACACAGGGTCAGGTGACAATGTGACCTCCTGGAAGAAATAGCTTTAAAAAGGTGTGCTCTGTTGTGTAACAAACAGGCAAAAAAATACCCTCCATGGAATAATAACCAAGTTAAACTTTCACTCCCAGTTAGCCTCAACTCAACCCAGCAAGTCAGCACCTTGCTAACTTTAGCCCTGTGTGTGTGTGGTGTGTAGTTCTTTTTACTGAAGGCTGTGTGTGAAGCCTATATCAGCAGCTAAGCAACCGCCACCCACTGAGCCATGTCGAGAGCCAGGTGAGGGCGAGCGCCACCGAACATTGAAGGTGATCAACCGACCAAGCACCCTAGAGACACCAGACTCCTTCCTCAGCTTTCTGCCATTTAAGAGAAAGTCGAGCACAGCAGGGCTGTCAGAAAGAGAGAAAGGGACAAAGCTAAATGCCACCAGTAACAACTACACAGTCATCAGAGAGCAAGTCAAAATGGCTGCCACAGCTCTCTGCATGCTCAACACCAGTCTGAGAAGGGACTGATTTAAAACAAGAAAAATGTGTTACCCAGCGTAACCATAGAAAACTGTTTCCCTATACCGTCTGAATTGGTTCAAATGCCTGGCTAATCAAAACGTCCTACACCAAGGGGAAAAGAGTGAGCGTGAGCCACTTGACTGAGATTTAAGAGTTGAATGCATGGATTTCACCAGACAAATTGCATCTGGCCTCCAGCTTTCATCGGTGAAATATTAGCCGGCAGCAGCGGAGGTGAAGCGGTAATGAAGACGCTGCCAAATAGCGAGCGCCTCTCTATGGTGTGAGCGCCAGTGACACGTGTGCATTAGCTCCAATGTCAGGAAAGGGCAAAGTATCTGCATAGCCTCAGCCCGCATTGTCCATTAAAAAGGTATTTTACGGTCAACCCCCTGCGGTCTTCAACGAGAAGTACAGTTGTGTACGCATGATACATGGTGCTCCGATGGTGCTTGCCTACGGAGCTGTGAGGGGAACGGCACCTCAGTACCTCCAGGCTCTGATCAGGCCCTACACCCAAACAAGGGCACTGCGTTCATCCACCTCTGGCCTGCTCGCCTCCCTACCACTGAGGAAGTACAGTTCCCGCGCAGCCCAGTCAAAACTGTTCGCTGCTCTGGCCCCCCAATGGTGGAACAAACTCCCTCACGACGCCAGGACAGCGGAGTCAATAACCACCTTCCGGAGACACCTGAAACCCCACCTCTTTCAGGAATACCTAGGATAGGATAAAGTAATCCTTCTCACCCCCCCCCCTTAAAAGATTTAGATGCACTATTGTAAAGTGGCTGTTCCACTGGATGTCTTAAGGTGAACGCACCAATTTGTAAGTCGCTCTGGATAAGAGCGTCTGCTAAATGACTTAAATGTAAATGTAAATGTATACACACCACCTAACCTCTGTATGCACACCAAAAAAAGAGCCACAAAAGCATTTCAAATTAAGCTTTCTGATTATGATTTCCGCACGGCGCAACTACACTTTCCCTAACTACCCAACTAAGGAGAATAGAGAATCCAATGGCACCAAACTCCCATAAAATGTTTTCCTTATTTGCACACGCACTCATTTCTCACGGAACTGCCTTTGATGAAAACATGTACTTACCATCACTGTGATAGTGCATCCATTTTAAGGTAGCTAGATAAAACTAACTAAGTCGCTCTGCATAAGAGCGTCCACTAAATGACTAAAAAGTCAATGGGAAAATGTAGAGAAGTCGTTGTAAGGGTGAACTGGTTCATTATTTATTCATGACCGCCGAAAGTCCCAAGACCTCTGTGATCAGACAAACATTTGATGTGCTCATTAGATGAAGGTAAAAAAAAGGTCACATTATTTTTCCTCTCTAACTGCACATATCTCGTTTCCTTTCAGAGGCTGCAGGCAGTAACCTTTTGAAATCCAGCCCCAGATAGAGAGCACGACTTGCTGTGTGTGCATTACAACGCCGGCTAACCCTCGGTCTAGAGATGAACTCTGTTTGCCTTGGAGTTGAATGGCAACAAACAACCCTACAGACCAGATATACGGTGCATTCGGGAAAGTATTCAGACCACTAGACTTTTTAAACATTTTGTTACGTTACAGCCTTATTCTAAAATGGATTAAGTAAAATGTTTTCCTCATCAAACTACACACAATACCCCATAATGCAAAGCAAAAACAGGTAGAAATACCTTATTTACATATTAATTCAGACCCTTTGCTATGAGACTCGAAATTGAGCTCAGGTGCATCCGGTTTCC
Source organism: Oncorhynchus nerka (assembly GCF_034236695.1). Classification (NCBI taxonomy): domain Eukaryota; kingdom Metazoa; phylum Chordata; class Actinopteri; order Salmoniformes; family Salmonidae; genus Oncorhynchus; species Oncorhynchus nerka. The sequence continues at coordinate 52,091,596 of NC_088419.1, read as the reverse complement.
AGTGATCATCCTTGAGATGTTTCTACAACTTGATTGAAGTCCACCTGTGTTAAATTCAATTGATTGGACATGATTTTGATAGGCACAAAACTGTCTATATAAGGTCCAACAGTTGACAGTGTATGTCAAAGCAAAAACCAAGCCATAAGGTAGAAGGAATTGTCCGTAGCTCTGAGACAGAATTGTGTCGAGGCACCGATCTGGGGATGGGTAGCAAAACGTTTTTTGAAGGTCCCCAAGAACCCAGTGGCCTCCATAATTCTTAAATGGAAGAAGTTCTGATTCTGCCTCCTCAACCCTCCTCTCCTCCCTTTCTGCATCCTTTGACTCTCTATGTCCCCTATCCTCCAGGCCGGCTCGGTCCTCCCCTCCCGCTCCGTGGCTCGACGACTCATTGCGAGCTCACAGAACAGGGCTCCGGGCAGCCGAGCGGAAATGGAGGAAAACTCGCCTCCCTGCGGACCTGGCATCCTTTCACTCCCTCCTCTCTACATTTTCCTCCTCTGTCTCTGCTGCTAAAGCCACCTTCTACCACTCTAAATTCCAAGCATCTGCCTCTAACCCTAGGAAGCTCTTTGCCACCTTCTCCTCCCTCTTGAATCCTCCTCCCCCTCCTCCTCCCTCTCTGCAGATGACTTCGTCAACCATTTTGAAAAGAAGGTCGACGACATCCGATCCTCGTTGCTAAGTCAAACGACACCGCTGGTTCTGCTCACACTGCCCTACCCTGTGCTCTGACCTCTTTCTCCCCTCTCTCTCCAGATGACATCTCGCGTCTTGTGACGGCCGGCCGCCCAACAACCTGCCCGCTTGACCCTATCCCCTCCTCTCTTCTCCAGACCATCTCCGGTGACCTTCTCCCTTACCTCACCTCGCTCATCAACTCATCCCTGACCGCTGGCTACGTCCCTCCCGTCTTCAAGAGAGCGAGAGTTGCACCCCTTCTGAAAAAACCCTACACTCGATCCCTCCGATGTCAACAACTACAGACCAGTATCCCTTCTTTCTTTTCTCTCCAAAACTCTTGAACGTGCCGTCCTTGGCCAGCTCTCCCGCTATCTCTCTCAGAATGACCTTCTTGATCCAAATCAGTCAGGTTTCAAGACTAGTCATTCAACTGAGACTGCTCTTCTCTGTATCACGGAGGCACTCCGCACTGCTAAAGCTAACTCTCTCTCCTCTGCTCTCATCCTTCTAGACCTATCGGCTGCCTTCGATTACTGTGAACCATCAGATCCTCCTCTCCACCCTCTCCGAGTTGGGCATCTCCGGCGCGGCCCATGCTTGGATTGCGTCCTACCTGACAGGTCGCTCCTACCAGGTGGCGTGGCGAGAATCTGTCTCCTCACCACGCGCTCTCACCACTGGTGTCCCCAGGGCTCTGTTCTAGGCCCTCTCCTATTCTCGCTATACACCAAGTCACTTGGCTCTGTCATAACCTCACATGGTCTCTCCTATCATTGCTATGCAGACGACACACAATTAATCTTCTCCTTTCCCCCCTCTGATGACCAGGTGGCGAATCGCATCTCTGCATGTCTGGCAGACATATCAGTGTGGATGACGGATCACCACCTCAAGCTGAACCTCGGCAAGACGGAGCTGCTCTTCCTCCCGGGGAAGGACTGCCCGTTCCATGATCTCGCCATCACGGTTGACAACTCCATCGTGTCCTCCTCCCAGAGCGCTAAGAACCTTGGCGTGATCCTGGACAACACCCTGTCGTTCTCAACTAACATCAAGGCGGTGGCCCGTTCCTGTAGGTTCATGCTCTACAACATCCGCAGAGTACGACCCTGCCTCACACAGGAAGCGGCGCAGGTCCTAATCCAGGCACTTGTCATCTCCCGTCTGGATTACTGCAACTCGCTGTTGGCTGGGCTCCCTGCCTGTGCCATTAAACCCCTACAACTCATCCAGAACGCCGCAGCCCGTCTGGTGTTCAACCTTCCCAAGTTCTCTCACGTCACCCCGCTCCTCCGCTCTCTCCACTGGCTTCCAGTTGAAGCTCGCATCCGCTACAAGACCATGGTGCTTGCCTACGGAGCTGTGAGGGGAACGGCACCTCAGTACCTCCAGGCTCTGATCAGGCCCTACACCCAAACAAGGGCACTGCGTTCATCCACCTCTGGCCTGCTCGCCTCCCTACCACTGAGGAAGTACAGTTCCCGCTCAGCCCAGTCAAAACTGTTCGCTGCTCTGGCCCCCCAATGGTGGAACAAACTCCCTCACGACGCCAGGACAGCGGAGTCAATCACCACCTTCCGGAGACACCTGAAACCCCACCTCTTTAAGGAATACCTAGGATAGGATAAAGTAATCCTTCTCACCCCCCCCCATTAAAAGACCTAGATGCACTATTGTAAAGTGGCTGTTCCACTGGATGTCATAAGGTGAAAGCACCAATTTGTAAGTCGCTCTGGATAAGAGCGTCTGCTAAATGACTTAAATGTAAATGTAAGTTTGGAACCACCAAGACTCTTCCTAGAGCAACTGGGGGAGACGGGCCTTGGTCAGGAAGGTAAACAAGTACCCGATGGTCACTCTGAAAGAGCTCCAATGTTCCTCTGTGGAGATGGGAGAACCTTCCAGAAGGACAACAATTTCTGCAGCACTCCCCCAATCAGGCCTTTATGGTAGAGTGGCCAGACGGAAGCCACTCCTCGGTAAAAAGGCACATGACAGCCACTTGGAGTTTGCCAAAAGGCACCTAAAGGACTCATTCTCTGGTCTGATGAAACCAAGATTGAACTCTTTGGCCTGAATGTCAAGCTTCACGTCTGGAGAAAACCTGGCACAATCCCTATGGTGAAGCATTGTTGTGGCAGCATCTTGCTGTGGGGATATTGTTTTAGTGGCAGGGACTGGGAGACTAGTCAGGATCGAGGCAAAGATGAACAGTGCAAAGTACAGATAGATCCTTGATGAAGTCCTGAGCACTCTGGAGCAGGTTCACAGACTGGGGCAAAGGTTCACCTTCCAACAGGACAATGACACTTAGCACACAGCCAAGAAAATGCAGGAGTGGCTTCGGGACAAGTCTCTGAAAGTCCTTGAGTGGCCCAGCAGGGCCCGGACTTGAACCCGATCTAAAATTTCTGGAGACCTGAAAATAGCTGTGCAGCAACACTCCCCATCCAACCTGGCCGAGCTTGAGAGGGTCTGCAGAGAAGAATGGGAGAAACTCCCCAAATACAGGTGTGCCAGGTTTGTAGCGTCATACCCAAGAAGACTAGAGGCTGTAATCGCTGCCAACGGTGCTTCAACAAAGTACTGAGCAAAGAGACTGAATACTTACGTAAATGTGAAAATGCATTATTATATTTTTAATACATTTGCAAAAAAATAAAACGTGTTTTTGCTTTGTCATTATGGGGTATTGTGTGTAGATTGAAGAGGGGAAAAAACTATGTAACGCAATTTAGAATAAGGCTGGAATGCTTTCTTGAACAGTCTTGAAGGAGTTCCCATATATGCTGAGCACTTGTTGGCTTCATTTCCTTCACTCTGTGGTCCAACTCATCCCCAACCATCTCAACTGGGTTGAGGTTGGGTGATTGTGGAAGACCGGTCATCTGATGCAGCAATCACTCACTCTCCTTCTTGGTCAAGTAGCCATTACACAGCCTGGAGGTGTGTTTTGGGTCACTGTCCTGATGAAAAACAAATGATAGTCCCACTAAGCCAAACCAGATGGGACGGCGTATCGCTGTAGAATGCTGTGGTTGCCATGCTGGTTAAGTGCGCCTTGAATTAAAAAAAATACCAGTGTCACCAGCAAAGCACCCCCACACCACCACACCTCCTCCTCCATGCTTCACGGTGGGAACCACACATGCAGAGACCATCCATTCACTTACTCGCGTCTCATAAAGACACGGCGGTTGGAACCAAAAATCTCAAATTTGGACTCATCAGACCAAAAGGACAAATTTCCACCGGTCTAATGTCCATTGCTCATGTTTCTTGGCCCAAGCAAGTCTCTTCTTTTTATTGGTGTCCTTTAGAGGTGGTTTGCAGCAATTCGACCATGAAGGCCTGATTCACGCAGTCTCCTCTGAATAGTTGAGGTTGAGATGTGTCTGCATTTATTTGGGAAGCAGTCCGAGGTGCAGTTAACTCTAATGAACTTATCCTCTGCAGCAGAGGTAACTCTGGGTCTTCCTTTCCTGTGGCGGTCCTCATGAGAGCCAGTTTCATCATAGCACTTGATGGTTTCTGCGACTGCACTTCTTGAAATGTTCAGGATTGACCGACCTTCATGTCTTAAAGTAATGATGGACAGTCATTTCATTTTTCTTATTTGAGCTGTTCTTGCCATAGTATGGATTTGGTCTTTTACCAAATAGGGATATCTTCTGTATACCACCTCTACCTGGTCACAACACAACTGATTGGCTCGAACGCATTAAGAAGGAAAGAAATTCCACAAATTGACAAGGCACAGCTGTTAATTGAAATGCATTCCAGGTAACTACCTCATGAAGCTGGTTAAGAGGATGCCAAGAGTGTGCAAAGCTGTCATCAAGGCTACTTTGAAGAATCTCAAATATATTTGAATTGGTTAAAAAAAAAAAGGTTACTACATGATTCCATACGTGTTATTTCATATTTTTTATGTCTTCACTATTATTCTACAATGTAGAAGAAAAAAAAGAATTAAGAAAACCCTGGAATGAGTAGGTGTCCAAACATTTGACTGGTACTTTATCCCAGAAACTGGCCAGGCGAATCAGCCTTTCAATCATTGCCTGCTTTTTAAAAAACCACTTTACAAAAGTACAGTCAAACCCACCACCAGTAAAATGTTAATATACACATCAAGAACTCAAGGCAGTGTTCAAAGAGGCAATATTTCTGGATTTTATTTATCCCATTATTTTTCAGTTTTATTGGATTGGCATCAACAGCAAAACCACAGCCTTTGACAAAATCTCAGAAATAAAAAAATAGATACTGTGTAATTTCTCGATTTGTCGTCTAATCAAAAACATCTTACTTCATATAGCTACAGCAGCCTAGTTGAATTAACACAAAGGTATGAGTCATCACTGGTCGAGATTTTGTCATAAGATTTGTTTTGTGGTTTTTTGTTTGTTGCCTGAACACATATGTACAGCAGGATAAAACCGACAGACACACTATACATACTCTTATTTAACAAGTAGCGTATCCATTTTGAAATGATAAAATAAATAAGACTTTGTACTGTATTAATCAAATCTTTAAGATACAACACGCTAAGGAATGCACTTTAAATCAGTTTTTTTCGGACAGTTTTTTTTGTATTTCCTTCACATCAGAAAGAAATTCAAAACTAGTTTGGTCATTACAATACACATGGAAAGGTGAATAGCCTATTCAGTGGCTCATGGGTATAAAAAAAAACTACTGGCAGAAAAGAAACTGAATTAATTGGGTAACACTTACTTCATGAAAACTCAATTAATTGGGAAACACTTATTTGCAGTGTCAATATAATTGTATAACAGTAACCACAAACTGTTTTCTAAATACAAAAAGTCAAGTTAAAGTGGTACATTATCAATAAGTACAATAACTTGCTTGTTAGAATGAAACTACATTCCACTAGTGTTACTGTGGTGTGGAATCAATTAATTCTCACGAAACCATCAGCACAAGATTTACTGTAAAGCAATACCTAGATATAATTTAGCTTGTCAACAATATTGATTTACCATATATCACAAAAGATCTCACAATGTTTGTTGTATTCTCTTGACCACAAGTGATTTGCTTTAGTGTGAAGACAAAGTCATCTGGGCGTAATTCTAGAGAGAATCCAAGTCAACTAAAATAACAATTTGGGTGTTAATTCCTTAAATGGCATGATTTAGAGCTGGGAGATATGGAAAAACATACATAATCACGATAAATATATACATTTTTTTTGCAATAACAAAATCAGAGATAAATTACGCAAAATTATTTTGGGGGGAGGTACTACAGCTGGGCGATATGGACGAAAAGTAATATTGTGATATATGTAACTATTTTGCTCAATAACAAATACATCAAATATATATTTTTTTTCCAATGGCCAGTTACTTTACATTAGCAGCAGGCCAGGAAAGATAACTGAGATGATAGCCTATGATTCAAAAGCTACGGTACAGTCATCTAACATATCCATGACTTGCATGATTGACATTTTGATGTTCAACCTGTCAAAATAGGATCCAAAATGAGATTTCTTGTTTTGTTTTGCTTTTCAGAGGATTTTTCCAGCATCTTTGTGCATATTGGCCACCTGAGGAAGGGGGAACTCAAAACACTTAGCTAGATTGCGAACTCTAACTATGATATTGTTGCTAGATAGATTAATCAATTAGCCTACATGGCTAATTGATTAATCTATCAGTTAATGTAGGCTAATGTTCTACACAAACTTTCCAGTGCTAGGCCTAGGCTAATTGACGTAGGCCTATTTGCTGTAAATGACACGCTCCGCTCGGCTCTGCTACCCGGGTGCGTTCAAATCATATTAACTACACCCCACTCCGGTTGTAAAGTGGTGCCGTGAACTCGATATTAGGAGGTGAGAAATACATTATATCGACTCACAGAAAGCTGCAACTCTCCTCTCGGTAACTAGAACAACACTTTGAGCAACGGTCATAATGTTTGTGCTTCTCAGAATGCATCTCTGCCTCCTCCGTGCACACAGCGCGAAGAGGGAACGAGAGCAGCCGGCAGCAAAACCGGGATAACTAGATACTGTACTTTCGTTGCAGGAATCAACATAATGCATAGGCTACTACTGTTGAAAAAAAAAGAATGGTTTAAGAACAATCTACAGGAACGTTGTGTGGCAAAAATCACCGAAAATCACCAACGTAGGTAAAATGCTTCGGTAAGAGGAAGGCAATGTAGGTGATTTTCTGTTTATCGTCCCAGCTCTATGACGGTAGATTTCTTAACCCCTTAAATCCGCACCCCCCACGTAAATCTAATTAGTATAATACAAAAATCCCCATAAAAATCCATCATATATATTCTTTTGTTGCATTGGATGCATCTCAATCCACCGCAACCGCCTACGTTGCACTTCCGCATCTGCGGTGACAGCTAGAGCAGTGTTTGTCAGACCATGAGACATCCCGAAAATCAGTCTTCTCACAAAACGGTTTGGCCTAACAACTATTATGACCCCTCTATGGAAATATGAGTCTCATGAATACAACGGTGTTCTCCGTTTACGACCCCCACAAGCGACTTGGGACTCGTCTGAAGTCGGTACAGCCAACCTGCCAACTTCTGTCTGTAGCATCTGAACAGTTTGGGCTACAACCGTGGAAAGGTCTCTCATGAACACTTACATGTCGGTTTTGCTCTAGGCCTCACAAGACTCGTATGAAAGTCACCCGGTACTGCAGAATAGTTTTTTTTTGGAAGCATATATGGAGACTGTTTAGTGACAGAAATAAGGGGTTAAATACATTTCCTGATCTTTCTTATATATTTTGGGGCAGTAGGTAGCCTGGTGGTTAGAGCGTCGTTCCAGTAACCGAACGGTTGCTAGAACGGATCCTCGAGCTGAAAAGGTAAAAGTCTGTCGTTCTGCCCCTGAAACAAGGCAGTTAACCCACTGTTCCTAGGCCGTCATTGTAAATAAGAATTTGTTCTTAACTGACTTGCCTCGTTAAATAAAGGTAATTTATATATATATATATATAACATATCAGATATAGGACAGACACTTCAGAACAAACTTCCATAAGAAGTCTGTCGTTCCATGTGGCCATTGCAAAATGTTGATTTTGAGGCCAATTAAACATTTCTTTGTGGTTTTTGATGTGTGCCTGTGGTTATTTTCTTGCTGGAAGATCCATTTGCTGTCAAATGTCTGGCTCCGGTCTTTGACCTTAACAAGGGCCCCAGGACCACTGGAAGCAAAATAACCTAATAACATCAAAGATCCACCCCCATATTTTACAGTAGGTATGAGGTTATTTTCTGCTTAGGCATTCTCATTTAGACGCCAAACCCACCACTGGTGTGTGTGGCTAAAGAGCTCCATTTTCATGTCCTCCAACAAATGTAAAACACCTGGAGTTTGCTAAATGGTATTGGCAGTTGGATTGGAACCAGTGCTTTGGTCAGATGAAAACATTGCTCTTTGACCTCGGACACCATTGGTGGGTTTGTTGTCGAAATGAGAATGCATAAGCAGAAAAGAACCCTATAAATAATATGCTGCGTGATAAACCAAAATGTTGATTCTTTTTCGTTTCCTAAACAACTAATTGACCAACGTCGGTTCAATTATTTGAATTCCATTTTGTTCAAAACAGGCAAATATTCTACATAGTTTAAACTTGGTAATTAACTACAATGACCATAATCAATTCCGTGCGTGCCTATTTGTCCGGTCTATGTGGAGCAGACACGGAGATGGGGTGAACACAGAACGTGCGATCAAGAGGGAAAGATGCATGTATCTCTACCTGAAAATACATGATCTTAAGTGATTGATAGTTGGTATTCAGCATTCATAAAAAAGTATGCCTTGTTTAATTTGAATTACTACTAAAATAGTGATTTGTCAGGCAGCAGCTCTATAGAGATGAGATGATGACTTGGAATGAAATAATAAAGTCAACAAATAAAACAAATGTAATATACACAACTGAAATATTTTATTAAAGGAATTTGAATAAAATGGTTAATAAGTGATAAGCAGTAACGGGCAGTCACTACCATCATGGGACTTTTTGTTTTATTCTGCTTTGTTACGTCATTCAACCCACAATGCATTGCGCATTTGTCTAAAAAAAATATTTGAAAACTGTGATGACTTTTTAAAATAATTGGAACACAACCGACCTCAAAAAGCACTAATCACTCAGCACTACCTACTGTAAAATAAGGTGGTGGATATTTGATGTTATGGGTCTATTTTGTTTTCACTGGTCCTGGGGCCCTTGTTAAGGTCAAAATCATCATGAACTTTATCCGGCACCAGGACATTTTGGCAAAAAACCTAATTGCCTCTGCCAGGAGGCTGAAACTTGGCCGCAAACGGATCTTCCATCAACACAATAACCCCAAGCACACATCAAAATCCCCCCAAAAATAAATAATTTGCCACTAAATCAACTTTTTGTAATGGACATCTCAGTGTTAGAAAATAATATATTTTCCCCATTGTTGCATCCAATATAGCTCAGTATTTGAATTATTCCTTCTATAGTCATTTTTTGCTCATCTTTATCAAGGGTGGCAATACTTTCAGACCCCACTGTATATGGTCCATTTGATAAAAAATAAGAAAAATGCACCTCACACAAGATAAAATAAATCAAATACAGTAATGTGAAGATGTCATCTCAGACATCAAGCAACCATTGGGGTGGGTAAGTTTTTTTTATTTTTTTAAAGTCTTTTGAGGCAGAATTCAGAACCCCTATGATTATATATGCCCCCTAAAATGATAATGAATTGCGCTACAAATATTAAAGCTTCTGACCTCATCATAAGCTCATGAAAAGTGCTGAAACGAGATGGTCCTACTGTATCGGCAAATGTAAGCATGATGGATCTTCAGTCAAGTCAAATGAAGGTCACGTTACAAAACGAAAATGGCATGCAGCCAGAACTGTGTCCCTGTGTATAGATGAACAGAAAGTAAATCTCTGTGATATCTTTTCCAGAAAAATATATCTTTAGGCACATATACAGAACAATCTGTAATGGAAAGCGGGGAATGACTACACAGGTTAAGTAGCATAATGTTGAACAACAAAAAAACAGTCATGATATCGAGGGTTCAGTTAGCCGTGTTGCTTGTTTTTCCCACACGGTCAAATACACACTGACAACACAGGTCTAACTTCAAATGGCCTACACCATAAGAGTAGAGAGGGATTTCACAATAGTCTTGGGTATCACTGAAAATGTGCACTTTATGTATTTTTCTACATTATCTATAAAAAAAACGGACCATTCTGGGAATGTACAAGAAAAACTTGGAATGACTTCACCTGCGCTGTATCAAACAGTATAATACATAACTAAAGGCAGTCTTCATGGTGCATTTACTGCACATGCCCACTGTATTTTGTACAATAAGGCCCTAAAAAGGGAACAGTCTCTGCACTTAACGTGGAAAAGCAGAGGGAACAGAGTCATACATATGACGCTGATCTTTAAGTAGAGTGAAGCAGATTTTTCTGAACTCAACCAAAGACTAAGAGAGAGATGTATGCATTAGTGGACAGAACCAATCCCTTGATCTGCTTCCTAAACAGCTACTGTATAGGAAGCATTGACAAAGATTTTTTTTTAAAGAAATAGTACACGTGAAAATATAGAAATATCTAATAAAACTAAATCATTAGTGTGTGTGTTTTTTTTAAATATATTTTTTTAGGAGATTGAGTAACTCATCAAATTGAGTGCCCCATCTCTCTGTTTAGGACTGACCGAAAGTCTTTGAACACTCGGACTGCTTGCTAACAGACCTGCAAACACCGCAAAACTTTTGTTTGTCATAACAGGTCAAGGCCACTAGCCCATCTGCTGTTATTTACACCATTGTCCAGGAGCATGTACAGTAAGTGAATAGTCAGCCATTTGCACACACATACCCCATGTCAACTCCTAAAAAGGGAGTGTAATGCAAATGAGGATCACATGTTCATGTTGTCTATGCTAATTCAGCCTTTGAGTGCCCACCAAGAACACAGACCTATAGTAGCAGTCCAATATTGGTATTTAAATTCAATACACTTTAGTCCACATTACCTTGAAATCAGAGATGCTTAAATCATGAGGTCACCCATCAATGTTTGAGGAAAGTGCTTATCCATTTTGAGGACCTCTAACTTTGTATTTTTATAAGCACTTTTACCCGACTGTCGAGGAACAAAAAAATGTAACATCAAAGCCTGAGAACCATGGTCAAATTAGGTTTTACATAAGAATGCACATACAGTAGGTTACCAGCTAAACTCCACTACACAGGTTTAAAGCCAAAATGTAGTACCAATCTCTCATCCATTTAGTTGTTCAGAAAGTAAACCTTTAAAACAACGTAGCCTCTCTCAGCAATCTAACGTTTGCCTGTAAATCATGGCTTGGCATGACTGTGGCAAAAGTCATTGGTATCCTTCAAAACAAACCGTCTGAGCCTAAATTCTCTCTGGGACAGCCCTGTCAAATAAATGTTCAGCAGCTTTGTAAAGATGTAACCTTTGAAATTCGCTGCTTTTCTAACAATATCCTCCAACGCCTCAGATGGAGCAGGACTTTGGCCTCTTCCTGGGCTTGGGTTCGCCAAAGTCCCTGTCGTCGGCTGCACAGTGGCTGAAGGAGCAGAGTGTCTGCGAGAGGCGGCGCATGCCCAGGCGGAACACACTGTTGGACAGGCTGTAGATGACGCAGTTGCAGAAGCTGTTGCTGATGGCCAACCAGGTTGTTACAAAGGACAGGGCGGGACTGTCCAGCACGTGGGAGCTCTCCAACAGGAAATAGATTATGTAGGGCAGCCAAAGCATGTAGAAGACGCTGGTGATGCGGAATAGCACCATGGCGTAGCGCCTGTCAGGCCCTTGACCCGCGTGGTGCCCCCCGCCGCTGCCACTGCCACCACCCTCCCCAGCCTCCATCTCCTGGCTGGGGAAGCGTGCTCGCCTCTCACTGATCTCCCGGTTGTGCTGCTGGCAGATGCGGAAGATGTGGAAGTAGGTGAAGCAGACTACCAGGGCCGCGGGCGCGTACAGTAGGCATACCACAAAGCCTGTGAAGAGCGCCGAGGTGGGCCAGGAGTGGGCGCACCACTCAAAGATGTCCCCGTGGTAACCCGGCTTGCCCCAGCCAAAGAAAGAGGGCAGAAAGACCAGGCTGGAGTAGACCCAGATGAGGGCGATGCAACCGCGGAGCCGGCACGGCGTCACCAGCTGGTTGTAGGACAGGGGTTTGGTGATGGCCAGGTAGCGATCCACGCTGATGCAGGCCAGACAGGCCATTGAGACGCTCTTGAGCACCGAGATGACGTAGCTGAAGACCTGGCAGGTGATGGGCTCCTGGACGCTGGCCGGGTAGTGCAGCAGGGACAGGGTGGGCACCAGGCAGCTGAGGCCAACCAGCAGGTCGGCGTAGGCCATAGTCTGGATGAAGTAGCTGGTGGTATAGTGGTGTAGCAGGGGGGCGCAGTGGAACACGAAGATCACCGTCAGGTTCCCGGCAATGATGAGCACCGTGAGCAGAACGATGACCGCAGTCTCCAAGACACAGGCCTCCAGGCCCTCGTTCTGGCCCCAGCCCAGGGGACAGGAGTGGTTGGGGTCTGGGCCCACCAGGCTGCTGTTGGCAGTGGGAACCAGGTCTGTCATCAATGCTGACTGGTTCATTGTTCTGGGCGCGGTCCAGGTGGGTCAGGTTTGTGCTGTGCCAACCACGATGCAGATGGACTGTAACTGAAGACCTGTCTGCCTGTAGCCTCCCTCAGCAAATGGGAGTTCTAGCCTCTCTCGCTCTTTCACCTCGGCTCTCACATAGCTGGGTCTCAATCAAATGAACACTGACTGACGAAAATCAATACAGCCCATAGGAAAGCAGGACTGCCGACTTGGCTCTACTTTTTCGATCAGTCATGCTTAGAGGCAGTGGGGTAATTGTCGAAAGAAGAAAGATATTCCCTCCAAAAACAGAAAAAGGTCTACCGGTGCTATGCCAGGCATTTATCCCGGCGGCAGGGATCCCCATTGCTCTCCCTAACAGTCTGCGGCCACATCTCCTGATTCATAAGAGGGCTGCCACTGGGAGACTGGGGATGGAGAGCAGGTGTTGTCCTCACAAGAGCAAAAAGCACAGGAGGTGCAGGGTAGTCGGCATGTGGGGGAGAAACATGAGGCAGGCAGGCAGGGCGCTCTGGTGCAGATCCTACTGCAGATTAAATAAGACAGGGAGCATGTGACTCCTATTTTGAGACTATAGATAAGAGAAAATAGTATTAAAACATTTAGCGTGTCGGTATAATTTCGACTTTCAGATAGCTTGTTTACTGTCAGAGAAAGATCCACTGGGAAAACCCCAAATTCATACGAGTAATTACATCCCCGTTAGCCATTGTGTTTGGTTCATACCTCAAGTCCTCTCTAAAGTTCCAAAATGCTGTTAGACAAGCCGCAATTGTTTCTCAGTCTTGTAGTATGCACATCCTCTTATTTTGGGGTAGTGAGTGGTCCCGTGGTCAGTGTCTGGACCCCATGTACGCCCCGCTATTGTCCGAATCAAAACACAGACACGCTAGACAAACACAGGGCTCTCTGCGGTGGTTAATATCACAGCTCTCATTCCACAGAGCGCCGGGGGAATTATGTTTTACAATGTTCCCCAATCAGAGAGAAGCCAAAGGAGGCGCAGAATAATCTGGATCCTGTTATGTGTGTGTGTAGCCACAAATCTGTCTTTGGTCTCTGGAATCCCAATCCACGCACTTTTCTGAAACTTTCGTTCTCCAGGTTATGAGAGGCAAAATCTGGTTGCAAAAGAGGATCTTTCAGGCAAAGAATGTAGGAGTTGTCAGGAGTCTCACACAATCGGATCAATAGATACTGGAGCCGGTAGAAGACATCTGGGTGTCTCAGAGCTCCTCGGACTGTGTCTCCTTAGAAATTCTGTTCAGGGCGCCGGGTGAGATGGATGTGGGATCAATCTGCATTCCGCTTGTTTACAGCCTAGGGTGAAAGCTCTTTACGTCAGCCTCGCCTCTTAAGCGCATGTTTCCATTATTGATATTATTAGTACATATACATGCCCGTTCCATTCAAATACGTTTTTTGGAGGTGTTTTTCAGGGGAGGCACAGCTGTCTGGACTTTTGACTCTTTCTTCCACTCAGTACGTCTGCTCCTTGTTACAAAAACCAAGCCACAGCAAAAGAGAAACGACTCCGCCAGTACAGAGAGTTCCAGTTTCAATGCTGTCCTCTGTGTGAGTCTCCTCTAATTTCCATTCCCCCAGCCGAACTCAGCTTTCGCCAAACGAATAACCGAAGAGACAGAAATACAATTTCATTCAGCAAAGCAGTCCTGGAGTGAAGCACGAAATAAATAAATAGGAACCTTTTGGAGAGAGGAGCTGTCCCTCACCAACTGGTGCAGTGGGAAAGAGATGCTGTGACTGGCTTACAGTTCCTTTTCCCTTCGCTCTCGTTCTCGTTCTCCCGCTCACTCTCTTTACCCTGCACGCACACACACACATGCTCGCTCTCACTCTCTCCCGTTCCCTCTGAACCGCGCTCTACCCCTCCCTCTGATACACCCGATCTCTCCCTCTCTCTACCCCCTCCCATTTGGGCTGCACCTGAGGTCCTTTCCCAACCCAGCCACAATACTCTCTTTCGCTCCTCTAATGTCTCTCCTCTTGTTTTTAGAGCTACATTTGGATAGTTTACTAATCTGAAATCACTAGGCTAATCTATCAGTCCATTTTCTATTAACTAGCTCCCTCCCCCAATATGGCTTTCCCTCTGACTCTCTGCCCCCAGTCCATTGCTCTGACCAATGACCAAGCCCAGCCATGCCTGTCCCTTAGTTACAGTTGCCAGGCATTTCAGTTAGTTGGGATCATCCTTCACTGGCAGACAGTGTAACAAGCGGCAAAATAATTGAGGAGGCAGGAGGTCAGATTCAGAGGTAGATGGTCTGTATACCATTACCGAGTTCAGGCTCAACTAACCTCTACAATAATGAAAAAACTAGGATATACAAGAAAGCTATACTTTTAAAGCTACTTGCGTCAGCTCTATAAAACTGAACACGGAGATTCCCAAGAAGATAAGAACAGACGAGAAAGTGGCATGGTGAAGTGGATAACCTGATGTCCTTCACCTTTTGGACTACAGGTGAAAAACGGTCACAACCAGAAGGCTACTGTACGTTAATAATTATTTCGCAGAGAGAGAGAGAGAGAGAAAAAAGGGAGGGCTGTAAAAACAACGGTAGTAATCCGCTTCCCTGTCCCACCCCCTCTGAGCCTTTTGATCTCAGCCACTATGGCTACTGGGTTGGGACTAGCGGGCAGGCCCCTGTCCGGGCTCTTTGTTAAGGCTGGGTAAATAAGGGCCAGGCCATTATAGTGTACAGTAGCTCACACCAACACTGACTAACAGTCAAAGAGAGCCGGAGGTAAGTGGGCCTGAGAGCGGGGAGATCAGTTTCGAGCTGCTCAATACGAGTATAAATATCAACGCATTACAAAAACAAACCTAGTGCGGCAAACGGGAGAAGAAGTCAAGGTCACCCCAGTGCTAATGCTTCACAATAGGCGTTATATGAAAAGGAGATTTGAATGAGAAATTACCATATGCTCTCTACAAAGGCTGCAGAGAATTAGGGATGGGCATTTTAACATTTTGTACTGTTCATGTACTCGCATGCTTTATTTTCATTCGAGTACTCGAATGGGAAAGTAATGTGTGTACTTATCTATGCCAACAATGAGCAACAATGCTTCATTTGCTACAACCATTACAGATAACAAATCCTAATGGCTAAATTGCCCAACATAGAGTGTACAAAAAAATTAGGAACACCTGCTCTTTCCATGACAGACTGACAAGGTGAATCCAGGTGAAAACTATGATCCCTTATTGACGTCGCATGATAAATACACAAATCAGTGTAGATGAATGGGAGACCGGTTAAAGAAAGATTTTTAAGCCTCGAGACAATTGAGACATGGATTGTGTATGTGTACCATTCAGAGGGTGAATTGACAAGACAAAAGTTAAGTGACTTCGAACGGGGTATGATTTGGTTTGAGTGTGTCAAGAACGCTGCTGGGTTTTTCACACTCAACAGTTTCCTGTGTGTATCAACACCTTGTAGAGTACATGCCCTGACAAATTGAGGCTGTTCCGAGGGCAAAAGGGGGTGCAACTCAACATTAAGAACCTGCTCACTCAGTGTATATTCAGTCAATAAAAAAACAAGTGCCATTTAAGATTCATTAACTGAAACCGTATTATCAACTGGTTATATTATATTGTGGAACTCAAATCTTCAAAAAAAGACCTCAGCAGTGCCTCTTACTTGTAGAAGCCTTATGTTAGGAATCAAAAGGACTACGTAAAAGGTAGGTTCAGTAATTAAACATGAACAGATATCCAATTCAAATCAATCGAATCTAATTGGTCACATGCGACGAATACAACAGGTGTAGATTTAACAGTGAAATGCTTACTTATGAGCCCATTCCCAACCGTGCATTGTTAACTTCTTGGTGACAGGGGGCAGTATTTTCACGTCCGGATGAAATGCATGCCCAAATTCAACTGCCTGCTACTCATCCCCAGAAGATAAGATATGCATATTATTAGTAGATGAGTTTTCATTGGGAATCCAGATTTCTAAGGGACCTTCTTGCAGTTCCCACTGCTTCCAATGGATGTCACCAGTCTTTAGAAATTGGTTGAGGTTTTCCCTTTGTGTAATGAAGAAGTACGGCCATCTTGAACGAGGGTCACTTGAAGTGTACTGTTAGATAGAGGCGCGTGACCAGAAAGCTAGCTACAGTGTGTTTTCCTCCTGTTTTCAACACAGATCATCCCGTCTTCAATTTTATCGATTATTTATGTTAAAAAAATACCTACAAAAGTAGTTTGAAATGTTTTGGCAAAGTTTAACAGGTAACTTTTGAGATATTTTGAAGTCACGTGCGCAAGTTGGAACCGGTGTTTTTCTGGATCAAACGTGCCAAATAAATGGACCTTTTTGAATATATATTGACGGAATTAATCGAACAAAAGGACCATTTGTGATGTTTATGGGACATATTGGAGTGCCAACAAAAGAAGCTCGTTAAAGGTAAGGCATGAATTATATTTTTATTTCTGCGTTTTGTGTCACGCCTGCAGGGTTGAAATATGCTTCTCTCTCTTTGTTTACTGGGGTGCTAATAGCATCTTTTGCTCTCGCCGAAGAGCCTTCTTGAAATCTGACATGTTGGCTGGGTTCACAACATGTGTAGCTTTTTTGTGTGATTTAATGAAAGTTTGATTTCTATAGTAAATTATTTGAATTTGGCGCTCTGCATCTTCCCTGGCTTTTGGCCAGGTGGGACGCTAGCGTCCCACATATCCCAGAGAGGTTAAGAACCAACAAATATTTGCAAAATAAAAAAGGAAATAGTAACACAAAAACAATAACGAGGCTATATACAAGGAGCAACTGTACCGAGACAATGTGCAGGAGTACCAGGTAGTTGAGATAATTCAGTATTTACATGTGAGTAGGGTTAAACGTGACTAGGCAATCAGGATATATAATTGATTTATTTGTATTTCACCTTTATTTAACCAGGTAGGCCAGTTGAGAACAAGTTCTCATTTACAACTGCGACCTGGCCAAGATAAAGCAAAGCAGTGCGACAAAAACAACACAGAGTTACACATGGAATAAACACACATGAGAAAAAAAGAAAGTATATATACAGTGTGTGCAAATGTGTAAATAAACATAATACACAGAAGTCGCAGCATATGTTAAGATTGAAAGTGTGTCTAAGTATGTGGCGTCAATATGCATGTGTGAGCGTATGTAGTGTGTGGGTAGAGTCTAGTGAGTGTGTTGGTAGGGTCTAGTGAGTGTGCATAATCAGTTCAAGGGAGTCAATTCAGATAAATAATAAAGGGGGGTAATGTAGACAGAGTTCAGAGTGTCAAATCAAGTTCAGTGTGTCAAATGTTGTCCGGACCTCTGGCAGTCTCTATGGGGGTACCACAGGGTTCAATACACGGGCCGACTCTGTTCTCTGTATATATCAACAATGTTGCTCTTGCTGCGGGTGATTCCCTGATCCACCTCTACGCAGACGACACCATTCTGTATACGTCTGTCCCTTCTTTGGACACTGTGTTAACTTCTTTGGGACTGGGGAGCAGTATTGAGTAGCTTGGATGAATAAGGTGCCCAGAGTAAACTGCCTGCAACTCAGGCCCAGAAGCTAGAATATGCATATAATTTGTAGATTTGGATAGAAAACACTCTGAAGTTTCTAAGCTGTTGAAAGCAGAGCTGTAGTCAATGAACAGCTTGGGGAGAATTCATTGGCGAGTGGATAATCCGCCTTTACCATCAGTCTTACTGGCGAACAAGCAATTACTGGAGAATAAACTGGATGAGCTCCATTTGAGACTATCCTACCAACGGGACATTAAAAACTAATAATATCTTACGTGTCACCGAGTCGTGGCTGAACGAGAACAGTTGGCTGAGTTTTCCATGCATCGGCAGGACAGAACCACCTCCGGTAAGATGAGGGGTGGTGGTCTGTGTCAATTTGTCAACAAAAGTTGGTGCGCGATCTCTAATATTAAGGAAGTATTGAGGTTTTGCTCGCCTGAAGAGGAGTACCTCATAAGCTGTAGACCACACTATTTATCAAGAGAGTTTATCTATATTTTTCGTAGCAGTCTATTTACCACCAAACAGATGCAGGCACTAAGTGCTGTATAAGGCCATAAGCAAACAAGAGAATGCTCACCCAGAAGCGGCGGTCCTAGTGGCTGGGGGCTTTAATGCAGGAAAACTTAAATCAGTTTTCTACCAGCATGTTACATGTACAACCAGAAAGAAATACTCCACACACAGACACTTACAAATCTCTCCCTCACCCTCCATTTGGCAAATCTGACCCTAATTCTATCCTCCTGATTACAAAAAAAAACTCAAGCAGGAAGTACCAGTGACTCGCTCAATATGGAAGTGGTCTGATGACGAGGATGACAAGCTACAGCCTTAATAGCACAGACTAGAATATGTTCCGGGATTCATTCGATGGCATTGAGGAGTATACCACATCAGTCACCAGCTTCATCAAAAAGTGCATCAACGATGTCGTCCACACAGTGTCCATATGTACATATCCCATCCAGAAGCCATGGATTACAGGCAACATCTGCACTGAGCTAAAGTCTAGAGCGGGACACTAATCTGTGTTTCAAGCAGACCACCATAGTCCCTGTGCCCAAGAACGCCAAGGTAACCGACCTAAATGACTACCGCCCCATAGCACTCACGTCTGTGGCCATGAAGTGCTTTGAACGGCTGGTTAAGGCTCACATCATCATCCCAGAAACATTAGAGTCACTACAATTTACATACCGCCTCAACAGATCCACAGATGACGCAATCTCTATTGCACTCCACACTGCCCTTTCACACCTAGACAAAAGGAACACCTGCGAGAGAATGCTGTTTACTCTATGTAAACTGGAAATCATATATCCTGAGGCTGCATTTATCGTAGTTTGGGATTTTAACAAAGCTAATCTGAAAACAAGGCTTCCTAACTTCTATCAGCATATCAAATACACGACACAAGCTGGTAGCATTCTGGATCATTGCTACTCTAACTTCCATGATGCATACAAAGCCCTCCCCCACCCTCCCTTCAGCAAATTTGACCATGACTCCATTTTTTTGCTCCCATCCTATAGGCAGAAACCATCAGGAAACGCCCATGCTCAGGTCTATCCAACGCTGGTCTGACCAATCGGATTCCATGCTTCAAGATTGCTTCGATCACGTGAACTGGGATACGTTCCAGGTAGCCTAAGACAACAACATTGACATATACGCCGACTCGGTGAGCAAATGTATTAGCAAGTGCATCAGAGTACCCTAAGTGACTATTTAAACCTTCCCGAACCAGAAACAGTGAATGGATGGCAGCATTCGAGTAAAACTGAAAGCGCGAACCACCGGCTTTTAATCATGCCAACGCGACTGGAAACATGACCGAATAGAAAAACATTTAAACGTGTTAACCCTCGCAAGGCTGCCGGCCCAGATGGGATCCCTAGCCACGTCCTCAGACCATGCACAGAGCAGCTGGCTGGTGTGTTCACGGACGTATTCAGGGTGGCAGGTGGTTAGAGCGTTGGACTTGTAACCGAAAGGTTGCAAGTTCAAATCCCTGAGCTGACAACGTACAAATCTGTCGCTCTGCCCCTGTACAGGCAGTTAACCCACTGTTCCTAGGCTGTCATTGAAAATAAGAATTTGTTCTTAACTGACTTGCCTAGTTTAAAAAATTTATAAAATCCCTATCACAGTTTGCTGTCCCAACATGCTTCATGATGGCCACCATTGTTCCTGTTCCCAAGAAACATTTTTAGTGATATTTACCTTTTTTACTACCGTTTTATACAACTTTTTCTGCATCAAGCTCATGTTATTATGTGTCAGGGAAAGCTCATTGGATTCCCAGTTGTGCAGTTGGCTCTTGCTTGGGCCTCAGCCTGACCCAAGGACAGCCAGAGAACTGTTGTGATGTGGCCTTCACACTCACGACCAGAGGAGTTTTGGGCTTTGGCGTGTTTCTCCCTAATACAAACTGTAATTTCTGGGGCAGCAGCACTGAGCACAGCTCTGTTCCTGTACAAATACAACACAATGATCTTATGAAAAGCGAAAAGATCTGTTCGACGGGAGCATTTTAAAAAAATACATACACCCTGAAACATGCATCCATATCCCAGATGAATGACACGTGAAAAAAGGTGGTGGGTTGCATTAAAGTCCCTATAGTGCTTGAGGGGCTGTAAACAGGACTGCATTGTGGGGGGGGGGGTAAGGCTGTGGCCCAGTAGTGCAGCTGGCCTGAAGACACTGAGGGGGGTATTGTGAGTGACAGATACTCACTGAGCCCAAGGGCACTTCTCATGCAAAAAGGGATGACAGCTCAGGAACTGAACACAGGGGTAGGCTAGGGCTGGAACAATGACAGAGAAGACAGGGCTAAAACCCAGAGGAATCCCAGAAATGAATTTGATGGAAGGAGAAGTGTAGATTATCTATTTGAATATGTGAAATGAAAAAGAGATTTACATAACCATTTCACCTGCACAGGCTGAAACAGTCTAATGCAAGAGACATGCAATTCAGAATTGCCTCTTGCAGGGTTCATACACATTTTGTTGGATGGAATTTCATGACTTAAAACCCAATTTTCATTACCAACAATTGGCAGCGTCTATGCAATCAACAACAACTACAACAAAAATTGCCGTAATGTGGTACCAACACTGGGAGGCGGCTCTCTGATCCCATATACCATCTCCTGTTGTTGAGCAAGGCACTTAACCCCCCCAAAAAGTAGTAAACCTGTTTGGCAACTATATAAAACACATGTGGCCAACCCTCAGACTGGAGAACTACTGGGTGTGCAGACTTTTCAACAAGGCTGCTCAAACACATCAGAGCTGGTTTATCAAGGCCAAGTTGAGCAGCTAATTTCTAAAATGTGGTTTGTTAAGAGGGGGACTGGAATAAAAGCCTGCACCCCCATTAGCTCTCCTACCTAGAGGATGGTTGACCACCCTTGATAAAAACCATTGCAACATTAAAACCTAATACGTTTTAGGCCTTTTAAAATAATTTGCTCATTCAACATATCATAGACCAAATGGCTATGGTAGGCAACAAATATTTTTGTTGCAAGCCCACAAATGTTCAGGAAATGTAACTTTTCTAGTTTACTCATAATAATCCTAGCTACCTTAGAAGTGTTTACTTTGCAGACTGACTAGAATCTATTAAATCGCAATGTCCCATACATTGGATGCCCAAATCAACTGGAAGTACAGCGCATTTGGAAAGTATACAGACCCATTAACTTTTTCCACTTTGTTATGTTACAGCCTTATTCTAAAATGGATTACATTGCTATTTTCCCTCATCAATCTACACACAATACCCCATAATGACAAAGCAAAAACAGGATTTTAGACATTTTTGCAAATGTATTAAAAAAATGAAATATTTACATAAGTATTTCTTCCATTCTTCTCTGCAGATCCTCTCAAGCTGTTAGGTTGGATGGGGGAGCATCACTGCAGCTATTTTCAAGTCTCTCCAGAGATGTTCGATTGGGTTCAAGTCCGGCCTCTGGCTGGGCCACTCAAGGACATTCAAAGACTTGTCCCGAAGCCCCTCCTGCATTGTCTTGGCTGTGTGCTTAGTGTTGTTGCCCTATTGGAAGGTGAACCTGTGCCATAGTCTTGAGGTCCTGAGAGCTCTGGAGCAGGTTTCCATCAAGGATCTCTCTATACTTTGCTCCGTTCATCTTTGCCTCGATCCTGATTAAACTCCCAGTCCCTGCCGCTTAAAAACATCCCCACAGCATGATGCTGCCACCACCATGCTTCACCGTAGGGATGGTGCCAGGTTTCCTCCAGATGTATTCAGGCCAAAGAATTCAATCTTGGTTTCATCAGACCAGAGAATCTTGTTCCTCGTGGTCTGAGAGTCTTTAAGTACCTTTTGGCAAACTCCAAGCGGACTGGTCATGTGCCTTTTACGGAGGATTGGCTGCCATCTGGCCACTACCATAAAGGCCTGATTGATGGAGTGCTGCAGATATGGTTGTCCTTCTGGAAGGTTCTCCCATCTCCACAAAGGAACTCTGGAGCTCTGTCAGAGTGACCATCGGGTTCTTGGTCACCTCCCTGACCGAGGCCTTTCTCCCCCGATTGCTGTTTGGCCGTGCGGCCAGCTCTAGAAAGAGTCATGGTGTTTCCAATATTCTTCCATTTAAGAATGATGGAGGCCACTGTTTTGGGTGACCTTCAATAATGCAGACAATTTGTGGTACCCTTCCCCATATCTGTGCCTCGACACAATCCTGTCTCAGAGCTCTACGGACAATTCCTTCGACCTCATGGCTTGTTTTTTTTCTCTGACATGCACTGTCAACTGTTGGACCTTATATAGACAGATGTGCGCCTTTCCAAATAATGTCCAACTAAATGAATTTACCACAGGTTAAGTTGTATTAACATCTCAAGGATGATCAGGATGCACCTGAGCTCCATTTCGAGTCTCATAGCAAAGGGTCTGAATACTTCGGTAAATAAAGTATCTGGTTTGTATTTTGCAAAAAAATCTAAAAACCTCTTTTCACTTTTATTATTGGTATTGTGTGTAGATTGTTGAGTTTTTTTATGTTTATCCATTTAAGAATAAGGCTGTAACATATTTTTAAAAAGGGGGAAAGGGGAAGGGGTCTGAATACTTTCCGAATGCACTGTATCTACAAAATCAGTTTTGAAATCGCATCGCCTAATCCAAAAGAAAGGCTACATCTAATCTTTATTCCTAAAATGTATGTTCACAATTCACAAATTACTTTGATTCAACGCGATTGAAACCAATCCCAACTAATACAATGCAAAGTGAATCGTACGTTTTGTCAAAAAATAATTGTTTAAATGAATCATTCAAAAAAAGTTAATCAACTTTGTATAACCGAAAGACGGTTGAAATACATCTCTATCATATGTTATAGGCTAGGCCTACCTGCTGCTGCAATGTACGACTGTCTCCCTTTCCTTGAGCAAAGGCCGCTCGTCTCGCACTACAGATGTGCCAGTGTCATTCCGATCCTGGCTGATATTTAGATTTTTATCTGATTGATAAAATATTTACAAACTGTTCCTAAATAAACTACATTGACAGAAATTATTAAATACATTTCCATGTGTTTCTCAAAACTTTTCCAGACCTGGAAAACACCATTTAAAAATTCCATGACTTTACCTGACCGTACGAACACTGCTCTTGGCGCAATTGAGTACAGTAACCATTTCAATTGATACGCCACCAAAATACCATCTTCATGGAATTATCTTAAAACCTAATCTAGCTAGTAGTCTATTGACCAGGGAAGTAGGCAATTTGAGAACGGTTTATTTATTTAGCATTTTAGGATTAGCATTTTTGGATACCAATCAATAGGCGCTTAGCTCTGTCACCCTCCAAACCAATTTGCGGCAATGTGATAGCCGAAATGGGACAAATTAATACAGCCTGCCAAAGTTAATCATGAATAATGTCTTATTACCATAGTAACAACAAAATGATAAATGAGTTCAAAGAGCAGCAAAGTCAAGCCAGTATCTGGGAGCATCACATTAGAAGGGTCTAAATCAGACAAACAGAATATGGGCACGGAAGAGCATCACAAGTAGAATGAACTCAAATCCAAGCGTGTTTCCATGGCAGCTCATTCACCCCCCCGGTTTACATTTGCACAGCATTGTCTGTGGGTTACCACGCGTGGGTGTCTGATTAATTCTAGTCCGACTCTACACTCCTGATGCTACCTTTGATTGCAGAGACTCACTAAATGCCACTGCAGAGCTAGCTGGAGTGCGGGCCAAATATGACATAAAAATGGAGCTGAAGCACCTTGAGAAAGACAAAGGTCCCTCATCGAAGATTTAATTATATCCTTCAGAAAGACTGAACTGTTGTTCATTGCGGGCCTGAAGAAGAGGAAGAGAATGCATTAGTGGGATCCAGGTGAGACTTGACAGCGGCACAGCCTCTGAAGAGAGCGATTTTACTCCTTGGACTGGGACAGTCTGTCTGTACCAACTGTGGCTTGAGCTGCAGAATACGTTTTTCATGTTTCATACAATCATACAGGCTCTTTAGAGAAACAAACAAAAAAATCAGTATAGTGCATCCCTGCAATTGTAAAAAGAGTAATTATCAAATATTGTTCTCATAGTACATTTGAGATATAAATAGGCCTAGTGAGCAAATAATTGAAATATTGATAATGATGTCAATTTAAGTTTTGTGAATCGTGAAATACCTGACAATCACAGAAGAAAGATGAAAAATCAATCTTCATTCTGGCAAAACAATCATTTCTTTCCACAGACATCGGTGACTTCCAATTTCAGAGACAGGCCAACACTATTTTTCGAGACTTCCAATTTGAACCTCCATCCAACTTTTGTCATTGGTTTTGATTGATCCCGACAGAGGAACTCTAACTGTAATGTGAATTGGCAGCACTACAGTGTAAGTGCCTTTCTGAGGAGCAGACTCCAAATAGCTTTCAATCTTTTTTTAAAGCCATGGTTCAACAGCAGCACACCTTTGAAAGATCACACAGGGAGAGTAAAAGGTTGTGAAAAATCTACTCCCAACAAAGTGCCACACAGACTGGGAACTGAGTTATTTGCAATTTAGCAATAATCTGAAGACCGACAACGAGGAAGAGTGTGTGTGAATGCGTGCAGACTACATGTAATGTTAAAGTGAAGAGGGTACGACACTTAACCATATCAAAACTGGTATCCAGGAGTTAGGCTACCAGGGAACCACACAAACCAAAACATCCTTTATGTTCGGAGAAAACGCTTGTTTAAAATGACATTCAGCCAAGTACATTTTTTATTTAAAAAAAATAATAATAATAAGGGCACAAAAGTTTAAAATTTAAACGTGAATTCTTGCAGAGCAAAAAAGGCATGATTTGTCTGCTGTGGCAACCCAGACACCTGAGTATTAGCTTCGACGAAGTCAACGGCAACTTGCCGGATAACGTTTCTTATGCCGGATAACGTTTCTTATACTGTACACGTCCTACCAAAAACATTCACTGTGAGCCTCAAAAAATGACTTGAAAATACACAAGAGCAGAGAACAGCCCTCTCTCCTCCCAATAAATCCCTATTCCTGCAGTACAACCCAACCCAGTGTCGTCTTGTCTAGCGTCACGTGCAATTCTGAGTCACTGTCAAATATGAGTGTCACCATCAGAAAGCAGAGTGAAATGTGCCCTGATTTATACCCCCATAATAACGCAGACGTCGAGCCCCCCCCTGGGATTTTAGCTGGCTATTAATAGCACCGGCCACCCAGTCTATCAATATCATTACATGCAATAAGGAAGGGAGCCCACTCAAAGAATTACAATGATTGAGTGAACGCTCACCAAAGATATTCTGTCACATAACCTTCCTTACGTAAGCTAGTGTTGTGGTATATTTAGGAGCTCATCTGGACTGCTGCTATTTTCTGCCTCCGTGGGAGGCAAGGCGGCTGGGCACACACACACACACACACACAGACACACAGACACACAGACAGAGAGAGCGGAAGAGAGAGAGAACTGGGGCTTTGGGTTAAAGACGCAAGGCGAGGGTAAATTTATACCGGCAGGCAAGAGACGACGACAGCCCAGCATAAATACATGTCAAAGGAGAAGCCTGTTGCGTTTCATTCGGCATTAAAAAAAAAAATAATAATAATAATAGTGCCCCATGCGCGAGCGGTAACCTTTAGTTTATGGATCCATTTTCCCGCTCTCTTCAATCCCTCTATTTCAGGCAAATGATCACGGAGTGCGTTGTATTTTAAGACCCTCTCCTGAAAGGAATGAGTATTGTTTTATACACCAAAGTGAGGGGCTGTCGCCTACTTATCCTCCTCACAAGTCCTCATGCAAAAAAAATATATTAGTCCCTTGGAATTAGCTCTACGGTAGTAAAAATCATGGCTGCTCCAAAATAGATTTTGTGCCATGATCTACCAGCCGTTGGATAAGAGACTAGGCAGAGACCAGTCAAGGTGGAATGAATTGGGGCTGTGGGTAAGCCTGGTTAGGGGTTATGAGGGTGTATCTGTCAGACAGACTACACAGAATGATGCTTCACATTAGTTGTGGCATTTTAGTGCCAGGACAACAGTGGGGCTGATAGGATTAGACTCTCTGTCTGACACATGGTCTCCACACGCACCACACTGGGTGATAGAACCGTGGTCTGTGTAGTAAAAGGAGGTCACACACAATGACTGGGCTACTGCCTAGTAGCACACATATTAAAAAGGTCAGGATGCCAGAGATCCACTACTGTACATCTCTGAAGGCTGAAGAAATAAACGTGAAACTATATCACTGCTGTTCCGCCACATACTAGACACATGTTGTACTTGTGCAGCGAGCGATTCAAAATGCTATATTTATCTAAAGCTAATAGTCAACTTAATTGTATTTCAAGTATAGTGTTCAGGCAGTCCTACATTTGAGTTGGACCCTTTTCTAAAGTCCCAGATTTTGAAAGCGCCATACAGCTTGTTGTCAGACACTCAAATCCGAGTGTCCCAATGTCCCTTCCCTATCCCCTTGTCAAACCAAATCCCCCCAAAAATGTATTTAAACCACGAGGACTGTTAAATTGTGCCAGAGTCAACAGCACTGCCTTTTTACTGTGGGAAAACTCCTGCCATCACCCATACTTGGCATCAGAACCAGCATACCTCCAAGAGAAACATAAGAGAATTAGCTAAAGGCACAACTCGGCTCGCTGTGGGATCAGACCATCCACATTCAAGTTGGAACTGAACTGATCTGGCAAAACTCAAGTTGAATTCAAATGATCCGGTTAATTCAAGATGCACCGAAACAATCTGGCATATTCTAGTTGAACTGATATTGTCGGGCAAATTCAAGTTCAACTGAAATGACTTTGACGGATAAGAGCGTCTGCTAAATGACTTAAATGTAAATGTAAAACGATGAGGTGCTTCTGATGTTTCAATGCTGTTTCTATGTCAATCATGTCATGGTGAAGCCAATGACATTTCCAAATTGTGTGGACCATGAAGTTTTTCCAATTCTAAAACGGAAGGCTCTTTATGGAGCTAATTTACTGGCCTGTTGTGACAGTCCTTCGGTCTCTCCAGGGGAACGAGGGACAACTGCAAGGTGGCACCTACTGGAATAGGTATGAGAGAGATTCCCTGCAGGGCACGTTGATGCAAATCATTACTACACTTTCACGACCCCAAGTTGAAGAGCATGTTTTTCACACCAACGTCTTTAAGGATTGTCTCTGCACTCGAAATGACAATTTGCAAGGTGGTTATACAGTACACGTATTTTCCTAACTCTTGTGTTCATTTCTGCAACACTTACATTTTAATTACAGCCAACATGCGACCATTTTGAAGGCAACTTCTCAACCTTTACACTTCAGACAACAGAACTGGAGTACATTCAAATACATGTGAGAATCACTAATCGTGTGCGAGTGCGTGTCTTTAAGCATGTGATTCACTGAGCACAGCGTGTGAGTATCAGTGAACATCTTTGTGCGTGAGATTATGTTGATAAATAGGTGTGTGCTTCTGTGTGTCTCATCGTGTTTGCGTGTGTCTCAGTGTGCTTGCGTGTGTCTCAGTGTGCTTGCGTGTGTCTCAGTGTGCTTGCGTGTGTCTCAGTGTGCTTGCGTGTGTCTCAGTGCGCACGCATGCGCGTGTCTCAGTGCGCACGCATGCGCATGCCTTTCTCGCCTTACCTTGGTGATGAGGATGCGGTATTTATCAAGCAGGTCCTGGTCACTTTGGCAGCCTGAGAGGAGCTGCCAGACCTCAGCCCTGAGGGCCTCAGGGACCCCAGGCTTTACCAGCGCCGTCAGGCCCTTAGGCCGCACAGACAGGTTCCCATGCCTGACACACACACCACAGAGGTAGTTAAGAATCTGATATATATGAAGACATTGAGTTCTACTCTTCATAAAAGCAGCAAATTCTTATCAGGGTAAAAGGCTATCTACAGTACAGGCATGGGCGGGGATATCCATTATCAATGTTGCGTTCCTGGGTCTGTTTTTATGAGGACTGAAATGGAGGCCCCTTGAAATAATGTTATTAACGTGACCACACACAATGCAAACCAATTCACATGATCGGAAAATGTATACAGTGAACGCGTTTCATTCAAGTAATCAAACAGTTCTCTACAGCTTTCGGTTAGGACTTGCATATAGTCTCTTGTGAGATACACCTACGGTTAGTTACAAAGCGTAGGGAGAAGATGACGTGTAATATGACAGTCGCATAAACAGTGTTGTACATCAACGACGGATGAATCTCAGTGGAAGGAGCAGCCATATGGTACATACAGTATGACTTATATCGTCACACATATGAAGGCTTTATGAATGTTTATGAACGCTACATCTCTACTGTGGAAAAAGTGTGCCCATGCATGCAATCCTTCATCATCATCATCATCCTCCTCCTCAACTCAATGATTCCATACATTTTCAGTAAACTGCCCAATTGTGGTCATCATGACTGCCACACTCCCTGTGAGTCTTACCATCTGTTGAGGATTCCACCCCAGGACTCCAGAATCTTCTCAGGGCAGTCTTTGGACACATCACCGGTCCCACTGGAGATCTCGCTGTCACTATCTGCCGAAGACACAAGGACCGGAGTTTAATATCAGAGGCCAGTTTGTCATCTCTGGCTCGTCAGGAACAACCAGTCTTGTATTATGAGAGGTTTGCGATTTGTGAACAATATTGAATGCCTATGCTATTATTAGGGTTTGAATTACAGCAGGGTTAGGGGATTGTGGGGCCACTCTATAACAACTAGAAATATCAAAATGAGCCCCAATCAAAATCGTCAAAAGATATGTGGGGCACCCCTTAGAGACTTCGGACATTTCAAAGAGTCAATGTATCATTTGAACACTGCTATTATCGTTAAAAACTAACAGTTAGATGTATCCATTTCTAATTTGAAATCCAAATTGAACTGGAAGTCATCAAACATTAGTACAGTGTTAAGCAAGCCAGAGCTGCAGTCCCCTGGGCTGCTGTAAACTGGGCTGCCTAATGCTCTCCTCTCATGATGGAGCTCTGATTCCCAATAACAGCTGAGAGAAGTACCCTTATTCGCGTTTTAAAACACACACACGTTCGTCTGTCTCACACACTCGAGCACGATGAGGTCTGAAGCGGACCTGGCTGTCTCACACATTGAGTGGCTGTGGAGCAGACAGCTCCATGCGGGCAGGGTGATTGGCTACAAAGGAAAAAACATCATGCGGTGCCTTTCCGAAAGTATTCACACCCTTGACTTTATCCACATTTTGTTGTGTTACAAAGTAGGATTAAAATGGATTTAATTGGAATTTTCTTGTCAACGAGCTACACAGAATACTCTGTCAAATTGGAAAGAGGAATAAAAAATTGCATTATTATTGGAAAATGAAACCCTGATATATCTTGATTAGATAAGTATTCAATAAACGTTATGAATAACCTTTGTCACAAATACAGCTGTGATTCTTTCCAGGTAAGTCGAAGCGCTTTGCACACCTGGATTGCCCGTTATTATTCAAAATAAATATTCAAAATCTGTCAAATTGGTCAACGCTAGACATCCATTTTCAAGTGTTGCCATTGATTTTCAAGCAGATTTAAGTCAAAACTGTAACTAGGTCAGGATCATTCAATGTCTTCTTGGTAAACAACTCCAGTGTATAGTTGGCCTTGAGCTTCAGGTTATTGTCCTGGTGAAAGGTGGATTTGTCTTCCGCCACGGGCCTCCTGAGTGGCGCAGCGGTCTAAGGCACTGCATCGCAGTGCTAGCTGTGCCACTAGAGATTCTGGGTTTGAGTAGAGGCTGTGTCGCAGGAGGACGGGAGACACATGGGGCTGTGCACAATTGGCCCAGCGTCGTCCAGGTTAGGGGAGGGTTTGGCCGGCAGGGATGTCCTTGTCCCATCGCGTACTAGCGACTCCTGCACAGTGCACGCTGACATGGTCACCGGGTGTACAGTGTTTCCTCCGACACATTGGTGTGGCTGGCTTCCGTGTTAAGTGGGCATTATGTCAAGAAGCAGTGCGGCTTGGTTGGGTTGTGTTTCGGAGGACGCACGGCTCGTGACCTTCGCCTCTCCCGCGTCCGTATGGGAGTTGCAGCGATGAGACAAGACTAACTACCAATTGGATACCACGAAATTGGTGAGAGAAAAAAAATAAAAAGGATTTGTCTTCCAGTGTCTGTTGGAAAGACAACCAGATTTTCCTCTAGGACTTTGCCTGTGCTTAGCTCTATTCCGTTTCTTTTTATCAAAAAAAACTCCCTAGTCTTTGCCGATGACAAGCATACCCATAACACGATGCAGCTACAGTATCACCATGCTTGAAAATATGAAGCGTGGTACTCAGTGATGTGTTTTTTGCAGTATTACTTTATCGCCTTATTGCAAAACATGTTTTTGAATATTTGTATTATGTAAAGGCTTTCTCTTTACACTCTGTCTTTTTTTAGTATTGTGGAGTAACTACAATGTTGATTCATCCTCAGTTATCACCTATCACAGCCATTAAACTCTGTCATTTCAATTTTATATAATTCCAAAGTAGTTATTGTCTATGGGCTCCCAAGTGGCACAACAGTCTAAGGCAGCTCACAATTGGCCCAGTATCATCCGGGTTTGTTCTTAACTGACTTGCATAGTTAAAGAAAATATATATATTTTTATGTTTCATATTAGTTCAGTTTCTGTTCTAAATTTCATTGTAACTTTGGAGAGGCTACTGAACTCTCATGACCATTGTTTATTTGTGGTTCTCACCTCTGCCTTCATCTCCAAAGTGTTACTGTTTGCATTGTGTGTGTGCTTCACACCTTCTATGTGAGACACTGTACAGGTAAAGTAAAAACACCAAGCCTAAACTTTAAGGTAATGTTGTTTTGTAAAGGTAGTGTAACTGTAATTCGGTGTGACTTCCCCTTACTTTGCAGTGGGTACATGCTCTTTGTGGACAATCCCATGCTGTTCATAGAAAATATATATATGTAGATATATATTTATATATATATTTATTTATTTATATAAATATACATATTTATATAAATATATATATAAAAAAATATATATAAATATATATATATACATACACATATATATATACATATATACAGTGGGGCAAAAAAGTATTTAGTCAGCCACCAATTGTGCAAGTTCTCCCACTTAAAAAGATGAGAGGCCTGTAATTTTCATCATAGGAACACTTCAACTATGAAAGACAAAATGAGAAAAAAATTCCAGGAAATCACATTGTAGGATTTTTAATGGATTTATTTGCAAATTACGTATGGACCTCCCCACAACGCCTGGGCATGCTCCGATGAGGTGGCGGATGGTCTCCTGAGGAACTCCTCCCAGACCTGGACTAAAGCATCCGCCAACTCCTGGACAGTCTGTGGTTGGTGGATGGAGCGAGACATGATGTCCCAGATGTGCTCAATTGGATTCCGTTCTGGGGAACTTGCGGGCCAGTCCATAGCATCAATGCCTTCCTCTTGCAGGAACTGCTGACACACTCCAGCCACATGAGGTCTAGCATTGTCTTGCATTAGGAGGAACCCAGGGCCAACCGCACCAGCATATGGTCTCACAAGGGGTCTGAGGATCT
Organism: Oncorhynchus nerka; assembly: GCF_034236695.1. Classification (NCBI taxonomy): domain Eukaryota; kingdom Metazoa; phylum Chordata; class Actinopteri; order Salmoniformes; family Salmonidae; genus Oncorhynchus; species Oncorhynchus nerka. Next base: position 52,059,544 of record NC_088419.1, on the reverse strand, counting down.
CATCTTGGTACCTAATGGCAGGCAGGCTACCTCTGGCGAGCACATGGAGGGCTCTGCGGGCCCCCAAAGAAATGCCACCCCACACCATGACTGACCCACAGCCAAACCGGTCATGCTGGAGGATGTTGCAGGCAGCAGAACGTTCTCCACGGCTGTCACATGTGCTCAGTGTGAACCTGCTTTCATCTGTGAAGAGCACAGGGCGCCAGTGGCGAATTTGCCAATCTTGGTGTTCTCTGGCAAATGCCAAACGTCCTGCACGGTGTTGGGCTGTAAGCACAACCCCCACCTGTGGATGTCGGACCCTCATACCACCCTCATGGTGTCTGTTTCTGACCGTTTGAGCAGACACATGCACATTTGTGGCCTGCTGGAGGTCATTTTGCAGGGCTCCTCCTGCTCCTCCTTGCACAAAGGCAGAGGTAGCGGTCCTGCTGCTGGGTTGTTGTCCTGCTGCTGGGTTGTTGTCCTGCTGCTGGGTTGCTGCCCTCCTGCATCCTCCTCCACATCTCCTGATGTACTGGCCTGTCTCCTGGTAGCGCCTCCATGCTCTGGACACTACGCTGAGACACAGCAAACCTTCTTGCCACAGCTCGCATTGATGTGCCATCCTGGATGAGCTGCACTACCTGAGCCACTTGTGTGAGTTGTAGACTCAGTCTCATGCTACCACTAGAGTGAAAGCACCACCAGCATTCAAAAGTGACCAAAACATCAGCCAGGAAGCATAGAAACTGAGAAGTGGTCTGTGGTCACCACCTGCAGAACCACTCCTTTATTGGGGGTGTCTTGCTAATTGCCTATAATTTCCACCTGTTGTCTATTCCATTTGCACAACAGCATGTGAAATTTATTGTCAATCAGTGTTGCTTCCCAAGTGGACAGTTTGATTGACTTGGAGTTACATTGTGTTGTTTAAGTGTTCCCTTTATTTTTTTGAGCAGTGTGTGCACATACACACACACACATTGCTTTTATATGGTTTTTGTAAACAGGGGACCAGTACATTGGATATGCCTAGGCTAAACTTCCAAACACTTTGGAAAGGTTGAAAAAAACACTGATATCCCCTGTATGTCCCCAGACACCACCAACGTTTGAGAGAGGTTGGTGTTGTGTAAATGTAGTTTTTATAGTGAACAATAACTTTTAGGCACATCAAGTGTGCAAAAACAGTGCAATTACTACATTCGGACACTTTGGAGAGGGTGAAACAACATTTGAATGTACCCTGGATACCCCATAACACCACCACAATGTTTGAGTGGGGTTGATATGGTAGAAATTGTGTTTTTAAACTTAACAAATAGCATTTAGGGATTGAAAATAAGTTAGAGCACTGGATAACCTAATTTACAGACATGTACCACTTTGGAGAGGTTTAGGGACACTTGGCAACATCCCGTGACCACACCTGACACCACTTACTAAAACATCTGCCCATTTCTAGTTGTTAGGTCTATCAATCCCATTTTCTTTCCTGGTACAGTTCACGTTGTGGAAGCGATCTGATGTGTTTCCAGCTCTAGTCATCAATAATTCACTTATATCTGGTCAATGCAAGATGACTTTCAAAATAAAAGGTTATTTTGTGTGTGCTTGACCTATGTAACTCATATCTTCTGATAATTTCCTCATAATCTCTCAGATGTCTTTTTTCCAAATATACCAAGGTTATGCATGTCAGAATCATGTAATTACACATGAATAGCAGTTACTTTTGGGTAGAAGTTGTTCTCGGAGGATATGTTGGTACCATTCTTTATTCATGGCTGTGTTTAGGCTTAATTGTGAGTGAGCCCACTCCCTTGGCTGAGAAGCAACCCCACACATGAAAGGTCTCAGGATGCTTTACCTGTACCTTTTGCAGAATATCAGCCTGTCCCTTATATTTCTCCTGGAGAGAAGTGGCATCTTTGCTGCCCTTCTTGACACCAGGCCATCCTCCAAAAGTATTCGCCTCACTGTGCGTGCAGATGCACTTACACCTGCCTGCTGTCATTCCTGAGCAAGCTCTGTACTGGTGGTGCCCCGATCCCGCAGCTGAATCAACTTTAGGAGACGGTCCTGGCGCTTGCTGCACTTTCTTGGGCGCCCTGAAGCCTTCTTCAAAACAATTGAAGTTCTAGATGATCCGATAAATGGATGATTTATTATTGACTTACTGGCAGCAATATCCTTGCCTGTGAAGCTCTTTTTGTGGAAAGCAATGATGACGACATGTGTTTTCTTGCAGGTAACCATGGTTGACAGAGGAAGAACAATGATTCCAAGCACCACCCTCCTTTTGAAGGTTCCAGTCTATTATTCAAACTCAATCAGCATGACAGAGTGATCTCCAGCCTTGTCCTTGTCAACACTCACACCTGTGTTAACGAGAGAATCACTGACATGATGTAAGCCTGGTCCTTTTGTGGCAGGGCTGAAATGCAGTGGAAAAGTTTTGGGGGGGGATTCAGTTAATTTGCATGGCAAAGAGGGACTTTGCAATTCATCTGATCACTCTTCATAACATTCTGGAGTATATGCAAATTGCCGTCATACAAACTGAGGCAGCAGACTTTGTGAAAATTAATATTTGGGTCATTCTCAACGTTTGGCCATGACTGTACACGCAGATGCTTTATCTCAGATCCTACAGACTACACGCAGAGGCTTTATCTCAGATCCTACAGACTACAAGCAGAGGCTTTATCTCAGATCCTACAGACTACACGCAGAGGCTTTATCTCAGATCCTACAGACTACACGCAGAGGCTTTATCTCAGATCCTACAGACTACACGCAGAGGCTTTATCTCAGATCCTACAGACTACACGCAGAGGCTTTATCTCAGATCCTACAGACTACATGCAGAGGCTACAGCGCCTATAGAAAGTCTACAACCCCCCCTGAACTTTTTTCACATGTTGCGTTGGAAAGTGGGATTGAAATATATTTCATTGTAGTTTTCGGTCATTGATCAACAACAATAAAAAAAATAATGTGAAAGTGAATGAATGACTAGCCCCCTTATTTTGTCCCCATACATAAAACATCTTTAAAAAGGTCCCCCAGACAGGTATTGAATTTCAAGCACAGATTAAACTACCAAGACCAGGGAAAGCCTTATAAAGGGCAGTGATTGTTAGATGGTTAACAATAACAAATGAGATATTGAAAAAATCTTTAAGCATGGTCAAGTTAATCATTGTGCTGTGGATGATGTATTAAACCCACCCAGACACATCAAAGACGAAGTCCTTCTAAACTGAGCTGCAGGACAGGAAGGGAAACTTGAAAACAGCTACAGAGTTCAATGGCTGTGATGAGCAAAAACTGAGGATGGATCAACAACATTGTAGTGACTCCACAATAATGACCTAAATGACAGAGTGAAAAATATTAAAATATATAGAATAGAAATACGCAAAACATGCATATGTATGCAACGAGGCACTAAAGTAATACTGCAAAGGAACACACTTTTTAGCCTAAATGCAAAGCCTTATGTTTGGGGCAAATCCAACAACACATCACTGAATAACTGCCTCCTTATTTTCAAGCATGTTAGCGGCTGCATCAAGGTATGGGCATGTTTAACATCGGCAAAGACCGGGAAGTTTTCAGGATGAAAAACGTAACGGAGCAAAGCACAGACCAATTCACCTTTCAGCAGGACAATAACCTACAACACAAAGCAAAATATACACTGGAGTTGCTTACCAAGAAGACACTGAGTGGCCAAGTTACAGTTTTGACTTCAATCTGATTGATAATCTATGGCAAGACTTAAATTGCTACCTAGCCATGATACCCATCACCTTGACAGAGAAAAGCTCTTGGAGACTTACCCCCCAAAAAACTCACAGCTGTAATTGCTGCCAAAGGTGTTTCTAACATGTTTTGACTCAGGGGAATGAATACTTAACTAATCAAGGTATATTAGCATTTTATTTTTTGTAGATTGACAAAAAAGCCCAGAATTAAATACATTTTAATCCCACTTTGCAACAATAACATTTCAGAAATCCAAGGGTGGTGACTTTCTATAGGCACTGTATCTCAGACTACATGCACTAGTCAATATCTCACAAACTATATACAGAATATATTGTCTTCCTCAAAGGCTTGGCTGCAAACAAAGCCTATATCTCACAGGCTGTGTACAGAGCCTATAACGCAGACTACAAACATGGTCTTTATCTCATAGACAACATAGAGGGCCTATATCTTACAAACTACACTGAGTGCACAAAACATGAGGAACACCTTCCTAATATCAAGTTGCACCCCCGTTTCTGCCCTCAGAACAGCCTTAGTTCGTCGGGGCATGGCACGCAAGGTGTCGAAAGCGTTCCACAGGTACGATGGCCCACGTTGACTCCAATGCTTCCAGCAGTCGTGTGAAGTTGGCTGGACGCCCTTTGGGTGGTGGACCATTCTTGATACACACGGGAAACTGTTGAGCGTGAAAAGCACAGCAGCGTTGCAGTTCTTGACACAAACTGGCACCGACTACCGTATCCCGTTCAAAAGGCACTTCAAAATTGTATCTTGCCCATTCACCCTCACACATACACAATCCATGTCTCAATTGTCTTGAATATAGAAATCATTATTTAACCTGTCTCCTCCCCTTCATCTACACTGATTGAAGTGGATTTAACAGGTGACATCAATAAGGGACCATAGCTTTCACCTGGTCAGCAATGTTCCCTATAGATTTTTTTGGCACTGAGAAAATTTCTGGTCTGCTGAGCTCAAACTTGACAATTGTGAATGTTCTGTGCAAGTTCCAGCGAGCATTTACTGTGAACACTGAGTCTGTACCCGCTTTAAGTTACAGTTTTAACAGTGGCCAAGTAGGCAACTGTGGCTATTTGATCATAATGCAGGCCTACCAGAGTGGCCTACCATCAAAAACAATGGAGAAAATACATCCCATAACATGGAAATAGCTGTTCTATCATTCAGCCTACAGTAGCAGCCAATGTGTAGTGTTCAATGTAGGCCTACATTCCATGAGAATAAAAAAATAAAAATAAAAACCATGCAGGGCTTGACCTTAACCTGTTTATCTACTTGTCCTTCAGACAAGGATGTGACTGAAAATGTGTTGTTTGATGCAAGAAACAACTTTACAAAATAAAATGCATTATTCCCATACCATTATTACAGAGAATCAGACAAATGATGCTACCCTCTGCCTACTGGCTACTTAGCTTATTCATGCCTGTCTCTAAACACAACACTAACCCTTTAAACAAAAAAAGATCTTTACCCGACTCTTTTTTAAGCTGTCTCAAAATGTATATGTTTTGTACTATTGTAGAAAGCAATTCACTCCCCCATTGCTGGCTACAAATGATATATAATTGGGCTAATAACTCACTAACTAGCAAAGGATATGAATCAAATGTGCACACGTGGCTACATGCAGCTCTCACGTTAATATCAAAACAAGCGCATCTACTCACGACCGCTCATGCTGTAAACACAGTCCAGTTCAAAGTAAATGTCAAAGATCCATATATGGCAATGGTCAATTTCATATAAGCCTACTGCAGCTCTGATCGGTTATGCTGCACCAGTCTGTGTAGACTACGGGCTGTGTAGTGTGTGTCAATACAATAAAACCCTACTCCGATGCGTTCTGCCTACAAAAAAAACTCTGGCATAGCTCATTTTGTTTCAGTATGTTGCATTGAATGTGGCTAATATTGCATTGATTCGATCACAATTGCCACAGTAAAGGGAAACGTTGATAGTGTTAACAGGGAAAACTCTAGAACAGTGGTCACCAACCTTTTGAGTCAAGATCACGGAGTCAAAATGCAAGCCGAGATCTACCAATCAGATTTGTTTTTAAACGTAAGCCTATGCAACATTAACCAATTAAAAACAGTACTGTAGCAATGAGGTTTGTGCAGTAAGCTAAAGACCCAATACATTATAATTGCTTCAATTGCCTGCCAATGTATTGTTGTTCAGGACATTTTTTTCCAATTAAATGTCTAAATATTAGGTAGGCAATATGATCACCCCGGTAATAGATCCATTGTTGTATTACTTGTGAGGCACAGTGGAGTGAGCTTTTCATTTTACTGGGTGGTCATTTTACTGATGTTCAGTCTCAGAGGGAGAGCAACAGACTGAGGGTCTGCCTCTCAAAGTCCTTCCGCTCTCCCTTTCCTCCACTGACACTGACTAAAAAAGGGATAATCTTCCAGCTGATGGCAAAACTCGAGTCACACCGCATTATTTCTGCCTTATGCACAAATTCATGTCGTTACTCATATGAAAAAGGAAAGAGAAATATTCCTTGATATTCAAAAAGACGCAAGCCGCTAATAATAAACAATGCAAGCCTATGGATACACTCTTTTATCCTGCTGCAATGCTTGTTGTAGAGATGAATGGAAATAGGAAGAAAGCACATTTTATGGCTTTTTAAAGTGTTGAATACAAAGTGTTGATAGTGCTGAGTAAGAACTTAAACATGAACTCAATCATAAAAACAGCAGCTCGTTGCTGTATTTGTTGACAGTCTCTCTCTAGTCATGGTTTTAAACGTTTTGAAATCTCACAGTATCAACTTCGCTGTAGCTTTCTTTTATGCCTGCTACTTTACTGCAGACGCGGTATTCTGAGCCATTCAATTTGCGAGCGGTAGGGCTATTGCACTTGATTTGCTCTCCGGGACCACCGGGAAGGTAGAATTTGTACCTTCAGACACATGAAATGGTTCAAAATGGCAACAGTTCACCTGCCTGGTGCGCAGGGCAGCTGAAGTCGGGTGCACCTACTACCAACAGCCCGAGAATTAAAAAGAAAATAGGAACAAGGCTTTACCGTTCTTTTTTTTTTTTTAAACAAAAATGTTTGGCGATCGACTAGGAATGCCTTGGAGATCGACCAGTCAATCCGGCTGGTGCCCACTGCTCTAGAAAGTTAGGTGAAGTTCAATCTCATGCTTCGCTCTGTGGACTGTTATTTATTCTGCATGGCAGTCCCAGGTGGAGCTGCGCAGCAGCCTTGGGGCTACTGCTCGTCAACGCGCTGCTTACAGGGAGCATTGCTGGGGTCAGTCTCTGTCATGGAAAGAGCAGGCGTTCCAAATGTTTTGTACACTCAGTGAATATTCAGAGTATATGGTCTTTCTAACAGACTTCGCTGCATACAAAGCCTATATCTCATAGGCGAGGTACAGAGCTGAGCACATGAGCAGAGGGTTTGAGCTGGGGTGTGTAGATTGCCACCCATTCAGTAGGGTCATGAGTGTGCATGTGCTTGTGTGTTTGCTGTGTGAATGCATGTGAACGTGCACGTGTGTGCTCGTGTGGATGAAAAAAAGCACATTGAAAATAAAAATCAGTGGGCTGACTGAAAAATAGAGAAAAAGGAGACATTCCGGGTCACACTGCTGCACATTGTAATTTACAATAATACAAGAAAATGTATGCGCATGTGTGACTGGCAAGAAATGTGCAGGCAGGCAGCAGCAGCAGCATCCTCACACACTGGGAAAGCTTTCAGTCCCGTCTACAATGGCGACTGACCTCCAGCTAGAAATCACTGAAAGGCTTTCTTTTCACGCCGCCTCCACCGGCAGCTGGAACACAGCAGAACCTTTAGAAATGCTTGTACATTTTTACTGTGAATGGCTTCTCCTCCCTGGCAAGGCTTTTTTTTGACACCGTGCCGGCCTTGGAGAGTGCCTCTCTAACGCCAAGGAGGTACCAAGTTTCAAAAGACAGGTGTGGGCAGACATCTCACTCAGAAGCACCTATTATTATTTTTGCAGTTGGAATGGTCCCACTCCAGCAGAGCAGAGTAAGGTCCAGCAGAATGCAGAAAATGTACCCAGAGCACATTCAAGCTGCAACTTACTGTAACGGTGTGCTGTAAATGTACTCATTGTAGGTTTCCCTGGATAACAAGGCGTGCTAACAAAACTTGTCCAAAGACCATTCCAACCTCTTACAATCAAGAGCCCATCATCAAGTAAGAATCAGCGTGCTGTCCCGGGAAAAACATGAGAAGTGCAGTGTCGGAAAAACTGTGCTTGCAGGAAGCCAGAAAAGCCACCTCCGTTTACATTGTTGGATCATTGGAATGTGTGTTCTGGGCACCTTTGGAGTCCAAATGGTGATGTTATTTCTCCTGTTTTACACCCATTCAAAAAAGTCCCAGCAACCCTAATTTATGTCTTTAAATATGAATCTCACTCTATACACACACACGCGACGTTAAAGGGCAATTCCGCCACTTTTCAAACTCATATTCATTATCTCCAGCGCCATACCATGGCTACATATGTAAAAATGGCACGTTTCCATGATCTGTGGTTTAAAAGATGAGAATCAAGGTCATATTTTTTTAATCTGTGACATGACAGGGTAGGATTTAAAGCAGGAATTTGAACCAGTTCAGGGAACAGAAACGAAAACCATTCAAATACATTCAAGGAACAGAACAGTTATTTTAAAAGCAAGGGAACTGGTTAATAACATAACTTTACATTCCGGCCATTTTTTTCCCAGTCCCACAAAAAAACGCAACATATATTTGCAAGTGTGTGTGTGAAGGCTACCATCCCCTCCGAAGCATAATCTACTTTAGCTTCTGAACTGCACTGTTGGTTAAGGGCTTACAAGATTTTTGACTTGTCTGCTCAGGGATTTGATCTTGCAACCTTTCGGTTACTAGCCCAAAGCTCTAACCACTAGGCTACCTGCCACCCCAGGTTAAGACAACTCTCTGAAGTTCAACAACATTCATAGATCCTTCATAGAAGTCGCTCCTCTGTAGGTATAATTCTGTGGGCCTAATTCAGATAGCTAATGCATGTCATAACAACAAGATGCCCAGCGCTTCATGGCCAGCTCTCTCCTCACCCGAGAAATTTCAGTCGCATCTCACACCCTACGCTACAATTGTCTGTCCAATGCATGTACATAACTGTCCCGCTGTCACCACTTTATTTTAAGAATGTGAAATGTCAGAATAAAAGTAGAGAGAATTATTTATATTCGCTTTTATTTCTTTCATCACATTCCCAGTTGGTCAGAAGTTTACATACACTCAATTAGTATTTGGTAGCATTGCCTTTAAATTGTTTAACTAGAGTCAAACATTTTGGGTAGCCTTCCACAATAAGTTGGGTGAATTTTGACCCATTCCTCCTGACAGAGCTAGAGTAACTGAGTCAGGTTTGTATGCCTCCTTGCCAGCACATGCTTTTTCAGTTCTGCCCACAAATTGTCTATAGGATTGAGGCCTCATTTTAAATTAATACTTGTGCCTAATCCTAACCTTTCCTCTTCAGATTTTAAGTTATCACCCTGGACCTTAGTGGGGGAGCTGACGCCGTATAGCTGTGCGATGACTAATCAAGGCTGCAACCATGTTAGATGGGCTGTTTATACTAGGATTACCCAGCATGTGGTGGGATTGCTTAACACCCACGTGGCGATCAGTGTTAGTGATCAAGCATTCATTGCCTCTTTTTGGGAAGGTCTCTTAGAGCTTATTTTAGGCTTATTCTAGTAATCTATGGGGTCTCACTCTCATTATCAGGTAATTTATTCTTCGCTCATGGCTATGTCTAATGGTATCTGCCGGTAAGCCTTCAACTCAGGTAGACTGTTTGTAGGTTTTGATCATCAGGTCACTCCCAACTGTGCACGCTGCAGACGCATCAGCTACTGCTGAGCAATTTCAGTATGACATTAGGCTATTTAGATAAGGTGGGTACGTAGCTTAACGTTTAGCTGCGGTTTCGGGTTTTAGTAATACTGTGGGGTTTTTTTGCTACGTGATGGTATGCTGAGCTGTACCATTCAGCAGTCTACTGTATGGTCTTCTCTCTGTACAATGTCTTCTGTTATATAACCGCGCATGTCTTTTCTATTCCAAATTCAGTCAGGCATATCAAAAGAGTATCTCCTCTCTCAGTAGCGCAGGTTTGAAAATCACGTTAAGGCAATGGTGTTCAAAAATACACTTTTCCAGATGCGGTCTGCATGATGGCTTCAAGGGGGTGCGCTTCAGTCTGAACACACTCAAATGTTCCTTCCCTTTCGTTTTTGCGTGATCTGTTTGCATTAAGTTCTGTTTGCATTATGTACGCTCACATGTGGAACACTTGTCATCACCGGAACTAACACTGCTTTGTCTCATGTTACGCTGCCTGCATGCTGAGCACGGGCAGCAGCTGGCGAACTTCTGTTCAACATTGATGCTGGCAACCAGTGAGAAGACACTGGATCTCATCGCGGCTCTGGTTCCATCGTCAGCGCCGAGGGCTAGCTCTGAGCTATTGGCAACCAATTCTGCGTCGCCGCTGCTACTTCTCTCTAATCGTCTGCTGCTACCATGCTACAATTTAAAATGTTTCTGAGGATTTTGAAACCTACCCGAGTTCTTGCAGTATTGGTATATGATCATGATTGTCGGCCTGTGGTCCATTAGCTATGTTGCATCTGCCAAATGGGCTTCAAAAGAGCAATCTTCAGGCAACGACGAAGGTCACTATCACCCTCACTCTATATAAATAGATTCATGTTAAGGGTGTTCGGCTCATACAATCATTTGTACTTGAGGCAGTTGTCTTTCTATGAGTTTTTACAGTAGGAAAATACAGTTCATTTTAATTTCTCTTCAATCATTGCATGGTCTCATGATTTAGTCAGGGACACACGTTCACCGTGTTGGGTAAGCATTCCCAAACTGATAGGAAGGGTAAAGCTACCATTGCTCAAACTAACTCTCCTTTCTGTCCTCTTTTCCATGTTACGCTACCTGCAATGGCGACCACTGGCCACTCCGGGTGATCCATTATTCGTCACCGATGCAGGCAAACCAATGACAAGATACTGGTTTTTCATCACGGCTCTGTCTCCTCCTGCGGGGCCATATCCTTAGCCATAGGAAAGCTTATCCGTTTTGCATCGGCGCAGCTTCAATGGCTTCTCCATCTGTCCCTGCATCCACACTGGAGATCATGGGGTACTGGTCCTCTGCTTCCTATGAACACTATGATGAAGATGAAACGCCAAGGAGATTATGGACGTCAAAAGTGATAAGTTAATTTGCGAGTTCCATGCCTTATATAGATCGCTATGTCGGCGTTCAGAGATCTGTTCTTAACGGACTTGCCTAGTTAAATTAAGGTTCAGCTAACAGTCAATATCATTGCTTTGGTTGTTATCGCAGTCAAGTCCCGTGCATATTGCTTAGGTTGTGCTTTAAAAAAATATATATATATATATTTAAACCATTATTTAACTAGGCAAGTCAGTTAAGAACAAATTCTTATTTACAATGACGGCCTACCCCAGCCAAACCCCGACGACGCTTGGCCAATTGTGCGCCGCCCTATGGGACTCCCAAACACGGCCCATTGTGATGCAGCCTGGATCCGAACCAGGGACTGTAGTGACGCCTCTTGCACTGAGATGCTGTGCCACTCGGGAGCCCACTAGATGATAGATATTTCATGTCGGCCACAGGTGATCAGGCTACTCGTATAGATCAGTGAGAGCACCCGGCGGTGCGTCTCTAGGGCAGCTGGGTTCACACTGCTACATTGGCAAGATAGGCAGATAAGCTTCATCTTGGCACGTGTGAACTATCTGGCCTTAAATCGAGGGTACACAGCAGTACGTCAGGAGGGATAGGAGTCATAAGTCGTTCAGTTTAAGCCATATATGGTTAACATTCCAACATAGTATTCATTCTTGCGATTGTAGGTTGACTTTATATTTATGCACTTATTTATATATTTTACCCCATTATCCCCAATTTCAATCTTGTCTCATCGCTGCAACTCCTCAATGGGCTCGGGAGGCGAAGGTCGAGTCATTGGTCCTCCGAAACATGACCCACCAAACCGCACTTCTTAACACCCGCCCGCTTAACCCGGAAGCCAGCCGCACCAATGTGTCGGAGGAAACACCGTTCAACTGGACACAGGACAGCCTGCAGGTGCCCGGCCCGCCACAAGGTGTCGCTAGAGCGCGATGAGCCAAGTAAAGCCCCCTCAGCCAAACCCTCGGACACTGCCCTATGGAACTGCCGATCACAGTCGGTTGTGATACAGCACTGCGATGCAGTGCCTTAGACCTCCGCGCTCAGGAGGCCCTCGTAGGTTTATTTTAGCTGGTCAAGTGATGATATCTGGCATAGCTACACAGTCGGCTGGCGTAAGGTTTTGCTGTTTTGGGGAAGGGTATAGCTTACCGCTCTCACTACCTGTAGGCTATTTTATATTGATGCTTTGCTTGGCCAGTGAGCTACCCTGAAGGAGCAGAGCCTATATGTCAAGACTTGAATTATTCATTGCTTAATAAATGGTTAAACATATTTCTACATGGCATTTTCTTTCTGAAATTAAGCGGAACCAGTTCAGAAGGGAAACCGAGTGCCCCGCCTCAGGCTGACACATCAGCTGAGATGGCAGCAATTAGAGACGAGTAACAATCACGCCTACCTTATTGGCAATCTATTTAAGCTGACCGGGTCTGCTCACTGCCTGTAGGCTATTTTATATTGATGCTTTGCTTGGGCAGTGAGCTACACTGAAGGAGAAGGGCCTATACACGAAGACTTGCATTAATTAGTGTTTAAAAAAATAGTTAAACATTTCTACGTTCTTTAAACATTTTAAACATTTCTACGATCTTTCTGAAGTGTGTGTACTTTACTGTATTTATACTTGGGATACCGCTTTTCAACAGGAAACTTTTTTTTTTGTCACTGGAGGAAGTCTAAGCTTTATGCAAAGCAGGGTTACATTGTCTTTATTTAAGCTCCAAAAGCTGAGAGATCTTTTTATAGGTTAAAACATTCCAAAAGTGTATTTTATTTTTGCTAATTTAAGTGCACTGATATTCCTTTATTTTATTTAGGTAAAGCGCTGCCCACCTGTCCGGTTGAAGAATAGCCATACTGTTAAGCTTCTGTGCTTTGGCAGTCGTTCTGACACTGGTATCACAAAAAAAATATGGATGAGTTTAGCTAATTCTAGGTATAGCCGGCCAACCATTCCCATGCCCTTTAATTCATTCATTATGTCATCCACTGTTCTGACGCCCTTGCCTCTCTTTAGCTCTGGTAAAACAGCAAGCTGGTTTCTGCCCAAGTCCATGCCATAGTGGGCAGTCACAAATTGGAAGTCCTCTGTGGACCATACATTCGCTTTTGACGTAGCGGGGAGTAGTGTCTCGACGGATTGGTACAGGCACATCTCAGGCAGGAGAGGAGAGTGAGCGGAAAAAAAGAAGCCAAGTGCAGAATGCAGACTGTCAAACGAGATGCAACTAAGCTGTTGAGAAGCGTGGTTGATGAGGCTCTGTAGGCTGCAGCTAGGAGACCACTGTGACTGACAAGTGAATCCACCTGCCGAAGCGAGTGTGGGGGGTGACACTGGGACAGGGTCGTAGTCGCTAGATAAAACAGGCAGAAATTGGGGTACTATGTCAACTTGTCAAAATAAGTGTGAAAAAAGGTTTTTCTTCTCTAAGTCATAAACTAATGACTATGTCTGGTAAACGTGTTCTGTGCTGCTGCTTTGAAAGTGATGTGCCGGGCGTCACACCAGATTGAAAAGTACTGGGAGAAATGCCAGCTCGCTACACATTTTCTGGCGGCTCTAGTTTGTGTACTTAGAGTGCTGTAATAAGAAGAGGGTTTTTGTTTAGTTTCACTAGTCATTAAATCCCTAGAAAGATGTCTGAGGATGCATTTTGTGTCGACCGATTAATCGGAATGGCCGATTAATTAGGGCTGATTTCATAACAATCGGAAATCTGTATTTTTGGGCGCAGATCTTTTATACCTTTATTTAACTAGGCAAGTCAGTTAAGAACACATTCTTATTTTCAATGACGTTCTAGGAACGGTGGGTTAAGTGCCTTGTTCAGGGGCAGAACGACAGATTTTTACCTTGTCAGCTCAGGGATTCAATCTTGCAACCTTACGGTTAACTAGTCCAACGCTCTAACCACCTGCCTCTCGTTGCACTCCACAAGGAGCCTGCCTGTTACGCGAATGCAGTAGAAGCCAAGGTAAGTTGCTAGCAAGCATTACATTTATCTTATAAAAAACTATCAATCATAATCACTAGTTATAACTACACATGGTTGATGATATTACTAGTTTATCTAGCGTGTCCTGCGTTGCATATAATCGATGCAATGCTGGGGGATGATTTAACAAAAGCGCATTTGCGAAAAAAGCACAATCGTTAGACGACTGTACCTAACCATAAACACAAATGCCTTTCTTAAAGTCAATACACAAAAGTATATATTTTTAAACCTGCATATTTAGCTAAAAGAAATCCAGGTTAGCAGGCAATATTCACCAGGTGAAATTGTGTCACTTCTCTTGCGTTCATTGCATGCAGAGTCAGGGTCTATGCAACAGTTTGGGCCGCCTGGCTCATTGCGAACTAATTTGCCAGAATTTTACGTAATTATGACATAACATTGAAGGTTGTGCAATGTAACAAGAATATTTAGACTTAGGGATGCCACCCGTTAGATAAAATACCGAACGGTTCCGTATTTCACTGAAATTATAGTTTCCAGATTCAACCATATTAATTACCTAAGGCTCGTATTTCTGTGTGTTATTATGTTATAACTAAGTCTATGATTTGATAGAGCAGTCTGACTGAGCGATGGTAGGCAGCAGCAGGCTCGTAAGCATTCATTCAAACAGCACTTGCGTGCGTTTTGCCAGCAGCTCTTCGCAAGCACAGCTCTGTATGACTTCAAGCCTATCAGCCTAATGGCTGGTGTAATCGATGTGAAATGGCTAGCTAGTTAGCGGGGTGCGCGCTAATAGCGTTTCAAACGTCACTTGCTCTGAGACTTGGAGTAGTTATTCCCCTCTGCAAGGGCCGCGGTTTTGTGGAGCGGTGGGTAATGCTGTGGCTGTTGTCGTTGTGTTCCTGGTTCGAGCCCAGGTAGGGGTGAGGAGAGGGACGGAAGCTATACTGTTACACTGGCAATGTAAAACCCTTTGTTTTCTTAATCCTTATGTATTAAAAAACCTTACTCATTCAATATTCATATTTTTAAAAGGATGGTGGAAATGGGAAAACACAGAATGAGCATTCCTAAAATGAAGAGTGAAATCCTTTCGGTAATAAACCAGTGGCAGGCAGTGTGTTCCTTCCAGAGCTGTGTAGTGTTGAGTCAAGCCGGGGAGGGAGGGCGAGATGGGCACCAGGTGGTCTTAGCCCACAGCAGCAGTGCGGCGATACCAATGAGTCAACCCTACTTAACCAGATTGGACTGTGCTCCAGTGAAACCGGTGAGCCTCCAGAACCCATCCAAAGCTTCTGGAATTCTGTCTTGCCTCAGCCTCGCTCGACACCCAAAAAAAAAAATAACTCCCCACTGTCTGAGACACACACACGCCTGAAACACACAGACACAAAAGCGCGCACACAAACAAACGTTCCCCCACACAAACATCCACACCTGCCAACACCTCCCCCTCACAGCGGTTCTCACACACACACACACACATACACACACACACTAAATTAAACTTCACAGTTGATTCATGGCCACCAGATACGAGGAGGGGGGCGAGCCTCAGGAAAATGCAAAGTGAGCCAACGTGTTGATAACGTTCAATTCAGGGGGAATATCTGGACAGATGATCTCATTTGTATGAGGTGTCCCGCCACCGAGGAGAAACAATTGCCCGAAATATATAAATAAAACAAATGATCCTCCAACAAGCTATTTGTGCCAAAGCAATCTATTTCTTTTTTTCTCTCACCTTGTACACACTCTTTCTAAAAGCAATCTAAGTAAGCTCTGAGACGCAGGTCGTTTTTCTTTGAAATTGAACATAGCAAGTTTTTCAGCATTACGGCAGTAGACATAGTGTATTTTTCAATCAAGCGATATTAGGTAATACAATTATGTCGTCCGTGTGACTGAGGCGGATGGAATTCAATGTGCCGAGGCGGATGGAATTCAATGTGCCGAGGCGGATGGAATTCAATGTGCCAAGGCGGATGGAATTCAATGTGCCAAGGCGGATGGAATTCAATGTGCCAAGGCGGATGGAATTCAATGTGCCAAGGCGGATGGAATTCAATGTGCCAAGGCGGATGGAATTCAATGTGCCAAGGCGGATGGAATTCAATGTGCCAAGGCGGATGGAATTCAATGTGCCAAGGCATTTTACCTGGAGAGGTGTGCAAGTTCTCATGTTGACCTTGGAAGGTGATTGAAAGGCTAGCCAAGAAAACAACAATGCACTCTTAGTTAGTCTTCAGGGCAACGTATATGGATGGATGGATAGATACAAAGAGCAAGAGGTAAGAGAGAGGATGTCAAATATGGAAAGAGAGAGACAGATACGATGATGAAATGAGGATGAAAACAGAGAGCGAGAGGGAGAGTTCAATACCTTCCTCAGGCTCCTCTTCCTCAGCCGGAGAGGCCAGACGGCCTCGTCCCCCGTTGCTCCTCTCAGTCTCCCTCTGCAGGCTCACCACCTCCAACATGGCATCACCCTGGCCACCCTTCCCACCACCCTATACACACACACACACACACACAAAGTCACATATGGTGCAGAAATAATACAGTGGGAGGATTCATTTTGACACAGCACCAAGAAACAAAGTTAAACAGGTCATTACTACTGCAGCAGAATTGACGAGTCAATTCTACACGCTGAAAAAAAAAAAAATGTTCAGAGTGAGAGCTGTTGCGACAGTCTCTCTTTGGGTATCCTCAAATATTTTCAGAAACAAAATCTGTCTAAAGTTAGCCTCACCTTTTGCCACCACCCGAGGGGAACCACGGAAAAATATAATTACACGTACAGGAGGAAATTAAATTGAGCGGCGGCAGAGAGCGCCAAGGATCGCACCAGACGGCTTTTGGCCAGAGTGTCTGGTAATAGGGTTCACAGGGAGCCTGCTGCAATCAGAGCACAGAGAGATTGGGCTCACTCGCCTATGCAGGTCACTTCTAAAGTTGGGCTTTGTTACATTGCACATTGGGGGTTTTGTAACACTGTTGTTGCTACCGGGGTTGTTTGGTCTCAGCAGTTGCGGTGAGAGGTGGATCCATGACAACACTAACACTAAATATATATATATATAAAATATATATGTGTGTGTAACCCTTGCTCTGTGAGCACATGTGGATCCAATCAAACACTTTAGCACAAGGGCCATAATTGAAGACTATACATCTAACACATTTCTAGGCAATGCATTACCATAGCTGGCTAGTGCTATCAACAGTCATACATGACATATACGAGAACATTGGCATTTATTAAGGTTTAGGTAGTACAAATAAGGGGGTCACAATAAGCTTCGCAATAATACCACTTAGACCTTGGGTAGGATCCTCCAGTAACAAAATCACCAAACCCTTTCTATCTCCTCGTGAGCCAAGGCGCAAAATATGCTCAGAGAGGGCGACGACAACGGCTCCTCTAATTCCTCAACGCCTTAATGAGAGGCCCCCGGAACAAATACAAATCGTACTCAAATAATACTGGAGCTAGTGGCTGGGATTAGAATCTAGTGTAAACACTAGAATGGCTATCTTTTAATTAACTTTTAACTACAGCAGCCGCCATTCTTTGCTGCCTGCTGATGAGCTAACTATAGAGAGGCACACAGGCAGAGCCCTAATTACTACAGTGTGATAATGAGTGGCTGCCTCGTATTAGGGCTCCCAATGAAACAAAGGCTAATGTCCACAATTACAAACTAGTCCCTAAATAGTGCACTTCTTTTGACCAAGGCCCTGGTCAAAGGTAGTGCACTATATAGGGACTAGGCTGCCATTTGGGACGCATTCAAAGCCTGGAGTGGAGAGGAAAAATCCCTTTCAAACAAGGAGGCAAGGGACTTATGTTACTGACTTAGGGGCTTGTTTTGATTTTCTAAACACCTGCGGAAGGACCGGACAGGACGGGGATGCACTTGTGTGCTGGGTGTGATAATTGAATGCATCGAGAACGTCGTCGCTCTCGTGCATTTTAATTGGAGGAGTTCGGGGGGGATTGGGTGTGGATGTGTGCAGGCCTCAAATATCCCAACCGAATTGACGGTCATGTCCATTGATGCCCCCTTGTGTGGCCGTAATGCATCCCTAAAAGAAAATCCATGACTTGCGGCAAAAGGGTGACTACTTCTACACAGTCTCCTCTGAACAGTTGATGTCTGTTATTTAAACACTAATTTCTGAGGCTGGTAACTAACGAACTTGTCCTCTGTAGCGGAGGTAACTCTGGGTCTTCCTTTCCTGAGGCAGTCCGCATGAGAGCCAGTTTCATCATAGCGCTTGATAGTATTTGCGAAAGCACTTGAAGAAACTTTCAAAGTTGTGGAAATGTTCACATTGACTGACCTTCATGTCTTAAAGTAATAATGGACTGTTGTTTCTCTTTGCTTACTTGAGCTGTCTGTTCTTGACATAATATGGACTTGGTATTTTACCAAATAGTGCTATCTTCTGTATACCACCCTTACCTGGTCACAACTAAATTGATTGGCTCAAACGCATTAAGAAGGAAATTAATTCCACAAATTAAGTTAAGGCACAAATCTTAATTGAAATGCATTCCAGGTGACTACCACATGAAGTTGGTTGAGAAAATGCCAAGAGTATGCAAAACTGTCATCAAGGAAAGGGGTGGCTACTTTGAAGAATCTAAAATATAATTTGATTTATATAACACTTTTTTGGTCACTACATGATTCCATATTTGCCATTTCATAGTTTTGAGGTCTTCACTATTATTCTACAATGTAGAAAAAAGTCAAAATAACGAAAACCTTGAATGAGTAGGTGTGTCCAAACTGTTGACTGGTAATGTATATACACAGTGCCTTCGGGAAAGTATTCAGACCCCTTGACCTTCCACTTTGTTTTACATTACAGCCTTATTCTAACATTGAGGATTTTTTTAATCTATCTACATACAATACCCCCTAACTACAAAGCAAAAACAGGTTTTGAGAATTTTTTTTACGGAACTATCACATTTACTCAGTACTTTGTTGAAGAACCTTTTACAGCGATTACAGCCTCGAGTCTTCTTGGATATGACGCTACAATCTTGGCACACCTGTATTTGGGGAGCATCTCCCATTCTTCTCTGCAGATTCCCTCAAGCTCTGTCATGTTAGATGGGGAGCGTTGCTGCACAGCTATTTTCTAGTCTCTCCAGAGATGTTCGATCAGGTTGAAGTCCGGGCTCTGGCTGGGCCACTCCAGGACTTTCAGAGACTTGTCCCGAAGACACTATTGCGTCGGCTTGGCTGTGTGCTTAGGGTCGTTGTCCTGTTGGAAGGTGAACCTTCGCCCAAGTCTGAAGTCCTGAGCACTCTGTAGCAGGTTTTCATCAAGGACCTCTGTACTTTGCTCCGTTCATCTTTGCCTCGATCCTGACAGGTCTCCCTGTCCCTGCCCCTGAATAACATCCCCATAGCATGACGCTGCCACCACCATGCTTCACCGTAGGGATGGTGCCAGGTTTCCTCCAGATGTGACGCTTGGCATTCAGGCCAAAGAGTTCAATCTTGGTTTCATCAGACCATTGAACCTTGTTTCTCATGGTCTGAGAGTCTTTAGGTGCCTTTTGGCAAAGTCCAAAGTGGGCTGTCATGTGCCTTTTACGGAGGAGTTGCTTCCACCTGGCCACTCTACCATAAAGGCCTGATTGGTGGAGTGCTGCAAAGATGGTTTTCCTTCTGGAAGGTTCTATCTCCACAGAGGAACTCTGGAGCTCGGTCAGTGACCATAGAGTTCTTGGTCACCTCCCTGACCAAGACCCTACTCCCCCGATTGCTCAGTTTGGCCAGCTCTAGGAAGAGTCTTGGTGGTTCCAAACTTTTTCCATTTAAGAATGATGGAGGCCACTGTGTTCTTGAGACACCTTCAATGCTGCAGAAATGTTTTGTTACCCTTCCCCAGATCTGTGCCGTGGCACAATTCTGTCTTGGAGCTCTACAGACAATTCCTTCGACCCTTTGGCTTGGTTTTTGTTCTGACATGAAAATCATGTCCAATCAATTGAATTTACCACAGGTGGACTCCAATCAATCACATTTATAAAGCCCTTTTTACATCAGCCGATGTCAAAGTGCTATACAGAAATCAAGTTGTAGAAACATCAAGGATAATCAATAGAAACAGGATGCACCTGAGCTCAATTTCGTGTCTCATAGCAAAGGGTCTGTTTTTATTTTTAATACATTTGAAAACAATTCTAAAAACCTGTTTTGACTTTGTCATTATCGTGTATTTTGTGTAGATGCTGAGGATTCTTTTTTAGATCCATTTTAGAATAAGCCTGTAACGTAACAAAATATTTTCCAAAGGCACAGTATATATTTAATTAAAAGTCTCATTAAAGGTTTGGCTACATTTTCATGCACCTCATGTCGGCCCAGACGGCATCCCTAGCCACGTCCTCAGAGCATGCGCAGACCAGCTGGCTGGTGTGTTTACAGACATATTCAATTAATCCCTATCCCAGTCTGTTGTCCCCACATGCTTCAAGATGGCCACCATTGTTCCTGTTCCCAAGAAAGCTAAAGTAACTAAACTAAATGACTATCGCCCCCTTTGCACTCACTTCTGTCATCATGAAGTACTTTGAGAGGCTGGTTAAGGATCATATCACCTCCGTCCCACTCCAATTTGCTTACCACTGACGATGCAATCGCCATCACACTGCCCTATACCATCTGGACAAAAGGAATACCTATGTAAAAATGCTGTTAGTTGACTACAGTTCAGCATTTAACACCATAGTACCCTCCAAACTCGCCACTAAGCTCGAGACCCTGGGTCTCGACCCCGCCCTGTGCAACTGGGTCCTGGACTTACTGACGGGTCACCCCAGGTGGTGAAGGTAGGAAACAACATCTCCACCCTACTGATCATAAACACTGGGGCCCCACAAGGGTGCGTTCGCAGCCCTCTCCTGTACTCGCTATTGACCCATGACTGCGTGGCCATGCACGCTTCCAACTCAAATCATCAAGTTTGCAGATGACAAAACAGTGGTAGGCTTGATTACCAACAACGACGAGACGGCCTACAGGGAGGAGGTGAGTGCCCTTGGAGTGTGGTGTCAGGAAAATAACCTCTCACTCAACGTCAACAAAACAAATGACATGATCGTGGACTTCAGGAAACAGCAGAGGGAGCACATCTGCACAACGCATCACCGGGGGCAAACTACCTGCTCTCCAGGCCACCTACAAAACCCGATGTCACAGGAAGGCCAAAAAGATCATCAAGGACAACAACCAACCGAGCCACTGCCTGTTCACCCAGCTATCATCCAGAAGGCGAGGTCAGTACAGGTGCATCAAAGCGGGCACGGAGAGACTGAAAAACAGCTTCTATCTCAAGGCCATCAGACTGTTATTAAACAGCCATCCCTAACATAGAAAGGCTGCTGTCAACATACAGACTCAAATCTCTGGCCACTTTATTAGATGGACTTAAAAAGGTATCACTATAGTCACCTTAAATAACACCACTTTAATAATGTTTACATATCCTACAACACTCATCTCATGTATATAATGCTCTATACCATCTACTGCATCTTGCCTACCCCGCACAGCCATCGCTCATCCATATATTTATATGTACATATTCTTATTCACCCCTTACATGTGTGTAAAAGGTAGTAGTTATGAATTTATTAGATTACTTGTTAGATATTACTGCATTGTTGGAACTAGAAGCACAAGCATTTCGCTACACTCGCATTAACATCTGCTAACCATGTGTAGGTGACCAATAAAAATGTATTTGATTTGAGCATAGGTCTGAACATGAGACTGTAGACAATACGCATAAGTTAATCACCTACACTTGGACAGGGTAGGCTATTTATTTATGTACATTTACATACACTTGTGTTTTTCTTAACAGAATCGGTACGGTTTTTCGGTTTTCAAATCAAATTTGCCTAGGTTGGTTAATGGCCTTTATGCCCTAGCAAATTGGGCACCAAATGGCCTTTTGAGAGCTAGTAAGCAGAATATACAACATACCTCCTATAAAAGAACCAGAATCCCCTTTTGTATTGTTGGGCTATTTATTACGTGTGTATTGATGTAAAAGTTGGGATATTTATTACGTGTGCGATGAGGTATAGGTTGGGATATTTATTACGTGTGTGATGGAGGTTGAGATATTTGGGATATTTATTCATTATTAACTGGCCATTTATTTACCTGTTTGAGTTTGAGGTAGAAGGTCTCGCTAAAGGCCTTGCGGCTAAAGTACCAGAAGCGCTCATTGGCCGGGTAGACGCGCACCATGGTTTCCAGCAGGAAGCGCACCGGCTCCACCACCTCAGTCACCACCAGGTCCACCGCGACGGTCATGTACACCTGCTTATCTGGAGAGAGACCACCACAGAGAGGACAAGGTCACACACTGGAGGGGGTGTTTGTAGTGCCAACAGCAGTTCCAGAATGTATACTGTATCTGTCTGGGTTAAAGTGGGCGTTGCGGGTTGACACACTAAGTGGACAAAGTGAAATGGTAGGCTATTAGCTTGATTTAATTGTATGTTTATAGAACGCAGAGAAAATATATTGCCTGCTGTTTTAATTAGGTAGACCAAACGTGTACTCCTCAGAGGGCTTGGATTCCACCACGACCACCAGCTGTCAAACTAGCGACAGCAGCACACCTATTCTCTTACCTCACCCTTCCCAGAGAAAGAGACAGCGGACCAATTTAAAACCAGAGTCATATAACTACAACCAAGAAACTCAGAATCTTTAAATATCTACAAATTATTTTGAATCTAAGAAACCGCATTCCAAGTCACAGCATGAGACAAGCTGTGTGTAATATATCGCAATGTAGTGCAGCATAAATCTAAGCTGTCCTCTAGTACCACCAGCCTCATCCAAGTGAAAAAGTTACGTCCGGGGTAACAGATCTTGCAACATCCAATTTTTGGGGTTGAAAAAAACGGATTGGGAGAAAAATAAGCACACAGATAGCAATCGCCGAGCTATGAAACGGAGGGGAAAATAACCCATTTCACAGTGAGAAGGTTTTATTATTGTAATTAACCAGGGGGGAGGGAAAAAAAAAGTCTACAAAACTGCCTTGTAAAGGATGGCCTAAAAATAGATTCCAATTATGATAAAAGTCAAGCATAGCATGTTGGTTTAGAAAGATGTTTTAGGAAACGGCATCCCTTCAAGCTTCCGATAACACAGGACTACTTTCCCTGCGTGCCAAATCGCTGACAACAAAGAAGGATTTGTTTAGTTGAGACCGCTAGGGCCATTGTTTTTAGAAGTCTTCTCTCTCCCAGTTTTGACATGAAGTACGCTGTGTGGTTTAATACTGTAGAATCAGAGTCTTGAGTCTATGGTAGAAGGCTGTTTTTGTATAAGTAACAAATAATGTTCATGTTTTGTGGGAAGTCTTCCATTGCATATAGCTTTACATTTCAAAAACCATTAGCTACAGTATATGTATATATATGTATATGACCCGTATAGATCAGTTAAAATCTATACGGATAATTACTAAATGTTCTGGCTCTGGTTTATTATTTACACAAACAGTAATATCCAATGTTTACATGCATGTTCTGGAAGCCAGTTATCACAACTACCTACTTTTCTACTAGTGAATGGTTTGTTTCCTTTGTGGAGGAATCGTGGCATTGTAGTTTAGACTACCTAACTCCCCTGAGCTGGGTTGCTTTGACAAGCTGCCATATAGGTTTAAGTCAAACTTTCCTGACTTCCGAGTCAGCAACTCTGCAGCGCTGCTAATTTGTTTGATATAATGAGTTCAGTGAGGCGAGGTCTTGCAGCGCTTGACAGCGTCTTACTGTGCATTACACTGGGACCTGATATATGAAAAGGTGTCCAAACCACCCATGTTTTCAGACAGCCAATTTGGTTTGGGGCATATATCATTTATTTTGCACATCTTAGGGAATAGCTGGTATCAAATGTTAGAGGCAGTGTGCCTATTTTGTGACTGTTCAAAGTAAGAAATGTTACCACAATTTTAAGTCACTTGAAATGCCTTTAAAATAAATGTCCTGTGTTGGTTGAGTACAAAAAAAATCATTACAAATAAAAAAGGTGCTAGCTATATAGGTCGAGTCTGGGACCACATGGACAGGGCCATTAGCTACAATTAGCACAAATGAAAAGCTCAGCACCAGTAGTCTTCCACATCCACTTTCCTCAGTCTCTGACCCTGTTAACCACTGAGGTTGAACACTGCTCGCGCTCTAAACCAATCCTAGAGCACAACCACAATGTTGCTAATCTAATAGGCTTTCCCTAGCAAACGGGGGACGTCCTGAGGACATTGTGACGTTCCCATTAGGTACCGTAAGGGTTTCGGTGCGACGTTATCCCACTGACGCTCTGAGAACATTCTAAGAAAGTCGAGTGTTGGTCCCAAGGGAACGTTCTCTGGGGGGACCCTGGTCTAGTTCAATGTACATTCCCGGGACATCACTGAGGACCATGTCAGGACGTTCATTTTACTAATCCTTAGGATGTGGCATGATGGTCCTGAAAACATTCTAAAAAAGGTCCCGACATGGTCCTCAATGATGTCCTGGGAACTTGCAGGGAACTACACACAGGACCCCAGAGAACATTCCCTTGGGAACATCACGCGACAGGAACTAGACAAAACCTCCAGGGGACCATTAGACAACATCCTAAGGAACTCCTAAAAACGTCCTCGGAGAAGTCCCCAGGACCTACACAAAACCTCCAGGGAACCATTACAACAATCGTGACGACTTAAGGCGACTATTTAGTGACGTCCCAGGACATCCTAACAACTCATTATTGTTTGCAGGGTCTATAGCAGAAAAAACTAAAGCAAATAAGTGCCTTCCCCCTGTCAATATCAGAAATTAGGCTTTAATTTGCCATCTCAGCCATCCATCTTCTCAGATGAAAATAGTAAGATAAACACTATAATAGTATAGGAGCTTCAATTTGTGTTGTTTTCTGCTTTATTAGGCAGATGACCATTAGAATTGATGAAAGAGAGTCAGAAAATGCTGGTTGGCAATGACATGCTAAAGTATGCTGGTGTGTCAGGCTGGTTGACAATGGCATGCGTAAGTAAGATAGGCTGGTGACAGGGTTGAGGGATGGTTCTCACCTTTAGGTGTGTCTTCATTCAGCACCTGGAAGGCAGCCATGTTGGGGTTCCATGTGCCCGTGATCACATACGACTTTCCATCCGAGCTCTTCCCCATGGACTCCTTCACATAGGCACAAACAGGGCAATGACATACAATCACGGTCAACAGGCCTCAAAACGACAAAGCCATTACAACCAAAAGCCAAAGAATCGATTTCCAATTCAACTCTGTTTAACCTGTCCAATAAAGAGTACACTAAAGTCAACGAAAGACTAAATAACTAGTCTCATAGTGATAGGTCAGTACATAGACATGGGAGTGCTGTTCTGGAACCTGGTTATGTGAATAAAGGAAACCACCGTGATTGCTGCTCACCATGTCTAGAAGATGCATGTCACTGTTCCGAACCTTCTGCCCTGGGCTCAGCAACATCCCAAAACACCTGAGGGAGAGGAACACAGGTCAGGGCCAATGGCTCAAGGGGGCACTGCAACTCACCTTTCATCATTTCTTAAAACCCAAAGTTTGGGTTTTGGCAGAATTTGGATTCCTTATAAAAGACAAAAGGCATTTGCTGAGAGACTCGTAATTGAATAAAATCAAATAATTTAAAAAATTCTCCATCAGCGTGGCAGTAGCAAAGCTACAGGTATATTTTGTTACAGTGACCCAATTCTGAAGACTCTAGTCGAATGCTGGTGTGGGTGAATATGCATGGGTCTATTTATAAATTCAAAGAATCCAAAATGAACTACAGCAAAGCAGTGCCAATATCAATATCACTTGGAGACAGGGACCACTATGTGCCTGTTTCTTATGATAGGTGCGCCATCAAGTGGTTGCGCTGAGAATCACTACTTCATAAGAATATAAACCATTTATTATGCTTCCACAGAACAAAGATACTCATCTGAAGAGATTTGATTTCCCCCCTCCTTCATAAGGTTGACCTAGAACTTTCCTACACATGACATTACTGATGTAAGAAGGCATGACTTACTCGTGCGAGCAACTATTATTGGACTCCGAGTGCTTGAAGCATCACTACAGACACCCTGGATCGAATCCAGACCATCACAACTGGCCGTGATTGCGAGTCCCATAGACTCGTCCGGGTTTGGCCGGTGTAGGCCGTCATTATAAATAAGAATGTGTTATTACCCGACTTGCCTAATTAAATAAAGGTTCAATTAAACCAAAAAATGATTCACTATGGCTTCAGGGTCAGACGGATTAACAGGACGAGTACTCAGAGCATGCGCTGACCAGCTGGCAAGTGTCTTCACTGACATTTCCAACCTCTCCCTGACCAAGTCTAACACCTACATGTTTCAAGCAGACCACCATAGTGCCCAAGAATGTCATGGTAACCTGTCTAAAGGACTATCGCCTGTAGCACTCATATAGCTATGAAATGCTTTGAAACGCTGGTGACGACTCACATCAGCACCATCATCCCAGACACCCTGGGCCCACTCCAATTCGCATGACGGAATCCACAGACGATGCCAGCTCTACTGCACTCCACACATCCCTTTCCCACTTGGACAAATGGAAAGCCTATGTGAGAAAGCTGTTCATAGACTACAGCACCATAGTAACCTCCAAGCCCATCACTAAGCTCAGGACCCTGGGATTGAACACCTCCCTCTGCAACTGGATCCAGGACTTCCTGACGGGTCGCCCCCGGGTGGTGAGGGTAGGCAATGCCATCTGCCACACTGACCCTCAACACGGGTGCCCCTCATGGGAGCATGCCCAGTCGGCCTGTAGTCCCTGTTCACCCACGACTGCATGGCCGTGCACGACTCCAACACCATAACGTTTCACGAAGATGATGAGACAGTCTACAAGGAAGGTCGTCAGAGACCTGGCAGTGTGGTGCCAGGACAAGAACCTCTCCCTCAATGTCAGCAAGACAAAGGAGCTGATCGTGGACTACAGGAAACGGAGGGCCAAGCACGCCCCCAGCCACGTCGACGGGGCCGTAGTGGAGCAGATCGAGAGCTTCAAGTTACTCAGTGTCCACATCACTAAGGAATTATCATGGCACATATGTGCAGAGGGCACGACGCCTCTTCCTCCTCAGGAGGCTGAAAAGATTTGTCAAGGGTCCTCAAGAAGTTCTACAGCTACACCATCGAGAGCATTCTGCCAAAATCTCTAAAACGACGTTGGAAGCGGCTTATGGTAGTGAAATTAACATCAAATTCTCTGGCAACAGCTCTGGTGGGCATTCCTGCAGTCAGCATGCCAACTGCACGCTCCCTCAAAACTTGAGACATCTGTGGCATTGTGTTGTGTGACAAAACAGCACATTTTAGAGTGGCCTTTTATTGTCCCTAGCACAAGGTGCACCTGTGTAATGATCATGCTGTTTAATCAGCCTCTTGATATGCCACACCTGTCAGGTGGATGGATTATCCTGGCAAAGAAATGCTCACTAAAAGGGATGTAAACAAATGTGTGCACAATATTTGAGAGAAATAAGCTTTTTGTGCGTATGGAACATTTCTGGGATCTTTTATTTCAGCTAATGAAACATTTACATATTGCCTTTCGTACCCCTGCACATGGACTTGTGCATAAAGCAAAGTTATCAATTCTCATTATTAATTTATTCCTTGTGTTATAATTGTTCAATTTTTCTGCATTACTGGGAAGGGCCAATTAGTAATCATTCCCACTGTTAGTTTTACACGTTAGTTTTATGGAGCATGTGACAAATAAAATGTCATTTATAGCAACTGACATGACAACACACACACACACACACACAATTTTTGTTTAGGTAAGCCACTTGAGCAAAACGAGTAGGCAGCATGACACACAGTCACTGCTTAAAGGAGATATGAACATAAAAAAAAAGACGGTTGAAACTAAAAAAATAGGATGTAAGGCGTCTGCCTGGACCCGTGTGGCTCCGTTGGTAGAGCACGCAGTGCCATGGTTGTGGGTTAGTTTCCCACGGGGGACCAGTACGAAAATGTACACAAATGTACCTCTGCTAAATACAGTGAGAGCTGAATGTGAGTTTTTTTTATTATTTGTAATACATTAGCAAAAATGTCTACAAAACAGTTTTTGCTTTATCATTTTTTGGGTATTGTGTGTAGATTGAGGAGGGGGGAAAAAGCCATTTAATCCATTTCAGAATAAGGCTGTAATGTAACTAAATGTGGAAGGAGCCAAGGGGTCTGAATACTTTCCAAATGAACTGTAACTAAGTAATTAAATGCCTTTCAGAAGACACAAAACAGACTGACACAAAGGAAGCTGTTACTGTTCGAGCAAGGAAGCTAAACTGCTACACAGTCTAAACCTGTAAACATACTCACATCACAATGACTTTATCCTAGACTAGCATAGAGTGAAATGAGGACAATCGCTCTTCCGGCTCTTCACTGTGCAATTCTCAAATGACTATGTGTTAGCTGATCTTATCTTCATTGTTTCATTTCCAATGACTCAGCATGAAAAAGACATTCAACCTAAAAAAATGTGGGGGTCTATTGCATAATATTTTCTTAAGTCAAGCTTTACCACAGTCTCCCTCTTGTACTTACCAATATGACCCAGAGGGGTTGTGTGTTCTTGTGCATATCAAGAACAGCATGCTACAGTATAGGACAGTGGTGCTGTCTAGTGTATGCAGCTCAGAAGGCCTTACAGAAGGGTCAAATAGGCAGTAGCCCCTCACCTCTCAATGCCCAGCTCTTGGTTGCTCATCTGCTGGACCATGACCACCACCTTCTTCTGCACGCCCTGCCGCAGCTTGAAGTAGAACTTGTCCCGGTCCTTGGGAACTGGGCTGAGGAGAGGAGTAGGTTGTTGGCTTAAAGGTCTGTTAAAGTGTGTGAGTGAGTGAGTGAGTGAGTGAGTGAGTGAGTGAGTGAGTGAGTGAGTGAGTGAGTGAGTGAGTGAGTGAGTGAGTGTGAGTGAGTGAGTGAGTGAGTGAGTGCTTTCACCCCATAGCATGCATAAGTGTGTGTGTGTGTGTGTGTGTGTGTGTGTGTGTAAGCGCATTTAGTGGCTTCATGCTGACCTATAGTTTCCCTTGCTGTCGTCCTCCCGCACCTCCAGTGAGACTGTGAAGCTGAAGAGGTCACTGTCGGGGGAGAGGAGCAGGGCCGAGTCCCTCACGTCAGGGGCTGGCTTGGAGGAGCGGCGGAACGCTGTGGAGAAACTGTACAGGATCCGGCTCACCTGAAGGAAGAGCGGGAGAGGAGGGAAAAAGAGAATATAGAATTGTGCTTAATAGTCTATTAGAATAGAAGGTTGTCTTTTCACTCCGACATTTTTTTTTTTTTCATAAGTGGATAAATGTGTACTTCTTTGACGTGCCATGTTCAGGTGGCAAGCAGACAAACAAAAAAGGGCTAATTAAAGTTAAGCAATGACAATAATAATAATAATAATAATAATAATGTACGCTAGCTAGCTTGGTTTATGAACTAGCTAGCTACAGTAGCTAACTAATTAGTTTTCTGTCTAGTACTGGCAAATAACAGATTTTATTTCAAATCAGCCAACCCATGAGAACCTTTCATGATGGAATTGCAGTAGTTCTAACGTTACTTTGTTATTATTTTATCAAGGAACAGCAACTTCGTGGCTTCAATTGTCAAGTAGGCTAGCTACTTTGTTTTCAACTCACGAAGGGTGTAACATGTCACTAATCGCAGTTTAAAACTGTTCATTTTAAATCTGGATAAATCAATTTATGATAATGTGGTGCAACACATCTCTGATGAATTATTAACCTAGCTTTACAAAACCTAGACTGGCGCTAAATCCTAGTTTAATTTAAAACCATGGTGGTGCAACCCACCCTATATTAAAAAAATAAAAATAATAATCTTTGAGAAACAGGCTTAAAATTTATCTAGGTTTAAAGTGAAAACTAAACTTAGATTAGAGGAAGGATTTAATTGAACTAGGATTAATTTAAAACTAGGTTTAAAATTTGGTGCAACAAAATTAATAGATAAAACTTGATTTAACCCAGTTTAAGAGTTAATCCATGTTGGTGCAACCCACCCTGTTTTACGAGGGTCCTGAACCTCCCTATTTTTAACACTTCTACTGATATTGCCCAAAAAGAGTATAATGATATTTCCCATTGACTGATCATAGTTTTTCAGATCTTCTAAGTTTGCCCTTTTTTTCCTTAACTTTTGGCACAATAGAAACAGATCCCAGAAAATAATCAATCCGATTAGCTCGATTAAGTATATTTTACGAGATCCGGTTTTTAAGCCTCCAAATATTAGTCAATTCCAACGTGTACATAGTATTCGTTACTTCTGAGCGCCAGACAGTGATAGTTGGTAGTATGATTGCCTTCACGGTCAACTGACATACTTAAAACTGTATTTTAGTCCTGTACCCTTCTAATAAGAGTTATTTGTATCTTGGGAGACTCATTTGATTAATATAAATGTTTTCAAATAAGTTTGCATCAGCATTATAGATTTATGACCCATCGTTGGATATTTTCTTCATCTGCATTAGTTTCTCATTGCCAGTGAATTTCTGTTAGTGTCTCCAAACTCACTTTAGTCGAGTCGTCAGCTACTTGGTCCATGGTCGCCTTGTTTCACTGTGTTTATCGCCGTGTTTGTTTGTCTTTATTTCTCGATCTAGTATTTGCCATAACATGCAGTTGCATACATAATGTTTCAGTTATTTCTTAACTTTGAAGTCGAGTTCTTTCCTTATTAAGAGGCATATTTTAGTAAAGAGAGGGAATGCCAAACGGATCACCTTCCCCTGACTACCTCAGTCGCCATCTTGACTACCTCCAAATCAAGTGTATGTTTACACCATTACTGTATATTGCTCCCTGTACCAATAATGATTATCCAGACAATAAATAGATTAGTGACTCACAGCTTCCTTGATATGGCAGGAGAAGACGTGGATCTGAAAATCCTCAGAGCTACGGTAGCTCTCAGTGAAGGAGAAGCAGTCGCTCTCGATGGAGCCCTCGCGACCCCGGGAGCAGAACAGCACCTTGTAGATGGGGAAAGAAGCGATCTCCGTGCCCGATGCCTGGTCCACGATCCTGAGGCATGGGAGACGACTTCAAGTCATTAAGCCTGGCAAATCCTATTGAAATGTTCATTGCAAAAACAATCGTACCTATAGATCTTAGAAAAAGGATTGTGCTTAATATAGTGACATTAACAGGGACATACAATTGGTTGACATTTTGGCAAAGATCTGAGTGCTACTGCTTTTCTTTATCTGGGATAGTCCCCACAAAGTTTTTAGAACAATCAAAATCTCTGAGCTCTCCATAAGTGTGTACGGTAGGAGTTAGAAGTTGTTTAGTTAAGCTAAGACTCATACACATTGACGTTAGTGTATTTTATTTTTGTACTAATTTCCTCTGATGTAATCAGTCATATTATTTCCCACAAATGACGTGTGAGCTTCTCATCTGGCAAAAGCAATAAGAAAGAGATTTCATAACCACATGGTTCATTATTTAATTTCCTCTTTCTGGCAACGACTGTGGTGGCCCAGGGCCTGCAAGCTGACTTCCGATCTCCAGTTGGGGCTCCCGAGTGGCGCAGCGGTATAAGGCATTGCATATCACTGCAGTCCCTGGTTCGAATCCAGGCTGCATGATTGGGAGTCCCATAGGGCGGCGCACAATTGGCCCAGCGTCGTCCGGATTTGGCCGGGGAAGGCCGTCATTGTACGTAAGAATTTGTTCTTAACTGACTTGCCTAGTTAAATAAAAAGGTTTTAAATGATTTTCCATTATGAAGCTTACTGTTCCTCAGAACAGTGGAGCCAGTCACATTTGTTTGTAAATAGCACAACGGGAGAAAGCAGGAGTGTTCAATATCTGTCGGTGAGTCTCCGTTGTGCAGCGCACATGAGGTGATAAAGTTTCACCTGTTTGCAATTCACTGCTAAATGTTTGCCCCCAGATATCTTATAATGGCTTCCTGCTAGCAGTCAAAAAGCTCTGGAAGAGTTCTGTACAGTTGCCTTTTTTTCCAACTGTGCTTCCTACTAGTGTTTTTTCTCCTCTTCTGTTCTTCTCCCATCCGTTCCAGGTATACAAGCTCTTCCTTCAGAATAGCATGCATCAAAACTTTGTTCATTTGCACAATTTCTCTCATTCACTTTTGCTTGTAAATGTCCACACTCACCGAAAATGACATTTGGTAGCTACTAGCTATGTTGGGATTTGCCTGTCTTTGCAATTAGTTGTGTTTGTTTTCGCTCATTAACATTTCACTATTACTTTGCGCAAATCTTATTAGCATTCTTGTAATAAGGGGCCTAATAGTCTTTCCTCACATTTTTAGCGCCCCTTGTGTGCTATGTCGGTAATACCATAAATCCCGGGATGAAAAAAGGACGGTATAACTTTATGAAAATCTGGATACCACCCATGCCTAGTTGCAAGCATATGTTCTTGAAGGATTTCGTTTAGGTCTGTTATTTCAGGAGAAATGCCCCAGAGCTCAAGAAAATAGAACACATTCATATATACACTGCAGTGGTGCAGTATATTGGTGCATGTGATAACTGATCTGACACATGTTGAGCACAGAGGGTTAAACATGACAGAGTTGCTACGCTCTACCCACAGTGACCACACACACACACACACTTCACATAGTAGAGTCTCTATTTGACTGACCTGACGCAGCCCTCGGGTACATTGGGCACATGGAGGGTGATGGGAATTGGGATGGCACTCTCTGCCCGCAGCGTGGTCATGGCTCTCAGGGCCTCGGGCTCACTGCGAGGGGCTTTCACCCACGTACAGCCCAGGTAGGACAGCTTACTGAACTGAACACTGTCCTCCTCCTGGACTGGAGGACTGTTCTGCCCTGCAGGAGGACACACCGACTCCACTGAGGGGCAGACAGACAAAAGGTCAAAGGTTACTTATTGCTTAGAATGATAGGGTAGACAAGGTTAGCTCTGTGGAATAAATGGGTTGCCTAATCCTAGGTAAATACTCAGTAAAATGGTACCTGAATTTACAAAATTATTATTTGATGCTATTATAATTTAGCTTTTGATAAGAGTAACTTGATGCAAAGTTTAATGCTAAAGTAGTACAGAGGAAAATGGAAATCAAGAGAGGGTGGTCTACGAAAATAGGTGGGATGGGCTGAGAGTGGCTGAGGGCTGGGATTAAAGCTCATGATCTGTCATAGTTGTGATCAAGAAAACACTACATATCATGTATTCCCGGGTATTTCACTTTTATTTTATCAGGGATAATACTGAGCCCAAGGTGTCTTTTACAGATTAATTACATACTGTGCATTTGGAATGTATTCAGCCCCCTTCCCTTTGCCCACGTTGTTACATTTACAGCCTTATTGAAAAATGTTTTATATCATTTTTGCCCCTCAATCTACACACAATACCCCATAATGACAAAGCAAAAAACAAGTTTAGAAATGTTTGCAATTATAATCATATTTAAAAACAGAAATACCTTATTTAGATAAGTACTCAGACCCTTTGCTATGAGACTCAAAATTGAGCGAAGGTGCATCCTGTTTCCATTGATCAGATGTTTCTACACCTTGATTGGAGTCCACTTGTGGTAAATTCAATTGATTGGACATGATTTGAGAAGGCATATACCTGCCTATGTAAGGTCCCACAGTTGACTGTGCATGTCAGAGCAAAAACCAAGCCATGAGGTAGAAAGAAGTGTCCGTAGAGCCCCGAAACAGAACTGTGTTGAGGCACAGATGTGGGGAAGGGTACCAAAAACATTACCACAGCATTGAAGGTCCCCAAGAACACAGTGGCCTCCATCATTCTTAAATGGAAGAAATTTGGAACTACCGAGACTCTCCCTAGAGCTGTCCAAACTGAGCAACAGGGGAGAAGGTCCTTGGTCAGGGAGGTGACCAAGAACCCGATGGTCACTGACAGAGCTCCAGAGTTCTGCATGGAGTTTGCCAAAAGGCACCGAAAGGACCATGAGAAACAAGATTCTGTGGTCTGATGAAACCAAGATTGAACTCTGGCCTGAATGCCAAGCGTCACCTCTGGAGGAAACCTGGCACTATCCCTATGGTGAAGCATGGTGGTGGCAGCAACATGCTGTGGGGATGTTTTTCCATATCAGCAAGGACTGGGAGACTAGTCAGGATTGAGAGAAAGATTAACGGAGCAAAGTACAGAGAGATCCTACTCCAGAGCACTCAAGGCATCAGACTGGGGTGAAGGTTCACCTTCTAACGGGGCAACAACCCTAAGCACACAGCCAAGACAACACAGGAGTGGCTTCCGACAAGTCTCTGAATGTCCTCGAGGGACCCAGCAACAGCCCGGACTTGAACCTAATCGAACATCTCTGGAGAGACCTGAAAAGAGCTGTGCAGCAACACTGTAACGTAACAAAATGTGGCAGAAGTCAAGGGGTCAGAATAATTTCCAAATGCACTGTACATGTCAGTACATACACACAACAAGTAGGTCACATGGGGAGAGGCGTTGTGCCGTGAGTTGGTTTACTTAATTTTTTTAAACCAGGTTTGCGGTTCACTTGCGCTTTATAAGATGGAAGGGACTTCCATGCACTCATGGCTCTGTATAATACTGTACGTTTCCTTGAATTTGTTCTGGACCTGGGGACTGTGAAAAGACCCCTGGTGGCATGTCTGGTGGGGTAAGTGTGTGTGTGTGTGTTAGTGCTGTGTGTAAGATGGCAAAGCAAACAATTGAATATCCAACACGTTTCTTATAAAAACAAGAAGTGACCCAGTCAGTCTCTTCAACTCTAAACCAAGAGAGACTGGCATGGGTAGTATTAATATTAGCCCTCTGATTACAATGAAGAGCAGCACCAGCTGCAGCTTTATTAGGTCTTTCTTTGCAGCACTTGACCATATGACTTGACAACAATCAAGATAAAACTAGAGCCTGCAGGACTTGCTTTGTGGAGTGATGTGTTTCCCCATATTTACAACCACTGAATATATATGTTTTGACCATGACGGTTTACAATCTAAGGTAACACCAAGTTACTTAGTCTCCTCAACTTGTTCAACAGCCACAACATTCATTAACACATTCACCTGGTCTAAAACCTGACTGATGTCTATTTAGAATACATTTCAAACATTAGAGTTCTTCGCTGAGAATGAATCAAGGATTCTAATATTTTAGCTAGGCAAGAATGTTTAGAAATAGACAAATAATTATTTAGGTCACAAGAGTCAAAAGCTTTGTGAAAAGGGGAGCACATGCGCTGCCTTCCAATCCCTGGGGATAGTACCTGATCTAATCATCAAGATAAAAATATAGGTTAATGATTCAGCAATCAGAGGGGCAGAGAGCTGCAGAAGAAAATGGATTCAGCATATCAGCCCCAGTGGATTTAAGCAAGGCATCTAGCACATCACAGATAGTAAATTGTTGAAATGAAAACAAAGATTGACTAGAAGTTGATGGGTTAACCGTCGAGTCAGCTAGAGGCTGACAAAAGCAGTTGATTGACTGACCAGGATCAATTAAACCACTGTTTTACTCAAATAAAAAGCCTGCCAAGATGAAATGATGATTAAAAGCATAACTTATCCCATTCTTCTCAGTTATGACACCAGAGTCAGACAGAACTTGCTTAGGCAGAGAAGAGGAACTTGTACAGTTCGTTGTACAGTGCATTTACTGTTTTCCAAAATTTAGAAGGATGACAAAAGATGGAGCTTAAAAAGTAAATTGATTTAGCTTTCTCAAATAGAGATATCTGTTTCTCAATTGTCTACAATATTGCAAGTCCACTAGAGTCAGTTAACCTTGCTTTGGCCCAGGCCTTATTTCTCATCTGAATAAACTCAGATTACGCCGAAGAAAACCAAGGGTTAGATCTATCATGGACTCTGAATTGTTTAAAAGGGGTATGTTATCTGCCAGACGAATAAACACAGAGGATCATTTTTTCTAGGGTAATGAATACAGGAGACAGAAGCTAAATCACGTCATGTAAAAACTAGAGGTCGACCGATTAATCGGAATTAGGGCCGATTTCAAGCCATCATAACCATCGGAAATCGGTATTTTTGGACACTGATTTGGCTTTTTTTTTTTCACCTTTATTTAATCTTTATTTAACTAGGCAAGTCAGTTAAGAACACATTCTTATTTTCAATGACGGCCTAGGAACAGTGGGTTAAAATCAATACACAGAAATATATATTTTTAAACCTGCATATTTAGCTAAAAGAAATCCAGGTTAGCAGGCAATATTAACCAGGTGAAATTGTCACATCTCAATTACGGTTCCGTATTTCACTGAAAGAATAAACGTCTTGTTTCCGAGATGATGGTTTCCGGATTTGGCCATATTAATGACCTAAGGCTGGTATTTCTGTGTGTTATTATGTTATAACTAAGTCTATGATTTGATAGAGCAGTCTGACAGAGGTGGTAGGCAGCAGCAGGCTCATAAGCATTCCTACAAACAGCACTTTTGTGTGTTTGCCAGCAGCTGTTTATGACTTCAAGCCTATCAACTCCCGAGATTAGGCTGGTGTAACCGATGTGAAATGGCTAGTTAGTTAGCGGGGTGCGCGCTAATAGCGTTTCAAACGTCACTCGCTCTGAGACTTGGAGTAGTTGTTCCCCTTGCTCTGCATGGGTAACGCTGCTTCGAGGGTGGCTGTTGTCATTGTGTTCCTGGTTCGAGCCCAGGGAGGAGCGAGGAGAGGGACAGAAGCTGTAATGTTACACTGGCAATACTAAAGTGCCTATAAGAACATCCAATAGTTAAAGGTTAATGAAATACAAATGGTATAGAGAGAAATAGTCCTATAATTCCAATAATAACTACAGCCTAAAAGTTCTTACCTGGGAATATTGAAGACTCCTGTTAAGTGGAACCACCAGCTTTCATATGTTCTCAAGTTCTGAGCAAGGAACTTAAATGTTAGCTTTCTTACATGGCACATATTGCACTTTTACTTGCTTCTCCAACACTTTGTCTTTGCATTATTTAAACCAAATTGAACATTATTTATTTGAGGCTAAATTGATTTTATTGATGTATTATATTAAGTTAAAATAAGTGTTCATTCAGTATTGTTGTAATTGTCATTATTACAAATACCTTTTTTTTATCAAATCGGCCGATTAATCGGTAGCGGCTTTTTTTTGGGTCCTCCAATAAATCGGTGTCGGCATTGAAAAATCATAATTGGTCGACCTCTAGTAAAAACCCTTGAGGAGAACGAACCACTGAGATCAAATGCAAATACTTCACTAGACAAACATTTATGGGGGTTATTATTAAGAATTAAAATCAAATCAATGATGAGTTAACAGGATTTTTCACATTTCGCCACGTGGGTTTAGATTTAAATCGAGTCA
Source organism: Oncorhynchus nerka (assembly GCF_034236695.1). Taxonomy (NCBI): domain Eukaryota; kingdom Metazoa; phylum Chordata; class Actinopteri; order Salmoniformes; family Salmonidae; genus Oncorhynchus; species Oncorhynchus nerka. Next base: position 52,022,014 of record NC_088419.1, on the reverse strand, counting down.
GATTAAAATCAATGCATATACTCCTAAATGTAGCGTCCCCATATTTGGGGACCCTATTAGATTGAATTGAATAAAATAGCCTGGTATGGGAATGGTAGCCCCTATCTGCAAAAGCAGTGTCTCTGCAGAAAGTTTAGTATCTTGGCTATTGATCTGTGCCTTAAAATCTTTAGTGTGATTTACTAGCATATATGGGCATACAAATGTTTAAGGGCAGGCCGAGCCAATGACCTCATTTCAAGACGGCTGCTACCTACATTCCAGTTAGCGTTGTGAAGCATAAACAAAATAAACACGGAATACGTTGATACACACCAAAAGCCAGGACTCCACAGCTCATGAGCATGTTTATTTGTCTGCCTGTAACCTACCGTTATTGACCACAAGCCCAGAGAGTAAAATGTTTTATTTTACACAACGTGTAGGGACACCAGGGAAGTAACCATTCTCACCACACATCATGAGGCATTCAATAACAACCATGTCTCAAGGAGGGTGAAAAGGGAACAATGGCCCAATTCCTGTTTCTGTGAAGGACTACAATGCCAGCATGGTGGGTATCGACCTATCTGATGCTTGAGATAGGACCTGGTGGTAGCCTCCACAAGATCAGGAAGTGGTATAAGACTTTTACCACTGTGGACATTGCTACAGTAAATCTGGTTTTCATTCTCCACAAGCAGATGGACAAAGCAAAAAGGTCAAACCCCTCTCTTCCAGTTGGCCTTCCAAGAGCAGCTGGTGTTGGAAATGGCTGAATTGGAGGCCCAAAGCAACCTCACACCAATCAAAAGACCCCCCACTCAAGGTGAGCGCCACTATCCAACACATATGCCAAAAGACAGAAGGTAGAACTGCAAGCACTGCACAAACATGGGGGGGGGGGGGGGGGGGTGAATGGCAGATCTTCTGTCTAAAATGTCAGTTTGCTTTTTGTTTCCTGGCAGAGAGGAACTGCTTCAAAGATGCACAAGCTGAGGTGAAAGTGAAATCTAAATAATCTACACCTGGGATGTAAAAACCAACACCATTTGATAAATAGTTCCACTTGTTTCTATTTTTGCACCTTTTTTAGTGAAGGACAATTGTGTAACCAAGTTTGTGTTTGATAAGACATTTTTGTATGCACACACGCATGCATGCGCACACACGCATGCATGCACACTTTTGGGGTGACTTAGAAATGTCCTTGTTTTTAATAGAAAAGCATATTTCTTATCCCATTAAAAGAACATCAAATTGATCAGAAATATAGTGCAAAACACCAGTCTCAAAGTCAACAGTGAAGAGGCGACTCCGGGATTCTGGACTTCTAGGCAGAGTTACAAAGAAAAAGCCAAATCTCAGACTTTCCAATAAAAATAAAAAAAGATTTAGATGGGCAAAAGAAAACAGACACTGGACAGAGGAACTCTGCCTAGAAGGCCAGCATCCGGTATTGCCTCTTCACTGATGGCGTTGAGACTGATGTTTTGTGGGTACTATTTTAATGAAGCTGCCAGTTGAGGACTTGTGAGGAGTCGGTTTCTCAGACTAGACACTAATGTACTTGTCCTCTTGCTCAGTTGTGCACCGGGGCCTCCCACTCCTCTTTCTATTCTGGTTAGAGCCAGTTTGTGCTGTTCTGTTAAGGGAGTAGTACACAGCGTTGTATGAGATCTTCAGTTTCTTGGCAATTTTTCTCATGGAATAGCCTTCATTTCTCAGATCAAGAATAGACTGACGAGTTTCAAAAGAAATACCTACGTTTCTGGCCATTTTGAGCCTGTGATCAAACCCACAACCCAGATACTCAACTAGTCTAAAGGCCAGTTTTATTGCTTCTTCAATCAGTACAACAGTTTTCAGCTGTGCTAACATGATTGCAAAAGTATTTTCTAATGATCAATTTGCCTTTTAAAATGATAAACTTGGATTAGCTAACAACGTGCCATTGGAACACAGGAGTGATGGTTGCTGATAATGGGCCTCTGTACGCCTAAGTAGATATTCCATTTTTAAAAATCATTTACAACATTAACAATGTCTACACTGTACTTTGATCAATTTGATGTTATTGTAACAAGGACATTTCTAAGTGCCCCCCAAACATTTGAACGGTAGTGTGTGTGTGTGTGTGTGTGTATATACATACATGTTGCTTTTATATGTTTTTTGTAAACAGGGGACCTAGGCTAAATGTCCAGGCACCTTGGAGGTTGAAAAAACACATGGATATCCCCTGCATGTCCACCGACACAATGTTTTGAGAGAAGTTGGTGTTGTAGAAATGTATTTATTTAGTGAACAATATCTTTTAGGCACATCCAGTGTGCAAAAACAGTGCGATTACCACATTCTGACACTTTGGAGAGGTTGAAACGACACTTGAATGTACCCTGGATTTTTTTATTTTACCATTATTTAACTAGGCAAGGGGGTTAAGAACAAATTCTTATTTACAATGACGGCCTAGGAACAGTGGGTTAACTGCCTTGTTCAGGGTCAGAACGACAGATTACCTCATTTACAGACATGTACCACTTTGGAGAGGTTTAGGGACACTTGGCAACATCCCGTGTCCACACCTGACACCACTTACTATAACATCTGCCCATTTCTAGTTGTTAGGTCTATCAATCCCATTTTTTTTTCCTGATATTGTTCACATGTTGTGGAAGCCATTTGATGTATTTCCAGCTCTAGTCATCAATAATTCACGTATATCTGGTCAATGAAAGATGACTTTCAAAATAGAAAAAGGTTATTTTGTGTGTGCTTGATCTTGTGAACTAACTCCTATCCATCTTCTGATCATTTCCTCATAATCTACCAGAGGTCTTCTTTCCAAATATACCAAGTTTTGGCATGTCAGAATCATGTAATTACACATGAATACCAGTTACTGTTGGGTAGGTCTATTTACACGTAAATCTACATTTAAGAGGTTAAATTGATCTGAGGGCAGGGATAACTAATCCAGATTCAAATCCCCTAAAATGACAAACTCCGAGGACAGAAAAGGCTTTAAAACACTCAGATATAGCACCTGCCATGGCAGCAGGGGGGCAGTAAATCCCAGCAACAAATAAATGTGTTCTGGTTTATGGACACATCTACAACCAGGAGCTCAAATTTCTTGGGAACACAAAATATTTAGAGATTGAACGCAATGAAATTTGATTTTACATATACGGCCACTCCTCCCCCAATCTGTCACATCTAATGTAATGTTTAATGTGTATATCGAAAAACTATATTTCTGTTATGTCATACTGTGTTTAAAAGTACCATGTATGTAAAATGTTAATGTAACAAAATAACAGTGAAAACTAAAACAGTACTTTTGTACAGAGGACAAACCACAATGCTAGTCCTCTGTAGCTGAGGAAGCCACTTGTGGAAAGAGGAAGTCATGTCTAACCTGTGCTTTCTCACTCAACAACAGGATGTGAAACAATGAGGACAGAACAGCAGCACCTGGAAGTGCACTGCTGACTTGCACACCACCAGATTGGACTGAAGAAGAGAATTTGTTCTCAAATAGATACACGACATGCATCTTATAACAATGCAACTGTATTTTGTAGCCTGTTGCTGTAGATGGGTTGTGTTTTGGTTAGCCAGCCCTGTGACACAGTACCAGTGCACGTTGACCTCTACTTGTCTGTATGGCCAGTACAGTACACTATGATACTACTCAGTAACAATTGATGATAAGATGACATTGTGTATCTTTTCTACTGATTTTACCTACTGCACATAAAGCATGTGAAACTATTCTTCAAATCATGTAGCTATGATAAAATGTTATTCGACATTGAGGTCACCAGAGCAGCCAGCAAAAGCCTATACAGTAACAGTCAAAATTTGGACTGAACTACTCATTCAAAGTTTTTCCCTTTTACTTATTTTCTACATTGTGGAATAGTAGTGAAGACAACAAAACTATGAAATAACACATATGGAATCGTGTAGTATCCAAATAAGTGTGAAACAAATCTAAATATACTTTATATTTGAGATTATTCAAAGTAGCCACCCTTTGCCTTGATGACAGCTTTGCACACTCTTGGCATTCTCTCAACCAGCTTCATGAGGTAGTCACCTGGAATGCATTTTGATGAACAGGTGTGCCTTGTTAAAAGTTCATTTGTGGAATTTCTTTCCTTCTTAATGCGTTTGAGCCAATCAGTTGTGTGTGAAAAGGTAGGGGTGGTATACAGAAGATAGCCATACTTGGTAAAAGACCAAGTCCATATTATGGCAAGAACAGCTCAAATAAGAAAAGAGAAATGACAGTCCATCATTACTTTAAGACACGAAGGTCAGTCAATCCGGAACATTTCAAGAACTTGGACATTTCTTCAAGAGCAGTCGCAAAAATCAAATCAAATGATATTTGTCACGTGTCGAATACAACAGCTATAGACCGTAGTGAAATACTTACAAGCCCTTAACCAACAATGTAGTTAAGAAAATATCTAAAAAATAAATATAAAATAAGAAAAAGTACAAGATAAGAAAAACAAATAATTAAAGAGCAGCAGTAAATAACAATAGCGGGGCTATATACAGGGGGTACCGGTACAGAGTCAATGTGTGGGGGCGCCGGTGTCGAGGTAATATGTAGATGTAGGTAGAGTTAATTTGCATAGATAAGAGAGTAGCAGCAGTGTAGAAGAGAGGGGGGGGGGGCAATGCAAATAGTCTGGGTAGCCATTAGATTAGCTGTTCAGGAGTCTTATGGCTTGGGGGTAGAAGCTGTTTTGGAGCCTCTTGGACCTAGTGTTGGCACTCCAGTACTGCTTGTCGTGCGGTAGCAGAGAGAACAGTCTATGACTAGTGTGGCTGGAGTCTTTGACAATTTTTAGGGCCTTCCTCTGACACCACCTGGTATAGAGGTCCTGGAAGGCAGGAAGCTTGGCCCCGGTGATGTACTGGGCCGTACGCACTACCCTCTGTAGTGCCTTGCGGTAGAGGCCGAGCAGTTGCCATACCAGGCAGTGATGCACCCCTTCAGGATGCTCTCGATGGTGCAGCTGTAGAACCTTTTGAGGATCTGAGGACCCTTAACTAATCTTTTCAGTCTACTGAGGGGGAATAGATTTTGTCATGCCCTGATCACAACTGTCTTGGTGTGCTTGGACCTTGTTAGTTTGTTGGTGATGTGGATGCCAAGGAACTGGAAGCTCTCAACCTGCTCCACTACAGCCCCGTCGATGAGAATGGGGGTGTGCTCGGTACTCCTTTTCCTGTAGTCCACAATCATCTCCTTTGTCTTGATCAAGTTGAGGGAGAGGTTGTTGTCCTTGCACCACACAGCCAGGTCTCTGACCTCCTCCTCATAGGCTGTCTCTTCTTCGTCGGTGATCAGGCCTACCAATGTTGTGCCATCGGCAAATTTAATGATGGTGTTGGAGTCGCGCAGTCATGAGTGAACAGGGAGTACAGGATTGGACTGGATGTAGTGTCTAGTACGTTTCGATCTTAGTCCTGTATTGATGCTTTGCCTGTTTGATGGTTCATCGGAGGGCATAGTGGAATTTCTTATAAGCTTGCGGGTTAGAGTCCCGCTCCTTGAAAGCGGCAGCTCTACCCTTTAGCTCAGCGCAGATGTTGACTTTAAATCATGGCTTCTGGTTGGGGTATGTACGTACAGTCACAGTGGAGACGACGTCATCAATGCACTTATTAATGAAGCCAGTGACTGATGTGATGTACTCCTCAATGCCATCGGAAGAATCCCCAGAACATGTTCCATTCTGTGATAGCAAAACAGTCCTGTAGTTTAGCATCTGCTTCATCTGACCACTTTCTTAAAGAGCGAGTCTGTGGTGCTTCCTACTTTAATTTTAGCTTGTAAAGGATAGAATTTTGGTCCGATTTACCAAATGGAGGGCGAGGGAGAGCTTTGTACGCATCTCTGTGTGTGGAGTAAAGGTGGTCTAGAGTTATTTTCCTAACATGCTGACAATAAATTAGGTTAAACTGATTTAAGTTACCCTGCATTAAAGCCTCGGCCGCTAGAAGCGGCTTATGGCGGTGGCGGTATACAGCTCATTTAGTGTGCGGTTTTAGTGCCAGCACCGGTCTGTGGTGGTTTATAGACAGCTACAGAAAATACAGATGAAAACTCTAGGTAGATAGAGTATCTCATGATAAGCTGTAGACCACACTACCTCAAGTGAGCAAGACCTCGAGACCTGCTTAGATATCATACACCAGTTGTTTACAAATATGCATAGGCCCCCGCCCATGTCTTACCAGAGGCTGCTGTTCTATCCTGCCGATAGTATATAACTCGCCAGCTGTATGTTATTAATGTCGTCGTTCAGCCACGACTCACTGAAACATAAGATATTACGGTTTCTAAATGTCCCGTTGGTAGGATGTACGTGGTTTCAGTTTGTCCCATTTATTTTCCAGCGATTGAACGTCAGATAGCAGTACGGAGGGCAAAGGCAGATTAGCCACTCGTCACCTGATAATCACAAGGCACCCTGATCTCTTTCTGCAAAATCTCAGTTTCCTTCTCCAGCGAATGACGGGGATGAGGGCCTGTTCGGGTGTTTGGAGTATATCCTTCCCATCCGAATCATTAAAGAAAAACTTTGTCCAATTTGAGGTGAGTAATCGGAGTTCTGATGTTCAGAAACTCTTTTCGGTCATAAGAGACGGTAGCAGCAACATTATGTACCCTTTACGAACAAAGAAAAAAAAAAATCTGACAGTTGGATAAGAGCTAATAAAACAGCAGCCATCCCCTCCGGCTCCATCTTCACAAAAACCATCAATGAGAGCTATTATGAAACGAGCTCTCATGACAACCGCCACAAGAAAGGAAGACCCAGAGTAATATAATATACACTGCTCAAAAAAATTAAGGGAACACTTAAACAACACAATGTAACTCCAGGTCAATCACACTTCTGTGAAATCAAACTGTCCACTTAGGAAGCAACACTGATTGACAATACATTTCACATGCTGTTGTGCAAATGGAATAGACAACAGGTGGAAATTATAGGCATTTAGCAAGACACCCCCAATAAAGGAGTGGATCTGCAGGTGGTGACCACAGACCACTTCTCAATTCCTATGCTTCCTGGCTGATGTTTTGGTCACTTTTGAATGCTGGTGGTGCTTTCACTCTAGTGGTAGCATGAGACGGAGTCTACAACCCACACAAGTGGCTCAGGTAGTGCAGCTCATCCAGGATGGCACATCAATGCAAGATGTGGCAAGAAGGTTTGCTGTGTCTGTCAGCGTAGTGTCCAGAGCATGGAGGCGCTACCAGGAGACAGGCCAGTACATCAGGAGACGTGGAGGAGGCCGTAGGAGGGCAACAACTCAGCAGCAGGACCGCTACCTCCGCCTTTGTGCAAGGAGGAGCAGGAGGAGCACTGCCAGAGCCCTGCAAAATGACCTCCAGCAGGCCACAAATGTGCATGTGTCTGCTCAAACGGTCAGAAACAGACTCCATGAGGGTGGTATGAGGGCCCGACGTCCACAGGTGGGGGTTGTGCTTACAGCCCAACACCGTGCATGACGTTTGGCATTTGCCAGAGAACACCAAGTTTGGCAAATTCGCCACTGGCGCCCTGTGCACTTCACAGATGAAAGCAGGTTCACACTGAGCACATGTGACAGACGTGACAGAGTCTGGAGACGCCGTGGAGAACGTTCTGCTGCCTGCAACAGCCTCCAGCATGACCGGTTTGGCGGTGGGTCAGTCATGGTGTGGGGTGGAATTTCTTTGGGGGGGCCGCACAGCCCTCCATGTGCTCGCCAGAGGTAGCCTGACTGCCATTAGGTACCGAGATGAGATCCTCAGACCCCTTGTGAGACCATATGCTGGTGCGGTTGGCCCTGGGTTCCTCCTAATGCAAGACAATGCTAGACCTCATGTGGCTGGAGTGTGTCAGCAGTTCCTGCAAGAGGAAGGCATTGATGGTATGGACTGGCCCGCCCGTTCCCCAGACCTGAATCCAATTGAGCACATCTGGGACATCATGTCTCGCTCCATCCACCAACAGACTCACATTGCACCACAGACTGTCCAGGAGTTGGCGGATGCTTTAGTCCAGGTCTGGGAGGAGATCCCTCAGGAGACCATCCTCCACCTCATCAGGAGCATGCCCAGGCGTAGTAGGGAGGTAATACAGGCACGTGGAGGCCACACACACTACTAAGCCTCATTTTGACTTGTTTAAAGGACATTACATCAAAGTTGGATCAGCATGTAGTGTGGTTTTCCACTTTAATTTTGAGTGTGACTCCAAATCCAGACCTCCATGGGTTGATAAATTTGATTTCCATTGATAATTTGTGTGATTTTGTTGTCATCACATTCAACTATGTAAAGAAAAAAATATTTAATAAGAATATTTCATTCATTCATTCATTCAGATCTAGGATGTGTTATTTTAGTGTTCCCTTTATTTTTTTGAGCAGTGTACTGGCCTGTCTCCTGGTAGCGCCTCCATGCTCTGGACACTACGCTGACAGACACAGCAAACCTTCTTGCCACAGCTCGCATTGATGTGCCATCCTGGATGAGCTGCACTACCTGAGCCACTTGTGTGGGTTGTAGACTCCGTCTCATGCTACCACCGCCAGCATTCAAAAGTGACCAAAACATCAGCCAGGAAGCATAGGAACTGAGAAGTGGTCTGTGGTCACCACCTGCAGAACCACTCCATTATTGGGGGTGTCTTGCTAATTGCCTATAATTTCCACCTGTTGTCTATTCCATTTGCACAACAGCATGTGAAATGTATTGTCAATCAGTGTTGCTTCCTAAGTGGACAGTTTGATTTCACAGAAGTGTGATTGACTTGGAGTTACATTGTGTTGTTTAAGTGTTCCCTTTATTTTTTTGAGCAGTGTATGAGACATTTTTTATTTTTTTTAAACAATCTATATAGATATTTTGATATGGCATGTCTGATTCTGTACATTGAGATGCTCATGCGTTAACTTTTCCATAGATCACAGACTGATTCATTGCCCTAAGGGGTGAGAGGTGTAGTGCCGACTGTACCTGCAGGTGTTGGGTCCAGCGTAAAGCCCTGGGGTCGTGTCTGTGGACCGGGGGCTATGGAGGTCAATGACTCATGAAAAGCCTCTGTTCTCTCCTCTGCTACTGCTCCTCCACTAATCTCCTCTTTCACCACGTCGTCATCCAGCACCTCCTCCATGGCTCTCTCCAGCTGTTCGTTCCCATTGCAGGACATCTGAGGAAAGGAAGGAATTGAGATGTGAAACCCTGTGTAGTGTAATCTGCCGTCTCAGCCACTGCCCGTCACCAAGGAAATACCCCAAGGCTCAATCCTAGGCCCTACACTATTCTCAATTTACAACAACATAGCTCAGGCAGTTGGAACCTCTCTCATCCATTTATATGCAGATGATACAGTCTTGTTCTCAGCTGGCCCCTCTCTGGATGTTGTGCTAAATTCTCTACAACAATGCTTTCTTAGTGTCCAATAAGCTTTCTCTACCCTTAACCATGTTCTGAACACCTCCAAAACAAAGGTCATGTGGTTTGGTAAGAAGAATGCCCCTCTTCCAACAGGTGTTATTACTACCCCTGAGGGTTTAGAGCTTGAGGTAGTCACCTCATACAAGTACTTGGGAGTATGGCTAGACAGTGCCCTGTCCATCTCTCAGCACATATCAAAGCTGCAGGCTAAAGTTAAATCTAGACTTGGTTTCCTCTATCGTAATCGTTCCTCTTTCACCCCAGCTGCCAAACTAACCCTGATTCAGATGATCATCCTACCCATTCTAGATTACGGATACATCATTTATAGATCAGCAGGTAAGGGTGCTCTCGAGCGACTAGATGTTCTTTACCATTCGGCCATCAGATTTGGCACCTATGCTCCTTATTAGGACATCACTGCACTGTATACTCCTCTGTAAACTGGTCATCTCTGTATACCCATCGCAAGACCCACTGGTTGATGCTTATTAATAAAAAACCCTTAGGCCTCACTGCCTCCTATTTGAGATATCTACTGCAGCCCTCATCCTCAACACCCATTCTGCCAGTCACATTCTGTTAAAGGTCCCCAAAGCAAACATCCCTGGGTCGCTCCTCTTTTCAATACGCTGCAGCTAGCAACTGGAACGAGCTGCAACAAAGACTCAAACTGGACAGTTTTATCTCAATCTCTTCCTTCAAAGACTCAATAATGGACACTCTTACTGAGAGTTGTGGCTGCTTTGTGTGATGTATTGTTTTCTCAACCTGCTTGACGTTTCTGCTGTTGACTGTGCCCAATAATGTTTGTACCATGTTTTGTGCTGCTACCATGTTGTGTTGCTACCATGCAGTGTTGTCATGTGCTGCCTTGCTATGTTGTTGTCTTAGGTCTCACTTTATGTAGTGTTGTGTTGTCTCTCTTGTTGTGATGCGTGTTTGGTCCTATATTTATATTGTATTTATTTCCATCCCAGGCACCCGTCCCCGCAGGAGGCCTTTTGGTAGGCCGGCATTGTAGATAAGAATTTGTTCTTAACTGACTTGCCTAGTTAAATAACAATTAAATAAAAAATTGTGTGTGAACTAGCCTGGCTTTCAGAAGAGACAATTGCTTTCTAGTAGAATTAATTATATAGGAATAATCAATAGAAGTAATCATTTTGTTATAATTATGTGTGTGTGTGTCCATGTTTTGTCTGTGTGACTGATCAAATGAATAGATAAGTGTGTGAGTGTTGTGGCGGAGGCCCACCTTGAGTCTGGGCTTGCCCTCTGAGCCCGAGGGGGATCCTCCGGCGGACGGCTGCACCAGCACAAACTCCTCGCTGGTGACGGTGGCCACGGATTCGGTGGAGCCGCTCACTTTGCCCAGAGAGGAGGTGTCGTCCATGGTTAGCCAGGAGCCCCAGGGGCCAGCGCTCTGCCCCTCTGTCCGCTTCTTCGCCTCACAGTGCCCTTCTGCTCAGCCTCCTGCTGCTGCAGCCCTGAATGAAACACAACACATGCATTTCAGTACAGTTGGATTGTAATTATGGTATAGAAAGCGTATAGCCCAGGCCTAGCCTACATAGGTCTAACATTACGCATTTAAGAAGGGAGTAACCTTCATTTTGTCACATCATGACAGTATCTAGTGAAGAAGCATTATCAAATTAATTTCTAATTATTACCTTACAGGAGTAACCAAGATGCTAGAAATACAGATCAAACGAGAGACTCACTGAATCATATTAAAAGTGAACGGGTCAATTTGACAAGTCATCCCACAAATCACCAGTCACCTAGGGAAAGGCCTAATTTAAAACTGGAGTGGAGGGCATCCTGCCTAAGCTGACAGAGTACCCAAGCCTGACATTTCCGTCCCTCAAAGCCCTATATCTGAAATAGATATTGTCAATTCAGCAGTCAAATTACACTTAGGTCTAACGTTTGCTGACCTCAAAGGCTTACTTCAGTGAGTTATCAGTTTAACAAAAACAGGCCTTGGCTCTTCACTTTGTTTTGAAGATGTAGAGGATGATGACTCCTGTTTGAGGACTGCATAGTTTTTTTCAGCTCTTACAAGAGCTGTAGGATAAACATAGCTTGTTGTTTATCCTGACACTCACATCTTGACAAGATCAAATCAAACCTGGTTTGGGTGACCAAGCATCAGTGGTATCGCCCACAAGAGTTATGATGTAGTACAACAATGATGTAAATATATCACTAGCCACTTTAAACAATGCTACCTTATATAATGTTATAATGTTACATACCCTACATTATTCATCTCATATGCATACGTATATACTGTACTCTATATCATCGACTGCATCCTTATGTAATACATGTATCACTAGCCACTTTAACTTTGCCACTTTGTTTACATACTCATCTCATATGTATATACTGTACTCGATACCATCTTCTGTATCTTGCCTTTGCTGCTCTGTACCATCACTCATTCATATATCTTTATGTACATATTCTTTATCCCCTACACTGTATAAGACAGTGGTTTTGGAATTGTTAGTTAGATTACTTGTTGGTTATTACTGCATTGTCGGAACTAGAAGCACAAGCATTTCGCTACACTCGCATTAACATCTGCTAACCATGTGTATGTGACAAATAAAATGTGTTTTGATTTGATTTGATCGGAATACGCTGCCGAGAGACAGTGCACTGACGGAGTAAAAAGATATTTCAAGTCTAACTTGCTTTACAGTAATTCCAAAGACCAGGCAGGAATAGGCTTTTAGAGAAATGCTGAACCGAAACCTTACACAGCCTAATGTATAAAAAAAAATGACATCTCATACGAAGCTTATCAAGACTATGAGCTGTGGTCTCACACTGTAGTCATGGCCTTGCTGGTTTTTCAACTCAAAGACCTGTTACGGTGCCTGTTGAGTGAAAAGCAGTGCTGTTCTAATACAAAGACCTTACTCTGAAGACATATTTACCTTGAAATTCAGCAGACGCAGCGACAGCCAGGAGTTGTTATTAGCCTGGTAGAGTGAAGCCACTTGGTTGCTTGTTTGCTAACAAGTTTGCTAGCCAGTAGCCACCTAGGCCAAACCAAGTGTAACATGTGGAATAAGATAGCCTATGTGAAGCGATTGGGTCCTTAACCCTTACTGGTGAAAGAGCGAGCACACACACACACACACACACACACACACACACAACTGTGGCTGCAGAGTCATGTGCTCCCATCACACTCATTCAATTACATCCATTAAAAACTGCAGAGGGGTAAAAGGATGAATGTTCCCAGTTATACGCAATTAAAGTACCGAGATTTAAAAAAGATTTGACGAGGCCTAACCTATATCAAAATGCTGTAGGTATTCAGTGCTCAACTGTTACAGCAGTGTGACAGGTTATGACAACTCGATTTACTCTTATAGAATGTTAGGAACAGTTACAAGCAATTTAACCTGTAGGCCTGCCTCTTATCTGTGACTGTGTTGCCCTTGTTATGCTGAGCACAAGTGTAGAAAGTGAAAGGGTTTTGGCACTGCCATTGACCAGTCCTACATTTTGCCCTGGAAGCTTTAGCAAACAAGTCACTTTTACATGATCTGTGAAGGCTACTCACTTACAATCCTGTCTTTTTTTAAATTGTGTAAGTGCAATCCTGTCTACACACCTTAATATTTTTCTGCACGATATGGAATGTTAATTTAGGAGCACCAGTGCGCCTAGAAAATTGATGTGTTCTAGCTTTATTACCTCAACTATCTTTCATTGTGGTCCCAAATTTATTTTTGGGCGCTTCAAATGTTTCTACTTAGGTAAACACGTGCTCCTTGTAAAGAAAGTCTGCGTAGTGCCCTGATGATATTAGGCTCGCCTTTAGAGACAGTTGGCCTCCTCTGTAGGCCTAGTTTCAAACGTGTCTGTGTGTGGTTACCTGAACTAACAGCTTCACAAGTTCACTCACACATTCATTACTGCACACACAGTACAAGCTATCTAGAGGGTCAAATCCAGGCCTTTGCTACAGTAGGCCAACTACCCATCTTACATCGTTCACTACAGTTTAGACCTATACTTACATTAGGGAGTGGTGAAAACAATTGACATCAATAGACCTTACACACATAAGACAACACTTGAGCCATTTAACTAGTCTAACTGGTTGTGTGGGCAGAGGTTTCCCTTTAGTTTCTGCCTTACAGGTGAAACTGCCTCCTTGTACTGCCCCAATAAGACAAGAAGCTCTAAACCCAAAAAGTTCATCGGTTACACCCATTTAGGCTAAGGTGTTGATCATTAGGTAAGCTAGATCATCCAATGATAGCCCACGCTTCAAATGCACATGACTAATAGAGCTAGGCAGCCATAGTTGCAAATACAGGGACAAATTATACAAAGATTAGTCATCTAGCCTAAACATTTCACTCGGTTTTGGTTATCAGAGCAAAATAAAACCATACCCAAGAGTTCCCTAACTGGCGGCCAGCGGGCCGAATTTGGCCCATGGGTGGTTTTATTAGGCTTCCGTCTAAAACGATTGAGCTGATCCATCTAGGTTATTCAAGGCAAGTCTAAATCCTTTTAGGTGGGGCAACAACTTTTCATTGGCCTTGCATCCCTATCCAGTTGTGATATATATATATATATTTTTTTTTTGCCTTTATTTAACTAGGCAAGTCAGTTAAAAACATATTCTTATTTACAATGACAGTATACCAAAAGGCCTCTTGCGGGGACAGGGGCCTGGGATTAAAAATAGGTTCAAAAATATAGGACAAAACACTCATCACAACAAGAGGGACAACACAACACTACATAAAGAGAGACCTAAAACAACAATATAGCAAGGCAACACAACATGAGAACATGGTAGCAGGACAAAACATGGTAGAAACATTATTGGGCACAGACAACAGCACAAAGGGCAAGAAGGTAGAGACAACAATACATCACACAAAACAGCTACAACTGTCAGTAAGTGTCCATGATTGGGTCTTTAAATGAAGAGATTGAGATAAAACTGTCCAGTTTGAGTGTTTGTTGCAGCTCGTTCCAGTCGCTAGCTGCAGCGAACTGAAAAGTGGAGTGACCCAGGGATGTGTGTGCTTTGGGGATCTTTATCAGAATGTGACTGGCAGGACGGGTGTTGTATGTGGAGGATGAGGGCAGCAGAAGATATCTTAGATATGAGGGAGTGAGGCCTAAGAGGATTTTATAAATAAGCATCGACCAGTGGGTCTTGTGACGGGTATACAGAGATGACCATTTTACAGAGGAGTAGAGTAGTAGAGTACAGTGGAGTAGAGTGCAGTGATGTGTCCTATAAGGAGCATTGCTGGCAAATCTGATGTCAGAATGGTAAAGAACATCTAGCCGCTCGAGAGCACCCTTACCTGCCGATCTATAAATGATGTCTCCGTAATCTAGAATGGGTTGGATGATCATCAGAATCAGGGTTAGTTTGGCAGCTGGGGTGGGGTGAAAGAGGAGCGATTACGATAGAGGAAACCAAGTTTAGATTTACCCTGCAGCTTTGATAAGAGAAGGACAGTGCACCGTCTAGCCATACTCTCAAGTACTTGTACAAGGTGACTACGTCAAGCTCTAAACCCTCAGGGGTAGTAATAACACCTGTGGGAAGAGGGGCATTCTTCTAACCAAACCATGACCTTTGTTTTGGAGGTGTTCAGAACAAAGTTAAGAGTAGAGAAAGCTTATTGGACACTAATACCATACCCAAACCGGACACCATCGTGCACAAATTGATTTTGCCCCCCCCACACCAAACGCGATCACGCAGGTTGAAATATCGAAAACTCGGAACCAATTATATTAATTTGGGGACAGGTCAAAAAGCATTAAACATTTGTGGTAATTTAGCTAGCTAATTTGTCTTATTTAGCTAGCTTGCTGTTGCTAGCTAATTTTTCCTGGGATATAAATGTTGAGTTGTTATTTTAGCTGAAATGCACAAGGTCCTCTACTCTGACAATTAATCCACACATAAAAAGATCAACCAAATGGTTTCTAGTCATCTCTTTCCAGGCTTTTTCTTCTTTGGACTTTATACGGCAATTGGCATCTAACTTTCATAGTATTACCACGACGACCGACCGAACTCAGTTCATGAGTATCTGCTTCTATAAACCAATGAGGAGATGGGAGAGGCAGGACATGCACTTGCACTAAAATAGAACTGACTTCTATTTTAGAGCTAGGCAACACAGACGCTCGTTGCGCGCGAGCAGTGTGGGTGCAATGATTGAATAACATGTATGTGTATAAATGGAGGAGAGCTTCCTGCTGCCTGAGCTATGTTGTTGATGTAAATTGAGAAGCATGTGGGGCCTAGGATCGAGCCTTGGGGTACTCCCTTGGTGATAGGCAGTAGCTGAGACAGCAGATGTTCTGACTTTATACAATGCACTCTTTGAGAGAGGTAGTTAGCAAACCAGGCCAAAGACCCCAATACTCCTTAGTCGGCCCACAAGAATGGAATGGTCTACAACATCAAAAGCTTTGGCCAAGTCAATAAAAATAGCAGCACAATATTGCTTAGACTCAAGGGCAATGGACCTTTAAGGTTGAAGTGACATCCATAACATGAGTGGAAACCAGATTGCATACCCAAGAGAATAATATAGACATCAAGAAAGCCAGTCAGTTGATTATTGATAATTTCTTCCAACACTTTTGATAAACAGGGCAAAATAGAAACAGACCTATAACAGTTAGGATCAGCTTGATCTAAGGATGGGTAAAGTCTGTCTAAAGCCCTACAGCCCGGGGCTATGACATCATCCTGAGTTCCTGTGGAGAGCGAGGCTTGCTGCTTGGTTACAGCAACTGGTGACAGCAACTTTCCTGCCTCTGGGTAATAAGTTGCAGTGAAGTGGGGAACACAAAGGTCTGTCACTTCTGCATGGCCTGCCTGACACCAGTTGACTAAGAGTGCATCTTCTAGCTAGAAAACAGGGTGAGAAACAGAAACCTCAGAAGGAAAGGAAGAGGGTAGACAGAGTGAGTAAGCATTTGAGCACTGCATGTAGCTTTTCTCCAAGCAGCGTTTTTGCTTCCAAAGAATAGCAAACTACTGCTGCTAGGCCCATGTACTTAAAATAGCCAAATATTAGGGTACCATTTCTAGTTTACATTACATTTACATTTAAGTCATTTAGCAGACGCTCTTATCCAGAGCGACTTACAAATTGGTGCATTCACCTTATGACATCCAGTGGAACAGTAGTGCATCTAAATCTTTTAAGGGGGAGGGGGGGTGAGAGGGATTACTTTATCCTATCCTAGGTATTCCTTAGTTGTAGGTTAAGCTACATAATGTTGAGACCTCCCTAATAATAACTTTTCAGCTGGTTTGCACAACATTGTTCAGTCTTGGCTCATGACTTTATACTATAACCCTTGACCAAAGTGATGTCATTTAAGCCTAAACTTGAGTTGTCTGCCTGTGTGTGTGTGAGAGAGGCACTTTGCAACTGTGGTTAAGATTTAAAGGGGTACTTCAAGATGTTGGCAATAAAGCCCTTTTTCTACTTCCCCAGAGTCAGACGAACTCATTTATACCATTTGTCTGTCTCTGCATGCAGTTAGAATTAAGTAGCTAACTAGCGTTAACGCAACTGCTAACTAGCATGCTAGTAGATACCATAGACGTCAAGTCATTGTGCTAATGCTAGTTAGCATTGGCTTGCAAAACTACCTCCAACTTTGTTTATACTGGATGCAGATACATAAAAACGGTATCGATGAGTTAATCTGACTCTGGGTGAAGTAGATAAAGGGCTTCATTACCAAAATCCCGAAGTACCCCTTTAAATTGCAAACACATCAGGTGCTGCAGAAGTGTGAACCTACAGTACAGTAACTAAATGTCTCATGTTCAGTAGAATAAACAACTCCACTACTGTATTTGTTCTTCTGGTATAAGGTCACTAAGACTTGTGAAATAAGGTTGTATGCACTGCACTACCTGATACAGTCAGGGTGCTGAGGTAGCTCTATAGAGCTTGCCGTCCTCATGTATACAGTTAACAACAGTAAGTACAGTTCTTATACAGTCACATTCTGTCTTAGCTCATAACATTGGAGAAGAGTTCTAGTTAAGGATGAGGCAAATGACTACCTGTTTAGCACCATGTGTTCCACATTGGAAGGTATGTACGTAATCTGTAGACTGTTCTGATTAGGAGGTCCTCGTTTGCGTCGGCGAGCAGTGCACAAGAAATAACTAAATCCAATTGTTAGAAGCTAACAATTGGATTGCCCCCTCCAAATAAAAAACAAACATGGATGTCAATGTCTGCGCGCATACACGCCACACTGCCCATATTGCGAGGCTGATTAGCTAGGGCAAACTGGTGTAAAACACAAAACGGTGTGCGTGCAAAGCATGGAGTCCATGTTTGGTTTGGATATAATTAATTATTTCATGAGCACTACTCTGTGATGAAAACAAGGACATCCTAATCAGGACCGTCTACCGTTGACGGATATAGACTCGGATGTGGGAAAAGTGTCGCCAAGCAACCATAGGCACAGGGTGGCAAATTACTTGCAAGGTGGGTATATGTTACCAGACCAGAGTTCAACTCAGGTCTAAAATACAGCACCTACGGTGGCCTAGTTTATCTTCGGATTGAATGATCTCATAAATGTCATCTTAAAATGATATGCCTACACTACAGACTGTTTTTGCAGGTTATAGTGCATTCTCAGCTGTGTATGACAACTCTCCTCCCATGAGCTAGCTACCAAAGGACAGACGGACAATGTAGAAAGTTACCATCAATGTCTAGAATTTTCAGTGAAACTAAGCTAAGTATAGGTGTGGAGGTTTTCTGAGTATCTCAGTAGAGGTTTTCGGCTGTTAGTTTCACCCACGGTTGCATGTAAACTACAATTCCGATTCTGCGTTTCAACATTTAGGAACGGCAATCATTGCTTGCAATACGGTTTTCGAAACATATGCCCCTTATCTTTCATATCGGCGAGATAGAACCTTACAAATACAAAAATATACACTTAGCTAGCTACTGTGCCAGATTTACACAGATCCATATTCTGTGTACTCTTCCTCCCCAGATATGCTTAATGTTACACACAGGTGTTCTGAGCAAGATATAAGTTCTGTTTGAATACCCATACTAACATACTGTATACTACATACTTAATGAGCATATACTACATACTATTAGTTTATTTTAGTATACTCTAAATTAACGGTATCCTTTCAGTTGAGCGTACTTGCGCTTCACTTGTCTACCGGAAGTTAATGCTGTTGCTATGCAAACTCTGCTAGCATGGCAAATTACTAGCTAGACATTTTACGACTTCAGGTGTGTTATTAAATTCAATCTGGAGTGCCAGAGTGCGCTCTTGATGTTTGTAAATTCAGACCGTTTCGCTCTCGGAGCATTCAGAGCGCACACTGCCAGGCAGTCACAAGCCAACTGGCTAACTAAAAAAAACTGATTCAAATTCGACACAAACCTTCAAATAGGTATGTAATGACACATTATAGCAGCGTTTAGGTCATATAATTGATTCTGTTGGAAAGGGGAGAAATTGTGCTTTACAATGGTATTGACATTACAGTTGGTCTGGAAGTATTACGTTTCGGGTGCTAAAATAAGGGCAATTGTACGGACCAAGGCGATGTACGAGTTTACGTGGGTTTACGTTACTTCCAGACACAAATGAGAGAACACCTCACTCTGAACATTTTACTCACCATAGCAGAGCTGTTAGGCTGTTTTCAAGTTATCCAGAGTGTTGGTGACCGTAACTGTGCTGCTGGCAACAATTTAATGACGTTTTTTTGCCGCCGTTTTACAGACACCAGCCATATTCAACTGGTGTTGAGTGTTTATAAATACATCAGTTATTCTGTGCTCTGGCACACCTACTCTCAGACGAGTGCTCTGAAATCGCAGTAGATAACCTGTGTGAATTTACAAACACACCTGAATGTCCATTGAGAACGCAAGACTATACCACTTAGTTCAACTAAGAATGACGGGAATAATCAAGTCAATTGGGTAGTTAGAGAGCATATAGCTAATATACTGGCCAGTTCGATGTATCAGTGGCCAAGTAACGTTAGGTAGCTGGCTAACATACCGGTACATAATGCAGTAATGATATAACGTAAACTCACGTAAACAAGTACATCGCCTTGGTCCGTACAATTGCCCTTATTTTAGCGACACAAAAACGTAATACTTCCAGATCAACTGTAAAGTCAATACCATTGTAAAGCACAATTTCTTCCCTTTCCAACAGAATCAATTACATGACCTAAACACTGCCCGTTACTGCATAATTCAAGCAGGCAATGAACCCCGTCGGGTCTTTTAAAAATGGCGGGTGAGGAAACAAAACTAATGCGTCATAGTAAGGAGAGATGTCGTGTGGGAAATTTGCTTTTTTTCCACTCAATCTGTCCAACTTATTACCTTAAAACACTATAAAGAGTTTATATAATGTGTCATTACATACCTATTTGAAGGTTTGTATTGATTTTGAATCAGGTTTTTAAGGCGGTGCTAAAGTGATCATAGGAAGTAAACAGAGGCTTTGAGAATGATGATCGCATGCAATGGTGACGCAAAAATGACTAGGTATCCCGCTTACTGTCCATTTCTTGTTTTTAAAGGATGAGAGAAGTGCTACACCTGGTGGAAAGAGATTGTAAGACAGAAATAGTTGCTTTATGCATGCTGTACGTTACGACATGACACGTCTAGATGTAACGGAGGGTCCGTTTTTTCAACTTTTCTCCAATACTATAGAGCCATTACCATGTCAATCAACTCTTGAATAGAAACCTAGTTCACACTCCCGATATTGAAGTCAACACAGTCGCTACAGTCCTATTAGTTTTCTTTGTAGCCTCATTTGAATGTTACGGTTGCGCACATTTGTACGGAATGGGGTGAGTTTAAGTTACTACACCGGTGGTAAGGAGAGCGTAGCTAAGAAATTGTCAGCCAACATAACGCGTAAGGTAACTTATTTGAAAAGTAATTACATTGCAAAACATTTTCTTAACATTTGTCATAATTAGATAAAGCAATGAATTACTATTCACTGTCGTTGGAC
The DNA here is from genome assembly GCF_034236695.1 of Oncorhynchus nerka. Taxonomy (NCBI): domain Eukaryota; kingdom Metazoa; phylum Chordata; class Actinopteri; order Salmoniformes; family Salmonidae; genus Oncorhynchus; species Oncorhynchus nerka. The sequence goes on along the minus strand of NC_088419.1, from coordinate 52,001,457 downwards.
TTGGGCTGCATATTTTCCTGAATTTCTTCAAATCTGAAAACGATGTGAAGCCACGCCTATTTTCTGAAGAATTGCATTATGGGCCCTAAAAGCACAGAAATAGTGTCCACTGCTTGTATACTTTGTATTTTGGCGAATGTAGTACGACATCTGGGATGTCGGCATACTAACTATATTCATACTATATACTCAATGTAGGTCACAAATAGTACGGTTAGTATGAGTATTCGACACATATATATAACACAGGTGGTCAGCTCGGTCTCCTGTAAACAAGGGTTGTAGTAACATGAAGATATGGCCGTGTGGGAACACTAACCCTATAAAAGGTGTAGTAATTTAAGTAACCTTTTGTGATTTCTTGTAGATTTTAAAAGATAGTTATCTACGTTACTTGTGTTTCCAAACCCGTACCTTAAGCGATGCATGTCAACGTTTTGAGCAAGCGTGGGGGACCTAAACAAACGCCCCTGGAATAAGACACCTTCATCAATAGGAGTTAAAGCTAACGTTAGCGTCTATACTAAGTTAGATAGCTAGCCTCTCAACTAATAAACTAGCCATTAAGCTAGCAAGTACTTCGTATAAAATCATGCCATTATTGTGAGGTTACAAGCTAGCGACGTTACATTTTGATGTATTAGCGAAAATTACAGTTTAACACTTAAGATATAATGCAACGTGAATGTAAAATCAAGGCAGTCACAACATAACGTTAGCGTCATTTGTGAAAGCACACATACTGGGCAACAGGACGTGCCTGCTGGCTATCTGTGTTAGCCAATGAGGTATAAAGAACTAGCTAGCCATGCTAATGGTTTGGCTAACGCTAGCTAGCCTGCGAATGACTCAAAACAGCTCACCCACCAAATTTAAGTGGTGAATACTCGCGCAAGAAATAAAGTAAAAACAAAGTCACAACTAAAATGTCAGTAAGAATATCATATTGCCATTTTCATCACACGTAATTGTCGAAGCTTAATGTCTTCAGAAGGTAGATAAACTTACTTGTTTAGAGTGACCGCCTCCGGAGGAGTAGCTGTCAAGTTGCAGCAGCAAGACAAGCACTGTGAGGCACACCTGTGTGACGCTAGCTACGATAAGGATTAGCGATTTGCCTTAAAAATAAAAGTCCACATTTGAAAGTGATTCAAACAGATACGAATAGTGGAATCATGCCATATTTGGACTGCGTAATGCTAAACAACGTCGGAATGTTACATAAATTCAACTTAATAATTAGTTAATTTGACACAATACAAGTAAAAATCTGTTGAAATCGCACAGTGGATGTTTTAGACTTTAGAATTGTATTGTGGGCACACTTACAGTATATGCACTGAACAGCCTAACCTATGGTTGTTGCACCCATGAAATGGTGTATCAGCCTACTCAGTGACACTCGCATAGCATAACTGTGAGTTTACACACATATTAGCGTCTTAGCTTTTATTGCAGGGATCACCTTTCCAGTCAGTCCATTGGGTGTATTATTATTATTAGACCTTTATTTCAACAAGGAACACAGACTGAGACCGAGGTCTCTTTTACAGCTGGGCCCTGCGTGTACATGTTTACACATACAGTTTAGGTGCAATGATTAAGAAACTAAACAAAATTATCACAGATAACACAAAAAAATACAACAGCAGATTATTACATTTACACACAGGTTATTCCCCTTACAGCACAATAACTTGCATTACCCGAAACAGTTACAAGCAGTACAAAAATAAAAAATCCTCCAATAAACATTTTAAATGGGCAAGGGGGACAAGAGTCTCAAGTTTAAGTTTAGTCTGCAGGCTATTCCATAGGCAAGGAGTGTAACAGGAAAAGGCAGCCATACCCAACTCTGTGGAAATCACATGGGCCTCAAGTGTAATCCATGTTTGAGTCCCGGTTTTAGGAATTCTAATTCTAATATTGATGAGTGGTGATAAATAAGACGGTAGTTTATTCAGAAGTGCTTTATAGACAAACACGAGAGCGTGTTGTTCTCGTCTCACGGACAACGAAGTCCAACCCACATTTTGATATAAACCACAGTGGTGAGTTCTGTAGCTAGCACCCATAATAAACCTAAGTGTGCAATGATAAGTAGCATCCAGCGATTTAAGTGTTGATGCTGTAGCATGCATGTAGGTAATATCCCCATAATCTATAACAGACATAAAAGTAGCTTGCAAAATTTGTCTTCTATTTGTAGGGGACAAACATGTCCTGTTTCTATAGAGGAAGCCTAGCTTGATTTTTAGCTGTTTACAAAGTTTGTGAATATGCATTTTAAAAGACTGTTTATCATCCAAACATATCCCTAAGTATTTATATGCAGAGACCTGAGTCATTCAAGAACCATCTAAGCTCGTAAGTGCAAGTGTATTTTTAACCAACTTTTTGAACCTATTAAAAATCATAAAATGTGTTTTCTTTGCATTTAAAACAAGTTTCAGCTGTAAGACCCTTGTAATATCTTAAAATATGTCTCCAATAGTGATAATGCTTGGTCAGCCGTTGAAGCGATAGAGTACATGAGTGTCATCAGCATATAAATGAATTTGACACTTTCTTATCTCATCACCGATATTGTTTATGTATATTGTTTATGTAGAGAGTGAACAGTAATGGACCAAGCCTTGTGGGACCCCTTTAACCAACTCCAATGGCTCCGACTGGATGCCGTCGACTCTAACAGCCTGACTTCTATCCTTTTAGATAGTCATGAAACCAACGGCAGGCATCCAATCACAGTCCTATTGACGACAGCTTATCCAAAAGTATCGCATGGTCTACAGTGTCAAACGCTTTAGACAAATCTATGAACAAGGCGGCGCAGTACTTTCTATTATCTAGGGCATTAGTAATATCATTTACAACACGTACAGTGGCTGTAATAGTACTATGTTTAGGTCTGAAGCCAGATTGATTACTAGAACAGTTTAAAAAGATTGTAGTTGCCTATTCACCAATGACTCTTTTAGCCAAACATGAGAGCTTAGAGATGGGCCGATAATTCTCCAATTCACTGCCATCACCTCCCTTGAGGAGTGGTGAAACAAAAGCTGTTTTCCAAGATTTAGGAATCTTGCCTCCAACAAATGTTTGATTAAAGATATGCATCACTGCATTAGCAATAATAGGTGCCACACACTTGAGTAGATATGGATCCAGATTGTCAGCGCCTAATGATTTCTTAGAATCTATAGCAGATAGTGCAGATAAGACCTCATTTTCTGTGACTTTTTGAAAATTAAAAACCGGCTTACTGTTTTCCACATTAGTATTAGGCATTCATGTTGCGCTTTATAAACGGTGAGGTTTGAGCCCTGAATTCTGATTTGGCTGAAAGCCATGGTATATCAGACTGTATACCACGGGTATGACAAAACGTTTAGTTTCACTGCTCGAATTATGTTTCTAACCAATTTATAATACCAATAAGGCTCCTCTTGGGTTCGTGGTATATTGGCCATATACCACACCTCCTTAGGCCTTATTGCTTAGGTATAGCCTAAGCATAGCCAAATCAATGACACTCACAGAACACAATTCCAGTCAGTCTGTTGGTTATTTTAGTGTCACTGAGTAGGTTGATACTCCATTTCATGGGTGCAACATCCATAGGTTAGTTAGGCTGTGCAGTGCATTTAAGTATTCCCCAATGCAATTCTGGAGTGTAATACATCCACAGTGCAATTACAACAGATTTTTACATTTCTGGTGTCAAATTAACAAATTATTGTTTTTTGTTGAATTTATATAACAGTATTCCGACCTTGTTTAGCATTATCTAGTCAAAATATGGCATTTCCACTTACTCTATTGGTGTCCGTTTTAAATCACTTTCAATTGGTGACTTTTATTTTGAGGGCAAACCTCAAATTCCACTATTGTGGCTAGCTTCACATATGTGTGAGGTACAGCTCCTCCGCGAGCCCACCGGTTCCATGCACGTTCACGGCGCAGTCACTGCTCCAGGCGCAAGGCACGAGAGCGAGCCCGTAGTCTTGGTTTTATTGCACCCGTTTCATTCGGATGGTCAAAGGTGGTGGTGTGATGTACTCAGTAGCATGTAAATCTCGGTGGGGCAAACAACAAAAATGTTGGGGATGCATGCTAGCAAAGCCACAATATATTAATTGCACTATAACGGTGACAAACTGTGCCCACAAACTGTTAGGGCCTACATAAAGCTATTCCCAACAGCAGTCCCAACACCTTAACACTGTTACACCTGGCTATCAGCGGAGCCTTGTTTGGCAGCAAAACAGTCAATTCAGCCTCATTTACTGCCTTTAAAAAAAGCATAGGTGATATGGCTGACTTGCTTAAACAAATGTGGTTTCTACTGACAATTGAGCTGTACAAACTATGGCATAATGGGACGACAAGCGGATAAGAGGCAATCCATTATTTTGATTAAGACGATGTGCGAGCTAGGACAAATGTAAGTCAATATAACTATTTGTTTAGCACTTTTGAAATGTACAGCGACAGAATTCAGAACATGGGCCATTCTTAGTGTTCTCCCTGTACACCAAGTCAGAACCTTTTGATAAATAAAGGGGTCATATTTGCAGCTAATGAAAGCTCTTACAATATTCGATGATTACATTTCTCTAAAACAGGTTATAGGCTACATGTGCACCACTAAGTCAGAAAGTAGGTGAAATTAAGAGGGGAAAATAGATCAAATTAGCGTACGATACATTTTTGGACTCACCTTGTTGTGCTGTGCTCACTTGATTAGGAAGGTGGCGCAGCAGCAAAAGGATTTGCCGGTAGACTGTCGACTTCATTCATGATGATGACTGCTAGCTAAGATTTTGAAAGTATGATGCTGACATGATCAGTCCAATCAAAGCTACTGAAGATCAAATGTGATTTGAGGTCATTTTATCTGTGGCCAATGAACTTGTGCCTTCTTGGATGGGCGCTTCTAATGTAACTCTATGGCAGCACCCAAGGGGCATGAATTTTCTCTTTCAAGTATTCGTTTCGGTGTTTCACTTATGGGATACGTATTAGTGAGAAGCCTTTATTACACTACGCCAGCCATGTCTGGGAAGGGTGTCCCTCCTACCTTATAAAAGGCCGAACGCAGCGTCTCTGAGTCATTCAAAATCCTCTTCTCACTTTTCATCAGAAAGCTTACCTCGACACTACTACATTTTCCAGAAAGAGCTAAACTGTCCACAGACGTGAGCTTACAACTCGCTCGCCGGGCACTATTCTCGGGACTGTCTATTTTCCTTTTCCTTCACCATAGCTAAAGGAGGATTATTCCAGGGAGAAATGGGTACAGCTGTGACACGGCTAAATCATTCACAACCAAGTTAGCCGTATCCAAACAGTGAATAGACACTGGAAAAGCTAGGCACCACGCTAGCTATCTTTTTTTTTTTTTTTTACTTTGGCGAGAAAGGTTTTTACTAGCTACACCGAGCTATCTTTTATAACCTGTCCTTCGGTATTCGGCTATCACACCGAGAGCCATCGTTGGAGATAGCTCGTGATTAGTGGGTTATCGGACTAGCCTACCACGCTAGTTTTTGTCTGACAACTAAAAACATAGCATCCAATCTATGGCGACAAAAGCATCTGACATTCCAAAAGAGGAGTATCTCCCTGCACGAATCTGCTCCTGTGGAAACAATATATCTGCCAAGGACACCCACTCGGTGTGCTCCGCTTGTCTTGGGCTGCAACATGCGCAAGAAGCATTAGACTCCCCTGGCACCTGTCCACACTGTGCTTTCTCCAATCTGAAGAGCCTCCGGTCGCAGGCTAACAGGACCCTGACATGGGGGCCGGCGTCAACGATGGCTCACCAGAGGCGATGGAGCGATGGCTAGCGCAAGCTGGGACAACCAGCTTGACGCCATTTCCCCACTGTTGGAAGACTCCAGCAATGACCTCATGACCCGCCTGCTGGGCTTCCTGAGTGGAGACAACGACTCCACAGGGTTTTCCGACAGCCTCCTTTCGGAATCATCGGAGGGAGATGAAGACTCCTTCATCCCCTCAGGCCACCAAGCCTCCTGCCGGGGAATCCCAAACCGGTCACGCAGGGGTGTGGATCTGCAGGACGTGTGTAAACTCGCTGCAAATAAACTGGTGATTCCCTGGCCCCATGCAGTAGCAGAGACCACCACGTCCCACTACAAAGGTAAGAGGATACCCAAAGCTAAATGAGCCTGGAGTACACCTTCTCCTCCAAGAACCCTGTTCAAGGGTGGGTCGGTGTTGGACTGTGTTAACATGACGGGGATTGTGCTTGCCCACATGCCCCCCATCGAACTCCTGGTGGCTTCCCATCTACACCCCAGCAAGAAGTTCTCCATGACCTCGACTGGCCCCACCTTACCAACCAAGTACGAGCGCTTCCAGTTGTCTGTGACAGAGAAGGTCTACAGGTCGGTCACCACATCGGCGAGGGCTCTCCGCACCGCCTCGGTGATTTCGGGATACCAAGCTGAGCTACAGATGGAGCTAGTGGTTACACCGGAGCCGGGTCTATGGGATGAGATCTTTATTGCCACAGAACTCAACCTGCGTCTGCTCAAGGCCGCTGTCCAGGCGTCAGGAAGAGCAATGGGGCTCATGATATCCCAGGTAGTAGAGAAGTGAGAAGAGATAGTGAGAAGCTGAAGATCCTGGATGCTCCAGTATATCCTAAAGGCCTTTTCAGTCCCACCGTCGAGATGTAATGGTGCGAGGACAAAAAGATGAAGGGTCTGCCTGCCCAGGAAGACACAACCCAGTGCCGCCCCTGTACCTCGCCACACCATCACCCAGGCTGCAGCAGGTTGACCTCCCCCGCCCTTTAAGATCCCCAGACCCCATCCCCCCCAGGCTGCGAACCCAGGGCAGCAGAGAACCTTGGACCCTAAGGGCCCCTGGTCTAAGAAGCCTCCCTTCCCACCCATGGCACCAAGGAGCCAGCCTGCCCCTAACTACACCCAGGGGGTCAGGAGGAAGAAGCAAATGGCCTAGCGATGTCCCCATTGCCAAAGAAGGGAGAACAGCCTCCCCCAAGCGCTGTTCTATCCCCTCTGCCAATCCTGAGCCTGTTCCAAGGTGCAAGTTCCCAGGTACTTCAGTCGGTGGTGACAGGGTACAGCCCAAAGAGGAGAAGAGACAATGCTCAGATGGATGCTCCTACAAAGCCCCCTCTTGTCTCACAAACACACCCCAATGTCAGTTCACATAAAAAATGTTCATAATAGGGTGTGAACAAACAGGGTGCCTCCCTATAACGCCACCAGAGGGAACTACCACTCTTTATGTGGTGACAGGCCACATAAGTGTGCTCCCGCTACGAGCCAGACGGACATGCACAGTGCGTTGCAGACATACGTACACCCCCCCCCCCCCCCCCCTGACGGAGGGTGCTGCTACACCATCTATGGGGGAAAGCCCGGTCAGCCCTTGGAGCGGAGAGAGAATTGGCGGGCATGCGCAGTGTCAAATTGAGTACAGGGGACAATAGACATGGGGTACAGACTACAATTCGCTGTCACCCCGCCCCGATTCAAGGGGTGCGACCCACGAGGGCAGAACAATCTACGGGGCGTGGGGACCCCATCTCCGTTCTACTCACATAAACTGCCTGGAACTCCTTGCGGTGTCCCTGGCATTAAAGTCATTCTTCCCATTTCTGGAGAGTCGTCATGTTCTAGTCAGAACAGACAATACCACTGTTGTGGCTTACATAAACAGACAAGGGGGACTGCGATCCCCTCACTTACACACACTGTCACACAGACTAATTGTGTGGAGCAGTGTGCATCTCCGGTCACTGAGAGCTACTCATGTACCGGGAGTACTGAATCTGGGGGCAGATTTACTTTCCAGGGGGAATCCACTATACGGAGAGTGGAAGCTTCACCCGGAGGTAGCCAATCAGGTTTGGATGTACTTCAGCATTCCAGCAATGGATCTTTATGCATCAATGGAGAATATTCAGTGTCCACTGTTCTTTTCCCTGAGGGATCGGAATGCATAGATGGGAGTTGGTGCACGAGTAGACACGCATCCTCCCCACAGTATGCATTCCCCCCACTGGCCCTGATTTCCTCCACCCTAGCTAGGGTGTGGGAGAAGGGGCCATCGCTCATACTAATTGCGCCATATTGTCAGGGGAAAAAGTGGCTAGCAGAGATCACTCGACTACTGTGCGGTCATCCGTGGCCCACTATACTGTGTTTTCATATATTGCACTTGTGATTTCTTGAATATAAATATTTTTAGCAATATTCATTGAATGTAGCGTTATGCTATTCAGTGGTTGTTGATGACAATTAATCCTGTTTAACGGGATTGCAGCCATAACAAGTTTAAACATAAGAATGAGTGTGAGTTTTTGTCACAACCCGGCTCGTGGGAAGTGACAAAGAGCTCTTATAGGACCAGGTCACAAATAATAAATAATATATAATAATCAATCATTTTACTCTTTATTTAGCCATCTTACATATAAAACCTTATTTGTTCATCAAAAATAACTCTGCAATGTTGGGTTGTATTGGAGAGAGTCTGTCTTAAATAATTTTCCGCACATCATGCTAGTGAGGGCCAAGAATCCGCTCTCACATAGGTAGGTGGTTGCAAAGGGCATCAGTGTCTTAACAGCGTGATTTGCCAAGGCAAGAAACTCAGAGGGCAGCCCTATCCAGAAATCTGTCAGTGGCTTCTGATTAAATTCAAATTTCACAGAACCCCTTGTTGCAATTTTGATGAGGCTCTCTTGTTCAGATATCTATCGGTAAGTGGACTGGAGGCAGAGCATGAAAGGGATAACAAATCCAGTTGTTTGTGTTGTCTGTTTTGGGAAAGTACCTGCGTAATTGCGCACCCAGCTCACGCAGGTGCTTCGCTATATCACATTTGACATTGTCCGTAAACTTGAGCTCATTTGCACACAAAAAAAATCATACAATGATGGAAAGACCTCCAACTTCTGAATCATAGCTTCAATGTTGTCCAGCACATTGAATATAGTTGCGGAGGGTCCCTGTAATCCTAGATTCAGATCATTCGGGCGAGAAAAAACATCACCCAGATAGGCCAGTCGTGTGAGAAACTCGTCATCATGCAACCGGTCAGAGAAGTGAAAATTATGGTCAGTAAAGAAAAATTTGAGCTCGTCTCTCAATTTTAAAAAACGTGTCAATACTTTGCCCCTTGATAACCAGCGCACTTCTGTATGTTGTAAAAGCATTACATGGTCGCTGCCCATATGCAGAAAATGAACAAGAATTCAGAGGCCTTGCTTTAACAAAGTTAACCATTTTCACTGTAGTGTCCAAAATGTTTTTCAAGCTGTCAGGCATTCCCTTGGCAGCAAGAGCCTCTCCGTGGATGCTGTATTGTACCCAAGTGGCGTCGGGAGCAACTGCTTGCACGTGCCTTACCACTCCACCTTGTCTCCCTGTCATGGCTTTTGCGTCATCAGTACAGATACCAACACATCTTGACCACCAAAGTCCATTTGATGTCACAAAGCTGTCCAGTACTTTAAAAATATTATCTCAGGTTGCCCTGGTTTCCAGTGGTTTGCAGAAGAGGATGTCTTCCTTAATTGATCCCCCAGAAACGTAACGGACATATACCAGGAGGTGTGCCAGGCCCTCCACGTCTGTTGACTCATCCAGCTGTAACACATAGAATTCACTGGCTTGTATGCGAAGCAGTAATTGTTTCAAAACATCTCCTGCCATGTCGCTGATGTGTTGTGAAACAGTGTTTGATGAAGTCATTGTCTGTACAGTTTTTTGGCCTTTTCCCCCAGCACTGTCCCAGCCATATCCGTGGCAGCAGGACGAATTAAATCCTCCACAATAGTATGGGGCTTGCCTGTCCTAGCCACTCGGTAGCTCACCATATAAGACACTTCTAGCTCCTTTTTATTAATGGTATCTGTTGCTTTTATACATGTCTTACTACTTGAAAGTCGTCTTTATTCTCACTCAAAAAGCTCCCGTGGCTTATTTTTCAAGTTGTCATGTTTCGTTTCTAAATGTATGCGCAAGAGTGAAGGTTTCCTGCAAGAGAGTAGCGGATAATGTGATTGGATGTTAATTATTTGACTAGGCTACCTGTATTTGACATTGTGTTGTTATATAGCTGAACACTAGATGGTTTAACTTTATTTTTGGCGGTGAAACGAGGCTACTAAGGCGAGAAAGAACCTCACCCAAATGTATAGCCCCGTTGGAAAATATAAATGCACTGTCCACCAAAGAAAGCACTGAGCTAGGCTGAAACACCTGCATTTTGGCCTTACTCAAGAAAGAAAAAAAAGAGACCATGTTTGTATGCAGCTTTATTAACTCAATTATTTTTTTATTTTATTTTTACATTGTTTACAAACTGATATTTTACAAGTATTAATGCCAAAATCACATGCAAAACAGGCAACCCCCAAAAAAAACAAAATGTCTTGCTAAAAATAAAAATAAATAAAAAAATGTGTGGCCCTGCCCCACCTGCCCTGAATGACGGGTCACCACTGGATATACTTCATTAATTGACATTTTTGTTTGGCTAAATATAAAGACAAAAGGGAGGAATATGCTTCAGACCACTGCAATACATTGTACTATTGGTAAGTTGGATGTCACCTATATGGCCTTGATTGAGCTATTTGCCTTTTAGCAGGCCATGTGTATGTGTTCTAAGTGAAGTTTTATTGGCATGTGCACTAACTAGTACAATGAAATGTCTTTCTTGCTTTCTTTCCCAACAATGCAGTAACAGTAGTACAAGATTTTTTTTTTTTAAAGTTTAACAAAAACACACAAAACAGAAATTAGAAGTACATGAGAAAGTAAATGAGAATGTAACTTTATACAGGGTGCCAGTTCCAGGGTCAGTGCCAATACCATAATTACAATGTGTGTGTGTGTGTACAAAATACGGACAACAAAGGCATTTCAAGCAGTTATAAATCTTTAATTGTCAAATATAGCATCCTGTTGTTTAATTAAGCATTTTCTAAAAATCCATTATTTAATGAATAACCTAAACCAACAGAAATTAAGAATGAAAATGTGTCCTTATGGGGCATGTAATTCTGTAGATATTCTCAATTCAAATGTATTGTCTAATTCATCGTCTTTGTTTTGGATTTAAAAGGCCAGATTTAAAGAAGCTTTTGAACAGACACACAACTTTCACCCCTTTTTAAGGAGCAAATAAACACCAGAAACAACACCCTAACACAACTGTTTATTTTTAATTTTTACGGCCTATCATTTTATAACAGCTTCCCTTTCAATCTACCGCCTAGTCAGATGACGCTGGTGGGAGGAGCTAAAAGAGGATGAGCTCATTGTAATGCCTTAGAATGGGATTTATGGAACGGAATCAAACATATGGAAATCACGTTTGACTCCGTTCCATTAATTCCATTCCATACATTAGAATGTGCCCATCCCCCCATAGCTACTCCCCACCAACCTCCTCTGCTTTTAGTAGGTTTTCAATATTTATTCCTTCATTCAATGTTTGACAAAAATACAGGTACAATACTTGCACGGGTGTAGGGACCTAATACCAAGGCGGCTTACATTGGGATTGTTGTATCTAATGAGTATTGCTGTTGTCACATGCATGATAGGACATTTCTGCTCAAAGCAGAACTAGTAAATGTGGTCGGTTTTAGAAAAAAAATATAGCAAAATTAATTTCACCACTATCATAAATGTCCTTTTTTTGCTTTGCTGTTTCAACCAATCAAATTGACACATTTTTTTCACTCCAAAACATAAAAAGACACCAACGGGGGGGGGAAATAATAATACACATGGCCAGCAATATTGTCTAATATGAGTTTAAAATGAGTGCCATATAATAATATAAATAGGCTAATAATTGTATTTTGTTACCAATTACCATAGATATTTTATTTCACAAGTTGAAAGAAACACTAAAATGTGTAAAGACATGGACGTTTACAGTTCATAGAATCAACACTCAGGGGATCTGAAGTGTGGACACAAAATGGCACAAACTACATCTAAATTATACCAGACTTGCACGTCCCAATTAAAAATACATTGTGGCCGAATCCCAAAAGTCATCAGCCAGTCAATCAAGGAGACAAACTAATAATTATAAATGCCTTCAATGCATTTGGTAATATATACATTTCCAAGTTGTTGCATCACTGTCAATAAAGAGAAATACAATATGTTAATTTGAACCGTACCGTAGCTTCAGTGCTCTGAGCAAAGAGTGGTAGCCCAACTCAATGACACGGGTACAGAGACAAAACGGACAAATCATCACTAACTGAAATTCTGCATCACCCACTGACAAAATGCCACTGTCCTTACATTAAAACTATCTTTTAAACTGCAATATTTGAGTCGTAATATTATGGAATCAAATTCCATGGTCTCAAAAGTCGGCGTAGTACATACATCTTTCAATAACAGAAGACAACAAACAATCTTTCAATAGTTCCAGTTACATATGACAAACATTTTTGAAAAAGAAAAACATACACAATTGACAGCTGCATTGTTAGGCTTTTCTCTCCAACCGTTTCAGGTTTGATTGTGAAAGAGCTTGCATAGAGAAAGCTCTGAAGTAGTTACTGTCTCTTTGTATTTTCTGCATTACTCTTAGGAGACTTGATTGTTCATCTTCTTCTGATTACCATCACTCAAATGCAGTTAGCTTTCAATTTGTCTCTATTGGCAGATACAAGGAAATGACAAAGAGTAGGTGCAGGTGAAACCACAATACAGATAGCCCTCAAACAGTGAAGATTGGAATCCCACACACTACCTTGCCAGACAGTGGATAGGTCTTGGTCTTGTCCCCTTAGTCAATTAAACACAAAGGGATGATCTCTGCCTCTGTATTACAGGAGCCTAAGGGGGTTTAAACAACAACAAACATAGCTACCTCCATTTAAATAAAAAATAAACAGTACTACCCGAATCCAGCTGGAAGCTAGCTGACAGTGTAGGGAGAGAGAGAGAGAGAGAACCAGGAAGTGTTTGACCAGATCAAGTGGTCAATGCTCCATGTTGTCTCTCAATGCTACTTTTCCATCATCTTCTCTGTAGCGGTCAGCAGAGAGAGACAGTGGCTACCAGTGGCCATCCTCATAAAAATATGGTAATTTACCAGTTTCTTTTATCCAAAACGAAAATGAACAAATATTCTGTGTACAGAATCAAACCCACAACACCAGAGTTGGAAGCAGCGCGCTCCAACCAACTGAGCCACCAGGACCCCATACGAAGTGGGTCACACCTCTGTACTTATAGCGCGAGTGTTGGTATAGAAGTCCGGTGCTGGGTTGCTGCGATGCTGGCCGGTGCTCAGCAGGGAGCCGTGCAGGGAGGGCAGGTCGAGACCCAGCGCTGGGTTCTCATAGTGAGTGGGCATGTAGGTGATGCGCTCGCCACCGTTGCGCATCCCATCGGTGGTGCGGATGTAGAAGGGTGATTCGTAGGGCGAGCAGGTGGGACAGTAGTTGCGGGGAGGCCCTGAGGCGTGGGGGGCAGTGGGCTCCGGGAAGAGGGGGGTGACTGCCGCCCCATCCACCCCGGGTGCACTGCACGCATTGCAGGCAAAATGGGGCTGCGTGATGGAGCCGGTGTCCCCTTCTGACCCATTCTTCTTACAGCAGTAATACTGACGGAGAGGGGCGGAGAGAGAGAGGTTGTGATTTGTGACAATTAATTAGTGAATAGAGACTGTAGTGAGTCTAAGTAGAGCTCTCATACACAGACACACACACCTACCTGGAGTCTACAGTAACAGAGCACTGCTATGATAACCAAGAGAATCACCGTGGCGAGAATTCCTCCGGTTATGACAACAGTTCCAGCTGTCATCCGACCAGCTCTCCATCAAACTCTGGAGGCACAGGAAGTGACGTCATCATCACAAGGCCACTGGGCTAACAGAAACCCGGGTTGTTTTCAACAGGACACAATGTTGGGGGAACTGGGAATGTGTGTTCAAATTGGACATATTCAGGTAGGTTTCGTTCCTTTTCAAAATATTTTCTGACAACAGAACATGGCCCAAAAGCACTATAACATAGGACATTAATATATTGTTTTAGTGAATAAAATGGAACTCACGTTCAGCAAAGTGTGCTTTAACACCTGCAAGAGAGAAGACCATGGGCAGTACAATGAACTGCGCAGTTCTGGATGGATTAACCACTGACATTGATCCAAATTACTATATTTACAATTAGGGCTTCAATCATTTTCATGTTCAAAGCAATTTCCTCATAGATGATTAGTATACTGTTATATGCTATGAAATTGTGTCGTCTTCTGACAACTTTCTCACTGCGATTAACTATGTCTGTTTGGCCTGACAGCTCAAGACATCTAATTTGATACAATAATAAATGTGGGGGAGAATAAGAAGTAGTGAAAGAGTGACCCCTGTAAGTAGGCTACTCACATCAGAAGAGTGTTCGGAGGGCAGGAGAGGAAAACCCAGGTCACAGGTGGGAGGAGACGCTGATGGACAGATACACAGCCTCGTCGTTCTCTGACCAAACAAGATAGACAGAATCCAATATCATGTCATATAATATGCTCTATGTAAAACATACAATCCCAGTTAAAAGTGTGAACAGACGTACTCATTCCGGGGGGTTTTCGTAATTTTTTACTCATTTATACACTGTAGAATAATAGTTAAGACATCAAAACTATGAAATAACAGATATGGAATCGTGTAGAAACCAAATAAGTGTTAAACAAATCCAAATATATTTTATATTTGAGATTCTTCAAAGTAGCCACCCTTTGCCTTGATGACAGCGTTGCTCTTGGCATTCTCTCAACCAGCTTCATGAGGAATGCTTTTCCAACAGTCTTGAAGGAGTTCCCACATATGCTGAGCACTTGTTGGCTGCTTTTCATTCACTTTGAGGTCCAACTCATCCCAAACCATCTCAATTGGGTTTAGGTCGGGTAATTGTGGGGCCAGGTCACATGATGCAGCACCGTCACTTTACTTCTTGGTCAAATAGCCCTTACACAGCCTGGAGATGTGTTTTGGGTCATTGTCCTGTTGAAAAACAAATTATAGCCCCACTAAGCGCAAACCAGATTGGATGGTGTATCGCTGTAGAATATTTAACACATTATTGGTTACAATAATGTGTTATTTCATAGTTTTGATGTCTTCACTATTATTCTACAATGTAGAAAATAGTACAAATAAAGAAAAACCCTTGAATGAGTAGGTGTGTCCAAACTTTTGACTGGAACTACATATATATATATATTTTTCTCTACATTACTGTATCCTGGCTACACTTCCTCTTGAACTACACATTCTTGCCACAAGATGGAGCTACAGAATAAAAAACTGGAAAGGGGAAAAAAGCATCAGCATGCTGGTAATCCCCCCCCCCAAAAAAATCTGTTGTTTACATCATTACACAATTTTTGAAAGTGCAAGTGCACACATATATACCCTGAAGGTGGTTTAGACCCGAGAGAGGCTGTACATTACTATCTTCTTCTAGACGTTTCCTGAATTATCTTGGCAAATTCAGCCAATTGACCAAATCACATCCCTTAACGATGAGCTCTCACTCTTGAGTAATGCTTTGTCATTTCCTTTAACCAACACTAAACTCAAGTCCAAACAACTCAGATTATTTCTATCATAATGTCATGGTGAACCAGACATCACACACCAAGCATTACTCACACTACAATCCTGAAACAAGGGGGGACTGGATGTAGAATAAAAATAAAGGGTGTGTAAACACGCACACACACAAGCCAAGCTAGAATTGCAAACATTAGGACAATGTCTCAACAGCCATGCAGTGTCTATGACCATGGTCTAACTGGCAGGTCTATAATACAGAGTGGGGCTTTAAAAGTGATTTAGTGGTCCGTCTCTCTGGTCTCACGGGTGCATTTCACAGCAGCACTGACTTTTAATCAGAGGGATGAAAGGAGCTGAGATATACCTAGGGATCAACCTATCCATGTGATATCAGGTTGAACGCACACACACACACACACACACACACACAAGCAGGAGCACACACAATAGCCTGACATAGACTGTCACAGGGGCAAACATAGATCAAACACACAGGCTAATAAAGCAGCACAGTAAAGTGCAGACTAGCACAGTCTGACTGACATACTGCAAGCTGACACACACACACACACACAAGTACTTAAAGGCAAGATGAAATGCACAGCCAGGCATGCGGACACACAGCCCTTCGAAAGACGAAAATACAGACACACCCATGCGATTTAGAAAATATAATATTTATTTATAGATAGAATATTTAAAATTGGCCAAATAATGTATTTTAAAAATTTATATTACAGATTGTATTTAAAAAAAAAATATATATATATATATATATATATATATTATATGAGTGCTAAATGCATCAGAAAATATAGTTATTGAATTTGAAAATACATTACAGAATTTTAACAAAATGGTGCCTGTATTAATAATGAAACTTTAGTGCTCTCTGGTATCACGTACATCTATGTCAATATCATTAAGACTGTAGCACTGGCAGTGTACAAGCTTAGAATGGAATCACAGAACAGAAGATAACAAATTAACTAACTGGCATGACAATCAGCCTCATGTGATGCCACAAAGCCACGCCCCCAACAAGCCACGCCTCCAAATATTTTAATAGGCTGCCACCACTACAATGTACAAAAATACAAAAGCAACTTCAAGGATTTTATTGAGTTACAGTCAAGGTTGGGTAGGTTACTTTCTAAATGTAATATGTTACCGTTACTAGTTACCTGTCCAAAATTGTAATCAGTAACGCAACTTTTGGAATACCCAAACTCAGTCATCTGATTACATTCAATTACTTTTAGATTACTTTCCCCTGAAGAGGCATTAGAAGAACACAAAAATGGATGTTACCAATTGAACGTCTTTTGCAGGATAAATCACTGTTAAAGTTTACGTATAGGGCCATACATGGATGTTACATTTTGATTTATGGGTTGGTTATGTAGGCTTCTTCTAACCCATCACTTTCTACTACATGTAATAATACCATTAAATTATATCTTTACATTAATATATATCATTTATAAGTCCAAAAATGGATGTAGCAACAACAGATTGCCCCTCATCAAAAGTGTGCGAGTTTGAGCATGTTTCCATTAGTCCTATGGATAAAAAAAAAATGATCAGCATGAATTAGATTGAGCAATAAAAGCCCTTCTTATATTCCATAGGCTGGGCTCTGTACTATGTAGCTGTTGCAAGAGAGCATTTTTTATTGTTTGGCCCTGTCCGGGGGTGTCCTCGGATGGGGCAACAGTGTCTCCTGACCCCTCCTGTCTCAGCCTCCAGTATTTATGCTGCAGTAGTTTATGTGTCGGGGGGCTAGGGTCAGTTTGTTATATCTGGAGTACTTCACATGTCCTATTCGGAGTCCTGTGTGAATTTAAGTGTGCTCTCTCTAATTCTCTCTTTCTTTCTCTCTCTCGGAGGACCTGAGCCCTAGGATCATGCCTCAGGACTACTTGACATGATGACTCCTTGCTGTCCCCAGTCCACCTGGCCGTGCTGCTGCTCCAGTGCTTCTACACCTGCATTGCTTGCTGTTTGGGGTTTTAGGCTGGGTTTCTGTACAGCACTTTGAGATATCAGCTGATGTACGAAGGGCTATATAAATACATTTGATTTGATTTACTGGCTGTCCATTGGTTTCAAAAACAATGATTGATAGGCAGCTTAAACTTCTTGAATTCAACCATTATTGGGTTCAAATATACATTTAGATTTGTGAACAGCCATCCACAACAACCACAATCAATAAGGCGCAAATACGTAACTAAATGAGAGAGCAGCAGTGTGATTTACATCAATATGCTATGTAGATATCAATAATAAGTGATATCCGTATCACTGTAGGCTACACCACTGCTGTCATCCTTACCTCCAAGCATTTATTCAAATTGGATAATCTTTGGATGCCGACAGCAGTCGTACCATTGGAAGACATAGCTTGGACTGTAGCCTACAAAAGCCTATTCCTGATTTTTCTCGCGATCCATCAAACACATTTGGTGTCTCATCATAGTGGTCTCTGACTTTGTGGTCAGACTCGCTCATGTGGCACAAACTTAAACTTGCGCCTTTTTTCAATGTTGATTTGAATGTCATTGAGAAAACAGAGATGTTTCAAAGATCTGAATTTAAAATGAATCATCTAAGTAATCATCTAGTGTTTCAAAAGTATCTGTAATCTGATTACAATATATTTGCTTGTAATGTAACGGATTACAGTTAACGTATCCGTTACTCCAACACCCTGGTTACAGTTCATATAAGGAAGTCAGTCAATTGAAATAAATTCATTAGGCCCTAATCTATAGATTTCACATGACTAGGCCAGGGTGCAGCCATGGGTGGGTCTGGGAGGGTATAGCCACACCGACTTGGCAGCCAGGCCCACCCAATGGGGAGCCAGGCCCAGCCAATCAGAATTAGTTTTTCAACACAAAAGGGCTTTATTACAGACAGAAAAACTTCTCAGCACCCAACCCCCCTAAAACAATCCCACAGGTGAAGAAGTCGGATGTGGAGGTCCTGGGCTGGCATGGTCACATGTGGTCGGCGGTTGTGAGGCCGGTTGGACATACTGCCAAATTCTCTAAAACAACGTTGGAGGCAGCTTATGGTAGAGAAATGAACATTCAATTCTCTGGCAACAGCTCTGGTGGACATTCCTGCAGTCAGCGTGCCAATTGCACGCTCCCTCAAAACTTGAGACATCTACGTCATTGTTTTGTGTGACAAAACTGCACATTTTCGAGCTGACTTTTATTGTCCCCCAGCACCTGTGTAATGATCATGCTGATTAATCAGATTCCTTGATGTGTCACACCCGTCGTGGGCAGACACAAACACACTGTCTGAGGAACTCTTAACGGGCCACAGACTAACATGGGGACTTTGACAGACAAGATAGACTTGCACGGAAGCGGACATGCATTGCATGGAGCACAAGCTGATGAATGTACTCACACACTGACATAGGCGGAGTATCGAAGACTCCGACGCACAGTGTGACATAAACAACATGTCACACAATCGGACAGACACAGCGTGACACACACTCACACACACGTTCTCTCACAGCCTGTCACATGTATAACACACACTCGCGCACACATTTTCTCTCACAACCTATCACACACTCACTCACTGAATCTCTCAAACACACAATCCAGCTCACGCAAAGTCTGACACACTGCTCATACTTCCACACATGGTCACTCTTCCAGTGTGTGTGTGTGTGTGTGTGTGTGTGTGCGTGCATGCAGTGAGTGCCAATAGAGGAAGTGTGGGCCCCCAGTCAGCCAGACAGAATTGAGTTTGAGCAGCAGGGCAGATTCGATTAAGGGAGTCAGTCTAATGAGATGTAATTAGGCGGCAGCAGGTGGAAGCTGTGCCGCCACAGCCGGGGTCCTACGCTCCGTGGGGCGCAACCACTTCCTGTCAGAGGCAGGAACAGGAAGTGCCCAGTCATATGTCTGTTTTTGTCCACCTGCATCTTTTCCTCATAGTCTTTCAAGCTATGAGTCGCTCAGACGGTGATGCAACGTCTTTTTTTTATGTCTGTGTCGAACAGTTGGCTAATTGAAGCAAATAAAAAGTGATGTCAGTAATCTTTTTAATATGCCTCCTTAATATAACTCTATTAAGGATATTCACCCATTTAGTTAGCTCCTATGCATGCCGTCATATCACTTTTTTTCCTTTCAAATAAAAAGAACACTGGGTACCAGTACCAAGTCGATGTGCAGGGGTACGAGGTAATTGAGGTAGATATGTAGGTAGGTAGGGGTAAAGTGACTAGGCAACAGGATAGATAATAAGCAGCAGCAGCGGTGTATGTGGAGTCAAAAGAGACAGTGCAAAGGGAGGTCAATGCAGATAGTCCGGGTAGCTATATTTGGTTAGCTATTTGGCAGTCTTATGGCTCGGGGGTGCATTGGTACAAATCAGTGGTGATGAACGACCTCAGACAAGGATATTAGACTATTTGAGACTGTTTCATGACGCCAGGTTATTGCTGCCCAACCTCAATAAAGGTGGATGAAGGAGACAGGTATGGGTCATCATTCTGAAACCACTTAGTCATTTAACCACTGCATCAGTATGCAACAATCCTTTCCATCTGATTATGTCATCGTTGTCATCTGCAGAGCTAATCCTGGCTAGTTCACCATGTATTTCATGGGACATTGGCGTCCTTTTTGAGATTCAACACACGTGTTTGCACTCACTCACTCACACACACACACACACACACACACACACACACACACACACACACACGAATACAGAGGCACACACACAGGCAATCTCTCACACACAAACACACAGAAAACAGAGAGTGGGCTGGATGAACAACTCACTCACACCACTGCTGGGCCCAGATTAGAGAAACAATGCCATGGCCTGTCGCAGCCTTCAATCCCCTTACACTGCCTGAAGAGCCCAAACACTGATAAGACTGCAGTACACAAACGGGCTTCTACACCAAGTCACACCGTCTCTGTCAATGGGCCGAGGACATTTGGGGACACTTTTCTGGAAGGGCCCGCTGTAAGGACTTTACGTGAGCCGTTCCAAGTTTCCACAGATCGGCAGAATGACGTAACATTAAAAGAATGCTCATTTCATTTTATGTCAACAATCTAAACTGGAAAGGGCTCAGTACCCAGGTCCTGGAGAGATGCAGTGTGTTTAGGTTTTTGTTCCAGCCCAGCACGAACACATCTTCAATGTATTCGAGCTAGAACTGCTTTCCAATGTGTTAAAGCTGGGATTGAATAAGTGCCTATGCACACTGCAGCCGTTGAGGAAGAACATTGCCAAGGGGTTCATTAGTCCGTATGTGAGACAATTACAGATATGAACATTGAGATGGTTACACGTTTGGAATGCTGTATGTCTGGAGGTCTCTATATTATTGATAATAAGTGAATAAAACCTAGATTGAGTATAATAACGCTACTGTTGGCGTGTGTGTGGCACTGTGGTTCGGTCCCTGCCAAACATAGCCCTCCATCTTTCTCCCTCTATCGCCACTATGAGTGTGCAGATCGATGAGCTGACACACGCACACGTTTCTGTTGCCATGACACTGGGGAGATGTTTCCTCGACCCTGACCAAACCCATCTTCCTTAAACAGCCCTTCACACACCCATCATTGATATGCTCATTCACACACCCTCCTGTAACTTCGAGTCCCATCATCCTCTTCACCTCCATCACCATACTCCCGCCCACTCCCACGCCATCTTTCATCCCGTCAACCTGCTGCTTCTTCATCCAGCACTGTTCCCTTGCTCCCACCTCCACCTCCTCCATCTCTCCCATGACATCAAGTGTTTATACTGTTAAAAGCCCAACGAGCCTTTAAAATAAGTACTATGAGTAATTCTAATGTTGAGCACCAACAGCAGTGGTCTCTATTGTTCTTTATAGAGACTATCTGCAGACTGAGTCCCAAATGGCACCCTATTCCCTTTTTAGTGCAGTACTTTCGACCAGGGCCCAAAGGTAGTGCACTATATAAGGAATAGGGTGACATTTGGGTTGCAAAAATCAAAGCTAACTACATTTACATTTAAGTCATTTAGCAGACGCTCTTATCCAGAGCGACTTACAAATTGGTGCGTTCACCTTATGACATCCAGTGGAACAGCCACTTTACAATAGTGCATCTAAATCTTTTAAGGGGGGTGAGAAGGATTACTTTATCCTATCCTAGGTATTCCTTAAAGAGGTGGTGTTTCAGGTGTCTCCGGAAGGTGGTGATTGACTCCGCTGTCCTGGCGTCGTGAGGGAGTTTGTTCCACCATTGGGGGGCCAGAGCAGCGAACAGTTTTGACTGGGCTGAGCGGGAACTGTACTTCCTCAGTGGTAGGGAGGCGAGCAGGCCAGAGGTGGATGAACGCAGTGCCCTTGTTTGGGTGTAGGGCCTGATCAGAGCCTGGAGGTACTGAGGTGCCGTTCCCCTCACAGCTCCGTAGGCAAGCACCATGGTCTTGTAGCGGATGCGAGCTTCAACTGGAAGCCAGTGGAGGGAGCGGAGGAGCGGGGTGACGTGAGAGAACTTGGGAAGGTTGAACACCAGACTGGCTGCGGCGTTCTGGATGAGTTGTAGGGGTTTAATGGCACAGGCAGGGAGCCCAGCCAACAGCGAGTTGCAGTAATCCAGACGGGAGATGACAAGTGCCTGGATTAGGACCTGCGCCGCTTCCTGTGTGAGGCAGGGTCGTACTCTGCGGATGTTGTAGAGCATGAACCTACAGGAACGGGCCACCGCCTTGATGTTAGTTGAGAACGACAGGGTGTTGTCCAGGATCACGCCAAGGTTCTTAGCGCTCTGGGAGGAGGACACAATGGAGTTGTCAACCGTGATGGCGAGATCATGGAACGGGCAGTCCTTCCCCGGGAGGAAGAGCAGCTCCGTCTTGCCGAGGTTCAGCTTGAGGTGGTGATCCGTCATCCACACTGATATGTCTGCCAGACATGCAGAGATGCGATTCGCCACCTGGTCATCAGAAGGGGGAAAGGAGAAGATTAATTGTGTGTCGTCTGCATAGCAATGATAGGAGAGACCATGTGAGGTTATGACAGAGCCAAGTGACTTGGTGTATAGCGAGAATAGGAGAGGGCCTAGAACAGAGCCCTGGGGGACGCCAGTGGTGAGAGCGCGTGGTGAGGAGACAGATTCTCGCCACGCCATCTGGTAGGAGCGACCTGTCAGGTAGGACGCAATCCAAGCGTGGGCCGCGCCGGAGATGCCCAACTCAGAGAGGGTGGAGAGGAGGATCTGATGGTTCACAGTATCGAAGGCAGCCGATAGGTCTAGAAGGATGAGAGCAGAGGAGAGAGAGTTAGCTTTAGCAGTGCGGAGGGCCTCAGTGATACAGAGAAGAGCAGTCTCAGTTGAATGACTAGTCTTGAAACCTGACTGATTTGGATCAAGAAGGTCATTCTGAGAGAGATAGCGGGAGAGCTGGCCAAGGACGGCACGTTCGAGAGTTTTGGAGAGAAAAGAAAGAAGGGATACTGGTCTGTAGTTGTTGACATCGGAGGGATCGAGTGTAGGTTTTTTTCAGAAGGGGTGCAACTCTCGCTCTCTTGAAGACAGAAGGGACGTAGCCAGCGGTCAGGGATGAGTTGATGAGCGAGGTGAGGTAAGGGAGAAGGTCTCCGGAAATGGTCTGGAGAAGAGAGGAGGGAATAGGGTCAAGCGGGCAGGTTGTTGGGCGGCCGGCCGTCACAAGACGCGAGATTTCATCTGGAGAGAGAGGGGAGAAAGAGGTCAGAGCACAGGGTAGGGCAGTGTGAGCAGAACCAGCGGTGTCGTTTGACTTAGCAAACGAGGATCGGATGTCGTCGACCTTCTTTTCAAAATGGTTGACGAAGTCATCTGCAGAGAGGGAGGAGGGGGAGGGGGAGGAGGATTCAGGAGGGAGGAGAAGGTGGCAAAGAGCTTCCTAGGGTTAGAGGCAGATGCTTGGAATTTAGAGTGGTAGAAAGTGGCTTTAGCAGCAGAGACAGAAGAGGAAAATGTAGAGAGGAGGGAGTGAAAGGATGCCAGGTCCGCAGGGAGGCGAGTTTTCCTCCATTTCCGCTCGGCTGCCCGGAGCCCTGTTCTGTGAGCTCGCAATGAGTCGTCGAGCCACGGAGCAGGAGGGGAGGACCGAGCCGGCCTGGAGGATAGGGGACATAGAGAGTCAACAGGAGGAGAGGAGGGTTGAGGAGGCAGAATCAGGAGATAGGTTGGAGAAGGTTTGAGCAGAGGGAAGAGATGATAGGATGGAAGAGGAGAGAGTAGCGGGGGAGAGAGAGCGAAGATTGGGACGGCGCGATACCATCCGAGTAGGGGCAGTGTAGGAAGTGTTGGATGAGAGCAAGAGGGAAAAGGATACAAGGTAGTGGTCGGAGACTTGGAGGGGAGTTGCAGTGAGGTTAGTGGAAGAACAGCATCTAGTAAAGATGAGGTCGAGCGTATTGCCTGCCTTGTGAGTAGAGGGGGAAGGTGAGAGGGTGAGGTCAAAAGAGGAGAGGAGTGGAAAGAAGGAGGCAGAGAGGAATGAGTCAAAGGTAGACGTGGGGAGGTTAAAGTCGCCCAGAACTGTGAGAGGTGAGCCGTCCTCAGGAAAGGAGCTTATCAAGGCATCAAGCTCATTGATGAACTCTCCGAGGGAACCTGGAGGGCGATAAATGATAAGGATGTTAAGCTTGAAAGGGCTGGTAACTGTGACAGCATGGAATTCAAAGGAGGCGATAGACAGATGGGTAAGAGGAGAAAGAGAGAATGACCACTTGGGAGAGATGAGGATCCCGGTGCCACCACCCCGCTGACCAGAAGCTCTCGGGGTGTGCGAGAACACGTGGGCGGACGAAGAGAGAGCAGTAGGAGTAGCAGTGTTATCTGTGGTGATCCATGTTTCCGTCAGTGCCAAGAAGTCGAGGGACTGGAGGGAGGCATAGGCTGAGATGAACTCTGCCTTGTTGGCCGCAGATCGGCAGTTCCAGAGGCTACCGGAGACCTGGAACTCCACGTGGGTCTGTAGAATTGAGTTGGTTAAGACACTGAAGGTTAAGACAACCAACAAGCCAATAAAGGTTCTGATATGTCCCCATCTTTCTTCTTCAGCAAGTCATGCTTACACATTGACGGTGGATGGGGTGTGTTCCATTTTGACTCGATTCCAATTTCGAATTTACATTTTTCACACTTACCTTATTCAGTCGCGTAAACTCTCTGCAGATGTGGCTACCTTGTGCACTCGGAAATACACTGCATGTATCCACTGAATACACTCACACTTGCTGGCCAACATATTTTCTGGTGGAGTTTTCATTCAATCGGGTTTTCAGTACATTTATGTTAAGCCATCCCTTTAAATACGGTGTACCTTTTAGTTCGAATTTTTTTCTACATAGAATACACAAAGAGAACAGGTCCTTAATATCAGGGATCAATGAAAGAAAGCCATGTAAATATATGCATATTTATCTCCTTTTCAGCACCAATTGGTAGATTTAAAAATACTCTGTTATAGATTATTTCGATTGAGGAAAGTATTTATGAATCCTAAAATAAAAACTGGTTTGGAGAGCCTTTATGCACGAAAGAAAGAAAACGGTGGTTTGATTCATTCTGAAAAATCTGCATGATGGCACAGCATTTCATTAACTTTACGCTGGGAAAGGTGATATGTTGATATGCTTCAGTTTGCTGCCATGTGACTGGATTCACATTTGTCTCCAGCCATTATAAGGTCAAATGATCTAAAAACAAGTGTCATGTGTATTTCCAATTCCCTTATCCAAACGGATGACTCATTACCTTAAATCTTACCAGTAGATCGTATGCTTAAATTCAAGGTCAGAATAAAAATGCCTTAGTTCAAAGTACAGAAAATGGGAATTACGTTGCATTTTACGCATGCTTAACTCAGGTCAGAATCGGTCCCTACGTGCAAAACCTGATACAGAAAAGCACATCACTTCCAGTTAATACGTGACAAAACATCAGATCCACAAAGGCCTAGTGGCGCTACACTGTCACTGAACACTATCACAGGACAGTGCAGTGGTCATGGGCATCGACACATGACACATACAATCCACAGGAGGTTAGTGGCACCTTCATTGGGGAGGACGAGCTCGGGGTAATGGCTGGAGTGGATAGGTGGAATAGTATCCTATACATGGTTTCCATATGTTTGATGACATTCCATTCGCTCTGTACCAGCCATTGTTATGAGCCGTCCTCCCCTCAGCAGCCTCCACTGATACAATCACATTACCACATACCGAGCCCCATGTGTCGGATACGCTGGGCTACCGGCTCAGATACACTCAGATAAGGGTTCACAGCACAGACTGGGGCGAATGTTCACCTTCTAACAGGACAACGACCCTAAGCACACAGCCAAGACAACGCAGGAGTGGCTTCGGAACAAGTCTCTGAATGTCCTTGAGTGGCCCAGCCAGAGCCCGGACTTGAACGCTATCGAACATCTCTGGAGAGACCTGAAAATAGCTGTGCAGTGACGCTCCCCATCCAATCTGACAGAGTTTGAGAGGATCTGCAGAGAAGAATGTGAAAACTCCCCAAATACAGGTGTGCCAAGTTTGTAATGACATACCCAAGAAGACCCTAGGCTATAATCGCTGTCAAAGGTGCTTCAACAAAGTACTGAGTCAAGGGTCTAAATACTTATGTAAATGTAATATTTCTGTTTTAATTTTGTATAAACTTGCCAAAACAATTGAAAAACCTGTTTTTACTTCGTCATTATGGCGTATTGTGTGTAGATTGATGGGGGGACTATTTAATCTATTTTAGAATAAGGCTGTAACATAACAAAATGTGAAAAAAGTCATAGAGTCTGAATACTTTCCAAATGCACTGTACACTACCACTCTCTCTCACACTCACACGTTACCTCTCACTCACATTCATACCTCTCTCTCTCTCACACACATTACCTCGCTCTCTCACACATACATTACCTCTCTCACAAGAGCACGAACACATGCATGCACACACAGGCACACACAATCTCTATCTCTCTCACACACAGACACACAACCTCTCTCTCTGTTTCTGTCTGTCTCACTGCCTCTCGCTCTCCCCCCGGGGAATATTGCCATATCTTTGACTGTCAGTCAAACCTAACCCATCTCTGGGCCACCACCATAACTACATCCTTGTGGTTCTTTGTCCTCAGAAGATAGCCTACCAGTCTTCCAACCATAGCACATTAAAGCTAGCCTCAACAACAAATAACGCAATTCTTTCATAACCATAGATTGATTGACTTAATGCTCTGCATACTATCCTTCAATGTTGAATCATTAGCAAAGAAACCTTGGCATCCATCTCTGGGATATAAATGTCTTCATTGCAAATCCATTCTAAGCGACAGAGACTTGTCTTCTTAAAGGCCTCGATTGTTACTTCAAACAGCTGACTGAAACGTGTTACGAACGAGCAGCTTAATTTTTCAGAGCCCAACTAAAATCCACTTACCATGTGGCATCCCCCTAAATCTCTCAGTGGGCGCTGGGAGCACATTATATTGTGGAAGCCTCCAAGCCTTGCCACTGTATTGGATGCCTGAGCTTGATATCTCACGCAAAAAAAAAAAAAACACAACCCAAATGGGATTCATGGTCACAGAGTTAATGTAATTTCTGTAATTCTGTTATCAGGGGCTACAGTTGGCTGTCCTCTTTGCACGTCTTCCCTTCAACTTATTTGTGTTCAAGTATGTTTGGATGGATAGAGAACAGAGAGGGGGAGAGCCTGAGACTCAATAAGAAGGGTTCATTCTATCGCGTATTTTATGTCGTCTCACAACGGGCCTACCTGGCAGAACAACATTGTTTCCTTATGACTAACGTTTTAAACGTCATTGTACATTTTTACATTTTACCCCAGAATTCCACTTCAAATCAACCATAGGGTTTTAAGGTTTGCCTGGA
This sequence comes from Oncorhynchus nerka, assembly GCF_034236695.1. Classification (NCBI taxonomy): domain Eukaryota; kingdom Metazoa; phylum Chordata; class Actinopteri; order Salmoniformes; family Salmonidae; genus Oncorhynchus; species Oncorhynchus nerka. Next base: position 51,973,907 of record NC_088419.1, on the reverse strand, counting down.
GGGAAGCCAGCACCACATTCTCAAACACAACCTATTCACCACATCGTCTCTTCAACACTCTGCCTCTTCATTTAACATTCTTTAAAACGATTAAGTCAATGTAAAGACCATGAGGTAACACCACCCACATGAAAACATACTATAGTATACTATGGTATAAATACTATAGTATTCACTGTTGTGTTTTTGTAGACTTTACTGTAGTACTCACTGAAGTCTGCAAAAAACTACAGTGAATTTTGAAGTATTTACTGTAGTATACTGTTGTATTTATAGTTAACTAAAATATAAAAAGTGTAGTATATTCGATTTAATGTAGACCGTATACTGTAGTATTTATGTATTTTTTTGGAGGACATTCCTGTTGTATTTACTACAGTGTTTTTGTTTTATGGTCTTCCACATATTAAATGGAGGCTTTCTCCTTCAGGAAACCTACTGGAGAAATACTAAGAGAGCACATTTTTCCCATAACCTGTACATAGGCAGTTAAAAAAGGGTAGTGTTTTTTGGACATTACTGTAGTATTTATTACAGTGGGTTTTTTTTTTTTTTTTTTTTTTTGGGGGATAATGCTGTAGTATTTACTGTAATATTCTACATCATACCACAACATTCTACAGTAAGTACTACACATGATTGAAGGATACTACAGTGTATAGTATAGTATTCTATAGAATTGTATAGTAAGTACTTTAGTATTCTACAGTAAACTGTAGTATTTTTCGGGTGGGCAGGCTATACTACTGTTGTTACAGGTTTTTCTGGTAGTCTACGAGTAAACCAGGGATTCAATGCAAACACCGGGAGACAGGGGAGCAAACACTACCAATTGATTAGGTTCCAGCTTGGGATACACGCACACACACACACAAACAAACTCCCGCATCATGCGCAAGTGCACACATACACTGCTTAAGATAGGAGCTGCAAAAACCCATCTGATACATTGACTGAGCTGAGTTTACAGGACAAAAGGTCATTGGCAGCTAACCACAAATAAAGGTAGCGGGGCATTGGCTAACATTTCAGTTCAATTACTTGATTTTCTCCTGGTCATTTAGGTGTAGAGTGTAATGAAGGATTTCCCTCCATCCTTGATAAAAGCATTGGGTGAATGATGACTACTGTACAGATTCATCTCATTGGGATATAGTCTAGATGGTCCTCCACAATCCTAGGGTTCCTCTGTGTAGAGAAAGAGCATCTGTTTCCATCTCCATCCCGCTCCCAGGCCATTTCAAGCTCCAATGGACTCATTTATAACCGTTGTTTAAATGCTACACTAAATATCTGCATGCACCGTTTCTTCTAATAAATCAGACCTGACGTAAAAGTGTGCGCGCGTTAACGAGGATTATAACTCGGTCTGAATAACGCCCATCATTCACCTTTTATAGTGACAATAACACCCTTATTTGCTGTATACTTTGGAAGTATTGGAATTAGACTGACATAGTAATTCTAAAGGAAATATCAATGGGGAACTTGATCAAATATCTTCGGAGGTGTTGGCAGAATATTTTTTTTTTCAGGGACATTTGATGTGGCTGACGATTTCAATTGCAAATTGTAAATTGTTCTTGACCTGTAAACAGATTGAATTCGCCAATGTTTTGCATTTACTTTCTCCCGAACCAAAATATGCTGCACTGACCGCGAATTTCTGAAACGTCTACTCTGAAAACATTCAAACTAAAGTAGGCCTACTTAGTGGTAGCCTACACACCTCAGTGCAAAATATAAACTGTGTTCACATGTTCAATTATACGGTATGTTATAAACGCGCTCCCTTTAGGCTGAATTGAGCAAAAAAAATGAAATTATAATAGCCTATCTAACAGGCCCAATTAAAAGCGATGCGCATGGTAATATGAACTCATCATGGCCAGAAAAGTTGCAATGGTAATGATATACTGTATGTATTATGTTTATAAATGAAACATTGTCTAGGCTACTTGTCTAGGCTATTTGGCATTACAATATTCAAACGTAGCCTTCAAATGTCAATGGAAAACTTGAACTGTCTGGTGTACTGTTAAACTGCGCTTCGGATCGCTTGGATAAATATTTTAAAATACCGGTAGCTTAGGTGTAGACCTTACGGTGAAATGCTTACTTACAAGCCCTTAACCGACAATTCACTTCAAGAAATATAGTTAAGAAAATATTTATTAAATAACTAAAGTATATATTTTTTTGAAGTAACAATACAATTACAATAACGAGGTTATATACATGGTCAATGTGCGGGGGTACAGGTTAGTCAAGGTTATTTGTACATGTAGGCAGGGGTAAAGGGAATATGCATAGATAATTAAAAGCGAGTAGCAGAAGTGGGGGGTGGGTTAATGTAAATAGTCCAGGTGGCCATTTTATTAATTGTTCAGCAGTTTTATGGCTTGGGGGTAGAAGCTGTTAAGGAGCCTTTTCGACCTAGCTACAGTATTAACTACCGTATTAACTACTGTGGGTCCAATTAAATGAGACATGTTATATCCCTATAGGCTATTTCACGAAGATGTAACCATCATGGTCAGAATTTATTCTACAGTGATCATGGAAATACAATAAATACTGTAAATTGGAAACATAAAATAATTCGATTTTCACCCTTCTCACTAACAACAAATGATTGCACCTTGTTATTATATTTAGATACCTTTTTTTATATGACTAAATCATCATACACTGAGTGTGCAAAACAAAACATCTCTTTCCATGACAGACTGACCAGGTGAATCCAGGTGAAAGCTATGATCCCTTATTGATGTCACTTGTTAAATCCACTTCAATCACTGTACATGAAGGAGAGGAGGCAGGTTAAAGAAGGATCTTTAAGCCTTGAGACAATGGAGACATGGCTTGTGTATGTGTCCCATTCAGAAGGTGAATGGGCAAGACAAAAAGGTTGAAGTGCCTTTGAACGGGGTATGGTATTGGGTGCCAGGTGCACCGGTTTGTGTCAAGAACTGCAACGCTGCTGGGTTTTTCACGCTCAACAGTTTCCTGTGTGTATTAACAATGGTCCACCACCCAACTGACATCCAGCCAACTTGACACAGCTGTGGGAAGCATTGGAGTCAAAGTGGGCCAGAATCCCTGTGGAACGCTTTCGACACCATGTGGAATCCATACCTCGAATCCATACCTCGAATTGAGGCTGTTCTGCGGGCAAAAAGATGTTCATGTTTTGTACACTGGGTGTATATTCCCCATTTCCCCAAGTCTACTAGGCTACTTTTGCCTTCTTGCAATGCAATTCTTCAACCACTAGAAACTGTGTGTACGCATGGTCTCAAGTTTACAGGAGGACAAGCACATTCTCACATCAAATTCAGTTCATATAAATGCCAACTTTTACGTGGTAACTATCGAGCACATGTTTGGGGGCATATTTTGTGTGTAGGCAACATTTATAAATGAGGCCACAGATGAGGCTGTATGTGGCGATTGACCAAGAATGAGAGTGATGGAGTACTGCATCCCCTGACCTCAACCAAATTGAGATGGTTTGGGATGAGTCAGACTGCAGAGTGAAGGAAAAGCAGCCAACAGTGCTCAGCATATGTGGGAACTCCTTCAAGACTGTTGGAAAAGCATTCCATCACTGGTTTAGATAATGCCAAGAGTGTGCAAAGCTGTCATCAAGGCAAAGGGTGGCTTTTTGGTTACTACATGATTCCATATGTGTTATTTCATAGTTTTGATGTCTTCACTATTATTTAAAAATGTAGAAAATAGTCAAAATAAAGAAAAACCCTTGAATGAGTAGGTGTTCTAAAACCTGACTGGTAGTGTATGTACAGTTTACTGTAGATGTTTAGGAATGCATTTTAAGAAAAAAAGTGCAATTTAACAATAAATTGAATACATGACTTCCCACCAAAATCCCTGAACATAAACTGTTTTATGTGCTATAATTCTGTCATTATCTAATGGATTGGAATATATTCATACATTGTCCAACTGTTGCATTTATTTAAATTGTTTTTAAAACCTTTTAACAATTTTGATAGCCAATGCTACTGTAATAGTATTGGTATTTTGTTGGTATTCTCAGACCATGTTACAGTAATGCTGATGGGAGATGCCCCAATTATTACATAAATCTAGAATTGGCTTCCTATTTCGCAACAAAGCATCCTTCACTCATGCTGCCAAACATACCCTTGTAAAATTGACCATCCTACCAATCCTCGACTTTGGCGATGTCATTTACAAAATAGCCTCCAATACCCTACTCAACAAATTGGATGCAGTCTATCACAGTGCAATCCGTTTTGTCACCAAAGCCCCATATACTACCCACCATTGCGACCTGTACGCTCTCGTTGGCTGGCCCTCGCTTCATACTCGTCGCCAAACCCACTGGCTCCATGTCATCTACAAGACCCTGCTAGGTAAAGTCCCCCCTTATCTCAGCTCGCTGGTCACCATAGCATCTCCCACCTGTAGCACACGCTCCAGCAGGTATATCTCTCTAGTCACCCCCAAAACCAATTCTTTCTTTGGCCGCCTCTCCTTCCAGTTCTCTGCTGCCAATGACTGGAACGAACTACAAAAATCTCTTAAATTGGAAACACTTATCTCCCTCACTAGCTTTAAGCACCAACTGTCAGAGCATCTTACAGATTACTGCACCTGTACATAGCCCACCTATAATTTAGCCCAAACAACTACCTCTTTCCCAACTGTATTTAATTAATTTATTTATTTTGCTCCTTTGCACCCCATTATTTTTATTTCTACTTTGCACATTCTTCCATTGCAAAACTACCATTCCAGTGTTTTACTTGCTATATTGTATTTACTTTGCCACCATGGCCTTTTTTGCCTTTACCTCCCTTCTCACCTAATTTGCTCACATTGTATATAGACTTGTTTTTTTACTGTATTATTGACTGTATGTTTGTTTTACTCCATGTGTAACTCTGTGTCGTTGTATGTGTCGAACTGCTTTGCTTTATCTTGGCCAGGTCGCAATTGTAAATGAGAACTTGTTCTCAACTTGCTTACCTGGTTAAATAAAGGTGAAATAAAATAAATAAATAAACATGACGGCAACCATCCCAGAATAGGTTTAAATGTTGTTCTGCCCTGCTGGCTTTGACTTTCTTCTGCATGTCTCATCTGCCTGTCTCTCTCGCTCTCTCACTCCAAGGACAGCCGACTAGCCGAGCAGACAGCTTCAGATGTCAGACCTAGCACAGGCAGTACAGCAGCGAAGCAGTGCTCAGCCCTTATTCAGCACATGCCTTAGAGCATCCTAATTCACATTTGTTTACTCAAAGAGCCCCGAAGAAGAGGACTGGTTCGAGGGCTTAACTCAATGAGGTTCCATGAGATGGGAATGCTTATAGGACACATCCTGGCTAGTCGAGATTTTCTCCACACAAAAGTGTGCAGTTAGCTAAATCAGCCCCACATCTTCAAAATATTGAATGACTAATGTGTGAGAAAACTCCTTCAATGCCAAGGTTGCACGTGTACCATCTAGGGACCAGAACTAGCCCCTTGCTTTGCAGCATAGGGGAGAGTGGGATAAGTTGAGCCAAGTTGAAACCATACACAACATGTATAATTTGACCAACTATTTAGGAAGAGGTCATCATTTCATGAAGTCTGTGAAAGAAGAAACCACATGGAAAAGTGGTAGGCAAGTAAGATCCAACGTTTGGGATGATGTTCTTCGGCTTGCAAGGCTCCCCGTTTTCCTCCAAACATAACGATGGTCATTATGGCCAAACAGTTACATTTTTGTTTCTTCAGACCAGAGGACATTTCTCCAAAAAGTACAATCTTTGTCCCCATGTGCAGTTGCAAACAGTAGTCTGGCTTTTTTATGGCGGTTTTAGAGCAGTGGCTTCTTCCTTGCTGAGCGGCCTTTCAGATTATGTCGATATAGGAATCGTTTTACTGTGGATTTAGATACTTTTGTACCCGTTTCCTCCAGCATCTTCACAAGGTCCTTTGCTGTTGTTCTGGGAATGATTTGCACTTTTCGCACCATAGTACATTAATCTCTAGTAGACAGAACACGTCTCCAGGTTGATCTCCAGGTTGTTTATACATGCGTACTATTGTTTGTACAGATGAATATGGTACCTTTAGGCATTTTGAAATTGCTCCCAAGGATGAACCAGACTTGCCGATCAGAAGCTTCTAAAGCCATGACATCATTTTCTGGAATTTTCCAAGCTGTTTAAAGGCACAGTCAACTTAGTGTATGTAAACTTCTGACCCACTGGAATTGTGATACAGCGAATTATAAATTAAATAATCTGTCTGTAAACAATTGTTGGAAAAATGACTTGTGTCATGCACACAGTAGATGTCCTAACCGACTTGCCAGAACTATAGTTTGTTATCAAGAAATTTGTGGAGTGGTTGAAAAACTGCCAGGACAGCGGAGTCAATCACCACCTTCCGGAGACACCTGAAACCCCACCTCTTTCAGGAATACCTAGGATAGGATAAAGTAATCCTTCTCCCCCCACCCCCCTTAAAAGATTTAGATGCACTATTGTAAAGTGGCTGTTCCACTGGATGTCTTAAGGTGAACGCACCAATTTGTAAGTCGCTCTGGATAAGAGCGTCTGCTAAATGACTTAAATGTAAATGTAAATGTAAAACGAGTTAAGGACTCCAACCTAAGTTTGTATGTAAACTTCCGACTTCAACTGTACATTAGTTGGTCTCTATAAGCTTCAATATGAGGTCCTAAACATAGCATGAAAGTGCATCCTTGTAGTTGTGTGGGCTAATATAGTCAAACTGTTTGCCCTGGGGTAAGTTGAGCCAATGGCAAAGTGAGCAAATTGTCGTGTAACAACAGGGCCGGGCCTATGTTAAAAATGTTTTTTTTTAAATACAAAGTGTGTGTTACGCCTGTGTTACAATATGCTTCAAATTATTCAAAGACAAAGCGATTGTGATTGTGTTGAATTGTGTTTAGGAAATAAAGATAGACATGGTTTAAAAAGATAGTGGGAATATTTCCTTCAGTACAGTACATGTGTAGGTGGCTTAACTTACCCTGCCCCCAGCTCAACTTACCTCATACAAGGTTGTGCCAAGAGACCACTTCTTTTGGACAAGCTATGTTTTCAAAACTGTAATGTTGACGTGAATTCTGATTATTTCCAGGGATACACAACACCCTGAAATATATGTTGATATCTATGTTAGACAGATTACTATATTTCACTTGATGGAGTGACGCGGAATGGAAAACATTTCTCAACTCACCCCACTCTCCCCGATTGGTGTCAGAAGTGGGAAGGCGTTACAATGGGGAGGTATATGAACTAGAGGGAGTGTTCTGAAAAAGGGGACAGTGTAGCAACCAAAATGACTAAGTTAGAACATTTCAACCCTACCAACAGCCTGGGCATTTGATACAAATGAATCGTTTGGTGGATTACATTGATATAGCGCTTCACTCTTTCTCAAATCAAATATGATTACATGTGGATAACTCGCCTCTACTCCACTACCGCGAATGTGGAGTCAGCACCTACAGTCCATGGGTGCACAAATAGGCAGCTATTCTGCACCCAAACACTCACAAGACATCAGCTATGTGGAAAGCAGGGGGTTGCAAGTTTGAAACCGGCTAAGGACAAACGAACGTTGCATTAGATCGTAGGAGGTGTTTCTGAAAAGGGCTTCAATGTTCCAAAGTAAAAAACAGCAACAGAACTGGAGTGTAGCTGATGAGTCACGTCACCCTAGATAAACCCCCTGCAAAGTGCTATTTTAGCAGAAAAGAGCAACTCCCAAGTACAGTAGCACTGTTCCAAGAGCCATGCAGGTTCCAGTGAGGTGCTGTGCCAGGGATCTGCCTCCAGGTTGCCTCCAACTCTGGCCTCACAGGCTTCATTCGCCTTGGCAGTGTTTCAATGCTCTGCTGCTCCACTCACACTGCGCATCGCCCCAAGCACTCGGCTGAGCAGCACGGTACGTTCACCAACCCGAAAAAGCTGCTGTGCCAACAGAAAACCCCACAAAAGTGCTTTCCCTTGGGTAAAATCTACCTCCTCACCCCGAATGCAGAACTGCAACAGCTAGCTATGATTGATCGTTAAATATTCTATATGGTTTTATATCTTATAGAGATGGGCCAAACCTTTGGTGCACTTTGCATGCCGTAGCAGTGTTTGAATAGACAGAGCAGAACTGATTTGCAGTCGTCCTCTTTCCATTCGCCTCTGCCTTCAAGCAGACCTCCAGCTATAACCTTGTTATAATTGTCACTTTTTGTCCAATTACATTAGAACTGGTGGAGAAACATGGTTTCATCATGGTCTTTGGGTGTCGAATGCTCCCACTCAGCTCTCCAGATTTCTCTTTCTCTCCTCTGTTAGATAATCACATGAATCTTTTGACTAACTTTGCACTTGGAAACACCTGGATCCTGCAAATGTTAAAAACTTGGCTTTTCAATCATTTAAATATAATTTCTGCAACAATATTTTTCCATCACAGGGTAGTTGTAACCAAGTATTCGAGCTGAAATGCTCCCCTCCTCCATTTCCCTGAAAAAAGCACTCATCTCTTCATGTTCTCAGAGAGAATACATCTATGGCGCCGTCAGGAGGTGGCTTGGAAACGTGACCAAAATGCAAGGTGAGAGGGTGATATATTTTCAATGCCAAGTATGGGAGAGAGCCGATACCAAACCAGAAGGGGATAACATCAAGTTTTTTTATTTTTTATGTAGCATTAAATTGACAACTGAAAGCAGCAACTAATAAATTATTTTCCACTCTTTGGTTTCTGAGTCTGATAAAAGGTGGTGCACATCAGTGTGCATGTTAGTTCAGCTAGCTAGACGCTTGAGTGGTCAATGAAGAAGCCCTCTCCCGAGGTGTCAAGCGTGCCCTCCTCTAGTGAATGAGACATTTTAACTCGCCTGCCTTTTCACTTGAAGTGCTGTATGTGTTTTTAATCATCAACGAGATCTCAAAACTTAAAATGCAAGACATATTTCTTGATATGAGCGACATTGCGCTTTTAGAACAAAGACAGCTTATGTCACACATTTGGAGAGTAGTGGCAGTGATTCATCCTCATATGAGGAGTAGAATGTTACCTTAAATCTCAGTGTTCAAACATGATCGTTATTAAGATCTGATTGCTGGTCGCCTCACTACCTTTCTAATTTCAGAGTTTCTACATGGATAAATACTGCGGCATCAAGTTCTTGCTTGAACTTTAAACACTGATTGGTAACGTAGCGGAAAACGCTCAGCGACGCAGTGTGCCGTATAAGACAGGTAAATGAACCCTCACTCAAGACATGGGCTCTCAGCTCCATCAACAGAAGCCTCTGGGCTTGCACTGTAAGACCAGTATCACGTGGCATATCCTCTCTCTGTTGTGGATATGGTCTCTTGGTCTCATATCCTGTCAGCCAAGTATGGACAACAAGGCAGAGTCCCATGGGAAATCAGTCTATTGCAGCATTGCCTCTGCTGGAGGTGAAAGAATCAGGGAGAGATGGCAAGATAGTCAGAGACCTTATCAATCGTGTTCTTATCGAGTTGTCTTTTTCCCCTCCCATGGGTCAGTGGGCTCAACATCCGGACCTGGACCATTACCAATTCATTTGGCTCTGTGTGTGTGTGTGTGTGTGTGTGTGTGCGCATAACAGATTTCCTCTTCAGTATAACAGTCATGGAAGCAGCAATTTGTCCCCAAAATACACACATGTTTTTCATTTTAGGGGTGAGAGAATACAGGGTCAGTGCTGTTACGCTATCCCATCATACGATGGTCCACAGAAATAGTTAAGTGGAGTGTGAGGTGAAAAGGGAAATGGTAGCCTACACATAGGATCAGTGTTTGACTTGGGCAGGAGCTCACCTGAGCGGAGTACCAGCACCTCCCATTTTCTACTGCTTGAGGTCCTGTAACACTTCTAGAATATTAGCTCAAAAGTACTGTGGAGCTCCTGCACCTCAATATAAACAGTACTGGCACCCAAAATTAATACTAGCTCCTATTTCTGTCCAAGTCAAGCACTGCATGGGCGGTTTACACTGGCACCCCAATTCTGATCTTTCCCCACTAATTGGTCTCTCGACCAATCCCGTCAGATCTTTTCACATCAGATCTTTTTCAGAGTAGACCTGATTGGTAAAAAAATATATAGAAATATTACTGAAAAAAATATCAGATTTGTGCTGCCTGTGTGATGGGTTCAGTTTCTTGTCATATATATTCTACAATCAGTTGATTTTATGCGCCCCGGGCTCCATTAACCACTACTGATACCCATGACAGGCACATTTCACGTTCAAATAGCTGCAGGAATAGACTCAAGAGAACCACATTATAACCTAATATTTGATCCAGCCCTGTGGCACACATTGAAGTTAAATTTTCTCCCCATCGCCGCATGAATCATTTTCATAATCTCTATATATTCTAAAGACCTGTCAAGTCAATAAACAAAAGCAATCCCAGACACGTCCATAAACAATGCTGTCCTACCTGAATCGAACGTCTGGATTTATTTGACCAAGTAGGAGTGTTGTTCAGGTTTTCCTGAACGGATAGAATAATTGAACGAGGTTGTGTCGTTCCGCGTCGTCCGATAATTGAGTCCCACATCACAAAACGGGCTATACTTACTTGTCGGGCACTGTACGTGTCACATTGTTCGTTTCCTCAACTTGCAGTATTCCTCTTGAGTTTTACCACTATAAAAGCCACCCCAACTGTTATTGCATTTCCGAGAAGATAAGAAGGAAAGGGCACTGGAATAGGCTACGGATTGCGGCGGACGTTCATCCAATGAGTAGCCTGCCCGCGCGGTGCCTCTGGAAGGACGCAACAGTCTTGGTGCTGGATAGTCATTTCAATAGAGGTCAGAGTACAATAATAGCCACTATCATCCGGTGAGGTATCGTCACGGTTATGTAGCCCACTCGCGAAGGATCAGGCAGAAATGCACCCGCTCAGTCTTGTAGTGAAAAACAAAATAATGAATGCGCATCAAATTATTGTTTGGAAAGAAGGATGGAACTTACAATATTGCACCCCTTTTGTCATGCATGAGAACCTTGTCTTCTCTGCGCAAAAAAAACCCCTCAGTAATCCAGTAGGTGGGAATCCAAATCAAATGACTGAGGTGTGGATGAGTGAATGGTTAGGTTGGGGAGAGAGAGATTGAATGTGCAATGCCACTTAAAGTAGACACCTAGGTGCAAGTAAAATAAGAATCGTCACGAATTGAAGGGGCAAATTTGAGTCGCTGCACTAGTAGCCATAGGGTTTTGTTTAAATTATGTACCTGGTCACAGTTGTTTCAAAATGTTGCTACCACATAAATGCTAGTATTGGTGCCATGCCCATCGGAGACAAAATATGCAGTTATGCTTTGCGAGATAATTGCAATTAATTTCGGGAATGCAGTACTTTTCAGCTATAAATTAAAGAGATGCCAGTAATGTTAATTACAAAAAGAGGCTTCCCATGATTGATTTGCCATCAATCACCTGCACGAATTAGGCTAATCCAGGCTACTCAATCAAAAATAGAGGCACAGCAAACATTGACAGAGATATCAACCCTCCTCTTTATTTGAAACCGGAGATGGTGGTGTGATTAAGAGACTGTGGGGGCAGCTGTCCAAGGTCCTGAAGAGCCCACCAATGAATGATGCCGTGGACAGCATTTCACTTTCAGTGTAAGCAACATGCAGCCATAGAGTAGATATAGGACTTACCAGCGATAATTGCACGATACACGACCAATTGATAGGCAAATGATGCATATGCACCAGTGCCCAACTACCTTTAGATTGAGTTGATGGGAAACCCTAATGGTCAACCATGTCCAATCAAGAGTTAAACTCCCCTACACACTCTCTGATGACATCCGATTTCCAGTCCAATGTCCCTTCTATTCCCCATTATAATAATTTCATAGTTCACTAAACACAGCCCTGAAGATGGCAGATGTGCACAGAAGTCCTGATGAGGTTTGGAATGGATCCATGCTGGAGGTTGCCACTTACAGGCTACATTCCCCTGAGCTAAACCATAATAGGCCACAAAATCTACAGTGCATGTGGCCGATATCGAAAGAGGTAGATCTAGGGTGACACTTTATTTGGAGAGTCCACTTATAGATGTTAAAATCAGATTTGCAGTTAATAGTTAGAAACGCTATAGACCATTTGTGGGGGCCTCTCAAAACAGTGTGAACAGATATACTATACAGATTTCCAATTGCTTAAAAAAAATGTGAATACCTTTTCATAGTATTTAAAGTGTGCCACCATACTGGAGTTGAGGGAAGAAAAGGTGACACATGAGAAGTATAGATTCCAGCATTTCGATAGAAATACCATGGGAAGGGACGTAGTGTGGAGGGCATTGTTGAAGCATGTGACCGAGAAGTTTGGGTGCTTTTTGGACAGAGTGTAATGATCAGTAGAGATGCTAGGACCAAGTGTGAAACGAGATCTGTGTTTAAAGTGCTGGGTCAGTCCATTCCACCCAGACGTTCTGAAAGCTGTGACCTTACAGGAACACAGAGTAGGCGTCCCAAATTGCACCCTGTTTCATAGCTCACTACTTTTGACCAGAGCGCTACGGGTCAAAAGCAGTGCACTAAATAGGGTGCCATTTGGGACACAGCAGAGACTCGGCATCAGCTCGTCTGTCTAATGGTTATTAATGGTGGTGATTTTGCCCATTGACAATAATAAGGCCCAAGCGTAAAGGCTAAGCATTTTGTTTCAATCAACCTTCCATACAGGCACCCATTACACTAATGACTACACACAAGCAAGCAGTTAGTGTAAGTTCTATCCAGACTCTCCCCATTAACAGCAATTGGTGATTCGATGAAATGGAGGGATAAAAACAGGAATGTAAAATTGTCATTCACTGCAGGACAACTCTTATAGCATTGATCTCCATGTGACCCTAATACAATTGCCTAATGGATGTTTGAGGAACCAGTGTGAACCTTGTGTTGGTACGTTAATCATATAATAAACCAACTAACATCTACTACTAACAACTAAGAGAATACATTTTTTATCTTCTCTTGCTTTTGGCCTTTTAAATTGGGGGATAATTATGGCAAATGTTAACAGGCCATCGCAGTTGTTTGTTCCTCATTCATAGCCAACAACCAAGTCTGCATCGAGGAGACCAATGACAACCTGGGGCGAGGAGCCGGACCGTATCCATGGTGACCAGCAGCTTCCTGGTGAATGCGAGGTCTGTGGCGGTCAGATCGGAGCTAATATCATTTCCTGGGCTGCTGGGTCTTAGGTGCTGCTTATCTGCCCCCCCCAACTGTGCTTTCTCAGTCAAAGGGAGGGGCATAATGCTTCCCTCAGTCTTACATCAATCACTGTGTTATACAGTTCATAGAGTGGAGAACTGAACAGCTGCTATTCATTGGGTGAAAGGGTGTCGCTTTGTAAGGCCTGGCCAGCTGAGAAATATCTTCATGTTTTGGTGTGTGTGAAAGAGGGAGTGTGAAAGATTAGATCAGAGAGAGAGAGGTGGCCAGAGAGACGGAAAGAAAGAGGGAGTTCATCTTTGCAACAAATTGGCACGACATCTCCAATACAAATTACAGACCTATCCTCCTGAGGGATATTTGATGAGGGATTGTTGGGGTATAACTGGCAATAAGAATGATGTTGATCATTATTATTCAGAATCTCCCTCACTCACCGACTGCACATGGAGATGAAAGTTGGTGTATATTCAACATGCAGACAGTATTAGAGGAACACATGTCCCCGGGGACAGCGGAGGTGTGTGGGAGATGATTGATCATGACTCAGCATTGTACCGGCTCTCTGTAAGCGTATCCATCATGTGACCTGCTGCATGCGTCCCAAACGCCACTCGATTCCCTATTTGGTACACTTCTTTTGAACAGAGGGACCTGGTCAAAAGAAGGGCACTAAATAGGGAATAGGGTGCCATTTGGGATGTAACCACTTGTCTCCACTACGCACTTCGCCTGCTAAACAACACTCACTAGCCTGAGTCCTCACTCACTAGCACTGCAGCTCCAGTACACATTGCCAGCAATAGATAGAGAAGAGTACACGGATCTCATTACAGGGAACATTCATTGCCAGTATAACCAACTTTTGGGGGGGATTAAAAAAAGCCTTCTTTCTATGAAATGGGAATAAATAACAGTCTTTAATAATTATGTACCAAAGAGTAAAACAGGATAACTTTTAATTCAACCGCCAGCGGGGCACATTTTCCTTCGGGTCCACGCTACTACATTCAGGGTGGCAGCTTGAAGACCCTGACCCTTGGCACACTCCCCATCTACAAGATGATTGTGCAACTGCTGACAGAGTTGCGCTGTGCATCTGCATATCTATTACATGTGGCCCTCGTAAATAACCTGTAATGGAACTGTCATCTCACTAGTGCCATCACACATTAACTCCGCCTCAACGCCAAAAGAGCAGCAGACGAGAGCTGTGTTTGAGTACTGCAGATTGTGGCGGCACACTGGTATCCAGTGCACGTCTGATCGAATTAGGAGTGGATTGCCATCTCGAACCTGGTGGTTAAAAACCCATTCTCGAGAATGTTTTTGGGTACGGACCCAAGAACAATACACATCTATTTGTGGCCAACTACACCCCATCGCTGTGGCCAAACCCCTCCATCGGCACGCCGCCCTCTTCCCCCAACCCCACCCCTGACCACGTTACATAAACCCCCAAGTCTTCATTGGCCACTTATTCAGCTACGTTATATGTGTGGGGTTACCCATCCCAGCACTCATGTACAGGGTTTTTTCCTCTTTGATGAGGTTGCTAGAGCGTTTAAGTTACTAGTGAAAAGAGACTAAATGCTTGTTACCAGTGTGAAGAAAATACTATTGCTAACACTATAATGTCTATAGAACTTGGATGATCAACCCTCATGCAATGGTTAACCAAATCAAATCTTTTTTTTTGTCACATACACGTGTTTAGCAGATGTTATTGCGGGTGTAGCAAAATGCTTGTGTTTCTAGCTCCAATAGTGCAGTAATATTAAACAGTAATATCTAACAATACACACAAATCAAGTAAAGGAATGGAATTAATCATATATTTATATTGGACGAGCAATGT
This sequence comes from Oncorhynchus nerka, assembly GCF_034236695.1. Taxonomy (NCBI): domain Eukaryota; kingdom Metazoa; phylum Chordata; class Actinopteri; order Salmoniformes; family Salmonidae; genus Oncorhynchus; species Oncorhynchus nerka. The sequence continues at coordinate 51,958,777 of NC_088419.1, read as the reverse complement.
CAGAGCAGCATAGACTGCATAGATACATTAGAATAGTATAGAATACAATATATACATATGAGATGAGTAATACAAAATATGTAAACATTATTAAGGTGGCCACTGACTCCAAGTCTATGTATATAGGGCAGCAGCCTCTAATGTGCTAGTGATGGTCATTTAACAGCATTTAACAGTCTGACTGCCTTGAGATAGAAGCTGTTTTTCAGTCTCTCAGTCCCAGCTTTGAATGCACCTGTACTGACCTCGCCTTCTGGATGAAAGCAGGGTGAACAAGCAGTGGCTCGGGTGGTTATTGTCCTTGATGATCTTTTTGGCCTTCCTGTGACATCGGGTGCTGTAGGTGTCCTGGAGGGCAGATAGTTTGCCCCCGGTGAAGCGTTGGGCTGACCGCATCATCCTCTGGAGAGCCCTGCGGTTGCGGGCGGTGCAGTTGCCAGCGTTGTTAGTCGGTATGCGAAACCAAATATGTCCGGGGGGGGTTCGAGAGACATTATGGAAATGAAAAGCTCACTTTGCTTCCAATTAATTCATTCCTCAAATGTAAATTTATTGGAGATAATACTTTCAAAGCAGAATCAAAATAAGAATGCTCCTCATTTTCACATTTTGCTCTGCAGCCAGCTGTGCCTCTCAAACGCAAACACACACATAAATGCTCAAATAACCCGGTGCTCAGAGCCCCTCTTGAATGTGGAGTTTATTATTGGTGCTGGCGGAGTTGGATTGAAGCCATTAGAATTCAGCAGCAGAGACGGATGCAACGGCAGCAGAAGACCCCAGCAGTGCATATAAGGGGGAGTACAGGGGAGCACAAACACAGCTAATGACTGTGTGTGTGCGCGTGTGTGTATGTTTGCATATCGGTCCATATGCACTGAGCTAGGTTTCTTGGGGTAACAATGTGATTAGGGAGATGGGATGGCATTTGCGACTAAATCATACAACGGTTTGGACTTAACACATAGGCCTACTTTAGATCGTCTATCCGCCCTTCACCTCGGATATCTTCCTCATTCCTTTTTTTGTGTGACTTAAATTATTACACGCGACAAACGTGGTCAGATGATGGTGCCTGCCGTTGTTCTTGGTCTGCAGTATTACATTTGAATCACTAAAGAGACCCTCGGTAGATGCTATATAGATTTCTAATCGACCTGTGACTCGTCAGACTGTGAAGCAAATGATAAGGCAGTGTTTAACTTATTTTTATACCCGGGAATAGGGTTGGACATTTGAAATTATTTCACTATTTGAATAACATATTTTTGGGGATATTTGGATATCTAGCGTGACTCAGGAGAGAGCTGGTGCGCTGCGTTCTGCTTGTTTCAGCAGGTGTGTGTGTGTGTGGGGGGGGGGGCAATAAGGGCCTTCTTTGCAATCAAAAGGAACATAAAACTCAACATCCCAATTAGGGTCTGGCTAAAAATACTTCAATCAGTTATCGAACCCATTGCCCTCTAAGGTTGTGAGGTCTGGGATCCACTCCCCAACCAAGAACTCACAAAATGAGGCAAACACCCAATTGAGACATAGAGTGGAAATGACAAGCTTATTTTATAATACTTTTATTGCATCAAATGGTTGTTTTATGCGATGGAATAGAGGGTTCGTATAACTCTCTTGTGTCTGTGTGAACTGAAAGTGGGCCTCTGGGAGATAACGCTGACAGGAGATTTACGATGCAGAGCATGAGTTAATGTTTCTGTTCTAAATGGTACCAGGGAGACATGGCTCCTTGTGACCCATTCCATACATCTGTTGTGTGTTATGTAGACTGAAGGAGGATGCACTTTGCTATAAAATACTGTGCTTCAAACCAGCTGGTTAAGTTCTGTGATCACCTCCAGCGGTGATTAACAACCAGCTCCATTACTGCAGTAAACCAGCTGGTTGAGTTCTCAGTGATCATCTCCAGGGGTGATTACCGACAATCTCCAATTACTGCAGTAGTTAAATAATAAAGTTTGATTGTTTTGAAGAAATCTAAAAGTCTCTCCTTTTGATTACAATAATTCCACCAGACACTGCATGCAGAACTCTGTTAAAATATACTTTGCGTACAACGCAAAACCTCAAACAATGAATGCAGAGCAGAATTAGGACTGTTAGATATCAAAATCCAGAATCCAGCAAAGAGATGTTAAATTCTACAACCATGCCCACACATTCCACCACAAAGCCCTCACCTACAGAGAGAGGATACTAGAGTGTCCTCAGCCAGCTGGTTCTGGGGCTCTGTTCACAAACACAAAACAGACCCCTCAGAGTCCCAGGACAGAAACCCATTTAGACCCAACGAAATTATGAGAAAGCAAAAAGATAACTATTTGACACACTGGAAATAATCAACCAAAAAACAGAATAAATTGGAATGCTATCTGGCTCTAAACAGAGAGTACACAGTGGCATAATACCTGACCACTGGGACTGACCCAAAATTAAGAAAAATCATATGTACAGACTCAGTGAGCATAGCCTTGCTATTGAGAGTGGAGTTTTCTCTCCTATCATTGCTATGCAGACGACACACAATTAATCTTCTCCTTTCCCCCTTCTGATGACCAGGTGGCGAATCGCATCTCTGCATGTCTGGCAGACATATCAGTGTGGATGACGGATCACCACCTCAAGCTGAACCTCGGCAAGACGGAGCTGCTCTTCCTCCCGGGGAAGGACTGCCCGTTCCATGATCTCGCCATCACGGTTGACAACTCCATTGTGTCCTCCTCCCAGAGCGCTAAGAACCTTGGCGTGATCCTGGACAACACCCTGTCGTTCTCAACTAACATCAAGGCGGTGGCCCGTTCCTGTAGGTTCATGCTCTACAACATCCGCAGAGTACGACCCTGCCTCACACAGGAAGCGGCGCAGGTCCTAATCCAGGCACTTGTCATCTCCCGTCTGGATTACTGCAACTCGCTGTTGGCTGGGCTCCCTGCCTGTGCCATTAAACCCCTACAACTCATCCAGAACGCCGCAGCCCGTCTGGTGTTCAACCTTCCCAAGTTCTCTCACGTCACCCCGCTCCTCCGCTCTCTCCACTGGCTTCCAGTTGAAGCTCGCATCCGCTACAAGACCATGGTGCTTGCCTACGGAGCTGTGAGGGGAACGGCACCTCAGTACCTCCAGGCTCTGATCAGGCCCTACACCCAAACAAGGGCACTGCGTTCATCCACCTCTGGCCTGCTCGCCTCCCTACCACTGAGGAAGTACAGTTCCCGCTCAGCCCAGTCAAAACTGTTCGCTGCTCTGGCCCCCCAATGGTGGAACAAACTCCCTCACGACGCCAGGACAGCGGAGTCAATCACCACCTTCCGGAGACACCTGAAACCCCACCTCTTTAAGGAATACCTAGGATAGGATAAAGTAATCCCTCTCACCCCCCTTAAAAGATTTAGATGCACTACTGTTCCACTGGATGTCATAAGGTGAATGCACCAATTTGTAAGTCGCTCTGGATAAGAGCGTCTGCTAAATGACTTAAATGTAAATGTAAAAATGAGAGAGGCCGCCATAGTCTGTCTTCTCTTGAGAGCCATGTCTGCATATGTGCACACTGCCCACAAAATGAGGTGGAAATGGAGCTGCACTTCCTAAACTCCTGCCAAATGTATGACCATATTAGAGAAAAATATTTCCCTCAGATTACACAGACCCACAAAGAATTCGAAAACAAATTACATTTTTTATAAACTCCCCCTCCTATTAGGTGAAATACCACAGTGTGCCATCAAGGCAGCAAGATTTGTGACCTGTTGCCACAAGAAAATGGCAACCAGTGAAGAACAAACACAGTTGTTAATACAACCCATATGTTTTTTAAATTTTCCTTTCATAATTTAACTATTTGCACATTGTTACAATACAGTACATAGCCATAATATGACATTTGAAATGTCTCTATACATTATAACGTTTTGTGAGTGTAATGTTTACTGTTAATTTCTGATTTGTTTATTTCAATTGTGTTTATTATCTACTTCACTTGCTTTGGCAATGTAAACATATGTTTGCCAATAATGCCATGCCAATAATGCCCTTTGGATTGAATTGAGTGAGAAAGTAGTCAAAGCGACTCGAGCTAATTAGACAAACGTGTTGCTGCCATAGGTTATCATCATACCACCTGGCAGTGCCTGTCTTCACTGTCTCAAATCGTTGTAAAGAAGCTAGCTAGCTACAGTAGCCAGCTAGCTAGCTAAAGTAGCAAGGCTAAATGAGGCCATTTTGCTGCGCTCCCCGTCCATGTCACCAACAACTCCATTCATATTAAACTACAGCACACATGTTTGTTGATCATTGTAGCCTACTCCTTCTCATTTAGCCAACTTCCTTCCGTAATTTTAATTCCATTTCGCATTCATTTGAAATGTCCCACCTCACATGGAGCCTCTGACTGTAGCGCCGTTGTGATTGACTGACAATAACAAGCTATAAATGTTAAACGGATATGTAGGCTATCCGTGCGTCTTTTGTGTGGTGCGCACTCATAAAAACTGTTATAAAACTGTTGTTTTATTAACATTTGGAAAGTAATGGTCTATTCGTGTAGGCTATGTAGCAATGTCACATAGATAATCGAATAATAATGTTCGTTCAAATAGTCAAATATTTGTCCTTGAGGACCACTTCCATTAAAGTTAACACTTAAGAACTGAATAAAATTGGTGTTAGCTCACCATCTGTGGCCGGTGTTGGTCCCCGCACTGCTATACACGGTGCTGGATTAAGGCACGCGCTTTACAGGCATTTCTAATTTTGTGGGAATTGCATACCAGTTTCTCCATAAAACAAAGTAGCCTATAGCAACCCCAGATTCACACAGCAAGACAAAAAAGGTTGTTCAAAGTGGAATGAAGGCGGGATTGACATTGATTAGCAATTGAGTGTGGGAATTAATTTCCTGATTCTCGTTTTGTTCAAATTCATTTGCCGCAAATCTGTGAGTGACAATGGCTGGCTGTTCGAGATTGCGTAGATTGAAAATGCACCAGCCGGAATGCGCATGATGCGCTGTTCCACATTGTCAAATGAGGGTTTGTAAGGTCATGAAAAGGTCATTGTTAATACAATTCATGAAGGCACACTTTAAAATAATATCAATCACTTAAAAACCTACATATCAGCTATTATCGTAATAGCCTTCAATGCGTGTCTGTGTGCGCTGTTGCTGGAGTAGCGAGAGCGATATTTCAGCTGCAGGTATAAACGAATGTCAGACAAAAGACTAACTAGATAGTCAATTCAAAACATAACGTGTAGCTTGTTATCTCGCTAGTTAACGATAGCCAACTAAGCATTAATGTCGCTGTCGCCTTTCCACGGGTACTGTAGATAGCCTAAATAAATCCGCACCGTTGGAAAACTGGGATTCCCCTCTATTAAACAGTAGCCATTTTAAACGTTGTCGCAATTACAAATATTCTAAGGATCGCCTAATTGACAAATAACTTGCTGTGCATAGACCTCCCCTGAAACATTCATATTTGAGCCTTATATTTAAAATAATAATAATAATCTAGTTAGATACCTTGCTTTGAAGTAGCCTACCTATAATCCATTTGATCTCTGATTCATTGATTGAGGAAATCATTTTATAAAGACAAAAGTATTTGGTTGTAATGTTACAATATTTCACATCAAGGGTGGCAACCATCCTCCAGGATAGCTACTGGGTGTGCAGGCTTTTGTTCCAGCCCTGGTCTAACCACAATGTACGCTAAACATCAGCTGTTCAACAGGACTGTGATTAGCAGATTTGCCTGTTTCAGGGTTGGATCAAAAGCCAAGCCTTCACACCCAGGATCTCTCCAGGTGGAGGGTTGACCACATGTGACCAACAGTGCAGTTCTACTTTGTGGGAGGTTAAGTGCCTTGATCAAGGGCACAACAGCAGGAGATGGTAGGCCTACATGGGATCAGACACAACAGCTTTTCAGTGTCTCTAATGCTTACTTTTTCCATGTAGGCTATAATAAGAGTCATGAGAATTTAGTTAAAAGTCGTTGAGAAGTCATGGGAAATGTGAATAAACCCTTAACAGTGAGTTCTCTATAGAATAATGTAATTTGTTAATTTCGGGGGAACTAGTTTAATGGACCGTCAAGCACTGGCTATACAGCATCATAACATGATGCTAGTCTGAGCATATTGCTGCACGTTTCAAGGGCTAATCTTGTTTCTATGTATTCCGCTCCCCTTTGAGCTGCAATGAGGCATAATCCTGAAGGCAGCCTACGTTATACCTGCTAAGGCCTTCTAAATGACCAGGCCTCCTCCGGGACCGCTGGAGCAGGGCTCATTAACACTCAGTTGGTAGAGCATGGCGCTTGCCATGCCAGGATTGTGGGTTCGATTCCCACAGGGGACCAGTACGAAAAAGTCAAAGAAAATGTATGCACTCTCTACTGTAAGTCGCTCTGGATAAATGTACATGAAAGAACCGTTTTAAGAGGCTAATGGATTCCAATGCCTCGCCGTTGATTCCAAAATGGAGGACGGAAGAGGTCGTGGCAGGGGCAGCACCTCGGTAGAAGAAGACATGCCGTTTGGATCATTTCCCCCGTGTCCTCTGACAGTGATCGTTTTGACAGGGGGAACATTTTTAGATGCAGCGGTGCAGAGGAGTGAGCGGGTGGTGGTTCCTGATGAGGCAGAGAGTAGTTTAGTCATAGTGGAAACAAGTCGTCAACTTGGCTCACTCACGGCTTGATGCGGACGAGAGTTTTGGCGCTCCACCACCTGTTGTTTTATTTATTGTTTTCCCGTAATTATTCCAGGATGATTCACCCTCTCGCTGAGTACACCTCGCCACGGTGTAGGCCCGCTGTAATGCATTATTGGAAGTGATGCGCCTCAGAGTGCAGGAAGACCGGAGAGAGCATAAATAAAAGAGGGGAACGAGTGAGTAAAGGGATGAATCAGTGGGTCATGGTTGGGGAGTTAGTAGTTCTGTCAGACGTGATGGACGCTCAGGGAGGTGATGGGTGAAGGCAAGCCTTGGCCTGAGGGCAGGGGAGCCAGTGAGAGCACAGTGGAGGGGGGGGGGAGAGGCAGCTTTCTCCTGTCCTTCACTCTTCCTTTTTACATCCTGACCACCTCTTCACGCTTATGATGAGTACTTTGGGTCTACATCATTTGGCACAAACAGGAGAAAAGTTTTTGAAATTGTAAACAACAAGGTATGGTCTATGCGACAGGTTGCTGTCCACGGTACTTCCTCTATTTCAAAAGGTTTTCTGTCATTTGTGTGTCATTTTACCCCAATGTGTGGCCATATTTGGTTGGACAGCACCTGGGTCACATTTAATAAGCATTTTGCAACCAGTTTGAACCCGACAATGGAAAGAGGGAACACAGTAGACCAAAAGGTAAAAGAAAGATTCTACAAAACAAAATTCCACAAAACAAGCTTTCTGATTATTTTAGATATCGAGGAAGGAGCGATCGACTGTGCACACATTCCTCATTGTGTTAGCGAAAACATATGCAATTGTTTTAAGATGGTCATACCAAGGATCATTTAGCTACAGTATATATCATTTAGCTATATATCATTTAGCAATATAATATAATATATATATATATATATATATATATATATATATAAACAATTATTTGATGAATTTGGCTTTACTGCTATTACCCCATAGAAACACATTGAATAACAGTTTAATACATGGAAAACAGTCAAAAACTGTTTGGACGCTACAGATGTTTTTTGGTATGTCTCATGGTCTGACAAAACATGTAAAAAAACATATCTCTATCGTAAACATTTTGATGGGTATGTTTGCATTATGCTAATTATATTTCAATGCACGATTTCCCGTGAAAGTCAGAGGTATGCATGCTTTGCTTAAGCATCTCAAGTTAAGATCTGTCCCAAAATTCATATAACAGCTAGACATAGAAGTAACACTGCTGCTGAACGATGGTACATTCTGTGTGAAGCTCAGCGTGCTCGTTGTACTTCATGGCCTGTTCGGGTCTTTTGTTCACAGCTCAATCGAAAGCACTGCACTGTAACACTGTATCAATATCAAGCCTAATGCAATTAGGAAACACAATTGGGTCAAATAGCTATGGTAACAGGTCTAATTGAATCGGTGTCAGTTTCTCAGTGCAGGGCCATCCGCTAGTGGGGATGCAGGATCGAAATCAATATGCTCTGCTTGCGTCGATGGCACAGGCTAATTTCATTGCATTTTTCTAGCATCATTAGCGCTCAGGCTAACCCCTGTGTGTTGCGTGTGTGTGTGCGGGGGTGGGAGCATGTTATGGTTAGTTCACTGCATGTGTGTGTGTGTGTGTGTGTGTGTATAATGGTTAGTTTACTGCGCGTGTGTGTGTGATATGTTAAGTGTACCGTATGGAGCACTCTGGGTCTGCATCAGTCCAGGGTTTTGGAGGCTCAGGATTTTCAATTTGGGGGGCATGAGGGACACAGGGGTCACTTTACTTCCACCATATACATGCCAGGCTGCTTCAACTCACTAGGACCCGCACCAGGTGGAGGAGGGGGCGGATGAAATGTCTGAGGGAGAGAAAGGGTAGGAATGTTTATTCATGCATTAACTGGGACTTTGAAAAGCGCCAAATCATCGGAACGGAACTGGCTAACGCGAATCCATATCTCAGGCACTAACAATGTAATTACACAACATACTGTATTGAGAGTACCTTTAGAAGAATGTGAAAACAAAACAAAAGCCAATGAATGGAAATAAAAAGCTAATCTCAATGCCTATTTATGTTTTGTTTTGTTCCTCTCACAGGGATTTGGCACAAACAAGCTTATTTCATTCCAGTCTTTTGGTTAATGAGTTCACAAATGAGAACATCGGTGGGAGAGGAATTGTTCTTCCAATTAACAAACAATTAAGTGTGTGTTGCCTCGGGGATTCCTGGGAGGATGTGCAGGGGCAGAGGTCTAATGTGTGACAAACAACACGACAACAGGAGGTGAGACTGCATTCTGCAATTGCTTTCCAATGAAATTAGTTCTAACCAGCTGCTTAGTCATGTGAGCAAAAGGCAAGTTGCCAGATAACGACTCAAACAACTGGATCTCAGGTAGAATATAGTAAATTCTAGTAGGGACTTTGGTAATTTAGTTATGTTTTAGGTCAGGTTTTATTCCCATGTAAACAAAAATATATAAAAAATGTCACTTTTCAATCTGGCAACACATTTTTTAAATTGTACATTCTGGCAACCAAAACGTCTGGCCTCTGTCCTTACCTTAGTGGTGTCTCCATGGTTACCCAGGTTTGATTTGGGATGTACCACCTCTGGGGTGTGGGTGGTGGTGGGGTTGGGTGTCCAGCCCTGGTTCCAGTCACTACAGCACAGCAATGGGTTCTTACTCTGCAGAGCCGCAAACGGGATTGCCTTCTGGCCCCCCTGGAGAAACACAACCACAAAACATTAGACAATTCCTTTTTTAACCCCAGTTGCATTATACATTAGCCTGGTTCCAGGTCTGTTTGTGCGGTCTCATCACGATTGACCAAAGTAGTAGGCCCAAAACAGATATGAGACCAGGCTAATTACACACATGACAACAAGATGTTCTGATAAGAGTGTGTAACGGGGGGGTCAAAGGTCATACCTGCCGGGAGCTCAGGCAGCTCCTCCAATTGTTTGGCTTTTTTCCCGCCCATAAGGTTAGAGGTCTAAAAATATGGTTTACTCAACTACTGCACTTTATATGCAAATCCTTGTTCCCTGCTTTCCTTGACAAAGTGACTGATATAACCCATTGGGATAGGTATAGGCAAGGATACCATTATCAGGCTTTCCAGAAACCCTGCTGTGTAAGAAGGTGATCACTTTTTGGAAAGGAGGAAGGAAGGACAAATTCCAACAGGGCCGCTAATTTATGTCACATCATTTTTGACAAATACAATCATTCTCTCCCTGCACATCATGAGACTGTGGACTTTTAACATATTTCTACTGCAGTGGGCTAAATCAGGGTCACACAGAGTGTTTCATGGTAGTCTTAACCAAATTCTTGGTAGTCTTCAACAAAAGTATACACCTCACACACTTGCTCATGCACTTAAAAGAAAAAAGACACCTGTACCATGTCAGATAATAGTTGAAACGTATTAAATACTGAGTTTACCTCCCAGTATTACACTTTATATACATCCCAGAAGACTGAAATATAGAAAAACTGTTTGACATAGAAGTGCAAAAAAAAAAAAAAAAGGGTATCAATTAGGAAAGATATGAATAATATTCCACCAATGAGGCCACTAGAGGGCAATTTTTTTTTCGAACAATTGCGAAAATCAAAACAGATCTAAAGCTGAAATGTTTTAATTGATAAGGATTCCCATTGGCTGATGCCCATGGCAAACCGCTAGTCTTACTGGGGTCCGACACAAAACAAAAAAGTAATTACAGACAAAATACTTCACAGTTGACATGCACTTGAAACACTGCAAACTTAAATGCACGACAACAAAACCCATGTCTGTTAATAACCAGCCTCCAGCCAAGCCCCAGACCTCCACACAGTACAGTGTCCATAAGGGGAGGATGATGCTCTCCCTCCCTCTCTCCCCCTCCCCCCCCCCCCCTCTCTCTCTGTGGGTGGGGAGGGAGTGTGGCAGTAATTCACTTAGGGAGGAGCTGGAGAGCTAAAGCTGGAGCGGGGCCGCTGCTACCATCTCTGGGGCTGCTCTGCCTGAGCCTCCTCTACTCTGATAAGGGCTGTTATGTGGACAGTGTTGGAGGAAGAGGAGGAGAGAATGCTATAGTTATTGAGAGAGAGGGGGATAGATGGAGAGTTGTCTGTGTGTTTGTGTGTGTGTCAGTCTGTGTGTGTCTGTGTGTGCGTGTGCGTGTGTGTGCGTGCGCGTGTGTGTGTGCGTGTGCGTGTGTGTGTGTGCGTGTGTGTGTGTGCGTGTGCTTGAGAGAGAGACGAGTTGTTCTGTACCGCGTGTGCGTAGGAAGGGGAGCTCTTAGGCTGGGGTTGGATGATGGTGTGCTGGGGAGTGGTGCTGGTGGTGGCGTCGGGGCAAGGCTCCAGGGTGGGGTCTTCGTCCTCTATTTCCATCCCCTCGTCGAACACGCCTTCGCCCAGATAGAAGCTCACGGGGTTGAACTGGCCACGCAGCTGAGAGGAGGGATCAGATGAAGAGGTTATGAGAGATTGAATTGGATCATTGAATGGGAAACGTTTGTGTTTGTATGACTACACCTGTGTGTCTGTACAACTACAGTGTGTGTGTGTGTGTGTGCTAGCATGTGTGCGCTAACATGTGTAATCTGTGAATGTAGTGTGTAGTGTGTGTGACCGACTGCTGCGCTGACGGCAAGGGGCGCAGCTGAGCCCGTGGCCCCGTGGCCCTGCAGGGTGCTGTGGATGTACACGTCCTCCTGGGTGTGTCTGTCGCACAGGAGGAGCTGCAGGAATCCGGCGTGGTCGCTGTGCAGGTTCACCACCAGGGTGCGCTCTGGCTGCCCTGGGAGGAGAGAGAGAACACAAAGGGCGTGGGTTAAAGCTGTTCTTAGACCAGTCTGTATGTATCAAAGTCAGAGGAGGAGTGCTGGAATAGGATTTGTTTTCGATTATATGGAATGGGGGGGGGGGTCTGATCCTAGGTCAGTACTAATACTCTGAGACACTATATGAATTAATTAATGAACACGGGCCCAGTGATGGGAATGTCAGTCATGGTAGATTGTGTAAATGGTAGCATATTAGATCTTACACTGAAAGGCTTGATTCCAGCCAGTGATGAGGGGACTGCTTGTGCCGGGAGCTCTGAGTAACACAACCTGAGAGGGAGAGAATCCTTCTGTTACCACCTTGCACTGAGCAACACATCAACACATGGTGAGACCAGAGATGCAAACATTCACTTCAAATAAAAGGACTACATTTTAAGGCTGTTGATTAGTCTGGGCAAGAGTAAAGAATAGATTGGCTACATCCCAAGTGACACCCTATTCCCTTTTAAGTGCACTGCATGTCCGGTCTTCTCAGATCAAAACAAGTGCCCAGCCAGGCCCTGCTTGAGGTGGACAACAAACGGTGGACAACAAGCGTGGTAGAACCAGATGCCCTGGGGGCACCACGCAGCACACCTGGCAGGGTCGCACGTAGCGCTCAGACAGGTGTAGTATCTCCTGGAAGGATGGCTAGAGAGGGAGGAAGGGAGAGGAAAGATGAAGAGAGGGAGGAAAAGAGGAAGGGAGAAAACGAGAGGGCATCACCAAAACCGCAGGATCTCAATAGCTTCCTTCCCTTTTCTCCTGTCCTTCATCTGCACTGGTCTGAAAACAGTTGAAATAGTTGAGCACAATATGGTGGACTCCTACTACATATGAGTAGTTATGGCAAATTCATACAGAATAATGCAATTGGACTACATGTCTATGACTACAACTCCCACCCACAACTCCCTAATCCTCCAGTCTAGCAGAGGGCTGTTGCGGTCGTTGTTGTCGTTCACCTCATCTCGATCATCTTGTTCTCCAGGGCGCGGGGCTCCTGGTTCTCGTCAAAGCGGATGTAGAAGTGTGAGAGCGACCCCATGTGCTCCACAAGCACAGACACCAGCTCCCGGGGGCCCCTGGACGTGGGGGTCCTCAGGCTCTGGGCTCGCAATAGCGTCCGGGGGCACCACCGCCCAGTGCCGACACCGCACCGAGCCGTAAATGTCCATCATCTGAGTGAGCGGAGCAGCCACACACATAATATGTGTGTCCACACATGACATTACGTATGTAATATGACGCATACACAAACACATATGGACCGTTGTGAGATGCCGGGATATGTAAACGGGGCGACATTTTCTGTCCACAAAACTGCAGCAATTGCGTAGGCTTTCATCTTTCATTCTTTCCCATCACTACTTTATCGGAAGTTTTAGAACTAGGTTGGACACACTTAGCTGCCCTTTGCCTCAACACACCAGTTAGGTTGTATTCATTAGGGCACACCGCAGCCAAATGTTTTGCAACGGACAACAGGCATTTCTGATTGGACCAGGTAGTCCAATCAGACCTGGTTGTTGTGGCACGTGGTGGCCAGGGGCATGATGGATGTTCATGACCATCATCCAGTGGTTGCCCTCGTCGCCCGCCACTGTCCACGGGTAGAGTGTGTCGCTTAGGGCACCCACGGAAGCTCGCTCGCTGTTTTGAGCTACAACCTATAGGGGGATCTCCATGTGTTAGAAAGTCTTAGTCTTTCTGAATGATAGACTTGGCTCTTGGGTGAGGTTGAAGACTGAGTGGACTGGCCTGGTGTAGCTTGGGCTTCAGTCGTGGACTGACCGTGCCCGCAAGCCCATTCTCCAGAATACGCTGCCTAAGCTCATCCTCCAGCTGCACAGGCCAATCACAGCAGGCAATACATGACAAGAGGGAGGGGCTACATTACATTTGTTACCACTCTTCCCTACAGCTATTCAGAAGTTCTTTCGATTCGCGTCTCTAAAAATCATGACATAATATGCTCTCCAAAGCTTCGCAAACACAGCATTTGTTTGTTTTGTCGATGTTATAGACCTGAATGTTACATTGGAGTGCTTTGCACCCAATCAAAAACAAGCTCAAGGGGGGAAACTATTTATACGTGGTTGAAAACACATCACAGAGGTAAAGGCAGCAGCACACACATCTTGATGACACGCTTCTGAAACGGTTGTCTGTTCTGGCTGGGCTCAGGCTCAGATTGGCTTCATTGGCTGTGAGCCCTGGTGCCTCTCTGGGCCGTCAGGGACTGTAGCCTCAGGGAGTGGTGCCACCTGATTCTGAGTACTGGACACTATGGCGGGGTTTTCTACCGGGACTGGATTTCATACACGGACAGGTCAATACAGAAAAACATTTCTGTCATGAAAAGGGAGAGATGACTACGTAGTGTGAATATAATGCATCTATGATGAAGAGACTACTCCGACTCTACCATTCAATACTACATCAACATTTGACTGAAAATAGCGTGATGAAATTGTGAACCAAAACACTTCAGAAGTAGTCGCAAAGTGTTCGCCACAAGGTGCGTTTGACGGGCATGTGCTTTGCAGGACGCTTTGAATGGATACATGCAGTGTACTTGAGTAGAAATTCAATCAATTCAATTCTACAATCTGCCAACCAACCTGAGTTTGTCTGTTTGTCTGTCATCGGCCTTACTACTGGAACCGTTGGGAATGTCTGCTTCGGTGAGATGAGTTGTTTTTTTTGGTCCGGTCCTCATCAGTGGCGCCACCTCCACCCCTTGAGGGACAGCAGGGAGCCCATCTGGCTCTGTGTGACCGCCACCAGGCCGTTGGCCGCTGCCAGCATCTCGGCGGTGGAGTAGAAGCCGTAGTTGGTAACACGTAAAGGGAAGTCATAGCGGAGGGCAAAGGCGGTCTCCAGCTCCGACAGGCCCACGGCCCCTTGGGAGAGCAGCTGGCGGAGTTGGGCAGGCAGGGCCGGGGGAGTGAGGCCGAGCCAGGGCAGGACCATGGGGCTGTGCTGCTGGTAGCATGGGGAGAAGAAGCCCACACCAACACGCCAGGGCTTTGTTGGCGTTGTGCTGCCTGGCCACCAACTCCACGATGCCTCTGGTGGTGTCGTCCGCCACCACTGCAGAATGGGGAGAGAGAGATAGGCTGGTCTGCTGAGTTTAGAAGGGAACGGAACGGAATTGACATCTGTGTTGTACAACGATCTCTGTGCTCAGCTTCTCAGACTCCTCATACTGCATACTACACTCAATGTTAACTCCATAAACATGAAAACAATCGCATGATATGTGCCAAAACATTATAACTTCATAAGCCAAAGATGGGACTCCTGCTCAGTATTACTCATCCTTCAACACCAAGTTGCGATCTCCCAGACAGTCAATGTACACCACGTCAGGCATCTCCCGGATCAGGTCCAGCACTTTGCGGAAGCCAAGGGTCCTCAGGGGCACGGGGTGGCCCAGAATGTTGACGTAGTCCCGACTCAGCTGATCTGGGGTCAGGCCGTGCTTGGCTGAGATGAGCAGGGAGCGCACATCATTCTTTAGGCACGAGAGCAGCTGCTCCTGGGTCATTCTGTCAACTGTCGGACATAGAGCGGGGGAGAGAGAGAGAGAGAGAGAGAGAGAGAGAGACATTACATTTACATTTAAGTCATTTAGCAGACGCTCTTATCCAGAGCGACTTACAAATTGGTGCATTCACCTTATGACATCCAGTGGAACAGCCACTTTACAATAGTGCATCTAAATCTTTTAAGGGGGGGGGGGGTGAGAAGGATTACTTTATCCTATCCTAGAGAGAGAGAGAGAGAGAGAGAGAGAGGAGGGTATGAGAGTAAATAAGTGGGGAGTGGGGTGTTGGAATGCAATATTCTGAATGTTTCTTGAATGTTTGAATATGTAAGTGAATGTCTATCCCATTTAAAGTAACCAATGCATTTTCTCAACAATGACACTTTGAAATGTGCAAAGAATCCACCCCACTGTCCACCATTGGACCCAGAGCCATCTAAATATATGGCTCGACCTGTACCTAATTAGGCCTACAACAGGTGCAATTTGACTTAGAGAAAAAAACGAAATAATGCATCTGAACAACATTACCCACTGGGCACACACTGGTTGAATCAACGTTGTTTCCAGGTCATTTCAAAGAAATTAACTATAGCAGCAGCATAGCACCTCTCTCCATTAAATATAGGCGGTTGACGTCAACAACCCTAATCAAATATTCCCCCAAAATATTAAAATAACGAGATGTATCCACCAATCCAGAGAGAGGAATAGGCGAGAGCTTAATAGCCCGCCGTTCCCGCTCTGTGGACAAC
This sequence comes from Oncorhynchus nerka, assembly GCF_034236695.1. Classification (NCBI taxonomy): domain Eukaryota; kingdom Metazoa; phylum Chordata; class Actinopteri; order Salmoniformes; family Salmonidae; genus Oncorhynchus; species Oncorhynchus nerka. Next base: position 51,942,955 of record NC_088419.1, on the reverse strand, counting down.
AAATCCCAGTGTTAGGGTGGAGACATAGGTCTCTCACCATTAAATCCAAATCTCTGACAGGAGCTAGCTACATTCGTCTGAGGCGAAGCTAATCGTTGCACAAGCCATACAGTTGTTAAGATAGCTAGCTGCTTAGGTACCTATTTATTTAGTCTTCAAAAACCCATTTGACTTGTTCACATCCAATTACTAGTCTCAAAACATGTTTTGTTCAAAAACTATGCAACAGAAAGAAAAAGGGAATAGCTTTTACACACTTCAGTCAGACCCATTTTCTCGTAAAAGACAGCCACTGCACGCGCAAGCATGGCGACAGAATACGCATCTTAGTCGGTGAATTGATTATAAACTGGGTGGTTCGAGCCCTGAATGCTGACTGGCTGAAAGCCGTGGTATATCAGACCGTATACCACGGATATGACAAGACATTTATATTTACTGTTCTAATTATACCACAACCCCTCGTGCCTTATTGCTTAATGGACCCTCTTCTGGCCAGGGCAGTGATCCAGGGAAGTTACTGGAAGTGATCAAAAGTGATTACACACAATTACAACAATTGATACGAAAATGTATAAAATAATTACAATACAACAATTAATACAAACCCATAAAATGGTGTGAGATTCCTTAAAAGCTTTAGCAATAATAATAAATAGTATTTAATAATAAAACATCTGAAATGCAGACTATTCAGTCATCTTCTAATTATATCTAATAATGTCTAATCAACTGAAATACTTTGTTTCTAGCCAGGCCTTATGAGAATAACTGCAGCAAGGAAAATGTAGGTCAAATGGTTCATTTACAGTCTAATTAAATTGTGTCTGGGAGGATGTGTGTCTTTCCTGTACAGAAAAATATGGGGAAACTGACTGATCAGCTTTTTGGAAAAGAGACAAACATCTGAGTCTGCACATTCCCAACAGTGACTCCCCAAGCACACAGATCTACAAGGTTGTCTTATTTCCAATGACAATCCTCACATATTCATCTCACATTACTGGCTATGATGTCAACAGGACAAAAACGACTATTTATATTTCAAATGCCTTTCCAAAAGATTACAGTTTTTCAATCTATGTCATGTTAATAGGGTTTCAAGTTATAGGCCTACACTGTGTGTGTGTGTGTGTGTGTGTGTGTGTGTGTGTGTGTGTGTGTGTGTGTGTGTGTGTGTGTGTGTGTGTGTGTGTGTGCGTGTGAGAGCGGGCGCCAGTAGGGAGGGAGGAAGGATAAACAGCAAAAGACAACAAGTATTGCCAACTATCAGCCCTTGTCATAGGCTTGTCGTAGGTGATTGCGACAGAGGAAGAGAAGGGCAGTTGAAACCACCACTAGCTTTGGGTTGGATGCTTCTTCTCATCACAGAGATTCCAAGAGGGATGGAGAAACGTCCGGAGACAGCTTCCCCTCGCCGCACTCCGCGAGCAGGGAGGGTGGCTAAGAGAGAACATTCTAGGTCTCCGACTTCCAGGGGCCGCCATCACAAGGGCACCAAGACAGTGAGGCTCCCTGAGGAACACGAGAAGAGAGAGGGGCCAAAAAGGGATACCCGGGAGGCAGAGACCAACGGAGAGGCGGATAAAGAGATAGACAGGCCAGTCAAGTCCACGTCGACTGTTGTGGATGTGGATAATGTGAGAGAGAAAGAGAGGGGAGAGGAGAACGAGGAGTTCATGGCGCTGCTAGAGAGTGAATGGCAGGAGGAAGGTAAGACATGTTTCTAAACATCAATATTTGGACCCGTATTCGCAAAGCATCGTAGGGTAGGAATACGGGTCTAGGAACAGTTTGACCTTTGCAGTCATAATGAATAAGAGGGGGGGGGGGTCTCTCCTACTCTGAGACTCTTTTGAATATGGGCCCTGGTCTTTGATTTTAAATGATGATATCTTTGATAAGGACATTAGCTTACTGTGAGTGTGAATCGTGGTATTTGTCCTCACCAGGCGTGAAGCCGAGGAGTCTTGGAGTGTGTGAGTGGCTACTCATGGTGTTGGCTCTAACCCTGGTCATTCTGTTCTTTCCCATCTCCATCTGGTTCTGTGTGAAGGTAAGGATGTTCTACCTCCATTACATAGACAACACAGAACGAAAGGGGATGCCTAGTCAGTTGCACAACTGAATATGTTTTCAGCATTTAACCCAACCCCTCTGAATCAGAGAGGGGGCTGCCTTAATTGACATCCACGTCATCGGTGCCCGGGGAGCAGTTGTTGTTGGGGGTTAACTGCCTTGATCAAGGGCAGAATGGTTTGAGGATTCGAACCAGTGACCTTTTGGTTACTGGCCCAACTCTCTTAATCGCTAGGCTACCTGCCGCCCACATGACACAGTATAACAACTTGATGATGAATGTGTAAAAAATGTTCAAGCAATATTTCAGAGTTGGACATCACTCACCAAATGGTAGATTTCTATAGTGTAGAATGAAGGCACAGTATCTGGTGAATGACGACATTTACAAGGATTCAGCACCCCCATTTCTTTTGGTAAGAATAGTATCAACTTTGGAGTGAAAATGTGTGATCTGTTATGTTTCATTGAACGACACAGTGGGCTGTCTTTCTGTGTGTTATTCCGTTATGGCAAAGTCTTGATTGACAGCTCGTCACTATGTTGACTGACAGGTTGTGAGGGAGCATGAAAGAGCTGTGATCTTCAGACTGGGTCACCTACTGCGAGGGAGACCCAGGGGACCAGGTTTGTGCTTGTTATTATATTACTTGAGGACTCGTTCGATGAGTCATTCATAGTGTTTTAAGCGTAATGGGATTGTCTTAGGGACACACATAGGGGGTTACTCATAAAATGGTATGACAGGAAAATGTCACGTCTGGCACGTTTTTTCAAACATGAAAGAATTGTCTTGGGCTAGGTACGAGGCATGCATCAAACAATCTCTGAATTTCTGCAATGGATTTGAAAAGGCAATTGGTAACACTTTACACAGCGCAAGTCCTGTGAACAAGCCCTGTAGCCCACATGCTTATCAAACTGTGCGTGTCCATGACACCGTGTGTAAATAAATATCCACCAATCTCTCTCTACTTTATGTCCATTCGGGACCAAGGTCTACTTTTCTACCTCCCACTACTCGATGTTTTCCAGAAAGTGGACATCCGTCTAAAAATGCTCAAGGTCCCAGCTCACACGGTACAGTGACTCCTCTGACAGCCTACAGAAAAAACTACAATCTACATCAAATATTCCCCCCAAAATTCCGCATGAATCTTTTACTGCTGCAATGTGTGTGTTTCTTCCTGTGTGTGTGTGCATGCGTGCGTGCGTGCGCGTGCATGTGTGTGCGTGTGTGTGTGTGCATGCGTGCGTGCGTGTGTGTGCGTGTGTGCGTGCGTGTGCGTGCGTGTGTCCAGGTGGTGACCAAGGATCTGGTGAGCACGGAGCTGAGCGCGGTGTGTTACTACCGTATAGAGAATGTGGCTCTGTGCAGCACGGCCCTGTCGGGTGTGAGTGCCGTGCTGCAGGCCCTGGTACAGGTGGCAGACAGAGACGTTCTTGCCCACCACGACTTCACCCACATCCTGCTGGACAGGAAGAGGATCGCCCAGGAGATCCAGGTACCTAACCTGTTGTACAGTCTTTTTATGGGTCTGTATATTGACCAGACCTGGGTTCAAATGCTATTTGAATTTGTCTTTGCTCTAACCTAGAATGCCAAATGGGTTTACAGTTTCTGGACTATCCAATTGTTCCATTAAGTCAGGCAAGCTCAATCAAGCACAGACAAAGTATTTGAAATGATTTCCAATATTATTTGAACCCAGGTGGGATATTGATGTTTGATATTGACAAAGGTTATTTGTGGAATTTGGTATTGAGCGGCGTAAAATCACATGGATGGTCCAGGAATGTTTGTGAGTGAATGGATGGTGGAGTATGAATCATTCTGCTCTTTTATCTCAATCTACAGGTGGCTATCGATTCTGTAGCTTGTCAGTGGGGGATCAAGGTGGAGAGAGCAGAAATGTAAGACTTTCATCGGTGGCTCATTTACATACAGGCATTTGTAACGTTTTCAAAACAAGACGAGTTGCCACGTTGGCTGGTGGTGTCATAAGCGAATGTTTAAAGAACACGGTACATGTTGGAATGGTCAACTTGTGTCTTCACCTTGCTGACGTGTGTGTGCGCTCTTCACCGTGTTCATTTCAGAGAGGATCTTTCTCTCCCCATTGAGCTGCAGCAAAGCCTAGCGGCAGAGGCTGAGGCTAAGAGACAAGCCCAAATCAAGGTATGTCATCAGTTTTTTTGGTGTGTATGTGTACAATGGGAAAGAGGGGATACCTAGTCAGTTGTACAACTGAATGCATTCAACTGAAATGTGTCTTCTGTATTTAAGCCATTCAAGCCTACACACACACACAGTGTAATAATTTTGCACGCCCAATTTTTCAGTTTTTGATTTGTTAAAAAAGTTTGAAATATCCAATAAATGTTGTTCCACTTCATGATTGTGTCCCACTTGTTGTTGATTCTTCACAAAAAAATACAGTTTTATATCTTTATGTTTGAAGCCTGAAATGTGGCAAAAGGTCGCAAAGTTCAAGGGGGCCGAATACTTTCGCAAGGCACTGTATATGTGTGTGCGCGTGCGTTGGCAGGAACGCATGTCAGAAGGGAGGTAGGATAAACAGCAAAAGCGAAACAACAAGCGTTGCCAATTTGGGACCCTTGACCTCTAACCCTAGGCTCCCCTCCTCCCTGTTCTGTAGGTGATTGCAGCAGAGGGAGAGAGGGCAGCCTGCGAGGCTCTGAAGGCATCTCTGGACTCCCTCTCTGGTTCCCCGGCCGCCATCCACCTCCGCCTCCTCCAGCTGCTACACACCCTCCGCACCGAACGCCCAGCACTGGTCTTCACCCTCCCCTCGGACCTCCTCACCCTGCCCCGTGACCCCTCACCCTTAATCTTACCCGCCCCAGCTCCAATCCTGGCTCCAGCCAGTCCCATCCCAAAAGGAGGAGAAACCAAAGAGGAGCGGAACACTGACTCGCCGATGATGTAGTAGACAGAGAGAAAGGGAAGCATCTTAATTCGGGTGCCTCTCAATTGTCTGAAGTGGCTGCACTGGTCTAAAGAGCTGTGTGGTGGGAACCTGATTCTGCCACTCCAGTTCTTTCCTATAAGTGCTGATGAAGTGAAGGAAGCAGAGGAGGCCACTTGAGATTATTGATATGCACCCCTCATATCAGATTGAAGAAGTGTGAAAATCTTATTCGGTGATTGTTTAGTTTTTTCCTCTGTAAAGTAATGTTAGTCAGTATAGAGATGAGTGTTTTTATTGTATCATTTATACAATAAACTGATGACACACTCCACCTAAATTTAGACAGTGTGAAGGTAAATAGGGTCCATAATAAATCAATAATAATGATAATAATATAATTTAAAAATAGGAACCATACAGCATGTTTCACACCATTTACATTTTTGTATTTTTATTTCAACCTTTAACTTGGCAAGTCAGTTAAGAACAAATTCTGACCAATTCTTAACAGTAAGCCTGTAGGACATGATTGCTTAACAAATAGCATGCAAATGACAGAACAACAACAAAAAATACAAATGATTAAATACTGTTGAATGCCCAGACATGTGCTCCTCAGACTTCACTGTGCATTCATTTGTCAAATACAGGGGAGCCGAGTTCCCATTACCTCTAAAACTACTGTACTGTTTTCAAGGTTCAGCGTTTCTTGGGCTTGGTGTGTTTGGGGCTAGTCTCAGGCCCCTGACTCACTGTTTTGGGTTCAGGCGTAGACACATTTGACTTTAAAAAAACACTGCCACAGACTTCTTGCTCACTGCAATGCAAATTGTATAGATGAGTGTCCAAATCCCAAATCCAACAGTGTTGACCTACAGATGTAGGATCTTAATTTGATCAGCCTGCTGCAGGAGAACCTTCCTGCAAAGCAGGAGATTTAAAACGTGTAGTGTATTTGAGGTTAAAAAGGCTGAAGTTTGTCATTTCCACGTTGAAATTCAAGACATCATTTCCCCAAATGTATCAACCCCTACATAAATATCCATGAATTATAATCCACATAATAATTCACATTTCCTGTTGCTGCAGGATTATTTGCCCCTGTTAACGAACTGGCTCAAATTAAGATCCTACAATCCTATGGTATTGACCTAGCACTGAGGTGTGTCTCGGTGTTGACCTACCTTTGGCCTCCAGGCAGGGCCTGCCTTGTAGCAGTCTCCACAGATCCTGGATCTTCTCCAGCGCTGCCTGGAAGGCCTCCTCTGGCTTTACATTTACATTTACATTTAAGTCATTTAGCAGACGCTCTTATCCAGAGCGACTTACAAATTGGTGCATTCACCTTATGACATCCAGTGGAACAGCCACTTTACAATAGTGCATCTAAATCAGGGCCCGCTCCTCTGCACTCTGGGCCTGGGCCTCGACCCCACTGACACACACACACACACACACAATTGACACACACAATTAAGTATACAGTTGTGTACATTATAGTTGCGAAAAAGGCTTTTGTGACAAACTATTACGAGTGCAAGTGAAGCACTTGCAAGAGACAACCAAATGTATGTGTGTGTGTTTTCAATGTAATACTCCAGTAATAATCCTTCGATGGGAGATACAGAGTGCTGAGGGAGTGTGAACCCTCAATAAAGACCAATAACTTACAGTAACTTGTGCTGCAGAATCCCCACTGTAGCCAGGGAATCAAAGGCTCTGCTGTGTGTGGATGAGCCACCATGACTCTAGTCTGCCAGAGGCCAAACAAAGAAGATTTGGACGGAATGCATGTCTTGCTACATCAATGTTTTCACAATGAAACAAGGCACACAGGACCCCATCCAGCTGAATAGTATCCTCCCCCGAGGGTTTGCTCAATGATGTTACCATCATGGCCTATCAGCTTGATAATAGAGCTGGCTAGTGAGCACTCCATGGGTCCTCCTGCTGGTTAATAATAGGTATTGCAGACAAATTCCAAAACTGCAGTCGATGATCCACAACCTACACTTTTATATTTTTTTACATTTTATTTAACCTTTATTTAACAAGACACTACATGACCAAAAGTATGTGGACACCTGCTCATTGAACATCTCATTCCAAAATCATGGGTATTAATGCTGAGTTGGTCCCCCCTTTGCTGCTACAACAGCCTCAACTCTTCGGGGGAGGCTTTCCGCTAGATGTTGGGCGATTAGGCCTGGCTTGCAGTCGGCATTCCAAATCATGGAAGGACTCTGTGCAGGCCAGTCAAGTTCTTCCACACCGATCTCGCCAAACCATTTCTGTATGAACCTCTCTTTGTGTATGGGGGTACTGTCATGCTGAAACAGGAAAGGGCCTTCCCCAACCTGTACAGAATTGTCTAGAATGTCATTGTAGGTTGTAACGTTAAGATTTCCCTTCACTGGAACTTTACCATTGGCACTATGCATTGGGGCAGGTAGCGTTCTCCTGGCATCCGCCAAACCCAGATTTGTCCATTGGATTGCCAGATGGTGAAGCGTGATTCATCACTTCAGAGAACGCATTTCCACTGCTCCAGAGTCCAACGGCGGCGAGCTTTACACCACTACAGCCGGTGCTTGGCATTGCGCATGGTGATCTTAGGCTTGTTTGCGGCTGCTCGGCCATGGAAACACATTTCATCATCCTCCCGACAAACAGTTATTGTGCTGACATTACTTCCGGAGGATGTTTGGAACTCAGTAGTGAGTGTTGCAACCAAGGACATATGAGTTTTACACGCTACACGTTTCAGCACTCGGCGGTCCCCATTCTGTGAGCTTGTGTTGGCCTACCACTTTGCGGCTGAGCCGTTGTTGCTCCTTGACATTTCCACTACACAGTAACAGCACTTACAGTTGACTGGAGCAGCTCTAGCAGGGCAGAAATTGGACGAACTGACTTGTTGAATAGGTGGCATCCTATGACGGTGCCATGTTGAAAGTCACTGAGCTCTTCAGTAAGGCCATTCTACTGCCAACGTTTGTCTGTGGAGATTGCATGGCTGTGTGCTCGATTTTATACACCTGACAGCAACGGGCGTGACTGAAATAGCCGAATCCACTAATTTGAAGGGATGTCCACATACTTTTGTATGTATAGTGTACTTCTGGCTCTGGACTTCATTCATTTTGAATGAAAATAAGTGAAGGGTGAAGTTGCCCCTAGGCCTAGACCTTCGGTCAGTTTAGCATTTCCCAATTAATGATTACGGTTAGGAGAAGCTGATCCTAGATCTGCACCTAGGGGAAATCTCACCGCAGAGCTGGAAGATGCAAATGACTAGCATGAATAATAATAATCATTATTAGAATTAGTATAGTAATAGTAGTAATAATAATCATTAATATTAATAATAATAATAATTATTATTATTATTTGTTGAGCACCTCTCAGATACTGAACATGGCTAGTTTTGTTGCAAATCTTTTTAGTATTCTTTGGTAAATTGGTCACCATGTGACTGCCCTCAGTTAATTGGTCACCATGTGACTGACCTCAGTTAATTGGTCACCATGTGACTGCCCTCAGTTAATTGGTCACCATGTGACTGCCCTCAGTTAATTGGTCACCATGTGACTGACCTCAGTTAATTGTTCACCATGTGACTGCCCTCAGTTAATTGGTCACCATGTGACTGACCTCAGTTAATTGGTCACCGTGTGACTGACCTCAGTTAATTGGTCACCATGTGACTGCCCTCAGTTAATTGGTCACCATGTGACTGCCCTCAGTTAATTGGTCACCATGTGACTGACCTCAGTTAATTGGTCACCATGTGACTGACCTCAGTTAATTGGTCACCATGTGACTGCCCTCAGTTAATTGGTCACCATGTGACTGCCCTCGGTTAATTGGTCACCGTGTGACTGACCTCAGTTAATTGGTCACCATGTGACTGACCTCGGTTAATTGGTCACCGTGTGACTGACCTCCGTTAATTGGTCACCATGTGACCTCAGTTAATTGGATCTGCCTGTCATTTTGCACCTCATCTTCATCAAAAGCCTCTAGTGGATACACTGCTACACTGCAGCTAGGTTCATCTACTGATATCATTATTCTGTATATCACATCAACCAAAAACCTGTGATGCTTCAAATGTTCAAATGACACCCCCACTGGTTGCAAGCTGGTTGAATCCATGTCATTTCAACAAAATAATTATAGTATATAGTATTTCCTGATGATTTGAAAGAACTCATCAATATGAAAGGAAAATGTTTATGTCAAAAAAATCACTGAATTTGCATCAGTGCCTAGTGGGATGGTATTTTCATTTTGGGTGGCTAACTGCAAGGTAGAGAGCGACCACAGTAAAAGGATTATCACAGGCTTACTAGAGATCATATGCTGGGCAATGGGGGATGCAGTTCAGTGTGACGCACAGCTCCACGGAACTGCCCTTCACGTCAGACAACAGGATCTGACAGGACTCCGTCCAATCGCCACACTCCCTCTGAGCAGCATAAACACGCACGCACGCACGCACGCACACACACACACACACACACACACACACACACACATACACACACACACACAGGAAGACAAATTTGACAATACCACTGTCATAACAGTTACATACCAATAAAAAAATGAAAGACTAGCCTGCTAGCCTTACTGAGTCGATAGGAACAATAGCCTGCTGGCCTTACTGAGTCGATAGGAACATTAGCCTGAGCTATTTAGGAGGAATATCACACCTGGCACAAATTATTGTCTAGTTCTGTTTTTCCTGCTGAGGGGTGCCCTACCTGCGCCCAGAGGGGAGGAGTTCAAAGTCCGGGTACAGGGGGTGGCTTGGGTCTAAAATGATTTTGTGAGCCTTGCGGAGGGCCCTGACCTTAAAGATCTCATCCAGGCCTGTCTGTTTGACTCCAAGTACCTTGCGGAGGGCCCTGACCTTAAAGATCTCATCCAGAACTGCATCCCCCATTGCCCAGCATATGATCTCTAGTAAGCCTGTGACTCCAAGTACCTTGCGGAGGGCCCTGACCTTAAAGATCTCATCCAGGCCTGTCTGTTTGACTCCAAGTACCTTGTGGAGGGCCCTGACCTTAAAGATCTCATCCAGGCCTGTCTGTTTGACTCCAAGTACCTTGCGGAGGGCCCTGACCTTAAAGATCTCATCCAGCCCTGACTGTTTGACTCCAAGTACCTTGCGGAGGGCCCTGACCTTAAAGATCTCATCCAGGCCTGTCTGTTTGACTCCAAGTACCTTGCTTGCTGTGTTGATAATCTTTCTCAGCATATTTCTCTGGCTGACAGTGGCATTGCCAAACCAACAAACAATACAAAAAGTTAAACTCTCAATGAAAGATTTGTAAAAACAGAGCCAGTATAGTGCAGTCTACATTAAAAGATCCAACCTTTTTGAGAAAGTACAGTCTCTGTTGGCTCTTTTCGTAGATCAGGTCTGTACATTTACTCCACTGCAGCTTATTGTCCAAGAGGACACACAGGTATTTGTATTCCTCTACAATCTCTATATTCTGACCTCTGATACATGTTGCAGAGGTAGGTGTTGTACACTTCCTGAAGTCTATGCACATCTCTTTGGTCTTGTTGGTATTGATGTCCAAGTGTGATTCCTCACACCACTCTACAAAGTCATCTAGGACCGGGCCATGATGTTCCTCGTCATCATGCAACACGCTAATCAAGGCAGTGTCATCAGCTGATCAAGGCACTGTCATCAGCGAACTTAACTAGGTGTCTGTTAGGATGGGACCTAGTACAACTATTAGTGTACAAGATGTACAGGAGTGGGGACAAAACACATCCCTGAGGAGAGCCTGTGTTGGTATTGCGTATGTCCAACAAGTGGGGACCTATTTTGACTCGCTGTGAGCGTTGGCTCAGGAAGTCCAACAGCCACAAAACCAGCCCCCCATCTAAGGAGAAGTCCCATATGAGTCTCTGTGCCAGAATGTAGTGCTGGATTGTGTTGAAGGCAGAAGAAAAGTCAACAAACAGAACCCTAACATGGGATTTGGCACCCTCTAGATGTCTATAGACCATGTTAAGGAGGGTAAGAATGGCATCATCAACTCGGCTGATAGGCTGATAGGCTGATAGGCAAACTGAAATGGGTCGAGAAGCTTTTGGGTGAAGCTGAGAATATGACTTTTCACAAGTTTCTCAAGGCATTTCATTACTAAGGATGTCAAGGCGACAGGGTGGTAGTCATTCAGCACAGAGGGATTAGATGCGTTAGGAATTGGTATAATTATTGAGTTTTCCCACAATACTGGCACGTGTTGCTGGTCGAGTGAGGATTGGAAAATGTCTGTAAAAACACCAGCCAGTTGTTCAGCACAGTGCTTTAACACATGTCCACTCATTTTGTCTGGGCTTTTGTAGGTGTTACATCCCCTCAACAGCTTTAGAACATCAGACTGTTGAACAACAACTCTCTCAAACATTTGTAATGATGCTTCCATTTGTTTAATCTCCGACACAAAGTTGTGGTCTATAAATGGAATAAATGGTCTATTGATTCTGTATCCTCACAACAACATCTGCAGAGCTCTCCCTGCATATTTAGGTTGACTGTGATTGGAAGCGTGACACCAACTGATGTCTCTCTCTCTCACTTAAATGACAAGGATGTGCACACATTTGTAATCCTGTCTACACTCAGAGGAATAGCTTTTGATCGGTGTTATAGCTTTTATGTCCTTCAACCAAGATATGGTGGAGTCAGGCAGTCAGCCATCATTCCACTGCTTCTACTCTGTGTCATATGTCAAAGAATAGGCTAGGAACCATCCAGGTAGGTCAGGAACAATATGGTTGGGTTCAGGTAGGTCTGGAACAATATGGGGTTGAGTTCAGGTAGGTCTGGAACAATATGGTTGGGTTCAGGTAGGTCTGGAACAATATGGTTGAGTTCAGGTAGGTCTGGAACAATATGGGGTTGAGTTCAGGTAGGTCTGGAACAATATGGGGTTGAGTTCAGGTAGGTCTGGAACAATATGGTTGGGTTCAGGTAGGTCTGGAACAATATGGGGTTGAGTTCAGGTAGGTCTAGAACAATATGGTTGGGTTCAGGTAGGTCTGGAACAATATGGGGTTGAGTTCAGGTAGGTCTGGAACAATATGGTTGAGTTCAGGTAGGTCTGGAACAATATGGGGTTGAGTTCAGGTAGGTCTGGAACAATATGGTTGAGTTCAGGTAGGTCTGGAACAACATGGTTGGGTTCAGATAGGTCAGGAACAACATGGTTGAGTTCAGGTAGGTCTGCAACAATATGGGGTTGAATTCAGGTAGGTGTGTAACAATATGGGGTTGAATTCAGGTAGCTCTGGAACAATATGGGGTTGAATTCAGGTAGGTATGGAACAACATGGTTGAGTTCAGGTAGGTCTGCAACAATATGGGGTTGAATTCAGGTAGGTGTGTAACAATATGGGGTTGAATTCAGGTAGATCTGGAACAATATGGGGTTGAATTCAGGTAGGTCTGGAACAATATGGGGTTGAATTCAGGTAGGTGTGGAACAATATGGGGTTGAATTCAGGTAGGTCTGGAACAACATGGTTGAGTTCAGGTAGGTCAGGAACAATATGGTTGAGTTCAGGTAGGTCTGGAACAATATGGGGTTGAGTTCAGGTAGGTCTGGAACAATATGGTCGAGCTCAGGTAGGTCAGGAACAATATGGTTGAGTTCAGGTAGGTCTGGAACAATATGGTTGAGTTCAGGTAGGTCTGGAACAATATGGGGTTGAGTTCAGGTAGGTCTGGAACAATATGGTCGAGCTCAGGTAGGTCAGGAACAACATGGTTGAGTTCAGGTAGGTCTGGAACAACATGGTTGGGTTCAGGTAGGTCTGGAACAACATGGTTGAGTTCAGGTAGGTCTGGAACAACATGGTTGAGTTCAGGTAGGTCTGGAACAACATGGTTGAGTTCAGGTAGGTCTGGAACAACATGGTTGAATTCAGGTAGGTCTGGAACAACATGGTTGAGTTCAGGTAGGTCTGGAACAACATGGTTGAGTTCAGGTAGGTCTGGAACAATATGGGGTGAATTCAGGTAGGTGTGGAACAATATGGGGTTGAATTCAGGTAGGTCTGAAACAACATGGTTGGGTTCAGGTAGGTCAGGAACAACATGGTTAAGTTCAGGTAGGTCAGGAACAACATGGTTGAGTTCAGGTAGGTCTGGAACAATATGGGGTTGAATTCAGGTAGGTCTGGAACAATATGGGTTTGAATTCAGGTAGGTCTGGAACAACATGGTTGAGTTCAGGTAGGTCTGGAACAACATGGTTGAGTTCAGGTAGGTCTGGAACAATATGGGGTTGAATTCAGGTAGGTCTGGAACAATATGGGTTTGAGTTCAGGTAGGTCTGGAACAACATGGTTGAGTTCAGGTAGGTCAGGAACAACATGGTTGAGTTCAGGTAGGTGTGGAACAATATGGGGTTGAATTCAGGTAGGTCTGGAACAACATGGTTGAGTTCAGATAGGTCTGGAACAATATGGGGTTGAATTCAGGTAGGTCTGGAACAATATGGGTTTGAGTTCAGGTAGGTCTGGAACAACATGGTTGAGTTCAGGTAGGTCTGGAACAACATGGTTGAGTTCAGGTAGGTCAGGAACAATATGGTTGAGTTCAGGTAAGTCTGGAACAACATGGTTGGTTTCAGGTAGGTCTGGAACAGTAGTGTGTGTCTAGTGTGTGAATGGTTGCGTGTAAAAGTTAAGTCCCTAAGCACTGATCTAAAGTCAGGCTGGGAAGAGGCCTGGAATACAGCCAAGCCATCAATTGATATTAGAATTGCTGGGAGTACTTTAGAGGCCCACTGACAAAACAGTTCCTTCCTCACTCTCCTCTTGTTCCTCTGATCTGGTAGAATTCACCGGTCTTTTCCAACTCAGGTGTTTGACAACAGCTGATGAGATACGTTGACACGCTGCACCAGAATGAATGAATGGCGAGAGTCAACACAACGGAGCATTAGATGACTCATTCTGACTGCTGTATCAACAATAAAGAAAAACCCTTGAATGAGGTGTCCAAATGTTTGACTGGTTATGTCTATATCACCGTGTAGTGGGCCTACAATACAGTCCTCAAATGTGAATTGCCATTAAATCTAGAAACAATGCAGATGTATACTACTCCGCTTTGTTATGCATTGAGCTATAAATGTGCATGCTGAACATGTTGAATTAGGTATAAACTGGGTGGTTCGAGCCCTGAATGCTGATTGGCTGACAGCTGTGGTATATCAGACCATATACCACAGGTATGACAAAACATGCATTTTTGGTGCTGCAACTACATTGGTAACCAGTTTATAATAGCAATAAGGCACCTCAGGGGTTTGTGGTACATGGCCAATATACCACGGCTAAGGGTTGTCCAGGCGTTGTGTCGTGCCTAGGAACAGCCCTTAACCGTGGTATATTGGCCATATACCACATCTCCTCAGAACTTATTGCTAAAGTCTAACATTTAAGTAACTCCAAGACAAGGTAAAAAAAAAATGGTACTTCGTGAACTTCAATGGACTATTATGTTAAGCCTAAAAGAAATATGCTATGAACTTCATAAAAACTAACACGTTTGGAAATTGCGGAACATTGTAATGTTTGGTGCAACCTTCGGGAATATCACAAGAACATTCTTGCAACATCCCAGGCAATTCTGGGAACTTTCAAAGGAACCCATTTTCATTTGCAGGGTAGATATTGATTGTTTTACACTTAACACCCCCACCAAACTTGAAGGTCCTATCCACGAGATGACAATCCACAATGGGTCTAGAGGGTCTCGGGTAACAATAGGTTGTGCATCGTTCCATATCCACCTGATCAACTGGGGATCAAAGGATCCAGCTTTGAGAGTTGGCATTAATCCCAGTGCTTTAAATGTATTTCAGGGACAGTTCAAGGTAAGTACGGTATGGCAATTTACCTCATCCATCAACAATGTTTCAGCACCAACTGTAAATGGGCATTTAACAGAACTGGTCATCAACGCCGCATGATATCAAATGAAAGAGAAGACCAAAAAACACCTGAAACATCCGACATTTCACGTTTAATAAATATTTACATGTAAAGATGATGATAACAACAGGCTACAGATTAAAACATGCCAGTCGTCCAGTGGTTTTAAAAGGCAAGAGGTAGGGCTGAAATGTTAAACCTACAGTATACAGTAACAGTTAGCCTTCTTTACAAAACACAATTACAGTTAAAACCATACCTGGAAAACAAACCAAACTATGTCACATACCGAACATGGAATCAGGCTCACTGGCATGACAAACATACTTGACTTTTCTACGGTCAGAATCTTACAGCGTGAACAGATGTTAACCCTGATGTCCATTGTTCAAATTACACACAATCCTTCATCAATGTTAGAGGTGATGTTTCATACGATATGTGATAGTAAGTTCAAATAACAACAAAATGAAGATAATGACAGATACATGATAGAACCCGCTCCTCTCTGTCTGCCCTCCCTGCCAGCCAGACCCAGAGTCCCTACTGCTAACATTCACAGCAAAGGTGATTCCTCCGATTCAATCCATCAGGGACCGGTGAGAATGAAAAGGACAAGCTCTCGACCAATTTCGTTTAACACCGGCTGCTTTTGTGCCTAGCGAACTAGTGGTGATTGCAATTATTAATACTAGTGCCTGCTGCTGCTGTTATTTTATTATCTTGGATGAAAAGAGAAAGTGAAACGGTGGGGAACGAAGAGGGAGAAAGGAGGGTTTCCCTTCTGAAGACGCCACTGCACTGCGTTGTGGCCTGGCCTGGATCGTTGTCCTGAGCTAATATGGCTCCCCCTGCTCCTTCATTCGCCTCCCGCTTTGCGGAACCGATTTACTTGAGGATTTTGTGGTAGGGGTAGAGGGTGAGGGAGGAGGTGAACGCGCGGATGTCGTTGATGAGCGTGGCGTCGGCCAACATGGGCGAGGCGGGCAGGAAGGTCAGCTTGGACACTTCTCCGTAGGAGGAGGTTTTAAGGGCCTGGTCTTGGTCCACTTCGCCCCCTGCGGGGTTCGGGCCGCAGCTGCTCTGGCCTACCTGGTCGTTCTCCTCTTCTCCGAAGCCTACCACCTGACACACAGAGAGACAGGGAGAGAGAGCGAGATTACAGTACGCTCTGGAATAGCAGAGAGTAGGATAGTGCCAATGACTGTATATATTAAATGGACAAAGCGAATGAGATCCCTCTCCATTCATTCCATGGGGAATGCTCAACGCACTCCCTCTCCCTTGCACACACACACAGTCAAAGCTGGCAGACTTACATGCACGCTGAGTTTCTTGCTGGTGGTGTCCCTGTGCTCCATGAACCAGGACACCAGCTCTGCTTTGGTGATGAGCTTCAGAGCCTCAATCTGCAGCACAGCGGGACAGGATGAGTTAATGCATGAATAAACATTCCTACCCATTCTCTCCCCCAGACGTTTGAGCCGCCCCCTCTTCCACCTAGTGCGGGTCATAGTGAAGCAAGCCTGGCATGTACACTAAATATACAAAAAGTATGTGGACACCCCTTCAAATTAGTGGATTTGGCTATTTCAGCCACCCTTGTTGCTGACAGGTGTATAAATAAAGTAAACCAATTTTTTTAAATCGAGCGCACAGCCATGCAATCTCCACTGATAAACATTGGCAGTAGAACAGCCTTACTGAACAGCTCAGTGACTTTCAACGTGCCACTGTCATAGGATTCCACCTTTCCAACAAGTGAGCCCTGCTAGAGCTGCCCCGGTCAAATGTAAGTGCGGTCATGGTGAAGTGGAAACGTCTAGGAGCAACAACGGCTCAGCCGCAAAGTGGTAGGCCACACAAGCTCACAGGTCGGGACCGCTGAGTGCTGAAGCGCGTAAAAATCAACTGTCCTCGGTTCCAATAGTCATAGTGAGTGTTGCAACCGTGCTTCAGCACTCACTGCCTCTGTAAGCAACGTCAGCACAATAACTGTCAGAAGCTTGATGAAATGGGTTTCCATGGCTGAGCAGCCGCAACCAAGCCTAAGATCACTATGTGCAATGCCAAGCGTCGGCTGGAGTGGTGTAAAGCTCGCCGCCATTGGACTCTGGAGCAGTGGAAACGTGTTCTCTGGAGTGATGAATCTGGCAATCCAACAGACAAATCTGGGTTTGGTGGATGCCAGGAGAACGCTACCTGCCCGAGTGTACAGTGCCAACGGTAAAGTTTGGTGGAGGAGGAATAATGGTCTCGGGCTGTTTTTCATGGTTCGGTCTAGGCCATTTAGTTCCAGTGAAGGGAAATCTTAATGTTACAGCCTACAATGACATTATAGACAATTCTGTGATTCCAACTTTGTGGCAACAGTTTGGCGAAGGCCCTTTCTTGTTTCAGCATGGCAAAGCCCCCATGCACAAAGCGATGGTCCATACAGAAATGGTTTGTCGAGATCTGTGTGGAAGAACTTGACTGGCCTGCACAGAGCCCTTACCTCAATCCCATCAAACACCTTTGGGATTAATTGGAACGCCGAATTGCGAGCCAGGCCTAATCGTCCAACATCAGTGCCCGACCTCACTAATGCTCCTGGCTGAATGGAACCAAGTGCCCGCAGCAATGTTCCAACATTGAATGGAAAGCTTTCCCAGAATAGTGGAGGCTGTTATAGCAGAAAATGGGGGACCAACTCCATATTAAATGCCCATGATTTTGGAACGAGATGTTCGACGAGCAGGTGTCCACATACTTTTGGTCATGTATTGTATATGATGGAGGGGTAGGGCCCCCAGAGTTGGAGTAAACCATGCGGCTGTGACCGTGTACAGTCTTACCTCTCTGTTGAGTCGGTCGAAGACGTACTGCTGGGTGACCACCTCGAACCAGTTGCGGTCCACCTCCTCCCCCAGGTGCGTGTCCTCACACTCTTTGAGCTTGATGAGAGCGGTCACCTGGGTCTTGAAGGCCTCGTCCGTGAGGTTGGTCATCTTCTCCCCGAAGCTCACCAGGAACTCCTCGATCTTGGTCTCCACGTAGTCCGTGCTGGGAGGGAGAGAAACGGACACCGGGTGCGTCAGACTGCCTCTTATTTGTATTCAAAACACCGAAAGGGGATGGCATCTCTCAAAAAGAGAGTTATTTTCAATGCATCTGTGCTCTTTTTTAAATTTATTATACAAATCTTGCCCTTGTAATCTTTCGATAACCTTCTCAGGCTTATGTGAAGCACATTGTACTGCTACTGTGTAATGCACTTCTATATTCAACAATGCTAACCATCTGACCTGAACATGACGCTACCATCCTTCTCCTCTGAACTGCCCCTGACAAAACATCAGCAGCGGTCACTGACCCTGACGCACAACTACAAGTTGGGTTTCCTTATGCATGTCGAATATTCCAATACGTCACACATGAAATTAAATAATCGTATCGCAACAACATTTTGATCAAGTGTAGCGTAAGAGATATACAGTGCTGGTGACTCACTTGAACTTGGTGGCCTGCGTTTCCACGGTGATGGAGAAGCCTAGGACTCCCGAAGTGTTTCTGCATGTGGGGTACACCTGATAGCTGATGGATACAAGGTCAGAGTTCAAATCAGTCAACACTGCTCTGTTAAGTAGTGGTTATTAAGTAGTAGTTACTTATTAGATATTATTACACATTAGTTCTTTATTCTTTTAGTTATGGGGTGGGGGACTAACCCAAGAGTCTCCTTTGTCCTGAGGAAATCAAAGCAAGGCTCCTCCATGTGCATCTGGGAACAGAGCAGCAAAGATAGCACTTCATTAAAGGGGCGGCAGGGTAGCCTAGTGGTTAGAGCATTGGACTAGTAACCGAAAGGTTGCAAGTTCAAATCCCCGAGCTGACAAGGTACAAAATCTGTCGTTCTGCCCCTGAACAGGCAGTTAACCCACTGTTCCAGGCCGTGAAAATAAGAATTTGTTCTTAACCGACTTGCCTAGTAAAATAAAGATAAACTAAAAATTTTAAAAGGGACAATTTTGGATTTTGGCAAATCAGTTGAACTCGTGGATGGATAACATGTTGATGTCTCCGCATGCGGTTTCAAAGAAGTTGTTAACTAGCGTAACAGCTAGCATACCATAGACTTCCAGTCATTGCGTGAACGCTAGTTAGCATTGGCTCTCGAAACTACCTCTTACTTCGTTCATACAGGATGCAGACATAAAAATGGTATCGATGAGTTCATCTGACTCGGAGGAAGTAGATAAAGGGAGTAGCAAAATCCTGAAGTATCCCTTTAACCCATAACACCACTCACTGACTCAGGGCTCTATTTTCAAAAACCTAACGCAATGGTGAATCGAATCGCTGGCGGTAGCACTATAGGTCTGGAGGTGTGTCTGAAATAGTATTTATTTTCACAGCTCGAATTATGAGCTCAATAGTTGGCAGTGGTGCGAAAGGGCTAGGTTTTGATGAATACACAAACTGTAGGTATGACGAAAACTTGGCCACACACTGGCCAATCAAAGCGTTCCATGGATTAATACTGCACTGCGTGCATTTGCCTCAAGTTCTGTATGTTATTGACGGTCTTTGCATTGTCATCAACTCTCATTTGGCTGGGGGCATGGACTATTCTCATCCTGGTCCATTGTGGATTGATACTACAGTTTATTATAGGCTACAGTAACGAATAGCCTAATAGCAACAGAAAAAATATAAAACAGTACTTGCTCAACGCCTGTTTGGATTGTCGGCAGTCAGGTCAACATTGTTGTAATTGGCTGTAGTATAGCCTGGCCTACACGTCTTTATGCATCGCACTTCTCCCAAAATAAATCACATACTAGGCTCTCGTAAATTCTATTGTACGTGTGAAACACGTTCTCAATAAGCAAAACATAGCCTAGGCCTGTCGTTGATACTTAAATTATTAAGTAAGTCAGGAGGGAGGAGTGCATCTTTGGTAACCCGAGAGGATCTCTGGGATAGATACTTGAACAAATGAAATGAAGTACGCAGGTAGGATGTGCAGCATCTTTTCAATTCAAGGCACTCTGACGAATAGACCATTTAAACACCTTTTAGGGACAGGATACTTTGCAAGGCCAGGATAAAAAAAGACAAGACACATTGCTGTTGAAGCAGCCTTATTAGTCTAGGCCTAGGATAAGGGTAATCTACGGAGGGCTTGAAATGAAACGGAAAACAAGCATCTGTTTTTTTAAAACGACAATATTTCCAAATAGGATGGGCTGCAGGACATTGTCACTTTTGCTCTTGTATTTAAGGACACATCTCAAATATTGCCACCCCTCCCACCTCGGCGCAAGCAAAATTGCAAACTAACATGCGTTTGACACTTGCGCCGGACGTATATAGAGCCCTTAGTATTCCAGTCAAGCCTTGTTAGCTACGACACTTACCACCAGTAACTCCATCAGCGTGTGTTCTCTCAGGTTCTTCAGGCCTGACTGGACAAGGACAGAAAAATACAGGTTATTTATCGACCTCAAAATACCACAGACACAACTGTAATGTTGAGCGAATGTTGGTTGAAGGTCGGGGGAAATGTTGGGCGAAGGTTGGCCGACCGTTGGCTGAACGTTAGGTACCTGGTAGTAGACAGTAACTTCAGAGTTGGCATCTCCTTTGTTGAGGGACTTGACTTTGCACAGGTGAGGCTTCTGAGGAAGCTCCACCACTCTGAAGAGCACAGGGACTTCCACGGACAGACGCTTGAACTGCAGTTTGCTGTAGAGCGCAGAAGATTATTGCATTTACATGTTATTCATTTAGCTGATGGTCTTGTAGAGTGACTTACAATTCAATTATTTAGTTCATTCAACTAAAGTAGGTCATACCAACCACAAATCTCAATCATTGCAAGTAATAACAATAGTAAGGAAGTACTGCGTTGGTTGACGATAATGATAAAAGGAGGGGGGTTATATTTGTCCTGTTACACACAGGTGTGTGATGTAACCCGCTTCCGGGTTGGAGCGAGCGGTCGCATCTGCACTCGGTCCGCAGGTAGTATTACATTTCATTACATTTCATTATAGTACAACGGTTTGATTTGTCTAATCTTAGCAATTTCTTCTTAGCTAGCTACATAGCCGTCTTTGTATCATAGATAATTGCGTAATTATCGTTTTCGTCGTCCTAACGCAGTCTACACTGCCCTGCAGCTAGCCAGCTAGCTAACGTCCACCGTTAGCTAGTCCACCATCTACCGATTAGCAGCACAACTATTACACTCAACTGAACGACTTGATTAGTGTAGTGTTAGCTAGCTACATAGTTGTCTTTGCTGTCTTCGTATCCAAGATAATTGTGTAGTTTAGAGTGTGTAGTTTTAGAGTGATTATCTTAATTTACCGAGGTTAGCTAGCCAGCTATTTGTCGTCCTTAACGTAGGAGACTCTGCTAGCTAGCCAACAGCTAGCCAACGTCTACCGAACAGAACTTCTGCACTCAACAATCCGGTCGCATTTCGCTTCGCTCCACAGGTAGTATCACATTTTTTCATTTCAGTTCATTACAGTACAACGGCTTGATTTGTTTGATCGTAGCTAGCTACATAGCTAGCTACATAGCCGTCTTTGTATCAAAGATAATTGTGTAGTCTAGAGCGATTTCCTAGGTTAGCTAGCCAGCTATTGTCGTTCTTTTAACGCAACGTAAAGTAATCAACACTGCTAGCTAGCCAGCTAGCCCCGAATAGCAGCACAGTAGAAACTATTACACTCAACGGAACGACTTGATTAGTGTAGTGTCAACAACGCAGCCAATGCCAGCTAGCCTACATAGTCAACAACGCAGCCTCTGCCAGCTAGCCTACTTCAGCAGTACTGTATCATTTTAATCATTTTAGTCAATAAGATTCTTGCTACGTAAGCTTAACTTTCTGAACACTCGAGACGTGTAGTCCACTTGTCATTCCAATCTCCTTTGCATTAGCGTAGCCTCTTGTGTAGCCTGTCAACTATGTGTCTGTCTATCCCTGTTCTCTCCTCTCTGCACAGACCATACAAACGCTCCACACCGCGTGACCGCGGCCACCCCTAATCTGGTGGTCCCAGCGCGCACGACCCACGTGGAGTTCCAGGTCTCCGGTAGCCTCTGGAACTGCCGATCTGCGGCCAACAAGGCAGAGTTCATCTCAGCCTATGCCTCCCTCCAGTCCCTCGACTTCTTGGCACTGACGGAAACATGGATCACCACAGACAACACTGCTACTCCTACTGCTCTCTCTTCGTCTGCCCACGTGTTCTCGCACACCCGAGAGCTTCGGGTCAGCGGGGTGGTGGCACCGGGATCCTCATCTCTCCCAAGTGGTCATTCTCTCTTTCTCCCCTTACCCATCTGTCTATCGCCTCCTTTGAATTCCATGCTGTCACAGTTACCAGCCCTTTCAAGCTTAACATCCTTATCATTTATCGCCCTCCAGGTTCCCTCGGAGAGTTCATCAATGAGCTTGATGCCTTGATAAGCTCCTTTCCTGAGGACGGCTCACCTCTCACAGTTCTGGGCGACTTTAACCTCCCCACGTCTACCTTTGACTCATTCCTCTCTGCCTCCTTCTTTCCACTCCTCTCCTCTTTTGACCTCACCCTCTCACCTTCCCCCCTACTCACAAGGCAGGAAATACGCTCGACCTCATCTTTACTAGATGCTGTTCTTCCACTAACCTCATTGCAACTCCTCCAAGTCTCCGACCACTACCTTGTATCCTTTTCCCTCTCGCTCTCATCCAACACTTCCCACACTGCCCCTACTCGGATGGTATCGCGCCGTCCCAACCTTCGCTCTCTCTCCCCCGCTACTCTCTCCTCTTCCATCCTATCATCTCTTCCCTCTGCTCAAACCTTCTCCAACCTATCTCCTGATTCTGCCTCCTCAACCCTCCTCTCCTCCCTTTCTGCATCCGTTGACTCTCTATGTCCCCTATCCTCCAGGCCGGCTCGGTCCTCCCCTCCCGCTCCGTGGCTCGACGACTCATTGCGAGCTCACAGAACAGGGCTCCGGGCAGCCGAGCGGAAATGGAGGAAAACTCGCCTCCCTGCGGACCTGACATCCTTTCACTCCCTCCTCTCTACATTTTCCTCTTCTCTCTCTGCTGCTAAAGCCACTTTCTACCACTCTAAATTCCAAGCATCTGCCTCTAACCCTAGGAAGCTCTTTGCAACCTTCTCCCTCCTGAATCCTCCTCCCCCCCCTCCTCCCTCTCTGCAGACGACTTCGTCAACCATTTTGAAAAGAAGGTCGACGACATCCGATCCTCGTTTGCTAAGTCAAACGACACCGCTGGTTCTGCTCACACTGCCCTACCCTGTGCTCTGACCTCTTTCTCCCCTCTCTCTCCAGATGAAATCTCGCGTCTTGTGACGGCCGGCCGCCCAACAACCTGCCCGCTTGACCCTATCCCCTCCTCTCTTCTCCAGACCATTTCCGGAGACCTTCTCCCTTACCCCACCTCGCTCATCAACTCATCCCTGACCGCTGGCTACGTCCCTTCCGTCTTCAAGAGAGCGAGAGTTGCACCCCTTCTGAAAAAACCTACACTCGATCCCTCCGATGTCAACAACTACAGACCAGTATCCCTTCTTTCTTTTCTCTCCAAAACTCTTGAACGTGCCGTCCTTGGCCAGCTCTCCCGCTATCTCTCTCAGAATGACCTTCTTGATCCAAATCAGTCAGGTTTCAAGACTAGTCATTCAACTGAGACTGCTCTTCTCTGTATCACGGAGGCGCTCCGCACTGCTAAAGCTAACTCTCTCTCCTCTGCTCTCATCCTTCTAGACCTATCGGCTGCCTTCGATACGGTGAACCATCAGATCCTCCTCTCCACCCTCTCCGAGTTGGGCATCTCCGGCGCGGCCCACGCTTGGATTGCGTCCTACCTGACAGGTCGCTCCTACCAGGTGGCGTGGCGAGAATCCGTCTCCACACCACGTGCTCTCACCACTGGTGTCCCCCAGGGCTCTGTTCTAGGCCCTCTCCTATTCTCGCTATACACCAAGTCACTTGGCTCTGTCATAACCTCACATGGTCTCTCCTATCATTGCTATGCAGACAACACACAATTAATCTTCTCCTTTCCCCCTTCTGATGACCAGGTGGCGAATCGCATCTCTGCATGTCTGGCAGACATATCAGTGTGGATGACGGATCACCACCTCAAGCTGAACCTCGGCAAGACGGAGCTGCTCTTCCTCCCGGGGAAGGACTGCCCGTTCCATGATCTCGCCATCACGGTTGACAACTCCATTGTGTCCTCCTCCCAGAGCGCTAAGAACCTTGGCGTGATCCTGGACAACACCCTGTCGTTCTCAACTAACATCAAGGCGGTGGCCCGTTCCTGTAGGTTCATGCTCTACAACATCCGCAGAGTACGACCCTGCCTCACACAGGAAGCGGCGCAGGTCCTAATCCAGGCACTTGTCATCTCCCGTCTGGATTACTGCAACTCGCTGTTGGCTGGGCTCCCTGCCTGTGCCATTAAACCCCTACAACTCATCCAGAACGCCGCAGCCCGTCTGGTGTTCAACCTTCCCAAGTTCTCTCACGTCACCCCGCTCCTCCGCTCTCTCCACTGGCTTCCAGTTGAAGCTCGCATCCGCTACAAGACCATGGTGCTTGCCTACGGAGCTGTGAGGGGAACGGCACCTCAGTACCTCCAGGCTCTGATCAGGCCCTACACCCAAACAAGGGCACTGCGTTCATCCACCTCTGGCCTGCTCGCCTCCCTACCACTGAGGAAGTACAGTTCCCGCTCAGCCCAGTCAAAACTGTTCGCTGCTCTGGCCCCCCAATGGTGGAACAAACTCCCTCACGACGCCAGGACAGCGGAGTCAATCACCACCTTCCGGAGACACCTGAAACCCCACCTCTTTAAGGAATACCTAGGATAGGATAAAGTAATCCCTCTCACCCCCCCCTTAAAAGATTTAGATGCACTACTGTTCCACTGGATGTCATAAGGTGAATGCACCAATTTGTAAGTCGCTCTGGATAAGAGCGTCTGCTAAATGACTTAAATGTAAATGTAAATGTTTTATTGAATTTATTTCTTTGCATTAGCCAACTCCCCCCGAGACACCCGCAGGGAGTGGGGTCACGGCCAGGGTCGCCCTGCTAAGCTCAAGGGCACCGCGACAGATTTGTTTTCTTCACTTTGGTCGGCTCCGGAATTTGAACCAGCAACCTTTCCGTTACTGGTCCAACGCGCTAACCTGAAGGCTACAGACCTGCTTTTCAGAGTTAAGAAAGAGAATGCGGAGGATACTTACTCAATAAAATACTGCAGAAACTTCATTGACTCCTGTGGGCAAAGAACAGTTGCATAATGCCTATTAAGCATGATTATTATAGCATAGGGATAGCAGCAGAATAATTCAAATGTATTACTTCACATCACCTACTTGATTAGGACAATAATCAACATGCAAGAAAGATCTGGGATGCAAGCGCCGGGGTTAGCGCTAAACAGCTATTTTAGTCCGTCCTCTCTAGACAAGCTAAAAACAGTGTGTGTATGTTTTAGTGTTTGTGTGCATCAGACAGTGTTCGTGTGTGTTTATAAAGAGGCTTACAGTACTGGTGAAGTGTGTGCGTTTCTGAATGTGTCAGTTTGTGCTCACAGTGCTCGTGAAGTTGCCCTGCACCAGCCCCTCGGTGTAGAGCTGTGCTTTGAGGCCGCTGACAAAGGTCATGAGGTCATCCACGGTGAGGCCCTTCATGATGGCCTGGTACTTCTGGATGACCGACCAGCGACAGTGTTCCAGGATCAACAGACGCACGTCCCTGAGAGAGAGAGGGGAAAGGAAGGAGAGAGAGATGTAGGAAAGAGGGGGAGGAAGAGAAAAAAAATGGATGTGTTCAAATAATTCATCCCACCAATTTATCAGTGTTACTGTTTTGAAGGTAGTTTTACAACTGACTCGTGTTCCGAAATAGAGAGAGGGATAAAGACAGCTAGAGAGACACATAAGAAGAAAATGAGTGGGTGGATTTGCAAAGAACGAGCAGCCAGATACTGTATGCTACACAGGGTGGAGCAGTCACAGTGCTTGAAACCCAACTCACTTCCCCAGCCTCTCTGGCTTGATGAGGATGTTGAAGTAGGTCTTCTTCAGCTGCTCTGCGAACATGTTAAACACACCGGGCTCAGCCGTGAAGTCTGCCAGGTGGTCCACTATCAAGTTCAACAGCAACTAACACAGGGACAGAG
The DNA here is from genome assembly GCF_034236695.1 of Oncorhynchus nerka. Lineage (NCBI taxonomy): Eukaryota > Metazoa > Chordata > Actinopteri > Salmoniformes > Salmonidae > Oncorhynchus > Oncorhynchus nerka. The sequence goes on along the minus strand of NC_088419.1, from coordinate 51,916,753 downwards.
GCAGGGAGGTTGAGTTGGCAGGAGGTCAGCTTTAGGGTTGTCTGAAGCTAGGGAACATTTGTTGAAGTGCAGAATGGGTTTATAGACAGAGTGTACAATACATTAGGAAAACCTTCCTAATATGGAGTTGCACCCCTTCACTTTTGCCCTCAGAACAGCCTCAATTCGTTGGGGCATGGACTCGACAAGGTGTCGAAAGCGTTCCACAGGGATGCTGGCCCATGTTGACTCCAATGCTTCCCACAGTTGTGTCAAGTTGGCTGGCTGTCCTTTTGGTGGTGGACCTTCTTGACACACATGGGAACTGTTGAGTGTGAAAAACCCAGCAGCGTTGCAGTTCTTGACGCACTCAAACCGGTGCGCCTGGCACATGTTACCATACCCCGTTCCAAGGCACTAAAATCTTTTGTCTTGCCCACTCACCCGTTGAATGGTACACAATACACAATTCATGTCTCAAGACTTAAAAATCCTTCTTCGACCTGTCTCCCCTTCATCTACACGGACTGAAAAACAGCTTCTATCTCAAGGTCATCAGACTGTTAAACAGCCATCACTAACTCAGAGAAGCTGCTGCCTACATAGAGACTCACTTGTCATTTAAAAAAATTCCACGTTAATAATGTTTACATATTTTACATTACTCATCTCATTTGTATATACTCTCTTATACCATCACCTCTCATCCATATTTTTATATGTACATATTCGTATTCCATCCCTTTAGATTTGTGTGTATTAGGTAGTTATTGGGGAATTGTTAGATATTACTGCACTGTCGGAACTAGAAGCACAAGCATTTCGCTAAACTCGCATTAACATCTGCTAACCATGTGTATGTGACCAATAAAATTTGATATGCATGTACAGTATGTATGTATGTATGCATGTATGCATGTATGTATGCAACACTCACAGGCAGCTTGTGGTTGAAGCCCTTGACCCTGATGACGAGTCCGTGCTCCCCAGCAATCAGTTTGTACTCCAGTTGGGCCACATCAGCCTCGTAGGCCGGCTCTGCCAGGTTATGGGCCAAGATGTTCACAAAGATGTCAAACAGCACCAGGCTACAGGGGCACAATACATAGACATTTAGAAAGGACCTCTAGAACTTTTGCAGCTAGGAGCGATTGTGAATAGCAATCAAAAGCAAAGATTTTGTAAGACATTGATTCATATAAAAATACTAACTTCTCTGGAGATTTCTGAATCATTGGGGAGAGGAGGTTGAAACGGACATAAGCTAACAGAAGAAAATAAAAGAGGGAATGTATTAAATCACGAGAACATTGTCATTTGAAATGTGTTAAAAAGCCTTGTAGCTACTAACATTTCTGTCTTACACATATTGAAAAAGAGTAAATCACATGTCACTATAATTATATATTTATATATATTACCAAAGTAAGCCAACAAAAGAACACACTCCAATAAACACAGACACACCTTTAGGTATCTTGAACTTATTGTCCTTTTTGAACCAGAGACAGCCCCTCTCATTGTTCACTATCCGCACCGGGACTTCTGTGTCTGGACAGTCCGATGGTTTCAGGGTGAAATCCGTTGCTATGGAAACAAAGGAACAGGATATAGCCTATTGTCTGTGTCAATCCCAGGATTTATTTATGTTTGATAAAAAAATCAAATTTAAAAAAATGATAGGAATATGGCCCCAAAATATTGTACACATTAATAGACCGAAAAGTGAATATTGAAGAGTAAATGTGATTGGTGCACAACACTGTCCATCACTTGTACTGACCAATGAACTTGTTCTCAGCAGGCAGGTGGAGGTCGGGGTTGAGGTCAAAGTCTCCGGCCCAGCGCCGTGCCCACTCCTCAGGGAGGTCTGCCAGTACAGAACAGGACACTCAGTCAGTCACAGACCAACACACCACATGAACATCACACACTATCTTAATCATGTCACGAAATGAGCCGCTGAATATACGGCCACCGAGAATGTAGATTTTAGGAAAAAACAACAACAATTTAATGAATTTTAAAATAAGGCTGTAATGTAACAAAATGTGGAAAAAGTCAAATGTGTCTGATGACTTTCCAAATGCACTGTAAACCTACTTTGCAGTTAACATTTAATTTAGAAGGTTGAGGGAAAAGCCTTTGTCTGTCTGTCCAGAAGACGGTTATCTTTAACGCTAACTGGCAACGTATGTGCCACACAGACAAACAGGGGAAATATTGCTGGAAATTAATTGGCAGACGGCATAAAAAGCCAAATGTCACACTAATTGTGGCCAACCAGGTGTGGGATAACGTCAATGTGAATTTAATTGGATCTTGAGGTGTCTTTGACGTGTGAGATTTGTTTACGGTAGTTTGTGGTGGAACACGTGGGGGGAAAAAAACACACGCACTTTCAGAATTGTTTGGCGAGCTACTCACAGGTGGTACTGGAAGCTCGCGATTGACCTGTTGCACAACCCCCTGCTCTAGGATGGTGTTATATACCAAGCTAACATATAAATTGTTTAAAGATATTCATACAATGGAGCATTTAGCCATTTGATAGGACCCCTGGAGGTAAACATGCCTGGGTGAGCAGAAATAATAACAGCAAGCATGGGCATGGATCACAACATAACGGCAGACGTCGTCAGCAATGGAATAATTATACAGATAAAAGTAGGCCTACTAAACAACGGCAAGTAGACAGATAAAAACGACCGCATTGGCCTCAGCAAAGTCTACAGAAAATACCTTGACTGAACTACAATGACTAGCTATGGATTCTGACTCATACGTGTTCGGAGAAGGGCAGACTTGTGCCCTGAGACGAGTGTCTGGGGAAGTTATTTTGAGCACACATGGTTTGAGTGAGAGAGAGTTGCGTGCTGGCAGCTGAAAATTGCTTTATTCTGATCACGGAAAATAAAATAAAAAAATACTTGTGTCATAATCGTATTTGGAAAAATCTCCAAATCCGTTATGATACTCGTTTTGTAAGAGTACTCGGCACGTCCCTACAGCACTGTAAGAAGAATCATTTAAAGGTAATATCTTGTTATGATGACAATAACAGCTATTGTAGGTCCAATTCAGCAAATCTCACTAAGCAAATCCTGGGCGGTATTCAGTGTCTCAGAGTAGTGCAGATCTAGGATCAGGTTGGCCTTTTAGATCAAAATGAATGGAAAAGCGGCACCTGATCCTAGATCAGCACTCCTAATCAGAGACACTTGCTCTTACCCTCCATGCTGTAGTTGGTGCCGAACCACTTCTCCTTGTGGGAGCAGTAGCCCTCGTGCTCCGGGGACAGCAGTAGCAGGTTGGCCCTCTCTGGGGTAAGCAGGGCCAGGGCCAAGGAGATCACCTGTAGAGGACAGCATTACAGTTGCAGTACAGGCTGTGGTATGGGCAATTGTTATGACAATACTGTGGGGTGACCTAACTTTTTAGGGCCTGCAACAGTACAAAGAGTGTCCAGAAATTGGCCATTACAGATTAACTAGGAATGATCCAATGACTACTTGGTGAGACAGACAGGCAGTACCTCTGGGTTATACTCAAACATGAGCTGGTCTCCAGTCAGGAAGTCCTCTTTGGGGAAGAGCTGCATGTTCTCACAGATGTTCTCCACGTACTCTATGGGGTCGGTCTGTGGTGGGACAGAAGTTCGTACAGAGCCCTCAGTCACTTATGACATGCTTATGATACGTTATGTCATGGCAATGACAGTTTAAAGTCAGCTTCGCGACAGAGGGTTAGACCAGGAAGTGTGACTGTACCTGCTCCTGGTAGTGGAACTCATTGGCTTCGATCTTCTGGATTTCTTCATAGATCCTCTGCTGTGGACCCAGAGTCTGCAGCATCTTCATATACTGGAACACTAGATGAACCACCTGTACAGGGAAAACGGCTGCACTTTACATTCAGACTTGTGTGTGTCATCACACATGGGCGTGTGTGTGTATATAAGTTTTTGCACAGTGTGTGTGTCATCACACATTGGCACGTGTGTGTTTGTGTTTTTGCATGTGTGTGTGTGTGTGTGTGTGTGTGTGTGCGCGCCAGTTGACCTGATGAAAGTTCTGGAATCCTTCGTCAGTGAGCGTGATGGATATGGAAAAGATGGAGTAGGTGGTGTTCTGGTCAAAGCCTGTCTCACTGTTCCCTCCAAACAGAGCCAGGGCCCAGCACTTCTTCCGGAGCAAGGATAGGATGCTGCCGGCGCCTTCGTGCCCAATCAACCAGGAGATGTAGTGCAGGGGCTTCACCCTACACGGAGACACCAAGACAAACCAAGCAGTTTGTGTGGAGCGCAGGATAATTGTGAGGTGGAAATATTTGCTAAATTGGTCTTTGAACGGTTCAACAGGTGAGGGTGCCATTGTTGAGGGGGGCTTACCTGTACTGCTTGCCCTGAGGAGGTAACGCCCAGGTGACTGTCAGAGCATGCACCTTCCTCACGGGAACAACTGCCACACACACATGATTGAAATTGAGGAATTGGTACAGTCAGTAAGTAAGCACAGGTTGATAAAATGACATGTATGAATGTTAGTTTAAAGCCTGTGTACTTCTGTAGAGCTTGTTGAAGGTTGGTGTGTCGAACGGGTCCTGGAGGTCAGAGAAGTCAGGCCTCGGTTGGGCGCTGCAAAAAAAGTGACAGAGTGAGCGAGCGCGAGTATGTTTGACAGCATGCATGTGGCCGTGTGCACTTACTTGTTGGGCACCTTGCTGAAGACCTCTCTAACCCATTCCTCCAGTGTGTTCAATGTCTCTGATGGACAGACAAGGACAGTTGAGTCAAGTTGATTTCAACAGATCGACTACAATCGCCATTCATTTCAGTAGACTGACTACAATCCCTATTCACTTCAGTAGAGTAGGGATCCTTTGCGTCTGGCGGTTTGGCTAGCTACCTTTGGACTGCACTGTGAGGGTCATGTAGTGAGCAGAGTAGTATCTCTTCCAGAAGTCTCGGAGACGCTGGTAGGTGTTGATCTGCTTCTCTCTGGGCTCGTGCTTCAGGGTCTGAGCATTTCCTGGGGGAGACCGAGGACAGGACATATGTTATTACACCTTTAATTAACGTTTTAACATAGTGTAATATCTTGAATGACTGAAATAACTGTTATTCCGCATTATTAACCGTGCAGATAGACATTACCATCCATAAGCATGTAATAAAAGCTCACCGTGTACATATTTAAAAGGCAGACATCACTTGACGATCACAGAGACATTTACAAGCAGGAAAGTGCAAATGAAAATGCATCCAACTATTGGTTTTACAAGCAGGACAAAGTAGAATTAGAATGTTTGTCGAACAACGGAAGCCTTTGGTACCTGGGTAGCATTTGCGATGGAGGAGAGATAATTGGGAAATGACAGCCAATGTGTGTATCCTTACCCCAGCAGAACTTGCCCATGGGGTGCTTGGGCCTGGCCAGGCTTCCGAACAGCATCTCCTTGCGGTGGGAGTCTGATGGACGAGCCAGTTGGTACTCTGCACATCAAAGGGAGAGGCATGGACAATCCATTAGAGGAGTGAGAGTGGGAACTGTGACTGAGGCTGGGGCATGGAAAAAGGCTGTGGTATTCAACATTGGAAGGGTCTCAGTTGTCTGCACTGGTCTCTCTTCGTCTTGAGTCCTTCATTCATGCTGACCAGCTGTGTGAAACCAATCTGAGCAGATGAAGGAGAAAGGGGGAGGCTTCTTTAGACTATTGAGATGCGGCCGTGGTTTCCTCTTACTATTCCCCGACTCACCACTGTCCACTGCTTCCACCTCTCTGTCGATGGCGTCCTCGATCATCAGCGGGCAGATGAAGAACTGGGCCCATCTGGGGAATGGGAGAGATCATCCAATGACAAACTGCACACCTCGTATTCATTAGGCACGAAACGGAAGGACACGTTTTGAAACAGAGAGTAAACTTGTCCAATAATAAATACTTATTTTAATTTTCCATTGCAAAAGTTTTTGAACAGTGTGCACTATTGTAAACGACCCTGGAAAAGTTAGATTTAGGGCCACTTTTGAGGCATGAAAACAGCTAACAAAAAGGTTGGTTTGGGGCTGAACTGCTCCTTTGAGGCTGCTTGGCTCACCTGTCGAGAGCCTCGCGGAAGTACTTCCTCTGGACGTCAAACTGGAAAATGGTCCGCTCACAGTCGGTGGAGGCATTGTCGCTTCCGCCGTGCTTCTTCAGGAAGGCATCGAAACCGTTCTCAGCGGGGTACTTCTCACTGCCCATGAACACCACTGAGAGAAAAGAGAGGAAGAGCAGAAAAGAGTGAGGGAGTGAAAGAGAGAGAGTCAAGAGATTAGAGGGAAGACCAGGTAAAGAAAGAGAGAAACAGACAGACGTGTTGTTTAGAGGTAGTGTTCCAATGTAGTGTTAGATTGAGAATGTGCATCATTTTCTGTAGCGCTACAGTACACAAGGTCCCCTGGAAAAAGAACTCACTGTGCTCAAGGAAATGGGCCAGGCCTGGAAGGTCCTCCGGGTCACTGAAGCTCCCCACACTGATACAGAGAGCAGCTGCAGACTTGGAGACACGGGAGGGATGAGTACACACATTAAAAAACACACACACAACATGCACGAGCATGCAAGCACACACACTTTTTCATTTGATAAATTCCATCAGTCCCCACACTTTATCACACTATCCCTAGAGTGAACTAGCTGGTTGCATAGCACCCTTGTGGCTATGCTCCCTCTGTGAGCTGTTGGATCACTCATCTGAAAGCATTAGCCTAGTATTGTGCTATAGGGAAACCAACCTGTTTCTCTGAACTCCCCTTCTTCTGTTTCCCTTCTTGCTCCTCATCTAGCTCCTCAAAGTCACTGTCGTGCTCTTCTTCCGCATCCTCGTCCTCCTCTTCTGTGCCCTCCCCTGAATCCCCCTCTTCTTCCGCTTCCTCTCCACCTCCTGATGCTCCGTCCTCTTCCTCCTCCTCCTCCTCCTCCTCTCCGCAGGCGTCCTTGCCGTCTGCCCCGCTAAAGTCTGAGATGAGGAGAACTCTCAGGCCATTGGTCAGCTCGATATACCTTCAGAGCGAGTAAAATAAATGAATATGATAAGCCAGTTCTACTTTAGTGAAACTGAAACATCACAACCTGGGACGGGTAGAGAAATTCGCACGCACTCTGATGATGCAGCTATTAATCTCGGTTAACCCAGAACTAGTATTGTGGAATTGGTCAGCTGCTCAATTAAGTTCTGGGTCCATACCAGTATGTTTCCGTAGATTTTTCAGAGGGAGATTACGCGTCTATATCTGAGTTTAGAAATGTTCTTTATTTCAAGTTGATCTTACCTGTACTTCTTAGGATCGCTGGGTGACTTGTTGATCTGGAGGTCTCCCTGGTCTTCGTCACCTCCTAACCCTCCATCCCCCGCAGCCAGGTCCCTGGGCTCGGCTTGGGGTGGTGGCGGCTCACCATGGTCTGGTGCAGACACCTGCCCAGGGCCGCCTGCTGCAGAACTATTCACTTTACTCGTCTGAGGCATTCTCTCAGGAGCTGCAGGTTTCTCACTGCAATTGCACAACATGAAACCCTTCAGTATAAAGAGCCAATAATGTGTGAAATTGAGCAAGCATCCGGAATCAACCCGTATCCTCCCACCCACTTATTCCTATAGATCTGAGGGTGTGAGACCGGTTTAAGGGACTTTAGGGGGGGGTTCGCCACACTGCCTACACCTTTCCAACCCCTTCAGATCTAATAGATAGGGGCAGGTGGGAATCAGGAGAGAACTGTGACAGTAGTTCGCTAGCAGGTCTGATACTATAATGTGGTGGCCAGACTAATCGCATTGTAGCTAAACAAGATCAGCAATTATGTTGTTACGCTGGCTAGTGTTTGTGGATACATCATGCACTGGCTGACTAGCTAGCTACCTTGGCTAACTATTTGCAACGTCAAAGAGCAGTGGAAGATTCGGAAGATAGCTAGCTAACGTAAAACGTTAGTACCATACGCTGACATGATGAAACGGATAAGACACATTAGTTCAGTGTCACGTATGCACAAAAAAGGGTATCAACAGCCAAGGGTCTGTTACTTTCTAGCTAGCTACGTCACTGTCAATTCAGGTCATCAGTCAAAACACAAAATTGCAAAATAAGAAGAAAAAAATACAAAATTGCAGACAGCGGGCGCTAGCTAGCTAAGAGTTAGCTAGCATGACGACTTTCAGTAATCCCATCCGGCTTTCGATAGCAGCCAAACCGCCATTGAAATGTCGGATTTTGAATACAAAAACTGCTCTGTATCAAGGTGTATAACACAATACCACTAACTAATAAAAACAACAAATATTGGCTATTATGCACAGCGTTTGTAAATGTACTTACCTTTTTTTCTAAATAATGAAAGTTATCTAGTACTAGTCTCGACAACCTAACCCACTACCCAATCGTGTGCACGCCGCGATATGATTCGCTGGGAACAACGCACAGAGCAACAACGGAACATCTGATTGCTTCAAACAGAAAATATATTTTACGACATACATTAATGCTTGTTTGTTAGTCCGGTGCAAAACATTTCAGCGAAGAAAAAAAACACACACCCGGTTGAGCAGGATTTATACACCGGTGAAGTGTATGCGTGCGCGTTTTCACATATCTTCATATACTCTGGATGGGATTATTTTAGCCATTGCATGAACGGATTTAATCCACATGCATGATTGATCCGCGATATGCCCATGAAATATACTCACCACAATTTTCCACAACACCACCAATTCATGATTAATTTTTCAGGTGTGATATGACGGGAAGAATTAAAATAGACAAGAAAAATGTCACTTCACCCGCTTGACATTGATCTTTGTCTGTCTGACAATCAGAAAAAAAATCTGAAATAGCAGTGATGATTCGGTCCTAAGAATAAGAATTCTATTGTCTGTCCATATAATTAGAATGATTCATTCTAATTCTATGATTCTGTCATTGAATAAATACATGTATAAACTGGGTGGTTCGAGCCCTGAATTCTAATTGGCTAACAGCCGTGGCATATTTAAAGACCCAAGGATTTGTGGTATATTGCCAATATACCACGACTAAGGGCTGTTCTTATGCAGGATGCAACACGGAGTGCCTGGATACAGACCTTAGCCGTGGTATATTGGCCATATACCACAAACCCCCGAGGTGCCTTATTGCTATTATAAACATTTCAGCATTTTGTTTTTTATGTATTATTTCTTACATTGTTAGCCCAGAAAATCTTAAGTGTTATTACATACAGCCAAAAACTTTTTTTTCTCATCCATATATTGATATGTAAATATTCTTATTCCATTCTTTTACTTAGATTTGTGTGTATTACGTAGTTTTTGTGGAATTGTTAGATTACTTGTTAGATATTGTTGCACTGTCAGAACTAGAAGCACAAGCATTTCGCTACACTTGCAATAACATCTGCTAACCATGTGTATGTGACCAATAAAAGCCAAATAACCAATATTACAGACTTCAATAGCCCATAAATAAAATGAAGGAATTCAAGTAAAGATTTGTGCTTTAATATACTAAATTGCATCTACCTATAATATACAAACATTCACAATATTTTGTACAATCACTTTGTGCTTTTCTCCCATTTGTTCAGGGAGTTTACTGTAACACGTTTACATAAATGGTCTATGTTTCTTCCCATGATACAGCATAAAAATAAATTCAGCAACACCATTATAGATTCTAACTCTATAATTTACTAATTTACTTAGAAAATAATTATATTAAGACATTGTCAGCGTTATTGCAAATCTAGCAATTCAATAAAAAAACGAAAATACACATGGTGGGAAGTTACACATAAAAACGTGCTACTATGCGATACATAAAGATTTGGCAAAGCATGTTTCACATTGTCATCATTAGGTTATAATCCATAATTTTTTAAACACATTTATTCAATATTTTCTGTTTTTATCCCATTTCACAAAGTATTTCGATGTGTCTCAGTTGACATTACATGATTTAAATATTTCACATCTGCCCAAGATACATCAAACACTAATAAAACCGTTACAACTGAACACTCAATTATACAGTATATGCTTTGCTTTCTAAAACGCACACGTTCATGAAATAAACATTGTAAACATGGCTGACATGACGGCTACAAGATTATATTAGCTGAAGGGTAAGGAGGGAAAAGGTTGTGCTCTTCAATGAACATCTATATTCTAGAACGTTATAGTCCCTCAGAATGTCAGAACACCCTGAACTTGGCATTGGCTGAGTGTTGGTGGTGCAAGACGTATTGGCCATCTTGTCGTTTTATCAGTGTTATTACTCCCTTCATATGGTTGAGAATGAAAAAGCAACGGGGCAGATTACGTTCGCTTGTCTTAGCTTTAGTGCTTGTGAAACGTTGGTAGGACGGTCAAGAGCACGAGACAAAATGACTCGGAACTTCTGCAGCTATCAAGGCTTATCTCCTCACCCGTGTAAACTCGTAACGTGAACAGCTGTGTGTGTTTCTTTGTGCGGTGGTGAAGCCACTTTTGTTTGGAGGAGGAGAGAGGCAGTGCTGTGCTTACCTGTATAACCCTGCTTAAGGTTCTCTGACCTCTGAACCAGCTGGAGGTCAAAGCTATTGGGGTGAAACAGATATGTAATGTTAAAGTAATAGTAGTAGTAGTAGTAGTAGTTATTGGGAGCTTGCAGTCATGAAATATATTGTATGGAGAGCTACCTTTGGAAAGAGGTTGGTGGAACTTGTAATAGATTAATGACTGAGAATAGGAAAAGACCAGTAGTGGAATGGCAAGTGTATTAGGGGAGAACTGGGTGACCAAATCAGTATTATCTATTTCACGCTATAGGGCCGTCTCGAACCGGACTGTTCTGAACATTTTCTTTTCACATTGTCCTTTGCAGCACGGTTCCAGCAACTACGGTGGATGGGTATCCAGGCCAGCCCAGCCCGGCTCGGCTTGGCTCGGCCCTATAAGTGTGAGTCAGGCACAGGTGCACTTCTGAGGTAGCTGGGGGGGCTTGTCGGTGAGCCTTGTGGTCTTGATGCTGGGGGCCATAGGCGGCTCCACGTCCACTCGTTCGGACATCTTGACGCAGATGATGTCGACCAGCCGCTCAAACACCTGGCGGACATTAATGTTCTCCTTGGCGCTGGCCTCGTAGTACTCGAACCCTGCAGACAGACAGGATGAGTACATACGGCATGGTGAGTACATAGCTCTGGTCCAGGGCGTTATTGCGTGTTCCTCTACCAAGTTAGTAGAAGATGACTGAATGAAACACCTAGCGGGGAATAGCTTGCCTTCACAATATGGGGTGCAAAGCACATACATGACACATTATAGACATTAAATGTGTAGACTGGTTTGCAAACCAACTCTTGACAAGACTAGAGCAATGCTAATAACATCTATAGGAAGAACTTATGCAGATTGCTTATACAGCCCCTGGGGATAAGACTTTACAGAGTTTTATCAACTTGACTAGTGTAGACACCATTAGTTCACCACCTCAATGCGTCAGTGTGGTTTTAATTAAAATCTCATGCGAAACAGGAAAATGTGGCTAACGCACCCACAGGCATGCCAGAAATTACAGAAGCTGGATGACAGTATGGTAGTTCAGAGTGCAATTTAAGGCAATTAACACCACCAATTAACTCACCTAATTGGTCAGCCAAGTGCTTGCCCTTCTCTGCGGGCACTACCCTCTCCTCGTCCATGTCACACTTGTTACCCACCATGATGACCTGAGCGTTATCCCACGAGTAGGTTTTTATCTGGGTAGCCCTGAAACACACACACAGGCTCACACACACACACACACAGGCTCACACACACACACAGGCTCACACACACACACAGGCTCACACACAGGCTCACACACACACACACACACACACACACACACACACACACACACACACACACACACACACACACACACACACACACACACACACGGTTTCTCCAATCAGGGTCTTTTCACTAGTGGTGAGTAATGAAAGTAGGCGATCAGCAAAGGAAGCCATTTTAAAGTATTGAGAGATGCAGCCCTGGTGTCTCAGACCACTCACCAGTCCTGTACAGCGTTGAAGGACTCTTCGTTGCAAATGTCGTACATGAGGATGAAGCCCATGGCTCCACGGTAGTAGGCGGTGGTGATAGTCCTGTACCTCTCCTGCCCTGCTGTATCCTAGGGGACAGGCATAGGTATGTATTATTACTACAGTTCATATATCATCATATGATAGAAGAACGTTTTCCCTGAGTCGTGTTCACTAGGAACCAAACAGAAGCAAACAGGCTGAAACAGGGTGTGCACTAATGAATAGGACCCTGTGCTATGTTAAAGAACCACTGTCTACCAGAGAAAATTGCATGTTAGAAATAAGCCAGCTGCTAACACAAATGCCCGGTTCCATAGCATATGATGTTATACAGGTAACTGCCAAAATAAACAAACAGACGTAAAGTGTCTTAATAGGGTTTTGGGCCACCATGTGCCAGAGCGGCTTCAATACACCTTGGCATATAATCTACAAGTGTCAATAACTCTACTGGAGTAAGGCTACACCATTCTTCCACAAGAAATTCCATCATTTGGTGTTTTGTTGGTGGTGATGGAAAACGCTGTCTCAGGCGCCGCTCCAGAATCCCCCATAAGTGTTTAATTGGGTTGAGAACTGGTGACTAAAACGGCCGTGGCGTATGGTTTACATCGTTTTGGGAGGGGGGGGGGGGGAGTATCAAGCATCTCAGAGTAGGAGTGCTGTTCTTGGATCATCCGCCCTCTTGTCCATGTAATCTATAAATAATGGGGCCAATGTGTGACATTGGGATGAACATTTCAAAATGGTTTGAAACAAAAATAAAAATAATTCCCATGATGCCCCACAAGTGTACGTAAGGAATAAAAGTAAATATATGCAAATTCACCCATAACTCCACTTATAGCCCGGGATCCTTTAAGCAGGGTTCATACAGGCATTGGCAAGTCAAATTCAAGGACTTTAAGGGACTTTTTCAAGCACGTAAATGTCATTTTCAAGAACCTCAGTGTTATACAATTGTATAATTTATATAATTGTACCTATAGGGACTAATATAGAACCCCACCTCCTCCCAAAAAGCATGGGAAAAGTGTAAAATAAATAAATAAGTAAAGTAGGCCACTTTATGAATAATGAAAAAAATTGGCCTTGCCAATGCATTGATATTTCAAATTATTATTACATTCTAAAATATGTGAGAATAATGTGGACATTGCCTGACTAAATAGATCGGATGCATGCCGATTTTTCTGCAGCCTACGTGGCCGATGCAAGCACACATAATAAATCCCATGTATAGCGGTAGCATTAATCTCACCATTTGAATCTCACCATTGCTGTTTTCATGATGACAAAGTAACGGAAAAATTGAAAAAAAATGTGCATGGAAAGCCAAATTGAAGCCAACATCAGATGTTGTTGTCCTCATAATTACCACGCATGGTTTTACCGCAACAGAGTTACACTGTAACAGAGTTACAACTTACACTGCCATAAATGCAAGGACAGAAAAGTAATGTATTATGCCACACGATTTTGGACAGCTCTGTCAAGACACCAACCATTACAAAGGGTTAAACATAGGTTTAAAAAAATAAAAAGAGACTTACAATAGAATAAAACTTTATTGTCCATCCAGGATGGACATTTTTCTTCGGCATCAACTTCCGTTAAAAGAATCACACACACATACATTCTCACATCGTACACATTTAAACCAATCAGTCCGTCATGTTGCGTCCACTAACAACATAGAGGACATTAATACGTTCACTCACATCCGACCGCTGTTCCAACTGCACTAGATCGATAAGTACATATACAGTACAATTTACTTTGCATTTAGTAGTCCAACAGCACAAGGAACTAATTAATGTTTGAACACGTTCTTCTTGGCCATGGGCATTCTGAAGTGCCGGCCAGAGGGAAGCCTCTCAAACTGAGGGCGTAGAGGGTTGGAGGGGTAGCCAACGACAGCCAGCTCCTTCTTTTTGGTTGCCTTGTGAAACAGAATGGTGTTGGAGGGTCGTGTCTCTCTAGCTTGTCGTAGGACCTAGAGTGCAAGTTTGTGTATGGGCATGATGAGAGAACTCTGTAACAAAATCTGTAGCAAGCTGTCCTGATTAGGAAATGCTCACTAGTTATAGAAAGACCTACATACGGCCTCTGATGCTTCTGATCAATTGACATCATTTGTGTCCTGGCTATTTAACTGTAAGGGAAGGAGAGGTTTGAATGTGTAAGTGGGTGATATTTACCCAATAGGCTGGTTCCAGATCTGTTTGTGATATATAGCCAACTCCTATGGTCATACAACCAACACAACAAAATACAGACCTGTGACCAGGTTACCACACAAACAGCTCCCTAATCATAATAAAGCCACTCAAAGACTCAATCAAACCCATACCCAAAGACATGTCCACTAATCTCCCCTCATCTAAAGTGACTTTCAGGGGAGTCAATTTCTTATAGTCCCAACGGGAGCTTCCATTTTTCCAAATGTAACTATTTCAGAATGGAATTGGCTGTGGGGTTTCTTCCCATCTAAATATGGAAAGCTTGTTTTGCACAGATGCTGATTTGTTGCCATTTCACTGCCTCTCTGTTCATTCATGTGGCAAATGCACATAAGCAGAAACACGTAGGAAACAGTCCAGCACTTTGTCCTCATGTAATTAATGGGGATTTCACATACAGTTCCTTCAGAAAGGATTCAGATCCCTTGACTTTTTCCACATTTTGCTACGTTACGGCCTTCTGAAATGTATGAAATAAATTAAAAATCCTTAGCAATCTACACACAATTACCCCATAATGACAAAGCGAAAACAGGTTGAGAAATCTTTACAAATTTATTTAAAAAAAAAAAATATATATATAAAAATCTTATTGACATGAGTATGAGACTAAATTGAGCTTAGGTGCACCCTGTTTCCATTGTTTCTACAACTTGATTGGAGTCCACCTGTAGTAAATTCCATTGATTGGACATGATTTGGAAAAGCAGTCACCTGTCTATATAAGGTCCCAGTTGACGGTGCATGTCAGCGCAAAAACCAAGCAATGAGGTCGAAGGAATTGCCCATAGAGTTCAGAGGCTTCTGGGGAAGGGTACCAAAACATTTCTGCAGCATTGAACGTCCCCAAGAACACAGTGGCCTCCATCATTCTTAAATGGAAGAAGTTTGGAACCACCAAGACTCTTCCAAGAGCTGACTGCACGGCCAAACTGAGCAATCGGGTGAGGACGGCCTTGGTCAGGGAGGTGACTCTGAAAAAGCTGTAGTTCCTCTGTGGAGATGGGAGAAACTTCCAGAAGGACAACCATATCTGCAGCACTCCGCCAATCAGGCCTTTATGGTAGAGTGGCCAGACGTATGCCACTCCTCAGTAAAAGGCACATGACAGCCAACTTGGAGTTTGCCAAAAGGTACCTAAAGACTCTCCAACCATGAGAACCAAGATTGAACTCTTTGGCCTGAATGCCAAGCGTCACATCTGGAGGAAACCCGGCCCCATCCCTACGGTGAAGCACGGTGGTGGCAGCATCATGCTGTGGGGGTGTTTTTCAGTTGCAGGGACTGGGAGATTATTCAGGGTCGAGGCAAAGATGAATGGAGGAAAGTACAGAGAGATCCTCAGGATCACAGACTGGGGCGAACATTTACCTTCCAACAGGACAACGACCTAAGCACACAGCCAAGACAATGCAGAAGTAGCTTCGGGACACGTCTCTGAATGTCCTTGAGTGGCCCAGCCAGAGCCCGGACTTGTATCTGATCGAACATCTCTGGAGAGACCTGAAAATAGCTGTGCAGCAACGCTCCCCATTCAACCTGAAAAAGCTTGAGAGGATCTGCAGAGAAGAATGGGAGAAACTCCCCAAATAATGGTGTGCCAAGCTTGTAGCGTCATACCCAAGAAGACTGTAATTGCTGCCAAAGGTGCTTCAACAAAGTACTGAGTAAAGAGTCTGAATACTTATGTAAATGTGATATTTCGATTGTTGTTTTTTCATACATTTGCAAACATTTCTAAAAACCTGTTTTTGCTTTGTCATTATGGGGTATTGTGTGTGTAAAAAAAAAGAAAGAAAGTAAAGTCAACTTTCCGAAGGCACTGAACATAGACACATGCTCCGCTTCCGCCTGTGACCAATCACAATGGTTGCACACTAAAAGGTGTCCGCATACTAGATTCGGTTTACTCCTAGCAGAACTCGGCGAGGCGAATGTCTGAGAAAAAAACAGCAATATTACAGTTTGTCCCTCTTGAGATGCCATAGCAACAAATAGTCAATATACACTTCCTCAAAATATTCTGAATTAATCTAAGATAAATATAGATTTTTTTGCAGAGCAGGTCTTAGTCGTAAAATTTTTCATCGAACTAAGATATTTGGTGTAGTATTTCTCAAGTGGAAAAACATTGAATGACAACTAACTCTTAATTGAAGAATCCCTACTGTTGACCAATCACCGACGAAGGGCTACCGAACTTCGATTAGCCTCAAGAAAAAAACGTGTGCGCTCGAACAGCTGAAAAAAAACACCCTGCAGAACGCTGCCGAAAACCACACAACATATGACTGGGAAGCAAGCATACGGTAAGCTTAACAACATCACATTTACCCCTGAGAAAGTAAAACAACTTGCAGCAGGCCGCATCCCACTTCGCAGTCACACATTTGTCTGGATGTGTGGCCACCTTCTACCAGACCTGGGTTCAAAATACTATTTGAAATCTTTCAAATACTTTGACCGTTTGCTCTAGCCTGCCTGGAGTGCCAGATGGGTGGGGCTTGCAGTTTTGGACAATTCTATTGGTTCATTAAACCATCTTTAGTGGAGCTCGCTATCTGCCATCACAAAGCAAGTGCTATTACTGTAGCTTTTTGCTAGATTGTTGTTGCTGCTGCAAACATCAATAGCGCAGCAGCTGTTTTGAGTGCACAGTGTGAGTGCACCGCCTTCTACTTTTACACCTCAAGCCAGGCATTTAAAGACCGGATCAATCTCTCCTTATCACAAATTGCAATTTACTCTGGCAGTGTTGCCCCACTTCTGTACCCCCCCCCCCCCCATCAGTCCCTGTGTACCCTCCGTGGGTTCTACCCGCTCACCCGAAGGGGCCACTATAATTGCCTGCAGGATCTCGTTGTTGGGGAGCAGTGTGAAGAGCTGCTGCCATGACAACCATCATCGCCTGATGATGCAAGCTCACCAGAAGCTTCTGTTGCCTCTTTTTTTCTCCCTGGGCCTGCAGGAGAAAGATTGTTCGAGTCTGAAGCATTACTATTGAGACATCCGACAGACAGGAAGGATGTGTGTTCGATTGATTCCTCTGTGTGTCTGTGTGCGAGTGGGTACGTGTGCGTTGCGGATGACTGTCGGCTTATTTCATTTATCTATAGTACAGTAGTGACATCGTCATGGCTGTAGACAGTCACAAGGACTGGGTTTCGACTGTGAACGTGGCGCTCGGGCCAAAGAAACACGCTAAGTGGATCAACAAAGCGTACCCTGGAAAAGGACAAAATGTAATCATTATGCACATAATAACATGTTTACTTATCCTGTATGTATTGGCGCATACTTAATATAGTCCTTATGCACAGTACACTCAAGCACTGTATCTTGAGCAGTGGGCTTTCAGCATGTAACTACAGTTTATGTAGACTGACAGTATACAGTAGACCTGGGTTGAATGGGATCATTACCTCCTGTGCGGTCTTATCAAGCCCACTGACTGTCTACAAACAGGTGACAAACAAACGACAGCTTGAACGACACCTGTGTCACCACATGGCACATTCATAGAGGCGTAGATATAGAATGGAATAGCAATGGAATATCTTCAAATTCCATACGGTGAGAATGTATAGCGTGATCTGTTTGTGCTGTTAACGTCAACTCCTTGTCACTCATTGTTATGTTTGGCATGACAAGGAGAGGCGTGATGGCACAAACAGCATGGCACCCAGGCTAGAGAATAGATTGGGTCAAATGGCACAGAAGCAACTGCAACGACTCACCCA
Source organism: Oncorhynchus nerka (assembly GCF_034236695.1). Taxonomy (NCBI): domain Eukaryota; kingdom Metazoa; phylum Chordata; class Actinopteri; order Salmoniformes; family Salmonidae; genus Oncorhynchus; species Oncorhynchus nerka. The sequence goes on along the minus strand of NC_088419.1, from coordinate 51,898,683 downwards.
TATCTGGAGCTTGACCCTCTTTTCGTTCCTGTAGACGGTCTTGACCTTGAAGTCGATGCCCACCGTGCTGACGAAAGAGTTGCTGAACGAGTCGTCGGCGTAGCGGAACAGGAAGCTGGTCTTGCCCACGCTGCTGTTGCCAATGATGAGGAGCTTGAACATGTAGTCAAAGTTCTGGTCGGAGCCATCTCTCTGCCCAAAGCGCTGGTCTGCCTTCGCCATCTGTGGAGCATTGGAGCATTGATCATGTGTGCAGACAGATGGGTGGATGAGTCAAAAGGGGTTGGAGAGAAGTGTTCACTCAAGAATGAATGCCTTTGCAGAGGAAACCATGGTGAGGAAACCATGGTTTCAGGACTATTATGGTCGGGCTATAATCTCCACATTTCTACCATCTTGATTATCTGTTGGGGCATCTTCTCGAACAGATTTCTCAGAAATGTCATGAAATGGGGAAAAATGAATGTTGCATTGTACCCTTTATTATGATAGCCTATATATTATATAATGAATAAAAGGGGGTTTTAATATGCAATACTGTTAACTGGATATATTAGTTGAATTTATCAGACAGTGATGTCTAGACATGTGCTAGTGCATTTTTCATGTGTTAGTCGACTATGCATGTAGGCAATGGTTTAAACCGCAGGTGTGGCCCGTTATTCAAAACACACACAGGCTATTCAAAACGTACGACTAAAGCTATAACTAACTGCAACATTTATGAGAGAACATCTTCATTCAGAGAACCCATAGACATCCATGTGTGTATACAGTAGGATTGTGAAACCATCATCGAACTGCTGCCATCGTTACGATTAAGGCACAGGTGCAAATACATAGTCTAATTCGACATTTGTCTTTGGTCATATGGTACTGCTGTCAGACTACGATCCATAGTTATTGCTGTAATTCTAAAAGTATAAAGATAACCGGTAAAATACCAAGACATTAACTGTGTCTTACCTCTAAATCTTCTCTGGGTGGTTGTTTTCTCTCCGTTCTCCTTTCGTTGGCTCGGCGACTGAACTGCGCTGAATGCACCTGACAAGCCAACTCGTTGGCAAAACACTTCTTGATTATCTATATGAATCAGCTTCTGTCCTGATCTGTAAGTTTATCCAATCATGTGGTGGGGGGTCGAATCATTTGAAGCGTATTCCTGGTGTTTTTACATAATTTTATGTCCAACTGAAAATTCAACATATTTTTTTATATTTTCCCTCAAACTTGGAGGGTGGGGGCATATAAACCCACCGCCAGTGGAGAACCCTGCTCTACACTACACAGCCATAACCATCTTCGGTAGTCATTCTGCAGAGGGAGGACAATTAGTATTAGTGTCGGTACCTCCTTATGTAAAGAAAAAGTCTTCGTAAAGATAAACTCCTGTGAATGGAACGGAGCAAATGTGTAGACCGGCACTTCTCTGTAGGAACAGACGCCTGTCAGACCACAGAACGGAATTACAGGAAATAGCACGGTTTTGATTATATTAGCCTACATGACTCATCCATGAAATAGGCAGGCTACCAGTCAAAATATAACTATACATTTATACTGGTCTGAGTTGCAGTAAATCACTTCACAATGTTGTTCACGTTGATTGTGCAAAGTACACACAACCAGAAAACCATCTCTGCATTGGCATAACCATACAACAGTTGCATGTTATGAAGACCCCGCTTGAACAGTATGGCATTGTCAATACCTCTAATGTATTACAAGGTATAAAGGGCGCAACAGGTGAATAACATGTGACCACTAGTGATCGCTCAAGTAACAACTAT